>NW_028141162.1:12507065-14967065 GCF_030444845.1 Prenolepis imparis | reverse complement strand
GGTATTAATTAACAACACATTTCATTTTTGAGGACTCTTTTTAATAAAAGAGAAAAATGACAAAACGTTAAAATATATATTAAAAATTTAAGATAGATATATTTAATATCGTAAATACCTCATTAAATAAAATTATGATGGAAATGTCGAATTTAATTTATAAATTAAAAATATAAAGTGTAATCTATCATACAACTAATAAATTATGATTACTTAGCAGGAGATAAGAGACTATTTATAGAAGAAAATGTTGCATAAATCTAATATCAAAATAAATAATTAATTATATATCATCAATTAAATTATATCTAATTAGTAATTTCATAAAATTGGTTTATCAAATAAAAAATATTTTCTTCCGTTAATTAAAAAATGAGAAATGCGTTTGCTTCATTTCTCCAACTCTTAACGATCTACAAGCGATATTACAAATCGAAGAATTAGGGCAATGGATTAATTATACTCTAGCGATAACGATCAGTCTCCCAAGTTCTCTCGATATCCGGCGCACGATCCGAAGTAATTTCAGATCATAGCACGAGATGGATTTCTCGCTACTCGTTTCCGTCGAACGATGCGAAATTGCACATACGGAAGATACGCCGGCTGCAGATGCAAGTCGCAGAAGCGCACGTGTATGTACGCGAAAAGATGCGGACACGGCTGCTACGATATGCAACTTGGTTCTGCCGCCTCTTTTCGCGCGGAATCCGGTGACCTAGATTTCTCTCAACGATATTAGTCACCGAAACGCGTTACACGTCCGGAATATACAGAGTGATTCACGAAAATATGACATACAGAGGAAAATTGATTTAATCAAAAAAAAAAAAGCTACCGTTGTTTAAACATAAAGAGAAGAAACAAAGTATCTTAGGCAATGTATAAAACAAAAATAATAGCAATGCTTATACAAAGACTCATAAATATAAAGCACTGATTTACAATAGGTTCGCAATGATAAGCTTTCGAAAAAGAATATAAGATCTTATGAATATTATATTACATAATTTCGTATATATATATATATATATATATATATATATATTATAGAGTTTTTTATTAAATAACTTGCAAAATTAAATCCAAAATTTCCGCCACTTTATTGTGAATCGCGCTGTATAATTCTCCATCGCCTGCTAAATACGAGTTCGTAGATGGGCGAGAAAAATCCATCGGGCGAGCAGTGTTTGCGAGAATTTCATTCCAGATAAATTCCCACTTTCTGTGCATAGGTACCATTGACGTTTTCCTTCGCAAAGTGCGTCCGCTCAACATCATTTCTGCGGTTTCTCTATACGCGCACCGTGCATTCGGGTACATAAATATTTCGCAGAAATGAGAGAGAGAACGGTGAGTTTAGGTCAACGTATCGACTGCACGGATGACTGTGGGCTTTGAATTTATATTTACCTTAAACAAGCACTTTCTTGTGCTCGTAAAAAAACCAAGTTTTTCTACTAAATCTATATCTCTCAAAAATATACATCTTCTCTTTGCATGTTTTTTTTCAAGCCTGTAACTTTATATACCAGAATTGCTAATTATATATATATTTTGTGTAATAAATTTATTTTTTAAAATTATTTATGCATGTTAGAATTAAATATAAGAGTTATATATATTTTAATAAGAGATCTACTTATGCATTAAAAATGTAATAGTTTTATGAGTAATATGTAATTTACGTGATTTTAATTACGTTATATCGCGGCTGATTTATTTAATACAATCGCCGGGATCAAACGTGAGAGTTCACACCTCACGAATGAAGGTATTTCAAACTATACACGGACAGGAAAATTTTTGGCTTTACTTTCGTTGGAGTTTGCGGCGCGTCGACAGTATCCGCGACATGATATTCCACTCGGCGGACAATATATTATGCGCGATAACCCGAGCGCGGAAACGGGGAAAGAGTTGTTCGTCCGTAAGTTAGTGAGACTATCGCTGATTCCGAGATATTTGCACGAAATTACCTCTTCGTTTAACTTCCGAGCAGAGCTGCGAAAGGACGAGGGGACGAGGGTTCACCGCGACGAGAGAAGAGACGAGACAAAGCGACAAGAAGCTATGTGAGCAGATTGAGACACTTGTTCTAATTTAGAACCTGAAATTTAGAACCTGTGTCTGCGCTTCTAACACAAGATAGGCAAAAAAAATCATAAAAAGATTTTGTCATACTCTTATCAAATTCGTTAAAAGTTATATATGAGAAACAATGATTTTCAATATATTTAAGGAAGCAGTTAACAGGATATTTAAAATTTAAAATCAATTGAAATCTCGATAAAGAAGTTGGACAATTTTCTCGATAGTATGGTAAACGTCCTTTAACAGCGGGCGACACACATAGAGAAAGATCAATAGACGATGAAATTGAACGAAGAGACAAATGAAGAAGAACAAACGGAGAGGTGGTCTCCCTCCGAGTAACGATGTCGTCTTCTGCAAGAAGCGCCCGAATGAACGCACACATCAGAGGCCTCAGAAGATGAGAGATATAGGGAGAGAGCGCGGAAAGGTGCGGGCGCGGAAGAAGAGTGTCGAGAATTGAGAAGTAGCGAAACTTTAACGCAAACTCCAAGTGAGTGAAGTGCCGCCGTTTTGGAACGCGAGAGGAGGATCAAGTACACGATAACTCTCGCAGTCTGCTCTCCGGTCAGGTATCTCTCCTGGGGTACGTGTGTTACCTGACCGGAACTCAAACATCGGTTACAGTTCTGCTCGCGTCGCCGATCCCGGAATCGAGTGACGCCCGATTATAATGGATCGAATGATTCCGTAACGTCTCCGCGAGCTTTGAGTTCTTGCACATGCTGTGTGTCGAATACGTGTCACATTTGCAGCGACGTATATCTCGAAAATACATAGAAAAGTGTTCCAGCATTCTGCAGTTTAAAAGAGATAAAATTATTAACTCGAAGTGCTGCGATTTTTTAAATAATCATTTTGAAGAAAAATGTGAATCAATAGTTATTAAATAATGGAAAATGTAACTATATTTCAAAAACAGATTAAATGAAAACGAAGACTCGTGTATGCGCGTGAATCAAGTTTCCGAGATTAAAATAAATAAGAAAAATATTTTATCTTCATGTTTTATTCCAATACTATTTTAATTTAAAAAATGTTAGAAAATAAAAAATTCAATGCCGTGCATATTGTAAAATGTAGTTAAAATTTTATATTCAGCAGAATTAAAATGCTTTAATATGACGAGGAATAATTAGTTATTTAATAGGATCACTTTTTTCGTTCGACTGTAACATATCTATCTATATTTACACCACCTTAAAATGTGACCAAATTCTATGTCTAATAGACACCTATTATTCCATATTAATTCTTAAATTCTGAATCTTCTTTGACGTATATTAAATTTAAATACATTCGTAGAAAATATTTTTAAACAGCCGATAGACGAGATTGAAGTTTAATGCGATCTAAATTAGCACGCGTGCGCATACTCCATCCTTTTCGCTTCAATTAACATAAAAGTCGGCCGATAAGCATCTGAAAAATTACGCTTGATAATGCGCACGGGAGAAGCGATGAACTTTCGATAATAAGTCCGCTGGATATATATACACTATCTAAAAACGCGATGAGCGCGAAGGAGCGTCGTCACGCGAGAGCGAACGATATACCTAGTTTTCTAGCGAATGACGTCATTCGTAAAATATAATCGAAGTCCCTGGGTGAGACGCGCGGGAACGGTCGATTTTAATACAACTATGCCGAACATGTCGCGGTTATAGGTCTAGCGAGTTTCCGATCCGCAGAATTCAATCCAATTAAAAAGCAACACATTGCCATCTGTTACCTGGTGCACGCTAGGCTCTCTCTTTCTCTCTCTCTTTCGGATAACTCCCTCGGGGACACAGGCTACTACTACCTGACCAGAACTCATATAGTCGCGCGGTTATATCGACTATAACGTACGGATTCGTTAATGGAACTAAATTCCAGAAGCAGAAACTCGAAACTGTCGTCATCCCGATCGCGACCCCAATCGATTGTCGAACGACGTTAGGCGAAGCCTGGTACATATCGTATCGAACATACCGATATTTATACAAGCTATCCGGATTAATAAATGAAAGAGGCTACATTCTGATTTTTTTGAAAAAATTAATCATGTTTCTGTCGCGAAAATAAATTCGCCATTTGTTTACACCGATTCAATTGCGACTCGCTCGACACGATGAAAATAAATTCGTGATAAAAGCGGTAATCTTGGGTCATCAGAGAGAGTCGAGGAACTCGAAAACTGTATGAGACAACTTCTTTGGCGTCTTCGATTTAAGCACAAATCTTCGGGCTTCGTTCGAGTTTGTTGGTCGATCGCTTAGACAAACTTCTTAAAAAGTACTATATCCGTCGCGCGGTATGAATTTAACGGGGGACCAGCACGCACCGGTCGAAAGAGAGAAATCCCCTCGAGATTCGATGCATCGCGAGAGAGAAAGAGAGAACGAACACGAGTTTTCGTACGAGTCTCTCTCTCGGTTGACGGTCGCATGTGGCCAGACAATTTTCGCATCGCTTCGCAGCCGTATTATGCGATAAACGCGACCGGGATCCCGCCGGGGATGAAAATCGTGATTCAATAAACCCCTTTCCCACCCCCTGACGACAATAAAAGACAGTCCAGCATGCAAACACCGGCAATAACCGACTAATAATGTAAATAAAATCCGCTGTACGACGCGATTAATAACCGGATATAGATCATTCAGCTAGAGCGAAATCAAACGCCCATATTTAGACTACTCGCTACAAGTTTCGTCAAATAATAATAAATGCGAATTTATATCTCGCCTATTGTGTGAATGTAACGCAAGAAGTGTATACAACAGTAATTGAATTAAGTTTTTTTTTTTGTAAATTATTATTTTATTTTATTTTAATAAGAATCTCACTTACTATTCTATAGCAAATTCTAGAGCAAATTATCGTGAGAATTATTAGAAAGTCATTCTTAAAATTCTCAAATTGAGAAAATTTTAGGAATTGTTTAAAATTCGATCGTTCGGTAAGAATTTATAAAAATAGATATAACACTTCTAGATGTATTTTGCGAAACTTTGGCACGTGCACGTGGGATTAACTCGTCAACTTCACGTACCTGCTAATCGCACCAGTTCCGATTCGAAGGATAACCGCGGACATAATAGTTGCATTATCGCTTCCAACAGGCATTTCGCCGTTGGCATTTAGGGCCGAGACGATCAGACAGTTTAAACGCCCGGGCCGTGACCGGATCGATATACGCGCGAGAAGCTTATCAAAGCCGTATTCGAAGCGGTATCAAGCATGAGTTTCATTTAGCATTTCACAACCGAGCGACAAGGCAGGCCTCACGTGTCAAAGCTTTCGTGCATAGTGTATAATCTTGCCATTAAGGCAAAGCGTTTATCATTGCAAATGTGAATAATATTAGGATGCAACAGGAATAATTTCGCACGAATTTTGATCGACATGCATAACACATAGATAAGCAGAACGGCAATCAACATGTGTTTAACTATTCAAGAACAAGAATGAAATTGAATTTCTGTGCAGCATTCTTTAAAAAAAATACAAATATTTAAAAAAATAATTTCTGGAATTTTGTTATCGTCTCCTTTTCGCTCTTATGTTAAGTTTGATAAACAATTTTATAGCGCAATCGCCATTATTGCGATGCAATAGATCCAAAATCTCTTGGCGATGCGGACATATATGACAGGTAAACGATTACGTGCTATAAATTGCTGTTTGCGCAGCTGTAAAAGAAGGAAGCGATTTTTGAGTATCACCTTGCTCTCGCCGCGCCATAAATCACGTCCTTATTCCGCACGTGGACGCGTATAAATCTCGTTATAAATAACTGTAAACTATCGTGCACGGCCCGATGTAATTCCGCGGAGCACAGGGTGCTTCCATCTCGCTCGCTGGAATCGTTTGTCGGATCTACTTTATTAATGGATCCTCTTGATCGCGATCGACAAGGCTACGGCATACTTGTCGACTTGGGAGAGATTAATTGCACTTTGTTGCATGCGAGTTATAGGCCAGCCCAGCCCCGCCATGTGAATCCGATACTTTACTCAATTTTTAAAAAAATTCACGATTGGCGTCAAATGACAATCTACTAGACCATAACATGTGATAAAGTAAAGTAAAGCAATCTCGGTTATGTTCGCTGTAGTTGAACATTCTTAATATATATTTAATTAATATATTTAAATTTAATAAAATTGAAATAATATGAAATATAAATTAATAATTCATATTTAAATTGAGAAATAATTATAACGGTCCTATTATTTTTTATGCATAGCCGTATTAACAGACTGGAAATATTAATTTAATATAACTCAATATATTTTTGAAAATTGATTATACTATTAATACAATTATAAATAGCTACCATCGGATATATAGACATATACATACATATATAATCCTTCATTGTGATAGATTAATGAAATTTCCCCTATGTTAAAATCTGTCTCTGTAATTCCCTTACTTACAACTTGAGCAATCTCGTTCTAAGCCTTAAGATCGCTACTTAGGGCTATGTAAACGCGCGGCTACCTTGGATTCGACGCGCGGCTATATGAAGGGAGTAGTTGGTCATTAAACTCGTGTTTCGGATTACCCCTAATTCCTCGCGGGCGTCGCGTGGAGGGAGTCCGGATTAGTTAAAGATTAAGCTGTTGGACACGTTACGTTACTGCCCATGGATTCGACCTCGAGAAAGCCTCTCCTCGCAACAAAAGCACGCTTCCTCACCGTAAGACAAGAGTAATCGCGTAAGCTTTCGCATACCGTTGACTCGATCTTTCGACAGAATTACTCTTGACCGAAGGCACTCATCCATTTAATAATACATGCTAAATATTAATTTTAAAAAATGAAAGAAATAAAATAGCAATATGATGTAAAATATGTTTCATTAATAGAGAACAAAATTAATAAAATTTGCAATTAATAATTGTTCTGCGAATAAAAGATAAAAATTTAAGGTGCAAGTTTAATAATACTTGAAATTATTAATTATTAAATTATTAAAAGACCAACAAAATATTCGAACGAACTTGAATATTCATCTATCTCTATCGTTTTGAAGTTAAATGACGTTCCGGAAAGAGAGAAACCCCTACGAAAATAAATGACTACTCGTTTAACAGGATATAGGCATTCGAGCAGCACGGAAACGTCTCGTCGGCACTTCCGAGTGTTCCGTGAGTCCGAGTTTCGCGCGATTGCAGAAGTGAATACGAAATTGCGAATGCACTCGCTGCAAGGTATAATTTTATCACTGACGTTGCGTCCCAATCGTATAGAAGCAAACTGCAGTTCGTGAAATCGCGGTTAAATCTCACGTCGAATGGAATCGATTATTCCAATATTTGATTAATTCTTTTTCTCCCTGGTGCAGGAGAAGATTTCACCACATCAAAAACGTACTAATGCCGCTATTGATCAAAACTATTGTTTCAACTAAATAAATTTCATTAATTCTTCATTATGCTCCGTAATTTAATTTATTAAAACCCGATATTCACGGACGTTAATACTTTATTAAAAATTGATTGATTCAGTAATATAGTGAATTTAAAGAGACATTGACTAAAAAATCTGAACCATTGAGCTTAAAAAAATCATATTTTTAATACAAATCATGTTTTCAATCAAATTCTCATATTCATACTGAAAGTCAACTTTATAAAAACATATCGATACTTGCAAAATAAATTGACAATTAAAGAAAAAAAAAAAGGAAAATTTCCTAGTTAGAACCATTGAAAAGCAGATTGTTATATCGGCAAGCATTTTTGTCATGTATCTATTGCATTTCGCGCATATGTACCTGTATAGCAGAAAACTACATACACACATACTCAATCACACACGTGTTAGGATGGGGAAAAAAATTGTTGCAGCCACCAAGTAAATATTTCTCGATAAATGTAAAGTCACTATGCACACGCATATCGACAATATTTGTAATCCAGGAACATAGCAGAGTGCCGTCATGCTTTTAGCAAGTATCTCTCGACATATCCACCGCAAAATATTTTTTTCAAAGACTTTATATGTATATTCAATATACGATCCGAATATTTATACGAATTTTAAGTAACCTTAGAAAAAAATTAACAAATGGATTTCCAGTAAATAGATATAAAATCAGAATTTTCGATATTTTCAGCTGCTATAAAAATACGAGTTGTATCAAACATGTGATATCTGGTGTGTATCTAGAACAAAAAAATATCTATTGCCAGAAAAATCCATTCTCCTCTGCAATATACAATTCATCAACATTCTATTTTAGAACGATAGTTTTCGGAAAAAAGAAATATTTTCGAACATATGTATATGAATGAGGAATTTCAGAATTTTCGCATAATTGCGAATCGTGCTCAATTGTTTACCAGTGCACGTCCATATAAAAATATTCTTTTTCTCTCGCAGTTACGTTATAATCTTCGAATACTTCAAACGCGTTCCAATAAAAAAAAATGGAAAAAAAACATATTTCGCGAAATAGGCGCTTCCGATTGACTTGCAGCGCGCAAACCAACCAATATCGCCCCCGACATCCTTCAAGATAACATTCGAGCGATTCCAAGACGGTGCGCGCACGAAAACAATTTCGATCGGCTGCCTGCCCACATCTTTCCGATTATTACGAACGAGGCCGAGCACTTGGCGAACTTTATCGCGTCGCCTTAGCTTAAAGAAAGATTCGATAAGACAGCGACGGGAGAGAGAACCAAGTCGAACGCCCCCGGGATGATTGGAAAGCGCTCCCCGAGACGTCGATGGTCGCGCCAGAAGAAAGAGCAGCCGATAACAGGGGCGGAGAAAGAGACGGGTTTTCTGGTATATCGCAAAGTAAATCCTTCTAGGTAAATGTCAGTTTGCGAGAGTTTTTGGCCGATTGGAAAACTTGGAAGGGCAGTGCGCGGGCGCAAGGAGAGCAAGAGCAAACTTTCACCAACTGTCATTAGTTACCGAAGAGCGTATTCCGACCTTCCCCAGTGGTCTTTTACCTCTCCGATCTCCTACTTCTCCCTTTGTTTCCACCAACCTGCCCCCTCTCCCTCCCCCCTGTCTCTCTTTAACAAACATGTTGACAAGGGGTAGATTACTCGCGCGGAAAAAGCAGGGAAAAGGTAACTCATTCACTCCTTCTCTCTCTTTCTTTTATAACGCAGTTTGTGGTCGTTACTGCGCGCGGTTAGTTTTCTCTTTGTGTGAACTTCCGGGTAAATTTCACGAGCGAGAGCTCTCGTTACCTGTGCACCGCACCCTCTCGATCGACGTCAGGGGTATCCCTATGCCCCAGCAGGGAGGGGGAGTGCAATCGAATATATACGTATTTAATATTTGGAGCAAAAGCCCTCCCGAGGACAATGTCGAGAAAGAAAAGATTGGAAAGGGAAATTCAGTACGAATAAAGATTGATCATTAATAAGTACTTGAAAGCAATATTATTTAATTAATATATTAATTTAAATTTCTTGTATTTTTTAAATTACTTTTTATTCCATTTATCAAGTATAACTCTCGGAAAATATTTTTCACGAAATTCGATAAAATTTGGCAAATATAATATTTAACTTTGTTTGCGTTTAACATTTAATATTTTTAAATTGAAGAAAATAAGAATTATACGAGAAAGAAGCCATCGAATTATAAAGAGTTTAATTCTGAAAATGCACTTAACGTTAGTTTTGTTGTCGTAAAAGGATTCTTAAAGTACTTACAATTTAAACGCTCTAATATTATTACCAGGTCGAGATCAAAGCGTTTTAAAATATGTGCTTGGAAAAAAGGAAGAAAAATATCATTTTATTCCGCTACAAGTCATTTCCGCGAGTGAGCGTGCGCCGATTACGAGATTTTAAAGCGTTCTTCTTGCAGCTCCACCGGCGCGAATATCGCTGAAATCTCGCTACGGCCCTTGAAGAGAGGCTTTGATCGACAAGGCTATGCGCTTTCCCGCGGAAACGTAATGGGGAATCGAATCGGCTCGACGATAATTGTCTCCAAACGTACGTAATCTCACCCTGCCCATCTCTCTCTCTCGGAACGGTATATCCCGGTCCTTGCCTAGTTGATTCGATTTCCCGTCGCGAATAGCTCTGCTTCCTTCCTTCCTTCCTTCCGGTGAGAATCCCGTTCCCTCCCCTTTGCCCTCTTTTCTACCTACAAACAGGGCATGTATGCACCCAATAAGCTCGTCGTGCCACACCTGGGCGACCACGTGCTTTCCTCTCTCGTTCTTTCTTCCGCCTTTTCTCTCTCCCAACGGCATCGGTCAAATTCGATTTTCCTTTTACATCCAGCCAAGCCATTCGGAATAGCGATCAGTTCCATCGACGAGGAAGGACCTCAACCATACTCTCCAACTGACTGGTTTTCTCTCTTTCTCTGACACGTCACGTCATACCTTATATTCATCCTTTTCTCTCTCTCCGCTTCTCTTTCGTCTGTTCTCTTCATAGTAGCGGGCTATTCGAGAGAGCGAAGTGGTAAACTAGATAGGGCTATACGGATAGGAGCGGAATAGAGGCAGAACCGGGTCACACAGCTAGCCAATCCCCTCTGTAAGGCATCGCCAATCTAGCCACTAGTCACACGTACGCACTCGGTCGCACATACACATAAGCGCATTGCACGCGAGGGTTTCGCTCTTCATCTCTTCCTCGGACGATTTTTTTCCCCCGGCTCTCTCATTTCCTTCGTACGCGAAATTCGTGATTAATTCGCAAATTTCTCACGCTTCATACATCATCTTCGCAATTTCTACATAATACTCTGAGTTTTATAACGTTTGTTCATCATTATTCTTGCTTACCTTATGCATCATATTTCCTACTTATATGGATTGTTATTTATCATGATTCTTCCGACATAGGAAATTTCTATAAATTAACTTCACTAAATGAACGAATAAATAAATAAATATATATATATATATATATATATATATATATATTATAATTTGATTTTGAATCGATTATATATAGAATATGATATTTTCTCCCTTCTTCTGCGCATTCTCTCGCTTCTAAGAATATTCATTCCTTCTTTAAGACTCGCGTATTCTCGTCATTTCGCGATGTACCTTCCTCGAGAGAATTGCACGCGAATGAGTCTCCTAAGAAACTCGTAGGGCGCGGCACTGGGAGTGTTTCGCAAAGTGGAAATTCTCAGTGATGTCGATTCGGGGCTGCATAATGCTGTGTCGTCGCGCGAAATCCCCGCCCTGCATGGCTCGCACTTCCGCTCCTCAAAGGAAAAGCCCCGCCGCGGAACTTGTTCGGTTTCCAACGCTCTCTCGGCTCGTAGTTTCAAACTGTTCCGAACGCCGGAACTGGTCGGATCGCCGAACTATGTACTCAGACATATAGCACGGAGCAATGTTTTTCAACATCCTTCCAGTTACGAAATATTTTCGAAAAATGTATTGAGAGAGAAAGAGAGAGGAAAATATGATATAATATATGGCATATGATATACCAATACATACAGAAAGTTAATATACGCGCGATAAAAAATTTCGATATTTCTTGATTCTTTTTTATCAACCAATTCTTTTAGACATTCGACTCTTCTCAATCGAGCAAGTATTCGTTCAAGAAATATATGTGTAGCCAAAAAAAAGAGAAAAGAAAGGATAAAATTAAAAATTATAGTTAAAACACACACGAATATCTCCTTGCTGCAATTTCAAAAATTACCAGTCTGCAGTTACAACACTATCAGTAGTGCAGGCGTACGCGATTTATCGGCGGCTAGAATTCCGCGGTTCTCGCGGCCGCTATTTTCGATGCAACGTCAATCCGAATTCGCGTGGTTGCGCGGCTGACCGAAGAATGCATCCTAGCGCATTCACGTTAGTTTGCATCGCGAAACAATGTTGAGTGCCGTATACGGCTACGCGAGGAATACTCTTTCCGTTTGCCATTGTGACTTGACGGCAATACCATTCATGCTTTCAACGGTACATTTTTCTGTTGCGACGAAACCGTGTAACGATTGTGTTCGATTTATGATTAATAGAACGGTTATATACAGAAATAACGCAACTCGTCAAAACTTAAAAGTTTGATAATTTGTTTAATGACACGCAAAATTGACCACGCGATTTTTTTCAAGTGTATAAATTTTATTTTTCTCAAAATGGAATAATGATTAATCCGAGTCTTTCAAGGCACAAGCAAATATTTTGTCCAAATTGCTGTTCAAATTTTGCTTTGTATAAACAATTAGGTTTAATATTTGGCTTTAAAATCTATTGGATATTGTAATAGAGGTATAAACAAATAATCCAGAATTTTGGGGGATTTTTTAAAAGTCTAGAACATAAAAATAATATGAGATGAACTTGGAAGACCCAGTTCGCTGCTGGAGAATTAATAATGAATCATTTAAACTGAGAATTGAGAACCGATTTCAATTCTACAATTCTTATTCAATTATACAAACTAGATTATTAATGCAATTAAAATACAGATGGGAAAGTATATAAAAAGATACTAGCACAAAATTTCACTGGCATGTCACCTTCCATCCAGAGAGCAAAAGAGAAAGAAAAAATATCTTTGTCTTTCTCTCTCTCTCTCTATCTCTTTATCATAGTTACTAACGCAAAATGCAATATACTGTCACGTATTTCACGGTCGTAATACTGTCGTATGTATCACTCCACTGCCATCAAACCGAAAGTCGCGCCACGCCACGAGCAACAATCGTGTGACGAAGGGCTATTTCGCGAATTGACGCGGCAATAAAAGTAACCGAGTACGGCAATCGCGCGAAGCGACGGTATAGTGTTCGCGAAATTCCGTCGAAACGTGGTGCCCGCGTCGCCATAAATCTACCAGACAGATCCACCGTCGCGATACCCAACGTAAGTGGAGTAGCTAGGCATACAAGCAGTAACCCCATACCGTTACAAGTCGCCGCGATAACCGAGTCGAATACGTACGAGCCCCGTGAAATTGAAAAAAATTGATTAATTCCGTTCGCGAGAGAGAAAGTTTGAATTACTACCCCGGATCGGAGCTGTATATATTTTTTTTTTACATGTTTATACCCACACACACGTACAGTACGTATACATATATCGTATAAAAGCATATTCTGAGCTTTGCGTCAAACTTCAAACGCGTATTTCTGGACGAATTTGAAATAAACTTTTCCTTCACAAAAATTTAAAACGACCGAGAGTTATTGAACATTAAAAAGCTAAAAGTTTTTAGAGTATATGAATAGAACAAATATACTTTAAAATTAATTATGCTAATTACGCATATGCTATGATATAAAAAATGTGGAACTCGTGTTTGTCGTTAAAAAAAATATCGCTGAAAGTTTTAATCGGCATTTAATTTTTGAAATAAAATGTTATCCTATACATAATTTCTCTTATAAAAATTTTATTTATGTATAATTTGGCTACTCTTTTTATGAATTTTTCTTACAACCATAAATACTTTTAGAATTGATAATAAATTTTTCAGATAAATTTGTCCATGAATTTTTTTACGTCGACGTAATTTTAAATTGGCATTAATATGGTATTAAAAGACACTTAATATTAAGACTTCAAAAATTGCATATACGATGAAATTTTTGATGAGAAAATATTACTTCCACATCAATTTTTCAAGAAACAATTTCTAAAGTTCGATGCAAAAATTACGAAGGATGTTGATATACCGATATATCATGATACATATCACATCGTTTTTGCTCAGTAAACTGGAGCAAACGATGCCGAGGTCACGAATGGGTGCAGTTTAACACATCCGTCCATTGTAGCTTCCCGAGACCAATAATAACTCGCCATTGTTTCCGCCATAGATATTCGCCGATATCTCTAATTAATTCATTCTCATCAAGCGGCCGCGCTTTCGCAAACGTACGCCATCCAATCAAAATATAAAATTAATCGCGAACCAGAAAAGTATGCATTACTTAGAAATAAATTCACTTGTTTTCATAAACCTGTATAGGGTATAAAAAATTCAAGATATCTTTTTGATAAATTGATATACAATATAAATATACAAAAACTATGCAAAGATACTGTCAAGCAAACTCATATTTTTCTGTCACATCAGAAAAAACGGACTCGTTCTGAGATACATCTTTCTCTAACAATAAGAATAATAGATATATCTGTAATGCTCTGCCATGAAAATCTGGCGTAGAAATGAAGGAGTGTTGCCCCCCGGCGGGGGATAGGAAAAATTGATCGAGAATTTTGCGCGTTCAGGAACTTTTGTTGCGAGTTTTGCGCGATTATGTCTGCGTCGGTGGAAAGACGCGCGGAATTGGGTTACGAGTGTAATGGCGAGTTAACTCTTTATATAAGGCCATTCCAACTTCGCAGTTGCACGCTGGCATTGTCCTTATTTCCTATGTAATATCATACGGCTCGTAGAAACGTCGTTGTGTTGTTTTAAGACGCTTTCGGAGTATTAAGAACAAGACTCTACAGAGTCACGGTATTAATTAATACCGCAATCAGCAAACATGCATGCGTAAAATTGATAAAGTTTATGAGAAGATATATACAAATCTCTTTCCGATCTCTTTGTTCGAATATCATAATATCGAATAATATTTTATATATCTCGATTTTGCTCCATTTTTGCATAACGCCATATTATTAAAAGTCTAAGAAAAAACTAAATTTTCTTGATCGAGCGATCATGATAGCGTGATTCGGTGAACGAACGAACGAACGACGTGAAAAATTCAGCGTTCGTATTTGGAAAAGCAATTGGAAATCTGGAAAAATTGCCGACCTACGGGGTACGATCGTCGGAAAAATCTCCGACTCCTAAATTCGAAACGAGAAACCCGAGATAAGCGCCGCGATCAAGTAGAGATTTCCGCGAGCGGAAAGACGAAACTCATCGCGAAGTAATAACTACCTGAGGCGATCTCAATATTTGATTTCTGTCGATGATCGCGAACCGGGACGGGATATTCTTGATAACACCGGAGCACCACGACATTACACATCCGCCGACGTATTTCTGGAACAAATACGCCGTATATATCTCGATCGAAAAAGTAAGCATCCATCTTCGTATCCTGTTACATCGATGAAAATCGCAGGAAAACATCGGCGCGGAAAAATATGGTATTCTAATTGAAGGGTTCGAGAGCATGAAAATATACCGTATAATGTACGATATATGTATATATATACAGCCGAACAATTCGATCCCAGATAATGCGGCTCAGTTTACAAGCCGTTTACATTGGAAAGTCTGAACTATAAATCCAATTTTTAAAACACTGCGCTATTTAATCGGATGCGCCTGCGAACTTGAGGGACGTATTGATTTTATTACGACTGGATATTCTCAAACGAGATGTAATTATTTTTTTTTTTTCAATGAGTGATATCTCGTATCATTTTACGCGAGTTCTAACAGCCTCCTTCTTCCTCTTGAGATCTTGTCGGAGAGCAACCTTGCAACTTGCAACCCCTACACTCACAGTTGCATTCGTTTTCGGCGGGGAGAGAGAGAGAGATACATGACGTCGCGCAAAAATATTATATCCGATATCGATATGTCGCGCGATCAGATAAGGGGACCCCCGAGAGGGGCCCCGCTGACTCGCTCGTTTTTCGGAGCGATGGAATCGCGGTCCGCTTTTATTTTCGCGGCATTTCGATGACTCAACCGCCGGACAGACATTCTCGTCTCGAAGGGGATGCGGCATTCTCTCTGTCTTTGTTTCTCTTTGTAGAGAAGAGACACTCGAGATGATCGCGAAGAATTCCTCGGGCATTCCCCGGGTGAGAAAGTAAGATCGTCTTTGGCACAGATCGGCGACTCTGACAACGCGATCGATCAACGCAAACCCGCTTGCTTCAAAACATTTTTAGTTATCTCTATTATCAAAATTTTTTTATAAAAATTCGCTCTTTGCGTA
The DNA here is from genome assembly GCF_030444845.1 of Prenolepis imparis. Lineage (NCBI taxonomy): Eukaryota > Metazoa > Arthropoda > Insecta > Hymenoptera > Formicidae > Prenolepis > Prenolepis imparis. The sequence continues at coordinate 14,951,093 of NW_028141162.1, read as the reverse complement.
TAAGAGTTTCTTAATAATAAATAATTTATATAATTTATTTTATACTGGACAATAATTAATAATGCAATAATTATGTTTCGCGCTTGAATCAATAAATAATTCGAGATATTTTTAACATTATATAATATATTTACGTTAAATCTCTTTATATAAAGTGAAACTAATAAAAGTTTTAATATATAATCCAATTGTGAGCCTTAAATGGCGCTGATGGATTAATATTATGCTTTGTTTATTCCGTTGCATAATATGAAAATAAATGGCATAAATACGTGGCACAAACTGAGAAAAATGACGACCCCCTTAATCGGTATATTGAAAAAGAGGGCTGTTTCTCTCGGTATTAACTGATAATCCGTTAGCCGAAAATATAACGCTTAATTCGGCGTTACGTAACGCGGGGGAGAGAATTCGATTTACCGCGAGCGAATATTTACGAACACGTACGCCGTTTATCCACGTGGCATCGAGCAGGCAATATAGCCTCGATAGGCGAGAGGTGGCCGCAGCGAATTATGCACGCGCGGGCAGATGAGATCGCATCGCAACGAGAGCCCGCTGCCCGAAACTGATGCACGATAATAATACGATCAGGTGGAAAATCGAACCCCGACGATTGTGTGTTAACCGCTGATTGTCGATAACGCGCGCCGCGAGATTTCGTAAAAGCGATGACGATAATGAGGGTTAATCAGCACATATAGTCGAGGAACGCCGATTAGGAGCGAAAGAATTTCTACTTATCACCTTTTAAACAACTGCATGTAATAAACAAATTATAAAAATGTACTTAAAAGGTCCAATCGACTTAAGAATCATTTTTTTTTACTCATCTATATGTTTGTCTTCGCGTAAATTTCCTTTTTTGAGAAAACACATCAATGTTTTAAAAATCTAATATTATATCAAAATGCATTTTGTAAATCGCCGTGTATATTTCTCTTATATTGAAAACAAACAAAATATGTTACGAAACCCATATTTCCTTTCCGCCCATACAAAGGAAATGCATACTAAAACAAATTCACGCGAAACTCTGAGGAATTGTGCGAAATTTCTTTCTCTGAAGATCTGCTGTTAAAGGATTAAAGACGGTCGATTTTCAAGCTCCAGAGTTAAAGGTGTCACTACTTTTTTTTTACAGCAACCAGCATACTTCTATCTTCATAACCGCGTCGAACAAATACTGCGTTATTGCTTCCCTTTATTCTCTCTAGGAACTTAAAATGCGCTCGACGAGTTCAGATATGGACAAAGCGAAAAATGCCGGTGGCAAGTTTGCGCCCCAATAGTTTCCTCCCATCTAGCTGTTTCAGAAGCTTTATTTTCGCCGGTCGCGGATTACCGGGGAACATAACTGCGTATCAATGACTCTATTAGCGAAAGCAAAAACGGCGCCTCTGGCTGTTATAACAGGGATGAAGGGGGGGATTTAGAATTTAGATCTTCGCGGCCTCGTTGGTTGCCATAAATTTCATGTTGCGCTTAAAAGCAGATCGCAACACACTCCCGTAATCTCTTTTCTTCGGGTTAAGCCCGTACCGTGCACCGGGGACGGCTCTATCGCGCAATCTATTTCCGAGTTAATTACCGGCGAAATAAAGAAGTAGGTCGGATTGTCCTACAATGGGGTAACGGAATACCGGCGCGCGGGAAAATTGCGATAACGAGCCGCCGAATTTAATTCGAGTCCGACTCTCTCCGGGAACGCAAACATTCGCAACATTTTTTTTTTTACGATCGTGGGCGTAATAATTAAATGCAGTAATTAACTGTACCTTTGTATTCAACATTTTTACATGCGCGCTTCGAGAAACTGCGTGCGTACAACTTTTTCCACTAATTTCGAATATATAAGTGTTTACACAGAAAAAAATACCTACGTACATACAGGTTCGCTTTAATGGAATGGAGGTTTTTCCGTTTCAATTTCGAGAATAAAAACTTATCCTTTTTCTGAGTGCATAAAAGAGCCAGTAGTTCTCTCCATTATTTTTCTCAAATATCAAAACGTGCGTTCATATTGCAACAAAGTCTATCTGCTCCAATGAAAAGATTGATATAAAATTCATTCTCATAGAAATAAATTCCTTTGTATTATTCCATCTCCGAGTGAATCTCGTATTAATCTTCCTCCGAGGAATAACACGGGTGCATTTATCACGGCGAAAAAAAAAATAGCGCGAGATAAGCGCGACAAGTAAATCTCGCGTGCTTTGTGCTGCGCTCCGCAGGAGATTGTCCTGCGCCTTTCGAGCTGAATAAATTGCATTCACCTACCGTGATCTTCAAGTCCCGCGGGTCGCATGTGTCGTATCGCCTGCTGAAACGGAGCACCGTGTGCGTCTTGTTCTCGTAACCCAGTAACAGCCGGTAATCCTGGCTCGAATCCATCTGCGGATCCCTGCTGGTGTCCTTCACGTGCCGATCCTGGAAACACAAGCGACGACTTGACGTTAGAATCCGTGCCAGCGGCGCTATAAAGTATAATGCATCGTCGCGAAATCTCCGAGAAGTCAGATCGATCGTTGCGGTCGAGACATTTTCTCGAAAAGAGAGAAAAGAGATTCGTTAGAATTGAAAAAAAATTTTTTTCGCGCTCGGAATATCTTTTTATCATTGTATAAATTTTTCAGCACGCGATTTTTGACGTGAGCGCAAAATGAGAAGATACAAAAATGCACTGCCAATAATTCTCGAGTTTTTATTATGAGGAAGTAATATATCGACAATATCGGATATTCCAATATTGAAGCTTCATAACGAATGGATTAATATTGCTTGACATATATTCGACGAATATTCGTCGAAAATTTTAATATCGGATGACGTGTCGCGTCATCCGATGCACATATATACATATATATAGACGGAACATTACACTTTACTTAACGAATCGCGAACGCTGTAGTTCATCGACACTCGCAGTCGGTCAATTCTTTTTTTCCTTTCAATCCTAGAAGATGACGACTTGCTTCGACGAGCAAGCAAGACTGCTCTTCCTCGACTGATAGGCGGAAACGCGTCATAGCCGGTATGATTATTTCATCCTGTATTAAATTTATCCGACTCGTTACCGTTAACAGTTAACCGACTGATTATATATGATAAATGAATAGACCGAGCACAGAGATAGTTTGCTCACGACCAATAGAGTCGTGTTTACAACCCGTCTCATTCTGTTCTCGCGCGCGAATGACGCGAAATTGGATATATTTCTCTTGCAATAATAATAATCGATCTCCTCTCGACGGTCGTGAGACCCGGCGTTCGCGCTTTCCCATGCGTGACTATTCGCATTTACAGTTAGCCGACATGGAGGACTGGGTCCTGCGATCTCTCGCGTGAAAATATTAATTTATTATCCCAGGCATGATGCCCGCCGGCAAACACATAGAGCTGCATTTTCTCTTTCTTTTTCCTCCCTTTCTCTTAGCTAATTCGCTCCACTTTTCACTCGCTACGATTAACGCACTCTAAGCTTCGGCCTGGCTAACTTGACATTTAAATCGCCAAGTTCTTTTTTTCGTGATTTATATGCCGTATCACCACTGAAATTACAGTGCCAACAATTTTTTTTCTTTTATTTTTATTTTTTTCTCCTCCTCCTTTACGTGTAAAAAGAGCGGCCTAAGTTTTTCGCTTCTACTCATAGTAGCCATTTTTTCTAATTTAGCGATGCAATGTGAATCTATCTTGATCGTCGACTTTTAGATTTATTTTTCTCGGGATTTAATAATGCGAACATTCTTTGTCTTGATCTATCGCACACTTAGGAGAGAAAAACCTCTCTAAGCCGATATATGAAGTACAAGTAGTTTAAACGTTTACTGCAAAATTTTATGCAGATATATTATCTCGCGAGATTGAACAAAACTAAACGCCGCTGCCAAGAAAAAGCGCCAGTCGAAAGGCAGAATTATCGATACAACGCGAATTATAAAAATATTCCACCAGATTATTATTTTAAATCAGAATTTTACGAGACGGCGTACTATGCTTTTGACATGCTCGACTACAAGAAGTCTTGGAATGCCTCTTAAAAAGTGCCGGCAAGAAGATGCGATAAAGAACCTCGCTTCTATTCCGCCATAAATTTGGACATTATAAAATTGGATGGATAAGCCTCGTAAAATATCGATTATTATTGCGTTTAAAGAACGGAATGAAAAATAAATCACTAAAGCGCCTTACGCTTCAAGTATTTTCACTCTTCCGCACTCCCAATAATAAAGAAGGAGCAAACTGCTGAATAATCCGAAAATGCTGAATAATAATCGGTGCGCTGAATAATCGGATACAGCGGTGACTTTAAATTTTTGCTAATTTCCTAACGCTCGGTCGCTTTGTTCCGAATACTATCGGTCCCCTTTTTATCGCGAGGCGCATCAATTTCTTGCACGATACCGATATTAGAATGCCATTCTATCGTCTTACAAAGAAACGGCCGTCGCCAGGGCAAAAACGAGCGTCGCGCCTGCTTCGCCTTTTCCCTTCGCCGATCGAGTTTCTCGTTCGCTACGACGATCGTCGAACCGAAACGACTATGCAGCACAAAGGGCGCTGAATGCTGAAAGTTAAGGCAAATTTACACGGTGGACTCTCGACGATGTAGAGATTCGAAGGAATCACTTGAAAATTGAAATAAATCGTGTAAATTCGATTTTTTACGGAAGATGATTCCGTCCGTTATTGGACGATAAAATAAACAACGTCGTTCTCCATCGTTATCATTCGCTTTGGGCTTTGGATATCGGAGTAAATCGTGGAAAAAAAAAAAAAAAAGTAAACTGCAGGATTTTATTTCCGAACTGATACTGTAGACTGTAGACTATTATTTGCATAAGATGCTGGATGTTGTGCGATTTTCTCGAACGAGCTTCTTTATTGGACTGATATCACACGCAATAACAATACAAATTGCGAGTTTCGCGTTCGAAGTGAGAAATTACAGAGTTATGAAACGCGAGATGAGAGAGTTGAAAGTTGGAAGTTGAGAACTCGGAGCTCTCTGAGAGAGTTTAGAGAACCGACAGTTTACTCAGTCGAGAATTGAGAGTTTATAGTTGACGTTTTAGATGTGTACAAACTCTCTCGACATATCTACGTGTACGTTCATGTACTCTTATAGTACAGAGTGTAATATATATAATTGAATTATTATACAAATTGTGTATACAGAAAAAAGTCTGTATATGCGCCGCGTTCTTTCTCTCGCGCTTTTTTCTTTTTTAAGTAGCGAATACCCGCGTCGGATCAGCCGCGGAATCGGGTAGCCCACTTTTGGCGCGATACACATTCGGGCGCAAAAAAAAAAAAAAAAAAAAAAAAAAAAAAAAGAAACGCGTTCGTCCAATTTATTTTGGATGATTCATCCGTGATAATCATCGGGAGCGAAGCGTGTAAATTCGCCTTTAGTTAGGCGATTGCGAGCGAGCGCGTTCTGGGGATTTCTCTCGGGTTCCCTTAAAGGGCCAAAGACAAGTTTTTCTGGCGAGATTCCGTGCCGTCGCCTCGATATATAATTATCGCGGCACGGCTGCTCCTTCGGAAAGAAGAAGAAGAAGCGCGCCGACGCCTTTCGGGGCGACTTTCGAAGCCATTGTTCCATTGTGAGGATCACCCCCTTCCTCCTCCCCCTCCCGCCACCCTCCGGCCTTGCGCGGCTTTATTAAAATTTCATTTAGCCGCGTACCTGCGCGTGCTGCGTGATTCCCGACGAGTCACGCGTGTTATGTCGCTCTTCCACCCGGTGGGTACCGGACACCCCTCCTCGCACACACATCTTTGTCCCTCACCTCCTCGCTCTGTTTCTTTTTCCTCCGACTGATGTTCTCACCTGGGGCCCGGCCAACGCGTCGTCTTTGAGGCAGTCAAAATACGCGAAGGAAGAGAGAAAGAATAGGAACGGCTACGTCGACTCGCGTTAACTTCAGCGAAACTATCTCTCAGCGGAAAGAAAGAAGGAAGAATGAGAATAAAATTAAAGCACCGTGTCTACGATAAACTAGGTATTTCGAACGGTTCCCGCGAAATTTCGACTATTATTAAATAATTAAATTTATTTGTCACATATATAGAAATATTAATTTTGACACATATTTGAATTGATAAAGTATTAATCAAGATTTATATTTGAATATCGTGAATTTTATACGAAATCAGCGAATGATCATTTAAATAAAATAAAATATTATTATATAAAATTATTTTATATCTCTCAATTAGATGTACATAAAGCATGATATTTATATGCCTATTTTTTATTTTTACAAAAATGGAATTAATTATTAGTCTCTGGCTGTTAAGTCATTTTTACTTCATCGTTAATTTTATGCGACTACATTTTTATGATCAGAGTAATTCATTCATATTTTCGGCTCGCTTATGGCCGTGTGTTTCGTGCAGTCCAAGTTCTTTTCGTGGTGCGACTGCCTGCGGACAGTATGCGGTTACTCAAAGGTAAGAAGACCGTCTCTCTGACGAAGGATTCGAATTCTTGCACGAGAAAGGGCTTTACCACCGGCGACGACAAGGCTTTGAACCTTAGACGAGATGGTATTGCCCTCCCCCCAAATTCGACGTTCTGATGAAAAATGGAAAGAGAGACGCATGCGTCCATATAGTTAGATGCCTCTCGTATCGTAGCCATGTTATCGAGACATACTTTATCACGACAAGCATAACGAGGAGGAAATATATACTTTATCTCTAGAAAATTCGCGAATCGAGAAGCCACTGTGACACGGTTCGGAGCTTTTACAGCGATGACGGAATATATGTATTCCTATTCAGAGTATATACAAATAATACCGTCACATTAATTTGAAAAATTCTCGACTTGATCTTTTCTTAATAAAAATATATTACGCAAGTATCGAGTTCGATATTAATTCAATAACGTCTTAAATTTCACCTCACCTCTTATTATTGCGAAATTCCGCGGCTCGCCGTGGCGGAATTTCCTCGCGAGCAAAAAATTCCTTGCGACATCGTCTCACCGGAACCGCGAATCGCATTATCATCGACTGCGCTGTGAAAAATTACACGGGAAGAAACGAAGAGAGCCGAACGGTGTCTTCTCTTAGACGTCGCAACACGCGCGAATTCGCGCGAAACGATGGAGTAATAAATAATTTGCGGACCTGTCTCTCTCTCTCTCTCGCAAGCGCGTAACTTCTGCAATTTCCGTCCTGCCGTCAGAAGCGGAAAACATATTTTTTCCACCCCCTCCTCCTTGCCCGAAGACTCTTTCCGCCCGCGATCACTTTTCCAAGACATGAGCGATCGAAAAGTCAGACCTCCCACCTGCGAGTCTCCGCTGCACTTCTCCTCCGATATATTCCACTATCTTCCTCCCGATTTCCGTCAACCCTCCTTCGACACTCTCGCTTACCAGCCTTTCAACCCTTCTCTTTTTCCATCGAGTATCGCACGATCAACATGCTTCGTCAATTTTGCGAGAGCACGAAGCTATCGCGCGTAGATCCTGAACATTATTTTTAGTCGGCACAATCTTATATTAAGTATAAAAAAAAATATTAAAAACTATTCATACATTCCGAAAATTAATCGCGTTTACAAAAAAAAAATAATTTTTACTTTTGACATTTCTTTTGCCAATTTTTCTTCGACGATGGAGCATGGATATCCTGTAGAGCCTGTTCTCGGTTTCGAGGATTTATTTTTCTTTTATTACGCATTTATACGTCACCTTCGCGAAAACACGCCACGCAATCGGGATGAACTCTCTCTCTCTCGAGCTAGTTACGTTGCCCGAAATTGCTTGTTATTTGCGATTGGTCCTCGTACGTTCGTCACGACGCGAATCCGTGGTCGACGACCGATAAAAGGAAATCGGATCGGGACACGTACGGCAGTAAACTCGCGCAATGTACGGTTCTCCATTTCACATTGGACGTGCACGGGGGATGCGAATTTTCAGCCGTAACAGCGAAGTGGTGACAGCGATGGCATTTCTCTTTTCTCTTTCTCTCCCCCTTCCTCTATCTTTCTCTCTTTCGCGTGATAGTTTTTCCGGAAACAGAAACGCATTCAGTTGCAATGCATCCTATGGTCGTCCTATGGTATCCAAAGTTTAAGAAAATTTGGACAAGGAAAAATACTTTAAATTATATTTCGAATTTTGAAAATTCTCTTGAATAAAAAAAAATAAAAAATATATTTCCGATATTGTTATCGCGCTATGAAAGAATTTTAATAAGCCTCAGTTACATTCAAAATCAATATTCGAATAATTAATTTTGCCTTCATACTTTTCATATACCATAATTACATGAAATAAAAATAATAATATATAAGATAATAAAATAATGATAATAATAAAACGATGATAATAATAATAACAAAGATACGCCGGCTAGCTATGCTTTATGATATCGGCTATTGATATTCATACAACCGGATTAGTCTGTAATCGTCAAACATCAGTGACATCAACAGGCATTACGGCATCCAATTACGTCGCTTTGTGCATACTGGGAGCTTTGTTTCCGCGAATGTCCGTCTTTCCGTTCTATCAAGCACATCATGCAAGCGTGCGATCAATGCGTTACAGAGAGAAAGAGAGACAGAGAGATGTACATAGATAGATAGATAGATAGACAGAGAGAGAGAGAGAGAGAGGGACCATATTCTATCCCACATAGGCCCACGCTGGCGCGCACGTACGCATTCAGTAACCGATTCCGCATACCGGACAATTATAGCAATTATGCCGATCCAATTCACCGCGCGCATTAATACTCCGCCGTGATGTCGCCGATATCGAAGCGTCCCGCTGCGCCGATCAAACGATGCCTCGCGCGAATCGCACACGAGCTTGCGAACTACATGAACCTACAGCTGACTCTCGTCTCACGACGCGCACAATGAAAGAGAAACAAATCACATTAATCAATATTGCTTTAAGAATTCTCTTTCGTCATACTATGTAGCTAAAGATAGCGTATAATCGGTGTAATTAGACGCGCATAGGTCTAATTTCTCAATTCAACAACAACAAATATGTATAATTTTTTAATTATGTTCCAGTTGGTTGTTAAGTAACTAAACTGTATAGTTAAGAGAAATTATATCGTCGTAGAAAATATGCTCAATCAAAGCAAGATATTGTTCGTAACAATTCGCACGTTTATTGTCTCGACAATTAAAGTTACTCGAAGCGGAAGACTGTTAAAACGAGCTTAAGTGCAGCTTAAAATGCAGAGCGGCAAGGCCGTATATAAAAGCACGAAACGCAGCACGAGAGCACACGAGCCCGGGTCACACAATCACGACCGCCAAACCTTCGTGCTACCTTCCCATGGTTACTCCCGCACTGTATGACTACCCCGAGATCCTGTGCACGTTAAGGAATTATGCCAATTATGGGCGCTCCAATTCGCCGTCTAGTGACAGCTTCTAATAACGAATAATGACGGTCCGGGGGTAAAATAAATTTCCCTGAAAATTGCGCGAATCAGTAGTAAACTGCCCCGATCGTCGTCGATGTCGATCGCACACGCGAAGGACGGACACGATTCTATTCTTCCAGCAACATAACGACCATAATTAAACCGCGAATACCGCGGCAGAAAATCGACCACGGTACATAAAATGGTCTTCCGTCTCGAGGATATTAATTTTTCAAAAACTCGACTTTTAAATCGGTTTTTACTCCGAATGATTGGTCTTTCGTGTCTTAAAAGAGTGTATAATTTTTCGTCTTTTATACAATTTCAATCATTATTAATATATATGTATATCTATTTATTCCAATTATATATTGATAACATCTATAAAAATCCTTGGAAAAATTAATATATATTGCAATTCGAGAGTTCGCTTCAATACTTTTTCTTTTCCTATTAACCAATAAAACTACTACTTCATTCGGCAAATACGCAAGTTCGATAAGTAGTGCTCGATGAAGAAGAAAAAAAAATTCTTTTGCCGAAAGGAAATTGATCGCGCTTTGTTAGCGCAAACAATCGCGCTCGAAAATCGCCCAGGATTTCATTATCGTGGCAGTTGACGGCGGGAAAGAGCAAACGCTCGCGCGCGCGCGCTCGTGTACCTCTTCAGCATTCAAAAGTAATCCGAAGTCCGGAGGGCAGTGTAAATTGCTTTTCACGGCGTGAGGCTGCGGACGGCGAAGGATCGAAAGATCGGCGCCGCCGACTCCTTTGAGTGATGTGCAAATAGTCTCCCCTCTTTCACGCGTCCTTCCCTCTTTTTCTCTCGCCCTTCGCGCGGACTTGGCATCAATGATTGCGGCTCCCACAAGGAGATAATCCTGATTCGAGTACCCGGTTCTTCGAGAGATAACTCGGAGCCAGGCTCTCGCCAGGAGTTGCCGTTATACGCGAGAGATATTTCAATGTGTTGATGATACAATCGAGAACGACGGAAACATTTAAGATTGACCGAACCTTTTATTTATATGCATTTCGCATATAAATCGAATTTTTAACGTATATAATGTATTAAATTATAATGCACCGGCAGAAAAGTTCTTTTATCACGCATATTCTTGCAGTAAATCTTAGACGAAGGAGATGTAGTCGAAAGGCGCACGGTCGGAAGAATCGACGAGATATATTTAGAATAAATATTTTATTCAAGAAGTGCCATATTATACTTCGAAATTCCAAGTAGAGCGACTTTAGACCATTCCGGCGAAGGAAAACAATTACCGATACGCGAGATAAGCAGAAAATTTCATGAATATCAAAAAGCGCGTGGCTGCAAATTTCATTCGGATACATTCGCGCATGAAAATGTAAGAATGCGCTATTTATTGGAATACTCGATCAACTTCTCGTCTTGGTTTTTTTGTGTTTCATAAAATCGAGATATATAAAATAAATTTTAATTAAAAAATATTCATATATTTGGGTAAACGATTAATGATCGTGAAAAATAAATGTGAATATTAATATCGTAAACGTCTCTCCCACAATGTCAGAGAAAAAAATTTGCGAATCTTTAAAAAGAGCGCAATTCTCAACAGAGATGTAGTATTTTGCACGTGGTGCGTTTTTAGAGTCCGCAAAATCGAAATGCGTGTGACTCTTTGAAAGGTTCCGTGCAGAGGTATAAAAAATATATAAAGGATGAAAACATGCGGAGCCAACGTATACATCGTTTTTATCTTCCGCGCTACAGTTGATTCCCGGCAACAACGTTCATCGATACCGCACTCGGCAAACCGCGTCACGCTCCGCGGACGCAAAGTGCACATTCAACCGAACGCATGCACGCGAACCCCGTCCTCTCGCCACTAAAAAGCCATCGGATCGCGCGTAGCGATTCAAGAATACGAGCGTAAAATGATTTCGGATCGATTCATTCGACCTTTGCTATAAACTCTACAAGCGAGAAATATATATCCTTAATAAAAGAAAAAACCGCAATGCGGTTATTCTACTTCCTATAAATCATCCCTGCAGCTGGTGATTAAGATGTGATCGATTGACAAATCTATTTTCTTATATAAGTGAGGCGTTCATAAAATTTATACTTTTGCCTATAAAGGAAAGAATGAAGTGGTTGAAATTGTGGATTCACATGTAGAAAAAGACTAATAAATGTGCACAGTTTCAACCACTCATTCTTTTCTTTATAAGCCTTTTTTTTAAAGATATACTAATTTTATGAACGACTCTCGTATAATAACTATATATAATAATAAAAATAATAATAAATATATATAATAAAAATAATATATAAATATATATAAAAAATGTTAAAATTATATATATTTTTAGAGCGTATCGCCCCAGTCTCGCGAAGAAATGAAAACGCGGTATCGGAAAAACGACACCGAATGTGCCAATGCTCAGAGTTTCCGACCTTCGACCTTCCAATCTGCGCCCAATCCCGGACGTACAATATAACATGGCCTTTATGTTTTCCACGTCGCGTATTGTTCGCGTCGCGCTCGGCCTTCCCACAAGGAAAGAATGAAAGGAGAGAAAGAGAGAAAGTCTCCCCGGTCGTCGCGACGCCGTGCCGCGACTCGCCTCGAAAGAAGTCATCAGCGCGCGATGCCATTATTCTTCCCGCCCCGTGCAGCCACTTTTTCTGGATCGCGCGAGTCGATCCCGGGGCATGCAACGCCCTCGCGCTTTCCCACCGCGCGCGGCTGCATTAATCACGAGACACCGGGGATATTATCGCGGCAATGCGAAACGTCCGTCATTCCCGGCCGCCCGTATCCTTTTTTCCACCCCCTTTATTCTCCCTCCGTACGCTATTCTGAGAGCGCTCCGAACCGTAATGCGCGTTGCTCTCTCCTCTCGCGACTTTATTCTTTTTGCACATAGCTCACCACGTGCTCCACCACGTTAACGACCACCATCGCTCGGTGTAGCTTATACAGCGGAGACACATGAAACGCGCGATGCATTTAGCAAATCCTTCTTAGAGAACTTAGGATAATAAAATCACGATAAATCACATAGTTTCAAACGTATTGGACCTGTCAGATTTGACCTCGGCAGATTTATTAACATCAGCGAGAGTTGGAGATTTATTAACATCGGAGTTTCATTTATATCATTTTCAAAGTGAATGAATCGATTATTGCGTACGTCTTATTCAATAAATCAAATGAAACGATAAAAATCATGTTTCCTTCAATTAGATTATGTGTTCTCGTATAATAAATTTTTCATAAGTGAAATCTTACATTCGAGGATCTATATTAAATGCAAGTTTAAGTACGAGCTAAAATGCAGACACGGGATATGTAATAGAATATGCAATTGAATTCTAAAATAATGAATTCTAAAATAATAGTACTCAGTTGCACAGTCGTAAAGTTGACTCGTGCGAAGCAATAAATATATATAAGAAAAAAAATATAATCTCGAATCACCGAAAAGTATCTACCATATGTAGTGCATGTCATCTCTTATCGATTTTATTTCTCATTGAAATTTGCAGAACATGCATCCGCGAGATAAACCAAAGGCTTATCGTGACAAAAAAGTTTCACCAATAGAATAGCCAATCGGCAAGATCTTATTACTTTACTGCCCCCCACAAATTGTTCGGGCACGCGGCGATATCTCACGCTTCGCATCTAGTGACGGAAGAGAAATTTGGGAGACCCCCCTTTTCAATCGTAAATCGCTTTTCTATGTCGCTTCGTATCGAGGGTACACTTAAACAGAGGTTATCAACACAATATATCCAACGTGCGTGTATGTGTATGTGCTGTTACGAATATCACTCGATGTACTTTAACCAAAATCCTCCATATTTTCTGGTTTTATTAAAATTAATTTATAATTCGTAAATATTTTATCGCGTGATTTTTGCAATAATTTTTCGAGTGTAAATATTAAAATTTTTTTTTACGTTCACACAAATTTTTATTTATTTTATGTATAGCAATTATAATATTTTTTGTTTGATTTTTTAATAATTGCAATTTAAAATAAATAATTTCTTTGTATAAGAATATCTAAAGAATATTATTCAACATTTAATTTTTTTTTAATATCGACATAACAGCCAAAAAAAGCACTTAATACATCACTTTCAGAGAGATTTATATGCTTATACAAAGCTACCAGTTTCATAATTTTGCAGACATCTGTACCGTTCCGATGCGTATCAGTCGAGAACGTAATAAATTCGTTTACCTGTCACTCTCTGAAACTTCATTCGATAGAATCGACGACGAGTTTCCCCGTTTATTCTGTCGGATGGAGAAGTTACGAATGAATTAGAGCGAATCGGCCCCTTCGACTTTTCAATTCCGACAAGCCAGCGTCACTTTTTCCTACCGCGCCAGCTCTCCCTCGTTTTAATCCGCAGTCTCTATCGATATTGGATATAACACGTAGGTGACACGCTCTCATCGTATCCGTAATAACAAAAAATGCGAGAATGGCAAAAAGGATTATAGAAAAAAAAGGCGTCTAATATATTACACCTACTGTTAGCACGAAGCGACTTTTACTCTTAACGCAATATCAGCATAAATAAAATGTAATTATAGAATCAAAATTCTTTTATAGAAGAGGATTTGCCTATTTATATAGAATAATAATTCTATTTTTATACATTATACAAATTGTATTCATCATTTCCAATTATTTTTATTAATACTATTTTTACGACTTTAGAGAAACTCGTTTTTCCCCATTATTTCACAAATATTACTACAAACTATCGATTTTTGAAATAAGTATCATGTTTTAAAGCAATTACGGAATCGTATCGCTCTCGTTTGTATGGTATTCGATATGGAAGCAGTAAAAATATCAACGATACCCTTTTAAATTAAAACAACCTTGGTCTGCGGTAGGCAAACAAAAAAAAAGCCCAGGGTATATCATTCGTCATTCAACCGGACCGATGCCGGGTAGATACGATTTTATTCGAAACCGGTATCGCGCAGCAACATCATAACGACATGAGCGAGACCTTACAAATTAAGTAGCGTGCTCATGAAGGAAACGGGTCTGCGGTGGGCGGTGAAAAATCCGGGAGCCATCTCACTCTCTTCTTCTCTGCCACCCATCAAGAGAGAGATCTCTGATGCTCCCGCGGGGCGAGCGCCACCCGCATCAGATAATATTGTAATTGATGATAAACATTTACGGGAGCGTTTTGTAACACAGAAAACATATTTGGATCATTGTGCGCAATCGTATAACCGCGCGGGGCAGATTATGAATTCAAGGGGCCCGGCCCGGGCCCCAAGAGGCATTGTCTGGTATGGCCCTCTCATCTCCATAACGGGTCTCTCATCTGCTCCCTTCCCTCCCGTCCTTCTGCCCTGCCCACTGCCCTTGTATTCTCCCTCCTCCCTTCATCGCCATCGTACCAAGACGTACCTTAAAACTTCCAACTCGCCCTTCCAATGGTGATGGCATCTCGCTGTGCGACCGAGCCCTACCCTTCTCACTCCCTCTCCCTTCGTCCTTCCTGCTCGAAATCTCTCGAGCTACCGCTCGAATGTGATCGCGTTGCTCTTTGTGGGTCCAAGACTCGATCCCGATCGCCCGATTGTTTTCTCTTCGACCGTGCGGCTTAAATCCGAAGAGATACGCGAGGCCCCCTCATTGTGCGTGCGTAACTGCATGTTAAACGTGCAGACGATATTAATCCTTTCGACTCGAAGTCGCTTATGCGAGAGATTTACAAAGGAGAACTGAAATAGGTTGTAAATCTCTTGGAGTCTCGTGAATAAAAATTACGAGCTCATCGCGCTTATTTTATTTTTCTATCTTCGAAACACTTCCTTTATACAAGTGTAGATAAATTTTCTATTATATCATCTAAATTGCAGTACACTCACTCTATCCGGGGGGAAACTCTTCGCGTATTTTCCGCCGCTATATTTCCCTCGAATTACTCTCACGAGGATCTCGCGACACCGTATCGTATCAGTTCCTCGCGCCGTCGTTTACGTTTTCACGGCCGCTGAGCCGGATCTCGCGTGTTTTGTGTGTGTATGTGTGTTTGTGTGTGTGTGTGTGCACGCGCGCGCGTGACGGGGCCGCCACTACTAATATTTATCCTCCAAGTGACACCGGAGAACGCGTCCTTCGACAGGACACTTTTATTTTCCTGTCGCGACGCGAGGTCGTGTCCCAGGGTGGCCGCGGGCTCGTCCGCCTCAAATTGCTTCGACGGATGCAGCGACTCGAGCCGGCTAAATAAAATACAAGCGACCTCGTTGCCGAGAAAAAGAGCCCTCTCTCCGTATAACTCATCGAAAAGTAAATCTGCGCTTTCTGCTTTTTCCTGTGCTCTGTCATCATCGAAAGATCATTTCGAGCAAAAACAAACCTATCATGAGATACAATGATATCGTACGAACACAAAAGTTAATGATCGAAAAAAAACGGAAAGGATAATCAAAGTGGTAAAGAACGATCCTATTGCATTCGTTCTTATTTCTTTCTAAAACGCCATTCATATATACAATACTATGTTTTTTTCTCTTACTTTTTCTATGAAGAATTTATATTTAAAATATTTTGTAATATATTTTTTATGTATTTATTAATTTTTATTTTTTGTATGTTTTGTCTTTTATACAGATATATTACAAAATAAATTTTAAATTGAGAATTAAGTAAAATTATTTTGATTACTATTATTATCGTAATTTTTTAAAGTATCAGATTAATTTGTTATTAAGGCAAATGTGTAAACACCTGCACAGTCCAAAAATTATAGAATAATTTGCGATATGAGAAATAAATAAATTTAAGAAAATAATAAATATGATAAAAAGAAAAATACCAGATAAATTGATTAAATACAAGTAGAATATCAGCAAGAATTTTATGAAACATAACAGAGATCTCTCGAGATGTAGTTTATATTTTCCCTTTACCTGGGTAAAATACCTCGAATCTTTTTCCCGCGCTCTGATCGCTCTCTCGATTTTTGTTAGAAAAAAAGGACCCAGCTCCGCGGGTCGAGGGTTAATCGACTCGTGGACGGTGGTCCTCAGAGGCGTTTGGACGATCGCGACAAATGTTTCAATCTTACTCGTCGCTGGACGATGGTATCGTCGCGAGCTATCGCGCGGCGTGATCTCCGACGGGTCGGTCGTATAATCCTCAACCAAGATCTGGGATTTCTCCGCTTTTTTACGACAAGCCCGCTCTTTTGACACTCGCCGGTGTGTCGCGACCGCGTTGACGCCTTCGTGTGGCAGGACGTGTATATATCCCGAGAAACATAAAAGCGGGGAAAACGAGGGAGATCCCGTTGGTTCTTTCACACACGTCCTCCTCTACCCCTTTCCGCTCTATTCTTGCCGTGAACCGACGCTGGTGGTGCATTCGTCGGATTAAAGGACTTGTGCTCGTCGTGGCAGACCAGAAATAAGATTAATTCCCCTCCCCTAGCGGTTTAAATAGCTCGCGGCCGTGTGGTTTACTGCGACAACTGTTCCCTCTAATACAGTATAATTCGTGTAGAACAGGTTGAATATTTTTTATTCGTCGAGCAGTAGGCATTATCGCGTCATTCCGGAAATTATTATTCATGCTAGCACTTGTTTTATCCATTGTTTCAGCGGAGTCGGCGAGATTCAGTGAATCACGTTTCAATGAATTCATATGTATGTAGGTACATACATATTTCTTTTTATCGTATTTATTTTCATAAATTTAATTATTTCTCATATCGCAAATTATTCCATAATTTCTGAAATCGCGTTAGCATGTGCTAAGTGCTTATACATTTGTCTTAATAATAAATTAATCTGAAATACTTCACAGAATTACAACAATAATAATAATAAAATAATTTCACTCGATTCTTAATTTAAAGTTTTTAATAAATTTTGTATATATTTATTAATTTTTTGAAGGTTTTTTCTTCTCTCTCCTATAAAAAATTAATTAACGAATGAAATTCGTCAGACATGATCGATAGAATTTTATCAAGTATTCAACAAACAAGTGCTGCGTGCTTTCTTATCATAAATTTTAATAATAATCCCATTTTAATAGTTTGGATTTATTTTAATTACAACTTGATCCCGTACTAATTAATACCCGCTGCGTGAGGTTACCGCAAGGATCCGCCGCGTATACCGTATCCAGGAGCAGCAGCAGCCTGTGCCGGAGGTCCCATCGCGGGACGTTGCTTAAGCAAGCCCCGTACGTTATTAATAAATTACTATACACCCGGGACGTTAATTACCGGCGCAGCCTCCGCGCACAGACAGGCATCCGGAAGAGAGAGAGAGAGAGAGAGAGAGAGAGAGAGGGAGGGAGAGGGAGAGAGAGCAGAGAAGGATTACAATTCCTAATTACTCGCGCGCCAGGCGTCGCTCGTTCGCGATTAGAAAATGACGACGCGAATCACGCGAAAAAATCGGCGAGCGAGGCGAGGTGCTCAATTATTCATCGTATTTCACCATAATTGATGCCCGTTGTTGTAAATTGAGGACGCGGAAATGCCGAAGCGAAAATTGCACGTGTGCAATAAATCTGCGTAATAAATGTGGCAAGATAGAGAGAGAGAGAACGAGAAAGAAAGAATGGTTATTATGCTCTAGGGTAAAATTTTTCCCAAACAGCTAAATTAGAACAAGAGATACGTAATGTAACAACTAGTAATGTGTTATAGATAACGTTAAAAAAAATTAACCGTTCGTTATCCTGCATCAAGAAAAAATGTG
The DNA here is from genome assembly GCF_030444845.1 of Prenolepis imparis. Lineage (NCBI taxonomy): Eukaryota > Metazoa > Arthropoda > Insecta > Hymenoptera > Formicidae > Prenolepis > Prenolepis imparis. The sequence continues at coordinate 14,932,924 of NW_028141162.1, read as the reverse complement.
TCTGATATTTGTCACTATAATTGCATACTAAAAAATAATTACAATAATAATAATTAGTAATAATAACCTTATATATAGTTGATTTAAAATTAATTTAATAGAAAATTTTGGACTTAAAGTTCCAATGTGTCCAAATATTTAATATTAAAAAATCTGAAGAAGATCGAGGCCCAATTTTTCGCCAAGAATCGATACTCGCGACAGCCTGCTTTCGTTATAGGCGCAAATTGCTCGATTCGGCGACATGAGGTCCTGTGACCCCGGAAGGACTTAACAACGCCGTTTCGCGTCACCGAAAAACTTTCGCTGCGAGACGCGAGCAAAGAAAGAGGGGAGACACGACGATACGATCCCTAATAACTTGCGAGACAAATCCAGCGAGACAAAGCCGACGGATGAAAAAGCGCGAGAGTCAGGATAAATCGTGTGCAACCGCATAGCGACGCGCTTCTCGTTTTCCCCATCTTTCTCTCTCTCGTTCGTTTGTTCGCTTGCACATTCGCTTCTCTTCCTCTAGCTTTCGTGACGTCACTGCTGTTTCTGCAGTCGCTGACTTATCACTTCCTGCACCGTGAAGATCAACGGTCCGCGATGCGCGAGAGACAAACGATCCGCGCGATCTCTTTTTTTCTATTTTTTTTTTTTTTTTTATTTATTTTTGTTTCTCTTTTCGAGCGAAATCGTTTCCACGGCAGGGTGGAGGGATGTCACACTGAATAGGATAAACAGTATAATACCGTGTGACTCATCTTTGCATGGCTCGAAGGGATTGCAATAAAACGTCACAACGAACGTTTGTGTATGCTACGAATGTGAAAAAAAATATTTTTTAAATAAAATATTTTAAATTTTAAATCCAACGTTTCACAATACAACAATGCAACTGTGCCATTATATAAAAGATTTATTTCAGAGGGATTTTTGCGTTGACATTTTCGCTCATCAACTATGCATATGTGAAAAAGTGTCAAAATATGTATGCTTTCGTGATTAATTATAGTTATGCAAAACAGGATAAAAAACCAGCATTATCGGAATTTAGAAATTTAAATTTAAATCGATTATCTGCGGAGATTATAACACAAAATCGTAGTTATTGTATTCCCCCCCCCCCCCCAAATAACACAATTACAATTAAAATAAAATCGGAGTAAAATTTATTTTATAGTTATATTTTTTCACAAATTCTTAGGGGCAATTTTTTTAAATTAAACATCTCACGCGTTGAAAAATAATGCGAATTTTATCTTTAGCAATAAGCAAATTATGCAGAACGTTGGGGAAATAATTGCAGCCAATAATTGCAGTTATCCCTATCTCTTGCAACATGATAATAAACTCCTCGCATACTATTTAGCCTAATTCGCGAGCAGCTCCCGCGGGGAGCACACGGCTACAACTTGTCGACCGGGTATATGCCCCGTTTTCGGGAAACTCGATGCCTTCGCGCGGCAATCCCGCGGGAGGACATACACACATATACACGTGCGAAGTGTGCGGCACTGCTGCTGCATAAGCCCGCTGCAGCGATCTTAACTTCGCTTTAATCAACATGCGATCGTGAATTACGAGCCCTCGGTGGGCCGTGCGACGAAAATTTCTTCCGGTAATCCTCACGCGTGCCGTTGCCTCCCCCGATCCTCCCTGCCCCCCTGTGCAAACTGCCGTTTAACGATCTGTTCCCCTACCTTTATCCCCGCTTATCCCGCCTCGCAATCTGACCGAGTGCATAGCAGTGCATAGCGTTTATGCTTCGACAATACGCGAAAAACGCATCGTTTTTTTTTATGCTACTTTCACTTTTTAAAATGGATATACTTAAAATTCGAAATATTATGCAGAGTAAATTACGTTGCAAATTTTTACAGAATGCAAACATGACAGAAATGGCTCGATAAATTTGGCAAATCTGGAAACTGGAACTCAATTAAAATAATCACTCATTTATTTCGGTAGAAATCGTAATTTGTGGAACAATTCTATGTATAGCGAAAGAGTAAATATAAAATTTATCGGAATAATTGTATCATTGAATCATAAAAAATTACAGATGCCTGAAAATTTGCGAATATAATTATGTAATACATCTGTTCTAAATATAAATATAGATACAACTAGACTTTAATAAAAATTGCTCATATCATAGTAATATTTATTAATTCAATTCACGATATACGTTGACATTTTTCCTGACAATTTTGACAAAAATACGGGACAAAAGGTTCTTACATTAGCTATAAAATAATCTCTCTCTCGCGTAGAAAAGTATTGAACGCCCAAGTATATAACCCGATATAGAAGATCTATTTCTTCTTTAAAATCTCACGCCTGCGGAAAGAATCTTAAAATAAGTAAAGGATCAATAGAGTGCGCATTGATTCGCGCTCTTTTTATTGTTATAGTAGATATATCGCACTCGCGATAACGACATCCAACGCGATCGCGGAATGATGTTTTTATCTTATAATTAAGCGGACTGGCGGACTGATGAGTCGACGTCACGAATTTCCAGAGGCGAACATCTAACCGAGCATTTTTCTCTCTATCGCCTTCGCGATAGCACTTGGCGGTACGCGGTGGCGAGCAATTATTGAAAAACGATTTGCCGGACCGCGGAATATTTCGCAATTCAGGTATCGACGATATATGTATATGTATATATACGAAGCTTCGAGCTTTTCGTACCTGACGAAATCGACCGCCACGAGATCGCACCGTCCATGACGATCGTAAAACGAGAGACCGCGCTGGAATTGACATCTTTTTTTCTCAGTGTTAATATATTTCGGACTGCTGGCGTTTTCTGTGTGCACGTAGCGTATTTCGAAAAAAAAAAAAAAAAAAAAAAAAAAGAGATGAAACGTTCAACTAACTCTCGTTACATGAAAGCGAATGACGCGGCCAGTTTATTCGTTTTCCGAAGCTCATCATCTTTAATTAATTGTGCGTGAAATATTTGATTGATATTTTATTTTTTATAATTTGCGATTCATATTGTACACACAATTCCGTATTAAATATAACGCGGGTTCAAGAAATTATAAAATTAATTGTAATAATATTATATATAAAATAGCAAAACTTGTAGCAAAGTTTTTTTACTATAAAATATTTTTTAATTATTGTTTTATATATATATAATAATTATTAAAATAATAATTCAAAAATATTAAATTATTATTTTAATAATTTATTTTAATTTTTATTATAAAATAAAATTTTGTATAAATAATAAATCTTAATTTGATGACAATAGTGCACATGCAAACAAATATATTATTTTGCAATCATGAAATTGTAAATCACTCTGCTAAGCTCTTTATCATCGAGTACGTAATTAAAAGCCAAAAATTAATAATTATAGAGAGGAAAATAAATCGGAAAAGAGAGGTAAAAAAATTAGGATAATAGATGCTTATAAAAAATAACACTCTTTCGGGTCTTCGAACTGGTAAAACGAGTCCTGCGCGTTTGAGGGTCTCTCTCATGCGAGCCGATAAAATTAGCGGCAACTGGTCCCGATGTTGCTTCTCTCGAAGCATCGTAAAGTTGCCCCGTCCACGAGAATCGCGCACTCATGCTCTGCATGCGGTTTGTCGTCCGATACGATATATCTGTCGCTGTTAAAGCGCAGCGAGCGATCGAGATCGACGGGATACCTGGGGTTCGATCCGCAGAGAGACCGAAACATGTTGCGACTCTGTGTGTCAGACGCAACGAGCGCTCGAGCGTGTCGTAAAATGATTTCCACGAAATTAAATGAGGATATAGCGGTTTTCGCGATATTTACGACCGACGATTTTTACACGGCAAATATCGATCTGATATTTAAATTTCGCGAAATACGGTTTACGATAAGAGAGTGAAGATATATTGCGACAAATGTGAAATTAATTGTGTTTTTATATCGTTACAGTTATATGTGTAATTATTTTTCGGCATTACAAGCAAAATTACAATTTCCACGAGCCACATATATATTTTTTATGTTATTTATTAATTCTTCTTGTATGTGTTTCATTGGTCATTGGAAATATTAAATTAGCAAGAGTTATAATTATTATTCTTTCTCAAGTCAGACGAAAGCTGAAGATATAAATTTAAAAAATTTTAAACAGTAAAATCACGCGACAATTCTGCCACGGCAATTAAAGGCAACAATCAAGTTACGCCGGTATTGCTTTGCAAATTAATTTCATCTTGAAAGTCGCCCAAGAATTGTTTCGTCCGATCCGAGATAAGATAATTTCAATACAAAGACGCGTGATAAATCGAGCTCCGTTCCGTTAATTCCTCGTTGAATGTCTGAAAGGGTTTCTTGATAACTTATTTACCCGAGCTGCCTAGCAGTTGGACAGATGACGTTCATTTAGCCCTCCCTCCCTCCCTCCCTCATCTCTCTCTTCCTCTCACCGACCTTCTTCTCCATCAGCCGCGTCTCTTTTTCCATCTGTCTCAAGGGAAATGCCGTTCTTCCAGTCAGCTCGACGTCGCTCCCGCCAATTTCTACCGCGCTCGAAAACCGTAGGATCGCGCGAAAGTGAATTTCCCCACGATGAAATCCTGTCTGAATGTATTAAGGTGAATTTGCACGGTTCACTTTGGATGTATATCAAACGAACGAGTGGTCCAAAGTCAAGGAAAAATAAAATGTGAGAATATAAGCGAAATAAATATATCAGCAATATCTCTATAAAAATTATTGAGATATGAAAAGTGTAAGAATCGTTTTCGTTTCATTTTAAATGAGCAACAAAATAAAATATGTAAACTATGTCACTTGGAATGCGTGAAAATTTGGTGCCTTGATTTTTTCTCAAGAAATATAAAAATAGAAACGCAAGGAGAGAATTCATTGTGAAAAGCTTGGCTTCGTCATGATGACGTTTGTCAATTATGAGCGATGTTACTTCATTCAATGGATCAAAAAAATTTGCTAATCGCAGAAAATGCTCTTGGGGATCTTTTATTTAATCAAAGGAAGCTTATTTCTGTACAAAGTTAGCGGGACTACATTTTAGCAAGTTTAACCGAAACTCGTTCCCGAGACTATTGAAGGCACGACGTTACCTACATGTTAGCTGCCATTATTCCTCCCTTCGTATTAACCGAAGAAGCGACGTATTATCCGCTCGAATGCAATTTTCCTCTATAGGAAAATGTACACGCGAGCGCGTAATTCACAGTCGTACGTCAAATGCAATTCGAGCCGTCGTCCATTGTTCGTCATTTAAGGAGATAACGTTAGCGTCGAAGATCAATGGATTGCGGCTGGATGCCTGCGGTGTTAAAGTTTCGCGCTAGACATTTCCCCGTCAGACAATCAGCTGTTCGTATAATTATTTCGGAACGGATGTTCACGTTCAAAGTTTCGCGCGTCGTAAGACTTCCAATCTCAATTAAAATTCTTAATTGTCATCATTTTTAATTGTCGAATCATTAATCAATCATCGATCCCTTTAATCGTTCCACGGAAATATATTAGCTATGTTGACTGTATTCTCGCACTTTTACCGGCATTTGCTCGATAAGAAAGAAACGGTTCATAGAAACAGTTCCAGAAACTCTCTCGTATTCTCGGTTTCCATCCAGAGAGACGAATCGGATCTCGACACGGAATTCGTCGAGGGTCTTTTCTTTGAAAGCGGCATCGCGCTTTTCGCGATTGTCGTCTTCTCAGAGCGGCGTCTTGTCATTTCCACTCTTCTTTGCGCTTTATCTCGAAACGGGTACTGTTACCGCGTATGTCAGATCGGTACGGCCAATGGGAGAAACGCTACGTCGACGTTGGAGTACCAAAAGTGTCAGCGACACCGGGGAAAAACACTGCGTCTTGCCGACTCACAGAAATACTACGCGTCGCGAAACGGCGAGGGGAAGTTGAATGGAGAAGGAGAGCGGAAGTGACAAAGTACCGCCGGTATCACGCTACGTTTCCTTCTACATTGCGTAGTTGCGACGCCGCTCTTTTCGGCGGGCTTCTTGCCCTCGTCTTGTCGGAGGGAATATAGGAAAGGTCCCCTTTCTCTCTCCCTCTCTTACTCTCATCACGGTCTTCGTTTTTCCTCCGGTCGTCTCTCTTCGCGGCTCATTGCCACGCGCTCTCAGGGTGCTCTCTCTTTCCGAATGGCGAAAATGGCACAGCTGTGGAACACGCAGAGGGGAATAATCTCGAGAACCGTCGAGAACGACAAGCGGTAATTCATTCCGTAGTCTTCGTCGTCAACCGCGATTATTACTCGTTGGATGATTATAATCGCGCGAGAAATGAAGCAATCTTTGAAAATAAATTGACTAATGTTTTTGAAATTTTCCAGAAAATAATGTCGAGAATAATAAGAAGAAAAATATATCCTTTTAATAGAAATATATTTTCTTATTTCAAGTAACTTTTAAGATTAAAGAAAATTGAAGAAAAAAAGAAGATTAGACGATAAATCATTTATTTGGTCCCTAAACCAAATAATGGACGAGATAGACGGTAATTTTGTATCATTGTAATCGCAGATCCCCCCGAATCGTGTGATAAATTGCACGAACGATTAATTCGTGCCTTAAGAATTCTGGGTGTTCCCCGCGGTTTAATTTCATGCGTTAATTGGACGCGGGGGAGAGGGAGACCGGACGCTGAACTACGGGCGGAGTTCCACGGAGTTAGAAATGAAAGCGCCGTTAAAGCGAGCCATTAAACGGACGTGGCCGTTACGCCAATTAGCCGTAATACGGGTTAAGTAGCCGAATAGCCGGAATTTATCCCGGGGCGACGAAAACCGCCAGTCTGCGGCTTCCTACGGGCTGATAATCTTAACAAGGCGAGCGAGCGAGCGAACAAGAGTGAGTGCGGATATGTCACCCCAGCGCGTTTTGTATCTTACACACGAGAAGCTGCTAGAATGGCGCGAACGACACGGTTCGACAATTTGTCGAATTCACGGATAATTCGTTCACGCCGCGGTTCAGAAATTCCAAGATTCTTAAGATGCTATCGTGCTCGGAATTCTCCGCCGGAATCCCTTTCGTCGAGCGCGCTGACCAAGAGGTAGGTGGGTCAGCCTTGGAACGATTAATTCGTGTAAGACTCTAAAGTGTAATGATGACGTAAGAAATTAAGAAGATAGCCTACACGTGCAAAATCAAAATTTGCACGAGTTATCTGCGTGAATAAAAAATGTAAATTAGTAATGATATTTCTTTTATTTCTATGATGCTGTTATATTTCTTAAAATCTATCTATGAACGTGCTAGAAGCAAACCAGTCTGAACGATGATTTCACGTTACAGATAATGCGGCGCCACTGCACGAGTTATTTACCGTGTTTAAAGTGAGCAGCCGTCCCATTATGCGACGTATGCGCGCGCGCAACCTCTAACGCATACATAGCTATGCAGCAGTAGAGATTGCAAGTCGCGCGGATAACAGCATGGTCCCGGTGAACAATAAGGCGTAAAAAGGTGCGTAAGCGGTCCCAGGGATCATCGCCATACGAAGGCAGAGCGAAGGTAAAGAGTCAAGCGAAGCAAGAAGGATGGAGGGAGAAAAAACGAGGGAGAGAAAGAGAGCAAACTCGAAGCGAACGGCTGAGCTATCATTGCATCTCCTCATTACCATAACTAGTTCCTCCCCTTCGTCCCCGACGTGCCCTCCACCTCCACCTTCTTCTTCCCCCACTGTCCCCCTTCTGATCTCGGTCTCCATGCATCATTCCTGATACACATTTACGCACACGGTTCTCTCCACGTGCTTTGGGGGAGAAAGAGCTAGATGGATAGAAAAAGAGGGATAAAGAGAGAAAGAGAGAGATCTGAGAGACTGAGAAAGTTCTTCGGAAGGCCAACTGCGGCAGCAACGGCTGAAGGTCCAGAGATATGGACGTTCGCCTTATAAGATGAGACAGAATTTGAACGAGCGAGCGGGACGAGGGTGAAATCTCCCAGCTAGGTAGAGGATGGTTTATGCGCATCGTGGTTTCGCCGCAAATCGTTATTGCGATGCTGCTCGACTTGTCTCTAATCATAGATAACGCGCCGCAATCAGCGTGTAACAGATAGAAACATGATCAAAACTTATTAAAATGCGAGAGAAATTATTAAAACGATTGTGCAATGTAAACTTGAAGTTTTTATAAAATGCAATATCGCGAATAAATAAATTTGCACGTGTGTGTATTAAACTCTCGAACACACATCCTATATGTACGTGCACACAGCTCGTAACTGTTAATTTTTATTTAAATCGGAGAATGAAGGTTGTGTATATTTATAGAGTATACAAACTCGCGCGCATTACGTGTATTTATTTGTTCGTTGCGATAAATCGCCAAATTCGCAAATCGTGATATACGTGTTTCCAGCGAAAACCGCAGTGAATATATAAATTTACCGAGGCAGGTCTTATCTATGAATGAGAATTCATCGTCTGCCATGCTTCTCTCCTGCCGTTTCTTCCCTTCAGCTTCGTTTCATAAATGTTTGTTCCGAATTATGCGACGAACAAAGATAAATGGTGACCATCTCTTATATCATCATTTGCAATTTTATTACTATGTCACATATCGTTATTACATTTTCGATTTTGACACATAAGGAGACGTGGAAAAAAAATTTACGTTCCTTAAAAAAAAAGGCAAAACTTTTTCACACGAAAAAAAAAAACAGAAATAATAAATTTTAAAAATGGAATAAAATTTTGTGTTGTTACATACATGATATAAATTATAAAAATATGGAGAACTGTTGTTTCAAATTTATAACTTTGAGATTGGCCGCCTTAAAGTGACAGTCCTATTCTATTTCAGTCTTCTATTATTCGTATTATGACGGAATTGGTCCGTGAAGCGAATATTTTGACAGACGAGAATGAGCCGAGAAAACTGACCGGGTGAAAAGATTCACGCGAGATTGCCGGCGTTTGTTGGCTGCAACCGCAACAACGGCAGCTACAGCTGTACTTCGAGATATGGACGTACGCCTTATAAGATGAGACAGAGCCCGGAGGGCGGCAGGGGAGGCGAAAGGGAGAAAAGAGAAGAGTTGGGACGATGAGAGTCGCGATGCAGACAGCGTGCACATTCCGCCTAACTCTTGTGCACATCTACCGCGAATCTCATTCTTCGCAAACAATACGTTAAATTAAGAACTTTAATCTCTTCCATATAAATATTACTTTTGCCAAACTACATTAAACTTTTCACTGGATTTTTATTTTATATAGTTTTGTTTTGATTTTATTTTATTCTATTTTATATCGTATGTATATATTTCGAAGCTTTTTTTGTTTTACGCGAGCATCGGCTATTTAATTTATATTTATAATTCTCTCTTGCATCTTTCTCGCTAAATTTTAATATTTTTATTTCATATATTACTATATACATATATTGTTCACATATTAGCACACTTAATTAACATTATTATTTTTCCTAATGAAAAACTGCTCTAGATTTCGAATCAAATTGTATACCTCTTCGTTCCACTTAGATTTGTCCAAAAATACCTATGGTTGTTAGAGTTATATTCTAGTAATCATTGTGGGCATATCCGTTTAGGTGTACCCTCAATAGTTACAAGGATGATGATTGAGATAATTGGTAGATAGAAGAGAAGGTAGAAAGAGGAGAAACATGATATAATCATTATATGTTTTGCGAGCCATTAAATCACACATTTATATACTTTTACGAACATCCTATTCGTATTTTAAATATTTTATGCGTACGTCAATATTTTGCAAACACTTTCTTCAGAAAAGTACAATATAAACAATTTTTAATGTATGGAATATTATATAATTTTTCATATATATTTATTAAAAATTATTATTGAGAGAAATATTATTAAAATATAAATTAAAATATTAATATAAAACGTAAATAAATAAATTAACCTAACGATGACATCAATTCAATCAGCTGTATGCAATTCAGTCAGGTATAACGCTATCGCGCAAGTCAGATCGACGGGGCGGCGTGAGCCTCGCAAAATGAGGAATCTCATCGTCAACCGGATCGCCGGAGGCGTAAAAACGTGTCACGCACGCTTCACGCATGAGGGAAGCAAGAAGAAGGTAGCAGCCGGTTTCTGAAATCTCGTCGCGGCGATCTCGTTTCATTCGCCAAGCGTTAACCTCGACGACGTTAACGTTGTAGCAGCGCGGTTGTACGTCCGAAAGAAAAATAAGAAAGAAAGAGGAAAAAAATTAACTAAAAGAATACACCGCGAGAGAAATATAATGAGCCGTACGTGACTTTAATAAGGGAACGAGGCGACTCGACCGGTTACACCTAGTCTCCAGAACTGAGAAATATTGTTTAATCTCGTCGCGGATTTAACGAGCATCGCTCATTAAGGTATTAATTAATGAAATTTGCCGCGCGCGCGCGCGAACGAAGGCTTCCGGGCGGAAGTTCGTTCGAAATGAAAATAATGGGATCGTTGAAACTTCAAACGGCAATGTATCTTATACGATAACCGTGCTCCCACATGCGAACTTGGCTGTGCGCGAAGTATCTATTCGACTTATACGAAGTTGCAACTTGCGCCAAGATTATAATATACGTGTATTAAGCTTCGCAGTATCCATACATTACGCTCTAATTCCTCTCAATCGTTATACATTCCAGATTATTAGATCAAATCTGATGCAGCTGCAAGACAATTATACAAAATCAGGTGAAAGGGGCTAATAAGAACCAAGCGCAGATGGAGTCAAAATAAAATTATTTTTAAATTCCTCTTTAATTATTTTGAACGTTTCGCTCCTTCCTTTGGTCCATTCTCGATCTAAATAATTAAAGAGGAATTTAAAAACAATTTTGCGCTTGGCTCTTATTAGATCTTTTCATACTTGATTTTTTATTTATATGTGTATATCAGAGCCTTTTCAATTTATGTTATTTTAAGGGAATTAAATTTAATCGTACGAAAATTGTCGTAGTCTTATTTAACGCTAATTAACATCGAACATGGAAAGGTTGCAATTTATTTCTTTTTGTCTCGAGATCATACGAGTTTCGATTATTATCAATAACAATCGATCGATCGTCGACTCTTCCGAGTTCTTAAAGACGAATCAATTGTTCGCCAGTCGCTACCAATTGAAGACCCTCCCGACCTTCGTTGGCGAGAGAACGGGGGCATCGCCTTTGAAGAGCGACCAACCATTTTTGTCTGGTCTGGAGAGCGTGCAGGGCTCTCGGGAATTTCGATACAATGCCAGAGTCGCGGAGGATATGGGATGGCTTGAAGCCGAAGAACAGAGGTAGTAGCAGCGAGAAGAGGGGGAGAGGGTAAAGACGGAGGAGAACGGCAGGAAAGGGTTGCACGAAGCCATAGGAGAAGAGGTAAAACTACACGGCTGCACCGAGGCTGAGTCAGCTCTGAAGTCGACTTTACACTGACGCTTGTTACAACCGGAGATACGGAGGACGAGCAAGGATAAGAGGGACAAGGAGGGAGGGGCAAATGTAGGGGGAAAAGAAGAGAGAGCGGGTTCTCCGCAATCCTTCTCTATCCGGCCGACTAAAACTCTAAGTCTCTATATCTATCTGTTTCCTCTCGCTCTGCAACGACATCTTCCGCCTTTCCCTCCCGTCCTCCCGAAACATCCCTCTTTCGCTGGCGGTGCCTGTAAGCCAGTTTCGCCCCGAGGATTCGCGTCCTAAGCCGGGACTCGTTAAGAGCTGGCAGATTTGATCCTTTGTATCGTCCCTGCAACGTGCTCTAAGGCCGTCAGGTCCCCGCTCTTCGTGGACTCTCGCTCGGTCTTACGGATAACGCGGGAAATAACAGAAACAATTATTAAGGATTTCCCGCGCCGTCGTTATCCGAGCGCGAAGAAAGCATCGCGATGAAGAAGAAAAAGGAAAAGGAAAAAGAGACAGAGAGCAAGAGGAGAGGAAAAACAAATGTGTGTCCTCTCATCGCGCTGGATTAAGTCCAGAGACGGTTATGGATCGCGCGAGTGCAGAGGGAAGGACGATGTCATAAAAAAGCGGATTAATCGCGGCGAACGCGCTTCTCAACCCCGCCGTTTCTTGCGTGAACTCCTTGCCACCATGTAATAGCACGGCGCTACGATAGCTGCGATTAATTTCTTTTTGTCGTGTGCAGCATCGTGGCCTTCGAAGTGTCTGGAAGGAGCCTCGTCACGAACACGAACGAGGTACCAACAAGATTTTCCTCAAGGGCTCGGGTAAAACATCCTCTCGTTCCATTCTTTTTTCGTACAACTACAACCACAATTAATTTCCCATCCGTCGTGTTTTGATAAAACCTCTGACACTATCAGATATTAAATGTATATATATATATAATATTACGTAACAGCTTTGTGGTTAAACGGAAGAACGAAATTGTTTGTTCTTTAAAAACTAAAAGAGAAAATTATGTACGTGTAAAAAAATCTCTAACTTGATTTAAATTACAGTTACCTAACACAATAATAACTCTCAAAGCGTGTGATTATAATTAACCAACGCGTATTTCGCTTTTTTTTCTTTTTTTATTTTTGTACACATTCTCATTTATACTAATAAATGTAATTACAAACTGCAATCTTCATTCACTTTTATCAGGTTAATTAAATAAAGTCTCTTTAACGCGTTTCCGGTTCTCTCATTCATGCAACAGCGACGTAAAATAATATTAATCGAGATATCGATAAATAGAACGTCGCGGGCTTCTCACCTTCGTCAACGCTTAGACGCGACGACGCTTTCACCGGATTCGGCCGCGTCGTAAACGAGTCTATCAATAACGATCCAAATAACTCGGCGCGATAATAGAGGGACGAAGGAAGATCGGGCTGTGACGACACGGCACGATAAACGTCAGTCCCGGGCCACTTGAGCGATGTCGACACTCGCGTGGCTTCCCACACGCTAGCATGAAAGCTATGGACAGCCCGCTGACGGTATTTAAAGTGCCTCGCATCGGCAAGTGCACCGCCGCGCCGGGGCACCGGGGCCCGGGGTTTCCTTCGATTATCGATGAGGGAGCCAGTCAGCCTTCTCTCGCACGGCCTCCGTAGAGAATTTCCGCTTTCTCACGGGGTTCCTTCACGCGCGCATTTTCGCATCCATTCGCGTTACGCGATATTCGCCACGCGGCTATACGAGATAGACACACGTGAAGTCCCGTAATGGAAGATATATACCGTAATAATCATTAGAAACGGAGATCCTTATGAAGATTATTGCATCGAGAGGGATTTCAAAACCGGTAAAATCGTGCGTGTGTATGTTTTCTAGAGATATTATTATTCTTTGTGTAAAAAAAAATTTATTACTGTGATTATCTTATTTCTCTTTGAAACGCTAGAAGAATTATAGAGTGATCGTCCGAGTCGATCGCGAAATTTAGCATGCATGACGAAAAATCAATAAAATAGAATTGTGCAGATAGTACGGTGTATCTGGTAACACGAAGTAAATCAAATCGCGAAATAAAGTGACGACGACGACGATGGAACACGAATCCGAAGTAGATTATTGCTGACGCACGATTATCGGCAAAAAATCGCTCTCGCGGTATAGTTATCCCTCGTGGCTCACGTTACGTCGCGGCATAGAAAGGCATACATTAAAGACCGGTTGTGGGCTCTTCTAGTCAATTTATATGGCGGTTAAGCTCATCATGGTGAACCAATTACAATGTAGTATTCGGATTCAGAACACGCACTATGATCGCTCCACCGTACCGGTGGTTAGTGCGCCGGAAGATGAGCTCGGAATTGCATATTGAGTATATTCGTGTAGCACTTTTTCCTCCAAACTTGAATAGCTGGATTAATTAAAATCGATCGTATCAACGATAAATAATGATTGCCTGCATATCGAGAGACATCGCGGATGCGCTTTAAAAAGGATGTTTTCTTCCGTTTCTCATAAGTCTTTACGATCTCTGCTGCTAAATTTAAATCTTGGAGAATGAATGCGAAGAATATGTAGTCGAATATATTTAATTATGTTTTATATTCAAATCAACTTGTGTTAACATAAAATATTAAATTAATAATTGTCTGATTAAATATATTAGTACAATTGTCTAATAAAAAATAAATAGAAAAGAAAAATAAAGACAGTAGATATAAAAATTGCATAATAGAATATGCTCCAATTTTCATGATTCATCGTTATTAAATTTGCAAGTTAATTTGGAAACGAACATTATTTAAATGTGTCCGCCGAGAGGATGACACAAGCGTAAGGGTGAGTGACCGCACTAAATATTAAAGGACGGTCATCTCAATGTATCGTGTCGGCTATAAAAAAGACACTCCGAATAGAGCCGAAAGACAAAGCCGGTGTATCGGTAATTGGCTTAGCCGCAACACGATCGATGAATCGTACCGTCGTCGTCGTCGTCGTACGGAACCAATAGAAGTTGAACCCAATTTGGCGAATCTCGGTAACTTTCCCTCGCCCACGACGGCAGCCCCGCGTTTCGGGAAATCCCCGTTTCTCGCTCGCGGGAACTTATCCCCCGTTGCGTCTAATTCCGACTAATTGCGAATTAATGGCAACGGCCGCCGTCTCGAAAGTAAAATATCGTTACGATAGTCTTGATTCGCTCTCGCCATTTAGCTAACCGCCTGTCAATTGTCCGGAATCATCTCGGCAATCTAACTTTATCCCTTATTCTCTCTCGAAGCACGCAAACTTGGCCTCACAGACATACTCGTGCAAATTTGATTCTCCCTTCGTTCGTGAAATTTTTTAAAAAATTTAAAAAATTATCTTTATACCCCTAACATTCAAAGTATTTTACTTAAGCTTGTCTCGAAGCAGAATTACGATGATATTCGAAAATATCGCGTGTATATCGAAATTCTCGCTCGTTTCGCGATACTTCGCGGAAGCGTATTTTATATATGCATTCGTCGTCACTGTCTGACGCGTTCGCCGATTTATCGGTATCGTTTCCGGCGCTTCGTCTCGCTTTAAATTGCGAAAGCGACAATCAATTACAGTAGTTACGTATCTCCGACGCGCGCGACCATCGGATCGCTCTTCGGTTTGGCATAATCGCTCGGCATAGCCGGCGTTATTTATCGATAGATCGTATTTTACGGCTCAATAACTGCGCTGCACACCCCGTGTTACACACGGCCGCGAATTTGCATGCGTATCGGATCGCTTGTCACGGACATATCAGCTCCCGATAACGGGAGCGGCATATTTGACGGAGGGGGATTCGCGATTTTCGCGCGCGACGCCTCTCGCGATATTAATCTCCCTAACGAATCGATCTTCTTCCTCCCACCTCGGTTTAATTATTATTTTATGCGGGCATCGCAATATAGGTTTGACTCGCCTCGGATGTATTCTGTATAAAATAATTGCGATAATTGAGCGAAATTATGTATAGCCGGTATTATTTGCCGGTGCATTGGATTATGATTGGTCGATAATGCGCGAGTATACTCGCGGATAAATTTTTAATTGCGCATACCGGGCTCTCTCGTCTGGATAATTTTATATCAAACGTATGTATGAAATAAAGTCCTCTCATGCGCATATAAATATTTCAGCTATTTTGCAAACGGGAAAATGATGTTGTTTCGAAATGACAATAATCAATGGAACTCGTCAACGTCGCGAAATGGCGAATAATATATAAAATAAGTATGTTGTTTTATTATACTTGGTATTATTACACGTTGCGATGTAATATTATTTCGTAACATCAATTAATTTTCTTTAAAATAAAGATTTTCGTCAGAATTGTTGTCAGAATAAATTGTTTCTCGTGTGTAAGTCGTAGCAATACGATTGAATATTCATCGTAGGACGCTTTGTAGATTATTTGTCGCGCTTTATTTTTTTTCTTAACGCAATCCATTAGTCGCGAAGGCACTAAAGAACGTATGATTCTTTTAGTGAATTACAAAAAAAGAGTTGAAAACATCTGGTAGAGGTGACGTCGGTATAAAATTGCCATCTGCTATTCCTGAAGAAAATCGCGAAGAAGTATTTCCGGCGCATTTGCATTATTATTTTTTCAGTCGAAAAAAAGCAATCGTGCAAAGCTCAATCGAGATTATCTATTTTTGATATGCGGCATAACACATTTAACATTTGACGTTTTTAAATGTTTATCGTCAATGGACGACAATAAAATTAAAACTAAATAAAACGAAATAAAAATAAAAATAAAAATAATCAATGTTAGAGAAAGTCGTTAAGCTAAAAGCTAACAATGTCTGAAAAAAGAAGCCATTTGCGATAAATGCAAGTTATATATAAATTATTTACAGCCAGTCTTTTGAGCACTGATCATTTGAACACTTTCAAAATTGGAAACACGTGTATAACCTCGCTAAAAAAAATTATCCAATATCCATCACGCTTGCGGAAATGTATAAAAAGTTAACCGATCGATCAATGGTTAAAAAATTAGTTACTCTCCGTATCTCCAGAAGAAGATGATTAAAGGCAAGTTTTTATTATTATTATCAATTATTTAAACTTTGCTTGCGTCTGTCTTTTGAACATAACACGTCTGACACTGAAGAACTGAGTGACCGAAAGTAAAGAAGAAAAAGTATCGTTAAAAAATCCTCGCTTCCTTCTTGAAGGAGAGATAATAATGCCAGTAGTCTCCTTAATACAGAGCGCTCGTTTACGCCCTGCGTACGAGAATTTTGACAGTATCAAACCGCCGATCGCGGCGAGGCTTAATCTACCGAGAAAGTAGCTCTCTCTAGTCATTCGATTGATCGAGATGTGTGTTATAAGTGCCGATCTATATTTATAAAACGAGGCGCGATTTATCACCTGCAAACGTAGTCCTGACCAGCATCCCTCGGTTCGTTTCTTTTCTTTAAGATCTGTCTACACACATGAACGATCGATGGTACTAATTGTCACGGTTAAAAAATTGAAATGATGGATTATTATTCGTCTTTTTAAAAAATTAAAGAAAAGATTATTTGCAATTATATATTATATAATATAATAATATAATTATATATAAGATTGCATAATTAATTCATTCAATATTAACATTTATTCCTCCTCCCCCTTCTCTCTCTCTCTCTTCTCAGAATAGACTAATGTCGCATTTAATCCCTTCAATTGTCCGCTGGCTAACCGCGCTGCACAGTGGCTATAGCGTCGCTATAGATATCATAAGTATACACCGTCTTTGTAGGTAAGGTATAATAGGAGATATTATTTCTCTGATTAGGTACAATCATTACGTGATGATCATCCGCCATTAAGATTCCAAATAAAGCACTAACGTTACCTAGAAATATCGACTTGCACCACTAGCTGTATGATGAAGATACGATTGAACAATTTGAAATAATCAATATGTTATTTTATGAAGAACCGCATACAGCCGTACATTACTCATCAAAGAAACTTAATGGCGACTGAAAAGGTCATATCCTCCGTATATGATCGCTATATAGTGTCGCGAAGTGTACAATATGAATCAGCAAAGTAGAAGAAGTTTTTGTCTACAAAATAAAGAAACATAATATCGCGCGAAGATGAGGTGCCAGTTGCATGCATGTGTGCGAGTAATCGACATGTTAAACAATCTCTCGGCAATGTTATATCCAACAAAAGGAGAAAGAGAGAGATGGAGAGAGACGAACTCCGGACGCTGTTCCGGGATTCCTTCCGGCCATACGAAACGCGAGGCGAACTCTCCGAGTTCATTCCGAGTGCCATAACACCTAGGTTCTGACCCGGTAAGTACCGGCGCGAGAACGCGAGGATGGAATCAACTTGGCCGGAGGCTCATCGTCGGGACGGCGATCCTCAGCCGCCGCAATTTCGCTCTGCCAGGGATTTCTATTGCAACTCTTCGCGCCGGGGTGGGAAGGAAATGTACGGGGGGACGGAAAGGGCTCAAACAGTGCCGCGACAGCACTCGCGAGTATGAACGCGCGTACACACACCTACAGACATACGTGCATGCATACATCTACATCGTGTATGCACGTGACTGCGTTTACGCTGAATCCTATTTGCCTCGGCTAAAATCGCATCGGGGGGAATCCCGTGGCAGGAGTGCCTTGGGAATAGCCTCCGCGCGCAATAGCTTCCACCCCGCTGCGCTTTCTCCCCTTCTATCTCTCAATTCCATCCTGCCTCCTCCATCTCCCCGTGGCTCTCCGCAACGGTGCATCACCGTATGCAGATGCATCGTTAGCATTTTTACGCAAGGACGTCGCGCCGGCGGGCTTTTATCATTTCCTCGTTTTTTCCCCCCGTGTCGCGCACCCCCTGTCGCGTGCGCCAGTGAAAGGTGATTTAACCCCTTCGCGCGCCCCCGGTGACTCTCCATATACGCGGATAATAATATCTGCGAAGACTCGAAAGGCCGGTTTCGCCAGCGACGATTGGAGTTGCGAGAAATTTGTCAAATCTGCTATTTCTGCCGGTTGTATAATCATAAAGAAGAAGGAAATTGCGAATGCGTATAGCTTAATAGAAGTTGTGAAAGGCACAGCTGGTTATAAAGTTTGTTAGCGGAATTATGATCTGAAACGTAGTAGTTCTGAGCACCGATTTTTTATTACACGTAGTTATGACATGGAAAGAGAGATATGCACTTTGAATTTGTTTTCTATAGCTGTGATCTAGAAAAAGAGTAACTAACTAAAATTTATTCTTACTACAGATCCCTTATAAAGAGTGTTTAACTAGTATTGCTATGATATAGATATGATCTATAAAGTATAACTGCAACTACACATTGACCAAGCATGTGTAAGACGCGTTTAATATCCAAGAAGACACGTGTCCGACTTTACCCGCGTCAATTATTCGTAGATTACGTCATACAAGACTATATACACGCGCGCATTTATGCTCTTTTACTACAAGAGGTACAAATGCAAAGTTTCGCGCACAGCTATTTTAATAAGATATCGCGCTCCCTTCGAGACAATGCAAAATATTAAAAGGTCTCACCCTCCTGACCGGGGTAAATTGAGCGCGAAAAGTTAGTGCGATAACGTGCGGCATTTCGCGAAAGAGAGCAGCGGAAGAATGCGTTAATCCGTCGTTCTCTCGTCGTCCCATCGGGCCGCGTTATTAAAATAGCGAAAGAGCTGCGAGATGCGACGAGATACAAATCGACGATAAAAGACCACCGCGAATGACGGAAGGAGGGAGAGAGGAACTTGCGCGCGCAAAATATTTTAATAAAGCCGTATCCGCGAATATTATTGCGCGTCGTCATCCTCGACAGGCCGCAAAACGATACGCGAGGAACGTAACGAATTAAACATCTCGCCAGCAATTGGATGCAATTATTTGGCCTCGTTGAAAATGCAATTTACTGGGGCATTAACGAGGGATTATGCGAAAGCGAGCGCGTGCAAAACGCCGAATGCGCAATTCGAGCACTTTATTTCGCCCTCGCACTCACGCACTCACGCACGTATATATACGTAGGAGTACGTACGGTTAATCCCGCGAGTCTTCTATGATTTAGCGATACCTCCCCGTTGTCGACTTTATTAATTCAACCAGTTATTTGCCATATTCTCCTATCCCTCTCTTCATTCTTCCTCGTGTCCTTTCTCTCTCTCCTCGTGTTCGTCCGTTATTCCGGGTACGCGCACGAATTTCACGAGTAGCGGTATTACCGGCCGCATCATTTATTCAGCCAACAGCCAGACGCTGGACGCACATCGTCGAGGTCTGCAGCGAGATTTGCCATGCAAAATAATCGAGTCGAATAAGACCGCATTCGTTCGAGAGAGGAGATCTCGACTGCATCTGATCGAACGTTTCATTATATTTTTTTAGAATTATAATATATGTAGAAAATAAAAAAAAAAATTGTTTTCTTACAAAGAAGCGCTGCAACAACTCGTAGAAATTTCTCGACAAACTAGAATCCGTTTTTTTTTTTTACATTCGCGTGTAATGCATATGATATACGCAATCAGAGTGACTTTGCTCGTTACACGCCAGTCCACCACGTGGACAAACACTTGAGCGATCCTCTCTCTCTTTCGGCATGCATATCGGATTCGAACGGGACGTCGTTCTCCATCGCCCACGCGAATGGCGAATTAAAGTCGCGTATCGATCGGAGGGAGGACGAGCTGCTGCTGGACGGAGTGAGAAATCGAGCGGAGTAGCAGTCGTCCGGATGCTCGCGGCTGGTCTGGTTCTAAGATTACGATCATAACGAAAAAGCTCTTCTCGCTCCCATTGGAGATGCCAGAGCCCTCCGTTTCTCTTTCCCCTTTCTCTCTTACTCGCTCTCTTTTTCTTCCCGTCCCGACTCGACTCGAGAGACTTGTCCGCCTTCTCTTCCTCTCTATCGACTGCTCTCCACGACTCTTTCACGACGTATGAGAATGTCCGGCGACGCGGCCGCATCGCATAGAGAGTATTGCGCGGCATGCATTATGGAACACGAGCGAGCAACGACTCTGCCGGAAAAATTGCGGACACGCGAGAGACGGACGCGATCTGCAAAACGACTACCTCTCTCATCCATCCCATTTACGGAGCGGAGGCAGTGTTTCCCAATTTATTATATATACGCTGGAATCCTTTGGAACGTCATAGAGCTCGTAATTACGCGACGTCGAGGAAAGAAACCCGAGTATTTCTCTCTTTTCCTGTCTGGCTCTTGCGCGTATATATTCCGGTTCATCGATTTATGTATCGATTCATATAGATATATGTTATATAGAAGAACGATACTAAAGCATATTTTAAATTTTGACAATTTGATATCACTCTTGCTAAATGTACATTTTAATTATCGTGATATTATATTGAGATTTTAAAATGTTTTAAAATCGTATTTAAAATTTTTTATTATCTACTTTTTTTATCTTGATCTAGGTCGATTTACTTTTATAAGAAAACTGCATTGCAATTGATCAAGTTTGAATAAATAAAATTATGGCGTAAGAAAATAAAAATTATTGTTTCCGCTTTCGTTCCATCAGGGATTCCAGAGTATCCTGATGGATCGCATCATTTGGGAAACACTGACATAGAGATATGTACGAACCGATCTACGCATTATCAACCTGACTACTTTCGGTCAATCCTCGCGGTACTCGTCGTGGAAGATTGCTTTTCTATATCCCATCTTGCCGGTTACGACTGCTTTCCACTTTACGAGAAACGAGAGAAAGAGAGATCTCTATAATGTAGATGCGGCAAACTCGACACCGTCCAATCGCGATCGCATAAACATAAGCAATTCGTTTTCTGCAAAAACGAATTCCCAATGAGAGCGGATTATGCCTTTTCTTAAAAATCGTATTATTATATAAATATTATAGATGTCAAAATATTTCATACGCAAAATATCGTATGAAAATTAAATTTGCATATTGCCCATATTGTAAAATATGTATATTAAATATTAATTACACCCATATTTAATTAGCCAAATATTTTTTTATATAATAACCACAATAATAACTCACAAATATTTTATGGAATTAAATATTATAAAATATCATAATAATTAAATTCATATTTCAAAGTTTATATTAATCATGTATTAATTACATATACACACCTTTTCCATTACCAAAATATTTTATAATCAATGAAATATTTAATCGATAATAAAACAAAATAAAACGGCATCTCGTAACATGTATCATATTATTACCAAAATAAAAGTATGAGAGAAAACGTCAATTTTTTTTATATCTTTGCTCGAATAATTTCATCACAACTATCTTTCGGCCTTTAGAAAAATCTATGTGATATACCGCATTATATATAATCTCGCTGTGAAATGAAAATTCATAACACGATGGCATTGTGCGGCCGGCGCCGAAATAAAAATGGAAGCACATTCGCGAGGTGTTCCTTTGACGTCCTAATATGCGACGAAAAGCGCAAAGCAGCCGGCTGATAAATCTATGCGGGATAACTGGAGAATAATGGGCGAAGCGAAATGAATGTTTCGCGTCGTGGTCGGTAAAAATGCGGTAAAAAGCTTGCGCGATACGACGAACGGGCGCCCTTCCCTTTTCTCGTTGATTCAGTTCGCTCGCTTCGCGAAAGAGATACGGCGAAAGGAAAAAAGAGAAACGGGATAAAAAAAAGACAGAAAAAAATAAAGAAGAACCGACGTACCCGCCATGTTGTAAAGAACCGGGCCAGAAACTGTCAACGGCCGCGTAACGCGCTGATGAAAGGGTGGATAGCGTGTAATCCCCTTCGCGTCCGGTCCCCGAAGAGGGTCCGCGGCGTTCCCGGATGCGCGACTAACGACGTTTTAAATTTAAAAATGCCCGAGAATAATCCGCGTGGCTCCGCCACGAAAATTTCCGCGGAAATCGCGCAAATTAGATTACGACGCCCGGACCTTCGCGGCTATCTCTCGCTCCTCTCTCTCTTTCTCTCTCTTTAGCGTGTCGGCGTCTCTCTCCGAATGACGTCTTGCTATTCAAAGAGCCACCCCCGCCATATATATATGGTATTAAGTCCGAACTATTATGATGGTGTTCGATTTAACCGCAGTGCGGACAGTTCATGATATATCCGAGGGAAGTTTGCGGATCCGGATTTTGCAGGCGCGAAATTAAATAGCGAGAGCCGAAGTTGCGTGATCATTAGCGCAAAACGTATATAGCGTTCCTTTCATTAAAGTAATGACACAATCGTACAGTTTACGTAGTATACCTACGTTGAACTGATCTCGAGTAGAGAGAATCACATCATGTTAATAATTAAAAAATAATGAATATTATTTTTCTCAGCGACAACACATCTTATTTATCAAAAGGCTAGATTTTTTCTCACAGTAATTAAAGATTAAATATACCCCACGAAAGTCGAATACATAATTGAGTAATCTACTCACCTTTTTTTACGAAAAAAAAGAGACACATAGACACAATGTAATTATAGCTGGTGGTATAAATGGCGAGCGCATTTATTTTATAGTCGGGCAAAAATTCTTCGTCGCGATGGAGGATGGGCAGCATCAGGATAATGAGCAAGTTACGGGAACCGTATTTTCGCGGAAAAATTACGTAAGGCAATCGCCTCCGCGGGCGATCAAGTCCTCGATGTTCACCGAGTGTCGTGCAAAATGAGGAGAACGCATAATGACAGGCTGCCGGCTTTAGTGGGCATGATTGATAACTATCCGATGCGCCGATCGAAACGGGAGAGCCATTACTTATCTCCCGAATGACTACCATTAAGCGCGTTCCATCGCCGATGCTGGCGTGCCAGGGCGGACTTTACAATATTCAAAGAGGGGAACTCCACTCGATCAGTAGCACGGAAATAATTATTCTCGATTACTCTCGCCCCCTCCGGGTACTTTGCGTACACAAGAGCGGGACGCTGGTGCGGTTGATTTAAATATCAGTGAGCTTTAATGCAAATACTTTACGCGGTAACTATTTGCAGCTCTCTCTCTGTATGGAATGCGTCCGATTAACAGAGATGTATCAACGTTTCCTTATCAAAATGTAATAAACGACGATACGTGATAAATTTCATGAAAAAAATTTTGCTGTGAAATTATTTGAGAAATAAGAAATAGTGAAAATTAAAATCTTTCAGAGAAAGCTTAATAAATTTCAAATAATCTTTATTTTTCGATAAAAAAAAATCTAAGGAGCTGTGACTTTTACACATAACTTTCTCGAAGAATAATGATTACTATCTTCTCGAACGCATTCTATACGAATCGTCATTTAAAATCATAAATGTTATACTTGTTCATAATTACAACCTGCGATTCGTGCGTATTTTAACGCGGTTGGAAACAAAATAAGCAGGAGGAAGGTTCGCTGGCAACCGCAGAGGAAACCAGATATTACTCGATGCATTGTAAAAAGACTCACCTGAAGGTGGACCTGACCGTTGTTATCGACCCAACCGATGACCATGTCAGTCCCGGCGCGGCCGTCGTCCTTCGTGAAACCGAGTCCGACGTAGCCGAGGGTCTTCACTTGGATCTCGAATGTAACGTCCCTCTCGCCGGGCGTCCACAGCACCAAGAAATTGTTGTCGAGCACAGCGCTGTGCTTCCATTCGACGGAGACGACACCGCTGATGAGGAGGTGGAGAAGGAGAAGCGAACCGACCGCAGTCTTCATCTTTCCACGCGGTACCGCTCAAAACATCTGAAACAGGAGCGACGCATACCTGAGGCAACTGTCTTATTTACAGAGGTAATTTATGCTACTTAGAGATGTAATCCGCCTAATGGATTAGGGCAGGAGAAATAATGTTTGTTCGTATAATGTATCTTGCATTACGAGGTAAGATACTCTCTGAGCTTCCACAAATTCGTATAAATTAAACGAGAACTTATGCAAGTGGTATAAGAGAGGATGAAATATAATTTATTCTTCGACAGAATAAAGTGAGAGAAAAATATAATTACCGGATGCTTAAAATTTTTGCGTTAGCAACAACAGAAATGTTTCATAAATACCTTCTACCATTCTTTAGTAACTATAAATATTCTTTCGTAACATCGGACTTTACTCTTTGAAAATGGGGAGCAATAATATAATGCCAAATGAAGGAAGAACAATATCTACGACGCGGTGCAGTTGGTTGCATTTTCAAAGGCAACAAAATCGTTGAATTTTCAGACGCGCTCGAGCAATATTGAACATGCTATACCCCGGTATTTTCTTCCGATATGGTCGACGGTCGTGTATGTGTTTTGTGTCACTATTGTTGCCCATTATTATTGGTGGAACGAGTGGTTTCAGAGCTATCCACTGTGTTTAAAGCGCAAATGATGATACAGGTGTGCATATGTGCACACCTTCCTCTACATCGTCTCTCGCAACTTGTGCGTAGTTAGTATTTTATCATTCTCATCCGATATACTGTTGAGACGACATTCGGATAACGACTACAAATATATAGGATTAGTAACGTATAAATCTCGTAAATCTATAACAAACTTTTACGTGAGCGAAGAGTATTAAGAGCAGGTGTATTGAATAAACTAAATAAAAAAAATAAAAAAAACAAGTTTAAAAAATTTCAAGTTAGACTCGTTTCGACCGTCAACAGAGAATAACGCTGATATTTATAGCACGGAAACATATCTGTTGAGTAAACTCGACCGCTGTCATTTTTTTAAGCAGCAATACTCATCAATAACGATCAACGTCACGGTTAATTTATCCTCCGCGTCGCTGCTTCGCGGTGCATTTTCAAGAATCGAACGGGGCGAGCTTTAATAGATCGACATTCAACGAAGACATTATCGCCGATTCCCTCGGCAAAATCGGTATTGGCCTCTTTATAGACGATAGCGCGTTTTATTTCCATCGGGCGAAGGTAGAATAACGACTTTGAGAAGGGGGAAGGAGGGGAAGAAATTAAGTTTCCGGCAGGATAAATCCGCAAACAAAGAGAAATCGTCGTTTCATTGCGCACGTGTCTCGAGGAAAGAGGAAAAAAAAGGGATGGGCCGCGGATTGAGGTCGGCGGGATAACCAGCCGCGCTACCGTTTATTTTGCATTTTCAGCAATCAGGCACGTCCCGCGAAAGAAGAAAAAAAAAGAGTCAATTTGTACTTGCGGAGTAAGCGCTTCGCGCGCCGAGCACGACCGAGTTAAGGGCGAGATTGCCGTTGGAGCGGAGAGGCAGCAACTGCGAGTAACTCCTCGAGATCGCAGGTGCAGCTAAAATAACGCGCACACGCCGAGAATTTTTTTGTAGCGAAATTTATTCGATTGAAAATATCGGATACGCGCTATTCGGACGTTTCAATAAATTGGTAAAAATGGGAAATATCGGTGCGCGCAGTTTGCGCGAATGGCCCGAGATACAGGGTGTGTGTCTGTGTTCAACGAGACTATAGTACCCCTTTACGAAACTTCAGGATTGTTGAAATATATTTTAATGACGATATTCGAAACGTATCGAATTCTTTGATAAACTTCGAATCGAAAATTGGGAGAGGTAACTTGGTGAAAATTTTTAAGTGTTTCCTATTAACGTTGACTGAAGAAGTTGGATGCACGTTGTACGTCAACGTAATGTCAAATAATTTTACATGAGTTATAATTAAATGTTGACGACGGTTCTGTCACAGTTCAATTTGATGTCCATAAGAATATCTCTTGAGAATCCAACTTTGTAAATAAGTATTTAATAATGCGCTGTTAATTATTACAAAAAAAGACGATCAAAATTATCATATTAAATATAAATGGAAAAAAGGGAATTGGAGTTGTATAGTTTTACAAAAAAAGAAATCCACGTAGCACTTTTCCACCGCGAATGTTCTATCAATATTTGTTACACACTTTGTAATTCGTTCGGTACAGCCACTTTTTCGGCGATTTTTCGCGTCGAGAGTAGAGACGAGCGAGCTAGCGAAAACGCGCTTCATCGAGATCATAGATCAACCGAAGTGCGGTGACAGAAATACGAAATGCCGATCGCGTGCACCTGCGTATCGCACGTGCTGCCTGGGGGAGGTTTAGCCACCGGAGCAGAGAGAGAGAGATTGACCGCGGATCTGCAAACGATCGTTTCAATTAACGGCGACAATGACGCAACGCGTATCGCCGCAAATAGTAAGTCAATCCGGCGTGTATACGCGTGGAAATCATCGACGAGTTCGGCACCAAACATCGGCCGCGCCGATTTAATCCCCCGCGAACGCGCGGTCCGAGCTTGATGTTTGTCGTGGCGAATAGTATTTACGACGAATTGTACAATGAGATTAACAAGATGCACTTTACGCGAGCGAATCTATACGCTTTAAACAATATGTAACTGTCCGATAATAACATAATATTGAACATTTGATTTTTTGATGCTGGATGATTAATAATTGACATTTGATTCAGCACATATATTTATATATAATAAACTAATAAAATATATCTTGAATAATTACTTTTCTTAAAAATCAAATCTATCTATAAATATAAATTTTTGCATAAATTGGAATTTTAATTTACGTAAAATTATGAGAGATGACTTGGAAATTTTGTCATTAATAATAATGAGGACAAAACGCTATTCATCATTTTTATAATCTTTAAAGAACATGTAGGATACGGCGTTCAGATTAAGGAGCATCGTGTGATGTAAGAGGGGTCAAGATAGGGGGCATTGCCGACAGCTTGATTTACGGTACCGGTAATTGCGAAATTAAAACCGATCGATTCAATCAAGCAATAACGGGATATGCAATGCGCGCATCAGGAGAGAGCGCGACGTTATACGCGGAAATAATTGAACGCGTCGAACTTGCATACAAAGGAGAAGTGTCGGCTAATCCCGCCGATTAACAAAACCCAGGTATCGGCAATTGGATGCGTAACACAGGCATAAACGCGAATTCCAACTAATCGACATGAATTAAACATCTGATCGAACCGTTGTAATGCCCTAATTTTAAAGACGAATTACAGTGTACAAATTGATAATAATTTTATTGGAAATTACGTTCGTCATTTCGAGAAGAAAAATCTCTCGACGAGGAAGATTGGTGAACAGATTCTACCAAGGAGTTCAATTTATATTGCATGTTTTATTGTCCAGTTTTCCAAAAAAAGAATTGTGGTTCAAATGCAAAATTTATTATGAAAGATTCTAATTTTTTTATCAATAGCTATTTAGCACTTTTAAATCATTGTAATAGATATTATATACATTAAATAAATGTTTTTTTTTATTATGTTTATATTTATAATATTTTAATTTTACTCTCATGCTATATTAAATAAAATTTAGCTATTTTAAAATTGTATTAATTATATGTTTTTTATATATCACATAAAATGTCACTTCAAACATTTTACCAACTCAAAAACATAACTAGAACTTATTTTTATTAGAATAACTGAAACTATGTGGCAAAGAATTACCTTCCTGTAAAAGTTTCGCTATTGTTCCGCGAACTGTCACAGTTAAAAAAAAAGACGTTCCTGCGCAGAATGGTTTTTCTTTCCGCGGAATAGCATAAATCTACGGCGCATAGCGCATTGTCACCGCGTAACTTCTCCTCCGTTTAATCCTCTTTGGCTTATCCAATGACTATCTGTCGCCGCCAAACGATCGGTGGCCCGAAAACAATCGACGCAATTAACAGTAGCCAGCGCGTGCAACGCGAGAAACGTCCCGCCGACGTGATGCATCGGTCGCAGCAGCTGCCGAAATCGCTCGAGTGTAACGGACTCGAAGCGTCGACTCGAATTGAGAGGACACAGAGCGGCGGAGGATGCATCCAAAAGGATGGCGAACACCAAGCGCAAACGGGGACGGAGCGACGAGGGAGAGAATGACGCTCGGGCGCAGCCCCGAAGAGGGTGGAGCACACGCGGGTACGGTTTGATTTGCGGCGTGTCGTTCAGTCGATTGCTCTCCAATTGCGCCCCGGCACCAGCGGCATCAACCTGGCACGGTTTCCCCTTATACGGGGTGCACCGCTAAGGTTCGCATCAAACTTGGAAAGTGGACTTTCTACGATAAATTCGCGCAAGATTGTTCGTAACTTTCTAATCTTGTACGTATTAAATGTATGAACTACATTGCATGTAAGATCCGGTTAATATCGAGCTCGCTTTTATGACATTGAGTAAGAGATAAACATTATTTTTTATTACGTACAAAATAATTTTAAAAGGTTGAGCAATAAATCAATAGCTTCCTTAGAAATAAAATTTAAAAAAATATCCAAAGAGAATTATCTCGTCGCGTCGATTATCACAAAAATACAATTCAAATGAGAGAAAAATTATTTTTAAAACAATTTTTATTTTCTAAATAAAGATAATTTTGGGGGAAAATATGCAATGTAAGTTTGATGTAAACTTGCGAAACACCTCGTATATTTACCGATGCCAGAGCAACGAGATACGATGCCATGGAGGGCCACTGTACGAGGATGATAAACCATCCCCTCGGCTGGTGCAAACTTCTCTCCAAGATAAATAAATCGAGAGCCGCTCTCGCGAAAACGACGCAAATCGAAATGTTGGTAGCCCGGTAAATCGACGTGTCGCATGTACGGAGGCGTGAATGGGCGAGTTGGCAAATAATGAGCGTTCGATCAGGTGCGAGGGACCTATTGGGATCAAGGGTCTCACGCGTGTACAAATTCACACATATATAATGCAACATTGTGCGTCTGTATCGGTGCACAAGTATAATACATCGATCGGTTTCGCTCGCTTCATATTACATTCCTTCAGTCTCTGATCACGAAAATGCAATGATCTAAATTTTCATCCCTATATATTATTAATTACCGAATTTTATGGTTCCTGCGTATAATTATAAATTGATGATTATTTAGTAAAATATTCAATTGCATCTCTAACGCGCGTCTATAATTTTCTAAATTAATTCCAAATATAAAAATGTGTGAAACGCATTGACATGTAAAGTATTGAAAGTTATGAGTTTGTTTTCAATGTTTATTTGCAGGATCATTGAAAAAGATGATACTATATAAGATTAACTCTGACTCACTGAAGCTCCAAAAATACATAAAATTGAGAAATTGCTATCTACATTTTTGCTCGTGCACAAAACACCAGATATATTTTACATCTAGTACATACATTCAGGTTTGAAGACGCCTTGATTTAGCAGAATTTTATTTTTCGCCTTAGAGCGTCGAAGAGCGATTCGCACACATATGTTAAGCCAGATCGTATTCTCTCACAAAATAGATCCAGACATGCGAGTACAATCGTCGATTGGTGCGATTCCGTGTCGCGCGTCGTTACCCCGCGTTGATTTACTTGTTTACTGGCGCGCCGGTATATTGATTTATCCGAAAGAAAAGCGCATCGCGTCGTTTCCAAAGTCGTCGTTGTATGCAAAAACGGTGGCCGCGATGTATATGCAGCGGCACCGGGGAACAAATAAAGCACGATATCGCCGACAAATGTCAAAAGCAAAACTTGGATTTAGTCGCTCACGCGCGCGTGTACATGTATGTGTATATGTGTGTGCATGTTGCATGTAGATGGGTAGAGGGGCTGCGCTCGGAATTTCACATAAATTTTAACGCGCCCGAACCTCTCGCCCAGTCTACTAGTATTGGAAATATCGCCTCGTCCGACGTATTTACGCGATCAATAAGTGTCCCCAAACATTGTATCTATATACATATATGTATATCGTCTCAATTCTTGCGAGACAATAACAAATTTTCAAATTTTAAATAAACTTAATATAATAATATATTAATAAACGAGATAATAGAATATAGATGGTAACAGAAATTATAAGTTTTCCTTTTTTTGTGTTTGACAGCAACGCACTTAGCTGGAAAGAATCGATATACATGTGAAATTTTATATCGAATGACTGTCAAAAGCCTATTGAATTTTTCAAGTCACTAAGCAGCGGACGCGCAAGGTCGACGAACTAATATCGAGCGCGCATCCTCGAGTATGCACACGACTGCATCCCATCCATCAGGCTGACATCGGACCTCTTCAGGTGTCAAAGGAAAAAAAAAAAAAAATAGAATAGGTATATATACAAGCCGACATTGCGGGCACATCGAACGTACCAATTAACGCCCGTAAAATCGTTCGATGTGGTGTGAAGATGTCTGGGACGCGATCCAAATTGCGTTATTATCGCGATCCGGAGTCTGAAACGCATTTACGGATGATGATCGGGCTGAACGACAAGCGGAGATGGCGGATTAATAGAATGAGCGCGTCATTCGCGCGTGGAAATAACGGATTCAGTGAAGGATTGACACATATGTTAATATTCCAGTATGGCTTTTCGTCATTCTCCTTTTTAATTGTTGCATTTTACGTGCGACAAATTATCACGACTATAAATATGCAAGCCTAGCAAGCTTTTTAGCTTCAATTACGATCTATATTTCGGAAATAATATCTAAATTTTAAAACTTAAAAAGAATATATTGCGCTCGACTTTTAAAATATTGCCGACGACATACATACATACACCTAACCTAACCTAACCTTGCTTCGGGAGAATTGTTTTTCGCGCGCGGAAAGATATATCCGTTTCAAAATTACCAATTCAAATTTCCGCAACGTCAAGCTGACGAGAACGTACGTTGTTATAGCAATATATATTCTATCTTTCCTCGGATATACATCTCGGATATATGAGAATGAAGGATTAATTCCTAGCGTACGTACATGATACGCGCGAGACACATCTCTTTTCTCGTTCGATTAGTTAAAAAAAATCCTTAAATAAAAAAAGAAAGAAAGAAAGGAAAAATAAGCGGCTTTATCCGTTACGACAGCTACAAATAAGAGTACATACGTGATGTTGTGCTGGATAGGATTGTGCTGGAACTTGGCGCTCCGTTTAATATAACAGTGTGCTCTTGCTAATCGCGACGGTGCATGTGACGACGCACGGAAGGAGTCACGTGAGCCAATATGGCGGGAATGCGCGCGATGACGTAAGGAGTCACGTGAGCGATATCGCGGGAGCGCGCGAACCATCGAACGCATTAATAAAATAAGCTTTACCGACCAAACGCACGAAAACCTGCTCGCAAGCGGCAATTTCTTTTCATATTTAATCGATTTTTAACGACTGAAACTTAATACTACTATAAGTCCTGATTGCATATCAATGAACGCGAGTTTTCTCTTTACTACATCTTTATTTCATCAACTCGAGATTCGATAAAAATTATTTATACAAATGCATGCGTTGAATAAATCACGTGGTTATAAAAATTTTATGAAAATTTAAATATATTTTCTGTGTATGTGGAAAGCAATCTTAAATTTATTTGAATTGAATACATTTGCAAATGTAACTGCGGGACTATCATAAAAAAAAGAATAAGTCAACTAATTTAAATACCGTCGATGTATTTCGATACAGATGTGTGCAAAAGAAAGCTTTTTGATTTTTTCATGTACGTTTAACTTTGTTAGGGAAGGGCAAAAATAGGTCACAGTATCGATTAAAAAAAGCATTAACATTATCGTTGCTTTTACATGCATCAAGATTAATATAGCTCTCTATACGGGAAAAAATAGAAAGTTAAAATTCAGTCAATAATGAACAGATATCATACACACCAATAGAATAATAAGATTGTATAATTTAAATTTTTTTAAAAGCCTGGTTCTGATTTTGTAAAAAAAGAAATCGTGTGAAACTACATTACATATATCAATTTTTCCATGTGTATTTTTTATATTTATAAAATAAACTTTTAATATAAAATTTAATAAGTTCTCGTTATGATATGTATATTTTTCTACATAAAATATAATATAGAGTCTAAAAAATAGTATTCTAAATTTCATACATTTTATGATTTTAAAGAAAATAAACAGATAAGAAAACAAAAACTTTGTAGTCAAATACTACGTTATCTATAATGCACAAGAAATAATCATGCCAATCTTCTAATTAATTATTACGGTATCGTAATATCCAGTTAATTGCTATAATTGTTTAAGAGACTAATGAAGCTAAAGCAAATATACATTAATGATTTTACATTAATCGATATTAATACGATGCCGATCGTCGTTACGCACAATGAATAATCTACCTAGCTTATTCTAATTGCAAATGAGAGTGTATTTCATGTATAATCGTCGCAGTAATTTAGTGGCTTAGTTGATATAACGATTTGTTAATTGTCATTGAACACATCATTATATTATAACCAGCGATGCATAGCAAACAACGTAAACAACGTCAGAAGTTTGAAATTCCAAGGATTTTTATATCCATCGATTAATACACACAAGATCTAGTAGGTCTCGAATCGTAATTTTTTTCCTTAATATCTAGCAGTAATTGATTTTTGTTGATCATTGTATAAAACATTATTATATAAAATAAATTGTGCTGCATTATTTTTTAAAATAAATACTGTCATAAAAATCGTTCAAAGTTCAGTATAACTATGTGTCTTTCCATTGCACCCCTAAAGATATATAACAACAAATTAAAATATATTGCAATAAATTTCATTATAAAAATTTTAAAACGCATTGAGATAAAATCTTTTTTTATTATTTAATTTTAAATTTGTAAGAAAATTTTAAATTATAATTCTAAGTTAAATTAAAATTTTTTGGATATAATATCAAAATTTTCGATAAGAATAAATTATATTCCTATGCTAATATAATTAATTATAATACAACTAGTTATAATATAATTACGATAATTTACGATTAAAATATCATTAACACAAAATGTTGTAAGATTTAAGAATAAAATAATTCGACTGTATCTGCGAAAAAATATGTATCGTTTTACGATTATTGTGACAAGTTAGTGCGCTGTTGTTGCAGCATTGTGTTGCTAATGGTGACCAAACACGTAACGTTATCGAGCGAAAAGAGTGGTGAAAAAAGTAGCTGGTAGGCGATTATATCATCGTGAAATATTTTAGCCGCGTCGAGATATATATATAAACACACATCGAATATCAGATAGGAATGTTGAAAACGTCGCGCATTTGTATTCATTAACTCAGATTTAATCACCGCCTCTGTGATTTAAATAATTATCGCAATCGGGATTCATTGTCAATGGGGTTCTGATCGAATAATTTTTCTATCATTGTGATTCCATTTTCTCGTTCGCTTTTTAGGAAGCTTCGTTAATTTACTTGCACTAGAATCGAAAAACTATATTTCACATATATTTAATAACTTTATCAATGATCCTAAGATTTAATACGTGTTCGTATATTGATATTTTTCATATTGTTACATTCAATATATTTTGAAAAATATCAATATAGAAATCTTTTGAGAGAAAACAGACTCATTCTCTCGGTCTGTTTCTAATAAATTTTGTATATCTATTTTCGTATAAATTTTTCTCTCTTCTTGACCACTTAAATATCCGCCAATTCAATGAATTTTTTTTTTTTAAAGAAAAATAATAAACGACCAGGACTTTTTCATATGGTTCGTGCTATTCGCGGTTTAAAAATGTCCATACCGAATAAGTTCGCGAAATCGTGGTATTCATAATGCACTAAGTGTAAAGTTTGTATCGAAGCTGCGCGAGGCGAGCGACTCTGTGAGAGCAGTGTGCGGAAAGATAAACTTCAAAAAGTTAAAAGTAACTCTGAGAAAGAAAAGGAGATGGAACGTGGGAGGAAAACTGGGAACAAAAAAAAAGGGATATACCGCTTACAGGAGGAAGAGAGAAATTTATCGTATATAGACGGAGACTCATTTAGAATGAATAAAAATATACAATTGAAGAAATTAGATGTATATAAAGAAACATAATTAGTAAACAGATTATCAAAAAAATTCATGAATGCACTAATATAACTATATAAATATATAATTAACTATAATTTTTGTTTGTGATTAGTGATTTGCAATATTAATGTAAATTTACTTTACAATAATATAAATAATTAACATAAATAATTAAAATCACGTAATATCATGTATTAAAATATTTGATTATTTCTCTATAAATAATTCAATTGGAATTATATTAATTTTGGCGATTATCTCAATTTTCAAGTGCTTCAGAGAAAAAATATTACAAAAATACTTGTCATTTTCTCACTTATCAATCAATATACACAAGATCATACATTCTACTTGTTATTCCACAGTTCGCTTCTCACTATATTAAAAAGCACATCGATATTACTAAGAAAAATGCGATCGTTCAAGTCCCCTTTGTCGCGCTTACTCAGGATAAAGACGTTAATTATGACACTTAGCCAATTAGCTCCCTGAAAAATGACGAGAGAATCTCGATCTCGGTGATGCCGATTAACGCGAGCTTGTCAAAAGTATAGCGAGAGAGAGAAGACCTTCGTGATTCACTTCCTTCTTCCTCGCGCGTTCTCGACTTTCCCACAATTCGCTTCGCGTCCGCTCGGAGGATTTAATTACATTTCTATGGACCCAGGGCAAATGAGGGAATAATGAGCGAGGAGTCTTCGGGCCTCGAGAAGCCTCGACTCGGGTCTTGCAGACACGCTTGGTATTCATAATTGGTTATTTAGCTCGCAGAAGACCGTAAAGGTAATCTAACTTCTTTTAACCCACGTAAAGAGAAGAAAAGAAGATGAAAAGGAGAGACGAAGACAGATTTCCATTTATATATTGCGCGCTCCGGACAAGCCGCCTTTACACCACCAGTCATAATTATCTATATTTATGAATCCTTATCAGTCGACAGCTAGGAAAACATAAATATCTATTGTAATTCTTAGTAACTGAAGACTCATGTTCGTTGCTATAAACTAACGAGTTATTGAGCGATCGATTGCTTACACGTCGAGCAACCATTCAAATGTTTCTCGAGAATTCCCGAAAGCATTCGCAGTCACGTCGAAAAACAACAATTCCCAAAAGATTTGGATTTTTCAATCAATAAATAGAGATTCGTTGCTGAAAGCGGATTAACGATACGCGTAGCTGGTGAATGAAGCCGATAGATCCAGGTCAAAAATGTATAAGACGGAGGATAACGTGCGCACTCGCGCATGCGAGAATAGCGTCGTCTTTGGAATGCATAATATATCGAAGGAGGGACACACAGCGTGGCGGCAATGGAAGGATAATATATAGCCATCGTAACGTCTTTCGCTATAAATATATTATGAGATAAGTCTCCAAACGCGTTAGCCCTTTAAAGTGAGGTCGCGAAAGCACTACCTAGGACCAATGGAATAGTCGATGATGATGATCATACTACCGGCAGATGCTGATTTAGATGGAATTTCAACAAATATTTCTCGCCCGCCCCCTCTATCTCTTCGATAAAAAATCTTACGAGCTGAACTTTGCACAATGAACCATTCGTACTTTATGCCATATAGTAAAATCACAGAGATAAAATGCTGGTTTCTGAGACGATCTTGCAAAGTAATATCATATTTTTTATAACAGATATAAGATTTAACAAGAGATAAATTGTAACATTTTATTAATTTTTCTTAAGGGTAAAATTTAAAATTTTTATTATGCTTATATAAAAATTTATTTAATCGCTTCAATTATCACTATGCGGTGCGAACGGATTTTATCAGTGGACGGTCTGTCACGGATATACGTATCTATAATATTTATAATAGTCATCAACATCTCTGAAAGCCTGCATTTCGATTATGCACAACCAGTACGTGTAATGGATCTCATTAAAAACACAATGGAACCGTGCGCAATATCCTAGCCACGGATATTCACATTCAAAGTTCATTTCAATTCTATATCTGATTTAATGTCATTTAAATAAATTTATCAAATAAATTCTTTCATTTTTACGATATAAAATCATCAAATCGTACATCAACATACGATTGCAATATAGAGACCAGTTTACATTAGGAGAAAATAAATGTTCTCACAAGTATCACAGAGAGATATCTATGATACTTCTATCTATCATCTATGATACGTATTAAATCCCTGATACTCCGGAGAGAAAATTAGTTAATATTTTACCCACATTAATTGCATGAATTTCAAAATATCGAGATATAATCACAAAGATTTCAATTAATCAGATCCAGCTCGCCGGCTGCACGTCTGGCGAAAAAATGGCGTCGCACAGAAGAAGGGACCACGATTGGACGAAGGGGCAGGCCCGGTGCGTGACGTCTCAGATACACATTTCAGGCACCTTTGTCCGAGACATACCGCAATGATGGCTGCTGCGAGACATATACGGTACGCACCTGCGGGAACGGAAGCGCAAAGTCACGCTCTCTTTCTCTCTCTCTCTCTCTTCTTCCGTCATCGACGACGCCGCG
The DNA here is from genome assembly GCF_030444845.1 of Prenolepis imparis. Lineage (NCBI taxonomy): Eukaryota > Metazoa > Arthropoda > Insecta > Hymenoptera > Formicidae > Prenolepis > Prenolepis imparis. Next base: position 14,896,236 of record NW_028141162.1, on the reverse strand, counting down.
ATGCAACGAGACCGCGGACGATTTATCGCTCACGATGCCTCTCGACGATAGACACGTATAGATACGCGGGCGGTGGTGAGACAATGGGCAAAAAGTGTCGATCCTATCCTTTGCGGTCGATACGAGACTGGGATATCTCGGCGACGAGAAACCGCGGATCTCCGCGGGACAATCCTTCTACTTATGATCGCATTCATCATCATTGTGCGCGAGGCACAAATAGGTTCCGCTGATTGAGATATAGGAATGATCCCGTCCGCGGCACTTGTTGCGAGGAACACAAGAATCCTATTCTTTTTTTTTTTTTTTATTTCTTTTACATGATCTAAGCCCGCAGCAAAGAGTTTGTCTCTGAATGCAAGGCATTAAATGTTGTGCCCGTCGCACAATGCGCAAAGCGTTGCGTTTACCGTGCTAGAGCGACGTCTAATTACGGTCGCATTGTGCCAGAATGTGCGAGAGAACAAAAGGCATACACATAGGGAGGCTATGGAGTTAACTCGTTCCTGCTTGCGTTAATTTCATCTTTTTATGCGGCTTTTGTGTTCGGTTTTAAATTTTTCTCGTTTATGCCTGACTTTTATTCAATTGCTTTCACATAACATGACATTGATATTCTCTCGCCGTTGTATGATAGCGTGCGGTATAGAGCGAAAACTGTTGTATCTTCAATCAACATTTCGCCAAGAATATCGCAGTTATGTATCAGACGTTTCCAATCTGTACGCGTTATACACACACAAGCTCCGAAGAAAAATCTTACTTTACGTTTTCCAGTTTTCGTTTCTAAGGTATACATCCATCGCAATCCATTGCGAATATTTGTTTGCTTAAATTTTGATACATGCCGTCGAGCAGAAGCGAATAGCTTTCGGAAATTCACGCAAAATGTGAAGAATTTATTTCTCGAGCTGCATAAAATACGAATAAAATCCCGCCCAATATTATCACAACGAAAATAATCACTATTCGTCTAATTTAATATTTAATATAATTATATATATTATAATAATTATAATTATAATATATTAAATATAACATTACAAATTACATAACATTATGATAATTCTAATATATTAAACATATATGTATATTACATATATTAGATATTTAATATAATTTGAATTTTCTCTAAACAATTTAAGGTATAATTCCAATTTTCAGCTAGAAACATTTTTGAACGATATTTTATACAGCTGCCTTTCCTGATCCTTAATACTCCCCCTTCTAAATACACTCAATTCCATTTAATTTAAGTGAATCGACTTTGCCCATCAATTCACGAAAACCTTTTCTTTCTATAACGATCGAGGTAATTCATACAAGACCCAAAGCGACTTGGCCTAATCTAAAAAGTCTGGCCGGGTGGCCAGACTCTGCTAGGAAGGCGAGCGGCCGCAATTACTATGGAAAAATAAACAGCGCATTCATTATCGGAATTGTGAACGGCCCGGACGGCGCGTAACTTTCGATTCGCTTTCGAAAAATACAGCTGAAAGCGATTTTCCCTCGAATAGTAAGAGTCGCTGCTTTCCCGCGACTCGCAATCTCGCCGATCGTTTTTCTCCCGGCAACGTCCCCCGCAAGGCAAATTAAATTAACGGCAGCCTTCAGGGCGTCTTCGGGGGCGAATAATTGCGCGCTTAATTGTGGCGATTCGTTTCGAAGGACGACTCCTTCCTGCCCATTCGTCCTCACCGAGGCCCATTCAATCCCCATCATCGGCCTTCAATTGCGCAATCGCGGAATCATTAAAGCGACTCTACATCTGCGGTTGTCTCCGAGATTATCTCCGACTGTCGATTCCTTAACGATGTAAAATGGCAGGAGAGATAAACGCGCGCGTATGGTGATTTTTGTGGGTAAAGTAATTTTATCCAAAGCCGGGAAACGATCGGATAATTAAATCACGATGAAATAAGACTTTAAAAATAGAAATACGCGAATAATTGAAAACATCACGCGGTGTAAAAATTAAATTTTGTTAAAATTCAATAAATAAATCAGTGTTTGGTCCATTATATAAAAATGTTTTATCGAAATAATTATATCACTTTTTCAAAATAATTTTAAATATGTATATTTGTGTTTTAAAGTCTCGATGCGTTATTCTCTCCCGATCCGCCATGAAGAAATTGTAAGATCCAAGTTAGATCCATAATCGAACCGATGATCTATTTTTACGCCACTCCCATATACGAGAACTGCATCGCACCGGTAAAGATACATGCAAAGTGCAAGGCCCCGCGGCGATCAGCAGCAGAGCGGCTGGGGTTGCCGACGATTTTCTCTCCGCTCACCGCGAGCCTCGTTATCACGTGCTTCGGGGCGAGTTGCAAATCGACAAATAACTGCGACGATGGACCGCGATGAAGAAGCCGTGAAGGGGCCCGCAAAATCAGCTGGCAGAAAATCGCGCTATGTGAACGCGTTTCTACCGCATAATGAGGGATAAAACCGCAGACCGCTCTCGCCACAGATATGGATAGACGCAGGACCGGTTCGGGATAGTTTAAGGCCCTCGGTGGAGATTCGGAAATTTTAATCCTTACGCAAAAAAATAACGATGTTTGCTCATTATCTCTAAAAAAAAAAAATTAAAATTAAAGAAGAAAGAATATAAGAGATAGAGTGAAACACTGAGATCCTGAAATGTGATTCTGATATTTCTTTTAAATAAAAACTCCGGATATGTGATAATCCATAATGCATATTCAAGATTTTGCATATAAAAAAGATGTAAAATATTTAATTACATGTATAAAAATTCTCATTTTAGAGAATAAGAATATCCCATAATGATAAGAGAATCAATACGTTATTAAAATAAAGTTATATAAATTTTAAAAATAAAATTTTAAAAGATATTTCATTCCAAACATACTTTCTTCGTGAGAAAAGTTTGGATCCCCGAGAGCACCGCGGCCTCCGCAACTGCATTATCATTACATTGGTCCTGAATAAATGTATCAAGGCCGGAGGTGGTTCGTTATGTACAACAAGATTCGTGCAACGTGAATCTATCTGAGATTCTCGAGGCACTTCGAGGAACATATGAACACGGTGTTTCGCGATCGATGATCGAATCGTTGCGGCGAGATGCATCCGATTACCGATGCTGAACGCGGCAGCATATGCGGAAGTGCGTAGCAATATAATAACATATGTTACAAAGTGTTCGCGCGGGAGTTGCGTTTTATTCCAGTACAAAACTTTTATCTTTGAAGACACGTACATGTAAAAGAATATAATAACGCGCGCAAAAAATGGCAATTGTATAAAAGATCTATAAAGTTTGTCTATAGTTATTAAACCAGCAATTGAAAATATAAATTTTTATTCTATGTATATCATATAATTTTAATTCATTAACTATACCTCTAATGTAATGTATTATTTATTCTAAACATGAGAGTAAAACAATATAAGTGAAAGAATAGCAAATAATTAAATATATTGAAAAAATAATTTAATATGCTATAAACAATTAAATATAAAATAAATTAAATACAAAACAATTAAAATGTTTACCGTAAAAACGAGATTAGATTAAATATATGTATAATAAAGCGTATTTGTATATAAATTAATTACAGCGTCCTGAATATATATATTAGTTATTGATTTTATATTATATTTTAATCGAATAAATTTCAGATGATATTTTATATATATTGGTATGTGCGCGTAACACACTTTCACTGAACTTCTCTGAGCTACGGAGTAATCTATCTTATGGAGCCCTAATTGAATTCAAGCGGCTTATGATCCCATAGAGCTACACTGCTTCCATGTTCCGAACCGTTCAACAACACCTGAACGAACGCCAGAATATATATATATATATATATATATATATATATAGGTATATATCTTCAAAGAGATTATTTCCAAACAATGATCAGACTTCCACAAATTTCCATCGTTTAATTAGTTTGAACGCTACGACTAGAAAATCCTGTCGATTCTAAATAAAATATATTTTCATATTATTACTGCATGACATAAATACTGAAATATTTAAAAAAAAAATGTTTTAAACTGTCAATATTGTAAAAATTTATATTTTGGGCTAATGATTAAATTTTGTCCATTTGTAAAAAATAAAAAAAACTACTTAATTCTAACATTTTGTATAAAGAGTGCGTTTTGCATTAATAGAAAACTTTTACAATGTGTGAAAGTGCAGAAAATATTGCGTTCTTTTGAAAAGAAATATTTCCGACACTAGGCGTATGGACTGTGTAAAAAAGTCGAATGGGAAATGACGAAAAGAATGGAGCAATGAGCGCTAATTGCAATTTAACGCGCTCGTGAATGAAATGTATAACTTGGTTATGACGAGTGCAAGGCTTTTTCATCAACGAAAGTGAAGCTTTTTCACCGTCACTCTTTTTCCACTCATTATGTTGTACCGATACATGTTCGTAATAAATTTGTGTACGGAATTTAGAGGTAAATAAACAGCGAAAGATTATATATATATATGTATATACACACACACATATATTCGTATGCTAATAAAGTATTTATTAAGTATGCCTCTATTATATCGTACGAAATTTCTATTTTGTTTTAAAGTTGATGCGGGAAATTTATAAGGAAACTTTCAAGATAACTCTCGCTTGAATATCGCCCCTTTAAAGATCAAGTCATCAACTTTATGACGGACACCTTCGTCTTCACAGGTATGGATTATCTATACTATCGTTCGCTGAGAAGAAAAAGAAATAAAAAAGAGAGAAGAAAAGGAGCACATACATAGAACTTTTCGGTTTATAAAATTTTTAAAGATATATTTTTTTCACAATTAGAGAGAATATAAATATATATATAGATATATAATAAAATAATAATATTTTCTCTCTGTACTTAAAACAGGTTTCTTTTCGATTTATTTCTATCGCGTTCAATACGCGCCGCAATTAAGAATTCCGAAGAGAGCAAGCACAAGCATTATCTTCCCCCTTCTCCTTTCTCCATCGATACACATAAGAGGATGATTCGCGCAATTATTTCAATTAGTATCGAAATTCAGCCGCAGGGCCGACTCTGGTACCACACACCGGTCGCTGTTTGCGGATAAACACATTGTACAATGCACGCACTTGGCGGGGATAGGCCAATCTCAAAGAGAAAGGTGAATCGCCCGCTTGCTCGCCGAAGGCGACATTAGCTTAATTGCCGCTACGTTGGAGAACCGAGAGAGCAACCACATCTCCTGTTTACGACGTTTGTCCGCTAAATGCGAATTCGGTCGACTGACAAAACGCAACGGCAAGCACGATATGTAAGTATACACGGTTCTCGGCGACGACGGCGACGACGACGACGACGACGACACACGCCGAGGCTCGCGGTTCTACATGCTGTTAGCAAACAGCACTCGCGCTGGGTAATTGTATAAATCACCGCGAGCGTGACAAACGACCGAGCGCACGCGACACCGGTGTGCTCGGACAGCCCGCTCAAAGTCGCTTTTATGAGCGAAAAGATCGCCATATCCCGCGCGCTCGCTGTTGCACTTTAATCCTCTTTTGGAGAGGAGAAGACTCGTTTTATCCGCAGGTATTAAATAAACCGTCTCGGGATGTATGTTTATGAGGCTTTACTTTTTTTTCATACGCACGGGCGGTCCCGCTGGATCTTATTAGAGTAAATAATATAAAAAAGCCCGATATATCCCCAGATACATTATTTTATTTACAATCAATTATTGAAACTTTGTAGATGCATTTTATTCTAAAATGTTTGTACTAGAGATTGGTCTTATTCAAAATTCGAAATTTGATATTAGATTCCAGATAAACTGGATGAAGCTGCAACGCGAAATCGGAGAAATTTAATCGATAGTCAGAGGTTCTTTTTTTTCTATAGAGGAAGAGAAAGAGAGACCTGTCAATTCTCGCGACGTGTACACCATGGGAAATCAATTTCCGGTCGGCGAGGAAAACGCCTTGGCAGACTTAGCGCGGACTCTCGCGAAAAAGTATATATATACGTATATCGATTTAATTTATTTCATTCACGATTTTACGCGCCGATTCTCCTTCGAAATTTTCATCAAATATTATTTCGACGTATATATTTGACATTAAACACATTACACGATACGCCGCATAATTTTTATACGCGATGAATATTATGCGACATAATTCTCAAGTCGCAAGATGCATGCGATTTTCATATTAGGCCGGTTTAAAACGATGCCAAGCCGATACACAATGTTCAGCCCGTATACAGGCGAGGTATGTAATTCGAATCGACGTGGTTGCATGCAGTAAAATGCACGCGATTGTATATGACAGTGCATATGAAATTCGTCATCTAAATGCGACACGTTTGGTTTTATCCAACATTTGTAGTCGAGAGTGAAACTGCACTAAAGCTTTAGTAGGTAAAACTCGAGAATCAGGCGCGTGTGATAATAGTTAATATTGCATGCAGGACATAATGCGGGACAAAAGTGATTAACGTTGAATGTAAAACACGAATATAAATCTCTCTCGTCCCTCATTCTCGTGCTATTTTCGCGATAGAAGCGAATAAAAGCTCCAAGTTTGAACGCATCCAGCGTTAAATATGACGCGGATCTTCGCGCTCTGTATAAAACGTGGCCGTATTCTCTCAATTCGCATCGCATGCTATCTTCTCATTAAATAGATAAAACTCGGAAATCAGACGATCCGGACGATCTATCGTTAAACGTCTGAGTGGTTCGAGCACGGATCTTTACGCACTTCTGCATCCGCGATGATCGTCCTTGATTGTCCGCCATTCCGTCGCATGCTATCGCCGCATTAGAAAATATATACCTGGCGAACAGGCAATTGCATTTAACGTTAAATGTACCATATGAAACTTAGGTTTTACGCGACGCGTGTCATTTAAGGATGATAACGAAAAGACATAAAAAGAAATAAACTTCAACGGTATTCGATAACCCGTTACACGTTCCGGTTTCTACCTTGCGTGAAGATTTCAATTTTTTTTTTATGGAGACTACAAACGCCTCCGTGTATATAAACAAAGTATCGTTCTCTCTTCAGTGACTTCCTGAAATGTTTCTTTATTTCCGCGTGTTATAAGCCATCTCGACGACTAATCGATGTTAGATTCCGCTCGATTAATTTTATACTTAGTTTTGTTCAATTTTTTTATTCGTCGGAGACAAAGAGAAATAGAAAAAAAACACAAATTTTAATAAAGCATAAGTAGCACAGCGGATAAAAATAAATATGCCAAACGTTATCTATTTAACATTTTAATTTAATGATATGTACCTCATCTGATAATGATATTCCTACTTTAATACTTGTTACGAGACATATTCTTGTATCAAACGAGAAAGATCGCGGCTTTCCTCACATTGTCAAATTAATCAAGAATAGCCCTCTCTTTTTGCGTTCGAAACTGCTAACGATATCGTATAATGCAATCCCGGGACAGCGATGTATGATAAATAAGGCGCACGCTAAGACGCCTCGACACGGGAGTACAATGAAAATTCATGAACGCACTTTTTTTTTACGATGTTACTCCGCTGCCGGAAGAGGCAGTTCGTAATTGCAAAATTTCTTGCGTGCTGGTCATCGATGGATCTTCCTGCGAATCTACAAAGAGCAATTTGCCGCGCTAAAGAATCACCCGATGAAAAATTCATGCAAAGCCGAGGAGGATCTACTTAACAACAAGTGGAGGTCAAAGGCAGCTTTTTCCGCGATCTCATCGTAGCCACCTTCTTCGTACCCACTCTCACATTCTCCAACTACTTCGTACATGACTGTAAAACTACTTATTTTGAATGCTTAAATAGAATTTTACGAAACATACCGAATTTCAATGAGATGCAGATGTTATTTGGCGCAATGTGTTTTAACATTAGCAAACTTTCAACAGGCTATTAACGTAATCGTCTCTTAGAGTTGTATAATTTCTTTTACATTTTATTTCTTTTGTTATCCTTAGTAATACCTTTGCAATAATTATCCTTCTTAAAAAATCGAGATAAAATGCAAGATCTTTTTAAACGGTAGCTCGAGTTTAATTGTACTAACTTTTGTGACTTACAAAAAAATAATTGTTATAAAAAGATTTCGCTTAATTCGATGTTAAAAAGAGAGGAAAATAATTAAATAAATACGTCTCGTACGTGAACCGCCATTCTTATTCGTGCCTTCCTATTTCGAGAGAAGCTGCAATAAAGTTGCTAGTTGCCAGTATCGCCTATCGAATATCGCGAATCGCGGACGTTCTCCCCGTAATTTTGACGCCCGTCCCTTCGGCGAGAATATTCTCCCGGTCGCAGGAACGCACGATTTACATTCGAAATCAGTCTGGCTATCATCGATAGGGTGTCGATCGCGAAGAGACTATCCTGATCGCGACCCCCTCGGGCGACGGTTGCTACGAAAATTGCGAGCTACCGCCCGCGATATCTCGCGTTCGTGAAGTATTCCGAGGGATAAAAAAAAAGAAGAAAGAAAAAGAGAGAAGGAGAATGCATCGAGAAGCTATAACCTGCAGCGACAATTTCGTTCGGCCTCCGCGCGTTGCAAAAATTGTATTACAAAGAGAGGCAGCTTCATGACGACACCGAAAATAACGAGGTGGATGAGTTTGGCCGAGTGACTCTGCTCCGTGACTGAAAACGTTTCCTCTCTCTTTCAGGATTTTGACAATACAATTTTGTCGAGGCATCTCTCTTCTATCCATTCGCCGACATTGCGTTTAATCGTATTTAAAATTCGCGATAGAAAATATATATAATTTTATACTCGTATTCTCGTATTATATTTATTTAGTTATTCAAAATCTTGTCCTTTTTTCCTCGATTTTTGCAATATAAAAAAAATTAATTAACTTGTAGCACAAGCTTTACATTTTTGATCAGCCGTTGTATAATGTGACGCTTTTCCACTATTATTATGTAACGACTATGATTGCGTGAAAATACCACAAGCAGATTGTAATAATATGCAGAGAAAAGTTAGAATATCCCATGTTTACACACATAAAAATTGAAAGTCGGTTTCTCTCGCGAGATGGAATATTTAAAAACGCCCGGCTCTCCTGCAAATAAATGTGCAAGCAGAGTTGAAATATACACAACGCAAATTTGCTCGGATTAAAACTGAGAAAGATGCGATTTCTTTATAAAATGAGAAGCAATGTTAACATTATTAAATTTGTAATTAAGTTATCTTGTGACGTTATCGCATTTCAGTTTCAGAATATTGTACGTGTTTTTTTCTATATTTATAAACTTATATTTGTTTCACTTTTTGTTTTCCTTGGACAATAGTAAAAGATGCATTTTAACTATTATTATTATAATAACTAAATATATTAACTTTATTATTTTTAATTACTATTCCATATAAGTAACTATGTTAATCATTAACATATACTTTTATTTCAATTTTAAGTAAATTCTTGATCATACAAATTACTAACTAATAAGAATTACTTGCAGTAATACTCGGTAATCTAAAAATGCTGCCAAAGTAAATAATTTAAAAATTTATCTTTAAAAAAAACTTGTTCGATATTTTTTGTAAATGGTTGGTATTTAGGAAAATGTTCAGGTACCTGGATTAAAAGCCGATAGCTAATGCCTGTATGCAATCACAGCAAGTCGATAATCCAGCTATAACGATAAAGTTCCGCGCTTCGTTGCGATAAAAAGAAAAAAAGTGCTTTTTTAGCAAATATTTGCGAAAAAAATGTTTGTGAAGGATCGCGCCTATATCTCCGCAATCGATATTTACATTCCCTTATTCCTTCGATATTTCATAAGTTTAAAATTAATGTTTTTTCTTATTATAACAACATTATTTTGTTGCAAACATTCTTCACAAAAAAAATAATTATTGTAAGAAATTTAATTCTCTGTAATTCATTATTTAATTAAATAATGCGTAAAATTAAATTGTCGACTTAAGCAATTTTCGACGATCTTAGATAATTAAACTCATAATTCGATATATTACTTCTCCCTCGGCCCTCTTTTCTCAAGCCAAGTAAAGATGTCTCTTATTCTTTTCAAGATAACTCTTTAATTCGTTGCCCACATTAAAGTACCTTTTATTTCACCAAAAAGAGATTCTTCGAACGAGCCCTTCAACTGCGGCAAAGTGCCCAGCAACCCCGAAGAACCTTCCTAATTCATTTTCGTCGCTCGGTATCTCCGAGCCAATCCCGAGCGAAATCGCGTTACACGAACGGCGGAAAGGAATTGTCGACGACGGAATCGTCGACCAAGATTATCCGCTTAGCTCGATCAAAGCGGGCTAATTGATCGCGTTTTGGTCGCAGGTCCGAGTTAATGTGATCCCCCCAAAGAGCCAAAATCCCGCAGTAATGCTTCGTTTCCGCACTCTTGTCGCCCTTCTGCGACCGAATGATTTATTTCTCGGAGACTATAGCTGTGGAAAGTAATACTCGAAAATATTTTAATATTTATATAAATATCTCGGTGTGTGTTATAACACATACATCTGTCGGTTTTCATAATTAATGATTTAAAATAAAATTTGCTTTGTATACTTTTCGGGGGGAAGTAACTTCATTAAAAGAAATAGTAAAATTTCTCTTCAAAGAGCCTCGCTTTGTAGGATGTGTGAAGTTGGCACCCCTATGTTATGCTATCATAGTTCTGTTAATAGTTACATAGTTCCTGATTATTTTTTGAAAGAGTTTTGCAATTTTTATAGAGATAAAAAAACATACTTTCAATATCGAAGATACGTTTTTTTATCTAAAAATTGCAGAACTCTTTCAAAAAATAATCAGGAACTATATAACTATATAACTATATAACTATTTAAAAGAATCTTAAAGAAGTTGGCATCCCTATTTTTTGAAACTGATTTTCGTTATCGTAATGACCGGAACTATTTCTAAAAATTATCAAGAACTCTTCCTATGGTTCTAAATAACTCAGAACTCTTAACAGAACTATGATAGCATAACATAGGGGTGCCAACTTCACACACTCCGCTTTGTAAGTCTAAAATTATTTCTGACTTTTTTTCTTATGTTGTTTGTTTTATTATAAAATTTTATTATAAAAAAATATTTTTAGATAGAAATATGGATAATTAAATATAAATTTCCTCAACTTCAAGGTTATTAGAAAGTACGCCATTATGTTCTAAAAGCACTATAGTGCATGGAAGGAATAGCATGCAACTCCTTAGAATTTCGCTCTAGTATCACGACACGCCATTCTCAGTACAACCATTCTCTCTCTCTCTCTCTATCTCTCTCTCTCTTCTCTTTTGTATAGTCCTATCTAATTAGCCGCAGTATCAGCGAGCTGTACGATTGATACTCTCCGCTCACTATCCTAGAAATTGTTCTAAGAGGCTGACGGTCCCGTCCAAATGAAGTTTCGATAAAGTAATTTCGTAATTCATCACCGACGAGACGCGACTATAATATTTCCTACACGAAATTCACTACAACTTATTCCTAAAAAATCTTTCTCGCGTCATACGGTTCCGTAATAATTACGTAAAAAATAAAAATATATTTCTCTCTTAAAACATTTATGAATATAGCGATATCATTTAATTATTTTATTAATTTATTATAATATAAAAATATTAATATAAAAATATCTTTCTTTGCAATACGCGTTCTGTATATCTGTAAATGGATTTAAAGGCTGTTGTTATCAGAATAAATCTTAATCGCTCCGATATATTCAAGAGGCTTTGCGATGCACACCCGCATCGCAAAAGCTCTTCAAGAGAAGACATGCAAAATCCACTACGGATAGCTCGCCGAAATGTTTTACACGAACGGTTTAACGCTTCACCGCCGACGCACTTTAGAAAATGGTTTCCATGGTGCAAACTACACGTATCTCCGGAACGTGGACAGTGATGAATGGCGATTCGCTTTGTAATGCGCGCGCGTTGCTCTCACGAAAGTGGCTCATGGCTACCAGAGATCAGTCGCCGCGATGCACGAACCTTTTCGTGATTGGACATTAAGACATCGCTACAGTGGCGTGTCCTGTTATTAGTTGCGCTAAATCAAAAATGCAGGCGGCAGGAAACCGCACGAGGATAAAACGAAATAATAAAAGACAGCCGAGACATAAGACGGTCCGTCTAAATTAAAACATTGCGTGAATATAAAGTGTAAAAAATATTACGTTGCAAATCTTTGTTTGAAAAATACCTCGAGTCAAAAAAATTGATTAATAAAATATAATACACTTTGCGTAATAGTAATAAAATTAATCAAAGCGAGCACACTTGCGTTAGAAACGAATAAATATAATAATATAATTATTAAAAATAGCGGTGAAATAATATCGCCAGATATTTTAAACACCGAGATTTTTGTTACCTGCACGCGAGGAGAACGGTATCTCTCTCCGTCTGCTTTCGTTCCGCGCGATGTTTCTTAATAAAACACTTGGCGATAGACAGCCGGTACCGTCGTGCAAACACGAGCGAACCCACACGACCTCACGCGAAACTGACTGGGCCTCTCTTCGGGGTTGACCATGAAATGTGCGTTTCACTCAACCTCACGTGAGGCCCTGTGGACTCACCTCGCGTACGTGTCCATATATGTGTGTATGTGTGTGCATACGAAGGGGAACGGCGCTTGGTGACAAATCGTTGTCATATCCGCGAAGTAAAATCAATATTTGCCGCCGACTGATGGTATGTACATAGGGACGAGCGATCCCGTCGAGCTTAATTCCCGCGGCTTACGACGAGTTCATACGCGTGTTCCCACGGGTGTTCCGCTCGACACGAAGAGTCTCGCGAGTGCAAATGGAACTATGAAATAAGCGGTAGAATAGTGTAGCGTCTGGACTTGCCGATTCTAGCTACGCGCCTCTCTCTCTCTCTGTCGCATGAATAAAAGATTACAAAATACCCTGTAAATCTCCAGGTGAGAAAAATCTTTGTAAATTCTATTACTTCTCACACTATATATATATTTTATGATTGACTGAAGAGGAAATTGTGTGAGTGTAAAGAAGGATTAGATATCCGAACTCTATGAAAGCTCTTCTATTGAGTATAAGAAAATTTATACTAATACTATCTACGATGTTGCGAATGTAAATTCAGAATATTTTTTTATATTTATCGCAAAAACGAAATTTTTTTCCTCAAGATCGAGTCAATCTTATATTCAACAAATATTTACATAATAATTCAGAGTGCATCAATCTTATAAAAGATTTGAAAGCATTACTTTAAAACTGCTTCATGTTAAAAGATTTGTTTTTCTCAAACGCTTTAGATCTTCACATGCTAAATCCTTTCTATATTCTAACAATTTTAGCATTTCCATGCAATCTCGTTTTACCGAAAGAAATGTGTGAACCATACAAAAGGGGGAAAAACCAATCGCGAGATCAAGGCAGAAGAACAAACCTCGATCTCGAAAACTCTTTAGACCCGGCATGAAATCCGCGTAAATTGTGCGGGACGTCAATATCACAAATATACGCGACAATGTCGTGAAGGAACGGACGCGAAGAAAACGGGAAAACTTGTTTGCAGAAAAACCGCCGCTATTCTCGATCCCTCCCGAACGAATCGAAAAGTCGTCCGTTGATCCGCTTGCGAATTCACTTTTACGACGTGACACCTGCGGCGGGATCGTCGATGGATTGTCACCGCCAGGATAAATACATACTTCAAGAGCATGGCAAAGCTGTATATCAATATATGGGATAACTCCTTATTTTCGTCGTATAGAATTTTTAAATTTTTCGTCAAAATTAAAATACTTAACATATTTGTTCCTTCAATATGTATTTATTTATATAATTAAATATAATTATAACGAGAAAAAAATTTAATAAAGTTATATAAATAATTATTTTGTAATATAAAAAGAAAATTATTCTTTATCTGATTGTGTGAGTGCAATCATTCGCAGATTAATAATAAATTTTTTGGAACGATTTAATAAAATCATATAGGTGATAAAAAATTAAGAAGAAACATTTCTAAATTGTTGCATTTAATATCACATAATAATTGCCTTTGGTTGAGAAAATAATCTTATTGGTTTGCTAGCTTTAATCAATGATTCTATAATGCGCTTTAATATATCCTGATCTTGATTATGTATTTTTTATCAAGATAAACTTTAAACGAATTGTCTATCCTTCTCTCTACTTAAATAAAAAGTTTTCATCCCCTTCTCCGCAAGACTATTTCATTCTCCGGTATATCTTATTCGCCGGAATCAAGTTCAAAATTCATGCTCAAACAGATAAATCGATTACCTTTAATGATATCCTACTCCTCACCTTCAATGAGGAAACCAGAGGAAAACTGAGCAGTCTTAAAAGAGGAATTTAAGTACCTTCTTCTACCTCTCAACTTTTAACATCTTTCCTTAGGTTGAACATGAAGTTTAGAGCAAAGGTTGTAGACTAATTTTTAAACTCTATTTTTACTTTAAACTTTATTCTAAGCATAAGAAAGGGCTGAAAGGCGTTTTCCTTTCGACTGTAAGCTTCAAAATAAAATTTCGGTCGAAAGCTCTAAAGAAAGCTAACGCTGCGGACAAATTAAAATGTAAAATTTTGCTATTTACGTCAAGTTTAAAATTCTCAGACTTCGAAATTTATATATCGTAAAGCATCTTCTAATCAAATATCCGTCCGAAAAAGTTGACCCGAAATTCGAGTCGAAGAATCTTGTCCTGGCTTATATGTTTCGCGTCGTCGACACGTCGAATCATAACTTGGAAGCACCTGCTCCCTACGTCAAGGGCTTCCGGTAACCATGACGACGGCACCTCGTTCTCAGCGAACGCCATGACGGTTAACTTCTTTTCTAACGAGCACACCGTTACCTAGCTGTCGCGGGAATACGAGCGAAATCCTCAGATTGGCATGAGTGATCCTGCGAATCGAGAGCTTACGAGAGTCAATGAAGAACGGATCTTATGCGGTCTTGAAAAATATCTAGACAGCTACTTGTTAGACACGTCTCAAAAGATTATAAAGCTTTTTTTGTAAAGCACCACGTGATACTTCACAAAATGATCAATCAATATCATCTCGGAGAGAGATTCGTAGATTGTACAAAATTAAATCGATTGTCAGATTTCGTAAAAAAATATACATGCAAAAATATCCATTTTCTTCAAAGATAGAAAAATATCACATATATTTCTTTTACGTTCTTACCGTCACGACTCAATATGGTTGCTCCATAAGAACCTTAACACCGAGACTTGTCACGGTATACAGGAAGGCGCCCATACAAAATCGCAAGCGTACTGTTTTCGTGGAATTTTACTCTAGGGGTGAATTCCCTCACCTAACGAGGAACCTCATCGGGCAAAAGACGTGAGCGGTAGGATTTACGAGAGTGCGAAGGGTCTAGAACACAAGCCGGGCATAGGATCGGGGAGCTAGAGCACGTAGGAAGAGGATGAAGGGTAAAACGCGCGAGCAAGAATGAGTAGAATCGCCTCCTGGTGATCCGCACGACGGATGGAGGGACGAAGGGAAGGTGATGGAAGACGAGGGGCGAACTCGGTTTGCATAATGCCTCTACCCGCTCAAGTGCGAGACGTAAGCTGTTTTACCATTTCCCCCATCGACAATAATCCCGGTAAAATATTATTTTAAAGACGCAGAGCGCTTGCGCAGGAGCCCGGGCTCGTGTAAATTGACGATGTAAGTCGTTGCAGCGTGTACGTACCGAGTATGCACTTTGGAACGCGCCGTCGCTTCTCCACGAATTATGCAGCAGCTAGCGCGGAAATTTTAATCGAAGCTTTTCCTCTCTCTCTCTCTTTTCCCTCTCTCTATATTCCCTCTTATCGCAATGTTAAAATGGCACGAAATTCGAGGCTAAAGTCGCTCGACTTCAATATTTAGTTGCTTTTATTAGTTTATTGTTTTATAGTCTATTGTTTTAAACATTCATAAAACTCGCGTACATCGTCATTCATTGAAATAAAAAATAAATAAAAATCATAAATATTATACTCGCGGATAAACACAGATGATAAATCATAAAAAAAAATATTGATAGAGAAATATATTTTTCATTGATATATTTCGTAATTATTTAGTACAATATATTCAGTATATTCAATATATTTCTATCAAGATTTTTATATATAATACCAATAAAAATTTCTTATACGCCCTATCTAATGTACACGAAAAAATTTAGCATTTGCCTTGAAACAATAAAACATGAAAACTATGTACTACATTCTTCAAAATGATAAGATCTATTGCGAACTAAATCTTTCGATATCAGATACAATTCCGTATACGTGCGTACTTTCGTGATGTACAATAAGTACTCGCGCGCATGTAGGTATGTATACATACGTGCATACGGGTTTCGCAAACATCAACCGATGCACCAGGATTGGGGGAGCAGGTGCGCTAACATCATTCGCGTTAATCTTCGGCCCATAATTCCAGGATCGCCAAAGTAGCGGGCGAGATATCGCGATCGGTGATCGAATCATGATCGTGCAACAAGCTGCGGTACGAAAAATAATCGACTTACGATGCTAACGGGAATTGATAGGTACAGAGAGAAAGAAAGAGAAAAAAAAAAGAAAATTTAGATATTAAAAAATCGGCTCAGAAGTTAGATTTGTTATACATACCTATATTTCAATTATTTTTATATTTTAAGAAACATTAAAAATAAATTACAAAAAGTGAATATTATAAACTTGAAAAATAATTTTAGAAATCATATATATATATATATATAGGTATACAAAGAAAAAACAAGAGTAAATTATTTTTAGTATTGTCTAATTGTAAGTCTAATGAATCCATTAGAAACAAAAATGTAAAATTAATATCGTTTTAAATTAACTTTTCCAGGACATTACTTTCAATTATTGAAAATGACTTCAAAATGGATGAAGAATATTGCAATGTAAAAATAATGAGAAAATAACAATTGTGCGAAAAATTATAATATTAATGTATAACAAAATGATTATAGACTTACGATAGTGATATTGTAACTATATGTTAATATTCATATTAATATTCATCATCACAATATTAATAATAACAATAGTATTAACTTGACGGCCATTGTTTCTGCAAACGACGCGAGAAAAGGAGATCGTTATATAGAAGTGAAGTTAAATTAGGAGCACGAACCGACAGACAGACAAGGAATAAAAAGGTTGACCCATGACATATGAAAGGTTCCCATAAAGGACCAGAAGAGATTTAACAAGATTCTAGAAATTGAAGCCCGTGACACAAAAGCCCTTTTAAAGAAATGTTATCACTGACGGATCAGACATTAAAATCACTGAATGACAAGTAAACGTTGTTATGCAAAATCGACATAATGTACAAAATCATGGAAATATTGTATAGTATAAAAATAATTTTTATAATATTAAATTGCTTTAACACAGCATGATTGTATAAAGCAGCAAATTTTCAATATCATTTAATCAGTTTGTGAATGGTATTAAATCTTCGATATTTATTAAAAAATCTGGACGCATAAGAAAAAGCAATATGCCGCTGCATATTTTCTATTTATATAAGTTATTATTTTAATAAAACACAAATATATTTTTCTTCAAAATTTTCTACCAGAAAATTAAAATATCGTACGAAAAAAAAAAAAAAAAAAAAAAAATATCTCACAAGTGGAAATTTCGCGTTCCTCTAATCTGCGAGTGTAGAGATGATTTCTCTCTAATCTTTTTAAAATTACGTAAAAAATACACGTAATAAAAAGACGGGATACTTCTCCGAGAATTTCCGTAATTCTTCTTTGCACACACTTTACGTACAATGTACCTTCTTTTTACAAAAACTACTTGAGATCCGAAAATATATGTTACACGTAGCGTGTGAGTAAAAAAATTATACAGCCCATCTTCTCTACTGTTAGACACTTTGCATAAACAATTATTTCATCAGTATAAAGTAACGAATCCTCCTCGATGTTATACGTGGCGTGAAGTATGACGATAACTTTTAAATTAACTAATTTATTCTCGTGAAATCTTCGTAAGTTTCTTCGCGGTGCTTTGACAGTCAATGGCAGGCTCTCCAGAGAAGTGTTTAAACTGGGCCGCGTTTACGAACCCGAGGCGACAAACTTCCGACTTCTGTGTGTAAATTTTATGAAAAGCAAACTTTCTCGGTTTTAGGCATGACGTAAATAATTGCGATTGCCAGACAATCGCTGAATATGCACCGCTAAATTAATCCTTGAACGCGTTCTAAATAAATCATCATCAAACAAAAACTGAATGCGTATATATCTTTGTAGGTAAAATATTGAAATATAAAAACAATTAAATTTTGAAAATAAAAAGATTTCCGCTAAAAATTAAACTTTAAGAGAGCATATATAGAAAACAAAGTCTATTTTCCCATTTATTTTATAATTATATTTTAATTTAACAGAAATTCACAGAACCCGTGATAACTTTTATGAATATGAAAAGAGAAAGAACAAAAGTGATTTTATGGAGAATCCTGTCCGCTAGAGAATTTGTAATTTACGTTACAAGAGCGATCATACTTTATATACATGTATATAGAGGAAACTATATCTTTCGCGTATAGAGCCGATTTCCGTTTTAAAGTTATATATTGCTATCAAGCAAGTATATAAAAATCGAAGTCGGGCTATTTTCCCCGGCGGGTAATTTCTATGCTATACACGCGGTCAAATATTTTTACATGATCGCGTATCTGTGTAAGATTACGATCGTACGATATTACTTCAATTGAAAATGCACTATATCGGTTGCAAATTAGCGGGAAATACTCAATCATTTTCTCGTAAATATGATAATATAAAGGTCAATTTCTTCGCGGAATGACCCTTTTCACATATGATCATGTGCGTTTAGATATATATAAGATGCGCGTTAAAATATATTATACATATAAACGCTGTACTTTTAATTAAAGATATATGACTTTATTAGTTTATGCAGCAGCAATAATGGTATGCAATATTATATCATAACTGCGGTTCGTGATTTCAATCGAAAGTTACATCGTCTTGTTCCACTCAAAGTGGACTAGACTTTTCTATAAAACGTGAAAGAGAAAATAACGAAAGAAAGCAAGCATCGTCTCAAAAGAGACATAACGAGAGGGTTGGATCGCGAAGGGTAAAAAGCGCCCTTTAACAATGCGCTTCAGGATGTAACGAAGAAGGATTCGATAGCGTATCGCTAATCGCAGCGAGACGAGCAGCGTCCCAGAAGCTACCCTCCCTCGTTGCATCGAAATGCGATCTGGCCCATTGGACAATCTGTTAAAAAGCGATTCCTCAGAGCGTAAGGAGAGTCCTTGAAATATAAATCTTCTTACGGAACAGCGGAGAGTAGGGAAGGAACTCTTAAAGAAAACGGCGATTCTTGGACGCGCGCGCAAACGTAAGCTAGAGGAGAAAAAGGTAGATAGCGGCAGCGAGAGAGAAATAGGACGAGAACAGAGCTACTGGCTGAGAAATTCTCTGTCAAAGGACCTGGACGCCCGGTTAGATGATGAAATCGAGCGAACAACAAGGGAAGGAAATGCTATCGCTGTTGGCGAAAGAATGTTAAAATGGCTACGAACGAGAACTGCTTCCTCCTATACGATGTTAGACTGCATTTATTCGCGCGATTCGTCCCATCAGTTTGAAAAATCTTATTGCGGCTGCTGCGGTCGTTCAATAAGCGCGAATTGCGTAATATTAATTTTTCCGACACAAAAGATTGACAGTAAGTGAAAGCAAAGTGTTGTCTAATTATTTCCCACATGATGGATAAATTTAATATAATTATAAATGCATGCTTTATGTATAGCATATTTATGTTCTAATAAGTATAAGAGAAATATTCTTGATATAAATTGCAAAAAATAATTCAATTGCTAGTATTTATTTTGCAGAAATAATCGCGGGAAAAATATTTAAATATATTCCATATCAAAAGTCTATTTTTAATCAAGAGTTTAGACTTATCGTGAGAAGAGAATTGATATTTTTAAAACACAGAAAAGTACATGATCGTTTCAATGAAGATGTATAATGTCAAAGATATATAAAAGTGCGACACGCAGTACATAATATTAAAAGTGGCTTGTCAGCACAAACGTGTTATAGATCTCATATCGCGAAAATTACTCAACCGACGTAGCACCGCATTCTGCGACTCAACGCGATTATTGACGAATCGGAAGACGGTTTACGACGCTCAAAGGAGCATCTTGAAAACGTTTGAGCGGGAAAGTCAGCGGCGCAATTCGAAGAGACGGACCTCTTCCGTCAAAGAAGACGCGGTGAAGAGGGCAGGATCAGAGGATCAGAGGAACGACTGCATGGTGCATACAAATAACCAGCCGGAGAACTTCGCGCTCGGCGGAAGTGCATTAAACGAAGGTTAGCTATCTGGCGTAATAGGTGAACCTGCTCGACGAGGCGTTTATTGTGCCCGGCACGTCTCGGCTAGCTCCTCTCTATGTCTCTTCCCTCCTCTCCCCCTCTTTCTCTCTCTATTCTTCGAACAGGTTGAGGCTCAACCCTTTCAACGCTGAGGCGGACACAAGCCATTTAACCGCCACAACGACCTTGATATCCTTACTACCGTTTTATGCATCATCTCTGATACCATAAAGTGAAAGAGCAACGATTGACTTCTTAGGTATCAAATAAGTTTTCAATGGACCAATCATGTGAAAAATATTTCTTACAATCGAACTCACAAAAAAGATCACAGTTACGAAGATTAATTTTCCTAGAAATCATAATTATAATAAAAATCTAATGTAAAAAAAATTATTGTATTTTTAGAAATTATTCTTCAGGCATCAGATTGATCGTTGAAAAATATTCCGTTCTAAAGAATTAACGTCAGCAAGGATAAGTTCGCTCACACGTAGACCTTCGCGACTTTGTGTGTATTGTAAGTTTTATCTCCTGCAAATATAACAGACTGTTGGGAGTGCTGTTAAGATCTTTTTTTTTCCATGGTGCAATTTGTCCACACAATTACGCGAACACCGACGCGTACGGCGCGGATAATTTATTAATGACTTGATTTAAAATTTAAACGCGACTTAAATTTGCATGAGTTAAAGCCGACCCGGCGCATGCGAAAATTTTGCGGACATTGTTCGAAATTCTTTTAATTACTCATCTGATACGTTTATTATGCGCCTCGCCGTGCATTATATGCTAATGTTAGCGATTTTAAAAAGGGGAACATTCATTCCGTCGGTATCTTAGACCGCGGAATTCTTAAAAAATTTATAGAGAGATAGTAAGACGATATGTGTGTTTCATTATTTTTAAGAAACATTCTTTTATCCAAGATTCCATTAACACTATCTTTTTCATAATTTTTAAGATAAATCTTTATGAATAATCTTTAAATTAAAATGTATATATCAAGATGTGTATGTGTATATTATGTTTTAATATTAAATTCATATTTCTTTTTCTTTCCTCCCCACTTTTTTCCCCCTTTTTGAAATAAATTTTATTAAAGCAAAGCTTAAGCTTAAGCTTTCTATTAAAACTTTTATTTCTCGAAAAGCTTTAATTTCTGCAAATAAAATATTTAATGCCATTTAACCGAAAGATTACTGGTGCTTTAATATTATTGTTAAAGGAAATATATTCCACATTCATCAAAGGATCTGCGGATAAATAGAAATGTACATGAAACCTGGAACATCGTGTACAACACACCAGCATTGTAGCGCTAACGGGTTGAGGGAGGAGAATAGGTGCGCTTCTCGAGGACTATTCACGTACGGCCTGAATGGGACCACGGATCGTTTTAAGGAGGATTTAATAGAAATATTTATATTTTCTCTTCCGCCGCAGGAGACGATATAGAGAGACCGACGACGGAGGACGCATCATCCCTCCGCGCGGGCGCATTATTATTTATTCATGCGGTTTGACGAGGGAACAATCCTCGGTATTTACCCGAACCTTTTCACGCTCGCAGTCGCTCGAAATTGTCTCGCTTTTGTCCGCCACACGTTCGGTGCGCGTGTGTATGTATACGTGTATTTACCTCGGTGCAACTTCGTTTCCACGGGGTTTCGCCGGAAAATTCGCCGAAGCGTATATCCAGACATCTGGCGAGGGAGCCCTTAGGCGCTCGTCCTGAGTCTTTGCACGAAGGGCGCGCGTAGCTATGAGTTCTGAGTTTGCCCGAAATCGAATCGCACCCTCGAAGAGGCGTCCGAAAAATTGAGCGCATTGTTGCTGCGATTCTCGGGAGACTGCTAACGATATTGTTGTTACAAGCTAGAGCTCTTAGTCGAACGTGGGTAAATATACGGCAACGTAGAATAGAATAGATGCAATGCATGTTCGGACGAATGAATTTTATCATCTCATTATTTATTATTAAATTTTATCTTCATTATTCTACCGATAATGATACTTAAGACATCTCATTTTAATATTTTATTTATTTTATTTTAATTATTACATATATAATAAATGATAATATATTATAAATATAATATATAATAATATATATATAATAAATAAAATATTAAAATGAAATGTCATAAGTACCATTATTGACAGAGCAGTGAAAATAAAAGATATATCTTTACTATTATCTTTTTACTAATAAAACCGTACAACTTATTTTCAAAAAGAGCAGAAGACTCTCGCGTGTCAATTAAAGCAATGTTCTCCAGTTTGACGCTTGTAAGAAATAATTCTTTGTCAAACTGTGAATTCGCCGTGAAGGAATTCGCATTGCTGCTGGAAACGTCTTTTGCGCGTCCGGCGGACGATACAAAGTAGTCCCAAAGAGAAAAAGTTTCGTTCCTCGAGCGCATTTGAAGTTTTTGTTAGTGAAATAAAGCGCTTCCTTCCGCGTCTTGCTAACGCCACTCTCGTAGTAACGCCGTTCGCGCGCAATTTCACCTCCACGGCCTTTGCCACCCTTTCATCGGCACCATTCCTCTTTCAAAGTAGTTCTCCGCTTGCACGAATCTCGTTCCGATCGTGACTGGCGCATCAACATTCAAGTCGACTGTCGGCTACTATGAAAAGACTCTCGCAAAGTCTATCTGCCGACATCTCCAAAGTTGCTATAAATTCTATTAATGCCTCGAGAAGCGAAAAATAATATTCAACTTGGCGACTTTAAAGCGATAAATAATTCAAATAAAAAAAAAACATTGAAAATAAAGCTTAATAAAGAATCCTTGAACAAAGTTATAAATTTTCCAGAATCGAGATAGAAGCGATATTCTGAATTTCCTCGATATGCTATTAAAATATTATTCGACGAAGAAAAAGAGGGGAAAAAAAAGGAAACTTTTATTCTTAATTTATTCCTGATAAGTCGGTCGAGCGTTCTTTATTAAAAGGATACGATCGGCCGTTCATTACATCGAGCAATCGGATAGCCGCAAAGAGTCATAGATAATTCAATGAAACAACGAGGGATGAGAACCAGACAAAGTGCACACGACGACCCGCATTTGCATCAACGCGCTAAGAACTCGAGGAGAACTCGAGGTAGGAGAGGACTCGATGGAAGATACGCACGATGTTGGGACGCTGTGTTACCGTTCAGAACTACCGGCTCTCTCTCTCTCTCTGCGGTTTCGGGATCGCGGCATATCCGGCGATCTCGAATATGCGGGCGAATGTATCATTACTCATTCCCAGACGACACCTTCTCCGCTCGCTCGCTCTCGCTCGGCGGGTTATAAATCTGCGCGAATACGCGCTGCTCCGCCTGCTGTCCTTTCTCGTCCCTATATATGCACGCGAGCGCATGTGCATCGCGGGAGGAATGCAAGTGTCGCGCGAGCAGGGGGCATCGATATTCGTATCCGACATTTCCCTCAAATCTCTCGTGGTATTTGCATTAAACGTATTCGGAAGAGAGAGAAGATTCTCGCGATGCTTCAGGAATTCTCAAGCACCTTTTCAAGTTTTCTGCAAACTCGCTAAAAGGCAAAGTTAAAAAGCTCGGCAAATATTATACACTTTATTTACGATAATAGCAATAAGATAAACGGATTTCTCAAAATGTTGCTACTTTTTGCAACTTTCTGTATTTCGACGCACTATTATCTCAGGCAAAGTTCTTCACTAGAAGATTAATTAAAGTTTAAGATCAATCGAGAGAGTTAATTCGGAAATATCGAACACTTGTGTCTCGATATAATATTCTTGTTAAGATATTATCGTCTTTAAATTAATCAGGAAATATTAATGAGAAAAAGTGTAACGTCTTCTCCGAGACATGCCGCATATATATATTCCCTCGCGCCTCGAGGCTATACGTGTTCCGAAGTTAATAAATGATTCTCGCCTATCTCGCGTTATCCTCGTCCGAAGCATCGTTCTCGCCAAGCGACGCTTCAAGTTCTTGGAGTGCAACATTCACTCGAACGCCGAACACGAATTATTAATTATCGCAGTCCGATGAGAGGTCGAGCGAGAAAAACGCGAGCGTTCTCTCTCTCTTACCTCTCTATTTCTGTCCCGGAAAAACTCGTTCCCGCGGAACGAACGGGCCGCGAGGAATAATTGCGAAAATGTGTGCGGCCGCTCCAAAGGAATGGATCCCGGCGCGTAGGAATGTGGCTTTCATTCTGGGAAAACGCCGAAGGCGATACGTTTGATGCGGAAAAAGCATGTAACCGAGAACGAATTCGATTAAAAAGCGCAGCGACGCAGCAGCGCGGTCACCGCGTGCGAAACTGAACGTTATTCCGTTTTCGACGTGATACAGGTCGCCCGCGAAAAAATGCTTGAGGAGAGCGTTGAAGAATGTTGCTACACTCTCCATGGCGTGGGAATCTCTTCAGAAACTATGAGTATGATTGTTTTTAGCGATGAGATACGAAGTGAACTCGAAGCAGAAAATCAGAATAGTTTTTTGCAAAAATTATTTAGAATTATTACGTCACGTAATGATTAACTATTAATTATAATCAAATATTTCAATCGTTATATATAGGCTTTGTGATGCTATAAATATTAATAAATCACTATAAGTGCACGACACTATAAAGCAAAAATACTTATTATATATATTCGACCAGTTTCATTTTCTATTTTTTTTTATCTCGTCTTACTTATATTCTCCATCTCTCATAAAATTTAAATTTTTTCGTTGTTTCCCCAAGTATTGCCGCGTGTTTCACACGTCTCATATAAACTCTCTCTCCTCATCTACTTATTCCAATTTTATCCTAATGTCCCGAAATATATGCAATAAAGTAGATTCCGCCTACGTCTATATCTATCCCTGGACGTTGCATCCCTAACGTGTCCGCGCAGCTGAAGCGGATACGGTGTTCTTATCGGCGATAATCTTAATAAAATTCATGAACACGGTCCGTCGGCGACGAAAACTTTTTCCGATGGTAGACTCACGATAAAAACCGAATTACCGGTCGCGCGCGACGCGAGCGCGAATGTTTAGATAGAGAAAGAGGGACCACCGAGACGAGAAAATGGAAAGAAATGCACAACTGCATAATGCAACGCGAGCCAGAACCGCTGCTGCGGCCGTTTTATACAATGGGCAAATTATTATTTCGAATTAGCTCGCCGTTAATGAGTCTACTGCGGCCAATTAATGGAGCCTGAATCGCGCGTGCACATCTTCCGGTAATGCACGATAATTAGAGATTGAACGAAACATAATTCCCCCTACTCGCTTTGTCTCTCTTTCTATTCCAAAAGGCTCAATTTAATAGCTTTAATTGATTGTGGAATATGAAGAATCGTTTCGACACTAATGGGGGGTCTTGCAAAGTAAGTTTTTGCTGCAAATGCTATTTCCGCATAATCCCGTAACAATGATGAAATTTCGACGATTGAAGAGGGAATATAATATCGATAATATCGGAATAATTCAAATCGTGAATATTGTTTAATAATGGAATTGTTGAATAATGGAATGTTCTATATTCTAAACTATTTTATAATGATTACTAATAAACAATAACACGAAGAGATATTGCAATATAGGTGTATCTCTTTTATTCATATGCTATACTAATATATTCTTAAAAACTGAAATCCACTGACACAGCGGTAAATTATAATAAAGGAATAATAGAGAGAAATGACGAAGAAGAAATGTGTCGGACGTATCGTGATATGAAATCGCATTTGATAATTTTTTTTAATTGCGCACCGAAAGAATGCACCTTCCGCTGTAATTACTAACGTCAAAATGACGGAACTAATTAAAAGCTAGATCTGCATTCTAGATTCAAAATAAGATGCGAACGTTCTCACATTAGACATCCATGCGATATGCGACTTCCGCCCACTGTTGTCTCGCTTCAAAATGCATTTCAAGGCATTCGCGTTTTCGATCGGAGATTCGGAAAAAAATACGGTAGAATTTATTTGTTCGAGACGATTAGAATGTGTAGAGCATATACGATGTAATTTATGATTCAAAGTGCAGTTGAAGGTGATGAAAGACGTGTATAGAATAAGGTGTCCGATAATAATTAATGAGAAATAAATTTTTAAAAAATAGCCCAATATGTTATGCAGTTACTAGACAGTAAAACGTTGATTAATAATCAAATTTAATTATGTATTGCGCCTAGCAATTAATGTGACAGTCTCTCTTCTCGACACACGCTTACATTTTATTTTAGCTTTGAATTAATTTTTCTGCAATATAAATTTGTTCTTCTCTTCGGTAAATGGCAAACAAAATTCTCTATTTTCAATTATTCGATCAAGAACGATCTACATTTTACACCGCATACATCTTTAATACTAAACGCGACGTACCAATTTTCATTCCGTGTAAATGTACATAAATGTTAAACACGATCGTATTAAATTAATAAAACTTTAAATCGGGATCAAATTCGGCGTTAAATGTAGCGCTAAATAGAGGTGAGAATACGAACCGATATTCACGGGTCGATGAGCTCCGTCTTACGATTTTACGGGGTCGTGTAAAAGAGCGACCGAAAAAGGTATACGGGTAGGTAGAAAAAAAACGGAAGCCGTGACGAAAGGACAAAAGACGCGAGGAAGCAACAGCGTCGCCATTTGCAATCTAATAGGAAAGATATTCAAGGATAAAGTTTTTTTTTTTTACATTCTTACGAAAAAGTGTCTATTGTAAGGATTCATTAACATTTTTAATTTCGAGTCGCATTAGTCGAGTCGATCGAGCGCGCTCGATATATACTTAAATTCGTTTGCAGATCCTGAGAGTGCGCCGGAGTTTTTACGCGTCGCGAAAACTTTCGTCGGGTAATAACGTAAACTCGTTGCGCTCGCGTAAGAGAGCACTCGAGGATCGTATAATATCAGAATTTTACAGGGGTATTAGCGACTCCTGTCGGGTTTCTAATGGACGCGAGGCGACTCTCCGGAGAGATGAGACGCGAAATGACCCGCGCTTGAATAGTCGCTAATATACTCGAAGCGTAATTTCTGTTAGAGTACATAAAAATTCTATTACGCGGTTCACGAGAGTTTTTTTTTTATTTCTGATACCAATTGCACTTTAGATTACGCTGTCGGCTCTAATCAAGCAGCTACTATTGAAACTCTGCTATTTTTTCTCTCGTCGTAGCTCTTAGTAAAACAAAATTATAAATAAATGTAATGAGAGTTATATAAAAGCTGATAAATAAAATCAAGAAGTCTCTTAGACTTATAAAAAATTAATTTTTTATAACTCTAAATAAATAAAATTTTAAAAAATTATGCATGATATTAAATCCGGTTTTTTTTTTATCTAAAATTAAATTTATTATTTTAATATGTCATCACAAATAAAAATTAACATTTTTAATAAATCATTTAATATAATATTTTGAATAATTTGTCATTTGTGATAATTTATCGGCATACATTATTACAACCGACAATGAGACAATTATCCAATTTCTTAGTTTGATCGTATCTGTGATTGAGAAGAATCGTACGAGTCGCAGAGTAACCAGTGGAGTACGAATATTGACTTCGGGAAGCTCTATCTCGACCGGCAGTCATTTATATCTGCTCGCCGACGTGACTCTTCTGCTTGCCTTTCGATTTTGTACGTGTTATTACAATGTGGCCAAGCACATATCACATCGTACCAGATGTCATAGATCAGACTAAGGTTTACAAATCGGTTAGAGAGAGGGAGAGAAAGAGAGAGAGAGAGAGAGATTGGATCGCATCGCATCACTTCTCGCTCGTCTTCGGCAACTGGATTACGTCAGTCGAGAACCCTCGGATGTGTAATACGTCCAAGGTTTCTCTCTCCTGATGATGTCGAATCGCGTTATTCAATGGCAGCTGGTATCCCGATAGAAGCGAATCACAGAATAGCGACGGGGCCATTGCTGTCGGTATAGGGCTCACATTACATAAGTATAAGCCGCCAGTCACCGGCACAATACCGACGTTGTCCAGAAGACGTCGTTCTTGTGTAAACACATCTCGGCTCGGATGCTCGCAGACGTGTTATACAAGGTGTCCCTCAAATCCATATCTATCCCTCGTACAGTGAAACTGAATTTTTAATTAATTTTCCCTTCAAGGAAATTTTATTAAACACGATCCTTATAATTTTGTAATATTTTATTTGAAAAAATAAAATGCGCACAAAGATTAAATTCTGTTTAAGTAATTCTCGCTCAAAATTTGTCGAAAAGATCAAAGTTCATCAGTTTTTTCAATTATTTGTTCTGAAATTTATTTTGCGTTAATTTTAATATTTTAATTCTCTTTTTTTTCTCCCTTAACGAAAAATCGATTCGTATATAAAAAAAAAAAAAAAAAAAACGTCATCCCTATATCGTATAGATGGATGGGAAATGCAGGACCCATTCTGTATACACACACTGCGAGTGAGAAAATAGAGAGCGAAAATCCCGATGCGTCCGCACAATGCAACGTTGATATTGAGCACACGCGACTCGAACGCCAAGCTGCGAAATGCACACCGGAGAACAGAACTGACGGCCACAGCCTTTGATCCCGACAACATCGATATACCTGAGAAGTGTAACGATAGCTGACGGATGCATAATTTCTGTTTTCGAAGAGGATCGATATTATACTTCATTAGATAGTCTGTATGTTTCTAAGGGAATTTTTTTCGTTCAGGTCATATATCGTTACAACTAGGCTATATACATATATATATAATTTTATTTAATATTTTATTCTTACATTATTTTTTTATATCTTTTATCTTTATATTTTTATTATATTTGTAATGGTATATTATATATATTGTTAAAAATAATGTAAAAATATAACATTAAATATTATGTTTTGTATATAGGTATGTATATATATGTATATTTATATTCTGGAATAAACCATTAATATTCTTAAAATAACAAAGAATCCTAAGATTATAACTTACAAATTCTAAAATTGTATTTGCTCCGAAGATATACAATTTCGGTATTCTTGGATTAGCATCAAAATATTCAGCCATTTCATAGATAATGTTATTATAGAGATCTTAACGTCATTGTCATAAATATATATCATGAAAACTATCATCGCGTTCGATAAATTTAAAGGAGAAACGTGGAGTGCGGCGGCGGCAGCAACGAGAGGAGAAGACTGAAATGGATAGCTACCCGCGATATTTCACCCGTGCATATAATCCCGTATCGTGAATGGGGGCTTAGCCCCGACACCGCGGACATCGTGGCTCTAATCCTCGCCTTCCTCCGTCGCGTCGGGCCCCCGGGACCAAAAGCGGGAACGCGCCGTGGAGAAAAAGATTTCGGTCGAATCTCGTGTGTGCGTGAGTCTCGACTGACGTATGGGAGAGAAAGATCAGCGAGGAGAAGAGAAGAAGAGAGGCGATCATATACAGAGGCAGAGAGAAATCCCGGATAGGCCCCGCGGGGATTATGCCGGTATAATAGCCGATCCCGTAGGTAACTTCGCGTCGATGGCTCCGCTTTTTGTGCGTCAGGAAGAGAAAGAGAGGATCGCAACACGTCGGAGGAGAGCGAGCAGGAAACGCGCGCGATGGAAACCGACAACCGCTCTCGATTTATCCGCTCGGAGAATCGCTCGTTCCTCGTGTCAGTCTTGCGGATACGCGCCGAGATTATCGCGCGGAATGTCATCGAGACTCTCTGCGTCGGATACTATACCTTCGTGAAGAGCATGGGATATATTTCAGAGGGATAGACGATATTGAATCCGCGAGCGCGTCTTCTCTCTCCACTGGCTAGATTCTTTTTATGAGTATTAAACTTTAGACGCGGATGAAAAACGCAAGAGAGCAAAGAATTTTAATAGCAAGACGCGTATATATAATCCCTTATAATTTTTTTCTTCTATAGCTTTTGCTAAATGTGTAGAAAATATATATATGATGTATCATACATATAATAAACCAATAAACATAAAATAAAATACGAGTACAAGATATAATTCGCATTAGATCTTGTCTCATAAAATTATACAATTTTAATTAATATTGTATATCTATGTTATATTTACGTTTCAAATTTTAAATGGATCATACAGTAAAAAATTTTTTAATTAAAAAAAAAGTTTTACAATAATTATTTCTCGTATCTTAAAAAGTGTTTTATCCTACTTTAAATATTTCTATCTTTTCTCTTTTCTATGATTTTTTTTTTTCAACCTTAAATAGCGAAAAAGACATCTTGAACGTGGCAAACCGCTCAGTTAATTTACTTCCCACGCATGATGAACCCGATGTCAAGTGCCATCAGTGGCCCGGCACGATGTGCACTTTGCACCCTGAGCGGCGCATCGTACGATGCAATTTTAATTAACGCCGTGGAAAGTGGCGCATCGAGAGGCATCTTG
The DNA here is from genome assembly GCF_030444845.1 of Prenolepis imparis. NCBI lineage: Eukaryota > Metazoa > Arthropoda > Insecta > Hymenoptera > Formicidae > Prenolepis > Prenolepis imparis. Next base: position 14,865,427 of record NW_028141162.1, on the reverse strand, counting down.
CGAATAGACACGTCGATTCATCGATTAAACGAATACGAAGAGAAGATCTTGCAAGAACCTCTACGAGCAATACGAAGATCAAAATACGAGATAATTCAATTACACAGGATATTTCTATATATCATTATCGGATAAATAATAATCTGTTAAACAAATAATAAAACTTAATAAGAACAAATGATCGCGATCTAATCTTGTGTTTAAATTTAGAAATAAGTGCAAAGAATATAAATAAATAACAAGAGAAGCTAAAGATATCTAGATAGTATTACTTTTCTGCTCTAACCCTATATCAACAATACAACTATCTTCGATCGATCTTGGTTGCACTCTACAATCGGATCTTTTTCTCTCGGTCTCTCTACACGTGGCTGTGTATGGACAAGAGTACCCATCGACTCTCGGGAAGAAAGAGACTTGGCGAAGAGAGGGCGGGGAGAAAAACCAAAGGAAAAAGAGAGGAACGGAGGGAGAGCGGCAGTTCCGAGAGAGGCGAGTCATTAAAACAATTAGACGAGAAGAGCGCAGTTTTCTTCGTTCACCGAGGTACGATGGCCTCTGCCTCGACCGTGACGATGCAACGAAGGCCGCTTTCTCGAAGCGGTATAGTAAGCGCGCGCTCAAACACAGACACAAATAGACACAAGCACACACATATTAACACACTTGCACGCGAACTCTTACCTAACATCTACCTATGTATTAACGGCGCGTTAACGCCGGGGCGTCGTCGCAACGGCGTAAAGTATAACGCGGAATTCGCGTAATTGGAGCAGCCATTACGCGCGAGTAAGCGTGTTACATGTCGGTCTCCGGAACGCGAGCATACAGCCCGAGCACGGAAAATTTACCTCGCCGTACAGAATTCCGGATACCAACGTTCCGGAGTTGTTATTCCGGCGAATTCCACGACGATGGCGCGAACATCGTAATTAAAAAGGCCACTAAGAGACTGATGCCTGATTAAGTCTGATGAGCTACGGAAAATCGTCCTTTTCGAATACCGTATATAATACGATTCTGTCACCTTCATTTCGTTGTCAAATTGAATCATGTTATCGAAAAATGAGTTATCACTTTTTTAAAAATAAAATAATTTTAAAAAATTTAAGCTAGAACATGTATCATCAAGCTAGAACATTGTTTTTTAAACTTTTATTAATCAGCCGTGCAATAAATAAAAAGCTTTGTGTTATATAATAATAATAAAGACACTTTCTTGAAACTGAAATGTGTCTGCTCTTATAAGATATAATTTGATGATGATTTTAATGATAAAAATACATGATACCGTGATAAATATATTAATAACGTAATATTCTTCAAATAGCTTCTTCAGTTTCTAAATCCCTTTTTAAATTATATTATATTATGTATTATAATTATATTATGTATATATTTTAAATGAATAAAAGATATGCTCTGTTAAGAATATTTAAGAATTATAATTAATATTTAAAAATATCGATTAATTGAATATTTAAGACGATACTGGTTTCAGACTCTAACTAATTCAGTCTTAATTAATCTTGTATCGCTCTCTTAACGTCTTTCGCGAAATATTTATCAAGCAATGATATTTTATCTTAGAATCTTGCGAAATTTTCATATAATAAAATTTTCCAAAAATTTAAAACTATATAATTCGAAATGTGTATTAGAAGCTATATTTTTATTTTATCTAACTTCGTATATCAAATTTGCATATTTTAATCCAAAAAAATTACAATTAATTACAAATTCACGCAAAACTATTTTCAAACAAAAAGAAAACATTTTACTACACACGTTTGATCATACAGAAAAAAAGACATTGGCTTTGTCACAAATAATTGATTTACATTTACGCTTAAACCTGTCCCTTGCATTATTGCCGCATATTCCACGTTCTTGTTAACATTCGAATACGTACTTTTATCCGTGCAAACAGAAGGTATGGACTCAATTGAAGGCCCTCGGCAAAGCAAAGCGCCGTATAATATGGCACATTTGAGTGTCAGCGGCATTTCAATGCGCACTTTTGCACGAGCGTTTCGACGTTGATGATCAAAGGGACGCGTGAAATCGCGACCTAATATACGCGGAAAGTCCATAGACTCGTAGACAGAAAGTGCACGAGCGATATTAATGGCGTACATACACGGAGCAAGATCCAAGGTGCTGCATAAAGTGAAATTCGCGTAATTGAAATTGCCATTGCGCCGCGGTATGCAACGTATATAAGTGTCATATAAAATTCAATTCAAATATTGTATTCAAAGAGATCGCGCAAAATTACCGTCGAGCATTTACGTCACGTTTCACACTAATTAATCATTGCATTTCGCGCCATTGATTATTCGCAGCTAACATTCTCTGTTTAACGTCACGTTTAAAGCTGAACGCAGCTATCTATTTTGATTCCAAATTTTATTTACAGATCGCGATTAAAATGTTAACGCGAGATCGGCCGCACATTTAATACTGAATGTATACTAAATGTAAAACTATATATGCCGCATCCTCTTTCTCTTTTTCTCTCTTTCTCTATATAATTATGGCGTTTCTTATCGTGTCGTGTTGTCGTGCAGCAAGAACCACCGATTGAATGTTCCCGCGTATAAAAACCCGCTCTGTCATCTCTGGGCTAGTCGAACTCTTAAGACCAGTTTTATCGATGTGACCTTACTTCGATTCTCCGTTCGCGTAGCACCGATTATTATTATACAAAAATATGTGTGTATATATAATACCGGAATGAGCACATTATTTTTTATTTTCATTAATATTAATATTAAATATTTATGTTAAATATTTTAAAGAGTAGACATGCTCTTGACAAACTCGCGTGTGTAACGCGGGAGTTAATATTTTTTCAGCAAACAAAGACACAAGATTTTATCATATGCATATGACTCACGTTAACTGATCTTGGCAAAACTGAGTCTCAGAGTCGAATGTTAATTTAAGCTCATTAGCGAGAGACGGGCGGCGGGATAACAGCGTATTATCGCAAGGTGCAACTGGGCGTGGCGAATACTTTTTACGACGCAGACCAACGACCATTATGCGTGCATCTGCATATTTCGCGAGCATAAGCGTCATCCCTGTCGTAAAATTCAAAACGACTATATCGTCCGGCCATCGACAACCATTACTTTCTGTTTCTTACACTTTTCGCGGAACTATAAAATCTTACATTGTTCATATCTCATCCCCCATACATCCTGTACATACACACATGTATATTTCTTGATTTTAAAAAAATATTCATTATCCTCAAGAAAAAAAATGGATTCTCAATCTTTAACACTTATCGATCGAATCCGATATTTTCAGAAAATTATTATCGAATTTATTGTGTCAAATTTAAATTCAATGTTAATTTGACGCGTATATTGATAGCTCTCTCGAAGAGACAGTATTTCTTAAATGAATTCTCCCAACGTGGGAAAAATTATAGGCGAGGAGCGAGAGGAGGGAAGATGTAAATTGTATCCCTTCTCGCGCGTATGCTAATCATGCGGCCGACAGACGCGCGACGATTATATCCTGATGCTTCTCTCGCGCCAAAGTAAAGCCTCGGACGCGCCATCGGGACCTCTCAAAGGAAACGACGCCGATTACCATTAATGATGACCGTGCGCGCGTAAATGTGCGGTATATAGTATATACCCTCCAGGAATGCGTCGATTTCGAGCCGCGTGCGAGTGTCTCCGAAAATTAAAATTTCAAATGTAATAGATGTAACTAGATCATTTTTTTTTATGAACAAATTTTCATTATGTTCGCTACTCTTAAATGAAATTTTAAAATACGCTTCTAAAGTATATATATTATCATTAAAGTTTCCCAGAGAGTAATTTCGTTTTATATTCCACGAGCTAAACGTTCATATTTCGGGATGGAACTTCCGTGGGGAATCCAATCTCGGTCCAATGGAGTGAGTTTTGGGAGCGTACTATTTAATTGCGCGAGGTGTGCGAGCGAAAAGCCGTAAGACCGAAAATAGTTCCGGCGAGAAGGAGACATCCCGAGCAAGAATGCACAGAGATTTACAACGGCGACGCAATTTCTGGCTGGCGCGTTTACAACGGGGAAACGAGCCTTATTATAAAGAGGAAGGCGACGGATGTCCTCGGCATAACGCGTCTTGACGGCGGGAAATTAGATCTCCGCGGATAAAATTGGTTAACCCGAGCGTGCACCTCTCTCTCGGATGACGCTCATATGTTTCGCAAGATTGTGCCAGCTTAGATTAATAGAGAAAAAAATTCCCCCGTTTGGAGTTACGGAGTAAAGCGACATGGAAATCGCTCGGAGAGACATATCATCAAGAAAAGAGTTGTTACACTTGGGATATTCCATTATACGTATTCTCTCGCAAAATGTGCAGATCTTTCATTTGTAAAAGATATATGTGCATGTGTGTATATTCGTAGTATATTTAAATAAATCGATATAGTTTTAAAAATATACATTTCATATATATTATTTTTTAAATATATAATACCTATATATTTTATATTGATGATCGCGCATTAATTAAAATATATCGATATCATTTAATAAAAGCAAGATAGTATTAGTAGATTGTCTTCATAACGGATTTGAATACTCGATAGGGTTTCAGATTGTTACGTACTAAATTTTAAAAAATTCGAAATAATATTTACAACTCTTTCAAGTTTGTCAAGTAAGCCGCGGTTGTTCAATATGTAATAATTGTCAAGTAAATATATTTTGCGTAAAATAAATAACCCTGGAAAATTGCGAGGTGTAACAGAGGGAAGATTGAGCAACGACGTCGACAAGGAACGTCATTAATACACGCCATCCACCGTAATTCCGTGAACACTCCAAACATCCCCGCGAAACACGCGAAAAATCCCGTCGGGATTCCCGGTGAAAATTCAAATATTAATTGCACAAGCCGCATACCACGAACGGATACAAACCGGATTTGAATAATGGCCGCATATATCGACAATAGCGAAATGCCGGTGCAATAAAATTTCTCCGCGCTCGTAATATCCGCCAATATCGATTAAGTAACCCGGGGACTTATGGTAGCTCAGAGAGTACTTACGAGACTTCTTGATGGACTTTTTTTCGTGACGTGGAAGCCAATCAAGACAAAGGGCCACTTACCTGGAACAGAAATAGAAGAATTACGTTAATAATAAATCACTTTAAAATAACGATATTGTACATATATAATATAATTGAAATGGTTCATAAAATATCACTGTGTTGATAACAATTTCATTAAAAGCATAAATAATTGAACACCTATCAGTGAATTTAACGAAAAACATATTGTAAGCAATCATATATAACAATCATATACAAACGTATATATAACAATTTCTTTAATGTTATTAATCTCATTCAAAATGGCATTGATTTTATTCCACTAAAACTGTATATCGAGCCTTAACTAACGAAGACCACCTCGTATAATACTATAACGTTCTTCGACGTTTATTTGAGAGATAGAATAAGAAAAGACAAAGAAGGAGATGGCGAACGGCGTCTCGCGAAATTATCCTCGCTCGACGGGAGCCAGGTGGTTTCGCGAAGGCCGAAGAAACGGGGCATAATAGGGCAATATGGACCAAGACTTTCCATAATTGGTCGGGGCTATCGAGCCCCGGTGGTCGAACAAAAGCGCGGCCACGGCCGCCCTGCCTAAAAGAGAATTCTCAGCGTGCTGTCGGCGTCATAAGTACGGCGGTCGCACCGCGTGAGTCACGAAAACTTGTTCCCCGAAGCGGACAATGTCGGCCATATGTTTGCCACGTATTGCGAAAGCACCATCTTGTACAGAAATCTTGCGGTAAAAGGCAGAGAGAAAGAGAGAATTCCTGCATGACAACTTCTATCTAAGTCAACAAGAGAAACTACCTGGAGAAGGTTTAAATCCCTAGATTGCATCGAAACCACGACTCCCTATGTTGATTCAGGAGAGGATAAAGATTCGCATTATAAACACTGTCGCAAAAATACATTTTTCGACATGTATTTTATTAAATTCTTAAATTATCATATCATATATTTTATTGAATTTATCGAGTAATCATCTTTTATATATGCCATATAAATATATTGTTTAGTTTTTATTTAATATTCGAGATTAATCTAAAATTTTAATAATACTGCAGCAAAGAAAGACAAAAATACATATAACCGAGAGCAATTCCGCTCGCTACATCTCGCTCGAATAAAATCCGCCAAAGTTTCGCGCCAGAGTTTCGAGAGTTTCACGAAGACGTTTTAACACGCTTCTGGGTCGCTTCGTTTTATAATCCCGCTTTGAACAGCAATGGTCCGTGTAATTTGATCAGCAGGTCTGCAATCAGAACGTGGCCACGGTGTTGTGTTAATGTCACTGCACCGTCGCCGTCCAGCCAATCATCATTCTCGCGTGTATACGCCGGATGTTATAACCGAGACAACGACTGCACACATGGGAATTTCGACGCACGCACGACCGGATTTCGTGCGTGCTATGCAATTCCGACACACTACAAAAGGAGTCGGTTGCAAGTGCGAGCTTTGCGTGACGTCCTTAACGCAATCAGCATATCGCGGCCTCGTGGGAGCGCGGTTTCTTCAAGATGCCATGCCACGTTACGACCTGCGTAAATTATTATCTCTCTTTCTGACCCTCGTCTCATAAAGCTCCGAGGTTCATAATACTAAACCAGTAGTCCCAACCGGTCCCTTTCATACAATATTATAAACATTATCGCTTAAGCATTTCCGTGAAATATCTAATAAACTTTTATACAACTGCAGAATGAAAAATCATATTATAATAAGTTTAAAACCAGAAAATTCTTTTTAAAAACGCACCATTTGTCGTCGACAAATTGCGAACGCGCTGTATATTAATTTTCCAGGCTGAAATAAAATTAGAGGTCGCCATCGAAGGAAATTTCGACGTTCGCGATAAAATTATATAGCGGCGGAAAATACGGATAGGAGGAAATTCATCAAGAGCCAGCCGGCTTGCGGCGATAAGAAAACCCGCGATGTTCACACTCGCTAATCGAGTCGCAGCCACGCCTCCGGCACTCACGTGTTCCGAGATACCCCGGCATCATGATATAAGAAAGCTGGATCGGCGCTTGTGGATCGCCCCCTTCTTCGTTCGTGCCTCGCTTGCAGAAGTCGTTGAATTGCATTAAAACTCTCAAGAGTCCGCCTCGGCGCGGAAAGTTTCCGTCGTGTAAGATGATAGGACACTTCTCGCACGTAGAGTGGCATTCACGACGGAATAACGCGCGCAAACACCATGTTCGACATGCGGGTCCACTGTCTCAGAACACGTCGGATCTACCACAACAGGTCGGCGCGCCACTCATCTCGCTTCCTGCTATCGATCTTACCGCAACCGGCTGCCGGTTCTCTTATGGCGATATCAAGACGTTGCCCTATGTGTAAAACGCTACTTGAGCGCATTCTCTGATATTCTTCCGCACGCTCAACGATTAAAACCGTATATACATATATGTATATATAATAAAAAATATATAGGAATAAAATGGAGATGACAATGCCTATTATTATATATAGTTGCTAATCTGCAATCAATAAAATTCAAAGTGTAACAAAAAAATTATATTTTTCGAGAAAATTACCGTTCAATCAATAATATTGCAATAGCTTTATTATAGCCAAAAGCTATTAGCCGTAATAAAGCTATTGCAATATTATTGATTGAACGGTAATCTCTCGAAAAATTAAAAATTTTTTTGTCAAACTTCGGATTTTAAATTGCAATAATAGGCATTGTAATCTCCATTTTATTCCTATATTTTTTCTATCTTTTCATCTTCTGACATAATTACTAATACTCATCACGAGAGACACAATGTACATTTTTTAAATTGGTTATAAAAAAACGATGTATGTATATAGATAGTTTGTACTGAACTGTGAAATAACTTGATCAGAAAATATTACTTAAAGTTTACACATTTTTTTTACGTTTCCACGTTTTTGTTCTATTTTCCGCTGTCGTGATTTCTTCAAGACCAATGTGGGCCATGATAGCGCCGCGGTCGCGAAGGTGACTTGAATAATACCGTTATTACTGCGCAACTGTCGTAAAACTCGCGACCAAGAACTGTATCCGTCTCCGACGGTAATTCCCGAGCAGAACACGCGTACTCCAAGAGGAATGGGAGACGTCGCGACATACATCTCGTTGGGGCAACTCGCGAGACGGTAAGCCGGTGTCTAATTTCCTAAGCATAGCTCATGCGAAAATGAATAGTTTGGCAAGTCTGCCAAATCTGGTGCCGTTCGCGACGATGAGATAAAAATTTGCGTCTCTCGGATCGATATGATATATTAATATAATATGTAAGCATAAGCGTACAAAAAATAAATTTTAGAAAGCAGTAAGCTAGAGTCCGATACTCAAAAATAAGTATATATATATCTTTATGATTTTAATTAAACTACGAAAAGAAAAAGAAGAGAAAAACATTTAGAAAGTGTTAAAAAAAATAGGCTGATTAATCAGAAAATAAAGATAAAATTTTTTAACTCAATCGCTGTAAAACTGAACAGTTTTAATAATAGAAATAAAATTTAAAATTAAAGCCAGACATATGCGAAACAATATTCAGAAAAAATATTGAAAAAAAAATTATAATATACACATTTTTATCGCGCTCGATTTATGTTCGCCACTTGTTCTCTGAACGCAACTTCAAAGGTGCCCAATCACGAGTGACGATAAAAAGCGAGAGTCGAGGAATATAGGTCAACGGTATATCGGCCTGCGCGAGAAGGGGTCTTCGGTCTTTAAACGCCGATTACGCCGAAGATTCGATTACCCGGATACGTTGGATGGGCATATAGCGGGCGTGAAATTAGAAGCACGCGATCGTAACGGCCGATTAGGCTTTAAGCCGACTGTCGGTACCGCGATAATAAGCTTCCGGTTTGCGTACTAGCCTGCCGTTTAATCGACGTCAGTGCAGCAAAGGGATGAGAGTCGCAATGTATCGTTACAGTGCCATGTGGTAAGAGTAATTAACTGGAGAACTAATTGAAAACAAATTAATCCAGAGAGCGCAGATATTAAGTAAAAAACATAAACTTATAAAAATATAAATTATATTCAAGAAAAATCATTTTAAAAAGCGACTAAAAGAATTTTTAATCAGTCCTTGAATATCGAATCTCCTTTTCGATAAGTAAAAATAAAAAATTTCCTCTTGTACACTGCTATTATGTTAGTTACGTGAATTTAGTTTGGTAATACGAACATCCATGCATATATTGAGGGTTAACATCTCGTTGACTGCACGATGCAAAATAATCATTGCCGCTGGGTATGAATCGCGAGAAACGAGACGTGGAACAATTATATTGGTATATGTATTAATTTTGCCAGCGGGAAGGGAAGCATTATCTGTACTGCGACACAATGGCGGCAATTAATTGTCCCCGGTAGAGTTCCAACTAATAGGATTATTATTAATCGCGATAACCGTTTGTGCTCCATTATTGCGCTCGCGAGAGAACCTGTTTTTGATAAGTTACACATTATATATATATATATATATAAACTATAGTTAGAATTTATTTTTATCCTTTAATCCGCGCGTTAATCCTTACATTCAATTTTAAACAGTACGTATCTCAAGCTGACCATCGCGGTTGCAAACTCAAATTCGCGTACCTGTTCCTGGCTATGCGTTACGTTCGATCGTTTCGACTCTCAAATCTACTTAACTCCGTTTGTGTAATGTCTGTTTCAGAATTAGAAGACTGGAAATCCGCAGAAAGCGCATCATAACAGTAACTTAATGATATAACAGCTCGCGTGTACACATGAGCGCGTATATACATGAGCGGAGTTAACAGGAAGTAACGGAACATTGGGTAACATTCACGCGACACTATGACTTATGTATCCTTCCGCCGCGTGATGCACATGAAAATATGCAATTTAGGGTATATGTGTGTGTGTATGCCAGAGACTAGTGAGAAAATAGAGGCGAAGTAGGACCGAGAGAGGCAAACGAAGGGAACCGGATGGCGGAATGACCGCTTCGGGAATGTGTATATATGGTATAACGGTACTGCGCGGAGACCGTAGATGACCCCGCCTGTGTAAATGCACGACCTCGACGAGGACCAGCTTTGCCCTTCTCCATGCCTGCCCGAGCATCTTCGCAACTGCGATTTGCCGTAAAGGTCGTATCACATCGCCGAATGCAATCGGTGATCGATGGAAGAATGCAGCGGATTTCAATTATATTTACAACAATTTGTAATTGTAATCATCACAGAGTGAATAATGGATCAGGCTCTCTTTCCAAAACAACAAAATTGCATAAAAATATGAATTGCATATACTTATCGAACGTGCTACATCGTTCATTTGTAATTATTATATACGGCACATACGGGAATTATTGATTCCGAAATATACAAGCGTACTCTGACTACTAAACGGGTGGATTTGCTTTTCCCCTGCGTGAAAACTTTATACTGTATTTTTTAAGCTCGCGACAGACACACATTTTAAATAAAATAATAATTAAGATATTATAATTCTATATGTGATTACTAAAAGAGAAAGATTCAAAAATGATTCGCCTAATGACTGGTTATTACATATCTAATAATATATAATCCATTATCATTAATATATTATATATACCTTATTCCATCTGCGGTTTAATCATCCATGACTATCGCGAATGAGCCTTCAATCGCGGTTACCGTATATACGTGAACGCGCAACTTGTCAATCGCATCCCGGACGCATGTGGCATGGAAAGGCTCCGCGATATCTCGTCTAACAGTTGGCGCTTGATTAATGTTTATTCGGACGACGTGTACGCGACGAGATTGGAATTCGATGAGCTCGCGATCCCGCGGATTCAACGACGCGAGGGCCGGTTATTAAATGTCGACACACGCAGTATCGAGTACCGAACGGCTCATAAATGTTACGGATATGTAAACGGCGATATAACGAATGTAATTGACATATAAACGACGATATGATAAATGCGTTCGACATGGGACGCGTCCATGTTATGAGTATTACATTAAATACGAGAAATATAACGAGGAATTTTAAAATACCTTAAAATATTCAATTAAAATATTTAATTTTAAAAAGCTAATTACAATATATTTTTAATCGTATTTCGTAAAACGTTAAAGAGAAATATGGATACATAATAAAATTTACCAAAATTATTTCATTTTCACGCGTTGCATATATATGTATATACACACATATATCAGTAATATTGATAAAGTTAATGTATATAAAATTTAAGTTCAAGTGGCTTTAAAATGCAACTCTTTCTCTGCGTGTAAACATTTTTTTTTGTTTTGCAATTTGTGCTTATGCTGCACACACTTGTTGCATTTTATAAAGGTGTATGACGGAATCAATAATGTAGGACGCTTTAATCGATAATAAAAACAGTGTTTCTTTTATTGAAAATGAGTTATTTCAGCTAATTAGTTTTTAATAATACCGTTTTGTAATATAATCTGTTTATTAATAAATTATTAATCACATATATAAACAGATATAATACACAGTCGATGATACGTAATCAACAATTAATGAAAGCATGTATTATCACGTACTGCAGCATTGTCTTAGCTAGATGCCCCGATACTAATTATTATAACAACGATTGTTATTAATATATCTGCATTATTGTTCGACGGTAATGTAACATACGCCAATAATAAAAAGATAGAAAGAGAGAAATATAGAGAGAGATAGTTGTAAATCCATATTTCGTTTTAATTAAACATTGATATTAGTATAATTATTGATAATACATAATTTGTATTCACAACACATTTGATCAATTATTAGTTATTATATAATGCTAAAAAGATTCCCTTCGATATCTTTACATTTTACATCATGTAAAATTATTTTATTTTTGATCAAGTAGAAAAGCAAATATTTAAGCCATCTTGATGAAACATTACTTATAATTCGTTTCAATATAACGTTATACCTACATTATAAGCTCATAGCTTAATTTTAATAATAAAACAAGAAGAGTCAGATTCCTTCTTGTAAACTAATTAAGCTCAAATAAGCTACTTGAGAGTATCAACTCGGCCAACACTGTAAATCGCTGATAAAATATAAAAAATTAAAAGCCAACATGAAAGTTATTTAAAAAATTTCCTATTCACAGTTAATAGAATGAGATAAATCAGAGAATGCTATGAAAAAAAATAACGATTATTAATTTGATTCGCTAGAAAATTATCGTTATGTGTTCCATTTACCCGAGGGTCTCTCGTATACCTTACTTGACCCCACTCGATCCCGCGTATACGGCTGAAATTTATTTTAGCGAGCGACCGCGTCGCCTGGAAAAGCTACGGGCATTCGCGAACGTGTAGTCCCGACGAGGACGGGAACCGGGACCAGTATTCCTGACCTGCGGGGTCGGCGCACATGACCCGCGCATATAGATACCGTATGCGGCGAAACACGCAACACGATGCACACATGTACGGATGTATGTATATATTATATATATACGCACGCGTTGCGATCGCGAGGCATCAATTTACGGGCGCAGCTCGCGCTTTTGTCAATGTTCCATCTTTACGAGAGAATTGAACACGATATCCGATTCGACGACGAGATATCCTTGAAACCTGCGGCCATCGATTTTAGAGCCTGCGACTCTAAACACGAGACGCGTCGTCAAAATGTTATTTGCATCCGTGATCTTTATATTTCACGCTTCCTCTTTATTTAATCATCATTTCCCTTGTATAAATAATATATATATATATATATATCAAGTGCTAAAAATGGTTGCTCTCTTTCTGTCAAAATTACAGATTCTCTGATAAATTTAAGGCTAATTTAATAGCAAAAATTTCTGCTCTTCTTTTCTTAACTTTACGTTAAAATAAATGATAATAAAATAAATGATTAAAATAAATTCGTCTCTCGATCTACTGGTTATAAAATCTTGAAATATAAATTCCACCTTGTTATAAATATTTTATGAAATATCGGGGAAAAGCAAGGATTCGTAGAAGCTTCTACGACGAAAAGAAGATACAGCTAATAGGAATTATAATCGATACGCGAATGTTTTTTGCGCGATTCGCATTGTTGATTTATTTGACGGTACAGTCAACAGCATATCATTGATGATGAAACAAGTCACTAGGACGGACGTATTTTCTTGCATTGCGTCGTTCACAACGCCACGGCTGACCGCCCAGTAATTCGACATGCGTCTCCTCGTAATTATATATATGCGATATGTACGCGATACTTCACACGCTCATAAAGACCTCCAGAAGAAAAGCGAAGAAAAAGCAGGGCGGACCAACAGCGGCAAGCAAACCGAGGGGGAGGAGTCGTAAAGGCGGCTTTATAAGGACACGCAAACGGAAGCGACAGCGGGGTCGAAGAGAGAGAACGGGGTAAAGGAACACACGGTGGAAACGAGGTGAAAGCGCGAAGAGCACTTCTGTCAAGGTGAATTACTAGTAAATACACGGGGGAAACTACGAAAGAACCGTGATCAGAGGTGGTATCCTGATATTTAAGCACCCCTTCCTTCTCCGCGCCTATATAAAAAAACTATAAAACTATCATAATCATTGTGACCTCGCCATTATCGAATTAAATCTGTCATAAATGTTCTTAAAGACGATTTTCACACTGGACAGAGGCAACTACTGTTGTCACTATTTAAAAAATGTCAATTTTTCAAAAAGTTAATTAATATGAATATTTTAAATTCCTCTTCTTTTTTAGTTTTAATTACTATTTATAAAACTTCATTTTATAGAAAAATAATCGCGATGTTATACATTTCTAGAAAATGGAAAATCTCTTAAAATATAAAGAGATTGACGTGTCTTTCGCCAAGAGTGCTTCCCTATTGTGATATTACGAAAAATAGGCCGCGTGAATAAGGAAAGGCTTTAGCAACACATAACTTGGTCCGCTCCTGAAAGCCAGGGTGGAAAGAGCGAGACAAGCTTGACAAGCGACGCGCCCGTAAATGGCAGGCTGTCATTAAGTCAAGGGAATGCGAGTTACGGAATTTTCGGTGTCGCTCGGAGAAAAGTCTGTCTTGTTCGCGCCCGGATTTGGGTTGCCGTCCGCAAGCTCGGGCTTCTGTCAATAATCGGAAGATCGACGATTCTTCCGGCAAAAGTTTGGTACAAAGTTTTCACAGTAATCCTCGAGATAGTCTATGTTAATGTATACACAGTATATATAGATAGGTATGTCAACGTAAAGTTAAAATGAGCTTTCGAGAAGTCAAGTCTTTCAAAAGTACTATATATAGACAACAAAAGCTTATCCTTCGATCAAATTAGAAGAAACTTTTGGACGACGAAACGATAACTTAAACCGTTATTCTCGCTATTTTAACATTAAATATATATTAATATTCTAATGCATTTAATGCAATTTAATTGAAAATCTCTGGAAGTTGCGAGTTTGCGTGAAATAAGAGATTATTATTTATAGAAATATTTAAAAATTATTTTCTCCTGTAGGAGAATACATCCTGATGTAAATCATTCGAAGCAGCCTCTATATAGGCAAGCCGGCTTTAATTTCCCTCTCATATTTATCATTCCTGATGCCTATCGTTCTTCTCTTAAGACGCTTATCCAGATGAACGATCGCAATGCATATAGCGGTCGAATGTTTGCTTGGACTGTGTATGTAGGCTTTCGTCTTATTGAAAAAGCTCAAAAGTCTGCTTGATGCAAATTTGAAAAAGCTTAATCATTAAATGTAAATTTTGTGCTTGAAGTTAAAGAAATTAGTAATTTACTACAAGATTTACGTTGCAAACTATATGATATTGTGTGATATGATCTTTTATTTTATTAACAAAAATTCATTGGGTACTATACTACGTATGTAGAATTCAAAAATACATGAAAAACATGAAGTAATCATTAACGAAATCAAGCAAACAAGTTTCACACAATTCATTCTTTGCAAAATAAATGTTTAAATAAAAATTTTTGATTCCACGGAAAGATATATTTCACACGATCAATTTTGTTTATTTTAAATGCAAGACTAATTGTTTAATCAAATTTGCATCACTCTTTAATAATAATATTTTTATTGCTATTATATTTCATGCATTAATGCAGCGAATTCTTTATATTATCAAGATGTCACTTCTATCCTACAAATTTTAAAGTTCTTCCGGATCTCTCATAGACCTTACATAAACCGACAAGATCGAGAAAAGCGATGCTTCGGGAGCGGTTGACAATACTTGGCCGAGAACACAATATCGAATGGAAAGGACTATGTTGCAATTTTCGTGACGGTAAAAAGAGGAATGTCCCGCTGTCAGTAGAGGAAATCGATAGACCTTCGATATCCAGAGTACGAGATATTCGACAAAGTGAGTACCCATTCTCGATGAAACGGACCGATGCGATGTTTCTATGAAAGCTCGCGCGCGGAAGAAGAGGCAAAAATACATTTCGACGGATTAATCCCGATCATCGACCGTCGAAATGGATGAAGCGGTGACGAGAAACCATTCCGCGTTCGATTAGAACGAGCAGAATTTCTGCCGCCATCGGGAATAACGCCCTGCTAATTAGAGTATTGAGAAGCTTAATTAGCCAATGAGCCCGGCCTGTTTGCACAGCTAATGTATTGTGTACATTACGTATTTATATACAATGGCAAAATAGTGACATACATATTGTATACATATATATATTTTATATATTCAAAATGTTATAGACAGAAATCTATATTATATATAATATGTACCATTTAGATACGTGTTTTTAAATGATAATGATAAAAACTAAATAAAAATTTAGAATTTAATATATATGTATGAAAGATAAAATTTAATTAAATTATATATATTTCACAATTTACTGATGTTTCCAAAAATAATTGTTTAATTCTCTCTAACAATTAATTTCTCTATTCAAATAATTATGATTCTATTTATATTAGTTGGATTATAGTTTGTATAATCTGTCATATCATGATTGTAACAATATCGATAATAATTAGAAAATTATTAATTTAGCTATGACAAAGCATTAACCATACATTCTCTCTATAATTTGTAATTTATCGATTCAAAGACTCTTTTTATATAACGTCCAACCTTATATTCCCTTTAATCATTTCAATTATATTAATATATTTAAAACGTATTTATAATCATGGTATCATAGCGAGATGTGCGAGAACATACGAGGGAAATAGGGAACACAGATGGTGCGTGCTCTTGTTTCCAAGTTACGCCGCTCGTTCTGAACTCAAATGTATACGCGAAAAGCGTATTAATCAGCATAAATCCACGCGATAAATTCCCCCTGAGTTTTGCGCGTGCGAGAGAAGGATAACCGGAGAGAGCGCAAATCGATCACCGACCCACGCATAAAGGCCCTGTGTCGAGAGAACATTTGTCCCGGGTTATCGTCGCGCGACTCGCGGAAATCGGGACGAGCCGATCCAACGAATATTCGACGGATCTCGCGTGACGCGCGAGATCCGATTCGCGCGGTGTAACGCTCTTAATTAAACGACCAATTAAGACCGACCGATAATTAATCGACCGCTCGTCGAGCGAGCGAAAACAGAATGCGAAGGGACGTCAGTCCCCTATACATTATATATATAACCTGTATATATATGTATGTATATATATATCGAGAAATGCCGGCCGCATCAAGAGACGGTGGACGAATTAGAAGTGTGTTGCGTATTTTTTCCTTCCCTTTTTCTCTCTTTTCGGGACGCGTTTGATCGATGGATGTTCACCGACCTGGCTTTGCTTGAACGCGGATCTTTCCTCGACTAACCACTTTGAATTATGGTCGGGCCGTATATCCTTGCGCTGAAAACCGCCTTATCGGTATCATCGGTTCGCACGGACGCAAATTGACCGCCATCTCGATGTCAGCCCCGGGGATTATCCGGCTTGCAGATGGGGGGAAAGGAGCGATACAGTTAACGACGATCGCGAAATGACGAGCAGGACGAGAGAGATTGCGATCCCGTTAAGGAAATATATATTGGAGATCGATCGACGCGGTCGCGAGTAAAGGAGAGGGAATTTGCTTCTTTAGTTACGCGTAATGCGTCGAAAAAAAATGATATCGAATAATATCGACGCAATAAACAAGAAAATGCTTAAAATAACTCTCTGTATATAATTTACGTTTGACCGGTTTGCGGAATTATAATAACCGGTTTAGAGAAAGATTTAATTTGCTCTCTGTATAAAAGCGCTCGATATTAAAATTGTTAAACCAAACTCGCGGGATAATTAAATCCCGGCGCGATAAAGATTTTCATTCGCAATAATGCGCGTAGCTTTTTTTTCCAACGCGTTTACTCCAAAGACTCGCGAGAACGTTAATTCGCTCGGGATATTCCCCGCGAATTATCAGTAGAATTCGCGTTTAAATTAATCCGCTGGTAACGCGTATAATATGCTCAAACGTCGATTGTAATTCCAGCGGTAAAAAAATGGTTTTTTGACACGGCTCGATAAGCGTAATCAACGTGCGGCGCACAAAAGGCCACTGAATTGACGCTGTCGCTCGATAAAATGGCTTTTTATTCGGTTAACGGACCAAACTCGCTCGTGCATGATACAAAAGCCGCTATTTTATTCTTAAGTGGTCTTCTTAAAATAAACTCTTGCCTTGTAAAAAATTCAACAAATAATTTCACCGATTATCTCAAAATATTACAATTATGTTTATTTATTACAATTATACTAATTATTATAATTATTTAACATTTTTTAGAGCAGATTTTTGCCATTTTTAGGATATAATATATATATTTTTATATTATTTAAAATTCGTCTTCTGTCTACATCACTTTTTGACTTGCAAGCAAAATAAAAATATTTTCTGGTGTACAAACAATATAAAGGCCACAGTTTAGATTTCAAAGTAGTTCCAACATGCTCAATAAAAGATCTGGGGCAACTATATATATAATAAGTACTTCGTTCATATTTTTTTCCACTTAAAAGTCTATTAAATCAATTAGTTACACAAACCACGTAACGAGTTTTTGCCTTAAACCGTATCGCGTGCTTCGGGGCTACTGTGCATACCTTTGCATCTCCCCGAGGTAAATTTCGTGACGATTCGCGGACCAACAGTATTCTCGCTCGTGACGTTCGATTATTTATTTCGTCGAAAACCGTTAACACGGAAAGCCGATGCCGCAGCATCCGGAACAAGGAGCCAGGGGGGAGAGACACACGGTCGGGAAGTTTGCGGCCGTTCGTCGAACTTCGTTATTGCGGCAGCAAGCGTACCTAATTACGTGATACGCCGTGTTCGTTTGCTCGTTTGTCCTCCGGCTCGTTGGTCACGGTATTCTCTTCGAAGGTCTCGAAGCTCGCTCTCTCTCTCTCTCTCTCTCTCTCTCTCTCAACCTCTTTCTCGCTCCGGATATACTCGCGTTCCGTCTTCCTCAACTATATACACCACCACCTCGCTACCCCTATACCGGAATCCTACACGACGATGGAATCTCTGGATGCTTTCGTAAACTGTGCGCGCGTGTGCACGATATTACCGTCAAGATTAAATTGCGCGACGGTGAGCTTTTCATCTTCAAAGAGCACGCTCGTGCGTTTGATGTGGCTAGCCGCGTGCATGGTCGTCTCTCGACAACTGCCATCGCGAGAGGAAAGGAAGATGGTAAAAAAAAAAAACGAAAAAAATCGAAGGAAGTCGAGGTAGGGCGGGGGCGGACGTGAGCGTCCTAAATAAAACGCACGAGAAAAACGTACGCGTGGAACGCGATTCTCTCGACATTCGCCGCGTGATTCAGTATAAAAAGGGGAGTTTTATTTCGAGTTGCACTTAGGGCGCGGCTAGGGTTGCCATCCGTTCTCTTTTCCCCGGACACCGTCCTCTTTTTTAAGGCGTCCGGGGATGTCCGGGGGGATATTTCGAATGTGTCCGGGGTAATTATGAATGTCCGGGATTGGTCCGGGGTTTAAAGTTTTTCATTTTCCTTTAAGTATACTAATAAAAACGAGATGTAAAATAATTATTTATTTATTGTTATAATTAATTTGCTAACCAGTTTGCATTTTTGTATGTGTCCGGGGCTGCAAGCGAAATGTCCGGGGTTTTTAACCTATAAGTTCTAGTTTTGAAAATTTTATTATGGTAACCCTAGGCGCGGCAGACCAGTCTCGCGAGTAGTTGTTATGGACTAAAATGGGTCACCGAAAGAGCCATATGTGCTAACCCTTTCTGAGCATTCTTTTATCATTGCTCGAAGCTTCAAGAAAGATATATATTTTAGCATGCCTATTTTTTCATTTTAATCTGCCCTTTTCTGCAAAGAATATGATAAACAATAATATATGTATATATAGAGAGTAAACACGGAATGATTATATTTTTAAATGTAATTTTTAATTTAATTTTTAAATTAAAAGTGTGATTATATAGTTCTTTGTAAGTTATATGTACTTTGTGTACTAGTAGTGCACAGTTTTTTAATTAAAAAATTATTATTCACTAGAGCTATATTCATGCTAGAATATATTGTTCTTGCACATATACATATATATTTCACTGTTCTAAATTTCAAAATATAATGATATAACAAAATAAATTGCTGAAAATTCGATCGCGTTTTCATCGATCGATAGACCCCGCGAAGTTCGAACGACGAAGTTATTGTCCTGAATCGCTGCAGGCGGTCGAATTCCGCGGAAATGACATAATTGTCGTTATTATTGCTCGCCTATAATCGTAAGGAACGAAACCACGAAATAATGGGGCCTCGGGCAAATTACTTATGGGTCCAATAAGGGGATTGAACGATGTGCACGAGGTCATTCTTACGAGAAGTAGCAGCCGAAGAAAAAATGTCGCGTCGGAATCCGAGACGCTGATAACAATATGTTCCCAGAGTATTTAATATCAGGTCGTAATTAAATTCAAATAAGATAAGAACAAGCATATCGTATTACGAGATTAATTAAACTGAATATCATGTGTACAGATTAAGATATAATAAAAATTACATTGATAAATGACACACAAAAGACTTAAAGAATCTCCTCCGCCAAACAACTTCAATGATGGTCCCAAATATTTGGAATTGCTAGAGGATGTAAGACGATTAGAATTTCCATTCGAGGTATTACGGTTTGCCGCAATATATAGGCGGGATATAATTCGGATGGCATACAAATCGAAAACGGAGACGATGCTCCAATAATTCGGAAAATAGAGATGGGTCTCCTATAAAATTGCACCGCGTACAAGATTCCATATTGAAAAGCTGATATCGATTTTCATTTAGCGATTTTGAAGAATCGACAAATTTAATACTGATAAACGATAAACACGCCTCGGCTTATCTAGTTATGCGCATAAGTATCCACAATGGATTTCAAGTTTATCCCTCGTAAGTGCGACCAGTAAAGATATGCAAAGACACGCGCGCCCACATTATCCCGTATTAACAACAAATTGAATATTCTTAACTTCTCCACCACAAAACTGTGCCGACATCAAGCACCTAAAGATGATTAACAATATCACAGATATTGTTATACACTTCAATTTATTGCAAAAAATAGGGGCTCTTCATATAATTTCTTAATCTTTATATTATAAATTTAAAAAATTTAGCTTTCAAAAAATTAATTTATTAAAATAAATTTTCATAATCAAAAGCTAAAAAAATTGGAAGAGTACCTCGTGAAAATAAGACGCAATGTTTATACGTGTGTTTAAAACTTGGTACGAATTAAAGTTTTCTATAAATTAAAAATTATATTTCTCAAAAATTTATTAAAATAAATTTTTACACTGGAAAGCTAAAAGTTGGAAGAGTGTCTCGTGAAAGTAAGACGCGGACAATGTTTGCGCGCGTTTAAACTTTCTACGGTCAAGCTCGCGCACGCTTTGCTCTCAATTTTCTTCGCTTTAGGTAAATCTTGCAAGCTTCCCTCGCGCGCGCCTATTAATACCAGGCATTAGCATATATTGACCGCGAAGGTAGGTCGTCGAGCGTGTCTACTGTACTATAATTACGAGTTACGCTCGGCGACGGTTAACGAACCAACGACAGACCAACCGTCCTCGCTTTTGCGAGAACATAAGGTATCCAATAAAGCGCTCTTTTTCTCTCTTTGCCCTTACCCCACATTGCTAACCAAGCAAATTAAAATTCTACTCTATTTAAGCATGCGAAGTCAGTGGAAGATTAACCGAAGTGTAAACGCACCCCTGAGAATCCTCGTGAAACTCTTTCATTCTGAGTGGTTAGCCATTCAGAAAAAAAATCGATACCGTTCGACACAGCCGCCTTTCTCTAATTGACTTATAATATCTATAATGAAAATAAAAGCGTGAGATTTTGAGTATATCCTGCATAACCCGAGCGGAACGAAGACGGGAAAGATCCTACAAACGCAAATTTACGTAAAAAGGAAGCTTTTACGGTGTGATGCTTCCCAGAACCTAATCCACGGCACTACGTTCACGAGTTTTATCACGCTGCGCAGGATTGAGCTTCACCGTCATAGTCCAGCAGAAACCGTGTATCGAGGAATTTTGTTATAGAGTTTAAAGGGATTTGTTATAAAAGCGGGGTATAGTGTAAAAAATTTGTTAAATTTATTAAATTCACACCAGTGACTGTAATAAATATCATTCTTTAAATGCGTTTATATAAAAGTAATATTTAATAGTCGCCGAATATAGTATCTGTTACAAGACAATATTTAGATACATGATAGATATTAGATAGGTATAAGACAATTTTATTACAGTTCATACATTTATCTTGCAGATGATAACTTTTCGAATTCTTTATACATATGCAGAGAAACATTCCATGCCATTTTTGCGACTTTACTCGCACGTAATAACCCGGCCGTTTCGTTCAAAGGAAAACCGGTTTCAACTGCTTTTTTCATTGCGATTTAGCGGGAACGAAAACGGAATACCTCATTCGGACACGAAACGAACGAAAACGTAATAAATCGTTTCTACACTCCGTGAAAAAGCGAACGAAATACTCTTTCGTTTTAAACCTTTCCGCGACCAATAGTACCGTTACAGAAAGCGCGGGGAAATGATCTTCGAAAATTGGGTTACGAGACACGTGATATCTTTTGCGCGCGCACGCGCTTTCAATTCCCGTGAATTTAATTAAAGCGCAAAATGTCGCTCGAGGTTAATGAACTACAGTCGAGAGTATAATGAGTCTATACCTGCATAACGAGAGAGAATAGAGGAGGTATCAAGAACACTTTCCGCGCTTCAGGGATCCCCGGTTTCAGGGGCCCTTCAGTGACTTTCGAAGTGGTTGCACGGGAGAGATATTCCACCATCGTCATCGAACTCCCCCCAGAAACGGGTGTTTCTCGCCCGTCGACTCGATAATCGCGTCGTCGCGACGTCGTTCCCGCGATGCGTTGCACTATTTTCACGTGCTCGACAAGACAGAATAAGAGAGAGTGAGAGAGAGGAGAGGAGAAAAAAGCAGGGAGGTTATTAAACGCTGACACGCGATTGCATATCATTACTTAACGACGATAAAAAAAACACTCGCCGTCTCGAATATAGCGTCCTCTGCTCCTTCGGGACAATTTTTTAACTAGATTCTAAATTATGTATTTTTAGATAATACTTGCTTCTCAAAATTACTAAATATAAAATTATCGTAGCTAAGATAATAAATTATCAAGTAGAGATAAAATATGGAAGAGAGGAAAGAGTTTTTTATACGCTTATTTAATATCAGAAAAATTTACCGATAAATAAACGAAGAAAACTTGGCGGGTCTAACTAATTTTAAAAAATTTCACGTAGATGTTAAAAAACGAGAGAATATAATAACCGATGGAGTGAAAAAAATCGCGTTTATCGTAAAAAATGCGCCGGTTACGTAAAAACTTACATCGACCGCAAAGTTCAATTTTTTTAAGATGCAAAATGGAAGAAAAATGTTCTCTTCGCGAAAAACGTGATGGATTTCAGCCAGCTTTCTCGCACGACGACAACGATGACGATGAAGCGTCTCGAGTACATACAAATGCGTCATTATAAATTCCATCTATGCCCTCCCCCTTCTTCCCTCTCGACACCCCCGTTCGGTAATTCTACACCGCGACCGATAGAGTCTTCCGCGACTTCGAGAGTAATTACCAGTGATGCGCTTAAACACCGCCCATGCTATCTCGCCCACACTATCTCTCGGTAGATATTCTGTTCGCGCGAGGCGTCGATGAAGAAAATCGCGGGAGGATATTAAGCCAGTCTCGAAAGATACGCGTCCCACACGTGCTCCGTGCAGACTCGTATAAGGGCCGAGAGAAATTCTCACATTGATATGAAAATAACAGCGTGCAGCAACATTTAATGCTATTTAATATCAAGTAATTAAATTTTAATATTATTTAAATAATTGAGCACACAATCAAATAACGTCAATAATTATTATATAGTAGAACGAACATAAATTATGTATAAATGTTCTAATGTGTAATTAATTGTAAATAAAATATATATTTTTCAAATAACCTCAATAATGTCGATAATTTTTTTCTATTACAAGATAATTAAATATATAACGAAAAAAATCATCTATTTGCCAAAATATAAAATAAATATATCTTCTTTCATATCTAGAAATTAAAATAAAAAAGAGGAAATTTTACGCATTAAAATATACGTTATCTTTCTTTGTGCATATATAAAATAAGCACAGCTATTTGAAAAAAATTGAGAAACGTTGCATCAGCGATAGACCTATCCTTCCGTCCGCACTTTTCTTCGACCCGAGTCCGCAGAATCGACGCCGGTATGGGATGCTTGCACCTATCGCCCGCATCTGCAGATATGCGTATGCATCTACAGATGCGACCGCCTACGCACGGGATACTCGCGTCATCTGCATGTGTTTTATATGCACATGCACGTTCACGCAAGCACGTACGTACGCACGCACGTATATATGAGCGCGTCTCGCAACAGGGTAGAAATTTTACGCCCGTCGGTGAGAAACCGCCTCGTACGAAAAAGAGAAAGAGAGAGAATTATTGTACAACGCGCGATTTATCGCTTATTATAAATACGCCCACGCGGCGTGCCTGGGAATTTTTTAAGCACGAAGAACGAGCGACGATGATACGAAACTTCGATAACAAAGTTGCATATCAGTAACTTGAAAGATGGTTGAGAATTTACATTCAATACGACTAAATTAAGGGCTTGAGACTACGACAATATTTGATAACTCGACAAACTGACGTAGTAATAACTAAAAAAAAATATTTGAAGAAAAATTCTCAACAAGAAAAATGTGCTAATTTAATTATTTCTTTCGATTTTTATCTATATTTTTTTTTTTTTTTTTTCATTTTATATTTTTTATTCAGCAATCTATATGCATGTAGTAATTTATATTCTACACGAAGATTCAATTACGCTCATATCGTTTCGTCGCGGTTATATTTATATTTTCTTTTTATATATATATTTCGACTGAAGAGATAACCCAAAAAGCAACAAAAAATCGCTAATTATAATTAATTCTTCCATTCATTTTAAGCTTATGCTTAAGATAATAAATAAAGAATTTTTTTAATTAATAAATTTAAAAAAAATTTTTGAATTAATAAAAAATAATAATCCTACCTAAAATTTCGCCAATATTATCTATATTTTATCTTCACAATCAATTTTTATATTCAATGTAATTTCAAAGAAAATTCTTATCAACTGATCGGATTTAAAATTAAATATATAATGAAAATGCGCGAATGTAATCGCTGGGCGATGCATAATAATGAAATCAAAGTAGCAGTTTAATCGATCTAAATGTGACAAAGTGACATATATAATAATAATCAATCGTATATCATTGATATACTTGATTCAAATCATATGCAATTAATTTTTCACAGAAAATTTATTTTAGTATAACACGAAAATATGTTTCTGGGAAGCAAATTAATATTGCAAGACATACTCGGACCAAAAGTCACATCCATGCTCTACATCGATGACCTACATTTACATCCTAAGTAGTAGCAATTATTCGCTCGTTGAGCAATAATTTAAAATGTGGTATTTAAAATTAAAACACATGTTCCATCCAGCCAATGCGAATTTCGCATTTATACTTTGAGACATAATTAATATCGAGTGATGCACGAAATAGATTTGTTCTGATATTTTAATCTGGTTAACGATTGCTTGAATTTATTTAACATTGTGCCGAATATATTCACGTAAATTTATTTTCATTTAATTCTAAATTTAACGCTACGTAACCGGGTCAGTATTCAAACTATTTTAATAACCAAAAGATTCTACACCATTTCGATTGCAAAGGGCAATTCTCTAAATCTTTCACAAGTGTTTCTACTTTGGAACAGAAAAAAATCTTATCAATTTTGATTTTAGATATGACATAAGAGAGAAAGTGTCAGATTAAAATATACAAAACTTTTCTTCGTGGCCTAGATGCAATTTCTATTTTAAATAAAAAAAAAGGCAATAAAAAATGAAAATAAAGAGAAAGCAAAAACGATCGAATTCGTGGTCGAGTGCATACGACGAAGAGGTCAACACGAGGGTTTCGCGGTACGAGACGGTCCATTTGCGCCGCTCACCGAAAACGCGCGCATAAGGCCAAGCGCAATTTCGCGGGCTCGTCGGTGACCCCTGAACCCTCCGGGCAGCCCTTTTACGATTATGCTTTACGAGCCACGGTGTTGCTCATCGGCGAGGCCCTTTCGGCGTCGAAACGCGTCGCGGCCGCGCATATAAAGCTGCGCACATCCGAAGAAGATGAATAATAACGCGCGGCTGTTCTTTACGAGACGCCGCCGTAATGGGAATGCCGGATTACTAATGAGCTCCTCCGTAACGCGACGACGGGAAGAACGGCCCGTTGTCGAAATAAACGCGTAGATTCGGCCCGGTATACATTATGCGCCCACTATATACGTTGTAGTTGCTATTCCACGTAAGTACGATCGATGAATTAAGGCGCCGACCCGGCTATTTAACGGAGCGAAACGGAGTTATTGCGACTTTTTCTATTAATCCCACCGGTGTGTTTCTCCGCCGCCGGTCTCGAGATCTCTCACCCGGCTATTTAGTGCCCCGGTATTTATCGATCTGCCTGCGAATCCGCAGTACAGTGGACGTTTTGCGGTATATCTAGCGTGTTGAGAATGTATCCGAACATTTGCGTATTTTTAACACGTCTCTCACTGTTATTACTGCAGTTATAGATTTCAGATAAAAATAATGTCGCATTTAATTGACATTGAATATTTTGGTCAAGTATAAAATCGATCTATTTATTTGGCAATGCAAATATATTCAATCTAATGACAAGTGACATTTTATAGCAAAAAAAAGAATATTATTAGACCAATCTCTGCTACAAACCAATCCCGCGCGACCTCTTCGTGTTTGCGATGCATAAGAAGTCGAATTAAGGCGATATTAATGTCGACTGTCGTTAGTCGCGTGAGAAATAGCGGCAGGCATAATTATCCCTATCCCTGCGTGTCTAGTCCTTTCTTATCCGCGTCTTGCTACAACAAACCGTTACTTGCTAAGGACGCGTCACGATATGCGCGCGGTGGAATGGCCAAAGAGCAAACTCGAAGCGATTAAGTATAATGGCCCTGTTATAACGTCGAATAAACGTCTCTAATCTAGCGTTTATCTAACTATATCGATAAAATAATTGTGCCACAAAGCTAAAATACATTCCGGTTAATCATGGAATTTGAGTGTATGGTTAAAAACATCTTTCTTCTTCACTATACTATTTGTAATTAGTATAAAAAATTAGCAATCAATTTCTAAACAAAATTAGATAGTTAAAATTGTCGATCTAAATATAATACCGTAGTCGTCGGGCGTGCTAATTTATTGTAGATTAGATGGATAACTTACGGGATCAAAAAACTCCTGGGAGACACCAGAAGTTCCCTACGCGCTAACCAATTAACACATCCGACAAGCTTCTTGCATGACAAATATAATATTAGCGTAACGCACTCGACAAGGTGAAAGACAGGCGGTTACGTGCAATAAATAGCGTTGAAATTTTTTTTTTTTTTTTGCGCGGTTAATTTCGCTGCTCGCGTGAAGTATCGGTGAGTTATCGGTCGTCCGGGACGCGATGCGTGATACACGCCACCATGTATACGCGTGGAAGAGTGCGGCGCGATGCCATCATCGGCCACCCTGCGGTTGAAACGGATCAGGCCTCAATCCGCCGTCACCTCGAGGGAGTTAAAAATGTTCCATAAATCAAGTAACGATGGGAAATAGCGTTTTCCATCCGCAACGCCAGCCTTGATCGTCGGATATCCGCGCCTGTCGCGTATCGGTGTTAAAATATCAAAAGAGAATGTCAACGATATATGTAGGTGCAATGTACGTAGACACGATATACCAGCGTGGCATTTTCCAGTCGGAATTCCCAGAATATTATTGAAGAGCGCACGCAAGCGCGCGTCGCAAAAATTTCATAATAAATTCATAATAAAATAGTAGTATGATAAATATATATTTTGTTGTTTCATTTTTCGTTTTTTTTTCCCTGTATACTAATATCACAATAAAAAAATTTGTCGGTGTCGTGGGATAGATACAGAAACGTTTAACTGTGTTTAAAAAAAAACATACACATATGTAACGCATACATACTTCTATATAAAAGTGGCATAAATTATGTTTTTATGGGAGCATAAATCCTACGGGCACACAACTTTTTCTAATTTATCGTGACAAGATAAAATAATATGTCCGTCAAAATCGCGACGCGGGTTAACGTTTGTCAGCGCAAACTCTCGTCTTTGAGTAGGATTTCTCCTGATGCGGCTGTAACGATGAATCTAATACGTCGTTGTAAAGCAACGAGACACCACAACCGAAGGCTTATCTGCCGTCGAAATATGGACGTCCGTAACAAAAGGTCGATAAATCTTGGCCACGTATCGTAAAATCGCAAGGCCAATCGCCTAAACTTACGCAAGAATAAACGCGCAAGAATGCCGAACGTCAAACGTCACAAAGAAAAGTTGCAACAAAAGATGCGCCGACACGAGGACACATTGTAACGGGGTAAAGTGCGATCCAAACAAGGAAATACACACTGGGAAATCACGGCATGACTCCAACATACATCGGGGGACCGTTATTTGTCGTTGAAAAC
This sequence comes from Prenolepis imparis, assembly GCF_030444845.1. Classification (NCBI taxonomy): domain Eukaryota; kingdom Metazoa; phylum Arthropoda; class Insecta; order Hymenoptera; family Formicidae; genus Prenolepis; species Prenolepis imparis. The sequence continues at coordinate 14,837,187 of NW_028141162.1, read as the reverse complement.
AGATATTTCTGTAAACGAGATAAATCGCGCCGTATTCAATGGACTCGACATTCACGGCCTCGACATAAAACTTTATAAACATTCGTAATTAAAATTTCTGTCCCTTTCAATTTCTATCCCTTTAGAATTTATATCCCTTTCAATTTCTAATTTTTGAGGATAAAATATGTGTTTTAACTAAACATTTATTTTTCTCGATAAAATTGTACACAAAGAGAGATTTTTATTCTTCCGAATAGTGCAAGAAAAACATAAATCAGATAGTTTAACGCGAGATAATTTGCAAGATACTTTCCGCGTGTGGCGCTATTAAAGCTGACGAGAGTTTCAGCACGATCTCGATCTCCCGGCAAGCGCATACGTGGCGTATCGGGGTGAATTTCTCTCGTCAGATCGCCAGGATTTCATGGAAATTACCGCGTAACATAAATCCTGACTCAGCAACCGGGGAACCGGCATCCTTGCTGCTCTTAATTACACCTTTTTTTCCTGGCGGCTGCGCCATTACGTCCGGCCATTAAGTCCGTCAAGTTAAGTAGCGACGTGATACTCTACCCCTACCTTGTTGTAATATACGCATTTTATATATATGTATGTATATATATACACACTCGCACCTTTCCGCTATTTTCTAGGTCTCTTTCTTTTCATCTCGCTTTCTTTTGCTTCTATCCGCACAATACCTCTCGAAAATACCATGGAAAGACACCTAAAATCGATACTTTTTTATCGTAAAAAACTTTTATTCTTTCCGATAGTTCGCACATTTTTTCCAAAAATAATTGCCTATCGTCATACTTTTACAAATTATTGCATATTTGCGACAATTTCCATTTTACTCACGACTCTACATTGGATTTAAATAATCTTGTATATACTTTACAAATGTATTCTTACTTCCGACACGGTCTTCGTTGACCGTATAAAACTTCTGATACAGATAGGAAAAGGCGGTTTTAATTTAAAACTAATTATTGCAATGATATCTGGATTATAACTTCAAAAGTAGAATGCACTCGTTGCATATTAATTCAGTTTCAATTATCTCTGCGTATTATTTCCAGCATTTCATATGTGTGTACATAACTCGATATAATACTTGAGCCGTCTACGAAGACCGTCTTCGTCACCGAGTTATGCAAACCCGGATATTCACGTCACAGAGTAAAACAGTACATTATTTTCGCCGTTTATTCCCGAGTCACCTCGTTACGTACTCATTTGCTGCATTTGCTGCGAGCTATCCGACCATTGGCGAATGAATTTCACCTGGCGCACTTCGTATCGTCCATTTGTCCCGTTGTTATAACAATGTCGCTCGCAATGTCAGCCGACTCTAACCCCTCTCAGTTTTCATTTCTTACTCGCGAGTTGCTAATATTATTACACTTCCATTTGTTGGCCACTAAAGGGACTCACATTGCAGCGCGAGTAACTCGATATTTCTCCCCTTCCTCCCTTTCACTCCGTTTATTATCATTTCGTCTCTACGTTTCGCCAAGTATATCCCGTTGGTTCTTCCTCTCGGCTCTCTCTTTCCCTCTCTTTCTCTCTCGTACATATGCTAACACGACATAATGCAAACGACAAAAAGCAATGATTAATTGCGACGAAGCAACAGTTAATTCGTACATCATTCATCAGCGCTGCGCTTCATTCCGACATAAAAAGTTTCGATTGAAATTACCGACGCTAAAATATTATTATAATTATTGCTTTCTATAATTCGGAAAAATAATTCTGATTAATTTTTTTGGTACAATTGAAATTTTCTTCTTCTTTAAACTCATAAAAATAATTAAGGAGAAAATAGAATTATAAAGAGAAAAATAATTATTAACGCACTTTTAATATATCGTTTTTGTAGAAAAAATTAAACAGAGAAATTCACATTTTGCTTGTGAACATAAGCAAACTGTATATAAATATCATATATAAATATAAACTCTAAAGACTTTAAAACTTGGCGGCAAAGATCTCACGTTGCTGCAAAGTTAAAAAAAAACGCGTACTACAGTTAATCATCATAGACCGCAGTCAAGTAACCATTAAAACAGTCACTTCAGATAGAAGTAAATGTACAAGACGCACGAGTTAAATTTAAATAACTGTGACGAGACTGCGATAAAGCATAATTAAGTTCGTCCCGCAGCGAGGGATGGACCACCGAAGTAACGGAGAAATAGAGAAGAAACAGAAAGGAGTTTCTCCTTGAGAAGAGAATAGGGGTAAATAAAAAGAAGACGCAGAGAGAGGGTGGCGAATCAAAACAATATAATGTTCTCTCATGTATAGGGTGTCTCTAGCTAACTATGCTTTCTTTCAATGGTCGAGAAAAGAATGGTCGATAAATTCAATATATCTTGTCTTTCATTCTTTACATTTCTTTCAAGAAATACAATAAAAAAATGTCAAGATGCATTGTTTACAATGTACTTTTGTACACTTGTGCGTTCGATATTTTCTAAAATCTTTTACGTGATAAAAATTTATTTTCGTTTAATATTTATTATTTTTCTGAAACAGTCAGTTGGATTAAATGCTGAATAATGTATTAGTTTCGAGATTTATTTAGAAATATAATAATATTTTTAGTAGATATGTACGGATGAGTGATGATCGAATTGACGGCGTTATACAATACATTTTACATCATTGAGCAGAAGAAAATAGGGCCTCATCAGCCATTCATTAATTTATCCATTCATGAGCTATCATGAAAGCAAAGCACCAATTTTTCGAATGCAACACTTTCGAATTGTTCATAATAAGTATCGATTGCAAAAAACAAGTATGATTAATCAGAGGCACTCTATATACGCGAAATGAATGCTGCAGCTGTGACAGCAACGACTCTTTTACTAATGTCTTGCAGGAAATTCGTGTACTTACGCGCGTCTCGCTTTTTACTCTGCCTTTGCGCGCATATAATGAAAATTTATATAAAATTTTACTTAGTTATTGCAAGAGTAATTTTTTACATTAAATGCTAAAAATGTATAAATATTAAAAATTGATTTAATGATAAATTTAATTTTGTATTCTATAGATATCACAATAACTATATATCCTAAATAGATTTGAAGATTATTTGTACAATGTTTAAAATTGTTTAGTAATACTTTGCAAACAAAAATAAAAAAGTTACTTCAATAAAAAGTAGCAGTAATTATAAAGTTGGAATCACACAATAAATATCAGATAAAAAAAACATACGATAGAGAGAAAAGAGAAAAAGATGACTGCGATTAAAACCATCAGCGCGTTTCCGATTCGAAGGAAAGAGGATTTATAAACTAAGCTGTCCACAAAGAAGACTTGCAAAAGACTGCGAACGCTCAGAAGGTAAACGGAAAGTAAAATTTCGCTCTCTTAGCCTCGCGGCGGTATTTCAATAAATGTCGTGCAAGTGGCACTATTGCTCTCTCCTGTGATTGCACGTAAGCATATCGTTGTCTTTTTCTTCACTCGGAAATTTCTAGAAACTAACAGAATAATCATTGCACCCCGAAAGAGCATAAAAAGAGAAACAAGTTCGTTTTTTTCCGTACAAATACGAGTACAATCGCAAACTGCGACAGAAAAGTCATTGAACTTTTCAATTATGTCTTCTTTAAATAACAATACATCATAAATCTCTAATTAACTTGTGTTAGACATGACGAAATATATGATTAAAAAAATGTAAAGAGAAAAAATATTTGAAATAATTGTCTCCTTTTTTTTAATTTGCAATGATTAAAAGATTCTATTTTAATCACCTATCTTTTTTCTTTCTTTTGTCTCTTTCTTGCTATTTTGTTACGATTTATAATGTTAATTAATATAAACACTATCCGCAAAAATAACAAAAAACACTGATTCATTAATAATTCCCACCCAATTCAAAAAAAATATACTATCAAAAAATCATCGAGTAATAAAAATCTACAGAGTATCTTAAATGCGGTTTTTAAGGAATTAAAAAAAATGCACCGTATCGGCCCGGCGCTTTGTTGGACACGCAGAATATTCGCCGCTCGGTAATTTTCTAAGGTGCGTCCTCATCGAATAATTACTATTCTAAGAAGGGTCGCATCCCGAGATCGGTGGGCAGAGATCGACCTCGTGGCAGATGCGATTATAAGCAAACAATACAGTGTTGCGGGATGACCGACGTCGTCGCAGATATATATATATATATATATATATATATATATATATATGTATATACATATATTTGCATAAAACCTTTTCCATCTTATAATGCACTCGATCGACGACGGCCATTGCGACGGGGACGAGGTCGGACGATCTCTGCTATGGGAAATTGCACGCACCGAGCGAGCCCATTCAAGCGTATTAATAGCGTGACACAATCATCAATTTACCGTATTCCATTCTTCTCTACCCTTTGCCATATATCGTCAAGTTTACCGACAGTGATATTGGTATTCATCCTTTGTCTGATTTACTATTATAATATCGATGGTATGTGATCTTTGTGCTCGCTCATGTCTCTGACGCAACTGGGTCAGTTCTACGCGAAAACTCGAAGGTAATAATAACGTAGTTTACATGTCTCATGTGCAGAAAAATATCAAATGCAACGCGGCATTCATATGACATTCATATATTAACATAATATGCGTGAAATATGTATTATACATGAATTATGCGATAAGAAAGTTTTTGTTGAAAGATCGATACCTTTTATTCTTGACCATAAAAGAAGTAGTGATAATTTTTGTATCTTTATATTTAATAAGCTAAATAATATAAGGCGCTTTAAATGTGATTGCTGAAATTTTTATATATAAACTATTTATATTATTAATTAAATAAAGTGGATAAAATCATAGACAAATAGTTGAGATAAATGTGCGGAACATTTTTGTGCGAAATTGTTTCTATATCAAGTTTAATGCATAAATAATAATAAAAAATAAATACAAATTTAACATTAAACCTAACGAATAAGCTTATATATTTCACCTATATTTTATGTTACGTTTAGAAATATAAATATCTATAAGAATATATAATTGAGAATATATTTTTTTAATAAATATATTTTTCGTATCTTTAATCTCCGCGCATTTACGAATAAATACATAATACATATGTGAAAACTATAATCTAAAAGGGAAAATCCTGTTCGATGTTACGTTTGCGCGAAACTCCCCTTATTCAATTACCATTTCACTTACAAATGTCGCGACAAACCGCATGATAATTACAGGATCATAATTATACGACAGATATTCGAGGATGCAATGCATCATGTAGAGGGAGGCAACGTGAAGGTATAATAGTATTCAGGAAGAGAACGTTTATGCCGATCCGGAGCACGTAAGCGTTACGTACAAGGTGATTAAAATTAATATCGAGTCCGGTGGGCGGCGAGTACGAGGCTATTAGAGTTGCAAATCTTACAATTATGCCTCGTATCACGCCTGAGGGAAAGAGGGGCAGCGGGAGGAAGGTACCTTTCACAGTGAACGTGTTCCCGACGGTATTTCGAAAGCGTGCAAAATCGCTGTTGTGTTACTTTCACACACGCCGTTGGCGAGCGACGACGACGGCGACGCCGTTATTTGTCCACACGACCACTCAATTTACGTAAGTGCTTCAGGCAATATTCCGATAGATACTCTACGTAATCGACGATATGCAGCGACGACGTATATATATGATATATATATATACAAAAGCAAATATGAACAAGTCGGTTCGGCAACGAAACACGTATCGACCGACATGCGACAGATGAATGGAATGATGAGGGTGTACTACGGGTGGCTTCCAAAGTTTCTCAATTATTGTTGATATTTTCCTTAGCGAGAGAGTATATTAACTTATGAGTTTTGATTGTAAAGTTGATTTTCATTTATAAAGATGTTTCTCGGTCAATAATAATACATAATAGTCAAAAAAAAAAAATAATCGAATAAAAAATGAAGGAATAAGATTTCTCGAGCTACACAGAGCGTATATTGAACGGCTCGAGTTAAAATATAATACGAGATATTCAGATATAGTATGCACGCACATACCATTGAGCTTCAAAACTTATTCTTCCAGAAAAAAACAAAAATAAGACAAAGCTATTTCGTATTTTAAAAATTAGATAATTAGATTCTGGCAAATTAAATCTCAAAGATATACCGAGACAGAAATTAAAGCTTCATAATTCAATATCTTGATATTATGTCATGCAGTGACAATTTTATCTCACTGTAATATCTTGAAAAATGTATTCTTCCAGCATAAAAAATCAACAGTATTTAAAGATATCCATTTTGATTCGTACTTAAAAAAAAAATACATACGTATCAAATGGAATATTTTCATTCAGCAAAGATGTCATAATATATATTTTAATCAGCGCTTTGCTGATACAGCTAAGTGTGCAAAGATAGAGATGCGCGCAGTCCAAGGTGTCGAGTTAAGGCGCATCGCGATTACAGAGGGAAGAATGGGTTCGCTCGCGATCGAAAGCGCCCGCAACGAGTAATAAACAGGCTAGCACATTGCCGTCGGGTATATACTCTCACGTCAACGGAAGTCGACGGGTGCGGAAAGCATGCGCAGGACCGGATTCTCTCTCCCCCTTCGACGCAAACTCGAATTTCCGCGTTTCACCGCAAGGAACGATAACCGGACAGCCGCGGCCCCCGCGTGCGGATTTCCGTGCCGAGCTTTCGGAAATACGCTCATCACCCTCTACGTGTCGGGAGATAGTGCCGGCGCGAACAAAGAGCCAGAAGGGGCGATATTCATTGATAAAACAAGTAGTGATACGCGAATCAATACAAAAAAAAATATTTTTTTTTATTATTAGTAACAAATACATCTTAAAAAATGTGATTTAAAAAAAAAGAATTTTTTTTCCATTAAATATATGTTAGAAATATAGTATTTTTCCTCATAATTAAATATTTGATCGTTAATACGAAGAATAATGTTAATTGAATGCTACTTTTATTTTCCTTACGTGAGGGTGATATATCGATTCGTGCTATAGGGAGAAATTGATTACTTTAATGATAGTGGAAGTCATGCACGTCGCTGCCGGCGGCGGCAGCTCAAACCCATCCTTCCGAGATCATTCGTAGAGATGACACGTAGTGGAAATCTAGACTCGGTCGTCTGTCGCGGTCGAAATACGAATGCGTCCGACTGACTGTCCGGTGATCCTTCTTCGTTTGCGCGCGCGCATCGACGGCATCCGGAAATTCTGGACATGCATGGTGTGCAAAGCTATAAGCCCGTCGAATGACACGCGGTGCGGGTATCTTTCACAGTGGGACCGATTATGTTTCGCTCACGCCGGCAGACAGTGATCGATGACGCGCTCGTATCTCTGTCATCGGCGTCGATAAGACGCAAATAAACAAGCCCCGTCGCAGCTGGCGTTATTAATTAAGCCCGCACGCAACGCGGTCACGTGTGCCCTTCGAGACGATTGAAGTTGAGGGATAGTAGCGTGCCAGAGTACAACGCATACGAATGTGTCCTTAGGGCACTCTGATTATATCTACATAGTACTTGGAACAAATATTTAACTCGTGATTTTACTTGTATTTAATTACCGTGTGATATTTTAATGAAAATTGCAATTCAAAAACGAGATGATGCAGTGGCGCTTAAGATGGAAAAACTCAATTAAGTAATTTCAATTTTTTAAAATGCTACATATAGGTAATATATATAATAATTATTTTGATATAAATAATATATATAATATCATATACTATAATTTAATTATATGTAATAATTATTTTATAAATATATATAATAATTTTTTTATTTTAGTCATTTATCTTTTTTTAGAATTTCGGAAATGGTCCCATAATTTTCAACGAAATTATCCAGCGAGAAATATCTTTCAAGTCGAGGGGAAAGATTTCAAGACATGCACAGAAGCCATCCGAAGGAAATCGGGGACACAAGGGCCCGGGACGAGGCAAGGCGAGGCGAGGCAAGGCAAGGCAAGGCAAAGCAAGGCAAGGCGAGGCGAGGCGAGACGAGGCAGGCATGTAGACACGCTCATCGAGCAAGTCTTGTATCGCGTCGCGCGTTCCTTACCGTACTCTTCTTTTTATCCCCTTCTATACCGTGTCGCGCAAGCTGGCATCCGCCCACGCGTCCACCAGACCATCGTGCCGGCAATAGCACGTGGGAGAAGCATAGAGAGCTCTTGGTGTTCAACCCCGATACCACGTCGATCGTTTCCACCGTATTTATGGTATCCCGGCGCGAACGGAGGCACTTTTCCTGCCGGCACGGCGGTTTACGTCGTCTCGCATGGATGATACTGTCTTTTTCTTTTTCCTTCCCCCCACCCTCTCCTCCTTTTATCCGCGATGTACCGGGAGATGTCTATATACTTATGCCACTGCAGACTGAATAAATATGAAGCTGGGCAATTTAGGGCACTGCGATAGTTCGCGAAGTGGGACAGTATATATTTATGCAAAGATATTGGCGAAACACGACTCGTAGATATTTCCGTATAAGGAACAATCTCTTTTTTTGGGTGAAAATAAAAAAATCAAAAGCATCGATGTTCGTCTAACAATATATTAGAGAGTGGCAAAAATAATAACGGATTAAAGTTACTCACTTTGCTACTTTCGCTTACTGAGCACGTTGCGACATAATATGCAATACGAGAGCATTACTCTTATCCGTTTTTAGCATTTCGAATCCGTTATTTTAAATTCTTTCTGATGTTAGCATGACCTCAAAACTTCTCAGAGTTTGCACCGAGTTCGCAACAGTCGAAATGCTCTATATATTTCTGTACCGCGAAAGATTAATAATAAAAAGTTCCTCGATCAACTCTAAAGTTAATCTTCTGTTACGGAAAAAAATCTGCGAGGGAAGCAAACTTTATCTATCAATTTAGAGACACTTGATTCTCGTCCTCATTTCACCGAACACATTTAATCTTTTGTCACAATAACTCGTTTTATTATAACTCTTTTTTATTTCTACCGCGAATATCACGGCAAGCGATTATTATTATTGAAAGTGGCTTTTTGATAGGACTATCTACCGATGTTAGCGCTGCAGCTTAAGTACATAGATATTTCCGGATAGCGTATCCGAATGCGCACGTAAAACGGACCGTTAATTTCGGATGATCCTCTATTCCACGCGTGGCCTCTCGCGCACTAAAACTATACGGCAGAATATCTGGATATTCCGGACCACCGTTGCTACTGCCGCAGAGAATCCTGGCCGATTATTTAACCGGTGACATCTTCGTGGAATTAACAGGCGCGATTTTACTGCCCGATCGTTACTCCGCGCGATGTCTTACATTCTTATGAACAGGAATCCGACAGGCGATAGTGTCCGATGTCCCGAATACTTTGCAAGCTTGTAAACGTATCACGTTGCATCCGGTGGTATATTTCTCCACAGAAAAGAAGAAAAGAGAAAGAAAGAGAGAGAGAGATTTATTTGGTCCTCTGAAACCAAGTTACTTCCAAACTGCAAGCACTAAATATCTCGAACAGCGTTCGGGAGAGATTTAACACATCGAATTACTATTTCGAATACTATTTTCTGTGTATGACTTGTAATTTGATCGAGTTTACATAAAAATTAATATAACAAAATAAAAAGTTACACAGGATGTCTAGTAATAATAATCTATACCTGAACACGAGAAGTGATACGCGATTATTACCGGATATTACCGAACATCTTGTATAAAAGTGCAGCAAGAAAATTATGGAATAATTAGCATGCGCTTCTATATATATTGCTTACCTTTATCACGCGTAAATTATTAATAATAAGTTATTTTCGATAAAATCGATTTTTATTAACATCAAATTTAGTGATAAAGGATATTTCAGAACCTCTCTCTCTCTTTTCAATCTTAATTTTAATATTATGTTCAAATTTTACAGATTTTACTTTGTAAAAATTATGAGGACCATTATCCGTTATTCATCCTTTATTAATACTCATCACTTGACTTATCATTAAATATACAATTAAACGTCGAATTAAAATATCAAATATAAAAACAGTGATTAATGAAATTAATGATTTAAAACATATTGACGTTATCACATTTTAAATATTTCTTTTAAAAAATCGACTCGAAATTGAAGGAATCTGTCGTTAAAGTCGGTAATTTTGCGCGACATCTTCATCTACTCGTAATTCACACAACAGCTGCGAAAATCAGTCAGTTCTCTCGCCGAGGCGTCGCGCAGACTGCAGCGTTTCGCTCGGAGCGCATCGATCTCGGGGTTAAACGGCCAGGGCATCTCCTGGCACATATCCCCGTTAGTTCCCCGCGCACGTTCGCGTATTTATGGCATCCGAACTCGGTGCGAACGGGACCGCCGCTCTCGCGTACGACGAGAGAAAATCGCGTTACCGCCGAAACGAATCGCCAGACAAGACCACGAGATTCGCAGCCCTAAAATTGGAGTACCTCGCAATAGACGCAGGGAATCCCTGAGAGACCGAGTCGAACGAAGCGGAAACGGAAATATCGCTCTTCTCTCACTCAAAGCTCCTCTTCTCTCCTCTCCCGATATTCTCCGCGTGGAGGAGAAATATTTTAAGAAGAGAACCGTCTTTCGCGCATATTCCATACGATATCGATACGAAAAATAGAGGATAAGATAAAAATAAAAGAAACATCTTTTCATTCTTGTATAAATAAAACACTATGAAAAAGTTGACCATACACGTGAATCTAAATCGATATTTTCTTGTTTCTAATAATATTTCTTTCTGCGTACCTTTTGTTTCGTTTTAACTCTGCGGATATCATTGTATAGCGAGAGAGCACCTCAGCATATTAAATATAATGTAATCGAAGAAAGAGCAACGAACCGCGCGAATCGGTACGCTTAACTACATTATCGCGTGAAGTGTTTTACAATGAGAATGATCGGAAGCAAAGAGAAGAGATGAGCGACGATTACGGATTGGAGAGAAGAAAAAAGAGAAAGAGAGAAGTGCAAGAGCAGATGGATTTAGCGCGCGAGAGCGAAGGCGAAAAATGGCGAGTGCACGCACGCGAGCGGAAAGCGAAAGGGAACGATGAAAGCGATCTATATAGCAGTCTTCCGGTCGAGTCAATGGCATAGTGGCGAACGAGGTGGAGAGATTAGGTTCACGTCGGGAATACCTTCGTTAGCCGAGGCACCGAAATACCGTTTTAAATTGCGACAGGACGCGAATAAATTATTAATAACGCCTACTAATGTTGCCAGAATTTTTGTCCTGCAATTTTTTCCCCGACTGACATTAGCATTTTATAAATGACCCGTGAGATATCTACTACTTGTGTAATTTTTTATCTTAAAGCAATTAACTATTTAATATAATTTTATTATATAGTTTTGCACTCGGTTTTGCATATGATAATATTTGGCTTTAGTTAGCGCGAATAATAAGATATATTAGAAAATGAATTTTGGAAAAAAAAAGCGCGAATTTTTGTTAAAATAGACGCTGCGAATCCGTAATCAATATATGAAGAATAATTATTTTAAATCGCTCCTGAAATTCGATACAAATTATGTTTTCGCTTTACGGCTGGAATAAGAGCTTTGAAAATGTCCGCGAAACTTTTAAACCCTTTAGCGTCGGTTACGCCTTAAAAGCTCACCCGGTGCAGCGAGATTTTGTAAGTTAAGGTTAATTATACTCGAGAGTCCAGGCTACTTTAAAAATGTCAACATTAGTTATTTTACGGAAGTTGAAACCGCAAACTAAATGCGTACTCTGAAGACTTTTTTATACAATTATGCGCAAGCCACGTTCATAATCCACTCTCATGTTATTGTCTTCGTTATTCTATTTCGTTATTTTTATTTGTAACATTTTTATTTTTATATATTTTACGAATATCTTATTTAAAAATAATAAAATTAATATTTTTTCGCGCGTTAAAATCTCATCATAAGAAATCTCTTCAAACACGCTTCATTAAATTTAAAGTTATTTAATTTAAAGTTCAAGTTACAAATGCTTATATAACTCTACTTGAACAATTATTTATATAACATCAGGTATATATAAACCGTTGAGATATGTAAGATTTATTGATGGGAATTAATTGAACCGGATATTGCTTAATGGCTATACATATTTTTGACTAACAATTTGCACTTCCAATATTGTGCGAAAACAGAATAAAGCGATTAAATACAAACTGTTCTTTGTTTATATTGATACTATGTTCTTTATAAACTTGGTAAGGCATCTCAATGCATCCAATCTACGCAAGATCACGATCCAGAGGACGACGAAATAAGGTGCCTCTCGCCTACATAATGGATCAATGACATTCGCGTGGCTTTGTTGTAATTTACTTGGCGCCCAATAGAACTAGAGATCAGAACGGTAGCATAGAAGATGAGCGTGTGGTCGTATAATCCTTACATCTAATTACTTCCTACGAAGATCATGAAACCTAAGCGAAATCCCATACTCGACTTGCAGAGAGAGCAAGCTTCCATTGAAACGACGCTTGCGCTCGAGAGTGCTTTTCATACTAATTGTCATTCCTCTGTGTATAGAGAAACGATAATAAATTTCAGAAAGGCAGAAAAAATATGTGCAGCTCCAAGATTATTTAAAGAATATACTAAATTTTCTTTCAAAAATGGACAAATTATTTAAATATTTGTAATGAGTGATAAATCATATTAGACGACGATGTGAGCGATTCTTATTACGTCATTACTATATTAAAAAAAAAGTTTAGATATAAATTTCAATAATTAATTTTCCTTAATTAAAATAAAAAAGAGGAAAATTAATTTTGTTTAAATCTATTTCATATAAATTCGAGACTTTTCTTCTGTTCGATAAAGCAACCGATTCGCCAAATTTATAGCACAATCCCGTTTCGCGCGGTTCAACTTCAACTTTGAATTAACAGACGCGTTAAAGCGTCGGAAATGCTTTCGCGGAGAACGTTACATCGCAATCCGAACGTATTCGCTCGAGCTTCCCTCGACTTTCGTGGAGATGATCGTCGACGTGGAGAGTAACAGGCGGAAACTCTATGCGCGGTTACGCGAATGTGCGAGTCGTCGGTCGGTTACGTACAAACATCGAGAGAGAAACCCGGGCGCACGCTATCATTAGACGTCGACCGCGGTAGCGCTACGGCGAGATGTTAATGCTCGCCTCTCAAGGAGAAATGTCTTCCATCAGACTGAAAGAAGGAGGAGCACCGCGCCTTCTTCGCCGACGCGACGCCTCTTTTCATGCCGTCGGAATTTAAGTATTTTCCACGCGAAAGTGGATTAAAGTGGTCTAATTATCGAGCTTGGTTTAGCTCATCGATTAACTCTCTCGTAACTCTCTCGAATCGGAACCTGCTCAAGGTAACTGATGTAAACACTCGAATATAATTTCAACTTTTATCGTTAACTTTTTGATAGGATACAGTGCTGCAGCTAATATTAAAAGTGAATTAGTCGTTGACGATTGCGTCTAGATTGATTTTTTTTTATTATTTATATCACTGTATAATATAATATATGTCAACATGAATTACAGTAGTAAATATAGATGTAATAGCGAGAAATTGCAAACTGCGATTTGAGAACTGAAAGCTGAGCGTTGCAAAGTTACAAAATGACAGTTCGAGAGTTTAGATCGGAGAGTTAAATGTTAATGAAAATGAAAGACGGAAAGTTGAGAGTGTATCGAGAGTATAAAGTTTTACTGCAATACACGTTACATTCTCTTATAATTATCTTGTTTAGATTAATTGGGATACAAGAGGAGCCGGAGAAAAATCGTATCGTTTTACAAACATTTCTCGCAGTTATTATTCGAAATAAAAAAAAAAATAAAAAATTTTCATCCGTTTACATCGACACATTACAAGCTTATTAATCAGATATATTTATACAAACGCCTGCTTGTAGATTCTCGATGCTGACAAAATTCAGCTTAAAAAAAAAGATTGAACAAGAGGCAATTAACGGCGGTCGGACTTCCACTCAATCACGATTACGATTGTTGGAACGTTGCACGTTTAAGCGCTCACCCTTCGTTTGTTTGTGCCGCATACTTCGAATACCTTCAAATAACCGGGCCGGCGCGACACGAGGACTTCGACAAATTTATTTACCTAACTACGACGCCCCTCGAGTCCTCTCTCTCCCTCGGCTCGTCGTCCATTCCCTCTCAATTTGTACACCGATGTCATTCGCGCCGCGCGAGATAATTAAAAAGCCACGGCTGAAGCACAAAGATGAAAGGAAACCCGATTCAAGATGCATTATCGTCGTTGCTTTTTGAAGCGCGATACCGATGGCATTTTCATTATTAACAGAGAGATATAGAAATGTATGCAGAAACCGTATTCTCTCTCTCCTTCTCTCCGTCTCTCTTTTTTTCTCCCTAGGAAAAACTGCATTTTTATTTCAAGCATAGTAATTGAATTAATAACGCGTTAAAACTAGAGCGACAAAATGCATCGTGTAATTTTCCAAATGATTATTTGCCCTCCTTTCACTATTATCGATTAAACGCGATACAATGTTTTATTATTATCATATATATTATATCTGTACAGATTAAGAGGCATCGTGTCGATGACGTGACGGTAAATGAACGATAAGAAAGCGACTGTATATTTTTACAAAAAGTACAAACGTCGCCAAAAATCAGTTTATTCTCGAACGTGCTACTAAAGCGGCAATAACTTCACCTCGAAGTTTCCTCATTAAGGTTCGCGAGAGGAAAGAGGAAAGTTTTCAACGAAGAATGAGAGAGCCGAAAATCGCGATCGATGATCCTAAATAATGATTCGTAATAGTCGAAGATAATTTTCAACTCGCATCTTATATCGCAATCTCATAGAATATAATAATGATTTGCTATGAAAATTGAATAATCTCGCGGCGCGTGATTAAAATTAATTTATAATTAATATTTTAAGAAATTATTGTATGAATTTAATCTATAACCTTGCAATATTATGTAGTATAATATAAAAATTAGCAAATATTTTATTTAAATGAGACTTGAAAATTGTTTATAAAAAATTTCAGAAATTACTAGTAATTTGTTTTATAATGCTAATGAATATTATTCTAGGAATCAGAAAGATACGAAGAATTAATGTATAATTCTTCGGACAAATTGCTCTTCTCCGCTTTAACATATCGCAAGTTTGCGCCATTAAAAATTCAGTATCTTTCTCACGCCATATACAAGAGCAATAATATTTAATGTCGAGCAACAACGGGTTCCTTATGTGTCTCGGAGGGCATTTGGCGAAAAGGAAAGACTCGAACGTGCTCGAGGGGCCCCATCATCGAGGGTGCTTAAAGTCATGCTAGCAACGATTTGTGTGCTCCTGACGGTTTCGTTAAAAGAGTTCTTTTGATGGCCATAACACAAACCGCGGATTAATTCGAGCTCACGGGAATGTCGTTTGCTCGCGACCATGCAAATGCACCCCGGCGAGCATAGAATTGCATAATAGTTCTCTCTATATCCCTCCCCTCTGCCTTTGCCTCTCTCTCTCGCTGCGTAGCACGCAGATTGTTCACGTTAAGAGACGTTTGATAGTAATTCTCGTTTTTTACAAGCTTCTGCATCGCACTGTGTAGCGTTCCCAAACGTGTATATGTATACGGTAGTACATGGCGAATATGTAGTACGTGCTCGTCTCTCGAAATTATATATAGCATCTCTACAAACTAATTATCTTGAGAGAAGTCCGTTCAACGTACTAATCATATTCACTGTGAATGTATGTATATACGAATTAGGACCATGTTGCATATAATTCGATGTTGCAGATGAGACTCAAAGACCATCAAAGACAGATAATTTTGATAAAATTAGAAATTATGTATATACGAGTATATGTTTATAAATACATTATAGTCAAGATTAGACTAGAGTACGAATTCAGTAAAAATATTTTGCACCTAAGAAAAAGGAATCACTTTCGATTAAAAAAAAAATATGTTTTTAATTATCTTGTAAAAATATAGCTACTTTACTACTCTGAAAATAATCTTTACATATTTCTTTCTCTAGTTTATAACTCCCACCCTTCACATCTGTTTTTACAAAGGCATAAAATCACCTCTGGATAAAATGACAATTCAAATAGTATTTTACGCGCAGATTAATGTCGTTTGCGCGTAAACAAGAGATTTGCTTGTAGCTGCAGCTGCACATTTCTCGGATATGGTCGAAGGGAGACAAATGATGAACAATTTAATGTTTCACCCCTTCGTAACAGGATCTATTTCTGTTATCTTCGCGCGCGATACAAGCTTGCAGTTGCGGATGAGAGGGATGCGACTGTTAGGGGAGGACGACCGGTGTTCCGCGCGATACCGACGTGCTCTAGACGTCTAAAAATACTCTCGCCAGAAACGCTATATAATATAATTATCTACGTGATGTATAGACTTTGCCCGTTCATTTCTAAACGACAGACATTTGTCATTTGTAGCAGATGACGCGGACTATCTGTTGTTGCCCTTCGGCTCCCCCATTGTTTCTTCGCTCGCAGGAGAAAGTATTAAAATTTCTCAATGAAGCTTAATAAAAAAATTTATTTCGAAAACGAAATGACGCTAATTTCGTGGCTCTTCATGCTTTAGTGGTTCTTTCATTTTGTCGATTCTTTATCGCCATTTCTGAGGAGATTTCATGCTCGAAATGATAGTAGGAAAGTTACGATGGAATATAAAACGATGATTTTTATGCGCGCATCAATAAAAGTGAAATACATTAGATCATTTTTGCACGCAATAAACTACGGTGAGTCAATAATTTTTCGTGTAATGGCGTTCAAATTAGTTTATCCAAAATGTGCATGGAGCAGAGCGCGATCGACACGATGAACCCAAGTTTTCCGGAAAAAACAAACTTCGTTATCCACGAGGGCCGTGATAAGCGCGGTGATAGCGTCGTTTATTTGATTTTCCGCTTACCAGGGCGAACGCCAAGCGAAAAAAAAATCTACATCAATATCGACATCGATCGGCGCGCGGCGCGGAACGATATATATACCGATACTCGATTAATCATTTCGGTTCATACCTCGGGATTTTAGCGCGCGACAAAAGCTTGAATGGTCGGATTCCGGCGAAGCGTGACGGAACGCGAAACGGACAATACGTATGAAATATAACGGCGTCGATGAAAATTTCTCGGGACAAAAGCGGGGCGCGCGCTTTTCCGCGACCTCAGCACCGCCGAATTCGCGAATTAGCAAGTCAAAATGACGATGAAAATTGTAATTCGATTAATTATATCGTCTTTCCGTCTCTCTCTCTCTCTCTTTCACCCCTCTCTCCTGCCTTTCGCTCTGAAATCCTAGATTTATACTTGGTATTACGAGTAAAGAGCGAGTCATTCTTGCAGTTTCTCTCGAAATATATATAAAATCACGGAGGAAGCGAATGCGATCATTAGAACTAAAAAGCAAACTAACAGGCATCTCGTCGTTCATTTTGCCGCTCTAGAAATAACTAAAGATTGCGCAATTTTAAAATCTGCACGAGATAATCTCGTGCACTTTACATAAAATTTTTTGGATAAAACGATTAATAAAACAAAAATTCGTCAGGTGTAAATCTATTACGAAATAATTTTTGATACTGGTATAAAATTGCAATTTAAATAAAATTCCTATATTTCATATTTGTTATTTTCCAATAACTAAAAATTAATTTTTATATTTTTAATAATTAATTTCTAATGTATTCTTTTCGATAATTATAAACATTATCAATGCTATAAAGTATTAATACTATAGAAAAAAGTGAACAGTGACGATATATTTTGCATACTTGATAAATATGCTGCGAGTTTAAATATTAATTAAGTTCAAGCATCATTGTTTAATGCGAGCGAACTGCTTTTCCGATGACAGAAAACGGCGTGCACTTTTTCACCTCGCTTCAAAGCGACGAAAATCAAGAATGTCGCGACGCCGGCTTAACGCCCGCGTTGCGTCATTAATACGCGCAAAAGATCAAAGGGCGAATCATTCCGCTCGCGGGCAGTTGGGAATTAGCAAATCAAAGGGAACCGCTAATACACTTTCCTTGTGGCGAAATGACGACTCCTGCCTTAGTAGGTCTCGAAACGTCGAAAGGGCAGGCTGCGGTATCGATCGCATCTGCTGTCTTTGTCTGCCTGGCAGACAAAGGGCTCATTTTCCGATATTCAAGGGAAAACTGTGTCAGCATCGATCAGCGAGATCGATCTTTGAAGAAAGAAAAGCAGTTTTGATAGAGACCAAACCTAATATTATCGAAGCTAATATAATCCCAATATTCGTTATCATTACATCTTTCTATATGTAACAGCAGTAAAGAATAGATTAATGAAGTTTAATATAAATATAATCTCGTCGTTCTCTAATCTAGCTTAAAAGACTAAACAACGTCACTTTGGAGATCTGTTACTTTGCAGCCCTCTTCTTTTAATAGCGTATCATTTAAAGCCGCGCAGTTCAGTGTCCCAAATTCGGAGCTGAGAAAAGTGGCCCCTACAGTCGTAACGCAATCGATATCGACATATATTCGCCTCCTCCCCCCAAAAAAATAAAACAACCGAAAGAAGCTCGAGCGCGCGAAGCTAATTCGACATTAGCAAGTCAAAGTGTGCGAACGCGCCTGTCATCGTCCCACCGTCCTACCGCGGATAATGCGTACCTTTGTCGCGACGAAATGATGGTTTTCGTGAAGCAGCTTAATCTCGTCGCCCTTCCCAAATTGCCGGGTCGTCCCATAGCGGCTGGTGGCGACTCCGCTCTCTCCATAATTTGTAAGTGCGCCTCGGCCTGGTCCCACACACCAGCCCCCATATCTCCCTTTCCGTCCTCTCCCATTCTTCCCTCCGCCATCTTTCACTGAACTTTCCACGGCAAAATTACAGATCGAGCGACAAAACGCGAGTTCAGACTTCGTTTTCTCTCTAGCTCCTACACCCTTCCCATGCCCCTTACGTTAGCATTCCCTCGCGGCTATCATTATCTTCAACGATCATTCCGGGCCGGACGGGATCTCTGATCGGTCGATTAATTCGATGTTTCAATGACACGACAGGGGCAAGGCGCGAACACGAGTCGATGATCGCGGAAGATGATCGTCGACGGAGCGACTACCGAGTGTATGTAACGTAATGGATTGTGAAACATTATTAAGGAATTATCTAACTAGGTAAATCTATTCTGCAATGTTTTAAAATGAGGTGATATAGAGAATAGAAATGTAAAAAATACCAGAGATTAAAGCATGATTAATAAAAAACAAGAAGAAAATTTACATACAAATGCTTATGAAATTATAAAAAATTGTTATAATAAAAATTTGATTTAAAAACATTCAAAATTACATAATACATATTTATATAATTTTTGTAATAAATTTTATAATGCGAATTTTTTTTATAAAATTATATTTTATAAAATATATATAAGATTTTTAAGAGTAGCATAAACGCGTAAAATTCTCCTCGGTAAAATCAACCCGATGTGTACTGTGCTCAGATTCCTTGAACAACGCTGTTTTGAGAAATTCGAGGCTGGATTATTAATTGGACGGATTCTCAGAAGTGATAGTGCAAATGCAAGAGACGAGGATAAGCAACTTTGCTAAATCAAATTATCAACTACTCCATAACAATCCAAATTCAATCGGAATTCACGAGCTTCGCTATGGTCTTAGCGAAAGCACTATAGAAGACAGAGGAATAGAAATGCTACATTATTGAATATATAATTAATTGAAGGAGCAAGCGGAGAAGAGAAACATATCGAATTTAATTACGTTGAATATTCTAAGATTACCGGAAACTTTTAAAGTTTAGATAATGATAATAATAGTTTATAATGAATACATTTGCCTCTGAGGACAAGCTTTATTAAATATTTACTCGCAGAGATCGATAACGCGTACGATATAATGAAAAGTAATAATTTATATCCTCAAGCATATATAAATCAATCCTCCTAAAGATGTGGCATAATCATCCTCGCCCACTTGTCTCTTTGATTAGTTTGACATTTCATCGATAGATGCGCATACGTTAAGAGTGAACAATGATTTCCCGTAGCGAGTTATTCGACCTTTGATCAACGTCGGATTTATCCTGTCCCATAATTATTATGCTGTACCCGACGCTGACAGATAATTTAAATAAAGAGTTGCGCGCGTGGAATTAACGAGGACCTGTACAGTAATGTCGGAATGACGATCGTTAATTGTTACAGCGCGAACGAGTGTTTGGCAGCACGACGGCACGTAGTTGTTCATTTCGGATTAGGATAATTGGGCTTGCAGAGGGTGTCAAACACCAGGGATCGCCGCGCTCGCACGGATTTCGCTAATTGGTATTATCAAGCTTTAGCGACTAATGATATTAATTGATGCTCGTCATCGCATCACGAGTCAACTCTTTCCGAGGCACCGGGGCTTTATTAACTGAAAGAAAAATCTCAATCCTTTATAGATTGTTCCTCTGCATGATAATAAATATTTGAGAAATTTCTGCATTTTTGTATTTTTATATTTTTAAACGAATTTTTCGATAAAATAATTGAAAATTATTATTAAAGCGCTTATATTGTATTTTCCATATTTCTTAGGCTTGTGTAAAATTCTTTAATTTATAATATTCACAGTTATGAGTAAATAAATCGTTACTTCATAGTTGTAAACGTGCATAGCGTGATGTTTTCTTAAAAAACAAACTACACAGTTCTCAGGTGTTTTAAAACTTTGTGAGAAAGTCGGGTTTCTCGAAGAAAAGTACGCCGAAAAATCAGATCAAGCGGAGAACAATACGTGATATCTCATCTTCTCAGATCTCCGACGCTTAGCAGGCATTGCATAAGATGACAGGATGTTAGGAAAAACTCGATGCATGCATATAAGCGCAAGCGGAAATACGTGACAAACGTGTGATTTGACTGTAAAGTGAAAGGGTGTCAGGGGCTCACGTGGGTGCCGGTTGAGTGAAACAGTACAGAATGGAATAAAACGTATGAGCGGTTCGTTTTGAAAGAGCGACACATGAATCGTGTAAAACATCTATATAACCGTAAATATACGATACGCGAGTAAATTATTTATGAAGGATATCGTGCGTGTTGCAAGAGAGTTGTAGGGCAACATACTAAAGTGGAGTGGACTAATGTAGAAAATAAGTTTTGTATAACACACATGAAACAAAAACAAATTTGTCGTCGTAAAAATAATTAATCTCGAAAACCATTGAATTTAAATTAGATGTAACAAATTACCGGTCGAGAAGGAGTTTACGTTGGAGATTACATTGGAGGAGACTACCGATTCGTTTACGTCAGCCGCGGGTGAATATATAATAAAGCGTATACACACTCGCCCTTTAATGAACTCCCTCTATGAAACCGGATATGACGCGCGGGCACGTAGTCGCGCACATACGCGGAAATGAAATTGCGAAATGCTAAGTAGCGTGGTGTATTCTTGGAAGTCCTCGTCGTACTTATCGGCGTACTTCAACGCCGCTTAATTTATAGAGGCATAAAATAAACCCGGGGATCGATATAGCTCGCGCACGGACGCGAAATCCACTATTGTAGTACACACACATAAACACAGAGAGATCCTAATCGCGTCGACTCGCGAAACGAGAATTCGCGTGAGCGAATCCGTCCATCCCCATCTTATACCCCTTACTCGAATGCCGACCTTTAAAGGTATGCGCTCTCTCCCCGTCTTATCTGCCGGGGCTATTTAAGACGTCGCTCGCGATTCCCATCGAGGGAGATATCCGCGAAGTCATACGCGGATTAACGGATAAACTCGCGACGGATATGTGCGCGAGTATCGTAAATTTAGGCAAACGGAAATATCCGTGCTTTCCTGCTCTCATTGATTTGCCCGGGGATTAGATAAATGATGCATGCTAAGGGAGTCTTCGGTCTCTTCTTCTATCGATCGTGCTAGATCTCGTGTTTATTTCGTCCGTTGGAAAAAGACGGTTTCGGAACATTATATGAAATAGCGAATTCGTCAGATGTTTACTTGGAAATTGAGTAAGCTTGTGCTATTATTATAAATGATATATATTAATCGACGGATATTAACGTCGGATTAATCGAAACGTATTTCCTACGACAAATTTAACAGAACATAATAGTTGCCTTCTAAAAAGTAATCTAGGAGTTATTTAAAAATAATGGTTATAGCATTTTTTAATAGATTCTAGACTTAATTACTTGAAAATATTTAACATTCTGAAAAGTTTTTCCATTATAGTTCAACCTAATAGTTTATAGTTCGATCGAAACTTGATACATATCGTATAAAACATTTCGTACAATATATAAAAATATAATGTCAATCATCGTTAAATCTAATGTCATGTTTCGGTGAAAAATTTGAACGTTGACAAAACTATACACAATGACTATTTAAATAAGATTATTTTTTAAGCGAATTATTGTATACACAAATTTTCCAAGCACACTAGTATTCTTGTATAAACTGAACGTCACACGTTTACTTGCCGATATCTTTACAATTTCAATGCAAATTACGCGCTACAGTCTGCGTGACTAATTTAATATGCCACGCTACCTTATTATCGCACGTAACAGAATAAAAAGCTTCAGAAATTTTTGTACTAGAAACGCCGTGTTCTCTTCGCAAATTGTCAAAATACACGATCGACTGTAATGTACTAGCATTTTATGAAATAATAGCCTTATTTATCGTCTAAAGTGCATCGCGCTTTTAAATTATAGTCAATATTTAATACTGTTGCATTATATCAACAACCAGACATTATTTTCCACTATATGTTTTATATGGAAAGTATACAGAATATACAGAAAAAAATTATTATATTATGATATCATTTATATATTCTATAAAATATTAATATATTAATAAAAACAAATAATATAATCAAAATATATGGTGGTACACATATTAAAAGGTACAAAAGAAGCTATAATAAATAAAACTGTATCGGTTTATCGTGCGCGATAAAAATAAATGCCGATATATCGATATCGATTTAAGCCTCGATAATTTCGATACGCGGTATTAAATTTCTCGACTAAGTAAGTAAGGCAGCAACGAATTTCGCACAGAGAGAGAGAGAGAGATTAATGTGAGCATCGCGGATACTTAAATTGGCTAATCCTTCAGATAGAAAGCAAATTTGGAAAAAAAAAGAAAAAAAAACGCTTCCGTCATACAGGGAGTAAAGAACGAGATCCGTTAACAGATTGCTTTTTCCGCCCGACGGCTGGACGCTAAAGCGAACGGGAGAATAATTTTCATGCGAGAGCGACGAAGGAGAAAGGGAGCAGGAAGTTCGTGGAAACGCACACGCGGCCTCAACGCCGCAGAGGACCATCCACGAGAGCGAGAGCTGAGTGAGAGAGCTTAAAGGAGATAGCCGGTAAAGATCTTCGCGACGTAGGACGTCGCGTGATACATCGCCCGACGGCCGTCGCGCTATCTCTCGCGTTTGCGACAATCTTGTCACACTTGGCCATTCCCAGAAATGCACACGTATAGCTTTTTTCGCGAATCGCCGCGATACCAAACGGATAAATCGAATTTCTTTTGTTTTCTTTTGTTTTCTTTTTCTTCGACGCAAGAACTCAATTGCTTTTTGTATCTTTTACTAGATTGTTTTCTAGAAATCGAAGACGATGGTAATAATCGAGTATTTCGATCGAGTATTAAATATCTAATAGATATACTAATATAAATCTACTCGAAATAAGAGTATTATATTAATGTCTTGATAATGATTTTCTTTTTTATTAGATTATAACACACGAGTAATGTGCAGAATAATTTTAAGGCGTGAAATAAAATATTAGAAACTTTTATACTCAAGATCAAAGTCAATATCAGTTAGATTTAGTGGGTATATATTATTACTAATTAATTATTTTCCTGAATCCTATTTAAGAAATTATTAACTGTTTGAGCGATGTATGTATATCCTCATTAATTTTTCAAAATCTTTTTATTCTAAGAAAAGATTACTCGAACAATTAGCAGCCGAAAATATTAAGATTGAAGAATATATACGAAGATAAAAAATATAGAGGATTCAAAGATTAATTGTGCATTTTTTATATTCCAATCTTTCATCAAATACGTTCAACAGAAAATGATATTTCGTTTCGGTAGTCGAGAAATATTTTATTTCTCACCTGAAGTATCATACAGCGCAAAAATTATACAATATTTGAATGATTTATCACGAGCTTCTACCACATTCATTAGAGAGATTCTCTCGCTACTTTCATATTTTTTTACTCTATTATTTATAAAATCACCTAGGAAAGAAAGACCCATCGCATTTAAAAACCACTAAAAATCTACGGTCGTGAGATGTATTAGCGCCTAAATCATTGTAAGGGGTGCAGCAACAGTTTAGAGAGCCTCGTCAAGAACTGTCAAGTTTGTTTACACATTAGGAAATGCCTCGTGACTTAACCCTTTCAAGAATCTCGTCATAATCCCAATGTCCTAATGCTACCCTAAGGAACGTTTAACATTCTACTTAAAGATTATCCGCTTCGAATACAATGCTTTCCATCTGTTTCCAATTTTACAGGCAGATAAGAAAAGCTAAAATTTTCACGACGTTAAAAAGTCTAAACATTGATTTTAGAAAGCTAGAAAAATATAAAATTAAAATATATATAGAATATGTAGAATTCTACATCATATTTTGAAAGTGACATATCGTACTAATCAAAGATATATTAAATCGATCAAATAAATTGATAATCTTTCTGGTTTTATTATAATTTATTACTGTAAGAATTATATAAGAAAAAAATGTATATATATATGACTTTCTATAAATCTTAAACAATGGAAAACGTTGACTTGGATGAATTAAGATTTACGGATACCTAGGACAAAAAGACTCTAAAAGAGGAAGAAAAATTGCCTGCGGTGGGCAGGCGCAAAGAGTTTCGTTCGGATTTCTCTTATTTTCGACTTGGCCGCACGACACGACAATGCTCTTAAATTCACCGTCTTGGACTGCGGACAACGCCATTATACCCGGAGAAACTTTCGCGAAAAAAATCCTACGAACGTGCCCGTCGAAATTAGGCCGGTCATTGTCGGTTCATTGAAAATTCACGCATTTGGCCGAAATTCGCGGTCTCATCGGCAGAAAACTCTCGCAATGTCATTGACTGCGACATTAAAGCAAAAAAATTCATTGTAATTCCGATTCGAAAAGCTTTTCACATATGCATATAAAAATTTCATATATCTACACGACGCAACAATGCTCCGATTCTAAATCTGATCAGTCTGTATATATCTAACACTGTATCAAACAATTACATTTTAATTTGAAAGAAATTAACCAAGAAACACAAAGTTTTGTCAATCATTTGGAGAGTTCTGTTTAAACTCGAATTAATTAAAATAAATTCGATACATATATTAAATAACACAGCAATATTATGAGACGCACATACTGAATTATTGTTATGGAGAAATCGACTTCGTATTCGTCAAAGAACCTGTCGTGAACAGAAATAGCGATAGTGACAGCTTGTATATGTGCGACACTATGTGCCACATGACACTAAATTTCCGCGATTTAGCGCAAACTTTAAATGGGATCCGAGGTCGGTCCTATTTTATATATACGAGCAGTGACATACGCGCCGGCGTTTCGCATGATCGAGAGCCTTCGTGTTTTACGATCGCGCGATTTTATTTTTTTTCTGTCGCGCGTGCGAGATCGCTTTCGCATTTCACTATATGTATTGTTGAGCGAGCTCGCGGAACGACAGACTGCGCGTGACAGGCGCCACGGCATAAACATCGATCTGCAAATATTACCGTGAAGCATTACTCGCGAAATGACTCTCGCGAAACTGGCAAACTATTCGGTTGCCAGGTAAATCAGAAACTTTAACCGTTTGCCTATCAAATCGCCGAGCAGCGGCGGATTGTTAAACGTTTGCGTTCCTCGCGATATGATTGCGCACAATTTTTTTTCCGATGAAATAGAAAAGATCTTGAATATAAAGATGTTTCTTTTGGAGAAATCGTCTTTCTTTTTTATCAAAGAAGATATATCAATATATGTTATTCAACAGACTTATAATTTGACTTGCGTGTTATTTTCTTAAGCATTATAATGTTTCACTGTCAATCACTCCGTTTGCGTAAACACAGTTCTCGATTTTTTGCGTATAAACAGAATTCGAATTCTATGCTTCTAAAAAGTATCGCGCTATTGTGAGCATAATCAACAAATACATCAAATTTCGACAAGAATATTTTGTTTTAAAAATTTATATTATAACGGTGGAAAAATTATTTACTCCGCTTGGAGGAAACAAAAAAAAATTAATAAAGAAAAAACGATACTCTATGTATTTTTATATAAATATATAAATATAGTAAAATTTATTATGTATAAAGTGTTCTTTTATATATCGCAAGTATATTTACCGCATAAAATTCTATATTTTAAACAAATTTGAATGATGTGCTTTATTTAATCTAAAGAAACAAAACACTATGAAAATAAAAATTTTTCAGCGCTGTGTTGAGAAATATTTAGAAACACTTAAAAAAATAAGTATTTCTTTTCTTCTAGAAAAGTATTCCTTTTCTTCCAGGAAAAAACTCTTATCTCGAGTTACCGTGAAATAACATCGACAGATTTACGTCGCTCGATTTCTCCAATTCTCGTCGTCGCGACTTATCTGTGAAATCTATGTATCGCTATCATCCATCAGACTGGTGACTCGTTTCACGAAACTTCATGGATTGACAATGAAACAAATATGTCAGAGAGTCCTAACGATTTATGTCAGACAAAAGTTTGTCTATTGTGTCGACGAATCGAAAATTGTGCCAATCTTTTGTAGACGAGCAACAGTAAACAATTCTTTTTCGATAAAAGATATGAATTTATCAAACTAAACTTCCATGTCAATCTAAACTTTTGTAAAGCAGAACCGCTATAAACTTTGAAAATTTCCAAATCTTCTGATAAATACGTTATAAGTAATATATGAATTTGGCTATAAAACGGAAAATTACTCTCTAACCGCACCGTTATAGCTAAACAATGCTGTAAACCCTCTAAACAAGACTATCTAATCTTGCTTTTCAGACGCGTCTCTCGGAATTTTGTTTTTACGTCTGTCTCGTCGATATCGATAAGATAAGATTCATCAACTCTGACAAGAAAGAAACGACTCACCACTTAGAAGTATAGACGACGGCGAGATACCTCCGGGTCCCTTACGATTTTGATGAGCGTCGCGACGCGTCGTCTCGACCCTCGAGAAACGATGATCCCTCTCTCGCTCTCTCTCGTTGTAACACTCGCGTCGTTAAGAACTTCCCTCCTATCCTCCGCCGTCCTGGCGATCACACACTTCCGCCACTGTCACTCACTCACTTTACGACCTCCTCGATTACGCCCTTCTATAATCCGAGCCGATAACTCTCTCTGCGGAGTCGATGATTGACAACCTAACCACTCGCGCCTCTCTCTCTCAATCTGTTTATCCGCGCGTCACTTCAGTCTGTTCGTCGTTCGCGACTCTCGGAAAGTTACGTGACGTAATTTACGTCTCGATTTGCGCGGATTTAAAGCAGACGTCACACTATTCACTGGTCGCGATCGACGAAGATTTCGTCAAAGTCGGAAAAGAGAACTTGGTTTCTCTCGCGCGACGAAAGAGATGTACGGATCGTAAAGTCGAAAATACCACTCAACGGAGGACGACTGCCGTAGTCGATTGTATTCTAATCGCGAGAACCGTTGTCGCTTTATCTCGTCTTTCACCACTTTTAAACGATCGAAACTTCGACCGGCTTTTCGCTCGACAAGAAGACGCGCACGCACGCCAGCCAACCACGCGCGACGGTACCAGGCTGTGAACTGAAGCGCCACCGCGACCTGAAGCCAAGTTCCGACTGGTTCCTTCGGCCTCCCCTCCCTGGAGTCCCCCACCCCTCTCTAACCCCTACCACGACATTGAGCGCGCGCGACTCTACGCGCGCCCTATCTCCCGTTCGAGAGAGAGAGAGAGAGGGAGAGAGAATGTTTTCTCCGTCCTTTTCACCCTTAGTCCTTCACGAATCTGTCTCCTTCTTTTTCTCTTTTTCTTCAGGAACTTTTTCTCTCTCTTTCTCATTTTTGTCCTTATTCGACTTTCTCGTTCGCTATCCTTATTCCACTCGCATTCCAAAGGTGGTCAGTTTCTCTCCCTATGACTGCCTGTCCTTCCCGCGCGCGCTATTCCATGTTCCGACTGCCTAACACCGACCCTTCACGTACGAACGACCAAACGACCACCCCGTTCTCTCGTCTCCGACACAGGGCACACGATCAACCTCTTTCATCTTTCTGTCTCTCTCTCTCTCTCTTTCTCTCATTCCTCTCCGAGAAGCCGCGACGCGCCAGAGAGGTGCACCCTTCGCCAAGGACTTTCCGGATCTCCCACACATCTCGCTCCCTCATCCTCCGTCCGCGTCCTAACCAGCCGTTCCTTTCAGAAATATTTCGACGTCCGCGCGCATGTACATCCTTGCACCTGACTCCTCCGCCGAGTTTTCCTCGGCCCCAGGAAGTGCACCGGCCAATCCCAGGCACATGTTCGACACTTCCACTTGTGCCATTCTTCTCGGATCAGAGGGGGAAACGGGAGAAATCTCTTTATCATACTCGCGAGCAAGCAGGCTCTACATCCTCAAAGAGAATGATGTTATACTCTCTCTTTTTTTTCCTTTGACTATTGGATTTCAGCATGACAGTCAGAATCGAGAAAGAAATTTCCACCGAATGAAGCTATAAGCGCAGTCATTTTCACGGTTTATCGATGCAAGATGCAGTCGAATAATGAAAGCCAGAATCGCGGGAGATGTCTTATTTAATGTCACAATCGTAGATTGCAATAATAAATGATGAAATTTTTCAGCTGAAGCTAAGATTATTTAAAAATAATCAAGTGTCAAAAAAAATTGTTTTTTTAGTAGTAAATTTATGACCTCAGATAATTATTAATTTAATGACAAGCACTGCTATTTTTTTGTTCTTTAATATTATATTACATTTATTTGTATTACTAATGTTAATTTTATTAATATAAATTTATCAGTATTACTAGACGTATATGATTTCTCTATTTTGCAATAGTTAATATTTATTGTTTATTTTATCGTATTGTTCATTATTATATATCGTTGAAAAAAAATATCATAGAAAACAAATTGTTATTGTAAAATAAAAATTACAATTCTGTTAAAACCGAGAGAAATTTTCGCATCATGGAAAATTGATTTAAGCTCAATATATGGAAATTTCAATAAAACTATATAGATTAATTTGCGAAGCTGCTTATAAATTCCTTTCATTACGATGAAAACCCTGCAGTCCCCCGGGGATTACTGCATATTTGCGGTGTGAATTTTGGTACGATCCCGTAATTACATCACCACTATTTGCAAGACACTTTTCACATAGCCCATTCGCCGAATGGCGTCGATGCGAGTGACATTTCCATTTCCACTGCGGGCAACACGCATAAATTCGATACGCGCGACGAGTTCTCATGCTTCACGAGGTTACGCTAATTTCCATGGCGATACCATAGTGATACCCGCATCACGCCGACCACAATTAACCGATAATTAATTGAATATGTAGATCCTTTTACTTTGAGATACCGCGCACGTCATAAGAGTGAGCTGTCACATGAGCAAAAGTATCGCGAAATAGGCGTCATTAGTCATCCCTGGTGCTATCTCATGCTTTCAGTATACATTCTCAGTGCCTGTCATATATTTCAAGCATCTAAAGCATATTCATCTATCTATCTGCATAATTACATTAGCGGCGACATCAGCAAAATTGAAATATCTCGCGTTGTTTATCGCGCGTTAATAAATTATGTCCACTAAATAGAATCAGCTATATTTCACATGTATGTATGTACATTTTGATTTAGTAGTTAAGCACTTAAAGGAGAAATCAATATATATATATATTTAAACACTCTCAATGATATTCAAATTTTTAATACATTATAATCTATTTATTTCTGAAATGTCTTATGGAGAAAATGTTATTTTGTTTATATATATTGTCTTTTAAAGACGAAATAAGCATAAATTGTTATGCGAGATGTAATCTGTAGTACGATAGTCATAAGCAATGACATGTTGAATTGTAAATTTAGTATATTAGTAATTAAAACGTTTCTCATCAATTCGATAATCGTTTCTTTACTACTTATGCATCTCTTTCCCTTTAATATCAAGGTCTCTTTATGTACTCTAGAATATCTTCCGTGTATTGGAAAAGTCTCCTTCTGAGCCCATCAAATTTCGCGCTGCCGCAAGCAAAAAAAAAAGCACGCAGAATTTAATTCTTGCCCCCTTAGCTTGAGCGTACTCGCTCTTGAAAATTGGATTTTTTTAATGAAACCTTATTCGCCTAGAAGCAGCAGCAGCAGCCGAAGATTAAGTTTCCCGGTAGACAATATCGGCACTTGCCTTTAACGGCTCTTAGAAACGTATTGCAATTATGCTCCATACGAGCGAGAAATTATTTAACCTCATTATTTTGACATTTGTAATATAGGTATATAGAACACAGAAAATCAATAACGTCGTTTATATAATAATAAATATATAATATATTCTGATTATACTTGGCCATGTTTAAAGTTTCACGATGATGCTATCACCGATTCTAATCTCATATATCATTGCGATTATTAATAATACAATATTGTGAATATTATTTAACTTGTCATATAGCCATAACACGATTGAATTATTTATGAGGATATCAGATCACTGTACAATACAATCTTTAACCGTGCATTAATCGAATAATCAGAGTATCGAATCGTTTAATGCAGACATCTTTTCTTAGCAGATAACTAAAATTTTCAGACCGACAACCCATATTCACGCAAAATGTATAGCTAGTGCATAAAATGGTGACAAAAGCACTAATCTCGGCACCATGAGGTAACTCTGAATCCTACACGCAAGATTAAGACCACTACCGGATTGGTCGATAAAGTGCAAAATTTATTTATAACAATAAAATGTATTATAAATTAAAAAGTTGAAAAAAAATTTATTTATTATAGAGTTAATATTAATACGGAATATTTTTTAATAATATTAACTTACGGAGAGGATTAATTTCTCACTCACCGATACGTGCAACAGCTGAGTCGTAGTACACAGCACACATTGATCTGAAAACAAAATATTCAAATTATGTAGATACATATGTGTGTGTCAAATATCTATAAACAATGCAGTTTAGAAAAAATGTTTTTATATTGCAATATAAATATAAATATAAATATAAATACAAATATGTAAGTTAGAATATTTAAATAGCAAATTTTCGCTTTATTAATATTTTTTGACAGAAATCAGCTGATTAAAGCGTTAATTTGCTAATTAATTTTTAAAATAATAATATAGTAAAAAATTAAATTTTAAAATAATATAAAAATAGTAATATGTTGTAAAAATAATATGTTATAATACCTTATTCTTGATATCAGCTGATCAGTTATCAGCTGATTTCTGTCAAAAAATATTAATAGAGTTTAAAGTATTATAACATATTATTTAAAACATTCCTTTTTTAACATAAAATCGAAGACTACCGCGCGCTTGTGTTGTTCTAGTAATAAATAAAAAAAGCATACACGCATTCAATGTTTTTTCATAAAAGTTTATCAAACTTGAGCTTATTGCGACTTTCTACTTTCGCTTTTACAACACCGGATTACCGAGGTACCCTCAGGCGTATACACGCTCTGTAATAATCGTAATTTATCTGTTCCATAATTCGTAATTTATGGGGCTTAAAATTTTCATAAATCGCAAATAAGTATTGGTGCAAATACCTAAGGAACGACTGTCGCGCTCGCGCGCGCTTTAAATACGACAATACAAAACGAACATGTGTCGGCAGGATTCTAAAGATTTTATCTTCTTTCTCCGCGCAAGCCATAATTATATACATCGTAAAAATAGCAATTTAATGCAGCATTCTACATCGTGGAATGTTCTCCCTCTAATTCAAGAAATGTAAAATTACATTTAATATTGTAGTTTTCAATGTAACGCGTCTTATTGTTAGTCGAATTTAGAAGAATAAAAAATTCGTATTAATTATACAAGTTTTAAAGTTATAATACACATGATTTTGTTAAAAAAAAAAAACCGTTTTTTTATTTATCATCTTCTCTATAAACTAATATCACTAAAAAATAATCCGCGCGTCAATATTACCTCTAAATAATATTTTTATCTTTGCAATATACGTATAATATGTTTTATTGTCGCAAATAAAATTCGCACTTTGTTCGTAAAAATATCGATTGTTTATTTTCACATGGCAGTGTATTAATTTACAAATATCCCACACAGTCTGAATAGATACGCATCGTCGTGAGTACTCTATCAATTCATTATACTATATCCCGGAACAAACAAATTTCGCAAATCCCGAGAGGGCTGTCATACTGCCATCGATCATATTTGCGCACCAACGAACATGTCTGGCCTCGAATAAAAAAGTTGGGAACGTTAACGACTTATGCACTAATTATAGAGACATAATCTCGCGTTTAACAACTGAATTTCAAAAGCGGCAACATGTTCACGGTTCCGCACTTGAGAGGGTACACTTTTTTGTCATACTTTTTCAACCATTCTTGGTTGACCTTGCAACCATCGTTTCTATCTAGTTTTTTTCTTGCCATGATGACACGAGACAAACCCAGTTAGACCCGCATTACTCAGCAGGTAAGAATAAAGAGATTTCAGTTTCGAAAGTTTGAGAGCCATTAATCTCTAGTTGTGTCAATGATTTTTGGATCTCTGTTGAAAGGTCAGCGTGTTTTTCATCTGCATTAGCAGAGAAGATTGAATGGGATGATTGTTACGACCCGGAACGAAAACTTCTTTTCATTGTAGTTCAAAGTAATTCTGTGGTGCGACATAATATAATGAGACCACCCTGCAAAGATGTTCCGACGATATAATCGACAAATTTGTAAATTCTTTAAACAATCAATTTTCCCTTAACAAGAACATGTGTGTATGTTAATTTTTGAAAGATAGATACATAGTTTAATAAATATAAGTGATTAGAAACACAAGTTACCATTTATGAACAAAAATTCCAAGAATGTAAGTTAGATAATCTTCGTTCAATTTATGGGCATGGACTTACTTTAACAGAATTTGAATTTAAGATTTAAATTAAGTCTAAAATTTTTATTAAATTAAAAATGTAAGAAATAAATTTATCAATTGCTTTTAATATTAAAAGTTATAAAGTCCTAATACACAATGAAATTCTTGCTAAAAAAAATTAATATCAAATTTTTAAATAAGAAGATTAATGCCACACAGGGTAATCTAAAATAATACTAATCCCTTATTCTTTATTAAAAAATTTAATAAATATTCCTGTAAAGTACATTCTCGATGAGCACGAAAATGAGAATTATTGGAATAATTCAGACATTATTCCTAAATATAATTTGCTAAATTGATAATTAGAATCAGAAAGTCTAGGAAAAGGAGGTTGAGACTTCAATTTGATTTATTCAAGTTCACCGCAAATGCGATGCTGGTTATTTATTTTAGAGCAATGTTCAAGAATCATTTTGTAGTATGCTTCAAATCATCATAATATTCTGATAAATTTGAAGTCAACTTTCTTTTGCAATAATTAAAATTTGCACAGCTATCTGACATTAAAAATTAATAAAGATACAAATTAAGAGTCTAAAATAAAGTAACATTGTTTTTAAAAAAAATCGAGAATCTTCACCAAATTTATTTAAAATTTTTATATTTTAAAGATCCGTTTACGACATAACAAAACATAATTACTACGATAATTTAACAACCTACGGACACGTTCTTCTATTGCATTGTACCGATTCGAAAAGATCTTGTCCCTCTTTTCTCTTCGCTAGACTTTCATTTGGTCCTCTCATCATCGTCCCCTTCGAGAAAGATTAGAAATACAGGCCAGTACCGGACGCGGGGCTGCCCGACGCTGCACGTGGACACCTTCCGGTTTCTCACCCCTGGCTGAAACCCGCCACGACAGTGCGGCGCCCATTAGAACGCTCGTATATTTTTACTCGACCGATATATCGCCCCACCGGCTCACTGTATTGCATTAGCACGGGAGATGCGTGCTCCAGATAACGTGGAACCGGTAACGATCCCCAGTTCTTACAAAAGGTGTGAATTTTAGAGCCGAATGTTATACCTGAGCACCCTCTTGAACGTTACGCCTTGATTAGGAATGTAAGCGATATTCCGATATCTCTGACCCCATCTGACGTTCTATCAAATATACATGTCAAAATGTGTCTATATGTCCAAATTCCACACAGATTAAGTTTTAAATTTAATTCTCTTAAAAGCGTATCTTTTCCAAGTTCTTAAAGAAATTATCTTTTGATGAGTTATAAAACAATTTATAAGATAAGAAACGTTTTCTTACTTTCATTCAAAAGTAATGTAAGAAGACTTTAAAATTCTTTATACACGATACTGATATCAAAATATTTAAATGTATTAGAGAGTTTAAATTATCGAGAATCTCTGTTCAACTTCACTCAGAGAGCGTTCAATTTTTAATCTCGTTCTAGTTGTAGCGATCTTGATGCGCAAAGTTTCAATGCCCAGCATTATCGGGAATGTCAAAACTGGCGGAGAGGATCCGAAAAGTTTTCGTCCGATAGTATTCGTAGGACGAGCTTCGCAAGCTCCTAAGTCCCGCTGCGAGATCGGCAGAGGACCGTCGTCCTATAATTCCATTAGTCGCGCGAGCCGGTCGTTCCCACGTTCATCGAATCTACCGGTCGGTCGGCGAGGGATGAGAATCGTTCAAAAAGTTTGCCGATTACGGCCACTTTGTGCGATTAGTTCGGTGTATTTGTCTCGTGAATTCTCACACGAGTTCGCAATCAATGTCGCATCAAAAAAAATTTCAAAAATCTTAAAAAAAAAATTGTTAGATTTTTTGGCATCTTTCTTCGTCTAGCAAATTCAAATAATGATATAATACGTAACGAACTAAAATTAATTATTCAAGTATCCAAAATATATTTATAAATATATTTATATTAAATTTTTTTTTAAATTGCAATTATAAGTTTATACAAAATATCTTGAAAACAGATCTTGATTTCACAAAAGATATAAAGATGTCAATGTTCGTTAAAATCTTTTTCTTCATATTTTACGCCGCGCTTATTAATTATATCATTATATGTATATTGTGTATCATTCAAATTGTGTTCATCTACAGATTTCTGATTACTTTGTTTTGACAATTATATGAAAAGCCATAGCGATAATTCATAATAATATTCATGTTTTCACATACAGTAATGCTAATTCATCAGATAAATTATTTATGCAAATTTTATTTTCACACAATCGTACCATGTGTCAATATTTGCGCGAGAACCAATTAATAGATGTCGAGTGTCAAATCTCCATTGAATATTAATCCAGCCTATTCTACATTTCAATCTCAGATATCGATTTAGTAACGTGTAACTCGATAAACGTCGAATCGATGTAATTTCCAAATGTCAATGTCATCCAAGAACTTAATTATCCGGCATAAAGAGAGATAATTGTTAAATTAAATAAAAGATTTCAGAATTAATTTATATTTTGTGCACGTATATTTTTAATATTTTCTCAATATAACGAATAAGGAAAGAAAATACATCGCTATTTGATTCAGTCTAATTCTATTCGATGAAATTTACATCACTCTGTTCCTCCTCTCCTTTTCTCTCTCTATTACTATTTCGCCATTGTAAATCTCAAATAAAAATTAAATTGTAAACTTTCGGCGCATATCGTTATCTTTACAGAAACATTTCGCAGCTTCGCTAAGTTTTCCAGAAGAAATGAGAAAACGCACTTGAATATAAACGACGAAACTTAAAATTTATTACTTTCAAAGGAATATCATAGAAATTTTTGTTCACAGAGCGAAGAATTATTTCTTTCGCCGAGTATAATGCTAAAATGTTTAAAAATCATTTTAAAAAAAGATTGATATTAAATTGCGATATTATATTCAATATTGTAGCATTGTATAAACGAATTCATCACAAATTCTTTTTAAATGCAATTTAAAAAATTTTTAATTTAAAAAATCTTAACATTGAAATTTTTGTCGCTGAAATTATCGATAGCTCACTTTCTCTGGTATTTTACCTATATTCCCGATTTTATTTTATCTATTTAA
This sequence comes from Prenolepis imparis, assembly GCF_030444845.1. Lineage (NCBI taxonomy): Eukaryota > Metazoa > Arthropoda > Insecta > Hymenoptera > Formicidae > Prenolepis > Prenolepis imparis. Next base: position 14,800,869 of record NW_028141162.1, on the reverse strand, counting down.
TAACGAGAGTGTTAACAGTAAACTTATTTGCACAAGTTTGAAAAGTCACCGAGAAAATGACAAAGAAAGGAAAGGGTCCCATTTTACTTCTAATAATTTAAAATCGGGGAAAATATTCTCTTGATTGAAACCCGTTAAATTTCTTTCATTTCTCCCAAGAAAGAAAAATTCTCCGGATGAAAATTGTGTTCAGTTGAAATGTGTCTGCCAAATGCTCGTGCAAAAATCTGTCGCGAAACACCTGCAAGTGGATTGATACTTTTATGGGACACCCCAATATCCCTCCCTTTCCTCCCCCTCTCGCGAAGTCGGTGAAAACGATTGTCCTGTGGCGGAAATGTTTATCCACGTACTCGCGAGATTTGGAACGCTGCCACTTGCTCTACATACGTGAACTGCAGCGCCAAGCAAGCAACAAACAGCACCAGCTTAATACGTCGTTGCGATCTACACCCAGATTATATTACACAATCTCGAACAAGCCCGAATATTGTATTTTATGCTGCTATGTCTTCTCGTTCCAGCAACTCTTAAAGGGCAACGAAACGTAGAATAAGGTGGTACGATGTGTCGGAAAATTCGTATCGATACTTCAATGGATAAATCTGAGCTACTATATCGTAGAAAAGAGTGAACGTGTACAAAGAAACGATAAAGAGCACGTAAATAGGAACAAATATTGCTTACAATATAGACGATTTTTTATGTAACTCTCTGTAACAGAGTTATCATCATCATTTAATGGTTTATATGCTGGAATGTTTAATCAATATGAAAAACCTATATACATATATACTGTAGTGGTTTTGTTTACTTTCGCTTTTATAAATGTATAATGTTAATTTATATAAAAGTGCGCGCTACAGAAATTTTAATATAAGCGAATGTACACAGAGGCACAAAGCACGTGGAGCAAATTTCTTTTTATCTTTATCTTAAGAATGCACAGATAAAAGCGTAGATGGAGCAAGAGCAAAATTATTAATATTGCGCAATTATTAATTTGTCCTCCTTTTAAGAATTGTAGTTATGTCACCGTGGTATATAGAGACGTTTATACATATATAGTATATAGGCACAAAAGTAGCCATTAATGTCAACTTCCTTTGAAACTCTTTAATAATATAATTGAGAAAGTAATAATTGAAGAAACATATACTCAAACACATAGTTGTATTCTTGGAAAACAGGTGCCTTACATAAGTGACTCGCATAGGAAAGTAGGATTACTATTTATAGTATATCTATAACTTTTATAGAATTTCCGAAACATAACGAGTTAGAATAGTTATTAGATAGAGCGAAGTGTATATTAGTCACAATTAAATTTAATAAACTATCGATGTTTTATTTGTTCGATAGGTAGCTAATATCGAAAATAAAATATAATGTAAAAAAATAAAAACCCCACGCGATAGCGCGGTATATCGATGCTTCGCGCGATATAGTATCATAAGTACACTGGCCTACAATCCGATGTTGGATTCTCGTACAAGTAGTTTTTCAGCGGTTGCAAGATACAGTGTGTTTATCCTAGAGATGATTTGAGTATACAAGACGGATACTTGGAGCGTTTACTTTAATTTCCAGCGTTCGTTTCGATTTCGAGATAAAACGAGAACCGACGCGCGATATACCGTCCTCCTCTTTTTATCCCCGTTTCATCGAAACTCGTAGCTGGCGAGCGTTAATCGGAGGTAGAAAATTTCCAATAAAGAGCCACGTTTACCGAGTACTCCGAACAATTTCGTCGCGTGATGCGGGAGACGGTAACGAGAGGCCTGTCAGTCGTAAAACAGGCTATGCGATAGAAAAAATAAAACGGCAAGTCCAATATTTGTGTTTTCGGATGCATCGGCGTCGATGCTTGGAATTATTAAAAGCGCAATTCAATCGTCCCGTTTATCGCGCAGCTCTATCAAATATGTATTTTTGATTAACTAAAAAATCGAGTCAAAGTTAATCACGTCGCGTAACTATTAAAGCATATATGTATATTATATTACCTAACTTTTGATGCGCAGTAGAACGGATGCATTTTATCATTCAATATAATTATATTAATTGCGTTTCTGTCCCATAAAATTAATAATCACTTTTAAAGATTATATTCATTATATGTCCATTATCATGGACCACCGCACGCATATATCGTGAAAAAATGTATGTGTTCTTTTTTTTTTAAGTTAAAATGGCACCTACTCTGTGTTCTGAAGAGAAGAGAATTACTTTTAGATTTTTTAAAATATTTTTGCGATATGTTGTTGACTACTTTTTATACTATATAAATAATCTTTTAACTTTTTTAATTATACATGTTATGTGTATTATACATATTAACATTTAATCTCGAAAACATAAACAAATCGAAATACTTCGTAATTGATTGCGTTGTTATCGAATATACGTATCAAGCAGACCATATTAAATTTCAAACGATACGAAACCGTTTAATTTAATGCTTGCGTTGTAGATTATTTACCGCAATTAAAATCGTTAAATGTAGTCTACAAATTCATTCATTTAACATTAAACATACGATAACCGTCCGTTATGTTTCAATTACGTATTATCTAATCATTCAAATGTTCAGTCATAATCCCAAAAATAAATTATTATATAGAACCAAGATAATAATAATAACAATATAATAATAATAATAATAATAAATAAGTAGATAAATAATAGTAATGATTTTACATAAATAATCAAATATTTTAAAAAAATCGGTAATGATTTGTACTGATTTATATGAAAATTTAATACGAAGGATTAAAATTTAATATTTCCAAACTGTGAATTGACATAATCGATCGTGGCTATTACGATCAGCTGCCAGTAGCGATACGTCGTACTTTACGAAAGGGATCGATATGTCTATCGTGCTTTATGGAATGGCGATGCTCGTAAACGAAGGGATTAAAGGCGTAACCTCGAAGCAACGTCCCGGATACACAAGCGAAGTCAATAAATTTCTAATTTCCCACCAGTGCCAGTAGTATACCTATCGCGAGCCACAGTAAGAGCTTATGAATGGGAAGAGATTAATATAAAAATCGCAGAGTCCCCGTCACTTCTAGCTATATATCAGTGTATTATCCGCGATATGCGACGTCGTTTACACTTTATAACACAACACTGCGATATTGTTTTCCGCGGTATCGCGGCTATTTTCCGCCGCAGTTTTCGCGGTCGGCAATCGGATGAGAGATTCAACAAAATCGCGAAACGCAGTGTGGCAATTGGCCGATTTTCAAACACCTCTATATCAAAGTGCACTGGAAATAGATTTTCACAGTTTTTTCGAGCAGCAAAAAAATAAATGCGATGACATGTTATGCCTTAAAAACAACTAACAAAAATAAAGATAATTAATATAAATAAAAGAATTAACTTTTAATTTAATGCAAAATATAAAAATTATTTTTATATTTTGCCTAAAATAATTAATTTTGAAATTTTTTAGTTGCCATAGCTTTCGTTTAATTATTTATTATAAATATTTAAATAAATATCGTACTCATAAAATTTTCATGAAAACAAGATTGAATAAATTCAATTTGTCAATGAAGAACAGATACAATATTTATTATTAATTATAACAATTGTCCTATCTTGATTATATCTTGAGAATATGTCTACATATATATATTTTCTGTAATTTATATAAATATCTAAATATTGCGATGTTTTTATCACGCATAAATGTTTACTTGTGATTTTTTTTCATATTGCAAACTAATTATATTTGCGATTTGAAAGGGCTGGAAAGAATAAATTCTCCCAGACAGTACTGAAACTTGTTTATCTCTAAAAGCTTAATTGCGTTATGTTTAGCCTCAATACTGTGATGTAACAAGATCACCTGCAATCTTGCTTCTATCACGATAGTCATATATCGATTCTTTAACAATTACTTCATATTTCCCCGTGCAATTGATTGCAACGGGGCAACGGGCAACTTCATCCATATTAATGCAGAAGCCGCGGTGCACAACCAATAATTGATTTTTCGAGTAATCGACCAACCACATTCTTCGGTATATTCGATAACGTATAATCCACAGAAAAGCAGATAAAAATATTTTAAATAAAGACATTATTGAACATTATTTCTCCCGATTACTCAACGTATAGAATGCCGTTTTATCGATAATGTAAATAAATAATTCAATAGTGATCTGAAATATTTCAAAGAATGCATAAAAAATTGAAACAAATCCACGCATTCATTTGATATAAAAAAATGGATGAATTTTAATTTTTATTGATCGATGACCGTCAATAGCCAATTGCAAAATTTTTTATGTGGAATCTCGCGAAAATAACTTTGATCGCAATCGCATCTTATATTTACACATTTATATTATGATCGGCGAGTGTCCATAAGTCACGAATATTAAATTTTTACATATATGAGAACTTAAAAATAATTTAAATTAATTTTAAAAATAAAAAAATTGTCTTTACGTTGATTAATAGTTGTCGTTTAGATCAGTGCGTCGCAGCGCGTCGAAAACAAAAAGACGATCCGTACTCTTAATTAATGGAATCGCTCGTAGCGCAACGATAGAATACATCGTTACTATGCCGTGATGCACCGCGTGATTAAATGGATAGTCTGATACGAGTAGTAATAAACCGATGTCGTGCTAAAAATATCATTCATTCCCGTGTAACCCGTTTGGTATTTAATTCGATCAAAGTTCATCTTCCCGAGAGAAAATTTCTCTTTTAATCAAGTAAAAACACACATATTATACTGCAGATATGTGAACTTGTATTAAATTAATACATATAATTTAATGTAAAAAATTCCAAACAAAAAATCACATGTGTAAATCATCGTGTTTCAGATAATATCGATTGTTTTGCAAATATACGCGATGTGTATATTTATTTGTTATAACTAATTTTCATGTAGGGCAATAATACTGAACAAAATTAAATAAGCTCTAAAAAATATATAAATTATAGTTTATACACAACTCTTTCAACGTTCTGCAGTAGCTGCAAAATTATATTGATGGAAGACAATTGAATTCGTAATCTTTGAAGATAGCTCTGTGGGATTTCAGGATAGAATTTCCAATAATCTCCTATGACGCGAACGACGCGCGAATAAATTCGGTATTTGTCATGTGTCACGGCTTGTAGGGACGAAATTATTTCTATAGTAAGGAGGACATAAACGTCGAGTGTGGGCAGACGACGCATAATCCTTTCTTTAAGTACGCTATATCTCCTTTTTTTATTAAGGCAGGTATAAAGTCAGATTTATAGCTCGCGTTACATGACGCGCGATAGCGGTAGTCCCTATTTACATTCGTATGTAATCCCGTCTTAAAAAGTCGTATAAGTGATTTAATGATCAAGACAATATGCAATATTAACGGTGCCATCTTTATCTAAAAATTGCCGTTTCTATCAAATGACATAGCGAAGTTATCACCACAAATTTATGGGAAGTGAATAAGAGCATTTACGATTATTGCGATTACGTATTGCGCTATATTCATTAACGTTTCATGACAATAGGTTTCATTACATCGCAAATCAGCTATAATATTTATTTTTAAATCGATCTAATAATTGTGTTAGTTGTCCATGTGTATAAATCGTAATACAATTAAATATAATAAATTATATTTGTAATAACAGCATAACAAAGTTAAAACAATAGAAGCATGTTTAAATAAAAATGCGATATATTATTCTTTTTCTGTCGTTTTCTCTCTAAAAGCATTTAAATCCTTTTTAATGGAAGTTATCATACACATACATTCTCTCTATTTTTTAGAAATAAAAATATTTAAAAAATATTATCAAAATATTTCAAAAATATATATAAAATTACTGAAAAAAGAATGTTTTGGCAAACGTAAAATTGTGCGCACATAAATAAACTTCAATCTTTAGCTGACTAAATTAATGTTGACTTTTTTTCGACAGAATATTTTTTTATCATTCAAAACACGGAAGATTTTTATTAAAAAATTTTTAGTACGTCTACATTTTACGAAAAGTAATCCAATTTGTTAATTAATTGTAATTTTATAATAAAAATATAAAATATTTTAAGCATTCTTATGCAACCAACCGTTATACCGTAAATTCCTAAAAGATTTCGATTTTCCGTGAGCTAACAATGAAAATAGGAGACAGCTGATACAAATTCGCACGCAAATCTACTCGACGCGCACAGGTAAGTACTCGGCGAAAGGTTACTCGTACTTATCCCGTGGCTCTTCATCGATATTCCTGACTTCGCTCTGCTGGATAAAAAGGTCGAAACTTCCGGGAACGAATCTACATACACGTAGGTACAGGTAGATATGTATGTATGCACAGGCGCGGGTATAAATTTTGTCAGACCGCACGGGGATGCTCCGACAGAACGAGGCGAGTCACTCTTGTCAGATTTCAGGGGAGGAAGGAGAAAAGAGAGGCTGAGGAGTCTCGGATCGAGAGCGAAGAATCGAGCAGAAGCGAGTGGCTGACTCGGCGCTGAATCGCGCTTAGGAAAATTCCAATTACTCGCTCGGCGACGCAATATCGGCCAACATAAATATCGCATTGACAGGCCCGTAAATAGGGATTCATTGTAAAAACGTCTAATAGCGAGAGAGGGTCCCGCTGTTGCTCGTTTGGGGGAGAAATAGTAGGGGTTACTTTTCGTTCGCCTTTATATGAATCGCGTGATAACCCCAATGATATCTCGAATTTCCCTCCCACCCTATTCCCCAACCCGCTCTCTTCGCGAACAAAAAGTGAAAAAACGGAGCGGAACAAATGGAGAACCACAGATGACTTAATATCGATGTTGAACGTAGACAACAATATATGTAACAATATATAAGCTAATCTTTTTAACACATATAATATCATCAGTATGTTTTTGTAAATTATTTTGTAAATTATATTTTTATTGTAATTATTCCATAACATTGACCAACTATTTTATGATCAGAAGTTATATACGTAAATTGATGAAAATTGTGAAAGCGATAAACATCTCGGATATTTTTCTTTAGCCAAGTTTTTCCCGAGAGAGTTAGACTATCCAATTCCATTACTACATCCATGCTTAATACGCTCCATGCGCTTTTATTTCTTGCAAACTGCGAGACGATCTTCTGTTATTATTTTAGAACCGAGCGGGATATTTAGGTTTCATTTGCATGCCCACTTTCATTTGTATTCTGTGATGGTTTCAATATTGATTCCTGCTGCAAGTCGATTTATTCCCTTTCGATTTCTATTTATTAAATCAATTTTAACGTCTCGCAACATATTTTAAAGAATTCTTGGAATAACCTCAATTCAATATCAAATTTATCAAAATTATTGCAATATAAAAGTCGACAGTCTCTTTTTATTCATCGCGCAAAAAAAGTCTTTAATTTTAATCATATGTTAATAATATTTAAAAAAACAGAGAAAATTATATAAAATAGTCTTAGTACACTTGTATCAATTTTCGAGACTTTTTAATATAATTACATCTTTTAATATAATTACTTCCACATCTATAAATCTGTTATGCTGATAATGAAAATATATGATGTTTATAAAATTTTTGAAATGCATAAATCAGCCGAAAATCACACATGATATTTAATTCACGCTACTTTTTATCGAAACGCGCAAACTCGACGTATGACAGCACTTAAAAATTCCGGTCTCCTCATGGTTACGCGATCTCGTGAATATAACGCAAAGCGACAAGTCACTAAATTTATTGTAAAATGTGTAATGCAGAGGTTTCGCTAGGTATCGATCTCCCATCCCATGTGCGACACTCGCTGAAATAAGTCAGAAAAGAATTTCGTACGATGTCAAATAATGCCACAAAGTCTCAATTTTTAAATTCAATTTTGTTTCTTTTTAAAAAAACTTGCTTTCTTTCATTCGTATTTATGAAATGAACATATTACATAACATAATGTTTTGTGTGTGTATGTGTAACAGTCTCACTATCTCCGTACAATATTTTAATAGCGACAATTTTAATCAACTATTTAAATTGTTATTTAAGAAAGAATTTAAAATATTGCACATACATTCATAACTCATTAATATTAGCTGATCTCCGTATGTAGTATCTATATAAGAAAAAATAAAATCAACTGTAAAATAAAAATCAATATCACCTGATTTGTAAAGATCAATAGATGACAGATCAGTAAATAAACTTGTAAGTATAGTTACAGATCTGAACATGCGAATTCTATGCAATATCGTTGACAAACTTTGATAATTCTTTGATAAACTTTGATAAAAAAAACTATTGCCTCAATATTTTTATTAGTATTTTTGACTCTATTAATCTCTAAAATATACACTATTAAGTATTATATGGAGGTTGTAAGACCTTATTCTGTATATGTGTATTTATATATTCTTATTATAAAAAAAATAAAAAAAATAAATAAATTATAACTAAAAATAAAACATTATTGTAATTAAATAAAAAAATCTATACACTCTTCTACATGTTTCTAATTTCTAATTTCTAATTTCATGTTTGTGCAAAAACTTTTGTAAATGTTCTATACACAACTTTATACACTAATATTGTGTTTGGTTGCACACGTAAAAAATATAGAATCTCGATTGTACATTTAGTGCTGTTGTGAATTACGGTTTTACAATAAAGCTTGCGCCATTTCTGACACTTGAACATACGCGACATATCGACTGCGCGTCGAGGAACCGCGTCATTGTAAAAGCCATGGGCGAGAGCTCGGGGCAGCTCATGGATTGATTTCCATTTAGTTTCATAGTGTGTGACGAGGTAACCCCAAAATACCCCGGGGTGCCTTCCCTCGCGCCAGGAAGCTCGGGGAACCGGCCGCGAACCAATCCGGACGCTACTCGTCCTGTTAAAACTACCGGAATGGCCTGAACGGTGCTTGGAAATCAGGACTATGGAGAAAGGCAAAAGCACTGTGCAGCCGGTTTGCTACGTAACGTAGGGTTACTCGAGATAAACTCCGCCCGTGTTACATGAATGCATTACAACACGCTCGCGAAGATGTTGGTTTGGTACGCAGGATAGTAGTAGATACAGTAAGTAGTGTACACAGCAAAGTGTTTGTCTTTCAGGATTTATCGATCCGCGTGCCCCTTCGCTTGCCTGCCGTTTTAATTAAATATCTTTGTCAAGGCGTTATGAGTACTGCTTATTCTAAAAATAAATTGAATAAGAACTCGGCGATTGAAGAGAAGAAGTCAAATAATAGCTAAGTGTGCTGAGTTATATAAGAAAAAAATTTAATTATAACTTGTATTTTTATATTTTACAAAGATATTATTTCAATTAAAGATACTATTTGTTAATATTAGGCTTATTGAAAACATTATTGATTTGAAAAGATCAAATTTAAAACAATTTTTTTAATACAATTTTGAATAACGATTTATCGGAATCTAGCAAATAATCTATCATTCTTTTTTATCTCAAAATATTATTATTATTACTATTATTATTATAGATATATTCTATAAACTTACAAATTGATATATAATTGAATTTGCACATATATGCGTATCTTAGAATTTATTTACCATTGTTCTCAGAATGACATTTAGTTTCAAGTAAAAGTTTCAAGTAAAAACTGGCATTATATTAATCATAATTATTTTAACTATCTTAATATAACATATATTTTTCGATTTTAACCATTTATTTTAAAATGAACGCGAATCAAATCTCGGTTATTCTGTTGAAATAGATTTCATGTATCAACTTATACTCATGTATCTTCTTAGCTTTGTAAAATTATATTCAATTGATGAATAAAACTAAGTATCATCAAATACTATATAACAAAACATCTAGAATTTATAAAAAAAAATATTTTTACAAGCAGATTTGTATGTAAAAATGAGAAATACATAATCTTCATCATTGTAACTAAATACTATAACAAAACATCTAGAATTTATAAAAAAAAAATTTTTTTATAAGCAGATTAGTATGTAAAAATGAGAAATCATCATCTTCATCACTGTTCCATCCAATTTTGCAGCTCGAAATTTTATAACAAAATCCATTCAAAATTTACAACTCGAAATATTACGGAAAAAACTGTAAATATCATAAAAAATAATTCTTTATGTTTAAGATAAAAATATGAATTGCAAATAAATATGATAAGAAATCACTCGAGTATATTATAGCCAGAGAGCCTAAGAGAGAAGTGAGATCACTCACAATCAGTTCACTTCACAATTTGATCATCCAAGAGTTTCTCGAAATACGATAGGATACATCAGTGTTAAATGGCAAAAAGGGAATTATTGTTCGAATGGAAGATAAAAAATAACTACGCGACGTCGATCGAAGGGGGTCAGCTTTCCGACAACTGTAGCGTGAAAACGGACGAGGCCATGGCGAATCGTCGGCGGGCAGTCACGCCCAGACACTATATTCGCTTTTGTATTCAATCCCTCCGTCGCCCTTCGGCAATTTCGTTTACGTGGCCCAGTGGCTCACAATGGCCGACTCACAAAGGGATGATCGGGTCGCCGCCAATAAACCGGGGGTTACAGGGGAAATCGGACTCGTGCGCCGGATTCTATCGCGAGGATGAGTGGGTCAACCGATAAATGGCACGCCGTCGGCGACGGCCGCGACGACGACGTCGTCGTCGTCGTCGTCGTCTGCGGCGACGACGGTGACGGTGACGTGGATGAAGTCATCGAAGTCGGCGACACCAAACATGTTGTTTTTAAGTCAAATATAAAATGTGATAACTTATTTTAGATGTAACAACTTATTTCAAAATTCTGGTAATTTAAATAAGTTTTTCTTAGAACTATTAAACGTTCTTTTTAATCAAGGTAAGAAAGAAATGAGTTTCTTTTGAATATAAATAAAAAAAAATGATTCTATTTTTCTTATCATTAACAGCATCTATAGATGTGGCAGCATTCATAAAAAATATTTCTTTACAAATGAAATTACATAAAAATATTTTTACAAAGAGAGATTAGTTCATTTTAATCTCTTAATAATTAGGAGAATGCCGACGTCATACGAGTAAAAGGAATTTACTCTGTAGTTAGACTAATAGCAGCGACCAAATCATGCACGCGTAATCTTGTCTTTGTATGGAAAATAGTATAGTGCAAAGGGTTAATCCATCTGAAAATTCGCGGCTTTACGAAGTCGCATCATACTTAATGTAATAACAAATTAACAGAGCGAAGAACTTCGCATATCCAACGAGACGCATAATACACAGAGCAAATTAACGCGATTCGCGGAATAGCAATATGGTGGAATTAATCTCTCTTAAGAGTCACTGAGTCGTGCATAGGTGAATTACTCTTGGGAAGATCTGAAATTTTTATCGGAAAGCGGCCGGAAATCTGAATTTACAAGCGAATTAACTTCGTCAGAGGTGCTTTTAGATGATAACGTATGATAGCGCTGAATGATGAGTGAACTGTAAATTTAAAACGGACTAATCCAACAGGCGCATTATAAAGAGCGGTCGACGAAGTCAAAGAGCGCTAAGCTTATCTTAAATTAATCGTGATTTATAACAACGCGCTGAATACAGAGCTTTTAACTTTGAACTTACTTTTGAAATGTTCGGAATTAGATGCGCTCGGATTCAGATTTATAGGTGCTTGCATATTTGACAATTATCGTTCAAAACTGTATATTTGACTCGCCTTTTAATTCTAAGATATCTACAGTTAAAAAATTTAAAGGAAATCTAATTGTAATTAAAGCTTTAATTTATTAAACTTTAGACTTTAGATTATTGAATTATAGAATAGTCTTTTGGGCTTTTAAACTATGCAGCAAAGCAAGATAATATAAATATGTTATAATCTTGTAAAAATTAGAAAAATTAGAAAATATTCGCGATTAGAGAATCATAGTCAAAATCTATAAATATTTATTATTCAAAACATTACTGCTTTCAGTATTTTAATTACAAACATTTAATCTTGCTTTAATAAGTTTTTTAATATGTGATTGTTAAACTTTATGTTTAAAGAAAATTTCTTTGCATTTAAAAAAGATATATTTAAACGATTAAATTTGCAATAAAAAAGCAATATTCTCTCCAACAATCTTTTTCGGTGTCTGCATCTCGAGTATGTCATCTCTGATATGTACGAAAGGAAAATTATTTCCGCCACCCGAGGGGTTAATCAGCATGACGCACTTCAGACGTTCAACCGTTGCCATAGGGGTGTTCTTAACGATTCCTTATTGTCAAGAGTAATCACGACACGGTATATAGAAGGATCAAGTCTACGACTAAGCTCTCGATCCCAATGAATCAAATTATCCTCGGAATTAATGCACCGAGTCCGGTGTATGTACGTGTTCATGAAATATTATAGTGGTATCCATCGGAAAATCTCTAAGGGAGCCACAAATCAATGTGGATCAAATATATATACAGTTAATCCTCTATTCGATTTCGTCTGAGAAAGCGTGTAAAATTCGATGTGAGATAACGTCGGAAAAATTAGTTCACGCTTGTAAGAGAAAAAGAATATAGAAAAAAATTGAGCAAAATAGTTAGTGATCCAACTGTACTAGAAACCTTTATTTAAATAAAAATTTAGATATTTCGTTAGAAATTTAAAAAATACGTGATAAATGAATAAGAAGATTAAACTAAATCTCCGGAATCCTCTCATAACTCGATGGAAATAAGTTGACCGGTACCGCAAACGCATTAACAATTACTTATGTTTACGAATATATATATTATATATATCGTTATAAGACGGCGAAGAGGTCTTTACACAGACAGCCTTATAAATACGCCCGCATAAAACTTGCAGCTTCAGCTGCAACGACGCGAAACTTCCCGAGAAGCATCTCTGACAAACGCAAATTCGCCCGCGGTTCTACCGTGAACGCAAAACTTATTCCTAACCAACAATGAATTACACAGAGCTTTGCTGGCCGTCTTGACACGATCAATAAAAAACTTTCACAACGATTGCGCAACGTTTTCGTTAATAACCCGAGATAATTATAACGCGCGTATATTACGCGTGCGTATGTGTGTGTGAAACTGTGCATGTAGTGATGCATAAGAAAAAGTAAACTCATTATATTTTGTGTTATCCCGGAATAAACATTCATTAAAAAACGTAAATTATCGCGGAATATGCATATATTTACGCAACGTAGTATGTGCGATTTTGCGAGCACTATTTAAATCGTAATTGATGTGCACACACAGAGAAATGCGTCCCGGTTGTATTTAGAGCCGCACCAGAGCAAGTCTCCAATTAAAACATCGTTCGCGAAATTTTCGACATTTAGGTAGAGTCAGGAAATTTTGCGGCGTCGGCAATGGCAGACGCTTTCATCAGCAAATCCGCTAAATGCATCGAATTATTTATATTTAAAGATATTTACCGCGTATTGAACGTTTCGTCGACAATGTGCCTCTCGTTATGTATTTTGAATTTGCCAACAAAAAAAGATCAAAATTTATATAAATTTAATTAAAACTTTATTTGTATATACACGCACAATACACACACACACACATTTTGTAGCGTATGTTTAATATTTGCATATGAATCAATGTATATCAATTTTCTAAAAAAAAAAAATGAGCAATAAAAAATGGATTCTAATACTAATTCTAGAATCCGTTTTTTATTTTTTTATTTTTAGAAAATTATTGATACACAATGATTCATAAAAAAAATATATAGATATATATATTTCCTTGTTTCGAGAGAGATATATTGTATTCTCTTATCACAAAAATACTTCAGTATAATATCGTACTATGATATGTCGTATTATCTGTTGTCTATTACCACTATACAAATGTTATAAAATAAACAATTTTCACTCACCAACACATGCAATAGCGAAGTGTAGTCCACAGCACGTTGATCTGTAAATACAATATTTAAATTATGTATATACATGTATATATATATACATACATACATATATATATATATATATATATATATGTATATGCCTACTAATGTACAATAATGATATTTCAAAGTAATTAATATGCGCAATTTTTTTCGCGTCCTTTAAAAAGATATTTAAACAAATATAACAAAAATTATGTTTCTTAAAAGAAAATGTTATGTAAATGTGTAAACTTTTATAAAATATAATAAATATAAAAAAGTTTCTTATATAAAATCTTAAATATAAATAATTAAATATAAATTTTAATTATTTATTAATAAATAATTCTGTATAAATAAGTTATATAATTATATCTATGTAAAAATTTTTATATATAAAAATCTCAATTATTATAAGTATTTTATTATAAATATTTTAAGAGATTTTAAAATAAAATTTTAAAAATATTTTATATGCATAAAAATAGTATATTATATGTATAATGTAAAGTAAATTCCGCGAAGATAAAGCAAGTAATTTTATCAGTACCGAATTAAAAATAAATTAAATGTTATAAATTATGTTATAAATTGTATTTATATGCATACCTTCATAGTTGTCCCGTTGTCGCCCGATGCCTCCCAGGGCCTCCTCCTCCTCTCTTGGTCTTTCGTAGCACTCACAACACTCGCGAAAACACGAATAATTACGATCGCCCGACACTTTACACGGCACTCCCGACACGCGAAACTTTACACGGCACTCCCGACGCGACGCGTGAGACACACGCGTATTTCGCGCATTGCTTTTGCAATGAGAAAAACGATGCGAAAACTATAATCGCGCGAATCAGCTTACCTGTAACAAATAAAATACATATATGTATAGAGATATTTAAATAAAAATTATGTGTGTTTCTTAAAAGAAACGTTATTATATATTTATTTTGCATACCCCACAGTTGCCCCGCTGTTGCCCGATGCCTCCCCGGGCCTCCTCCTCCTCTCTTGGTCCTTCGTAGCACTCACGACATTCGCGAAAAACACGAATAATTACGATCGCCCGAAACTTTACACGGCACTCCCGACGCAACGCGTGAATCGCATGCGTATTTCGCGTACATTGCACAATAAGAATAAATGATGCAAAAATTATAATCGCACGAAGCAACGTCGCGAATTTCGCAGTCAAACTCGCGCGCAAATTATCAGCAATGCTACCTGTAACAAATAAAATACATTCATATATTAGAGCAATCTTATTATTTCGCATTATAATATACATGATATAAATATGTAAACTAGAATTAACGATAGATATATCCACGAGTCGCAACACATTCGCGCGCGCGAAAATAGATCAGGTTAGGTTGGGTTATGTGATTGTTAGCATAGATTTTGCATTGAATTTCTCGCGAAATATGCGCTTCGGACAATTACGATTATATATAAATGTTGAAATTATAATGTGTGATTGATAAATATTACAATGCAAAGATTAGAAATGATTATGCTTACTAATTAATCATAGCGGGACGCAGCTCGAACTATCTGATACTCGCGGCGTTTCGGTAATGGCCGACACTACAAACATCGGCAACTTCATTCTAATAGCGCGCGCGCGAGAGAGAGAGCGAGAGAGAGCGAGAGAGAGAGAGAGAGAGAGAGAGCGAGAGAGAGAGAGAGAGAGAGAGAGAGAGAGAGAGAGAGATATATATATATATATATATATATATATATATATATACTATATATGATTAGTGGTATATTCTGTAAGAAACTTTCGCTCTATAAGCTCTGTAGCTCTTTAGCTCTTTCTTTTTTACTCTACAGTGCTACATAGCTTATAGAGATACAGCGTTATAGAGCATTTTTACAGAATAGACCCGATAATATTAATAACTAATTAAAACTCGAAGGAGATTCGTTCGAAAAGATATAGTTTTAGAATAAGTACACTGAGAGAATTTTCTCTTAGAATTTACCCTGAAAATCATGGTAATCGTGGGACAATATATGGTATGGAAAGAATGGAAAGAAATTTTATGAGAATTTCTCTGATTAATATTTATCACAATAAAAATAGTAATATCTATCACAATAAAATATAAAACATGTTTGATTAATTTCACTAAACTGCATAGTAAAATTAATCAAACATATTTTATATTTTATTGTAATAGATATTATTATTTTGATTGTGTGATAAATATTAATCAGAGAAATTGTCATAAAATTCTTTCCATACCATATTGTCCCACGATTACCATGATTTTCAGGGTAAATTCTAAGAGAAAATTCTCTCTGTATATAATTCTCGAAAATCGACTGGCGTCTCATCTCAATATCTATAGACATATAAGTATCCGGTTGTCTTTATTTAATTAATATTTTTTTGCTTTTAAAAGGCAGAACTCTTTTTAAAACTCATGTAAAAACTATAAATTTTTTTAATCCTGTTAATTACTGATAAAGAAAATGCAAAGCGTCTCACTTTGTCCCAAGGCATTTTCATTGTTTAATGGCCAAAGCTATTTGTTTAAAAAACTATCAAGAACTCTATAACTATCGAAAATCAAGCCAAAACTTTTAATTATTTTTCACGAAATCAGACGCCAGCTTCACACACATCTTTTAAATATTTTTAAGTTAAAAAAATTAATCAAAGATGATTTAATAGATTCCATAGCTTACATATTGTATGAGTTTTCTAGCAATAATGAAACTTCTGTCTAGTAGGATTGTCCAAGAATAATTTTTCACACTATATCAATGCTGACGAGATCAATGCTATAGTCAGACATAAGTGTTGCAAAAATGTTAGATATAAACCCATCATATATGATAAAATCTTGTCGCCCCGAAATTTCTTCTCTCATTGGAGAAAAACAGATGGGACGAGCGCGCGAATAAGACAACCTGATGAAGAATGTCATGCCATAAGAAATTAAAACGATAAGGTCGTTAAGTGAGTCGAGCTTTTGTTCATACGACGGTCGCTTCCTCCACGTGAGTAATACGAAACGGCGGGAGGCATGAATCAGAATCAGGGGAAGCCAGCGAAAATGAATGACAACCCATTTGTATGACGTGCTCTCTCCCTTTCCCCTGTTTCTCCCCGTCGTTCGTGTAACCGTCGCGTCTTCTTCCTCGGTCATAGGCAGGTAAAATATCGCGAGCGCACAAAACACGGTTCTGGTTACCACCCGGTGTTACAGCGATGCGCGCGCGAGCGCGCGTGGGATAAGAAACCGGAAATCTCCGTTGCGGTGCGACCTATACGGACAGTAAAGCTCGCGGTATGATTGCCGCGGGTTCCAGTTTATGCACTGACAGTGAATTATGAGGCGGACACGAGCCACACGAAGGAAAGCGCGGGCGCCACGTCGACGAGGCGTTAGACTCGTGCCAGGTTACGATCGTAAGGGATTCCCGGGGCTCTATAAACTTGGAACGAGAACAGCCAATGTCATTCCGCGACTTGAAGGCGGAATGAAGTGAATGTTGTCTACATATATAGCATTTACTCCTTCAGCCTCCCGTAGCCTCTACAAAATGATATTTGATGATCTCGTTTGATGGGAGCATTAATGTTACTTATGCTATGAATGCTACGACTCATGATCACTGTGCCTGGAGATTTAATGATTGATCTCAAGATATTTAAGATATTTAAAGCATTATTAAAAATTTACTAATTTGTTTAAAAGTGTATTAAACCGTATAATTTATTTAAATTTGTATAAAAAATCGATCTTATCTCTCTCTAGAAATAAAAAATTATTTCTATTTTAGAATATTTTTTATGTCTTGACAAGTTGTTTAAAAATATTAAGCTATTCTTTTTCTTTCTTACATTACTGAAAAGTAAAAGAATTAACTTAAAATTCTTTTTTCTGCAACTCTACAGATTTCAATGTCCTATTTTGGGTCAAATCAATAGAAAAGAAGGAATATTGCGTTATATTAAATATAAGAGAACTGAAAGGTTGCTAAAGTGCTTGCTCATGGAAAATGTGGCAAATAACACACCGCATGACTTGTCGCGGTATTGGCTTCGCATAAACCAGGTATTATTGACAATGCACAATCTGCCCCCCTCCTCACACACATACACATACTCTCTCTACCTCTCTCTCTCCTTCTCTTTCTTTCTAAGCATCTTATTTTTCCGACATAAATTAGAAGCCTTAATTTACGATGCAATATAGATATAATTTTTATCCCAAAGGAAATTGCATTGAATGTCGCCGCACAACGATGACAGCATGTCGATTCAAGGAGAACACAGCCAGTTAGGAAACCGAAAGTATCCCCAGATAGAACTGCTCGAAACATTCCCTTGGGATAGTTGAAATACTCTTTCCCGAGAACTGCACTATACTTCGTTCCTAATTTCAAATACTATCGCATTGACTCTCTTGCTCCTATTTCCGCATTTCTATCGGCGTGTACGAGGGACGACTAATTTATAAACTGTCCACAGATTCATTAATTCTCGCGGCGATTTATTGCGCGACGTGTATCTTGACGAAAATCTTAGCACTTTTGTCTCAAAAATGGAGCAACGTAATTCAATAAACATTAGCTAGCGTTTCGATTTTCAAATATTGCGTTTCCTTGAAATCTTATAATCAAATACAATACTATATATATATGTATATGCGTATGTGATTTCATATCTCATCTTATTTGAAACATTATAAATGTGTTATAAAGCTAAACCGTAATTAGAAATATTCAGAAATATCAAAAAGAAAATTTACATATTTCTAATTAAAATAAATCATTATTTATCGTGCTCAATTGTCGTAGGAATCGCTTATTAAAGGATGCATTCTTTAACTTGATTCATTTACTATGATGATCCAATCCAGAGACCGAAACGTACAGACGTTATAAAATTAATCAATAAATTAGAAGAAAAAGAATGTGTGTTAATCGCGCCTGGTTTTTAATAGCTCATTTTCTTGTTAGTAAATAATTAGCATACAATAAACAGTTATTTTATATTATAATACCAAAATAATTTAGAAAAAATACTGATTTAAAGATATTGAAAAAATTCGAGAATTTGCTGATACATTATTGATACAGATAGAAATGTACATAAGAAACAAAGGCGATTGATGAAGTGCGTAAAAAACATCCGATTGATTTAATGTTGTACATTTGATTAGATTTATAGATTCACGTATAAATACTCGAATGAGTTTATATGCTCTAAATACTCGACTGTGAATATATATACTCGAAACATACATAAATCTATCCGATCTGCACATTAAATTAATGAATGTTCTCTCATGAAGCATCCAAGATAAAATGCGCTCACTGCTTTGTGATATATATATATAGTAAACATTATATCCGGAGAACTTTATGTTCTTAACATGATTAATATTTTCCCGATCGCATACGCACTCTTGGCAATTTATACCTTTTAAATAATCATATTCGATATGAAATTATGGTAATCAAGATAAAACTTTAATTTTAATGAGGAAGAGAAAGCAAAATATTTGTTGAGATATCCATTAAATCCATTACCCATATCATATTTTCGCTATATAAACTGAAAATATTTTTAATTTATACATTAAGATAATAAAACTAAAATTAAATAATAAACAAAGTTTTATTTACGCTAATTGCATTTGTAACAATAATTGCGAGAAGCTTTTCTAATTAACATAAGAGAACACTGCTAATTAGCAGACGCTTTCATGCGTTTAGATAACATCTATTTACATATACTCCATACAATTTTGTAATTATATTAAAATATATATATATATATATATATATATATATATATATAAAATTCCATCCGCTATTATAATTATATGTGCCTTGTCTTCTACAAATACAAAATCTGTAAGGTTTTTTCAGAAAACCATGAACATATTTACAGAAGTATCTCAAAACACATTTTTACTAATCTTTTAATTATTGCTTTCATATATTTCTATATGTAACATATAGCTTCATAAATAAACAACTAAAGCGCATACGATGTCGCGATTACTTTGCTGTTTGCCTTGTTCTCACGTTACGAATTTTATGGCAACTTCGGCACGCGACCATTCACGATCGAAAACATGGCATACTGCAATCAAGTTTGAAAACCAAAGCGAAAGGAACGTATAATTCCGGCCAGTAAGCATCGCTCGTATACCGATTTTACGATCGTTTCTCACCTTGAAAAAACGCATAGTAAAGCAAGTAAAGAGAGGAAAACTGTTATAAAAGACATATAAAAGACGTAAATGTACGATGTGTACGGGGGTGATTTGTGTTGTATATACAAGCCAGAAGAAGGGGTTATTGCCACTAGTTAGTAGCCCGAAAGCAAGCTAAAGGCGATTCGGATAAACTGCGTTTCAAATTATCGCTCCTCTTCCGGAGCAGCAAACAGCGGTTCCACGGGGACGTTTATTTCCCCCGCGACACGAGTTACGTAATCTTATATCCGTTCTCCCTTTTATGTAACACGCCGAGATGTGAATCTATGTACAAGGCGTCTCGGGAACGCGAGGCAGTCAGAAATTGCCGCGTTTCACTTTAAGAAATTCAGAGACATTTTTCCGCGAGATAATTTATAAATTGAGAGAAATCTCTATAATATAATTAATCTTTGAAATATGAACTGTCGTAATTTTTAATTATTAATGTTCATCGTGAGAAACGATCTTTGAAATTCTAACGTTATTTATTAATACAATGGAATCTCCACTTTCCTGATCTATTCTATCAAATGCGAATAATGGCATATGCAAAACAGTTCATTTATTTCAACCTATACCGAGAAGAAAAGAAGATATTACATATAATTGATTGCGACAGGTATCATAATTCAACATGGTCGGATCAAGAGTCGTAATTAGATTGACAGTCGAGGAAGGCTGTTATTTAGAAGTCTATTATGGTAGTACAACGTTTGCAAACTAATTTTCGTCAGAAGTTCCTCGAGCGAAAACTGATTTGAAATTGAAATGCTGCCAAAAAGAGAAGTAGGGGACATGCAAACATAAATAGATATGCATATATGAGTGTATTCAGCACAAATTCAATCTCTCAATCTGATAACGATAAATCATTTTTATGATGGTCCCTAGAGTTGCCCAACCATTTACTAATGTACAGGAGAATGACACATATATACAATTCTCTTTAGAATAAATAAAAGATTTACACAAATTAAAAAATTAAAGAAATTTTCCGTAATCTCTTTAAAAGAATATTTACGACAAATAGATTAATATTTTTCTTCTAAAACTTTTTTATGTTACATAATACCTATTGAATTATAACTTGCAAACCTATACAACAAAATAAAAAATATTCTATTAAATATTCTATTAAAATCTCGAAACTAAGCACACATAATGCATCTCATTTTTCTATCATTTTTTCTTTAATAAAAAATATAAATTATTCACGTTAACCTATTTTACTTTAACTAGTTTGCATAAATTGCTCATCTAATCATAAAACCGTTTCCGTATCGCATATCGAAGTTCGATTAAATTTGCAATATCTCGAATTCTGACGTCTATCATTATTTTAATTCAATTCCAATAATCCTGCCGTTTTACAATAACAGAAATAATATATCCCGATTACATTGTTTTTGTGTGCATACGTTCGCGCGTGAGCAAACCACTTAAATGTTTTATAAAAAATCAATAATAACAACAAACTCTTTAATATTGATTTTATCAGATTCCTTACAAAATTGCATACCAATATAGTAATAATACAGATATAATAAAATCATCTAAATCTCTTCTAACCGCAATGCGGTGTCTAATAAAATAAAATTAACTGCAATTAAAACATTTAAAAAATAATATATATAAAACATATCAATGTTTTATAAAATTATATTTTTTCCCTGGCATGTATACTTACTGCATTAATAACAATTGAAAATAATCCAAAGCAAATTATAAAAAATTCACAAGATATTTAACAACTTAAAAATTTTTTTAGATTACTTTTAATCATTTAGCTCAACTGTAATATTTTTAGACACAAAACAAATAAAAATTTTAATTTAAACATCTTTAGCCACATTTGCTCCTACAATAACTATAAAAGTTATTCGGGAATACTCGTTTTTTGCCTTGTATACTTAAATTACAACTAACAATTCGAAAATGAAGAGATAGCTTTTAGCAAGTCTTTGTAAAATCGCATCTTACATTTCAACGACGAACAACGGTCTTCCGATTCCTTTCGCGACAGCTGTCTAAAGTACCGATCTTCGCTAGAGTAATTTAATAGTACTCGACGAAGTAAAAGCCTTCACACAACGCTCGCGCCCAAAACTGCGAGCGAGATTCGGCGTTCTCCTCTTCGACAAAGTTCGAAACCTTTTAGTGCTTTGTTGAACCCTCCGGTCTCTCGACTCGCCCTCAATCCCGTCCCTTGCCCGTTGCAGATCCGCCGCCGTTATCCGGTACATTTAAGTAACTTTAACTCCTGCTTGGGAACGTCGAAGGGCGTCTTGCATTACAATTCACTGATCGAACACGTCAAGTCGCTTAATATTCGGCTTTATGCTTTCACTGCGGCTTTATGCTCAAATACGATAACGAAAGTTGCAGTAGCGTTAAACGCGCTAGTTAAATAAAAAAAAAAAGAAAATAAGAATTCATATAATGATAAGATGCGATTTTACAATATGACTAAATTTTACCCAAAATCAAGTTAGATATCTGCACATCAAAACTAAAAAATACACTTCCAAGAGATTCTACCTAGAGAAATATATAATAATAATGTAACAAAAATATGTAATAGCAATTTTATACTATAATAAAATTTCTTAATCCGTGATATTTTTGTTGTATAACTTAATAATAATTTCTCAAGCAAAATTTGAAAATAACTCAATACTAGAGAAACTTTATTTTTTGCCAAAATCTATTTTTCAATAAAAATTTAAATTATTTTTATTTATTCCTTAATTATCTCTTTGTCACAAACTTAATTAAAAAAGATAAATATTTAATTCATTATTGTCATCACCAAAAAATGTATGTTAATAGAACATTCCTCGAATAATTTAAACATTAATATACCCATAAAATCCAAAGAGCAGTTTATTCACGCGCACGTCAACCTTTTTCGATATTCATATTTCTACTCTCTTTCTCTATATCACAATTGTAACCATAATACACAGATGAGAAAAAAAGGTATTCATTTAATCATCAATAATCGTTAACCGATGCTGACACAATCATCCCGTGAAGATGCAATTTTCTCTCGAACCCATTCTCGAAATCTTTTCGCCTGTACAATCCGACTATAGTGGCTCGTCAACTACGTCCGACCACCCTCCGTCTTTTCCTCCTCCTTTCCCCAAACCTTCGCAGCGCGACACAGCTTCGTCGTAGTTATCTGGTACATTTAAATAATTGCAAATCCGGAGCACCGTTTTAGCGACGATAATTTATTGGAGCAATTCGCGCCGCTCGCTGAAGCGACTCGCTCCGTAGCGAATTCCGCCATAGCTCCACCCTGCCTTCCGTAATCATCGTCGCGGTGTATCCACGTGGATTCATCCCCTGTGTAGCCTTCTTTCATTGACGCCAGAAGCGAGGTACAAACCGAGGGGGTAGTCTAGGGGAAGCGGTTGGACTTAAGCCCGTCGATGTTATATTCAACATACAACCCTACGACGCGATGCCTTCCCTCCTTTCTTTCTCGCCCCGACGAGCCGCTTGTTATGATTGTCTCACGTAGAGAATCAGTCTTACCAACTTTTACAAGCGGAATTTTGATTGCAATGAATATAGAATTGCAAAATTTCAGAATTTTATTACAGTATATAAAAATGTGGAAAGAAAAAATACTTGTATAAGTTCTACAAAAATTTTTTTTGTTTCAAGAACTTTAACACACAAAAAATGTGAGTGAAAATTCATAATTAATAATGCGTAACTATATGTAGCAAGACTATAAAAAAAAGATAATAAAATTACTTCAAAAAATAATTATTAAGTCATTAATAACGGCAACGTCAAATTACGAAAATACGAAAGAAAAATATTATTTTAAAAATCATGATTAAATTAAAATTTTAAATATATATGTATATGTATATTCTAATTTCATAAAAGAATAGATATATAGTATATGAAATTTCTGCTACAAATGCCATAATTACGATTGGTAATGCTGATATATACATGTACATATACATGTACATTCAACCCTCCGTCCAGAACCGCAATTCTGAGGATGGTATGAGTTTCCCCCCCGAGTTAAATGACCTTCGAAGCCTTCGAGTGAGGAAAGAACATTAAGCGGAAAGAAATATCGTGAAGAATGGAAAAGCGGCGTTATAAAGTCACCCTCGTGAAATATGTTCGTGATGCAGCGAACTGTAGAGTCGATCAGGACCCGCGTCGTTTTTCATTCTAGGTACATGGACGGTAAGCGAAACGCGTCGCATCGCGAAACGTCAGCCATTTGCAAGTGATATCGATCAAAATGCATACCGATCGGCTAGATTTGTTATTTTTGTCAAATTAGATAATATAAACAAGAGCGATTTTACACATCTCTCAAAATGTCAATTTTCAGCAAAATTTGAAGCAAAAACGTTCGAACTTTAGTATTTTATCTTATTAATTTATTAATATATTTTATATCTATATTATTCATTAAAATTACTAGAAATTAAAAAATCGATGTAAGAAATTATTTACACACAAAAATCAGAAAAATATATAATAAAATTAAGTCATATTATCGGGAGTTCGCCTTCATCTTTCTAAAAAGAAATCTTCTGAAAAATCTCTTTTAATAAGTATTTTTCCATATATCTGATGCAACTTTTAAATTGCGCATGAACTGATGTCCTCTATTACAATAAAGTGAACATAAAGAACTTTAATTAACCTTAATTCGCCGATGCATTATCGCTTTTCTAGCGCCCATTAGCGAGCAAGTTAATTCACGCACTGTATGTAATTCGATAAAAATTCCCGGGGCTAATAGTATGCGGCTCGACGAATTCGATTATCGCGGAGAGCCACCACACTCGCGTACGACTTCGAAAATGTAAATGGACGGAAATTAATAAAAATAAATTTTCCCGTGCTACCCGGCAAATTAAATATCTATACGTACGCGGAATTTCTGTCGGCCAAATTGGCGACGCGTGTGCGAAATGCGAAGTATCACTGCAAACATTTGATGGTTGGACAGAATGTGTTATACTCATCGAAATGATGAAAAAGTGAAAATACAAAACCTATGTTTCAAAATATATGTCCTTTTCGAGTTGCATGTAACTATGTTGACAACAAAAATGATGTTTATAATACTGTTTTATAATTGTAAAGTAGAAAAACAAATAAATAACAGAATTAATAAATCCTGTTATAAATTTTCCAATTAATACTTGAAAATCATGCATTATACAATTTCTTAAATATCGTGGTTAAAGCTATGTTGTTAATTGATTTTTCTTCTTTATACTCCTTTATTGTCATAATCAATCAATAACATCAATTTTATTGACGTTATTCGTTTGCCTGTATTTTTGCTCTTTAAACAAAAATTAAAAATGACTGCGAATCAAATAATAATAAATAATTGCTTCCATCGTTTTCAAGAGCACACAATAGCTTCAATACATAACGTTCATGGTTAGAGAGATATACTTTATATAATACCCGCAATATTTTTTGATCCTTAAAATAAGCGTCAAACAGCGATGTATGCATCAACAAACAATTCAAAACAATCTCTGCAATCGGCACCAGTCGAGACCGCGATGGAAATGTTGCGCGTTTTAATGAATTCGAGTATCATTTATCCGTTTCAGATTCGAAAATCAATTACAGAAGTGTAACGGCAATATGTAACGAGCAAAAATATATTTTTCGTAATTTTTTAATGCCCACTCTTTCTCTGGCATTGCGATCTCGCCAAGTGTTGCAACGATGCAACGTGCCGGCAATTTAAATTGATTCGCACGTACGAGTATTTTACACCGCACAATATCGAATAAAAAAAGAGAAATAAAATAAAACGTGTTCTTTTTCATAAACAATTAGTTATAATTCAGCACGAAATCTGTAACAACCTTCTGAAATTGAACCTAACGCATAGATACGTCTTGCCTATCTGGGTCAAGCAGAAATAACAATGTTCCCGATAAAAGACATTGATTTAGTCTTTATCATTCAATGCCACACCCATCGTCTTTGAATTTAGCTTCATTGAAATTATACCGTGATAAGATAAACTCGCGACCATTCCATTTATTCGTAGAATGTAATCTGTTGTACGTAAATTAACGCAAATAATAAAAAAGTTTGTAGTTGATTTGAGAATGCAAAAAATAGTTTTATCGTTTTATTAAATATAATTTCATTTATTTATTGAGAATATTAAATATTTTAATATTATGTTATTTTGATTAACACGTACACACATGCACGTACTTACGTTCACTCACTCACTATGTTTATTAATTTATCAAATTGGTTATTAATTATTTATCGACAACAATTTCATGATAAAATTTGTTATTAATTTTAATAATGAGACGTGTGTGGTTATTCCCCAACATTCAAAAAAATTAAATTTTAATACATCATTTACATTATGTGCCGTTTTTAAATTTAGATTTGCATATACATCTATAAAAAAAATAATAATTCGAAAAAATTGAGGAAGGCTAATTTCATAAAATTTTTTGTTAAAGATACACAAACGAAAATTCAACTTGGACGTTAATGTGTAAACGAAAATTTATCAGTTAATTAAAAATTAGTATAATTAAAAATTTTATAAAGTTCGGGTGAAGTTAGCTCTTCCAAATATTTTTTGAATAACTATTTTTCTAGAAATATGCAAATAAAAATTCGAAAACAACAAACATATCCAATCAAATGACATAGAAATTTATTTTCTTTGAATATTAAGAAGCTAACATTATATGGTTAATAATGAATTATACTTTAAATCAAATTTTTCTCGTTTTTGTTCTATTAGAAAAATATGTTTACTCATGTAAAAAATTATGCAAAATAAATAATAATAAAATTTAGATTTAAATATATCAAATTACATTTTAATAATACCTTAAATATACGCCATAATATCCGTCAATAAAGAGTCATTAGCTGATTATATTATTTATTTAGCCGTATAAAGTTTTATTGTAGCCATATGAACAGTTTAATATTCATTTTGTCAGATTTAAACGTTGTAATTACACACAGATTAATATGTGCACAGATTATCAACGAATAGCGATAATATACGATAATGCAAATGATCAAAAAATTAAACTTATTGCATATTTTAAAATATCAATATTCACACGTAATATTGTAATAATTCTACTGATTCGCTAAAAATTCAATTAAACTACCATGTTTATAAAAGAGCTTCTTATGGCAATTTATGAAACAGTTCTACGCAATAAAATTATCTGTTCCCCGCAGAGAAAATCTGATAATAAATCCAATTCGTAAATAATTTTGCGATGAATATAGAGCGATGGCGAGCGAAATAAATCAGAATAGCGCGATTAAGGGTGGGAAATCTTGAAATATTGATAATCAGCATCGCCTCAGCATATTCTTTCGCAGTTTTTCAACTCTCTTTCCGTTGTTGCGCACAATTCAGTTCGCTTATAAATTGTTGTGCGACACAAACTGGAATCTCTTGGGATACGGAAATAACGTTTCAATCAATTGCATACGATACCAAGTGCAATACAATATATATATATATATATATATATATCATTGCCTGAAAATCTATTTAACGAACGCGGATCCGCAAATGAAAATTAGTAATACCGTTGTTGTTCCTAACAAATACATGCGCGCGGCGTTAAACAAGCACAAAAAAAAGGAACACAATTAATTAAGCAACAGTTCATGCGATACATCCCGCTATTTGTATACGATAGAGTCATCCTTTATGCGGAATCTGACTAGTCTATGTTGAATATAGTGCCTCTTCGCTGCCGCGAACAATTCCACGATACTCCTTTGGGGATACGCGAATGTTATATATATAGCGCGGCGTTTCCATAAATTTAACAATTCCCTATTCGTCGTCCCGCTGCCGTTGTAACCACAGAAACGTGACTTTCATCGGCTTTCATCAAATAAAAATTTAACGCATTTGTTTAAAAATGTTCGCATGGCAGAGCATATTAATATCGATTGATCCATTAGCTGAAAACCTTCTATCGAAAAATAATAAACGCATTTAATATTTAAACTTTAATAAAAATGGAAACTTTTGATAGTAAACGTGTCAACATAATATTAAAAAGTATTAAATATAATATAGTTATTCAAGCGGTCTCTTTTATTATTTTTATTATGATCGCTACAATAAGCTATTAATGATTAAAAATATTATAACTATTCTTGATGCGCCGATAATGTTCAATCAAATTTCTAATCTAATTTCAGAATGTGTCGGTAGATATTTTTAATTTACATTGAGAGAGAATTGAGTGCTTGTGCTGGATATAAAGCGGATCTCGATAGTACAACGACAGACAGAACGAGGAAAAAGAGAGAAGAGAAAAGGATAGGAGAATGCGAGGGAAGAGCAGAAAAGTACAGATTCGAAACCATATGCGCGTGCTATACGGCGCACGTCCGAACGATATCCGGGAACTCTTTTTATCTGCGTTGTAAACTTTTGTGTCTACCATCCGCGCAATTCAACTTCATCGGATAAACCGCTCTGCCATACGCGCAGCGTAGCGGTCTACGGGGACGAGTGAAGAATAGCATACGTTTCAATAAATTTCGCCCGGCGAGCCACCCACAAGCCACCACCTGCAACCCCGGCAAATCCATTAAAAACGAATCACTCGAATCAACGTAACGCGATTTCGGTGGTGATCTACCTCTGTAAAATATACGAAATTGCGCCGCGATATTAGTTTATTCTTGCCTTCGTCGGTGGCATCAATGTTTTCCATTTCCATATTTTAAAGGAATCCATTCATGCATTGCAGCGCGGGTTTCATCTCCTCTCGCTGTACCGTATGTCTCGTCGCTGCCGAAAAACACGCTTTAATGGAAGATCCGTTTATTGGCCCAATTTATTTGATCCAATCCACTCAACTTGTATTATTATTTAAACGACAGTTAAACTATCTACTACTTCTTGCTTCGATTTATATTTAAAAAAAAAAATATATATATATATATTATACTGTCCGAAAAATATATATATTGATTATCGAGAATTCTGCAATTTTCTCTTAATAAGAATTTAATTAAACGACATATTATCTTTCATCTATTTTGGATCGTTATTCACACGTGCAGTGTTTAACACAGAAATGTCCGGTTCGTTCAATGTAAAACTCGACTAATTAACTAAGCCAGAATTTCAAGACCAGACATGAGTAAACGCGCAGTTATACAGAACTACGACCAAGGCAACTGTTCCTTCGATGCCCGCCATCACGCTCAATTCGACTGTATTGGGCAAACTGTTATGCGGTGCAGGATCCGGTCGATCCCGCGGGATGCAGCATGCGTTTCAATAAATTTCACTACCGTACCCTCATCCTTTCAGCCCTTCATCCTCTACCCCCTTCCTCCCTTCCCTTCCCTTCCCCGCCTTCTAGCCTCCTACATATCCGCGCGTCGTGCACTCGACTGTACTACAAATTAAACCGGCGTGTACTTCGCTCATCGAACAAAATTTCAACACCGGCTCGACTCGAAACTCGGCGCCATGGGTGACGAAGCATCGCGTTAACACGATGGTACATCCGGGCTCTCGTTGTAAGCGCCACGACTCGACGGCGGTAATCGTGAGAGGGTGGGGTGCGGATAGTAAAGAGTTGTGTATTTGGATCTTTGTTGAAACGCAACGACACGGGCAAATGCTTCCTGGTGTCCATCGCCTTCGATTGGACACCAGCGAGCGGAGAGTTTTTTTTCGCTGAGGGGAGAGTTTTTAATCCGCAGCTAGCTCGCTTGAAACAAATGTAATGGGAGGACAGAACCGTTCTACACTGCTAATTGAATTGTGTTATGCAGAAGAGGCATCCAACAGGACACAAAAGCTTGGACACTTCCCGCGAATGACGGGAAGGCACTCTCAACAGTCCAGACATGTGTGTGTTATCTCTTATTCTTTCACTTTTTGAAAGCTATTTATTCTCTTTCAGTATTACGCTATTCAATCGACGAAGAAAAGTTTCAGTCATGTTTACTGTCAAAATTAATATATCCTGTACCCCGCTAAATGCCTCATAAGAACTTTTTTCTCTCTCTTTGTCTAATAAATATTTTATATAATTTATCAGAGGAATCTATACGTACAGAGAGAACGCACATCTGCAGAATGTTAAAAATATCTTAATTCTGAGAGAAAAAATAAATCTTAATTATTTTGGTGAAAAATATGTAGAAATTTTACATTTGATAGAAATATTCCAGATTTGCCAAATGTTGTTTCTTTAAAGAAAGCATATAATAAAATATATATTTAAAAATATAACTGTATCTAACTATATGGTTATTGTATAAAAATATAACAATGCATGTAAATATGACTCGAATATTTATATGAAAAATAAACGTCGTTGCGATACAAGGAAAATCTTTATTTAGCTATTGGCAAACGTAACATCGTTGGCAAAACATTGCACATTAAATATTTCTCTTCATAAATACTGCGAACGTGTATTCGTAATCCCGAAATATTTCATTACGAGCTTTGGATGATATTAATCCAGCTCGGCATTTGCAAATACACACATTATATATATGCTATTAAGTGTACCGCAACACAAACACACGTAAAAGGCTATTTACGTTTTCGTTAATATAAAAGTAATTGCTTTGGAAAGAATGAGCATGCATGCGTTACTTACTTTTGAGTATTCTCCGCGTCTAATAAGAGAACGTTGAGGAATACGTATCTTGCATTTCTACTCTTCAATTACGGGAATTTCACTTCAACTGCACTCGTATCTGCAAATATAAATAGAAAAAATGTTATTATTATATTTATTTATTCGAGAAAAATCAAAATATTAATAATATGGCTGGTTTAATAAGAGAATATAGAGGAGAGTTGCTTAATGCGTACCGGTCATCGTATCTCATAAATTTCTTTATTATTATTGAATATAAATGATATTTAACGGTAAAAATATGAAATAAATGACCAAGACTAAGAAATATAAATAAAAGATTTCCAGATTATATGTTATTTTATGCATACAACTACATTTTGAAAAAGTACGGTTGATATAACTTTTGACTGATTTATTCTAGCTAATAATAATCCGAGTAATAATCTAATAATGCAGTTTTATTTTGCATTTTAATATTTTTCTAAAAGTAAGTATATTGTAAAATATTTTTATATTTATTTCATGTACATAGTATATTTATTATAAAGCTTATAAATTGATATTTATAAAATTAATCATATTTCCTACATCATACATACCACACAAAATAACATCTACAATCATATCACCAAAACAAAATAAATAGTATTGTTTGAACTATAAGTTAAATATTTAATATTAATTTGTGTACAAATTAGTGTCAAATAGGAAATATAATTAAAAATATACATGTTTCTTGTTCCGCGCTTATATTCGCGCAAATTGGCCGATCTTTTTAATTAATTTCTCCTTAATTATTGCAAAGATCTCAAAACGGACTTTCCTCAGTAATTCGCTCTATCTACACACGAGATACGGCGATTATCGCCCTGTATACACAAAATATAAAACTTTTCGATGATTTAAATTTTAAATATACATAATTCGGATTGAGAACGCACAGTAAAACAATCGACTCGCAGGATTGAGTAAATAAAAATAAAGATATAAGCTCCATGATTAAACGTCTAATAAATAATTAATCTTTAACTTTGAAATACTTATATAATTTTAATATTCCGCGTATATGCAGGGTGTCCGGTATAATTGCTGCACCTCTCGTATGCAGATAAAGGAAATTAAACCGAGAAAAGTCCGTTATGCGATCTTCATAATATATATATATATATATATATATATATATATATATATAATTAAGGAAAAATTAATTATACTTCTATCAAACTAACATTAGAAAAATTTTGATATAATTGATAGAGTTCTAGCTCCGTGAAGAATTCTAGATTTCTTAATACGTATTTGAAATGATTCTAGAACAATTAAATGTAAAAGATAAAGGTTCAAAAAGAGAGATATGTAAAGTAATTTCGGCAATCAATGCACGAAGCTATTGTCAACTTAAAATCACAGAATCTGTCGTATGTTGATGGTTAATAACAAGTGGCTTGTATCAATTTTCCAGCTCGAAAACTGGAGATAATCGTGTGTTTCGGCAACGTGACGCATTCGACTTATCAAGCTTCCCCTCATTTAATCGGGCGCGATGGAAATCTCGATTTATCCGGCTCGACAGCGAGATAAAACCACTCGTATTACTATTCGGGATTGTCCGAACGGCGATAAAAGACTGACAGGAGCGAGGTGTGACGGCGACCGGAGTAAATAAATATTCGGCCATTCGTTTGGAGAGAACTCCCTTCGGCTGCGATGAGAGGTTGGTTCTGTCTTTCTCTCTCTCACACACATACACACACGCACGCACACATTCTCGTATTGTTTTCGTAACGTATGCGCGAATGTCTAAATCTTTCGGACATTTGCCTCGAAAATTTTCCCAGCAACAAACATCACGACGCGTTCGTTTACAGAACGTGCCGTGCATGCTCTTTAAATATCGGAATACCGTCGAACGCGGTCTATAATCCTAATGGATGACATTCCACTTCACGAATTTCCCTCAAGATCCGATGCGGTCGGTGATTTATTGTCTCGCGTGTTTATTTCTCTTTTTTACTCCTCGAAAGAACGAGTTCGGCAACGTCGCGAGGACCTTTGTTCTCTGAGCGTCCCCGGGGGGTAGAGAAACTCGTCCTCTCCGGACTCCTTCCTTAAAGCAATCCCGTCTCCAGACGGCAAACGAGCCCGTCCGCTCTCTCTCTCTCTCTCTCTCTCTCCGAGGAATATCCTAATTTATTCCAGTAACCGCCTCCACACTAGGAAAAGTCGGAAGATCTAAAGGACTTCTTTTTCGCACGCCGCACAAAGTACCGAATCGCTTTTATTAGCTGAATGTGCAAGTCATACAGTGACAATCAATAATAATAAGTTAAAGAGACTTGAATGAAAGAAATATATTCTTATGAAAGATATCTTCAGAGATTAACTATTATTCATATATTATTAATAAAAGAAAAATTTGTATAAAAATTTATTTGAAATTTTTTACATAGATTATTAGCAACATTCAGTTGCATGTATGGTTATTAAATTAAATATGAATTTTACATTAACGTATTCTGTCATTATTATACTAGTTTAGACCAATGTATACATTTCTTTTAGTTCAAAAATATTATGTATAGAAAAGGTTGAAATGCTAAAGTTTACAGAATAAGTTAACAAAGAAATGCTAATTTTTTGTGCTCGAGAGAGCATTATGAAATTTTCGCATATCTCTGGAGAAGGCAGCGATGTCATATCAGCGATTTATAAAGCTACGTTCAATAAAACAGAAAGAAATTTATTTCATTTAAGAAAAAAGCTGCACACAATCGTGGGAGTTAAAGAGACGCTCGGGAAAAGAAAAGCGATAGTGGATTAAGCACGGAATGAACGCGCGCGAACGATGGAATTATTAAAACAGACGCGAGGGGTATTGCTGCAATAAATTATACAGAAGGCACCGTGGACGCGCGTCCGGAACGAGGTAGAGACGAAGCATAGGCCCCTCAGGGAGATGTAAAATAATACACGCGCCGTATTTCCTTTATGCGATGCGTCGCGGTCTCTGCCTCGGCGTTTCGCCAACCAGCGGATTTTAGCGTCGCCGCAACACGGCCGTCGTAATTTCGTTTTCGGCGAGACAAGTGAATTATCTGACTATCTGTGTGTATTATCCAAATGGGGGTATATGCACAACACAACACAATCACGCTCTTTATGCGATGCTAGATTTCCATTCTAGCGCCCAACAGTTTGTCGCGTTGTTTCGCATTAAATTCGATATTAAAAAAAATTATGATATATATAATAATTTTATTTATTTAATTGTAATTAAACAGTAATTATTGACGAGAAATTAAAAATGACAATAAATGTTACAAGCAATACTAATTGTAAGTAGAAAGATATAGCATTTTCTCATAAAAAAGATTTTATTTTTATCTTAAATTAAAGATAATTTTTATTGCCCTCTCATGTATTGCTTTTATATTTCAATGCATGAAAAGATAAATTATTTATATCAAATTAAAATACTGTTTTATACATGTCGTGACTGATATATATGTATATATAATGGAAATTATTTATATTAAATTGAGATACGCGATGGAAGACTTTTGTAAATATATGTATATATGTATATGCATATATATGTATATACATATGTATATTTATATATACATATATATATGTATATACATATATTTATAAGTCTCCCATCGTATCTCAATCTGATATAAATAATTTCCAAATTTCCATTATATATATATCAGTCACATGTGTATAAAGTCTTCCAATTTAATATATAATAATTATGAATATATATATATATAAATAATTTCCATTATCTTTTCATGCATTAAAATGATTAAAATATAAAACATGAAAGCAATATGTGAGAGGACAATTAATTTAAGATAAAAACAAAACTTTTTGTATGAGAATGTTGCATCTTTCTACTTGGTACCTGCTTTAAAATTAATTGCCATCTTTAATTTCTCGTGAATAATTCCCATTTCTTTATGGTTTAATTCTTTGTTTTCATTTCTGATAATATCTTTTCAATATCTCTGACTATTACTTTTGCTTTAAACAGTTTTAAATAAAAGAAAATAAAAGAAAAAATATATATAGACGACATGTGAGCCTGACAAGTCTGAATCTAAATTGCACCCGGATTGCGCTCGAATTGATTCGATGTCTCTTCGTCATTCGTATCTCGTATCCATCGAGAGTGGATGCTGCGGGTGCGGATTATTTTGAAAAGTATCGTTTTGGTGTTTGCCCGTGTTTAAAGGATAAAACACAATGTAGGATAACAAAGAGTTTTTTAATCGGTACACCAAATCGTTTGTTTTCCGTGCGTCATTCTGTTAACTTAAGCCTATAGATGTGAACTGTTTGATGTGATCGGTAACTATCAGTAAAAGTGAAACAACAAACGATCATACTATGCATGTAATAATTTAAGATATTTTTTTATCGTATTTTGATTCTAAAAGAAAGACGTATATAGAAAGTATTATATGAATTTGACTGAATGATTGTTATCTTATTAAATACCCAACATGTATTATTTTTGCTATGAGCATTTTTTTAATTATAATATTTTAATGCTTTATATAATAAATGCGAAAACCCCTTCTTTGCATTTTGAAATTAATATATGTATACATTTATTTTATATTTGTATAATTTCAAGAAATTTATAATTTCTTTATTATATAAAGTTGGAATATATAATACTTTGTCTCTTTGCATAGTTTTAAATTTTTTGACGTTGAGTAAATAAAATTAAAGCCTGAGACATGAATGCCTTCCCAAGTCGCAGCTCTGAACGTCACGAACGCCAGCTTTATCGATCTCGAGAATGTCTCCAAGTGTGACGTCAAGGCGATAATCATCGTGCCACCCAAATCGTCTACCTGCTAGTGCCGAATTTAACTTGTAAATCCGGAAAACGTCGCGAGTGAACTAGCAGAGGAAAAAGAGAGAAATAAGGAAGGAGAGAGTCCCGGAAGATACTATCATTGAAACGCAAGGCGAGATACGTTTTCAATGAGACATCACAGAAATAAGATATCTCCTGTTTAAAAATGATATTCAACATCGGTCTCAGTGGACAAACACAATCGTCACGATTACAAAGGCCCAAACGCGAGAGAAAATACATGTGCGGGATCACCTCGGATCCTATTCCGGTCCCCCGGGTACGATCGAGCGTTCTCCCGATTTTCTACCTGCGACGAAGGGTCAAAGAAAAAAAAAAAGCGGCGATATCTTCTTTTCCTATATCGTTCGAATACCGGACCCGTTGAAAATATTGACAGTACGAGAAATCTTCGAGCATGAATTGCAAGATACACGAAAAAGTGCCGGTTTTCGCGGAAAAGCAACAGTTACGAGCTGACACGGCTACGCGAAGCAATCTCCCTCCGACGAGTTTATGCGCGATATAATCTCGCGAGAATCGCGAAATTTCGACCTCCACCTCGTAAGGAGACCGTTGCTCGCGGAAGAATTCAGACAACGTCGCGGATTTCTTGGATCGTAGATTTTTTTTCGACGAACGTCCGTAAGGTTTTATGCAAAGCCAAATATCGCCTGCATCTGAAATAGCGGAGTGACGCATCTAAGATGCAGGAACGAGAAAAGCTACTTGAAAGTCCGAGGAAACTCTTGGAAATTCGTCCATGCTGTATCTCCGGAATAGAATAGCCTGGTAAAATAAACTTGCAAAGACTCGTTTAGCCCTTTCTTCGGGAAAATAAGTCGCTTTAATGGAATGATGATGTTGGTTAGAAACCACATGTGAATTTCAAAACATTATTTGGGAACTAAACTAGCGAATAGCTAATTAAATTTTTACTCGTTATACAATGACGCAAGCGTCATTAAATAAAATTTAAAATTGAAACTATTTTTAGATAAATTATGCGCATATTTGAAGCTATAATTTGTACGATATATTTAATACATTTTACATTTTCCTCCTCAAAAATAATAACATATTTTATCATAAAATTATTATTAAAAGAATTCAAAATAATAGAATTTGCTTTCTATAAGTAAAATCTTCAAGAAATCTTTGCAATAAAAAAAATTAATTATATTACATTATGTATTAATATTATTAGTGACTTCATAGAATAAAGATTAAATTAATTATTTTTAAAAATACTAATATCTCATTCAAAATAAATAAATTTTATTATCTTTCCGTGTAATCAAGCAGATGACACTGTAGTTAAAAAAATTAAAAAAAAAGAAAGCATTAAAAATATAAAGGATAGAAGAGGTTGACGGTTTGCTCCGCCACAGATGGAATGCTGGCACTTTTCTCGAGAAAAAAAGAGACCAGTCACGCTTGCTTACGAGCCGGCAGCATAAACACGCAAAGCAATTTTCCGGGAGGAGCACACCCTTCATCATTGTTCTTGATATAATCTCGCGGAAATCATATTGGTCCGCCCCAACAACTTATTACAACTGTCAGCGGAAAATTGCTGACGCACGAAGTTTAATTCGCCTCCTAGTTTTGGGAGGGTTGATAAAACATTGCGCGCGCATTGGAGTAGTATCGAAATATTAAACTACCAGTACCTACCATCACACCGACACACATACACACACACAATTACCGCTGCCACCAGTAGTATCGAAACCACCATCACAATCACTACTGTCGGCCTCGGTTTCACGCATGCAGGCATAATAAAGCGATACCATTGGAAATCACAATCGAGCGCATTTAAGGGCGCTGGAGGATATATGAATTATGGATCCGGTTAAGAGGGGTGTGTTTTTGCTGGTTCTAATATATATAAAGGACGCGCGGAAAAACTTTCGCCTCGATAGACTACGACTTCTTCGGAAAAACGCGTTAAAAGACGTCGATGGATGGCGCGTCGAAGTCTGTGTAAAGGGAAAATGTTCTTCCTGGAAAGAAGTTTGGATAGCAGACGAGGATGGTTCGAGAATAAATAAGGATTTTCGATCGAATTGTAAAAAAGGACGAAGGTACTTGAACCACTGTCAATTTTGCAAGGGCTGAATACATCACACGATGCTTGCAACCAGTTGCTCTCAAATTGAAACCGAATATGTGATTGAACATTATTTTCCTTCAATTTTTGACAAAAAATATTGTTATGGAAATAAAATAGAAATTACTCTAATGCATTAATTTCCATGCAAATGTCCATTTTCTGAAAGAAAATAAACATTTGTTTTTCATAAAATAACATTTAAAATTACTGATAAAAGATTTTGTGGAAATTCAATATATTATTATTAAATAATAATTTATTTTTAATTTGTCATCTATTCTTCAAAAACTTTTGTAAACGTTCTTTTGTAGATTTAAGAAAATAATGTGAAAAAATATTAATGATAAAGAAATAGATAGATTTGTATTTGATATTATTAAAGCTTTCATTTTCATCCATTACGAAATTTCTCCTTCGTACAGAAATAATCAGGCAAAGAACATCGAATAGGGAGGCATTAATACCTATAATACGAACCGTGAAATAATCTCGCCCGTGTTATTGAAGCTCAAAATTCAAACTAATGGCCGTAACCACGATGACTAATGGTAATACGCTATTGTAAAGTTTTGAAACTACACAGTCAAATGTGATTGCATATAGATTTATATTTTTCGCACGAAAAGCAAGCACCAGGAGACACATGTGCTTTCAATTTAATCATTTGACAATTTTATTGATGAAAATTATTTTTTCTATTATTTATCTTAAAAAGCTCTAGATAGTACGACATTATTTTTCCTACAATAATCATAATATTTATAATAAAATTATATATATATATATATATATATATATATATATATATATATGGTGCTTGGGCACTATTATGAGGATATTAATATATCATTAAGTAATCTAGTAAAAAAAATATTACATAAGCAACATCAGAAACAAAATCTTTTCTGATTAAGATTTAACCTAAAATAAAATAAAAACCCAACAGATTTAAGTATTTAAATAAAAGAGAGTAATATACAATAAAACAATGTGTATTATATAATGCGAGAAAGTTAAACTCGCAATTTTGAAGTAGAACATAAAAATATATACAGAATATTCATAAAACAATGCGACCAGAAATTACGGTCTAATCGTATATACTGTAAATAAAAAGCGTGGAATAAAAGATCATTACTTTTCGTAACTGCACTGCATTCACGAGCTATATTCATTGCGATTCTCGTGTTCGACGTAATGAATTCGCGACAATATCGGGATGTTTTTTCTCCGCGCTCGCGCGATTGTCACGTCGCTCACACACATGCACGAGTATAATGCATATATACGTATGACGCAGACAAGCTTTTCTCACGAGTATTCACTTTTGCGAAGCCCATCTGCGGTACATTCGAAGCGCGCTCTAAAGGCGCGCTCGCTCCGATAACGATCCTCATTAAATTTATGTACTCGCAATAAATAATAAACCGGCGCGCTGGCGCTCCCCCGAGTGTACATTAAATCGACGATACGTATACCATTCGACATTATACGCAGCGGGGCGGAGGTGCAAAGTTCTCATTACTTTCCTGGTCCGGCGTGGAGCGCGCAGGGGCTGGCCATCGCCATTATTTATCACCGCAATGGTGGTTGGCCAAGCTCCTTCTTGCAAGCGGCTGAGGGAGAAAGATAGAAAGGGGTTGCTCAGGGGTTGACGCTGAATTTAAGCAAGCTCATTTTTTATCGCGCACAGAGAAGAGGGATTCTCTCTTGGTCCGTTGAGTCCGCAGACTCGGTGACGACTTCCTCTCGCGCGAGAATAAAGACAGACAAGAGAGCGGTTCGGGGCTCCCGCCTACCTTCGAGAAAAAAGAAATAACCCTGTTTGCCCTGTCACTTTGCATTGACAAGTGTATCACTTCGTGCTAATGTATCGTCGGACATCTCTTTTCTCTCGAACTTCCTTTCCAAGTCAAAAGAAGATCTTTCAGAAATTGACGTGGGAACGAAAACGTAAAGCAAAGATTGACGAGTTCATTCGAGTTGCAATAATTACATTTAGTAAATAAGAACGAAAAGGAAGAGAATTCTTTATATTATACCATTTATATTACCATCTTTTATATCACTATATTAATTGTTTATTTTTTATTTTTTATTTTTTTTAGGAATTTATATTATTTCTTTTATATAAATTTATTTTAATTAAACTGGTGCTGTAAGGTAATGCGATATGTCAACAATATTGAAATCTGTCGAAATGCGTGCGCAATTCTGATCGAGTGCGGCTCCACATTCGTATCATAGCGCTGCAATTTTCTCACTTTTTTTTTTATGACCCTTCGGAGGTCAGTCACGCTTCATAGATCTCGTTCCCGCGACAATATTTATTGCGGCTAAATTTCGTCGTGGACGCGGAGTCTCGCCTAAGAGGCGCCGACGAATTTAAGGGAAGCCATTTTTTTACGGCACGCATGAAGAGAGAGAATCGTAGTCTTAGTCTAACAAGCATTCGATCGAAGATACCCTCCCGTGGGGCTCGGCAAATCCCGATAAAGTGCTTGAGAATTCTCGCAGGAAGTGCACTTTTCGAACAACTTCTCGCTTGACGTGTTCGCCGTAGACGCGCCAGCCGGTCATATTTCATATATCTATCGCGATATTGGGGTCAGAGGGGCCGCGCGAAAAAAAGCCATCGACTTTTAATGCACGTATCGTGTCGATCCTTTTTTTGCCGCAGCACGTGAATTTCCTGCATACCGATTCATCGAAGAAAAAAGTATTTTCCCGTGCGTCAAATACCGTCTTTTCTTTCTTCAATATTAATTTAATAATTAAATGGAAAATCCGTGTAATCTCCTATCACGTAATCTAAGCACATGTTTAATTATTATATACAAATTATATATTATGTAATTATATATTATATGTATGATGCTTTTAATATTGCAATTCAATATGTATAACTATCAAAATGCGAACTACAGCAGACGAATATTACTCCTTGTATTCGCAGCCGGTCGTTAGGGCACAATTAACATTTCGATTCGCGCTGCAAATTTACTCGGGCAAAATCATTGAAGCGTTCGCCGAGAACGCATTTAACCCTCTCCTCGTACAAACGTTCAGCAAAAGCGGAAACCGAGCGTGCGGTTATTGATTTCGTTTCGCCAACGCGATGGCGTTTCTGCCGCGGAAGTGTAATAATTTCGATAGACATTTCAGCGGAATTTACGAGTACTTCGGGGAGAAAAAAATACAAAGCCTTCGATGGCTCTTCATTTGATTGGAAATCCTCGTGCTCTGGAAACGGACACGCGCTCGCTTTCCCGTTCTTGCTCGTTTCTGTCGGTATTTACTGAATTTTGTGTCCCGTCGTCGGCGCGGTTAGTTATCGAATATCGTTGTGATCCGATTAAT
Source organism: Prenolepis imparis (assembly GCF_030444845.1). Taxonomy (NCBI): domain Eukaryota; kingdom Metazoa; phylum Arthropoda; class Insecta; order Hymenoptera; family Formicidae; genus Prenolepis; species Prenolepis imparis. The sequence continues at coordinate 14,759,760 of NW_028141162.1, read as the reverse complement.
CGAAACGAACCCGCCTAATTATCGACAGAAGACTGTCCTGGGTCCCGTTTAATCTGCGCCTAATTCTTACGTTAATTATCGGGTTTTCAGCGAGATTAATGCGAGACTGTGCGAAACGACATTTTGCTCCTTAATTCGCGCGAGGCGCCAACGTTCTGTATATATGCTCGCTTTCTCAATTATTATAATTCAACTCCTACATGTAGCACGCGCACATGTGGCGAGCAATATATCGTTCTGATTACCTCGACGATCCTCCACAGCGGCGCCTATGCCGTATTTCGCTCTTACTTGGCACAAACATTCGCAGTCACTCCTATATGCCGTTCGCGAAGGATACAGGATGTCCCAGGAGGAATATGCCAGACCTTGGTAGTGTATTATGCCAGCGATTTTCACCGGGGAAAGGTCATATAAAGGTCTGTTTCGGAATACTGACTAGATTATCAGCGAGGGAAAAACCTCTGATCAAAAGTTTTTACATCGATTTAACATAAAATATTCGATTCTATAATAATGATTTTTATTACTACAACATAATAAAGCGTGACTAAATTGAAGAAAATATTCATGATAATTTTAAGCAATTTCTGCTATATACAAATACAAGCGATTTTGAATATTTTTTTAAATCAAATAATTTGAAAAATTATTAACAAGTGATCAAAAAGATAACTTTTACTTTGAAAATACACTAATATTTAAGTAATTCCTAGTAATATCTGTATCTTGTATTGAAAACCGGCTTATGGTACTAATTATAAAATTAAATATTTATGAAAAAAAAATTCAATGGTTTTCTTCTGGAACATCCTGTATAAGCGCATAAAAATAATCTCATGTTGAACATGTAACGAGAAGAAAATTGACTGTACATATGTCTATATATATCAATGGGACTATGCGCAAAGAGAGAGGGATTAATGTAGTCGCAAATTATAAATCGTCTTAACGAGCTTTTGATTACTCACGCCTTTTGCATATAGAGCACGTAAAAGTATCACCACCGATCGAAATGGCACGAACATTTCGCTTATCCGTCTTATATCGGTGGCATATGTTACTTTGTCCCGTGCAAAATTGTACGATAGTCAAATAATTTCTGATACACTATGTAAACACGATATTTTAGCAGATGCAACATATATATCTTCTGTTCCAACTGTTAAACAATTATCACAAAACTTTCATAAAATAATAAATAATAAAGTTATTTATGCTCATTGTTCTTTGTATAAGTAGTATAAAAAAATAGTGATGATTATTTTCAAAATTTATTCTACATCATTCTCTTAATCGTATATATTTCTTTTATTTTTTATGTTATATCGTATAAGAAAATAATTGCATATAAGCAATGTAATTATAAATAGTAAATATGTCTCAAAATAATATATAAATGAAAATTTGCGATGTAAGAAATGCTTTTATACATATCAATAAATATCGATATCAAAATCGAGTGAAAATTCTGCGGTTGTCGAATTATTAAATCACCATACTTAAACGTAAAAGTTCGAAAAATGTTCTAACTAGCGCAACTGCCGACAGACGCGGTAAATGGCGACAAAGAACGGACTCACGCTTTCTCCAACGATGTATTGCTTCATTTATCAATACAACATAACTGCGCTTTTTAAAAAGCAGAGGAACGAGAATAAGCGAGCGCGTTCGGCCCACTTTCCATTGATATTATTATTGCGCGAGGAATCGTTAGCTTCTTTGAAGAAACGCTCTTTGAAAAGCCAGACTGACTGTTAGTCGTCGACCGCGTAACGAGTAAAATTGGATTCAATCCGACATATGGGACGCGGTTGGTCCATTTACTTTCCTTGCGGCGCACCCGCGAGAAATCGCGTTGAAACGAAGAAAACGAAGGGTTTCATTAAACGACTCGCGATAGGAATGAAACTTTAATTGTGATCAAACTTTAATGAACCCGTCGCGAACGCAAGAAAAATATAATTCATTTCGAATCAATATGTAAAAACGAATCGAAATGTTAAAATGATCCTTTATTAAAGATGACAAATAATATTTTTGCACAGAATATTTTTCATATACGTTGTTTTAACGCTACTCATTCCAGGTTTTTTAATCTAAATCGCACCAAAAGTTTTCATGTTATGTCTCATCATATGCATCATGATTATTTTTAACTATTATTATCTGTGATAAAAACATGATGCGCCATTAACAATTCACACATCTATTATTATTTGGTCATCTTTTTTAAAATAATAGAATATTTGTTTGCTTATGAAGAGATTGTTTTAATATTGTAGGCACAATAAAATATATAATTTGTTTCTTTAAATAAATTTCCCTAAATATTAATAATAAAATTCAAATTATTTTTGCGCAGAATATTAAATAAATGAGAGAATAATGAAAAAGAGAGAAATGTAATTAAGATTAAATAAAAAAAAGATAAGAATCTAATTACTTAATATCTGTATAATAATCATCTTATGACACTTATTATTACCTTCAAAGAATTTTTTTATAAAATGTAATCTAACGCATTAACTTCGTTCATGAAAATGAAAATAACGTCCAGGTCGTTGCTAAATTTTTCTTGTCTGATAACGGGACGCGCGGGGCTTTTTTTCACGGGAATTACGGTTATCTCTGCTCTTATCGTGGCGCGTCCATGTCCTCGAAAATCGTTTTAACCCCTGGTAGGAAGTGACGCAGCGGCGGGAGGCCAGAAGTAAGCCGTTTTTGTCCCGGAACTGGTTGGACTATGCCCACCGACGGAAGAAGAGAGAGAGATAGATAGAACGTAGCTTTACACCATTTCTCGCGGTAATTAAATCGAATGTTCCCGGGAAGAAAGTGCGCCGTTTCAGGAATGGCTGAATCGAACGGTCGAGGCGAGGGATCCGTCGTGAAAGGAGCTGATTGCTCGCTAATCTTCGCGAAATTGCGCTGCGCGGGGCGAGAGTTGAACGTTAGCGATTAGTCGAAGATCTCCAACTTCGGCGGCATTGTTTCACAATTCGCGCGGCGGAATCGCGCAAGAACGATTAACGTGTAGGAAGCTACTATTTCCTGACTTCGCATTTGAGACAAAGCACTTGCGAGTGCCGGAAAGTGCTTTTCATCATTAACGCTGGAGTAACGGCATCGATATGTACGGTTATCGTCTCGATTTAGTATGTTTATAGAATCAATTTCGATTTGAGAAACCTGATGTCAGAAAGCATCAAAAATAATCCAAAATATTAAATCTGAGAAAATAAAAGTTTAATATAATAAAACTCTGCATATTATATATATGTAACGTCACTCTGTCACGTCAACATAACATCAAATATTCTAGTGAGTCTCAAATGGAGCAATATATTGACTGTTACAGAATTGGACCGCCACCGATGTTTAAATCTTATATAAAGATTTATACACACTATACAAAACACGTCATCATCATCGTTCAACAGACTGTCAAACTGTTTCTCATACTAAACTGACGATCACTATCATCAGCCACTATCCTCGCTATCTAGAATTTTTAATCTAATCCGAATGAGATTGTATTTTTTCTTTTAACATTAAAATAATTAAAAATGGAGTTTAAATGAATTAGCAAAAAATAACTACAGATCCTCGACAAAAAAGAAAGATACAAGAAAAATTGATAGGAATATAATAAAAAGTAAATATAAATATAAAAAATAAATATTGCAGATTTCAAAGATTCTCGTTATATTCATTCAAAAAATGCGTTGATTAATTAATCGATTAGGTTATATAATAGATTAGATAGAATATTAACAAGAAACTTGATGATGAGTTACGTAATGACGGTTGACTATACAGAATAACACCACAAATGAAACGAAATTGAATGTCAAAATATTTGACGTTTAATGTCGGCAGCGGTCCGTTTCTATGACGGTCAATGCGTATTACCTCATTTTAAAATCCATATAAGAATATTTGACGTTATGCTTATGTAATGACGTTACGATAATGTGGAATATTAAAAAATTTTTAATTAGCATCCTATATGTTATATTATGTATAATATTTAAATAGTCTGAAAATTGGATTAATCTATTTTATATACTAACTAAAAAATTCAATATTGCATAAATAAAATAAGTCATTAGCTTCCACAGGATGCTATACATGAGTTATTTATGATGTTGGAAAAAAGCATTCTCTGCTCGTTTTTTACTTCAAGTCCGATCGAATACACGCATTAAGATTCCCTTATCTCTCTTCGTACTTTCAACAACGTTTTCCGTTTCCATATTATCTCCAACGTGGAAAAATTTCTCGCGCATTACCACGTGAATAATCGTGACCTAAATGAGCTCAGCTGCGCGACCATAGATGAACATGTTTATTTACATGAATAACAGCAAACCTGCGAGATTCGAAACAAAGGCTCATTGACCGACACGGACGAGAGTGGCTTTGAACATTAGGAACGGATATACTTATTTATGCCGCGGCTTCAATAAAGCAGATACGTAGCATCGTCGGAACCCGGAATTATATTATCTCTGTCCTGCCGTGAGGGACTAACTGAAATACCACCGCGGTAATAAACACGACACTGTATTGCACACACATCCGTATGAGACGACATCGAAACACGGCATTAGTAGGTGTTGGATACTGTTTACAGTTTCGTTCACGGTCAAACCTCACGAACTTTTCTCGATGACTCGTATCGTGGAATGGAATAAAACGCGTCAGCTAAAAAATATTCATATCTAATAGGAATTGTTTTCTAGATATATCAGTGACGCGGCTGTCTACAATTGGACGGAGATGAAAAAAGAACGAGATAAAACTTGATATAAAGATAACTAAGAAAAAGCTATATTTTTATATAGCTTTAGAGAAAGTTATACTATTATAAAATTCTATTTTGAATTTAATGTCCCTATAAAATCAGCATTTTAGGAATTCATGGATTGAGATTTGTATTAGATATGTAATAAATAAATAAATCAGTTATTGTATTTATATAGCTTTAGAGAAAGTTATATTTTAGTTAGTGTCCCTATAATTCAAAATAGAATTTTATAATAGTATAACTTTCTCTAAAGCTATATAAATACAATAACTGATTTATTTATTTATTACATATCAAATACAAATCTCAAGTTATTTCTATATTTTTTAAATAATAAAGAAAATTGAAGAGAGAACAGAGTGAGCAAAGCGAGTGAGTAATTATTATATATATTATATACTTTTACACTTTTAATTAACTTGTAATTAACTTTATTATTATTAAAGATGTGCAAATAAAAATCTATCGCTTAATTTAATTAAATTTTAAGGAGTTGAAGAACTAGTGTAAGCAGAAAAATAAACGCTCCCCTTTAAATTTTTGTTTAATAATTATTTTTCTAGCTACGTGCAAATCCTTTCCTTTTCTAAAAAAGATCCTTTTCTAAAAAAGATATGTAAAGTCGATACTCGCATATATCGAAGTTTATTGTTGTCGCTTTTCCGCGATGCTCATTGGCTGTCAAGATTCACGTTGTGCGTTATATTCGTAGCATCGAGAGGCTGTCATCGCGAGAGTTAGCAGTTTGACAGTTTGTTCAAAATAAAATTAAATAAAATAATGATATTGATTTTAAATAATATATTATAATACTTTAAACTCGATTAATATTTTTGACAGTTATCAGCTGATTTCTGTCAAAAAATATTAATCGCGGATAAAGTATTATAACATATTATTTGAAACATATTTTTTTATTTAATTTTATTTTGAACAAACTGTTAAACTACTCGCGATGACAGCCTCTCGATGCTACGAATATAACGCACAATGCGAATCGAAACAGTCAATCAGCATCGCGGAAAAAATATAACAATACTTGCGAGAATCGCCTTTTTTAGAAAGAGATATAATATTTTAAATTCGATTAATATTTTTAACAATAACCAGCTGATTTCTGTCAAAAAATATTAATCGAGAATAGGATATTATAACATATTATTTACAACATATTACTATTTTAATTTTTTAACGTATTATTTTAAAATTTAATTCGCAAATTAATGTTTTTATCAACTAATTTCTGTGAAAAAATATTAATCGAGTTTGAACTTTATATTATTTTTAAAAAAATATAATTTTGAACATAAAACTGAAGAATGGCGCGCGCGTAGCGCGCGCTTATGTTGTTCTAGTAAAAACTCAAAAACGGTAAACATATACAAACAATGTGTGCAATTAAATAACGTATTAATTTAATATTTTTTAATGTTAAAGGATAACTTTACGTATATTAGATTGTCTCATTTGTTTCATAGTTCTCTTTTTTTTTATAAGGTATACGAATAGTCTCTCTTAGTCTCTCTAGGCAGTGGGTACGGAAATAGGAAAGAAAGAGATCTCTAACAATAGAGGAAATTAACCATCACGCGTCAGGGCAGTTCCGTCATTATTGTCCCTCAATCATCACGCTTCATTCGCAGCTATACTGGCTTTTTTAAATCTATCTCTGTGCACGACTGCACTGTCAATCCTTCTTCCTTCCCAATCGAAAATAATTTGTGATAATAATTTTTATATTATATACATATATCTTAAATATTTTATTTTAAAATAATAAAATATAAAAATATTCTTTCATTTTTTATAATTCTTTTATACGACTAAAGTAAATACGTATACATATAAATGCATATAATTATACATATTTATTTCAATCGCATAAAAAATTATAAAACTAAATGGATATTTTAATATTTTATTACTTATTGAATACTACAAAGACGAAATGTATTTTATTTCTTATTTAACAAAAATTAAATATAAATTTATATAAATGTCTTTATTAAAGTTCTTAGTTAATATTTATATTTCTCAGTATCTATTTTTAAATATTTTTAGGCTTAAATTTATTTAAAATGATGTGAGATAAATCTTCCAATGATATCTCTAGAAATTAAACTCTATATAAAATATACAATATGTACTTATATGTAAATTTAGATATAAATAAAGATAAAGATAAAAAAAGTCCATCAATAAATTTTGTATACAGCTCTAAAATTTCTAGCTACGCTACTGAATTCATCTCTCGTCTCTGAGAGATTGTCTCTTGCATTATACATCAGTCAAGAACTGCGTCATTTAAACCACCGTACACAGAAAGGCACTATAAGTAAAAGAAATGCGATCATAAGAACGCTGTGTTATTTCTTGCTGTGTAGCGAATGTCTTTTATAAAATTGCGTTTCTACTGGAGTACTGTTATGTACACTGTTTCTTGATTATTTGATAGGGCGAATACTACCAATGCGTCATCACTCTTTGGGACATTTTTCAAAAGAGTTTTCGTATTACGTCTGTGTGACATATACATATATTGCAATAAAGGATTGATACAACTATTCAAAAGAAAAAGAAAAAAATATTTTATAAAAAAATATAAATATAAGATAAAAATAAAATGTAAATATAAATATAAATAAAATAAATATGATAACAAATTAATTGTTGTGATATTGAAAGTGCTCAAATTGAAAATAATAAAAAAAGAAAAGAACAATATTTTTTATGATAAGAACATAACTGAAGAAGAATGTGATGTTAAGTGACAACGTGATGTGTGATGCTCTTTTACAATTTCGGCAGAACATTTCCAGAGAAATAAACATTAAATAATTTTTATTCTTGATAATTCTTTTTCTATTTCTCTAATTTCTTTTTCTCTCTCTCTTGTTAATTTACACTGCCAAATTTAACAACTCTAGAAGAATAATAGGGGAAAATCTCCATCATTATCTCTTTCCTCTCTTCTCCTCTCTTTCTTTCTTTCTGTTTTACATACTTTTCTTTCTTTTATTAATATCGTACAAACGCGAGCTTAACTTGAGAGCAGAAGATATCGAGGAGAAAGAGAAGAAAGAGGTTCCCGGTCATCTTATTCACAATGCCCAACTGACCTGGGCCGGACGGCCCGTCGTTATTAAACCTAAATCATTTGTGTCAGCCACGACTGCCATAACTCACGGCCGCCTTAGTGAAATATGACCGCCGTTCAAATTATTGTGCCTCGAAATCCCCCCGCGGCCCACCCGTCGGCAGTGTTTCTCGCCAGGACGAGAGTCATCCTGACCCTTCTTCTCCTTCTTTCTCCTTACACCGATCGTTCCGCCTGAATCTTCGTCTCTGCGTCATCTGGAGACGTTTCGCAGTCGAGACGATTCCGTAACGCGGCTGTGATTTACTGCGCGTGTCGGGAGCCTTACATTTAAGAGCTCGCAGCGCTTGATTCCGCGACCTCGTCATACTTTTTGGATGGGCAATCTCGCATGGGCCTCCCAACCTCCCAGGATTCGTTCCATCTTCCAGGAACCCCGTTTTTTTGTGACTTCTATTAATTTCCGTGTAATTTTGCGCCCGAAATTTTACGCACGCACACATAGATCGAAATAAAAACTTGCCTTGAATAGCGCGTCAAGATTTACCCCGCTCTTTTAAATTCAACTACGAAGTGAAACAGTAAAATTTATATTTAGACAAATTTTATATTTTAATATAAAACGCTTTTGTTTAGCAAAGAGATGCTCTAAAAGCTGGATAGGTCAGCAGGAACATTAATAATTTCGCGAAATTCAAAAATTATTATATGCAAAATAAAAATAAAAAATATGCATGTATTATAATAAAATTCACAATATTCGTTAATTATAATTAATGTAAAATTTCTCTTGATATCAATTATTTTCTTTACATTCTACATACTTTAAATTTGATGATTATGTAACACTCAAGCAAAAGATAATGATTGTATAAGAATATTTGTTCCGACAGCATGTATTTATTTTTGTTGAACATGTGCGGCTACAAAATTGCATCGTTTATATACAACAAGCGCGTTCGGCAAAGTGCGTCCTTGTAGTCGAAATATCATAGCGTGTATCGCATAATATTAAGGCTCGCCGGCGAGCAGTCGGTTGAAATCGTTCAGCTCGCGTACATCTTATTTATTAGTCATGTAACCGCGTCGGTCGTACCTTACAAGGGCAAGACACGGGCAGACTAAAGGACAGTTTGATGAATAGCCGCTGCTTATGTATTCACTTAAGCCCAAATAATGGCTTTATAAAACATGCTTCGATATTCGGCCACTTGTTATCATCCGTCTTTCCTGGCCTTTAATAGTTAATTGGAATGAAAAAGAAATAAAAACACGCTTTCTCTGATCCCTTAATTGCATCAAAATTTAAAATTATAAGTAAACTATAGCATAATCATATCACAAGGTTATAGGGAAACATGCGATGCATTTAATTAATTATAATTATAACCTAAAGTTGACTTCGGTCATCGATCTTGATCACGTAGAGCGCAATCTCAAGAGTTTCTCGTAAAATCTCAATCTTTTTTTTTACGAAAAATTTCAAATATATCCTTCTTGAAAAAACACGTTTCTTAATTTATGATCGCACATGATGCTGATATATCTTAAAACATGATGACCGTTAAGAACGCGTATTATGCATAACACGCGTACAAATCGGTAAAAAAATATACAACTACGTTTCGTAAAAAGCAGCAGCGCTAATTAGAAAATTTGATTGTCAAAACGAGATCGCGGCTGGCGGGTGTCAAGCGCGCTTCTCAAACCACTATGGAATGCATTTCTGAAATTTACACAAGAATTTCTTTATGTCATTTGCCTTTTTACGAAATTATATGCGCGTACGTTCATTTCCGCAAAAGGTGGCGACTACGAGCACGTAACAGAGTCAGACTACATTCACAATGCGGGTGAAATGTGGCGAAAGCTTGATTACTCGGAATTAGATTTCCAACGAGTTTAATTTCTGGAAAGGTCGCCTCACACAATTGACATCGTCGCAGCTCGCTACATCGCGTGGAGATAGTTGCTGCCCTCTAAATAACAAAGGGCACGTATAAATGTACGTGACCGGTGAATCATGCATTCGAAGAAAATTAATTGAACGTGATGTATTTTCTCTTTATAAAAAATGAAGCGCATTGTAATATTGTTACAAAAAATATTTTTTTTCAGCAGGATATGAATAAATATCTAACGATTCATAAAAAAAGTATATTAAAATATTTTCAACTACTTGCAAAGATTATTTATTTTATTCATACTATTATTTATTCATAGAATGTCTCAACACTCTCTAAATCCTTTCATTGATGTGTATTTAATAAATTAATATATACAGAATTCATTCCTCGCGTATACGATAATATGATTAATTATTTATTTAAATTTTTTAATCAAGTATCAATATGTTCAAGACTAATATAATAATCGTCATTATTATTAGTTCGTTTTCTCATGCATGTCTTTCTAATGTCTGAGAACCTGTATAATATATTATTCATTTTTATATTTATAATGCGTGCAGGTATCTCAGTAAGAGAATGTAAAGATTCAATTGTCACATAAAGTGTATAAGTTATTAATCAAAAAAGGAAAAAAGAAAGCAAGTCATAACTGGCAAGTGATCGCGGTAGTACAATTCTAAAATATATCTCCGAGGAGACGAAGAGGGCCACTTATATTCCGTACACCGCACCATGACCGCAAAGGGCGAAAGGGATTAGTCAACTGCCCGTTATATATCACGGGCTTAGGCCACAGAGCAGTGGACAGGTAAAGTATCTACGGGAGTATAAACATTCCGACCTGTCGGCCGCCTCAAATTATGGTGAAACTAACGCGTCGGAGAAGATGCACGTTTTAAAATCATGTGTCGTATACGTAATATCGGAATGTGTCTCACGTCAATGTTACGTCGCGGATATTTTACGCCTCTCTTCATATCCCACGTTTAACGTCAAATGCGATCGTATCAATCTCAGCATATAGAACATCGAATACCGTATGTTCGTATTAACCATATATGTTTTACAAAGTCAGAAACAAGTACATTTAGCATGAAATGCAAATCATAATAGCGGATTTTGAAGTATTATAATGATCGATGAGAGAAACGGTAATATATTACAACGGAAAATTAATTCACAATCAGTTACCATCGAGAAGCAGATTAATATGCATTAATAGCGCACGATGAAAAGCGTAATTTAGCTTGTCACGTGTATAACAATACAATATATTCTAATATAAAAAAGCTATAAAGATCAATGGACGCAAGAATACTAAAGTGACCAAACAAAAACAGATGCGCTTTTAATCCGATATCGAAGTTCTGCGATCGGAGTAATTCAACCCCACAAATTCAACTCCCTCTTTCTTTTACCTGCCGCTCTCACACCTTCATCTCCCTGACGGAGCGCGATGTTCTTATCGGAATTAAAATTAATCCCGCGGCGAGATGACTCGCGCCAAACTTTGAAGTATCGCTCGCCCGATGCCACACAAAAGAGATGCTCGTAAAGATAAAACGCGCCGTACCAATCAGCGAAAAATCTTTCTTCTCAGCTAGTGTTTTTGACTATGAAAGAATCTGCTCCAAAGTGCGGGACGTGAAAATGTAATTGTAGCAGAGTCGGTAGAGAAATCGGGGTGGCGCTCTCTCTTTCGAGGAATAGAAGCAAAAGGACGCTTTCCACGGGAATACAATAGACGTAATGGGCGGTTGCTGCGGGCAGACGTCTTGGCGGGCCGAGGAGCCCTCCAAGGCGGATGCAAGAAACCCGGAGAAACACGCCGGGAGGTCCTTCGACGTTTCCTCCCTCGCACCGCGCCGCCCGCCGATACATCATTCTCCTCACAATTTGTCCGAAAGCCGTGAAAACTGCGGGTTTTCCTTAAAGTAACGCGGAAGCGGAGCACCGGAAGCGACAGCTACTTATCCCCAAAGGTTACGCCCTGTTGCGGCGACAATTTTCCACGGATGATCTTTTTTTTCTCCCGTCCACGACGGCATCGCGGCTGTTAAGATACTTTGTGATTAGAAGCGGACAACGGTCTTGAATTGGCCATAGTGCCGTGGGAATCGATCCGCGTGTTCGGTTGTAAGATTATGTAATGACACACATGCAAATGTATGTTATTTCACGATATATATGTTCGACCATTGAAAATAAACAATATGCAAATGGCATTACGAATATAATGACGTTAAATGGAACAACATAATTTGCTTTTATAATAAATCCGATAAATCATAATAATAAAATGTAATTGTCACTTATGAATATATAAGAGCATATATAGACCCTAGCGTGTGATATTAATTCAATAAAATGTTATGAATAAATATTCAACATTTATAAATATCAGACTTAGTTTTCCGCGGCTTACGGAGCGAAATACCATGTAAAAAAAGTTTTTTAAATAACTCTGATCTTTGAATATACATTTAAACATTTAGCTTACGTTAATACGCGTTTGCTTATAGTGTATAGAATTTATTTTATGAAAATTTTAAATGTACTTGTTTTTAACTTATTTTTAAAAATTGCGGATGTATTAAATATATAATATACATGTATGATACCGACTCTCGAGTCAATTATAAATTTTTATTTTGTAAAAACATCGCAATAAATTGCATATACTTAATAACATAAATAATCTCTTCTACGGATTATTCGATATTATGTCTGCGAGAGACAGAGAAAAGATACGATCATTCTAAAATAAATATGAAATAAAACGAGCAGCAACACCGTAATGGTCAATGTGCGTAATAGCGACGTATAAATTAATCTCGAAAGGGGTCGCGGGATTTAATTTACAATTTGGAATTATCATCAAATATACTTCTTTTCTTCGGTTGGATACGTCTAATATGAAGGTTGTACAACGGGAAGGGCAGCAGAGAGATTGAAGGGTGGATTGCGGATGATATAGAACGGGAGAGAGTGAAAGAAGAAGAGACACTAGGGGGAACCAGGAGAGAATGGTTGTATATCGCGTGTCGGGTCGAGTCTCATTGTCTTCCTGTCAGGAGCGCGCAAATATTGCCACCATCTCCAGAACGATGACTACGGCCATATACCTATGCAAACAGCCGGATAATATACGTACGCGTGCGTATGTAGGGATAGGTAGATAGTAGGTAGGTAGGTAAGTGAAGGGTTGGTATTTCTGACAAAGCTTTCCGTAAGCGTCACTCCTTTGACACGGTCGTATAAAGGATGACAAATCTCGCGCAAGGGATTTTCGCGATTCCCGACGAACGGCCTCGTTGCCGTGAGAGATTCGATAATCTCTCTCCCACCGAAACCCTCCCTCTCACCCTTTGTTCCGGCGAAACAGGACCGACCGATAGAAAATTCCACGTCTGCATGTTTAATAAGACATTTCTCTTGTCAGTCTAAATCGTGACAGCTTCGACAGCCACGAAACCGCTGCATAATTTCACAACTGTAATACGAAACGGATGAAGGGTACGATCGGCAGAATTAAGACAGTATAAGTGCAATTTAGCTAAATATATTCGTTTCTTATGCACACGTGGAAAAAATATAAAAAATCATTTAAATTTAATGTTTTTTTTTTTCGAAACTATATATCTAATATATCATCCTGGCAACACTTTTGGTGTGTCAGAAATGAAGAAAATTAATTCGAGGCAAAAAGTGTCATATTTCGGCTATGCAGTCTGACATGTCAAGATGATGGATTACTTGTGATTCTCGCTATTTTCACAGATTGCTAAAGCCTGACCGATCCTTAACATGACAGAGGGCTGATTTCCAAGATTTTAATTTAAGCGTTAGAAAAGTAAAAAATCTACAGAAATTTCAGACAGATTATCAGAAATCATTATTCAATTTTAATTAAATTGAACGAATATTAAATTTGAATGAATATGAAATTAACACTTATCACACATCTCATCTTTTTTTTTTTCAGATAATTGTCTATATAAATTATATTTCCTGACAGTGAGTTAAATATTTAGTATATATGCATTTTATAAACATAAAATTATTTTTTTCTATCGCTTTATATCTATTACAAGTTAATAATTTGGTAAACTAATTCGACAATGCTTTTTATTATATATCCAGAAAACATTTTTCAAGCAATAATTATATATTTTTATAAATATTAATTTCATAATACAAGTAAAATAACCATTAAAAATCAATATTTTATTTGCCTTCTTCAAACCATAACATTATGCCATAATAAAATTTAAAGATATATAATTTTTTTCAACATTAAAATCGTCGTTCGTTTTGAAAATACGAATTCAATAACAAATCTGTAGTTGCGTAATTTTCGTTGTAAAACCCATTTAGATAATTTCGAAATGATTATCCAATTCGTTTAAATAATTAACCCTTTGCGATATGTAGAAATGATTATTGCATGTCAAATCCCATCCGTTTGTGTTGAATCGTACAAAAGACTGAGAAACATATCTTTCAAAATACTACCTCCTGTAGAGCCTCCAATTAAGTTTTTGCGATCGCGTTCACGTCTGGCTTATTCTCCTATTAATTACTTCGTCGGTTTCTGAGAAACTATTTGGACCCATTCTTTGCGCAAAACTTATATTTCTATATTTAACCTTTATTCGAAAGAGATGTGTTTGCGAAAAAAACTGGTTCTTATGTATCTTACTTTAGACGTACAAATATAAAAAAAAAAAAAAAAATTAGCATAATCATTTAATTACAAGACAGACAAAAAACATATATATTTCGATAATTATATTACACCCAGATTTTTTTACTTCTATATTCTAATTTTAAATTAATAATATTTATTTTTATATTAAATTTGTAACAAATTAAATTTTATTACGATAAAACTAATGTCTCTTAATATTGCTTTTCTTGTAAATGTTTTTTGTTTGTGAAAAGTAAATCATTAGGTATTTTATCAACTTTTCAATAATTATACGCAACGATGAAATTGTTTATTGAACACATGTTGCATAAAGCATTCATCAAATTTTAAGTCATTATTCTTGCAAAATAAAGAAAAGAAAGAGAGAAATTTTAATATGAAAGCAATCTTCTTTTAGACCGCAAGCAAAATTCGAAAGTAAATTCGTTATTAAACATGTGACTTCGCGAATGAGATAACGATATATTAATGGGCATTTCGTGAGCCAGAAAGATACTGTTCATTTATTGAAAGCGGCATTGTGTTTCGACGGGCCAATAGTTCGCTCTTAGAAGTTTTAGTTTCCATTAACCTTATGCCGCTGCCGGGTGTTGCTAGAAAACGTCGGAATTGTTACAAAGAACAACCTATCGCGCCAGCTGGTCCAGTCAGCGCAGGAGGTATGAATTAACTCCTAGGAACCACACCAGCTATTTTCGCCGCAGGTATACACGGCCGTATTCACCACCAACTTGGTTGCAGTGTTGTATCCGCTCACTTTATCAAAACGCCTATATATAGTCGCAACGGGATAACAATCAAATCAAATAAATTCGAAGCACTATAACCCCTGTTTGAGTACTCAATCCCTTTCCAAATTTTTATCCATTCATTCTCTGTATTTAAAGAGATTTTTGATGATTATGAGAACACATTTTAATAGTGATTCACAACGAGAAAATCATATTCATTAATATTAAATAATATTCTTTCAATTAATATTAAGACACTATATACTTTTCCACACAGAGAGAATTTTCTCTTAGAATTTATCCTGAAAATTTTGGTAATCGTGGGACAATATGGTATGGAAAGAATTTTATGAGAATTTCTCTGATTAACATTTATCACAATAAAAATAATATCTATTACAATAAAATATAAAATGTTTGATTAATTTTACTATGAAATTTAATAAAATTAATCAAACATGTTTTATATTTTATTGTGATAGATATTACTATTTTTATTGTGATAAATATTAATCAGAGAAATTCTCATAAATTCTTTCCATACCATATTGTCCCACGATTACCATATGATTTTCAGGGTAAATTCTAAGAGAAAATTCTCTCAGTGCATCAATACGTAAAACGTCATATTTTTCGCTTAAAAACTGCGTTACAATTATTCAATTTATACTTGTTACAGTCATACATACATATTGAATTTTTTTTTAGAAAAATAAATTTTATGAAAAATTTACTATCAATAATTTTGAAGCACTGACTTGATAATGTCTAATCCGTTCTCAAGATCGTCATCATACTATGACTTAATATTCCTAAATACGATAGGATATCCTGTTACGTCATTCCAATCCGCCGACTTAGAGCACGTGAATTATGGCCAACCATTCGCCACGATAAACCAACCGAATTTACGAGCATTGATTCTTACTGTCTGACTAGTTTGCCGACCACAATCCAAGATGGTTCTTTGAATCCGACCAGCGCTAGTAACGCGAATAAAATGAGTTACGAGCTTTCTAAGAACGTTGGGGGATTTCAGATAAACCCTTTAAACGTTTGTAAATCCTCTCACAGCGTACACACATATGTTACGAAAGAGATCTTATTACCGAAAAATTTTTAAAAATTCACAATCTACAGATACCTATTTTAAAAATTGTAAAATTTTAATAATATACGCGCGCAAAGCGATTAAATAAAGGTAAAATTTATTTAACAAGTTAACATATCCACAGCATGAAAAGCACTTAATAAAAATATGGGTAAGCTGTGGTACTGTTAAAAATTCTCATATTTGAAAAGTTAGAATGAATAAATTACTAACGAATTTACATTATAAATTGTATAAAATGTATAGCATATACTTACTTTCAAAGTTTCAAATTTCAATAAATAATGTCTTGTCCCTTTCTTTTTAGATTTTTATATTCGCCTTTTGTATCAGATTAATAGTATAATTATATTAATAATTTTATATATAATATTATATTATGTTATATTTATATAAATGAAATTTATATAATATAATTATTATATATATATAATTATTAATATATAATTATAATTCTTAAAATATGAAGAATATTAAAAAAGAAAAAGAAAACAAATGATAATGAATTATTATATGATTCGATATGATTGATTTTTATACATATATAAATTTCCAATTCTAAAATGTTGTATTATTGTCATCAATTTTGTTATTCTTTATCAGTATCTTTACCTCACTCTAGCAACGCAATAAATACTTTACTGCAGCTGTAATTCAGTGCATTATTCAGACTTAAGAATCCCGCCGATCGCGACGCGAAAACAATCTTCTACATCGTAACAAATGTTTCAATTTCGAAGTACACGAGTCCCCATAAACATTGCCAGCGTTACAATCGCGAGATTGAGATTACAAATGCGCGGGAAAACATTACGGCGATGTCACAAAGACTGTTTCGGCGTGCAGTTGCGCCGGACTAGCGTAGATAATAGCTTGGAAGCCGAATTAACGTCACACGCGCGTATCCCGCAACATGGGATCGCACATTCACGAACTGAAATATTCTTACCGTCTCCCTAGAGTAATCCGCCCGCTATTCTCCTGGTTCATCCTACAACTGATAAGGCGCCAGCGGAATTGAAAGATCAAAGGATTACCATTATTGCCTCGTCTCGCGCGCGTTTTTCACGAACGCGAGTTAACTCTTCGTGTATATATTCTTTCTCGATTGAAAATTTATGCACACACGCGTGTCTATATATATATTTAAATCTTTTATAGATTTATAAGAGCACTTTCACAATTATAGCTCTTTCGATTAAAATTGAGAATTAAAAAAAAATATATATAAAAAGAGGACAATTTTATAGAATTGTTATTTTAAAAATCAGTCATATTGAATCATATAATAATTTATTACTTCTTTTCCCTTTTTCTCTTAATATTCTTCATATTTTAAGAATTATAATTATACACAGAGAGAATTTTCTCTTAGAATTTACCCTGAAAATCATGGTAATCGTGGGACACTATGGTATGGAAAGAATTTTATGAGAATTTCCTTGATTAATATTTATCACAATAAAAATAATAATATCTATTACAATAAAATATAAAATATGTTTGATTAATGTTACTATGCAGTTTAGTCAAATTAATCAAACATGTTTTATATTTTATTGTGATAGATGTTATTATTTTTTTTATGATAAATATTAATCAGAAAAATTCTCATAACATTCTTTATGTTGTCCCACGATTACCATGATTTTCAGAATAAATTCTAAGAGAAAATTCTCTCAGTATATATTTACAGAAATATAACACATTTTTTTATATACATGAAACATATTGAATACATCATGGAAATATGAACATTTTGAGATTGTCTTTATAGTATCGAAGGATTAATGGATTTCAATGAAGAAATGATCACGTATCCATTTCTCGTTTTTCAGTGCTCATTCTTTCTCTCTGATTATTCGATACACAGACTAAACTGACAATGAGATCGAGAATGAGATATTTTCACATTCTCATAAAATTTTATGCATCTGTTCAATGCATTAATGCTCAATGTAACAGATTTTTAATAAATTTAAAATTTTAATTTATCCCATTTTGTAAAAAAAATTCATTAGAAAATTATAATTACAATATTATTTATATCAATTATTATTTGTCGATAATTATCGTAATGGCATAAATCTACTATGTGCGAAATTTCTATGCAATGCCAAAACAGATCATATTATATCACAAATAAATAATTATTTATACATTTGAGAACAAAAATTATACAAGAATAAAAATATTGATTTACTGCAGGCTAAAATTGCCACATTTTCCAAAATATTCTTACAAACACCGTTATTTAATTAATTTTTTTATAAAAACCGATATTTAATTAATATTTTTATAAAAACCGATATTTAATTAATTTTTAAAAAAAATCTAAGCATAATATAAAATTCAGTTTTTGTTTTACAAATTTTATTTTCTTCTAACTTTTATTTTAAAAGAACGTTTAAAATAATCTTATAGAAAATTATACTTAATCAAAAAAAAGAGAAAAAATAAATGTAAAAAATTCTAATGCAGTGAAAAAAATAATTTTATCATACATAAAATTACTGATTTAATATATCAATATTTTTGAGATCACATATAAATCAATATTAAAATATTGATAAAATTGGCAAAAGCACAATACTCTTAAAATTCGATTACATATACAACAGATCATTAAACATGAATAAATAATTTTTAAACAGGAAAGAATATTAAATGAATTTACTCACCAACCGTTTATCGTCGTCGCTGAATACATTATTCCTCGATTTTTCTTCCCTTGGCTCTTCATCAGAAAGGCACTCACAGCTGCGAAATATCAAAAACACAGTAATTACGATCGCGCGTATTTACATACAACACTATACGGCATCCCCGACGTACATTTACAGATTTACACGCGCAATTCAATCCGCAAAACGGAGGAAAACCAGTAGGATTTCGCCGCAATTAATATTTAATCAACATAATGTGAAATAAACGCATACTTTACTACGTCATTGCACGTCGTAAAATCACGATTAATTGCATCGTTTATCGCGCGCTACATTGTACGTAAATGTATGTAATCGTCCTATATGAAATTCGCACTCTGATTGTGAGTCTAAAAGTACTTACACAAAATGTCGGCCCTCCTGAAACCTGCGTTTTTTAACAACGCAACCACATTCATGCTGCATCACGTGTCCATAGCGCGAATATCTTGCAAAAGAATCGTAACGCACGTTTATCTACGTGCTATGTCACATTAGAGTCACACTCCCGACACACTTGTTCGCGAGACTCGCTTTATAAACGAAATAATACGAAGAGACGAAATTTGATGCCAGCCAGAGTGTCGACACGATGCGAATATAGCAGCAACTTGGCACAACTTCGCGTTGCGTACGACATGAACAAGAATGTATGTACGCAGCATCCCACGTATCGTCGATCACGATTCCGATTCACGAGACTGTCTCTTAATTAGCGTATCGCTCGAGATATTCACACATCGCAGTATTTACATACGTACGTCTTAATCGAGCAAAGGACGCGGACGCACAGGACAAGACACAAGACACGAACGGACGCGAGTCACCGAACCGCCAGATTACTCCTCCGACACTGTGACGTCACTAAGGCGAAGTTCACGCTGTTACTTATGATTGGCGTGCGACATACATTAAAATGCACATTAACATATCGAAATATCGAAGTATCGAAATATCGATATTGATTATGTATATCGATATATCATGAAATGAACAAACTTTTATTGATCCTAGCATAAAATTAAATTAATCAGAGATTGTTAGAAATATAATTAATGCCAAAATCAAACCTTTATACCTATGAATGTCATAAATACTTTCATGTCCTCGTTGGCCACTCTGCTAACTTGAATCATTGGTTCATCTAACTGGACTTGATAAAATTAGCCCTAAATGGAATAAAATTCTTTAGAATTAAATAAAAAGAATGTATAGAGAGAGACTGTGCAGGAACTGTAAATAAACTTTTTAGATTTCTTTAATGATTTAATATTTCTTGAATAAAATTTTAATTCACTCTTTTCTATTTTTATTTACATTTTATTTTAATATTTTTTTATCATATTAAAACTATTCTAATAAATAAATAATTAAAGAAATAATAAATAAAGAAATAATTCATAATATATGTTCCTTATCTATATTGTTTTAATATTGTTTATATTAAATATTTAAAACAAATAATAGAGATATTGTTTTAAAATAGTTGCATTTATTATATCATATTTAAAAAAGTTTTTTCTCAGTTTTAAATTCTCAATATTATCAAGTCAAAGTCATATATGTATATGTAGTTTTCTATTATCCTATAGTTTAATAAAATTCGAAAATTCATAATCGTCGTAGAGTAATTAGCGTTCGCATAATGTAATTAATGCATCGCATGTAATGTTCTACACGTAACTGAAGAAGCTTAATTAATACATATTTCGTGTATGTGTGTATGTATCATATGTATAGAGGAATTTTATTTTTACAGTACATTAGCTTATCGATAAAGTTGCGCACACGAAAAGACTATTGTATACTAATTAAACATACACGACAGTAATTAACAGCATTTTCACGATATATAAATCATGGTTTGTCGTCCTATTACATCGCATCAGATCGAAATTCCGTTATCACCGATAATCATTTTCAAACATAACAACATGGAATAATAAATAAAAAGAGAAAGAGAAAGCTTTGACTAATGTTCTCTCTTTATAAGAGAGAGACAGCGAAAAATTGCGCTCTTTTTAATACCTGACACATTTCAATATCTATGTAGACAAATTTGCATAAACGCGCAATATATATGAACAAAAAATCAATTAATCATTTGTCTAGTACGAAAAAGGTAGCAATATAACACCCTAATTAGATATTTGATTGGTCAATTTCTCTCTTTCCCTCTCTCTCTCTCTTTGTGCACTCGTGCATTATTCATGTACGCATGTTTATCTAGGTATATTTCATGAATACCCACCGTACCCCCCACCACCGCCAAGGTGCGCGATCTACATTTATTAAATCTATGCCTGTGACGTCACGACAAGTTACTAGAAGACATGGCGGCAGAGTGCTGGATCGCGTCGACTCTCGTCAAAAAAGAGTCTCGCGTACGATTGTTGGACATCGCGGGTGAGTCTGATAATACTGAAAGAAAGACATTCACGCGACATATAATACGTTTATATCATGTACGAAAGAGTCACCCCGAGTAGTACATCATAATACGTGTATGTATGTATGTGTGTGGGTGCAACGCATTTTGTCCGGTACAGGTGTGAAGTTAATCACTTGACGTATCGCGACGCTTGGAGAAGGTCAGCGTCGTGTCGGTCAGCAAATGGCGCCTTTTGTTTATTCGGGATTCGGGAGTGTCTCGCATGCGAGAGGTATCGGCAGCCGCGAAATTTCGGTATCGGGAGTGTGTCGTGGTATATTGATAAGCACGCGTGATCGTAACTATGTAGTCATTATCTCGTGAGACGTGTTCAATGTAGTGGCGTAATGAATTCGTCGCCAAGCTTTTACGTAACGTATAAATTGAATTCGCGTCGTGTACTTCGCGAGTTCAAACTAATCATATCGCACGAAAACGAACACTGTGTCCGTAATCAGCGTTTCTCTAATCGATTCGTATCAGTGAGTGAACTTTTCTTGCAAAGAACTGAAGGAGGAAACGAACTCATCGGGGCGACGATGGATCAAGATTAAAAGGATCATGACGAGATACATCGCTCGAGGAGAGAGAGAGAGAGAGAGAGAGAGAGAGAGAGAGAGAGAGAGAGAGAGCCTGGTGAGTAGATTTATTTACATAACAGAAACATATTTATATTGTTTGAAGCGTAATTTTTCTATGACAAAGAGAGAAAAGGAAATGATATTGGATATATTTTTTAATTGATGGAAACAAACCAGTATGTATATATGTATATGGATATACACACAAATGATATAAAAATACATTAGTAAAATTTTCATTGATTTAGGCTTTATCAAAAAATTTTGTTTCAAATAAAACATGTCAAACGATGTTAAGACCAAGTTTGCACAACAAATTTTGCCTGCAATGAATAAATAAATGCATATCCATATAGTGAGTTTTTTTTTGCAAAGAAAAATTTAATGATTAAAAAAGACAAAAAATGAAATCAAATCTTAATGAACTCGTATGATTTTTAAATAATATATTATTGCGTATTTCTTGCACACTTAAAAAAATTCTATAAGTTCTAAATTTTTTAAAACTATAAATAAATAATCTGAATTTATAAACATTGGTAAAATTGGGCAAAAATAAAATCCCAATCTATTAATTTATATAATAAAACATTATAATAAGAAAATACTTTTCTTATTAATGTTTTATTATACATAGAGAAGTCTTTTCACATGTATATAATTTCGTCAATTGAAAATTAGGAAAATAATGCTCTATATTAATGATAGATGTAATAATGTATGTAAGTTATTTTGTGAAATAACAGATTTATAATAATTAACGACCGGTTGTACCAGTGTAAACTAAATAGTTATAAATATGTATACATGAATGTATTCATTATGTAGGCAAAAATAATTGCAGCAAGTTAATTAAAGAAACATTAAATTATATTATATTATTTAATGTATTATTACTTTAATTAGTTTAATTTTTTATTTATTAATTATTATTACAAACAATTAAAATTAATTATGTAAAAGAAAGGAAAATAAATATATACAAGAGCAACTCATTATTTCAGCCGTAAAGTAAACAAGAGAAAACGGAAATTCAAATTTTCCAAAATTAAAAATCTCTTAATTTAACACAAATTTGAAAAGAAAATTTTAAAAAATTCTAAATATACATACAAATTATATAAAAATACATTAGTATAATTTTCATTGATTTAGACTTTATCATAAAATTTTGTTTTAAATGAAACATGACAAACGATGTTAAGACCAAGTTTGCACAACAAATTTTGCCTGCAAAATTAATGCATATCCAAGAATTAATCGCAGTTATTGGTAGAACCGGATGTATAGATAGTCCGCGATAATGAACTAGTTACGAGAAGATTATTTCCGAGAAATATCTTTGATCTAGTCCATTTTACGAATCTCCACATTTCGTGTCGCGCACATGAATATCGAGATATCCGCCAGATATCACGTAATACTCCAACAGAGAAGACGAGAAAGACAGTTTATGTATATGTATATATACGTGCAGTCTTCATTACGTTGCATGGTCGCCGGGTATTTCCCATTTTAACGATCAAGTATAACGCGCCGGCGGCGGCGACGGTTCAACGAACCCACGGCATAAAATCCATTTACGCGTTGAAAAAAAAGAAAGGCAAAAAAATACAGAGAAAAAAAAACAAGAGTAGGTGAAACACGCAGCAGTGTGATAACCGCAGTATAGTAATATATGCGTGCGTGCAGGAATTATACGTCGCGTATCTTTCGCGAGGGTCGTTTTATGATAGGGATGCATATTCTTTGAGAAGATCGCGTTGTGGACAATGAAACGGCAAACGATAAATGCCGCTTCATAGGTTTTGTTTGACCGGACGAGACACTCGTAAGCCGTCGATAAAATTTAAATACTCTAATGCGTAAAACCGCAGCCCGGCTGCAACGTTCGTTTATGGTTTATGGCATTTGATGTTTGGCGTTCGAGGCACCTCGATACGCAAAAAAGTGCGTGCTGACATTATGTCCCACACACATACAAACTTTGCCACAATGCAAATAAACAAATGATTTATGCACATCAGAAAGAATTTTCTCTTAGAATTTACCCAGAAAATCATGATAATCGTGAGACAATATGGTATGGAAAGAATTTTATGAGAATTTCTCTGATTAATATTTATCACAATCAAAATAATATCTATTACAATAAAATATAAAATGTTTGATTAATTTTACTATGCAGTTTAGTAAAATCAATCAGATATGTTTTATATTTTATTGTGATATTATTATTTTGATTGTGATAAATATTAATCAGAAAAATTCTCATAAAATTCTTTCCATATCATATTTTTGTCCCATGATTACCATGATTTTCAGGATAAATTTTAAGAGAAAATTCTCTCAGTGCGTTTGTATTGCCCCATTAAATATTATTACAAAATTTTTAATTTATCGTGCACAATATCGTGAAATTATTTTATTTTATCATAACTACAACAAATATTTTCACTTTAATGCAATAAAAATACTAGAGAAAGAGAGAAAAATGATTTTACAAAATATTTTATTTAAAGTATAAATATTTTGAAGAAGTCATTATGTGTTGTTGTTGTGTGTGTTGTATCTTTAAAATGTAGATTTTATATAATTATTTAAATTAATTAAAATATGATTAAATTATAATATAATTACGATTGATGAATAACTAAAAGCAATTAAGGTTAATTAAACTGCAAAATTAATTTTAAATATAGTTTAAACTGCAATGTTTGTTTGATTAAAATATAATTTTACATATCAAGAAGATATAAACATTATACATACATATATGAAGAAATACTTTTTAAATATATTTAAATATATTAAATATATTTAAATATAATTAATTAAGCAAAGATACACAATTTTCTTGCAGCAGTATTTTCTCGTCTATTAATCCAAATAAATAAATTATTATATTTTATTTAAATATATTATATTTTTTTATAGGTATATAAATTATTCAAAGCAAATGCCTGTTTTTATAACATCGATATTTTATTATATAACGCTCAGGCTCTCTCTCTTTCTCTCTCTCATTGTGAAAAATAAACTTAATTCTAAACTCGTTCTTAATAGTATCGTTAAGATCTTAGCAGGGGTCACAATAGTAATTAACAATGTGCCGGCATTCTCTAGGCTATGATAATTAAATTCTAATGAACTCTCTCATGCATACTTAACGTATTCATGCTAACCGTACCTACAAAAAAAATTATTCTATTTCTTTTCTCATACACAATATTAGTCATCATTTTCAGCATTTTTACTTTACATTCTTTCATGCATGTAATTGTAAATAAATTAGAACACCCACGAAGGATTAAAAAATCGATAATCGATGAAAATTGCGTCATATTGTCACGAGAATTCGCGTGGCGCACACGATTAATTAAGCTCATGAGGAATGAAAAGCTCGAAATTGCCGTGCTGCTGCGGGACTCACGTTTTTTCGCTCACGTTGCATTTTGTGATGTAGTCCCAAATGGTTTCCACGTGTGAGGGTGGACCCGAGAAACACGCGCGAGAAAACCTTTGAGAAAACCTTATATGACGACGGGTGGGATCTTTGGAGCCAATTTCATCGTCATTGTACGTAAATACTGAATCATTGATGCGACTCTGATGCGATGTTTAACGGCTTTTAAGACCGAAAATCCGAACGCGCGTAAGAAGACAAAATTCAGCCGTCGAGGCCATCATTTTTCATTTCTCCCCTCGTCGTTTCACACGATCGATTCTTGCGCCACAATCAAGTCCCACCTAGGGGATTCTTTAGTAGAGTCATGACTCGCTGGAAAATTGATACGCTCGATCAGGTGCGATCATCACGTGAGAAAGCACGTGGACAATGAAGCGTGCAACTTCGTGTCCAATACGGGACTTTTAGCATTAAGAGTGTGTTACACTGATTAAGCCGGGCAGATGGAAACCGATAATTTCATGCTTGAACTAATCAAAATTAATTAATTACTTTAATCTTTCACACATTTATATGTGCAAACATTTTTTAATAATAATTTTAAAAAAATAAAATTGATTTAATGAAAAAGAAGAAATATGAAATATTAGAGGCATATAAAATTAATCATTTTATATATTTTTATAAAGTTTGTTATAAAATTTATGATATTATAGATTTATATATGAATTCTTTAATAATGAAACACAAATTAAATAAAGTATCACATGCATTAATAGTTTGTATAATTTAAAAGAAAATCTAACAATAAATCATATCGTAAAATATATCTTTCTACACAGAAAGAATTTTCTCTTAGAATTTACCCTGAAAATCATGGTAATCGTAGGACAATATGATATGGAAAGAATGTTATGAGAATTTCTCTAATTAATATTTATCACAATAAAAATAATCATATCTATTACAATAAAATATAAAATATGTTTGATTAATTTTACTATGCAATTTAATAAAATTAATCAAACATGTTTTATATTTTATTGTGATAGATTTTACTATTTTTATTGTGATAAGTATTAATTAGAGAAATTGTCATAACATTCTTTCCATACCATATTGTCCCACAATTACCATGATTTTCAGGGTAAATTCTAAGAGAAAATTCTCTCAGTGTATCTTATTACGCGTTTTCTAATTTCTTCTTTAATTCTGTATTATACATCAGAATATTTCGTTGAAATGATACCGTAGAACGAGCCGTTCGACGCGATCGCCTTTATATTGGTATCGTCGATCGATTGATCGATGCATAATTCCTGAATGCCAACGGCGGCCTCTCTGTTGGAATTCATGGGCCGCTCGTAGGCGTCTAGGAATAACGGGAGAATTTCCCAGTATTTCGGCGACGACCCCGACGTGCGTCGACGTACATCGCACGTGACGCTCGCTGTCGACGATTCCTACCATTCCTGATGACGTATGCATGAAATTGCGAGTCGGTTTATCGCCCGGCTTCGTCGATGCAGATTGCAATGCGCCATAGTAACGAATTTAGAGTTAAATTTGTCAGAACGCGAGTTTCTGCGATACGTCAATCCGATCCTTTACTTATTAACAACTATTTCAATATAAGATATAAAGAATTAAAATCTTGTGAAATTTTTTTTGTCATCTAATTTTCTCTGATCTGCTCTTTTCAATTATGGATATAATAATTTGGATAATTAATCTCTGTCACTTATATATCTCGTTATATCGAAATTGATGTATTACCTTCTTTTAATTGCAATACTTATATAGTTATAATCTCAACTTTTATAACTTATAATTCATTTTTAATCAATTAATAATAAATTTTTTACGCAAATTTACGGCTGGTAATCCACGAGCAAAATAAAAGTACAGTATCAGTGTGAAAGAATCAACTTGCATTCGATTCGCAATAAATATCGAGTCGATAGCACAGTCGCTTTTTGCTCATTTATACGATGAATAAATTATATCTACATTTTATTCAACTGCTCATCCAAATTTCCATCGCGTCACGTGTAACGAAAAGATACCAAGGATAGTCGCGCGATCAGTTAAAAATGCATCATTCGTCGTCACGTAGCAACGATATGGCATCCTTTCGTTCGCACTCTATCTAGCAAACGTAAATAATGTAACTATAATCGTCACAATGTATATATTGTTATCCACACGTGCAATGTCTTTACGTGATATTTATCGTTAACGTGTTCGTTGAAAGAGCATGCTATGACATGCGTGACTTTGCAACCATGTAAAAATAAAACTTTTGTCGAATTCATACTTAAACATTTGAATACTGATAGAGAGAACAAATAATTTTTGCAATATTATTTTTTTATTTTTATAAGTTAATTCTCTTGATAAATATTCTAGATAAGGGGCTCATATTCATCACATATTAATGATCATTATGCGTTGAGTTTGTATAAGTTCTCATTATGTAATTCTTCGATAAAATACATAAAATTGTACATTATTAATTATACAATAAATTAAAATTATACAATATTAACGTTATTAAGCAAATAATTTTATGAAAATTAAAAACAAGAAAATATTTACATTTTGTTCTTATTTATTAATTTTGAAATATAAGAAGAAAATATATAAATTAATCATAAAACACACTTTGAAATTGTATTGCTAAAATTAAATAAAAAATACTTTTTTAACTTTTACAACAAATAAATTATGTCAACGACATGAGTATAAATTTTACCATGACAATTACATTAATCGTTGATTTGAATTCATCAACACGTTAATTATCTTTCTATGTATCGATCGCTAATATTCATGAAATATCGTACCAAAGATCGTTATATTCAGATTTTTATAACTCACTTGCATTCTGAATGATCATTGATGATGTGATGTTGATAAATGTAACGAAATTTAAAGTCGCATTAAAAGGGAAAAAAATTTCATTGCATTCAATGACCTCATCGCGAGAAAATATCGCCGATGTCTCGATTTTGTCGCGGGAACGAATCCTGTCGGTCGTCCTGATGACAATTTTGTTCATGCGAGTGTTACCTGAGAGACGACTCCGCGTGCTCTCCCTCGGTCTTCTCGTGCTCACGAAATCGGAGTCGTGTCGCCGCGGGAATCACGTAACGCCGCAGGTGTGCCTAACATTTTTCAAGCAATGTGAATGTGTCTGTCGGCTCAAAATTATACAAAATTTCCCGCGGTAAAATTTTCCCTGTGCCTCCTGTAAATCTCCATCGTCTTGAGAAACATTCAATACATTCAGCTTCAATATATAACAAGACATATTCCATGTCTCTATAAAGTAGGATATTTTACTGTATTGAATAAATTACTGATAAAGATGTAAATCATTTATTATAGTGACTATAAGTCAAAATAGGAGCATATGAGTCAGGGAAATAAATTATTTTGTACATAAGAAATATTTTACTAATTTAAAAATACATATATATATAATCATATAATAATAATATTTTATTTATATAATAATCTTTGTGAAACAAAGAATCTAATAAGAATAATAACTTTTTCTTATTGTTGAAAATTATAATATTGTTATAATACATGTGTCTCTTTTCTGCATTGATTGATTCAATTTATTTATTTTTATTTTATTAACGCGTAATGTAATTATATTATTATAAAATAATATATAAATAATATATTATAAATATCATATTGTCATGTATCATTATATAATCATGTAATAATATAATTACATTACGCATTAATAAAATAAAAACAAATAAATTGAATCAATCACTGCAGAAAAGAGATACATGTATACTATAGTAACTTTTCAGCAATAAGAAAAAGTTGTCGCTTTTATTATAGATTTTTTTTTACAAAGATTATTATATAAATAAAATATTATTATTATATAATTGTGTGTGTATTATTAAATTAGTAAAACATTTTCTTTGTACAAAATTAATAATTTTCCTGACTCATACTCCTAAGAAATTTGATTTACAATCTTTAATAAATAACGATTTATTTTTTATCAGTAATTTATTCAATACAGCTCTCTTTATTTTGAAATTCAAAATAGTGTTTTTATGTCTCATTTGTATTTGATTATAAATGACAAATTGATAAGACAGTTCTAACTCTCTCTTGAATAGCTGTAGATTCTTTTGCAAACCGCAAATAGAAACGTCTTTACCGAATAATGCGAGAAAAACTTATCGTCATCATAAGATATTGTCGATATTCCAGTAACGTCGTTTAATTATAGCAGAGTTTTTTAATGCCATAAAAGTGAGACGTGTACGTTTAAATTTGTATCAGTTAGTTACGAATGTGTACGTCCGCGAAATATTCCATCTATAATGCTTTATTTGAGCATGCTGCCGCATTTCACTGTATTAGTGTGGGTTCTCTTTGCCGCAAGGGATCACATATAACTAATATAGCTGATGTAGCTGATGTAGCAAATATTTTCCAAAATACGTGAGCGCCATATAATTTTACGCTTTTTTTTACAATGCTAATTTACACATTATTCGTACTTATATTCTTTTCTCCACAGCAAAGGCTGTGATTAATGTTGAATTTAAGTTAAGAAATATATATTTGCATCATATGAGGTAGTATTAATCAATCTTTATCGACTGCTATAATTAAATTTTTTGTGGTGTTTATATAAAGCGTTTATGAAAGAATACAATATCGTATTTATTATATGTAACATAATATTATGCTACATTGCCAGCAATGTAAACATGAGAATTTAATTACTCTTTTAATTTATGTTTATCTTCTTTTTAATTTACACATTAAAGATAATATAAATAAACGCGAGTTTTATTTATATTGGAAGATCTGTAATACATTAAAATTTAATATTTAATATAACACATAACACACATATGTATACATATATTTATTCTATCAAATTATTATTTATACAACAAAAAGCATTTGAGAAAATTAGATAAAGTAAAAATTATATGATAAATATAACTCACAAAAATAATTTTTAGCATACAAGAATAACGATCGCGTGCACAATTTTATTTTCGATAAAAATTTAATCGTGTGTGTGGAGCAAAGACACAAATCACTGATCAGATTGCATAAATATCAAATTACCTAGTTTCGTTAGCGATGTTATCGTTCACATTTTTCAACGCAAACATATCATACGCCTCGCTATGTTTATCGTGATTATAAGATCAGCTGCCGGGCGATGGATCAGCCATGGGGATGATGTAACGGTGCAGGTGTTCCAAATATTTTTTCAGGAAGCCCCATAGCGTCCGAGCATCTAAATTACACGAGGAAGCAACTCCTACGGAAAAGCCTGATCTCGATGTGAATCCGGTTTCACATCCCCTCGTTCGTCCATTCTTAGCAGAAATCGCGCAGAAATCCGTTCATTGCGCGACTCTGTTCGTCGCGACAATGCGGCAAGGGATGCGTTCTCATACACGACCTTTAAATATTTTTGTAATAATGTTGAAGCCGCGTGGAGGGATAGGCAGAGGGTGACACCGGGATAGAGGAATGGGGAGGAACGACGGTGACAGGAGCAACAAGGGATATGTCTCAATGTTTAGCCTGATCCTTCAGCTGTCGCTATTGTGGGCACGAAATTGACAATGGCACGGTTCAAATGACGTTCTTAGCGTGTGTATACCTGCAACGTGTGGGCAATCCCACACCGCGGAGGTCCTATTTCGAAACGATTCCGTTCGCTTTTCGGAGACACTTAAGATCATTCGTGGCGACCGAGCAGTTTGCTCTTTTGTGGCGTCGTTTGCGAGCCTGAGCCACCGCTCTAAAAAAAGATGGATATCTTCCTGTTTTCATTCTTAGGCCCAAACATCATTCCGCTTGAAGAAAGTTTCGTACGGTCATTGTAGCGCGATTTTACAGGAGAATTGAGTATCGGGAAATTTAGCGTAATAATGTGCGACATGGAAATTAACGGATAGATTGGCTGGCATATAAAATTGTCGACTTATGTTTCCGACCATTAAAATTGACTGTTTGATTGTGAATTTGAATATACAATTCCTAGTGATATAAATATAACTTTTTTACATCCTTTACCATTCATATTTTTTAAATGCTTTAAATTGTCCTGAAAATAATTTAACTTTTACATCAAGCCTTTATACTATTATACGTGCTCCACTTTCGAATTTTTACGTTATGAAATATTCCCACCATCCACTCTTTATTTAAAGAACTATTTTAGTGAGCTTTTTCATTTTATATCATTAATTTTTAACGCTAGTCCTTTTGTCAGCGAACACACACACACACACACACACATATTGTTCGTGATATTATTGAAATATATAATATTTATGACGAACTAAAGTAAAGAATAGAAAAATTTTTTTGCAATAAAAACATTTTTTTCCAAAGTTTTATATAATACATTTTAAATATAAAGAGGAAAGCAGATTTTAAATATATATTTGCTTATATATTTCATAAATTTGCTTATTCTAAAACTTCCAATATCCTTTTTAATCCAGATAAAGTTATTGTACTTGTTAAAAGAACAATTTTAATCTCAATTTCAACCTATCGTATCTGCCCACACGAAATAATCTTTGCCGTATTATTTGAGTCATCGCAGTTACATCTATCATTATATCGTCCAAAAGATAGTATTTTTCATAATGACATGATTGCACCGTTTAAAGGGAGGGCCCCTTTAATTCCTTAGCATCGTTCCTTAAATCTCGCATCTCGCGGGCATGAAATGAAAGGGTGCTGCGCAGTCGCCCACACATATATCAATCCTAGAAATCTTCGCGAGAGATATTTCGGCGATGTGTCGAGCAACCTTCCAAATTACACAGCTTACACGATCGCTTAAATGATGGAAACCGAATGCTACGTCGCCTGTCTGTCAAATCCGCAGCATGCTGCAATTATTCGACAATCTCCGTCTTGCCTTTGCTAACTCGACGTTAGAAAGGACGCGTCAGTTATGCGCTTAGGTGAGGAAATCGTCCATCAAAATAATTTATATTAATTTGTAGAACGGCCATTAACATCGTCTTCTCGAGCTTCCGCTTTAATTTCTAATAATCGTATCAGCATAATTAAACGAATGGTCAACGCGTATCGGGAAACCACGAGGTAAATTCGAGACGGTAGTAAACGCGTCCTTTCGTATTTTGACATCGAATCCGGAAAAGGCGAGCGGAAAGGAAGACCGTCTTATACTATTTCTCTCTTCGCGTTTCATAAATCTTTCGGCCGGGGTGGTCGAAACGGCGGCACGTTTGGCATCGAGTTTCGTGTCACGTGTCACACATATTTTATTGCCACGTTTGAAAAATCTCGAAAAAAATGGGAGCAGCTGTTTGTGTGACACACGCCGAAAGGGTGCGAGGGACGTGCGCGTTTTGTATTTTCGCTGCGTATTTTGTGCCGACGATCTTTTAATAGTAACGCTTTGATTACAAATTGATAGCGAACGAAGCGACTGTCCAAATGCGAAAATCGTACGAGTCGCTGCTGAATACTTTATGATGTTATAGCGTGCTACGGGTATTCACGCGGCGCGGCCAATTTCGCAGCGTATCTGATAAATATTTCCTTTTGACGGGGGAAGCGGTAGTTATTTATTTTAATCAAACGATCGTCGGTGGGACAATAACTTCGCAATTGCCTTCAAACTGTTATACACGGCGGATTTACACTTTCGCAAAATTGCACGCGAAATTTGCATTACGCTTTGTGAATTATTCAGCATTGCTTGTAAAATAAACAATCATTGAGCACGCTAATCTTTGCAAGTTCCACTCGTAGCGTGTTAATCGACAAATTTCTCCAAATAGATATATCAAGGATCTATTTTCTTATTTAGCACACGCAGTGATGATATTAAATATAACATATTATTTTTAATAGCCGATATATATACACAACTTACAATTTTTCACATTAAATCTTTATACATTTTAGAATTAAATTTGAACTTACTATTCTTGTGTTTCATTGATTTTTTTGACTGTTTCTTTTTTAAAAAGCTAAATACTGCTGCAAAGGGAGCTCATTTAGACAGTTAAATTTTGCACCATACTGCAGAATTAAACAGAATAGAATTAAACAGAAATATATTTAAAATAGGATCGGGAGTGTCCTATCCAAATTACGAATTACGCTAAATTCCGAATAGGAAGGTGAGAAACAAAATAACTGGAATTCCACACGGCGCGTTTTCGTTTTCTGTAGTCAGGAAAGATATTTTATCAACCTTTATAAAGCAAGCTCATTGCGTGCCAAAGCGCTGTATATGTACATATATATGTATATATGTATACATGTATACACACATACTCATGCAGTCTAGCTGTTTTCCTGAGTTCTGAACTTAACCCTTCACTGGCCTTTTAATTGCCACTATCAAGTCGCATTAATATTATCTTACTGCACTTTTTGTTCGTTCTCTTATGTTCAGACATCAAATCTATTATTCTGCAAAATTTGTATTTATCTCAGAAAATTCAGAATTATAATATACTACATAATGAGAGAGAGAGAGAATTCAAAATTCGTTCATTATTATTTGCAATAATATTTGCGATTGCAATTGTTCGTAGATTATATATATTAATATTAAATTAGATGTATTACTCTAAATAGAATATATTAAATTATATATATAAAATATAACACCTCTGTGTTTAAAAAAATTAATTGATTTTCTTTTGTATTTTTTAAAATCTGTTTTTCAAATATTTATCTTACATTTTGATAAGTTAATGATAGAATCCACAAGGGAAAGGATGGAAATCCATAAATAATATTTGCCATATCACCATACTGTTACAAAATTTCGTTTGATGCGACTGCATGTCATGTACTCGGCGTAACGCACGCGAAACAGCATCACGTTTATATATACGCCGGAATCTCTCGATTAAATTTGCGAGAATTAAGAGAAGGGGGTTTCAACGCGAACGGATCTTTTTTTTTACAACTAAATCCTGCGTATGCCACCCTTCTGTACTCGAGTGCCTCGTAGCTTTCCGCCACGAGCGACAACATACTCGTCATTTACAAAAGCCGCTCTCTCACCGACTCTCCTCTCTTTTTCGCTCTTTGGTGTACGCTCGACTCTCCCTTTCATCAAAATAAATCCGCATCACCTTTTTTAAGGGTCATCCGCATGTCGTAGGGACAATTCTCTCTCTCTCTCTCTTTCTCTCTCTGTCTGTCTGTCTTTCTTTCTCTCTTTTCTATCCGATGTAATCCCTGTTGCGCCTCGGTGCGCATTTCCGGGAGAAAACGAATGCGCGCCGCGGTCCTATGATTAACTTCCATTCACTGATGGCTTAACCGACCGCGGATTTCAAAGGACACATTGGAACAATCGCTCTCTCTCTCTCTCTCTCTCTCTCTCTCTCTCTCTCTCTCTCTCTCTCCCTCCCTCGGATCATTCTTTATATCTATCCCATCCAATTTGCGGACGCTTCGCGAAAACGCGTCGCGCACCCGATTCCAAGATGCAATCGATATAGGTGCTGTATATGCGGCTATATTTTCTTCGTAATCCGATGGCAGAGTGGTCCTGCTGTACGATGTGGGGTTGATCTAATTTGATGCATTGAATTAGCGCAATTGGCTTAGCGTGGTCGATATTTGCGCTCGACTGATTGGTTACTATGGCCGTATTCGAGCATTGTTTCTTATCGCTTAATCAGAAGATTGATTATTTTTAATCTTCGAATTATTTTTGCTGTGTTCTACATTGTATCCCTTTGAACAGAAAAAATAATAAGTTAGTTAAACGAGTATAACAAAATAACTGGTCCAAATATTCTATTCATGTTTTTCCATTATAAAAAAATATTAAAAAATATTTTACATCAAATAAAATATTTTTCAATGTAATAAAATAAAAGCAAAAGTGCATTATATATTTTTTCAACGCTGAAAATTATTTGTGTAGAGTGTAGAGAATATGATGTACAAGCGAACTAAACTCCATCATCGCGGAATGCATATTTCTTTCGAATAAACTTAATGATCCTGTCCTACTTTTGCAGTCGTGAAATTTTCTCAGATGAGATCAGAGTGCAGCACAATATTCGTAATATTTATTCCGCTTGTTCTCGAAATTTGTCTTCCGAGGAAGGTTTTAATTTCTGAAAACGCGCAGTCAAATATAGCGCATAGCAAATGGTGCACTATTGAAATGTTCTCCCGATAATGTAAACACTACAATCTTCCGAACCGCTATTGCTGCGCGCGGAATTGCGAATGCTTCGTTGCACCTGAACTCTACTCCAAACAAAAAAGCACTTCTGCCATTATCTTTAAAAATGACAAAAACGATAGGAGGTATCATCGACATATAACATATAGTATACTATACGTGGTTGGGGGGTATTCATTCTCGAAAAATATACATATGCATATTACAGATAACAGTTTATCTCAAAAATAAAAATTGCATATTACAGATAACAGTTTATCTCAAAAATAAAAATTATAAATTATAAATTATAAATTACATTGTATGCTACATTATATGTATATACATAAATGTTAATGCTAGTAATTGTGAGAGTGCATAAAATGCATATTTTATTTAATTATTAAGTAATAGTAGAGATAATGCGTAAAAGAAAATATTTGAAATTTAAAAGAGACTTTAATCTTCTCTCTTGTTTCTAAATTTTGTCTTCTATATAATTAGAAGTCTTGTCAAGCTTTAATTATATTTCATTATATCATTAAATTTATATTGTATATGCATCGATGCTGTACTATGATAATTAAAATTTAAATGCTTTGATTGAGCATATTAAATAAGCATGTTTGCACAATGCGTTACATAACACTAGAATGTGTTCTGATAATTATATATGATATATCATATTATAATTATAATTATGCTCTAAAAAATCTACATATTCAAACATGCATCTCATTGTCTGGCATATTATATTCTAAGCGTTGCGGATATACAATAATACATTGAAATATATAATTCTATTATTAATTATTAGATGAAAAGTGTGAACACACACACACACACACACATAAAATTCTCAAAAAATAAAAAAAAGAAAGGAAAAAATTATATCATCTAATTCTCATAAATATCAGCCAATATTTATTTAAATAATTATCTAATAATTTCGCTATGATCGATATTTGAAGCAAATATTGTATAATATGAGAACAATTTGCAAGATTTATTTTTACACATCATAAAATCGGCGCGACATATTGTCCTACGTTTCTTTAATATTTCAAGTTTCTATATTATTCATATATAGAAATCATTATCGATTTGTTGCTCGCGATAAACGTGGAGAATTGGAACGTATGTACTTGTGTAAATAACTGCACTTTCGAAAGCAAACGATCGCGCCACGAATGTATGTACGTCCGGTTCAACTAAAACGCTTGGAAATTCCTCTGCTTAGAGAAACAGGCTCTTTCGTGCATAGATTGCACAAAGTTTCCCCATGAGTCCGAGTCTTAATGAGCGCTTAATTAATCGGACAACTTGCATACGTCGCTGTGAGTCCCGTTATGACTCTCGTCAAAGAAGCAATCAGCGACACTGTTGACACGAATTCGCTTAGATCTAATAAACTATGAACCATATACACATGCTCTGAAAACACATTACCATATCTATACAAAAGAAATAGCTGTTACCATATCTATACAAAAGAAATAGTTGAGTAGAGATAAATTAATACGCAATTACAGAAGTTTCTGTCACGATCCACATGATAATAAATTTAAAATATAATTTATTTCATGTGGAATTTAATTTTTATACAT
Organism: Prenolepis imparis; assembly: GCF_030444845.1. NCBI lineage: Eukaryota > Metazoa > Arthropoda > Insecta > Hymenoptera > Formicidae > Prenolepis > Prenolepis imparis. Next base: position 14,722,453 of record NW_028141162.1, on the reverse strand, counting down.
TTATTATAATATTTTTAATTGTTCTTAAATTGCTGAATTGTAATAAGAAATAATGCTCGGTATAACATTGTCGAATATACATATCTTTTTGTTATTTTTCACATATTTTAGAGAATGTTACATATTTGCGATATAAAAATTCTGCAAATTGTTTTAAACGACGTTACATTGTAATATATATAATGACTGTTTTGTGTTTGAAGAAATTTAAATATTGGAGTAAATATATATATAGAAGCAGCGTATTTATTTCGTGGCTGCGCCACAAGACATATCACAGATGTCTTTGCAATGTTGTAACACCGCGCATCGTTAACGCCTATTCGAATTTCTAAACTTGTAAACGTGATTCCAGCAGCTCCCACGAGATTTCAGTAGTTCGGTAATAATGTTTGACAGATAATCCGAATGCAATCTGTAATGTGAGCCGGTAACGCGCGTATTTCTTCATTAACTCGTCTTACACAGCAACGTTTCGTCTCACGTTGTGCATAAGCTGACGTCCTTAACGGAGCTCGATCTCATTCCGCATTGTCGTCTCGTCGCTCGTCCGCCCGTATTCCTACCTTAATAGACGAAGGTACTGAAGTGTTTGGCCGAGCAAACGAGCGTGTGTAACCGAGAATAGTCTGCAACGGATTCAAGTTTTCGTGCTAGGCAGGAGGCATCGTGCTGCACCGCTAAAGTTTGCTGCAGCTTTAATCTCCCATATTATAGGGACGAGGGCTTAATTAAGGGAACAACATAAATCGCGACATATCCCCGACTAAAACTTTATTCGATATTGCTGAAGAAATTATCGATATTAAGAAGGATGAATTCTTTTCTAAAAGTGCTTCCGATAAGCAACAATATAATTTCTCTAAAATATTTATCTTGTTTTCTTTTTTATTTTTAATTTAGTTTTAATCTTGCTATTTTTTCCCCCGAGAGATTCCTTTTAATCATTGTATATGTGTGTGTCTATATAAAATATATAAAATTTTTAATTTGTTTTTAAAGTACAATGTATTTTTAAAGCAATTTTAAAATTATTAATAGTCTTTATTAGAGGAATAAGATCTAAAGAATAACTTTTTAAATAACAATTTTGTTTTCTTCTTCTTTGACTGAATATTTGTATAACGACACAGCTCATCACATTCTTATTTATTATTTCAAGGAGATTAGCTTACAACATTTAAAATCAATTTAACTTTGTCTCTCTGAGAAGTAAGCTTTCATAATACTTGTGCTTTTTTTTCGATATTATCAAAATATGGCTCCATAATACTGTTGTTCCAAAAGAGACACCATTAAGGCTCGCTATTTTCTCATCGCAGGCGGCGAAGATTACTTTGCTATCTCTCTATTGCGTTTTCTCATTTAGTCTGTCTTACCTTGAACGGATACATCGGACAAAAGCGGTTTACGTGAGTTTATAGTAAAAAGAGAAAAAAGATCCATCCGGTACGCGATTGCTATTAGTTACGTAAGCTCTTAATTAAGCTGCGCGTATATCGATCTGCCTATTCTTTCGTCTTTAACTCCCGCAGAAAGACTATCAAATTCGATAGTCATTGAATCTGACTTCGATGCGAACTTTGCCATCTCGTTTTACAGAGCCAACTGCTTCAGCAACTTACTGTTCTTTTCGGCTTCACTTTTTACGGTTTATTCGTCGAACGTTTAATTTTTAAAATATAATGAACACGAACGCAATATTATATAGCAAGATAACATTTTTCTTTAAATAACACACTAATTATTATAATAATAAATAATAATGATTAATATAATTATTTTCATTTTCTAATATTAAGAAAAATTGAAAATAATCAATATTAGACTATAACAAAAATAGATGCCAAGTTATCCAGAAAAGAAATTCTCTCCATTTTGATTATTTGGTCATTTCTCTAAAATAACGCACAATTCTAGAGATCTTTTCTAGCAGCGTCTAATACTTTCTCAAGATGTTTCTTTATAGAAACGAGAGCGCTCTTCGTTAGTCGTACAACATGTGTCCAAAGCTCAAGCTGACTTGCGGAAAGGAGGTTACGAGAATTGAAGACGCACTAGTTCTAATTCTTTAAATACGAGTACTTTATTAATTCGTTTTTCTTCGTTTGCTAGAGATTACACGATTCTCCAATATTCTCCGTACGCATTCGAAGGATCTAGTATTGCAATTATTCACTTAGTTAGTCCTTAATTCTGAACTGATCTTTAATCTTAGAATGAACATTATATTTTATAAGTACATGTGCGCGAAGAGATCCTTAAATGCTATTGTACAATATTTTTATTTCCTGATGATTATAATACGTATTATTGTTCAAGGAAAGAAATTCAGAAATGTCGATATATCTGTGTGTATGTACACATATATATATATATTTTTTTTTACAACTATATATATATACATATATATTTAATTTGATAAATATTTCAAAACTAAAAACTCTTGTGACACCCTTCTCTCCCCGGATTTAAAAAAATTAATTACTTCTTAATCCGAATAAAGTTTTTTTAATGTTGCATAATTACAAGATTAATAAATAAAGTATGCAACACACCAAAAAATATATTTATAATATTTAAATATGAATAAATTAGAATTAATAGAAATATATTCTATAAAAATACATTTCACATATACTATATACTACATATATAATACATATGTATATTCTGAAAAATACATTTCATAAAAATATAAATGTAAATAAAAAGAAAACTGTTATAAAAATTAATTTATCATAAATTTTATGATTTACAACTGTATTAATTCACACAAACATTGCTTTTTATGAAAACTTTTTTTAATAAAAAAGTATGCACCATATACGTTATTTTAGAGTCATCTGCTAAATACACTGTGCATAAGAAACTCTGTAATCACATTGAAAGCAATGTCGATATGAATAGATCTATAGAGAGTCAGTATTTTAATTTTTGTCGATCAGTTTATTCGCTTTTCATTTACAACGACCTTTCTAATTTCTCATCAAGGGCTTTGTACTCATTTTCAATTCTCCTTCGCTAGGTTTGCAGCTTAAAGCGCACTTCCGTTACGCTGCATTACCGGATGATTAATAATTAATAATCACAAGCACATTTGAATTAATTTCGTAGGAAAACAGGAAACCGCGATCCGTCTAATCTTGGATCTAGAAAATAATTATTTTATCAAAAACATCTAAATCGTATATGCTTAGGAATAAATATATAATTTTTAGTAATTTATATAATATTATTACATAGTAAATGATCATAGTAGATTATAGTAAATGATGATATTTTATATATTTTATATTTTAGTGTTATATAGTTTTTGAAAATTTTTATTTTACTTATCTCTAAAAATTTTCACACATAATTTTATAATAACGCTTTGCAATAGTTGTAATAATAACATATTAAAAAAATTTTATTTTTGATATACTTTTGATATCTGAATAGCAATCCATTATAAAGAGATATGAAACATTACGTATAAGAAATTTTTAGTAGAAATTTTGTTATTACAGGCATCAGATATTTTTTATCGTGCACTTAATTAAACAAGGAATGTATATTAACGCCCATCTTATCTCTTCCGTCGTTCTTTGCCTTTCTCATAGAAGAATATTGCCGAGCGGTAATCTCATGAACTTACGTCTTTCTACTATCTTCTTATATGAGAGATCAGTGTGCACGGTTTGTTACCCGTAATACTCGTTCTCATTATGCATTCCCCTTCATCAACTGACTGTCATAATATATCATAATCTTATTTAACCTTCTTCAAGGACCGTAGTAATCTAGCAACATTGTATATTCACTCGATGCAATTACATGTTCGTCTTGCTACGTTCGCACATATTCATTAATCGAAAATGCAATTACGAAATTGGATGTATTCAATATGTTTCTAACTCAATGATCGAGTAAATTTTATAAATAGGAACAAATGTTTAACAGCTCTAACAAAAACATTGCAATATATAAACATAATAAAATAAAGATTATTATTTTATTATTTTGCTTATTAGAAATGACGAAAGATAAAATGAATATTATTATAGATGAACCAAGGGATGGACATTTACTTAATGATTACATGTTAATCATAAATATCAAAAATATTAAATATTAATAACTTAAGAGTTTTTATTTTTTTATAATACTTTAAATTTTTTGTGATAGCATAATTAACGTAATATTTTGAGAATAAAATTTTGTAGTTTCTTTTTATCCAATTTACTCCATCATATGAATATTATTATAAGAATAAGACAATATCTGCGAAATTTCAAAAAATATATATTCAATATCATTTCATATATATTCAAAATATCAAAAATCATATTTAAAAATATCTCTTGCTAAGATTCTCTCGTTTCCGTAAGGTTGATAATAGTAATGTATTTTGCAGATCGGTATTTCCAAAACTACAACGTGTTACCATTTGCGGACAATGGCCTGCCGTGTTCTGCCAGTCTGTTGCGGTACGATGCAAAAAAGGGTGAGTACTCTGTTCTACTCCCTGTTTGATCCTTACGAGCTACCGCGCGCGTTCCTACAACCCGTTCCCACCTCCTTGCGTCGCTCGGGCGCAAGTTTGCTCTTCCTGTGTAAGCTCGGACGTTCTGCGCGGACAAGCGCTTAATTAAGCGAATAACATATATCATCTTAACGCCTAACGCCCACCTTCAACTTGCTCGACTACCTTGCCTCGCGGAGGTACCTATAACACGCTGGCCGGGGCGGGCCCACGGCGACGTATGTCGGGCCCAGCACAGCCGTTCGATTTCACCTACCCACCTCTCATACTGAGAGAGCTTTGAGCTCCAAGCCACACCGAAGATCCTTGTCCTCATTCTATCACGTCGACCAACGCGTCTTAATACGTTCTCTACGTTTACCGTGTTCCCGCGGACATTGAAAATCTATGGGGTCATCCGGAAATATATTACCTACTTTAGAGATATTATGCGTTTACATACTATTACCTGTATATTGAAAAGGACATTTAATGTGGAAATGAAATAGTAAAATATAGGTCGAGATAAGTTTACTATTGCAACGCGACATTATGACTTTGTGGGAACGAGTACGCGCGTTAAATTTATCAATTGCATTCATTCAAAAAACATTCTTTTATTTTTATGCAAATATTTAGAGATTCTTCATAAATTATTCAATTATTCTTTCAATCGCGTGCGCGATTTCCAGATTAATTATATTTTGCTATATCTAATGAATAAAGAGTTTTAGATTATAACAGTTAAAAAAGATAAACTGATAACACCACGGGAGATATTCTGTCATATTTCGTACCTACGTCCTTTGGAAGTTCTATATGCTTTCAAGCAGTTCGGTCGTAATGAAGAGTATGTATACGATGTAGCCTTAGGCATTGCGGGGGCGAGATAGTGAAACGAGGTCCTCCCTTGATTTTCAAAGAGATCGAACGAGCCGGGCGTTTATCGGCGAGTCTCTCTCACCTCGGTGATTTTAAAGCTAAGTTTAGCGATGGTAATATGGGAAGAGTGGACTGATAGGTATTCACTATAAAGCGTTATATAAAAGTATTTCGCATCGTACTATCTGAATGCGCGATTTTCTTTTTGCAATAATATGAAAATGTTGCTGAGGACGAGACATGCGGAATATTCTCTTTATAATTATCAGAAAATATTATATAGAATGAAGTTTTGTCTTAATTTCTAAATAGTTCAACGAATATAATTCTAAATATAAAAGAAAATTTTTTAATTTTTTTAATCAATTTTATTATTGATGTACTTTATACAGATGATAAGAATTTAAAAGAAAATATATCAGTTAGTAAAAAATATAAAAAAATATATATATACAATTTATAATTACAAAAATACTCTTAATTCAGATGTGAAATGGATATGTTACGATGTGTAAATGGCACAGAATGGGAAAACAGTTAGTAGTATTTGAGGGAGAGAATGGATGTCGTCACGAGTGTAATGAGACAATGGATATGGGAGTAAGAAAGACCCGATTCATACTACCAAATGAGGCTATAGAATAGCTCCGATATATTCATCTCTATTTGTTACTTAATTATTCACTACCTTACAGACAATTATCTAAAGAATTTTTCAAAATCATTATCGAAATAATAAATCTTAATTATATTTTTAAATCGAAAATATAACACAAAAAATATATCTTATAAAATGTTATATCTTAAACTTTCAAAAATACGAATGCCGTCCGTACGATAACTCATTTTTGAATATTAATAACAATAACATTGAAACATACGTTACAAACAAGGGAAAAATACAAGAAATTTGTCCATTTTTTCTTTTTAAAAGCAGAAATTACTTGTGAAAATTTACCTCTCTGGACGCACGTTTCTTTTCTAACTAATCTCAGATACGTTATTTCCTTCGGGATTCCCGGGAACAAAATGTTTTAAGCTTGCCAGCGCGCCAGGATTCAGCGGCGACCTCTTCGTCTGTTAATACGCGGAAAGGAGCTAGCGCGATATTGAATTATCATTAGCAAATTCCATTATACGACAAACAGCGCAGTTCCCCTGCTAATTGTAACTCGTTAAAGCCTTTAACTATTTGAGTTGGAAGTTACCTTCCTGTAATTTCAATGGCGCTTTCACGGTCGTTCTCTATTCATGCGCGACGAGAGAAACTACTGTCACGCCGTCGAATAAGGACTCCTCCTAAAGACTGAAACGTGTCTGGCATAATTGAGACCATTTGAAATGCCTGCATGAATGTTTTCAGAGCTCCATCCACATGCCATGACCTCGTAATAAAATTATATTCAAAATCGCAAGAGTATGATTTTGTACTATTTCTCATTTGAATAAGCATCTTATTTAAAAATTCTGTTGAACATTAAAAATTTTCTTAGGATTTATAGCAGATATAATTCATTTTTGAATTTATATATATTTCAAGAGATTTTTACTGCTCATATATAACATTCATCCATTAATCGATATTTCGCTCTGGCAATAAATCATAATTTAAGAAATAGTTTTATACTTTCTTTCCGTTAGATGTTCAACGCGAATTGATGTGATATAGTATACAACATACAATCAGTACATTAAAAAAATACAATCTAATTTATTTTCAAGACTGTTACATGTGTATTCGTTCAATGCGATTGATTATGTCTTTTCTAAGGCGATTGCACAGGAGTTAATAAAATGGTTGTTGTTATCTATCGATTCATTCTTTTATATGGAGATATCATATCCGAGAAGTATCGTTTATATCTTTGAGCTTGTTGACATGTTGACAAGTAGCCACCTATTTGAGAGAACCGCTTAGGTTGGGAAGACGTGTGATTAATGTGCGAGAGATAAGAGAGAAAGGTTAGACTTTCGGACAACTGATTCAACCTATTCAGACAATACGTATAATGAAATGACACAAGTGACGGTTAATGAAATCGTCAAATTTACCTTACGCTTTCTACGAAGAAACATTCGCGATCGCAAATACGGAAGCTTCGAGCGCCGTCGGGAAAATAGAGATTTGTAGGGAAAAGCTTGTTCACGCTTTTACCTACAAATATTTGAAGTTGCTTTCCAGTGCCCCTGTTTGTGTCCCAAATAAAAATTTAACGGGCGAGTTTGTTACGTTTAATGTCATTTTTATTTTATAAATGTACAAATTTTCTAAATTGTAAAGTTTAGATACTATTTTGTGAAAATTATTATTAAAATACTATAGCAACGATATACTATCTGTTCTTAAATTAAATTAATATCATCAAAGATACATATACTCATGATAATCATATTATAATTATTTATAATTATGATGCATGATTGCTTTTAATACATCTAAATAAATTTTTCGAAATACTTTGATAACAAAATTTGATAAATATAAATAAATATTTAAATAAAATTTGACATGTACTTTATTGATGAAAATTGAACGCATTATTGGTTATATATGTATATATAATTAGTAATAATACGAGTTGCGTAATTAATAATCCATCACTGATTTTGAATCCTGTTACAAACATTTGTGAGCATTTTATTAAATTATTTTAGTGAGTTCTATAAACATAATTAACCGAATGTAAATTGTAAATTTTAACTGTGATAGTTAACGTATTAGATTCTTTTAACACATATAATTAAAATCTATTGTTAAGATCTATTATTCTTAAATTTTTAAATCTATTTTTGTATTTTATATATATATAAATCTAATATAAATTTAATGTAAAGAGATACTAACAAAATAAGAAAGAGTTATTATTTCTTAAACGTTTATAATTGTTTTCATCAGCAATATCCCCCTTTTTTCACAAGTATACTTATATAACTAGCAAATTATTCGTATAATAAATCTTAACAATAGATTTTAATACATTTAGAAGAAATACTTACAGAGAGATTGAAAAATTTAAGAAAAAGATACTGACAAAATAAGAGAGAGCGAGAGGAGAGCTTAATGCGCGCGAGACTGTCTAATTAAAAATCTGTTTGTCTGTAAGCGTAATAACCGTCGGCCGAGTACGTAATTCAATGTGTCAGCAGCGGTTAAGTTAGTCCGTATTCGGCAGAAATTACCGCAAATCGTATATTTCGCATTTAGTTGGCGTCAGCGGCAACGCACTCGCATATTAGTTATTACAGTCGGAAACCAAACAGCCCGAGTGTGTGCTCGCACTCAAAGCAAATCCAGAATGCTCCGTTCTAGCTCTGACCGTTATACTCTGCTGCGGTTTGCTAGCGGAATGCACGCACTTCGAGACAGCCTTTAAAACCCAGCGTCAGGAAAGACATCAAAGGCTTTGTTCAGTGCAATTACTATCGACGCACGTTATACCGCCCGCCGGCAAATTCGTTTCACGTTGGACTGTAACTGTAACGACGCGAACGGCAGTACATTATAAACAGTCGAATTCGTAAACCCTGAACGCTCCAGGTTATCCGCCCTTGCTGTTATCTCTGAATTGTTTGGTCAATTTGAAATGAAATTTTTTTTTAATCCCGAGCTAGCAGTTGTTTTTGAGTTACACACGAAAAAGTACAAGAAAATTATCATACATTCGATTACTTTCAAATTAATCTATAAATAAACGTGTCGGAGAGTGCGACACTCTTTATATTAAAACTTGAAAAATAATATTCAAAGACACTTGACAACTTAAATTATTGATTACTGTACACATTGACATAAATTTATTATTACTTTAGCGAAATATTCTGACTATTTTTATTATTAATACATATTAAGATAATCTATTCGAAAATAGCTACACACATGTGGCAGTGTAATTGATTTCACTTGAAAACAAAAATATGTCATCGAAATTTTTTAACGTCTACGAAGTGTTGATCTACTTTTCGTATTAAATCTCACAACGATTAAAATCTTCTGTCGGACTTTAAATCATTAATGACAAAACCTCGAGCTCATGACACGTCTGTAGAACGTGTCACTCGAAAACACGTGTTTATGTTTTTCTCGGTGTCACTTCGGGAAAAGAATTAGGGTTCGACAGACAGTGACACGTCGAGAGTAGTCGAGGGTCGTGCCCGTCTGCCAGTCAGTTTCATGGCAGGGACTTTGAAGTTGATCGATTTAGCAGCTGCAGTCACTCCGTAGATTGTACTTCTCTTAAGCTCGCGCTAATGAATTAGACAGTGGGAACAGAAATACTTCACGATTATCTCATATATAGCCGCTCGATGTTATTTACACCGCGTCTATATATCTCCTTCCCACGTTTAATTTTAACAGAATAAGACGGTTTTGACACTCTAATTAGTTCTACCAGACAACTCGTAAAATTGATATAATTACTCGCTATTATATACGCATATTCGACCGCCCCTTATATGAGAATACCGTGCGCGTCTTTGTGTTGGGGGTTGATGAGCGTGGAAATAAAGTGTTTGGATAAAAGAACAATTATTACGGTGTCTGATTCTATTGTATGCAAATAAGAATATAAATGCGGACTAATTTCACGTCTGACACCTACAGTGTATACACAGCAAAAGGTCCATCTTGCTCCTCTATTCATGCAATAAAAGCTCATTACGAGCAGTGCCTCCGGAGAAGTAGGAACAGGAAAAAGCCTCTTAACATCATTTTTTTACTGGGCAATACCATCTTTTAATGTAATTATGCAGAACTGGGTTGTACTACAATTACTTATTCATTATCGTCTGATCATATCGGAAAGCATATTACCTTCGAAAGCGAGGCATAACAATTTGATGTTTATAAAAAGAAAAATCAAATAAATTATATTAATTTGTAACACGCGAATGCATACGAATAAAATTGCATGAAACGCCGAGCAAAAAATTTCTTCATATATTATAGAGTGCAATCTCATTATCTGTTTTTTAAACTGTTAATTAATTGTTTTTTTATATCTTTTTTTTTAAGTCATATATTTCTTTGCTTTATTAAAATAATTTTAAACTTGTACAATATAAAACACCTCGGACAATTTTTTGAATGTTGTTTTCTATTAAATCTATCTATTTTTATATTACATTTAATAGCTTCGCTTGAGTTCATTCATGAAATATATTTGTGTATGTGAGTCTATTGGTTTGCTCGTTCGAATTAATTCACGAACTTCAAATTTTGACCCGACATATTCAATAAACTTTTCCAGTGCGCCTCTTAAACAAAATTGTCCGAATCGTGGCAATTTTTGCGCGAGCATTTCCATACGGGCGCACAACCGGGTGCAGGTGCATCGGACGATCCCCTACGGGTTATTTAGGAGGCATTTTGCATTAATTATTCAAATGAGCTTGCGCGCCGCCGAGATTATCGCAAGTTACGTGGCTCCTCTCCTTTCGACGACTTCATTACGGGACGCAAACCGACAATATAAGAGAATATATTTGAAAAAATCAGGAAAAGTTGCCATCTGGCGTAACCAACATTCTTACCGTATCGGTTAAACAACAATAAATTGCACTTTAATTTGCAATTATAATGTTTAGAATTTTTTTAGCATTAATGTTTTATAATTAATAATTTATATTAATAAAAAAATTAATAAAAAAGTAAAAACATTGTGACATGCTAATTAACATCGTATAATATCAAATGCATAATTCATGTAAAGATTTTTTTTATCAACGGAACTAGTTGACCGAATTAAAATACCGGTTGAATCTTTTATTAACATCTTTTTCGGAGATTCGAAAACTAGAAACTGTCTGATGCAATGTCAACGATTTAAATTGACTTAAGAGACAAGCTTTCTTATGCGGCTGCATTTAGCCGGCAGTATTACTCGATTGCTATGCGAAAGTCAAGAAAATTTCATTCCGCATCCAGTCCTATCGCATAATTTAATATTACGCCGTTGGAATATTGGATATTCAACCTCGACAGGCGCTGTAGCCTGCGGCAACAGTTGTCTGTTACTGAGCTCACCGGTTAAATATGCAAAATTCATGCTGAACACGGCGGAAGTGCCCAAAACTACTCCCAACAACCGGACAGTTTTATGACCATAAATATACTCGCGCGTGGATCTTCGTCATTCTAATAATGTCGCGTTACAATAACCAATTTTACGATCACACTGACACTAATTTCAATTCCGTTAGGCTAACAAACTTTATTATCCAGCATTTTGACACCTTTAATAATCACGTATCACAGAAGTGCTTTTTATTTACAGTTTCTTGTGTCGCATGTAATGCAAATAAAAAATGCTAATCTTCTAACATAAATTGATATAAATTTTTCTTACAAGCGTAATTTATATACGTAATTTTTTTTTCTCTTATTGTGCTAGTTTTCTTTTACTAGGAAGAAACAGCACATGATTATTTTTATTGATATATTTATTGATACAGGATACAGCAAATCCTGCTGTTATTTTTTTTTTATTTGAATTTCATTCTCAATTTTCATTTCGATATTGTAGTTTTATGAAACGCAATTCGCGCAACGGCATTCTTTCTACAATTTTTCGATTATTAATGCCACACAATTCGGTATCTTCCATCGCCGGAAAAAAATATGAAATTATTCCGGAGCATACAGGGTATTTTAATTTGAGTTGGATAATTTTTTTCGTCGTCTCTCGTATATCGCGACATAGACATGAAAATTATACACGTGGTGACAATAAAAGCTCTACTTTCTCGAGATTAAAATCTACGATGCTAAAACGCGACTGTGCGCAACGTATTATCTCTCTGTAGAGTAAAAGAATGAAGGGTGTCGCTTTTTGCCTTCGACACGGCGCACGACTGTATAATATCTCCTTATCTCACACACCTTTCCATTTACTCCGTGTCCGAACCGAAAGTCACACGCGCGGTGGCTTTTAAGGCGGCTCCAAGTCGAAGAACGCGATATACGTAATAAAATACGACGCGCCTCTCAATGTAGCGATACGCGCGGGGGTCTGGGACGAAATCTCACCGTAAGGCCAAAGCCCATAAAGAGCGACCGGCGATTTGACCAGGGATTTGACCAGAAACGAGCCCGTCGCACTCGAAATTAAGACATAATTTAATGCCGCGGCGGCTGCAGCGGCGGTGCGCGCTCATTTACGTACCTTTTACGGGAAAAAGATAAACACACCGCGCGCCGAATGCGAGAGATGACTCGCCGTGAAATTACGCGCGTCGTTAAAAAGCTTACTTTACGCTGATTAAGCGTTTAACAGAGCTGCCGTGGTGTACACGAGGGCGCTTTCCATGCATGAATATGGATGAGTACTAGTGTAACCACGACGGAGAGAACTACGAGAGATGGGAGCTATCGTTGTTTGCGGCGCGAAGTGGCTTATCCCGACTGATAATCGAAGTTTCCAACTAGGAAAAAAAAAGAGAAAAAAATAGAAACGCGCGTGGTCGGAACTAGTTTCTCATGCGACATCATTTATGTCTCATGAGTATCGCGTGGAACTACATTACATAGGTAAGGAAAGGTGCGCCGACCGGTCGGGCCGCGTCGAGAAATATACTTATCGGTGTTGTAAGTATTCCGTTCGGCGGAATCACGCTGCGTATAACTTGGAGAGAATACGGCATGATATTTCTCCCCGCCCGGCTTATCATAATAAGATTCAAAGTTGCGTGAACAGCTCTTAGGTATTCGAACTAAATGCGTTATCACCACGCGATAATGGTAGATCCATTAACAGGGTGTGTATATAGAGTTCTTCATAATTTTTACGACTATTAGAAAAATTGAAATCCAAAGATTGATAAAAATATCCTCCAGTGCAGTCGAAGAGATGCAAATGCTGCATCTTCTTTAGATATCTCGCGGCTAATTAAAGCTGCCGAGGAGTTCGAGATTTTTCTTTCGATTTTGTGTTATTTATATTCATATCCAACATTTTCTTTGTAGAGAGAATTCTCGGTAAAAAGATTCAGTCTTGTAAGAGCCTTATATGAATATCAGAAGTGTGCATGTTACGAAAGGAAGAGATTTCAAAGAATTCTTGAGAAACGACGTCACGTTCAGGGATATTTCGCGATATAAACTTAACATAATTTTTCAAGTACCTATCGTTTAGAAATAAAACATTGTGACAGAAACTGTTTTGAAACTTTCCGTACCTCTAGAAAACTTGGTTGTGTACTTACTGCTAAAACGCTTGACGTAAGCTGGCGAATAATTGAACGTGAACCAACACGTAATTTTCGCGATAAAAAGGTGCAACGTAGCACAGTTTTAAACGCGAAGTGAAACAAAGTAGACGTTTTTGAAAATTGTTGAAAATGTCCGTGTGTTTTGAATCTTGATTACGATGCTGCATTTTCATAACAGAATTTGTGGAAATTACATGAATTTGTAAAACAAAACAAGTTAAAAATAAAATTGCGAACGCAGATACCATTATCGTTGATTATTCATGGGCTTAAATTGCGTAAATATCAGTATATGTTTACCGCTGATATTTCAAAAATATAACGCTATATCGATCGCGAAACTACACGAAAAGTACATCACGTCGTGAAGCTTAATCCGTAGTTTAGTCTCTCTTCATACGTGTTGCATCAGTATCGAAAAATGCACAAGTTGAAGTTAAAGCCTTCTATAAGCTACTAAAAAAATATTTTACGTCGCCCACGTAATGTTTCACTGATAACATGCGTAAAATTAATATTAATAGTAAATTCATTAAAAATAATCGTAAGAGCGATTAAAATTAATTGAACATAGAACACACACTTTCTCTCCTAAAAAATAATATTTATTAACGATAAACATATTGTTATTATTGTTATGTAGCAGTGCATTTAATTTTTCGAACTTTGATAGCGCGTTTAATTTTTTATACTTTGGTAGCGCTTCAACATTCGTAAAAGTAACAACACAGTATTTCGGCGTGTGATACATTTCACAAAAGGTATCACAATCAAAGAAAAATATGCGCGCAGTGTTTTCGTGAATCCAAATAAATCTCAATAATATCAAGTGTCAATATGTAAAGTTACGTTGATAAAAAAAAACATTAAAATTTGTTATGCGCATTTGTCGTTACCGCGTAAAAAAATAGCTTCGGTAAAATTAAATATACTCATCCGTCTGTTTAACAAAATATAAAAAATGCAAATACTCGAAACGTGCTAAAAGCTTGAACTGACTGACGCAGACAGGGATCATGTGCCTTTTTTCCCTATCTCTTTCTCCATCCATTATGTCTTGCTATATCCGAAGAAAGATCGTAGAGTCCCATAGCACTTGCTATCCAAAACTTTCGCTGCCGCCCTAATTTCTCCCGCGTGCGATTGTCTTCTACTTTCGACTGCTTTCCTTGACTCCTTCAGGAACAGTGGCGGAAATTCTTGTCTGTCTAAAGATAAACGCGATAAACCTAAGTCGCGAGATATAGAGATATAGAGAAATTCTCTCTTTGAATGAAATTATACAATTTGAAAAAAAAAAATTAATTTATATAACATATATAGCATTTAATATCTAATAAATATTTTTAAAATTTTCTGATATAAACATTTTATTTCTGATATAAAAATATGTATATAAATATCATAAAATATTATAAATATAACTGTTGTTTTATTGAATAAAAAGATTTATTTGCTTTTTTATGAGCTTTTTGATATCAAAGCTATATAGCAATGTGGGACAAAAATATATTTTTAATTTATGTCGCGTTTGTGAGATCTCAGAGTGTTATAATCTGCCACTGTACGGAAGTGAGTAAAGTGCTGCGTCGATTTTAAGGAACGACGATGTCGCTCCTATCTCTCAAAATTGGTTAACGCGAGAAAACTCGCTCTGGGCGAAACCGATGAAGCAAATAATCACGCAAACAACCAACTTTCACGCCGAAGAAACGAAGGAAAGACAATGGTGTAGCCTCGAGCGTCTCTACAGACATTTGACCGGAAACACACGGGGTGAAAGAGACTGTATCCCTACCGCTATAAGACCGATGTTGACTTTGGAAAGAAAGTTTCACGATAAGACAAACACTGAATTTCATTATTTTTTTCTTTTTTTTTCTTATAACTGTTTTGAGCAAATTTTAATAGTGAAGTTACAGAGAGAGGTTTACGATGAGCAGCAATATTATAACAGAATACTTTTAAATATCAGAGCTTTTTAATAAAATATATATCAACAGAAATAGATTTAATTTTTTCATTTTTAAATTCAGGAAAGTAAGTAATTAAGGATCGATCCTAGAGAAAGCACATTTATCATAAAAATTAATTTAATCGTGTAAATTTTATCGTATATAAATAAGATTAAAAATGTTTAGATTGAAAAAAATATTTCAATTTATCGATATATATGCCTGATAATAATCTCATTTAAATATTATAATTGGATTGCAATAATGCAAATATCTGCTGATTTTATAAAGCTTCTCATTTATGCCAACTCTTTGCATGAAATTTGTAGTAATTAAAAAATGACTTAACAAAGTAGAAAATTTTATTAATTCTCATTTGTGCGCAATAAAAAGTCAATGCTATAACATGGCGTTAATTAATTTTCGGTGAGGTAATTAAACGCAAAATATGTGTTAAATCAAAACAGCATTATCTCTTGACAATATAATATTTTATATCATTTCACACACGCAAACTCCAAGACGGAAATCAAACAAATGAAAAATATTACATGGCACTGTATTCGGGAGAAATCCTGAAACTCTTTCGGTAATCCTCTTCTTATGTGAATCTCACACAAACTGTGTCACGAGTCCTGAGGCTACATATATAGCTGAGTAGAAGGAAGTTGGGAATAGCAAGGGGCGGCACACATTTTCGACAGTAAGAACGGAAGAGGGAAAGAAAGAACGTTGGAAAGACGCGGGTGCGAAAGCCGTTAGGAATACACACATACTCGCTGAAATACGGGGGTGAATTGAATTCGACAAATCTGAAATAGATGGCGAAGGCATCCGGGCGGACTTACGGTTAATAGAATAGCCGTCGCTGAACACCCGCGCTGCGAAATGTGTGCGCTGCACGTACATGCCACTCTCGCGAAAGAGATAATTCAAGCGTTCCCGGCCACGTATTCGCGCGGGAACTATTCCGGTCTCTTCCACACGTCCGGCGGCGACCCACTTGTGTGTGTCGCGGATTCGATACAGCCCGTTCCAGATCGAATCGATGTGGTGACGGGTATCTAAAGAATTCACTCGGCATATATGGTTCTCTGAATTCATAAACAGCTGATATTCACGACGTGCATGAAAGAATCGCGGAAGATGTTCAGCATTCTTCCGTGAAAACGCCCTCTTTTTGTTTCTGTTATGAAATATATTTTTATCGTGTCCATTTTATATATAAAAATGTGTTGTGTAAAACCAAAACCATTTCAGTATGAATACACATTTATTCAATATACGATATTTATGGACCGCGAAATATTTTTAGAATTTTATTAATTTTTTATTGCGATATAATTTTTAAAAAATTCATTAAATAATATTTCTGTAATTCAATTTATGTAAAATATAAGTTTTTATAATTTTTATGGCATTTATGCTAAAATATATTAAGTCATTAACAGTGAGGAAATTTTTTAACAAAAGTTCATGGTACAATACTTTGAAATTTTCTTTTCAGTCTTTTAAAAATGTTATTTTTTTTAAAACTGGAGGTGAATCAGTAATTCATATGCACGATAGTTTGCGCTTCAAGTGCCATAACTTCTAACCAATTTGGCATTTCTTTGAAGTGCATATTGAAAGAGTCTCCGCTTAAGTGGTTGCTCTCAAAGTGAACCGACTCTCTGAGAGATCTGTCAAGTGGCCAAGCTTTTAGAGCAAAGGTAGAAAATGGCAAGCTGCACGAGATACCGAGCGTTTAAAAAGATAACGTCGCGATTAGAGTCCTTAGACAGCTGATAGCTTTTCTAAAAACGATCTTAACTATTATTATAGATATTAATTTGTATTTAAAAATTATTTTTTTAACGCTCTCTGAAAGAGAAATATTTACTAAACACATCGAACACAAGTAAATTTATTCTAACAAACTGTATTTTCTGACAAACGAATGAACGTAAAAGCTTTTTTATATAACATATAACATTTCAGTAATAAAAGAAAAATAATAATATAAAAGCTAGCACGCAGTTGTAAATATGTAACATCCAAAGCAAAATTACAAAAAAAAGAACTGTCAAATGTTTCGATCTTTTTCGGATCTTCTTTGATGATTCACACAAATATTAAATTGATTAATTAATTTAGTTTTTCTTTAAATTATTGAAGAATGAACCGAAACGTTTAGCATTTTTGCTTATCTTTTTACGCTCTTTTAGCTTCGCTTGCAGTTATGATAAATAAATATGCACATGCATCTGCTCTTTCATCATCGCTATTTTGTAGAAAAAGTTATAGATGCTTGTATATAAATATATAAACCGAAATATTCACCTTCTTATATGGCAAACACTTCTCAGTTCCTTTGTTATCGATGAATATAGAAAAATTACCCATACTAACCGTATTTATTCATCATCCAAGCGCCACGTGTCGTTCCTATGATGAGTACAAATCCAACGTAATTGCGGTCGGCACGTAACACGAAACGAATCACGTGTCAGGGATAATTCCGAAATGCATCGCGGGCACGTGGTAATCGCGAGGAACCACGAAGATACGTGACGTCGAATTAATGTTAGCGATGAGAGAGTCGAACAAGTCTCTGGATAGAAAATCGGATCGAGGAAAAGCCGACCGCGATATAAAGGCATTAACTCTCTGCGCACACGATTATTTATAACCATAATCGTTAATATAGAGTCGCTCGCACACATACATTTGCAAGCGGCTAATTTTTCAACGGGGGCGATCCCCGAAACTTAATGATGATATATCGGGAACAATCGGCTTGCACTTAACGCCCTATTCGTTAACCAATCCGTCTTTCGTCCCATCTTTCGACACGCCGGCGCTTTATTCGGATCAGCGTTACTTAGCGATAATGCATAATTAACGAGGCATCTCCGGGCCGGAATGTTTGAAGGCTCGGCTGGCGCGTGTAATCCAATTCGAATTCGCTAGCATATCCGGAGGTGATGGATGTACGTAAAACACGAGAAGGTATAGTACATAGAACGAGAACGACCGATAACGTTGCGGCGACGAAAGCCGGGGAATTGAACGAATAGAAAATCGGATCACACCGCAGTTGCGAATCACGAAGGAATTGCGGAACGAAAAGTGTCGGCGAGAAATACAGAACTATATATGAGGAGCGCTGTGTGTGAGGAACTGTATTCATTTTTCAAAGCAACAAGTCTTGGAAATCCGGTTGAAGTAAATTCTGCGCGCAAGACTAGAAAAATTCACTATTCTTTATTCTCAGAAACTCAATTTTTTATTTCATGAAATATTCGTTGAGACTCTTAGATATGCAGCAGTTTCTTTTTTTTTTCCCTTGATAAAAGAATATCTCCCTAAATTACTTAAAATTTTGCTCTCTCGGGTTTACGAGGAATTTCTAACATTTCTATCGCTCCGGTTCCGCTCGCATCTCGTCAGTTGGCTATAAATCTCACGGCTAGACAAAGGCAGGAAAAAGATGAGAAACATCAATTAAAGTCGGATCCTGGTCTGGTTTGATGATGTTCGGAAATTCCGCGATGGCGGGGACGTAGGAGGCCCCGGGGCGATCTTCAAATCTTGCAACAGGCAGCAACACGTGTCCACAAGATGTTGCCCGCTTATATTGTAATTATGGTTCACGGTCACTATACATTCCATTCTTTCGAAAAAGAATTTTATGATCTCTGCTCTTATTAAACAAATTAAATCCAAGAAATAATATTAACAAACTTTTTTTTAATATCCGTAAAATGTTTAAAAATTGATATATTTTTACTAAAACTTTCTTGGGTGTAATATTTCTTAAATATTATAATAAAGCAATATATATATATATATCATCTCTCCTGATGTGCGAAAACTTTATTCTATAAAATATTCTAATAAAGACATATCGATTAAAGATAAAAATAAGAGCATGTTATTTAAATGTTTATAACATAACTTTGTTGCGGATATAATAATTTTATTTTAACGTAATAATAAGAAAAAATTACTTTCTTCCGCGACTTTTTACGATCAATATTAGTAGTTACGTACAACAACTCATTCTCTTTACTGAGAACGCTGAAAATTGGAGTCGCCACAATTAAATCCACATCAGTCGTTGCATTAAGTTCGGTCGTTTCGTTGATGGAAAGCACACAATTTCCGGTTCGTTTACTAATGTCCATCGCGGACGGAGGCTTTCTCCTTGCTCGTGCCCCGATGTATTTCCTACGGGACCGTATCCTGCTTTTTGAGCTTTTTCCTTTTTGATGAAATGGTTATTACTGCCGCAATGGCGACAGTTCTTTTTCGTTCTGTTTCAAGTCGCGAGCATCGAGACATCGACATCAAGGCTCCCGAGTAAACCGACCTTTATACTTCGCGTCGGGACAAATATCGCAAACAACCTGAGCGTCCATCAAATATCTATATAATACATCTTCCGCTCAACCTTTACTAAAGTTGCCCTATTTTCTTGTATTTTTCCTTCTCTTCTTTTTCTTCTCTCTAAAAACGGTTATTTGAGTTAGTGCATTCGTACGATTGAAACTCGGCCATACAAAGAGTGACGCTCGACAAAAGTAACAAGTTTATAATAATTTCTTATTACATATAAAATTAAGCGGAATAATTTTAACAATCGTAATTTTAATAATGATAAAATATATGGACTGAGATAAAATACGTAATTATTATACTTTCATTATTATACTTTAATAATCTTGTGACGATAATTAAAAGCTATACCTACCTATCATTTTTCCCAACATTTCTATAATTCCTTGTTTTATCTTTGAAAAGTTATTAACTTGTCCTATTCAACCCAACGATGTTATTTCATTAACGAATTGCTTTATTATAACTTTTTCTCGTGGACATTTGTTAAATGAAAAGAATAACTTTAGAAAATGTTTAAAACGTTTCACTCCGAGCCAAGTTTTTCGCTCGGTAACGAAATGCCACGTAATAAAAAGCCGCATTTAGCTCGCGAAATGCATAGAAACATTTCCGTCCGGGAAAATGCACGGCATCAGAAAATGTAAAGCATTCTTCACGGCGGCCGAGGAAAAGCACTCTTTACTGGCAATTTCAACGTAGCGCAGTGTCGCTTCTGAATTTTTATCGGAACGTGGCCGATGGCTATCTTCCGGACGTAAGGATTTTCATTGTTCCGGAGATGCAACGCGAATATATACGACACGCGGAATATGTATGACCCTCGCTTACGACAACTGGGTGGCGAGTTATGAATAAAAACATTTCCCGTTCGGTAAAGCAAACGGATACCGCGCACCGCGCCGGTTCCGACATATGTATACGTCCATTTTTCTCTTCGTGTCAATCCTTCACCGGGACGATAATGCGCCCCCGGTATACCGTGTATATATGTACCTCGTTCCGCGTTCTCGATCCCATCTCTCGATCAGATCGCGGCAGCACCTGCACGCGCAAAGTCAGGCACCTGGAGCTGCCGTTTTTCTGCGAGGGCGATTAATAATTTATTTCCAGCGCGTGTCACCGGATATTGTCGCGTATGCATGCTATTTTTTGTTTAAACGCTCGCGCTCGGTTAACGATCTCGGTAGAATGAAATCGTATCAACTATACTGCGCGATTCGGATACGTGTATCAAAAGTTCATAACATGGTGCAACAGTATTATTTAATTACGAGAAATTCGAGTGTATGAAGCTGGCGTCTGATTTCGTGGAAACTCATAAATAATTAAGAGTTCTGGCTTTATTTTTTTAATAGTTCTAGAGTTCCGCTTACATATTTATATTGTATATGTATAATGCGAAATAATAAGATTATTCTAATATATGTATGTATTTTATTTGTTACAGGTAGCATTGCGATACACAGTGCGATTCACACGTCGTGTCGAGAGTGCCGTGTAAAGTTTCGCGTGTCGGGAGTGCCGTACAAAGTATCGGGCGATCGTAATTATTCGTGTTTTCGCGAGTGTCGTGAGTGCTACCATGGACCAAGAGAGGAGGAGGAGGCCCGGAGAGGCATCGGGCAACAGCGAAACAACTGTGAGGTATGCAAAATAAAAAAAGAAAATATATATATATATATACACACGCACACACACATGTATATTCATAATTGGAATATTTTGTTTTCAGATCAATGTGCTGTGTCCTACAACTCCGCTATTGCACGTATCGGTGAGTGAGAAATTATTTATTTTATAACATTTCTGTAGCGGTAATGGGGGTGTATGAAGTCTCATTTCGTGAAAACTCATAAATAATTAAGAGTTTTCTCATAATAACTCATAAATAATTAAGAGTGTGGCTTCATTTTCAATAGTTCTAGAATTCTTGATTGAATTTAAACAAATAGGTCTGGCCAATAAAGCAATTTGTTTAAACTATTAAGAACTCTAGAGCTATTGAAGATAAATAACTCTTAATTATTTATTTATTCCACGAAATGAAACGCTATACACGAAATTCGATACTTAATTTTTTTATATTATTAATAGAATTGTACGATTCTCTTTATATTATGTTTATACATATTTTATATATGTATATATTATAATGATCAATATTATATTCTTATAATTAATCAAGAGGATTGTGACGGTATTGCAATATTCCCAACAAAATTAATAATCGACATAATTTAATGATTATAATTACTATGAAATAAATTATTATTTTTAATTTATATTATATTAATATTCGAATATGACGAATATGACGAAATATGGAGTTGCTTAGAAGTAGTATAATAGAATATTATTACAAATTACAATCTTACAATTGATCTTACTTAAAAGTATACATTTTCTTAATTATGATATTTGTAGGGGACGGTATACCTAAATCTTCTTAATTATAAAAGAAATTTAGAAAACAAAAATATCCTCTCGATTCTCTCAGGATGCATTACATCTTTGCATTGAAAATATTTTTGTAATTAAGTTTTCAGTAAAAATGGTTGGGAAAAATATTAGTTTATTAAAAATCTTATGCTAAAAAAATGAATATGTTATTCTCTTAAACTGAATATTTCACTAACCTTCAGTGAAAAAGTTTACATTTTGATTCTCCGCATTATATTTTACGGATTATATAAGATCTCATTGCAAAAATCAGTCATTGTCACTAATTGAGTCTCCTCATTGTTAATGAGATTTCACTGTTTACAGTATATATACTATACTTATAACTGAAATTACTTATATATATCATTTGATAAAACATTTTTTCTATTTAGGAAAAGTGTATGTTTATATTTAACATTTATACATAAAAATTCTTATACATAAAAATTATTTCTTTCAATATCAGTATCAAAAGGCTTATTGATTAATGTGCAAAATCAAATTTAAAATACGCAATTAATTTCGTTGTTTATGACAACTCTATATTTGATTTCCCTCTTCTTTTTATCGCTCTCTCGTCGCTCGCTCTCGTTGTCTCTCTTGCATTGTAATCTGTGTCACCCTAAATCATATTTCCAACATCGTCCGTTACTATCGTCGCGTCAGAATACTCGGATAACGAAGCTTCGAGTCGTTGATAGGCAGAATTCATTGCGCCCCCCGGTATCGGTCAGCCCGACACCGTTCGCGGAAATATGTGACTTCATAAAGTCGATCCCATTCCACCCTGCTGAGCGCCTTATCTCATTCACCCCCGACCGCAAAAGCCACCGCGGTAAATATTAGACAGAGACAAAGGAGAAACTAAAACGAGGGAGAACGATTCCGTTTTAACAGTGAATTTATGGCTGCGCGTGATTTTCGCTTCGAGGAAGATTTCCGGGAGAAAGAAAGAAAGACATACACAGAGAGAGAGAAGAAGACCAACGCTTTCTCGTTGGTGTTCCGCAACCGTGAAAATACTTTTCCTCGCCGATAACGCGGAAACAAGACCGAACGAGATTGCAATAGCTCCGGCGAATGTGTGCATTATAAAGAAATAGCGCAATCTTCGCCATGTTCGCGAGGTGGTGGTAAGGGGCAAAAGAGAGAAACAGAGGGAGGAAGGTACCGGAGAGGATCAGGGTGGAAAAATGCGCAAGGGAGCAAAATGGGAAACGGTAAAGAGAACATTCAAGTTGTCTCGGGTGTTCCGGGGTTGCCGTGGCACGCGTACCTAGGTTCTCACTCGTGTGAGGCCCTCTTCGACTTGGGGGGGCGCGCACGTTGTCGTTGCAAAGAGCTCTTCCACCCCTGGCGAGTGAAATATGGATCTTCCGGCTCGTTGCACACACAGAATGGAACAGCCAGTAATGTTATGCGTCGCCGTTGCGTCACATTGCGTTACGTCTGAAGGGTTGCGGCCGGTCGTGGCCAGCCCTGACCGGACAGAGAAGGGCACGTAACCGCAACGACACCCCTGCGTCGAACGATCGCGTTCGACGTTATTATTAATACACACTTCGCCAACCCTGCGCGCGCGCATAGTTTCATCCCGACAACGGGAAGAGTGCATTAAGCCTCACCCTCGCACCGAGACGGGACACTTTATAAATAATGACTGTCGCGTCCTGCAACGCGGAGGGCGTATGTAATTTTTTTTTTATAAAATAGGATCAGTGATATACACGCAATCTCTTCATATATTATTAATATCACGTAAGATCTAAATTTATATGCGTTTATGCCCCGAATTATAATGGATTTTATCCAGCAAGTTAAATGACTGAATCACTTTTCTGCAGAATTTTGTTAATATTTCGGTTAATTGATTAAATAACATTATTGTAAATATTTGTTACACAATATATTATTTAGTTCCTCTCGTAAAAGGTCTCTTGGAAATTTTATAAAGTCTTTTTTTTGTAAGATCTTCGTGTGTGTTTTCAGTATTAACACAGTCCATAAATAAATAAACGTCAATGCGCGCGCTGTTCCGCGAGTAACTAAAACGAATGGAACTATCCTGTGTAAACCCTGAAGCACTTTAATCCCATCGTCGTTTGGGCCCTTTAAAGTTTCAAGCATTGAAGATAGCCGTTTGTGTGCTTCGCACGCGAGAGCTTTATAGATATCGGAGCTTAAAGTACCGCGAGATAACGGATATCTCAATAATAATAATACGCTGGCGTGGTGCAAGCACAGGCGCGCGCTATGTTGGATTACCGTATACCGGGCTGCAAACCGAAAGGCCGCGACACGGGAATGAATTAAAGCTCTCTATCCCCTTTAAGCATTTGCACAAAGCCCGAAGTTTAAGCGAGACTCGGAGAGCGTCGGGGCGCACTTCGGTGTGAATGCGCGAGATAAATCAGCTTCATTATAGAAAGCGGTCGAAAACGCGCGCGCGCTCGCGCGCGTGAAAGAGAATTACATAATACGTAATATGGGAGTCAAATATACCGTGCGATATCCGTGCCATACATGTATATGCGCTTAATCCGACGGCTGGTTCAATTAATACGCGATTACGTAATACGACGCGGCCCGCGCAAACGCACATCGCAGCCGTAGAAATTACGCGCGGGGAATTCCGCGGGTGTCGCGTTTTCGCGTTTTCCGCCCCGTTCGCGTATTTATTACGGCGATGGCCGACAAATATGAGACACGAAGTACGACGGTACGTGCGTGCAGCCCGCGGGCCAAGTTTGCAGTCTCGCGAAAAGCACGCGCGGAATAATTATTATGCGCGACGCATCGTACTAGCGTATTACACCGCGATACTTCCTGTTTAATCCTTCCGCTTTCTTCTCGGGGACTGCTCTCTCTCTCTCTCTGTGGTGTGCGCCGTTTTCAGTGAAATTTCCACAAACTTGCGTAATGTGATTTTAATTTAAACAGACGCGCGTCTATATATTACACGTGGCTTTATTATTAAATGACGTTGCTTAATATTATAGCATATAATATTGAGCATTAAATATGATGACGAGTGACGAATAAAATTAGAACGTATTTTTCGGAATAAATTTCTGCAAGATTGAACATTTAATTACTGGATATTAGACATTAGTTATTTAATTAAAGTTTCTCATATTTTTTTTAAACTTATATATTCTCGCGAAATTCAAGACGAATACTTAATTAAAAAAGCACTTGGCACCTGTGTTTATACATTACAAATAATATTATACAATTTTTCAAACTAAATTAGTTTCAATTATTCGTTGTTCGAAAAATAATGAAGTCACATTGGAAGTTTCCAATCATTCTCAGATCTTTATTTATTTATATATATAATGAAAAAACCGGGAAAAGAGGAGACACTCGATTAGAAACTATAACATTATCCTTGGATTCGTTATAATTAATTAATATTGCGCAAAAATATTGCTACATATAATTTTTATATTTGCATCCGATGGAAAGATCGCGGACTGGCAGCTACCAGCGTCTCTATTAATCTCGACAATAAGACTCGTCGTTGAACGTCCGGGTAATCATGCCTTTCAGATGCGCTCTCAGTTATGCATCTCACAGCAATTATTCGCGCGCGGCCTCCAAGCATTGACGCACAAATCGACCGTGTCGTGCAAATCAAAAGAAGTACCTCCGGTGGAGTCCGCAGTAACGAGCAACCTTAAGTCAAGCGCCCGTGATTATTACAAGGACAATTCATCGGCATCCTTTCGATGCAAATCTAATTGCCGTCGTATCACGTGATATCTCTCTCAATCAGGGTTCATCATCGCATTGTTCTTCGGGATCTCATGGGTGGTCGTGGCAAGAGACAGGCGCGGCACCATTCATTTTCTTTCCGTCTCTCTTGTTTCGTGTTTGGCCGCGTTAACCGCCCTACTTTGCACACCGATAGCAGTAAAGTTTAAAGCCGTATAATTAAAAAAGTGTATAATTAGTATATCATGGAGCGCGTAATCGAGTCGCTATCTCGTTTTATCGCGTTCCGCGCCGCGATCGAAATAACAGGTATCGCTCTCGATGCCCAATATGGCATCCGTTTGCCAAACTGGAGCATAATCTCGTTTCCACGGTTTCGTGAATTCGAAGAGACCTACTACAGCCATAACGGCAGAACACCACGCCGCGCCGCAGCGGAAAATCAGTCCGATAACGATAACGACATTTACAACGTTGCTGCGCGTTTGCTCACGGAACGGTCGATCGGTTGTTCGTCCAAACCGAATCATCCCTGTATATTTGTCCCACGGCTCTTGCCGTTCCACGCCACAGCGATCGGAAAGAAGAGTTTATCGTTCCGTGAAATGCAAACTGCCCGGAAACGTAAATAAAACATTTAACATTGCCGAGACCGCATTGTGGAATCGGATGCGGTCTCTCGGTTGCGAATTGTCGTGATAGCGGTATTTTATTTTCACTTAAGTTGGAATTAATTTCTGTCTCTCCGAATATCGCGATCAAAGATTTAGTTATTATTTCCGAGAAAACTTTTTAGCGTCGCAAAATTTATTTTAAAAAATGTTACGCAGAACAACAAAGTTATATTCGACGGAATTATAATTTCCAAAATTTTATTTCTAGCTCTATAACATTTTCGTTATCTTGATACGTCGCACTATTTTTTCTTCCACGAAAATCGTATTCTCCGTAAGTTGATTTAACGCTGCTACGCAACAAAAAACCGTAGAGCATATCCAGCGAACAGACAATGAAGCTCTGCTTATTCATGCATCTTGCGAATCAAAAGTGATTAGCGCAACGAGGCGCGACTTTGGCGAATCGCGCATCAGCGAGCCTGCCTCGATAACGATAACGACATTCGCATTGTCCCACGGGACGCCTCCTATTTCTACCCACTTACCTATCTATCTACCTCCACCTATTTGGCAACATCCCGACGAACAATTATTCCCCGGACGGAATATCGCGCAGTCTTGTTCCGCGACGTGATCGCGATTGCTATGATCAATCCTGGAACGGGCGTGCATCGGCGCGTGAAACGCGCACGGAATGATTTCAATTATCCAAATGAACGTCCACATTGAATTAGACGACCATAAGCGTCATCCCCCGATGTTGCGTCGTCTCGCGAGGGATGGCGATGCGATCCTCCTCCGGCAAGGCCTCCCCCGAAACTCCATCAAAGACGTATAT
The DNA here is from genome assembly GCF_030444845.1 of Prenolepis imparis. NCBI lineage: Eukaryota > Metazoa > Arthropoda > Insecta > Hymenoptera > Formicidae > Prenolepis > Prenolepis imparis. The sequence goes on along the minus strand of NW_028141162.1, from coordinate 14,694,904 downwards.
TGCGTCGCGTCCGCGCGACGTTTCTCGAATTTTGAGCCGTTCTCCGATGAACACGGCGATGAGAATTTTCGCCCGACTTACCGAGAGTTTAATTTCGCGGGCGAGTCTCCTTGACGGTTAAATGACGGGGTGAGCGCGATGGAAGGGAAGATTCTATTCTTACTGCGAAAGGGCATGTCTTCGGCGCGAAGGAGTTTAATCCTAGCATGGATGAATGATAAAAAGAAATGTCAAGATGGAAGATCGTAGATCCAACGTAATTGAAACCGATTGAAAAGCTTTGGGAAGTTTATTATGAATCGATGCATTAGAGCGATGAAGAGAGAAAGTATTTGTTTATCGTCGACAAGTACTTTTCACGAATCGTAATTGATTTTTCTAAATTCGTCTTTGTAAAAAGGGGAATAAAGAAGAAAATAAATTTTTAATACTTTATTTTAGCACACTTTTTAATAAAATAGAGTTTAATTTATAATTACGCGAGTATTTTTCAAATTATTAAAATTTATAAAAATATGCAACGAGATATCTTTTATTCATCATTTATATTTACAAATGCAATAGATTTAAACGAGATATAAGAATATATAAGATATAAGAATAAATTATGCGATGTATTTACAAATATTTAAAACGATGATGTGTATCTTAATATTTTTCTCTCTGCAATCATAATTCGAAATTACGTAGATTGTATCAGACATACTGAACATAATGAACGCAAACTTTTCTAGCAGAATTTCAAAATAGTTATACAAAGAATGAAGGTAATTTCATTAAAAATTTTGGAATGGCAATTTTCCAATGTATCTCTTACGCGGATATAACGGCAAGATGCCTTCCGGGCGAGCGAGAAATATGTGGAAGGAGTACTGCTAACAAAAAGTTAATTACGAAATCATCCGAGGCAAAGAAACCGCATGGATCCATGATTCTCTTTTTTGCTCTCTTCGCGGTCTTTCGGTTATCGGGTCCCCTCCTTCTTCTCTCTTCGGCGCCCTCTCTCCCGAATTCGATGCCAATCCCATTCTACCTGCTAATAATGTGGGTTCTTGTCCCGGCGAGCCAGAATGCAAATTATTGTGCGTGAATAAAATTTCAGCTGCCGCCATCCGGACTCTGTGGTTGTCTCTCCCCTATCTCTCTTTTCCCCCTTTCGTCCCATTTGCCAGTCGCACGGAAAATAACACTCGCATAAACCACGTATGTCCACTACGAAACGTACATAGAATCTGCGTGTACGATATGCACATGTAACTAATGCGTTATTATTTGTGTCGAAATACACATCGAAGTAAAAAATATAATATGATAAACCGTGAATTGCGCGAATATTAAAAAAAAATTTTTTTTCGTGTTTTATTTTCAATTTCCAAAAATATTTTGGAGTCTACAAATGTTTGGTTATCTATTAGACAAATTATCAAAGCATTCGACAAATTTGTCATACCGCGTATGAAACATTCTAGCCTAAATCGATTTTGTTCAACAAAAGAAATACTCACACTTTTTAAAATAACAACATTTTAGCGATATATAGCGATATCCGAGAGAAATAATTGTTATTACATAAATGTACGCTGTTCTTTAAAAAAAAAAGATATATATATATACATATGAGATTACAAGAGAGTGCATCGCAATTTTGTACCGCGAATGATTAAATACGCTGGCAGAGAGTCGCGATCACGTGTGCACACGTCAAGCAACTAAAAGATCGATTAGACGTGTTGTCTCTATTTGAACTATTTTGAACTGCAAATCCATCCCCGGAGACAAACGAGCGTCGCGGCATTTATGCGAACGCGGGTGACGGCAGCCGGTGGTTGCGCAGCTGGCCACGTTCCTCCATCACCGATATTAATACGTATGCATACGTCATTTCGCGGCGTGGCTAAGCAATGTTTATCGTGCGTGCAGATCAATCACCGTGCCGCGGCAGTACACCAAATTGCTCTATGATCTCTCGCAACTATCCCGGATTCGGGGACCGCGACGCGTAAGAATGTTCCTGGACATTATTGATCTTCTCGCTTTGGGGTTTGTTTATGACAGGGATATGCCGATGGCATGAGAGGGGTGTAGAGTGCTGCGAGTGCGATCATGAGGAAAATCCGACAGTTGTGGAGCCAATGTGCGTGACAGTGGCTAAAAGCACCCCGCTCATCATTTTTTTTTGTCATAGTCATTAATTTACTCTCGGCATGATCGTATAAAACGAGGCACTCTCTTTTGACGTGAATCATCTCATCCATTTCATTCAGTTGTATAATGCATAACCCCGAAATATAAACGCCAAATCAAATCAGGAACGAAAGAAAATTAAACGCTATTTAATGCGTACTAAAAATACTATCAAACTCTTGACGCTTGTGTAAGCGCTTTCCAAAATAATTACGTTACTTTGTTACAAGAATAAATTATCAGCAAATACATTTTTTTATAAACGAACCACAATTTTAATAAACACGCGTAGTTAAATCTTTAACATATGTAATATAAGTAAAATGAACACATAACTCGTAGAAACTGTAGAAACAACTTAACTTGCGCTAGAACGTTATGACGCGTATGACGTTCGTCCACTTGGCTCTTCAATTAGACCTATCTAAATTACCGTGACCGCCGATTTCAGCCAATCGGTAAGGCCCGTTTACACCAGCTATACATCCACACATCATGTCGCGGGACCGGGCATTGGATTAGACTCGACCGCGCGGGAAGATATGTGCGCGACCCAGCTGTGATTCTCATTGAGCGCGCTCATCAATCACTTAAATGTAACACGCACACGGCCCGATATCGCGAGCAACCCCTTCCTACCCTTCCTATCCGCTACGCACCTCCCGGCTCATTTTGTCCTGACATCTGTCAAACGCGACGAGGCCCACCGCGCGCCGCGGAGTTTCTTTTCTTTCTTTCTTTCTTTCTTTCTTTCTTTCTTTTGTATTATTCACCGATGCAGTCGCGTCTCGCGCGTATAATTTCGTATGCGTTCCTAAATAAGTCCACTCGGACGGTCATTACCATTGATACCGCTTGTCTGCCGTCTCTCTCTCTCTCTCTCGTCGTGCCGGTCCCACCATTTGTTTCGGCCAGCCCCAGGCCGGACACACGCACGAACATCACGGTTACGCCCGGGACAGGTTCGTGAAATATGAAGACTTTAATCAAAAGGACGATGGAATAAGAGCGGGAATCTCGGACGAAAACTACCGCGACGTGGACAGTGAAGAATTAATGATCGACGCGCTCGATGGAGAGGGGTCGACGATCCTTGAAAATGAGCTGGCCGCGATATTCTGTGTCCCTTTGTATAACGAACGAACGTATATACGTATGGTGTCCTGGATTTGTCAATGCTTGGTCGCTTCGTGCGTTTGTGCGACGCGACTCGCTACGAAGATTAATAAACGCGCCGGTCGAGTAACGAGACTTGAGAGAAGCACTTCTTTCATAGGATTCGTCACTATTGTTTAATATGTTCGTACAACTTTTTTGTAGAGCCTGTGCATGAGAAATTAAGGAAATGAGTCAATATTTCATCGTGTAGCTGTGCGTATTTTAATGCATATATTATTTGAAAAGAGAGATTTATGTCATTATATTTTAAATATCTTGGTAACGAACATATAAAATCTTAATTTACTGATTAAAGAAAAAGAATTGAATATAAACTCTTTATCGATGCAATGGTAGAGCATTATGTAAATTATACATAAAGCAGTTTTATTTCAAAGAGAGAGAGGAGAATTTAGTGAAAGATTTTTGTAGACAAATAATATATAATTATATTTTTGTGCTTATATATATATTTACATTTGTATTGCTTTTAAATATGTGTAATGTATTAGTACATTTTCTATTAATGCAATTAAATAATTGAATCGTAAAAGACTTATTTGAAAAATGTACTTACACGCAGTAAAATTCTGCTTTATTTGCAGAAAATCACTTATAATGTGATTTAGATTCTCTTCTGAAATAACATGTAATAGTACTGGCACCGTTGCTACTGGAATTGCGTTTTTATAATCCATAGAACAACTTTCGCGAGGGAAAATGCTCGCGTTAATGGAGAAAAAAGGATAAAAGGAAGGTTTTATTAGACAGGATAATTAAAAATGTAATAATTTACATCACTACGCGAAATGAAGGCTTTAATGAAAAGGATAAGAGACGCGAGCGGGCGGAGGAGTGATCGGAGGAAAATTGCAGCGACCTCCGGAATAAAAAGTTAATGAACACTGCAAGACTCGTCCGACGTTATAATGCATTCCTTATTGATTATCTTACTCGTTCTGATGGCCCGGTAACGTAATAATTAATTGCGGAATATTGATTATACGTATACGAACTCAATACGTTCAGTCGCGTCCGCATATATACGTCGAAGCAAAAGCTTAATTCTACATTCTTGCAATGAATTATTCCATCGTTCCGACCATTATTCACCGATTTCACATTAATCCATGCAACGATCGATTTTCCATTTACTATACACGAAAGTCAAACGTTCGCGTATATATGTATATCGGGAAATTATACCTTTTATTACCGCGAACGTTCGCCGATCGAACTCGAACATGAGTGCGCTTCGATTTTTATCATCCATTATTTATTCAATTGTAATCTTGGCATCAAAAGAGATTTACGGAAAGGTAAATTTCTTTACGAGGTTTCTTTTCGCACAAGTAATGGCCAGAGATGCGAGAGTATAATAGCTCGTGCTCGGCAACAAAATAATTGAGAAACTGTGTATGTACGTCGGTTTACCATAAAATATAGAGATCTTAATTAAAACAATAACAGACGCAGGAAAGAAAGAACGACGCGAAATTGTAGCGACAATGAAAAATTAACATTAGACGCGCGTAAAAAAACATTTGCTTTACTTGAGACACATTATTATTTATCACTTGACTTGATAGGTTTCTCTAATCAGATGATATTCATTCAAAATAAATTATGACAATACTGTGAAAACATTGACAGCATTGCGCCGCTATTGTTCTGTTTTAATTTATAATTGCATTTAGTTTGATTTTTCTATTTTTATCGTAAATAGATATTAATTTGAATATTCTTTTCTCTCTCAAGTGTTAGAAAATCTTCTGTATATATTTGATACTTAATTATAAAAATTTGTTAACGCGTGTTTTCTTATATAAGTTTACATCTTATATATCAATTTATATCTTTACTAAGATAAATTATAGTTAATGTGCAGAAAATTAACGAGTATTTTAATATTTAAAAAATCCAGAACATTATCCTATTATCTTTAAAACATTTCGCACGCGGTTACAATAATTTCCCAGCTTAAATGGAACGTCCGCTTCGGCTGTATTTCATTCATCTCACGAGCTTGCACAACTATTATTTATGCATGCTGCACGTACCTATTACCTGCTGCGTCCCGCGTAATCGCAGACTAAGTCGAATCTCGCATTGGCTCCCAATATATATCGAATCAGTTTGCAAATGCAGCGCGGAGCAGGATCCGCCGGAAGGTAAATGTAATCATCTACATCTAGTTTCCATACTAGACTGGGACCTAGTTAAAGCCACACCTGTCTCGCAGTAACGCTATGATTGAGTCATAATCGAAGACAATCGGAATTGTTGAAATTCGCGCAAATTTCACGTCGAAAAAGCATCTCACATAGATATATATATTTCCCAAGTAATTATTTAGACCATTTAGAGTGTATTCCTGTTTTCTCGTAAACACCGAAACAACGATTAATTCCCATATCGCGTCCCTGCGCGAAGATTGATTGATCGCTTACGTCGCTCCTACTAAAAATTCAAAGACAGCGAACATCAATTACCTCGGCGCTACCGGAAACCGCGAAAATCCCTAACGGAAGGCAGTTTTTCTCTTTCCACTTTCAGTGATTGCCAAAGAGATTTAGTGCCGGTGTCGAGGATCGTTTTCGACCGGGCCAAATACGCAGTTAAGATCTACACCTTGGAATTTATTCTACTGTCTGGCCTAACACACGCGTCCGACAGCATGCCTGTGGAATTTGAACGCCGGTGAACTTTGGCGGTTTGATCTACGCGCGACGGATAAGTTGTAACTCACCGGTTATACCGATACCAGAGATAGTGGAGCGTGTTTGATCTGACACTGATATGTTCCCGTTGTACAGAGTGTTTCAGACCCACCGCGCTACCTGTCAGTCGCAGATTCTCCGCGCAAAGTTGATCTTATTTCGGCGAAGATTCAATAAAAAGCTGTCATTTTTGGCACTCTTTCATTTTTCAACGTTAAATATCGCGGCAATTTAATCTGCAAGCTATATTTCGATTATAAAGTGATCACTGTAAATAAAACCAATATAAAATTATGTGAAAATCAAAATTTATACGAAAAACATCTATTTATATTCTCAAAGGTTTAAATCTCGTAATTTTGCAATTGTCGTTTCGCTGATTCATAAATTTATTTATGCTATCGATTCTTTTTCTATTGAATCAACTGACCGATATTTTTGTTATTTATTCGCAAGGATAAGTTATTTATGCGCAGTAGATCTGTAGTACATTCTGTACAGTGGAAACCGCGACAAGAATACATAGCAATCGTTGGATATTTATCTTTTCTAAGGAGCAAAGCTATCTTTCAAGGCGCGCTCGATTTTTCTCGAGTATACCGAAAGTATGTTCAAATCAAAACAAATCAAACAAAAATTAGACATGATATTCGTAAAATATAACACGAACTCTACTCAATCAAAATTCAGTGAGAAACAATACAAATTAATATAAATTAGTTTTTACAGCCATTTTTAATCCATTGTAGTCCAAAAATATTCAGTTCTTTAACTGATTCATTAAATATTTCTCTGACTTTCTGAAGTCTGTGTCTCTTATAATCGCATAGAATTAATTTAGATATTTTAATAAGAAATCAAATTTCTCTATTAATAAATACTTTCGATATTATGAACGAGTCATGGACCATGTATCTATTTTATATAGAAGATTATATGACGTTAAAAATACGAGAGAATGAATCAAAGTGCTCCATTGTCTCTCCGTGAAAGGATAATAATTCCTTACGTACACGCAATCCGAACGGAGACGGCGGCGACGTGTTCGGAATCTTCCACAATCGGACTAGAATTTGTTGGACGTCGATCACGGAACGGATTTTCTTGCTGCAGTCAGTAATTTCCCTAAGGCATCCGGGTATACGATCAAAGACGAAGTTCGATATTTCTGTAGACGACGAGGCGCGGCGCGGATGCGAAAATAGGGTAGGGGAAGGGAAAAGCAATAATCCCTACATCGGAGCAATTCATCGGCGGGGATTTCGTGCGGGATTGCATCAGATTTAACCGTGCTATCCGGTTAAGTTCTCGCATTTTGAAGCTCTGCGGACGACTTCGAGACTCGCGAATGATTGGAGAATTCAAAATCTGAAAGAGAAAACGCGCAGTTCGTCGCGCTCGCGCGCATAGAGTAGATAATGTTCTCCAATTTTATTCCGACTCTGAAAATCCTTGTGTTCGCCGAAAGACTGAAGTAAGCACTCGATTGAGAATGTGAATAAAAGATGTTAAAAATAAAAATAATATTCACACGCGCGCAGCATGAATATATCTGAGAAAGAATCTTGCTAACTCTCTCCGAGCTTTAAATTTTGTTGCGTTGAGAAATATTATTTTGAGTGAATATCTCGCCGAGAGATAGCTATTTTTGCACATTTTCGCCCGTCTGCTTCGAGATGCAAGCATCTTCTTGATGTAAGAGTCGTAGTACGCTAAAAAGAAGGTGAGATAAAATTTTTGAAAAATAAAATTTTCTCTCTTTTTCTGTTCTCTCTCTCTTTCTCTCGCTCGCTCTCATTTTTGGAACAAAATCATGCGCTGACCTAAATGAATTCTACCATTGGAATCACCATTTTAATTTACCTGCTGCGTCGACATCATGTTGATTTAATTCAATGGAATTTAATATAAGATATATCCGCGCGCGCATAGTATGTAGTATGAATTTGCATAGGTTAATTCTGTTATTCTTTGTACTAGTGTTTGTATCGTGTATCAATTTTTCTCGACAATATTTCTCCGTTATACATATACATACACTTTTGTTTTAATTTATTTTATTACTTTGTTCTAGCTTTATTATATTATATAATATCATACATAATTGTCATAATATACAGTATCGTGAATATCAACAATCATATAATTAAATATTTCTTTTCAATCAGGCATAAAAAAAGCTTGTTTAAAAAAATATTACGTATTATGTATGCGTATAGTAGTATTAAAATAATCAACCTTTAAATTAACCACGCTATGCGCTGCTCACAATTTCTACTAATCAAACTTTGAAAACAAATATTAGCTTGTCGAACTTTATTTCTATAGATGAATTCGCATATTAATTTTTTACACATATGCCGGCAGAGATAGAAAAGTATCGAAAAACAGTAAATTTTTCGTATAGTATCGCACGCTTTCTTTTAACAAAATTATGTGTTGACTGTCTAAATTAGATCTACAACATTGTTATCGTTATACTAGAATACCGTTCAATTGAGTGATTTTTGGCATTACAATTGCAATTAATATTGTAATCGCATTCGGCGAAACAGTAAAAACAGATTTTTGCTCAGCCGCAATTAGTTGTATGATTGAAACTGCAACACTTCGGGCTCAATTAACGGCGAATTTACATAGCGTAATTGCATTATTGTGTACCATAACCAGCGTTATTTTTTTAATATTTTTCAGTAACGCGCGCGCGCGCTTCCTCATTTTTTGAGATATATATATTTTTATTTATTTATTCATTCTGAGTAAATTACTCTACCACTATCTAGTTGTAATTCTGAAATTTAAACACAATCAAAATACATAATTTTTCCAATCCGTTAACATGAAAAATTTTATTTAAAAGATTGCAGTTTATCGATATATCCTGTCGCACGTGCATATAAAATAATACGACATTAAGAAAATTATGATATATACTCAATTTTTTTTTTTTTTTTTTTTTTTTTTTTACTAGGAAATTAATCATCTTTGCATGTACAAGAGAAAAAAGGTTCTCGTCACATAATGTTTTCTTTTGAGGAACGCATACATAATCTTCATTCAATACGCAAATTAGCTTGAAAATGAAATCATTATATCCAAGTGTTCATCAATCGGATAATCGCGTCTCGCGCAAGGATAAAAACTGGTCTTCGTTCTAGCGCAATTAGTTATGCTGCAACACTTCGGCCTTAATCGACAGCAAAAATCGTGCCATTATATAGCCACGAGATAAAAGTAGGAGAGGAAGAAATAGAACATTATGCGCGCGATCTCTCGTCGCGATTTATTTCTCCAAAAGCCCCGCGGGCGTGCAAAGTCATATCGTAAATGCGGCTGACGCACGATGATACGACATGATGAGATTTAATTATTGGAATCGATCGCGTATATACGCTTTTAATCGAATGGGCGTGGACACGTCGATCGCACGAATAAAGGGCCAGGGAGTTGCTTGATAGAGATAGGGATGGCTCAAGCCGACTTACGACCGACATATAAATTGGAGTAAACGCACGCTTCGGTTTTGTCCCGGGGAAAGGGTTGAGCGTTCCCGGGACGAAAGGAAATGGCAATTAACCCCGACGTCGCTCGGACGTATATCTGAGATTCTCGTCGAAATCGAACATTGTTTGCGTCTGCCACCGTTGAATAAGCGGCCTCTCGAGCCTTTGTTCGATGAACTGGGCGAGGGGGATTCTTTTAAGGTCAATAAGAAGGTGGACTCATTGCGGATATATGTCGAATGGATTTTCCCCCCCTTTCAAAGCTTGTATATTATGAGAAAGATTGGAGAAAAAAAAACAAAAGAAAAGTACGCGATATATGAAAAATCATAAAAGAGAGATCGTGTAGACAAGAGCAAGAGTACAATAATTTATCCTTTGATGAGAGTTATAAATATTAATAAAAATCAAAATCAAAGATTGTGTAAAAATTTATATTATTTTTGTTGTTTTTAACGGAATTTTTATATATTCTCGTAATTACTATGCATGGAAATTGCGTTCCTCTGCTCTGATATTTTTTTTAAACGCAAAATATTAATCAGTAACATAATTAACAGCTAAAGGTACACACGTTATCACATATTTTTCACATAATTTTATTTTATTTTTTTAATCCTTTTTTTATATACAGACAACGTTCATCGTGTTGATTATTATTGAGACATTTTGTGGAAACCGCATGAAATCGCAATTCGTAATGCGCGAATCGTCCCGCATTTACATACGGCCAAGTCGAAATTCCGCATGGAATCCTGCGCGGATTTTCTCCGTCAACATGCAACTAAATTATCAGAATTTCGACGTACTAATTCGCTAGTAAATCTAGCTTTTGAAGTTACGTATCGCACATATGCGGTCGCTCGCGGAGTGTTTTGCGTCCGTGCGAAACTCGCAAATTCGCATTCACGGGATCGCCGCGAAACCGTCGAGGGCGGCGGCCGTGGTTGGCGGCGATCCGTGCCCAGCGGGAAATCCACGGAATTGTAATGAAGCCGGAGAGAGAAAGGATAAAGAGAGAGAAAGAAGAGAGAGTATAATGTCTAGAGTAAGCGCAAGAGAGAGAAAAAAAGAGGAAGGGGGAGGGGGTGATCAATCTCCAAGACATAGGACTTCCTGATATTCCACCCTTCTCTCGCTCTCTTCTCGAACGGTAAATCACAGCCGCCGCCGTCTGCACCCAAAACACCCGCCGTTTTTCCAGCCCGTGATAGTATTCGCGAAATCAATAACGTCGATCGCGTCCCACTTTTCAGTGTGGAATGCTCGCCATCGCCGTTGACAGAGAATGCTTTATTAAAGTCCAATCAAATCGCCAAAGGCTACACCGGTTATGGCGCGAGCGCGCGCGCTTGTACGTTATTGGGTTTATCGGAAATTTGCTGAGTTCACGCCTTGCGAGCAACCGATGGCTCCAACCCGGAGATGATTTCTTGCGGTCAAATGGAAAGCTCATCTTTAATTCGCGTCGGTACAAGAAACGAAAAAGGGGTATAAGGTTTTTTCTCGAAGTTAAAAAAACAGATATAAGGTGCATAATATATGTATATAAAAAATACACACATATTATAATTAAAATATAATTAAAATAACTTATAATTAACACAGATGTACTTTAAATATTTATGGTTATACGCTAATAAAGATTGGAAATAAGTATAAAAGAAACTATTAGTAAGAACATAATTTATTAAGAAAAGAAATTATTGTTTAAATGTGAAAGAGGATGCCATTATATTCTGGCTGTTTTTAAATCGCTCGCGTCTTAGGAGCAAGTTCTGCGCACTGCGGTGGCTAATATATTTTCTTACGACGAAATTACGCGTTATTAGAGATAATTATAAGCTTATCGCGGCTACAAACCAGCCTACGGCCAGCTGCTATCGGCCGACGATTCCGCTTTCTGCAAACGACGTTAAACGCTCTTTGATCACCCTGGTTGGGTCTAGACGTCGCCAGTTATTAGTTTGTTTTAGCGTGCACCGTGTCTGTGTCCCCTCTGTTGCCCCTCTTTTTTATCGGCAATTAATAGACCATCATCGTTCCGGATGAACGTTTTCCGCGCGTGATTTAATCATTCCGTCGTTTTTTAGCACCAGTTTATTGCGATTTGTATTAATACGAGCGCGGGTCCACCAAACGAAGCGACAGATTCGATGCGCGAAATTCCTCCGTTGATGGGCTGTAATTATTCGTATATTGAGCACAGTCAACTTAATTACTTTTTAAGGACCGGGTTCTCGCTCTTCGCGAACGTTTTTATAATATGCAATGAATATACACAAGGTATCTGAAGGAATATGCTAATCAGCGACAGAATATTCTTTGATGAATATAAAATTCTTAATTTTCGACATCGAAAATCTTAGCATTTTTTAATGAAAATTTATTATAAATTAAATGAAAAAAAATATTAGATTTTGTTATTCATATTTAGATTTTTTTATTTTTATTTAGTTCTTTAATTCAATTTATTATCTCCTGAGATAACTTGCAGTATTATTTTTTTATAATATTAGATCACATTTGTGCACTTTTTTTTCAGAGTTTTATATCTAAGCAAGTAACACGGCGTTATCGAAGCGTCAACGTTGCATGGCAAACGACTATTTATCATTCTAATCTGATTCGCGTTCTTTAACGTGCGCGTATATTAAAGCTTTATGTTTATTAAATTTGATACTTTTCATTTGTAGTTATAAGCTTTTCTTCGCTGTGTGATTGCATTTGCTTTCACAAAAGAATTGCTAAGTACATCTAACATAAGCAATTATAATATTATAAAAAATAAATTCTAATTTTTATCTTACCTAATATGTTAAAATTTCGTCTTTGCAGATAATCATAGAAGTAATATTTGAGATCGAGTAAAAAGTATAAATATTGATATAAAAATACGTATAAAGAGAGAAAAGAAAGAATACAAATATCATATAAAATATTATTTAAAATCAATATTATATTATTTTAAATCGGTATTATAAAGTTACATAGTTTATTGGTTCAAATTTATTTTACAGTAAATTATTACAGTGAACTTAAATTTTATCATATGTATGCATTGTATAATAGATATATAATAATAATTATTAGTAATTAAAACATTTTATATTTCATTTTACTGTCATGTCATTTCAAAATCATAAGAAAGTAACATCTGTATACTAGTTGCCCTAATTGTTTTACGTCCCATTTTCATTTAACTTTTTCGAACCGTCGGAAAATTTCATTCGAGAAATGGTACGTGTTTTTACAAGAAATCTTACGTTCGTTCACACGTCGTCGTACGCGCGACCTATCGCACGATTCGACCTGGAAATAGCCGATTTCATGCGGAGATTTCTTCTCCCTTCTTTTTCCTTCCCGGTAAAGCTTCATCTGTCGAAACGATAAATTTGGCCCATCCAAATGGATCTTCCACTGCGAACGCAATCGCACGACGTCGCTCTGCCTTTCGTTCGCCGGGTGGATTTAGGGATGACGAGCCTCTGAAATCCGTTTGATTGTCTACTCTTTCGCCTCCTTCCTTCCTCCTTTATCCTCCTTTTATTCTCTTTTTCTCCATTGCGCTCGTGTCAGATTGCGAGTTTATCCCCCATTCGTAATCAAATGATTTGTTGCCTTCTTATTCCTTTTATTCACAGCATATCTCACTCGCGTAAAATTTATTCTTTGCGTTATCTTTTTTATACTATTTGAATATTGTTTTTATCGAATACATATCCGATTAAATATTACGCGCTATTTATAACACAAATCGCGCATATTTTACGTTTAAATTCTCTCCCGATACATTTTCTTATTTCATACTATGTTCCATGTTTGTCTCTCTTTGAATGAAAAATGTATCTTCGGATTAAATTTATATTATTATTAACTTCTATCTATATAACTTTTGTCTTTCTATAATCTACAACATAAGAAATTTATCTTTTCCCATTTATATTTAATCTGTCAACGCGATAATAGCTGAAATCAAGGGTTTTGAAACATACTAAGATCTTTCATATATTGATATTCTAATATATTATAAATATTTTACAAAACTAATCGAGGAAGATGCATAAATAATAATTCATTTTATATTAAGATTTCTTTTTCTGAGATATCTATTTATTCTGCTATATATACGGAAAATTATATTCTATTAAATTATATGAAGAAAGAAATAGAAATTTTCAACTCTATACGAATAAAAATATTAATAACAGTTGCATGTATATGCAAATTTCTGCGTATCGTATTTTTAAAAATATGTTCACATATTTCGACATGATGCAATTTAAAGGAAGGAGCATAATTATACCTTATATAGCAAGACACAAAGTCGCAAAATATCGTCCGGGTTATTGCATCCAGTGCTGTCAGCGCAGGCAGTGCCTTGATTGTTGCACCGGGCCCCGAATCTTGCACGATCGCCTAAGAACGGCTCGGGAACGGCAAAGGACGCCGGAGGCACGGCAGCGTCTAATTATTATCGGGAAAGGGCCTCGCCGAATGAAGGAGGACCGGCTGCATAGCACGATGTCGTCCTCCACGTGTGTCCCCGGTCGTGATTGCATGTCGCGCTATTGCCTTGTAATCTCACCTCTCCACTCTGTCGGCACACCGTCACCAAGACTCTCGTCCTTTACCCATGCTGCGTTTCCTCTCTATATATGCTCGACCTCGCACTTCCGTCATCGATTCTCGATAGTCGAGATACATTATTGATCATCACATCCGATTTCGCCGTAGTTCGCGCTACGATCGATTTTCCGACTTCATATGCACGCCATAAAGCCGCCGATTTCTCATGCTGGATGTAACAGTGTTATAGATGCGTCTTGATACAAGATTGATTGCAGATTAATTGATTCGGTGAATCGAGATAAAGATTAGCGTTGGCCCTGCAGATATATATTCTGGTCCGACTGATTCGAATGAAGAAAGTTATGTGTGCGTGTTTTTGCTGCATCAATATTAATATAAATATAAGAGAGGGAAAATTTTTACGTCTTTATTATTATTATATCTTTTTTGAAATTTTTCGATCATTCAGTCAAATTCAAAATCAAAATTTAATTCTCAATAATGAACACATTCTGTTACAAACATATTAAATTTTTTATTTAATTTAATACATATGTATGTATATAAATTTGTCTTAGTTTGTGTAATTTAATTATTATTTTATTAATTTTCCTTCGTTCTAATTCGTCATATTGAAATCATATTGATGTCATATTGAAGCTCTATAAGATACAATTATATTATTTTTCTCTCAAAATATGTCACATATTGATTTACTTCCGTAATATTTTCGAATAATTTCCTGTCTGACAGATTAAAGAAGGAAAAACGATATATTTGTAGGATGATTTAATATATTATCTTATAAGTTTTCAATTTCAATCGCAAGTTAAGGGGGATCGACTTACTGGAATTTCATTACTACATTTTGCACACTTGCGTATTCATTACTGTAATCAGTATTATGAAGGATCATTCAATAACACATTTAATGTAATCTCATGGCTCCCCTTGTTCCCGTCAAGCCTTCGATACATCCTCGTCCTTTGACATTCTAGTATTACTATATCTATCTCGCTCGTATCATCCACGTTGATTATCTCGGACATACGAGTGTCATCGAGTACGGTCCTCAACATCGATTCTGTTCTAATCGGTATTACGCAATCTGTTCGCTTTCAATGTTAATTCTTCCTCGGTACCAGACTCTTTTGAATTATCAATGATCAAAATGTTATAGAAGAAATGATACAATTGTGAATAAATATTAATTCAAATTTAGAAAGTTAATTAAAGTTAAATTAAGAAAGAAGTAATTAGATACATAATAATTATATACATTAAAGAAGTAATTTAATATTCGATTTAAAAAATTTGAAGAAAACGTGTAAAGTTATATTTTTTAATACTTTTACAGAAATTGATTAAAAAAATAAAAATATTTAATGAAAGTATTTAGTAAAATGCCTATTAATTTATGTATTTCAATGTAACCTAACTCTTGATCTTTTTATTATATATAAAATTCATTGGTTACTTTAATCTTATTAATTTTAATACTTTTTGCTAACATGACACATATCTGATAAAATTGATATTTGCAATATATTTTCGCGATGTCTTTCATCAAAGTATTTCTATATTGGGAAAGCACATGAATATCAACTTTTATCGCATTAGAGCATACACTTCCGAAGCGCTTTCATTTCAACGTTCCTTTCACATTCGTCATATAATCAGCTTGGCATTATGATTACGGGCATTTGATAGTAGTCAGTGATACTTTGGTGTTCAGAATAGTCGACGTGAATGACAGGAGCGATTGCGACGTCAAAGGGCGAGGAAACTGAAAGGAAAGGCACATGAGGGGCATGAAAGGAACATGTCAGATTACGGACAGCAGTGGACGCAGTAATTCCGAGCTGTAATTGAAATGAATATCTAGCATAGACGTTAATATCTGTCCTAATACGATTGGGTATTTTGTTATTGATAGACAACTTGTCGCGTAATATTCCGTACCCCATAGATTGTCATTATTAAAAGTCTCTCTCTCACACTAACAATAAGGAAATTAATTTAACAATAAGATAATACTTATAAATTTTAAATCTTTGGGAACTTTTTAAAAATTGAAGAAAATTTATTTAGAAAAATTTATGAAAGCAATTTATATAAATTCTATATATATATATATGCAATTTATATAAATTGTATATATGTATATATATGCAATTTATGTAAATAAATTTTATATATGTTTTTACAGTTTTTATTGTGTTTGTGAATTATCTCTTGTACCTCTGACAAATTATAAGAAATTGCACGGTATGTGAAGCGGATTATGAATAAGTTTGATATAGTCGATAGTTATACGAAGTTAAAAACTCGATCGTACTGATTTTTGCGATAAAAAAGTAATAAGAGCGATTCTCCTGTTTTCAATTTTTAACTCTTTCATAATTGAATGACTGCTCGCGCAGCATGGTCTTCTCATTTAAAAAGTTTTTCATCCACCATCTGCGCGTTACTCACTCCATCTTCATATTTTATTCTTTAAAAAAGTATACATAAGCAATCTGATAAAAAATTAATTTTATATTCATTTAAGTTACACGGAATCTATCATAGAATTCATCATTAGAATATTTATTTCGCCCAACATCTTGTTATAAAATAAATATCTGCATTCGTTATACAATAATATAAATTTTGCTCAGTTATTAACAATCCCCATACATATATACATCTAAAATGAAATATTTTTCACAAGCGTCGTATTATTTTATAACACTTGCATTGCATTATTATGAAAAGTTTTCTTTTATGGGCGGTAGCTATCTAACGCATAAACATTACATATATTTACACAATAATGCATGAAATTGTAATAACGAGTTCATTTGCTAAAAAGCGCAGAGACCATGTTTTCAATTTTAAATATCATTTTACAAATATTTACATAAATAATGATATTAATATATGGAAATGCGTGAAAACTAATGCGGCAAGTGTCGAGCAATATGTATGTTTGATTAAAAATAGAATCAAAAAAATAATTGCAGCAAGGGATTTGGCATTAAATTGTTCAAAGTGCATTACGCGATGAATTCGACTCTATCTCTCGTATCGCGCAACCTTGGCCGTGGCGACGAAAAGATCGAGCGTTCGACAATGATCAGGTGTGCTGATCGAAACACGATTATGATCGTACCACCAATACCGATACTTATGGCCGATGAGATGCGGTCAAATATACACGCGGCCTTTTCGGTCACGGATATATAATGGTGTCGATCACCCGCTGGCTTTCTCCTTGATCCTTGCCAGTCACCGCTTAACAATAAGCGCCTTCAAAGTAAGAACTTAACCGACCAAGAGGAACTCTCATTAGCTCTCCTTTATTAATGCAACCTGATTATTATCCCCGCGCTCAGACTCGCCACGTCAATAAAACTTCAAACAATTTGTCGTCTCTCAAGAGCGAGCTCGAGACATTGTCTACGATTCGCGAATAAAAACGAATACAATACAATTTATTAAATAGAAGCTATCTATTCGATTAAAAAGAAAAAAAATTGACACTTTTATTAGTTGGTTTTACATTGCTATGATGAATGCCTCGAAAATTTTTCGAAAATTTTATGATGACCGGAAGAATTGAGCTTCGTGTTTATTATTGTTTTCACACGATCATACATTGTCAGAATAATGAGAAGCATGAGAATAAAATCAGAAGACATAATACATTTGCTGTATATCGCATGCTGAGTGAGAAGTTCCGTTCTTCCTATCCACGTATCACGCACTCCAGGTGCAATTTTCATCAGGCGGCAACATTTCGCGTTATACCACGATCGAGAGTAAAACGCGCTAAAATCACACGGCGGTCGAATGAAATAAAATCAACACGTCGGCCTGTAATTTGCGAAAATGTTCGTCGGAGCGTCGCCGTCGCGTTACGGCCCGCTGTGTTTGTTTGAGCACTTTCAATATTTATGCCGCTTCTGAACGCGTAAAAGCTTCAATAAGCCCAGCTTAATCGTGCAACAGCATTCACGGTGAGCTGCTAATCCGTTGATGAACGAATAATTGAACGAACATCGTTTCGCTACCTTTTGGCAGGTAGGAAGGGGCAGGAGGGAAGGGAAGGTTGAATCGGGAGGGAGGGGTGAACCGAAACATTATCGAACTGTTCCTATATTATTATAGTCCCGCAGTAGCTGCATCTGATGGCGATTAGGCCAGTATCAATTAACGCGCGCCCGCCTACAATTGCATGCATTAATCTCCCTCCCTTAACGGGTGTCCCTAACAAACGGCAGTAAATCCGGCGGCTCTATCTCGTGCTGTATATATATATATGCACGCACGATCAAATATTCTATTAATCGTACACGCTCGTCAAATCGTTATCGCCCCGTGTCACTCGTTTGCTGCGAGTTACTGCTAATGAGAAACGACGAGCGTGGAATATTAATCCGCCGCGGGCAAGCTAACCATGTAAATTTTTAAGTACATTTGTGCTGCACTTAGATCGTCCCAATATTCGAAACATACATATATGTGCGGAAAATGCGCGATCTTTTTAAATTACTATACGCGCGATTATTAAAATATTATTTCACAATTTATATATTTTTGTAATTTTATAAATTTCTTCTATTTAATAATTTTTTAAAGCAAAAACTTGAGCATATTAAATATAAATAGCACGAGTGAATTTGTAACGTGAAAAGGATAAGGGGTATTTTAATAATTTCAATTTTACATGCGTCTATGAGTTTCTACATATAGAACTTGAATTTTTATCATAAAATTTTTTAGAACGTAAAAAAGTATTATTTGTATGAATTATTAATGAGTAAATGTTCTTTTAGTAATATTTGATTACAGAAAAACTAGATTATTCTCCAGTATATGCAAAAATAGCAAAATTATATAAATTTGGAATTTGTTCTGTCGTGTTTTATAAAATTATTAGAAATCGTTAGAAACCATACAGACTCAATAATACTTCTACTACCTAGCGTGTT
This sequence comes from Prenolepis imparis, assembly GCF_030444845.1. Lineage (NCBI taxonomy): Eukaryota > Metazoa > Arthropoda > Insecta > Hymenoptera > Formicidae > Prenolepis > Prenolepis imparis. The sequence continues at coordinate 14,675,791 of NW_028141162.1, read as the reverse complement.
CTATTTTGTTGAAAATTTCTTGTTCTATCTATCCTCGCTTGTAGATCTTTACTGTGCCAAGGAAAACCTTCGAATGGGCACTCAACTTTAATTAGAATTATTTGAGGTCAGTTGTTGCTTCGATTAAACTAACTCTAATCAGTAACTCTATCTTTCTTTCCAGATCGTAGTTCTTGTATAGACAGGCAAATGGAATTAACTGCGGTCGGCGTTAACCGAAATTGGCTCTAGTGAAAAAGTAAAGTGAAAAGGTCCTTATACCTTTTCCTTGAAAGAATCACTCTCTTTTCTAAGCCGAAAATATGAAAATGTTTATAAATACGCTCGATATACTTGATATAATCTCGACAAGAATAGTTGCGCTTTTTATAATCTCGTTCAAGTATAATCGATACATTGTGCAATTTATTTAAACGTGTTCTGCATATATCATATTGCACTCTCTCGCTAAATATAAAATCATGTTAATAATATTTGTATAATAAATCAGAGGAGGAAAATGTACTCTCGGCGAGGCAAAGTTATTTTAAATTTATTTATAATTTCAAAAATACGTTCAAACATTACTAGAAGGTATAATACATATACATATATCTAATTTTGATCATTTATATGCTACTAATTCCGTATTAGAACACGTATATTTTTTAAGATTACTCTATTCGTTAATTGCCACATTAACTGAATATAAGGGATTTAAAGCACGAGATCATTAAAAAAATAAAATGTTGTGTTGTATGGATGCACAATGTATCCGTTTAGATAACGAAGGCCATTAAAGTGGTATTCGCGACTAATTCGCGGCATTTGCAAGAAGGGCCATGACCGCGTATCTTATCATGGCATCTTTATCTTGCGTAACTGCTCCATCCAGCAATAAGTAACAATTAGTGCAACTACTGTTTATTTTTCTCCGTAGCGTGTTACACTGCCGTGTTGCTCATTAAAAGGCGTATCTCTGCTCAAAGTCAACAACCTTCAACGGTTCGTTTTATTCAAGCCTTTTTCATTCGCACACACACATTACATCACGTAATTATATTATACAAACTTTAACAGAAAACGTGTAAGAAAGAAGTAAAAATGTATTCTTTAACAAATTTGCAACTAAATTTTCTCAATTCCAGTACATGTCACATTATTAGCGATCTTTTAATTGTTGTGGAATTAAATATATTTTTAAGATAATTTATCGCTCTGATTCAATTAAGTTTTGAATAAAAGTTAAAATGGGGTTTAATTAAAATTAATTGAGAAATAAAATTTAATTATCATTTAGATTGTTAAACTTGTCAAAAGATTATATAATAATTTATGATATTTTTTAGTTTTTATATTAGTAAATTTTAAGTCTTAGAATATTTTTACATCTTTCTTTCGACATACTCCTTTGAAGATAATATGAATTTACTGACCACACACATAGTCGAGAAGGGAAGGTTGATCGCTTCTTTAATATCGCGGATTTACAGTGCTCCGCGAAGGCGCAAGAACGATACGTTGCAATAACTCTATTGATTTATTTTTTTCATCCCAAGCCACGCAACCGTGAACATTTGTAGGAAACCGTGCAAGGTTATCATCCGGAGCGAGTACACAGTGCGACGCTGTTGCGCGTTGAAATCGATAAGTGCATATTGCACACGAGAGATATAAAAACATTAGTCATGTTAGCTATATATCTACGTTACGATCATAATCATGTTCATACTGTGAGAGTAATAACCGTGCTGACTATGATCTTTAGATTCGTAACATGCAATGAATAATAAAACATGTATTTCCTATTATACAGACTGATGCAGATATTTTTGTAGGATATTTTCCCAGAATATTTTTTTACGCGAAATCTGTTGAGTATGAACGATTAATAACGATGTTTATTAAATAATAATATGCTTTTATAAAAGTGACTCGTAAATGAATAATGTAATAATTCTCGAGTATCTTCTCGTGTGTCCATTTACCTCTCAATTTTTTCTCGCGCGCGCGGGAAGACACCTTGTATGTACATACATTAGTATCAATGGAAATACATCTGCGGCCCGGGACGGAATTATACTCCCTTATAGTTTTTAATGCCTCTCGAGACGCACATCGGCGCCGGATTGTATTACGCGACCACGTTATGCACGTATGTGCATTCGTGCGCAAAGGTCCACTCACACGGTGCCGCATGTATCTATAGTAGCCCATAAAATTCCATCCCGGTTACGAGCGACGTGTGTTTCGCGAGAAGCCTTGAAAGCCATTGGAATAATTGAACGAAATGGGAAGGGACATGGGGTATTTTGCGGAACGCGCATACACATACACAAGTGTGTAACGATGTAATACGCATACATCGGCCGAAAGCAACATCAATAGAAAAGCGGCGGAGCGTTTTAAGCCTGGGGGTGACTGTTAATTTTGCCACACAACTTTGTATCGCCCTCCCTCCCTCCCTCCTCTTTCCCCTTGCTCAAGTTCCATATGAATTCCTGCAATATGGCGCCGAGTAACTCTAAAGCTGGCTTCCGCTATGGTGCGGCTGGACAGAGATTAAAATCGCTATAATTAATTAATCCTTAAACTGCTGCGGTAATTTTATGGCGACCGCTTTATGGGACTTCGAAAATTGTCGGGCGACATATCAGAATAGAAACATATCCCATGATTTCTTAACTATTGTGACCGCACCTCGTTTGTTCTACGAAATAACATCTATTAATTTAAAGTACCGTAGGGTCCATTGAAACCTGAAAGTTATACGTGTTTATAATCATTTCAAAAGTTCAGCTGTACATTTTTTACATATTTATTGATTGAAAAATGAAAAGAAAAGCTCGCTAATATATTTAATGTAGTTGAGAAATATTAAATTCTAGAGCTATTTTAATATAATTTTAATATAAAAATATAGATATATATACTAAAACATTCTGTAAATGGTGATGTTGGATTGTACGATGAGAGATTCGAATAACAACTGGAAGACGCGCAAATTGACAGTATATCTATTCACTCTCTCCGTTCCTCTCTTCGTTTGCTTTTCCTCGCCTCGTCCCACGGTAGAACGGAAATCTCCCTTAGTGCACGAAGGAGCACAATTAGAAGCTTTTTTGTAGGTCGCGATCTTAATTACGAGATCGATCGATTGACCGAGTCTGGCGGCTGCGCGACCCTTCGACGGCTGACCGAAGGACGAGCCGAGGAACGAACTTTGATGAGGTCGGATGTATATATATATATATATATATATATATATATATATATGTATATATACACATACATACATGTATAGACATATTTCTATCTGCAAGAGAGAGAGATAGAGAGAGACTGCGGGCTCCGGGCGGTCGAGATGCCTCCCGTCGAGCGACGTTCTACCACCCGCGGCTCTTTGTCCTTGTTTAGATCCCGCGCATCCCGACGGACGGGCGGGCTTACCGAAAGAGACCATTATATCGGCCCGCAAAGGCCCGCTCATTAATTCCCGTAAAACGACCATGGATCGTACGCCGTTCCGTTCCGCAGCCGGTACGCGATCTGCCCAGAGGCGGGCTCGCGTGTATATCTGACATATAGATGTGCTAAGGGAATCCTCAATACAAAGTCAATCGAGGTAATCGCGATAATAATGCGAAATGCCACACAACGATACTTTTAGCCTTCAATTATCTAATCGAGACTGGCTTTTTCGGAATTTTAAAGACGCGTTCTAATGAATAGGAGCTACAATTGTCGAGAAAATTGCAGAATTGTCATTATTCTGGTAAAAAAAACTCTGGATATATTCCGAGAACGTTTTTCAGTGAAAAAATCAGCATATTCTAGAAGATATATTGGTAGTGTTTCATTCTTCCAGATTTTAAATTAAGAACGTTATAAAATGGAAAAATGAAATGAAATGATCGCTTCCCTTCTCTTAATATTTCGCAATAAAAATACTGCTGACGAAAATGATATTGGCGAAGGTATTAAAAAGTGAAATTACGCCGGACACATGCATAAAATGAAAAACGCACGTATACATTTTCCATCTCGGAAAAATTAATTGCCAATCAAATTCAGAAATGCGAGTAACTGCGTCGGCATAATGTGTACAATTTCTGCGATTTTAACAGCATGGCAGCCGTTAAAAAACTGACGGCTGCATCGATAGCCGCAGTCCACATATCACAACGTAAAGCACGTACGCATTTATTTCACAAGTCTATACATATAGGTGTATGTATGTGTGTGAGATTATATATATGTATATATGTGTGTGTGCATGTAGATTCTCGACATGCCGAGATTGCACATATATAGCTCGGGCTCTGAAAGGGTGCGAGAGGGTGTAGATGAAGGCCCTCATGGACGTTTGAATTACGTCCCTTGAATACAGGCGAATTCAAGTTTGACCTCTATCCGTGGCTCAGGATGAAGATATATCCCAAGCAGTTCCACGATTTGGCTTTTCACGTGATTCGCAAATGTTAGACCGAGATCGAACGAGCACGATCTTCAGCACATTCACACCGTTTGCCCTGGTATTTTATCGATTTTACAGACACACGAATCTGGACGTAATACATTCATATAAGCCAAACATAAGACACACTACTTCCACATTCGCGTAAAATCGGAATTAATTAATTCTAGAAAATATATCGAATAATACTTTTTTATAAAACAAAGTGTTGTAGATTTCCTATTAGTTGTAGTTTTCCATTATTTTACATACATGTGTGTGTGTGTGTGTGTCAGTAAATTAGATCATTAAATTAGATTTTGAAAATATTCATAGATAAAAAAATTTTAATTCCACAGTCTTCAGCAGTATTTTATCAAGAGAACACATTATTAAAAAATATCTATGAGAGTTTGATTAAGGTAAACTTGATTATGATATTTTAAGACTCGTTAATTCAGTATAGGTTCCTAAAAGGTCTATATTCAATCAAATCTAGAATTTTAGGAAAAATAATCAATTTGCACAAATCTTATGACATCAGATGTAATAAAACTATATTTGTCTAAAATTGTTAATTTAATAAAAAAATCTTATTTTGATTTTAGGTTTCTTTTTTAAAATCTTCTTTAGATTTGATAGATACAATTATTAATTAACGACGGAAAAAAGAGATAGTTACCTCTGCACTAATCAATGTTATAAAGCGATCAATCTCATGATAGCTAGCGAAAATAGAGCTTATTTTATCGAGTACGCTAAAAATTTTCCGCGATTGAACGCATGCAAAGATAATGACGATCGGAGGTTTAATAAGAGGATAATTAAGATCGAGCTGGCGTGTAATTTTACGCAATTAGAGAGAAACCGCAGGTAAAGCCGGCGTAATATCTCAACCTTCAGCAGCTCGGTACAACTTGCACAAGATTTATGATTCGAAAATGATCCGCCAAAATTTATCTCAGTAAATTAGTAAATCTGTGAATTTCGGTTCACGTAATATAAGCTGCTGAGAATATATTTGATATATTATACATTTTATTGCAAACAAACTATATTTTTTAAACCGAAAGAACTATTAAGTTCTTAAAATCGTAAAGTAAGTCGTAAAGTATATTATTAATGAATAAATATACAAACTTTATATTGTATATTTATATTTATTTATATAATTTTATATGCAGTGTTCTCATGTACTGTTTAAAGTTAAGATATATTTATCTAATTACATGATATTGTTTAAATCTGTTTTATAAAAATAGATATTCTTACTCGTGATGATGAGTTTCTTAGCAAGTAGAATACAATTGAAATTTTATTTTCACTTTATACTAGTTAAACACACACACACACAAAGTTGAATTGGTATTCGTAAAACTAAGATATCCGTAACGAGATCGTATTCAACTGTGTTTAGAACTTTTTAGCTCTTAGCGTACTATTTGTCTGATACTTTGCAAATCTGTTTGCTCATCTACTCTGTTTTATCATTGTGAGAAAATGGAAATCTGTGCAACGTACTATTGATCGTCAGTATTTAGTAACCGGTATAAAGAAAAAAAACATGGCTTTATTAAAGACTATTTTACGTTAATAAATGAAACTATAATTTTGATAAATTTTTATTTCGACATCATAAATATATAATACAAAAATAATAAAAGAAGCAAGAGGAGGGATAATAAGATATTTAGTTATTATGCATTTTTTAGTAATGAAGATTGAATATAGCGGAATTATGTTCGATGTCGATTCAAGATTAATATCGAACGGATAGTGGAATAGCAGCTGTAAATCGACGTGATCTTCGCCGAGATCAGAAATCCGGTACCTCGCGAGCTAGGTTGAATCATGCGAGATAGCGGAAACGTCAACAACGTAAACGAGCGGTGGATCGAGGCCAAAATGGCGTGTAATTTTTAAGCAATTAGAGAGGGAATCTCTCGATCAAGGGTGACGAGCCGCGATCTGAGTTTGACCAGCGGCTCTCTCTCTCTTTCTTTCTCTCTTCTCTCGATTCATCTCTCTGTTTCTCCTTCTCTCGAGTATAATGGCCCCAAGCTCGATAATACACGTCGTATCTTTTGACAGATGGTGCGAGGACCGGCAAATTGCCGCTTTAAGCTCGTCCGTCGCGTTTATCCCTTCTCACGCTAATGCGAGAACGCGGGCCCCGAGACGTTGTTTTGATAATTTATTGAAATCGTCGAGGGGTCTAAGTGCCGCGCTGCTGCGCCACGCTCTACGTATAAGAGCGGACCCGCCGCCCGTGAAATATATGGCCCTGCGAATTACACGAGATGTCGGACCCGCGTCAGTGGGCAACCCGACGATACCAAATTTCCCGGCGGAGCGCGTTGCGCCGCACTCTCTGATATTCTCGAGATATCGAGTACCTGGGGCACGTATCTTGGCACCTGATAAAGCTTCGACTCTTTTATAATTTGACATCTCTGTTTATGAGCATGCTGTTTCTTCATTTGTATTATAAGTAAAAATATTTTACTTTAAAATTGTAACCAATTTTTAATATCACAATCAATCATCGATTTTGTATAATTTTGAAGAATTTTTAAACGAAATGAACTGTTTATTTTCCTCAATTTTATGATATATATTTTTGTTATATCAATATATTATACATATATCAGTGTGTCCAATCGTACGTTCAATTAAGTTAATCATTATGTTATATAAAAATAATTTTCCATTTCAAAAATTAAAAAAATAGAATGTATGCTTATTAAAAAATAACTTGATCATATAAAATCGGAGATCATATAAAATTATGTATCACAAACCAACATTTCACTTATACAAATGTATAAGGCAATAACAGAGAATTTGTATTCAATCCGAGATCCCAATTCGGGTATCCGGCGGGATTAAAAGGACCTTGATTTAAACGGGGTCGAGGGATTATCGGGTCTCCGCGATCTTGCACGTAGACTGCATAAAATACAATCGTACATATCTTTCCAGCGTTCCCAGCTAGTCCCGTGCGTCATGATTCCATTAAGACATATTTAATATCTCCCTTATCCGTATCATAATCGGAAACAGTAATTAACGAAGTTTTTATTACCTCATTCGTACTATATATGCAAGAAATGTGATAAAATCCTGAATCTTGACTGATCGAATAAGAAACGATAACAGTTCAAGATATAAAATTCGATGTTTTTTGATGCAGCTGGACGTATAGAAATAAATATCGATCTAATTAGCCAGGTGTTTATAACGCGCTATTACACCTTGCCTCTCTCGCGTCGGAGCTCACTGAAAGTGGCATATAATATTATTGAGAAAGTTGACGAAGTTTCGAAAGTCCGATGTTAAGGTAGTATAAAGCAAATAAAAAGTCGAAGGATATTTTTTTTTATATTGCAGGCGACCGGTTCTCTAGTAACGGCTTCTCACGAATGGACCAAATTTAATAGCTAGCCCATTGCATTGAAGGACGCGGAAATACGCCCGTCAATCACATGCCGCGATTTCGCGCGACATCACGATGACGGAATTACTCCGCAAATTAATTCACTACTCTGCACGTCGCGTTTTCTCGCACGTCGATCAGCTGCGTTATATTTATGGATTTTTATCGGCAATCGCGGAATGAGAGGTTCAAATACTATTGATTGTGAAAGGCCGATAATAGGGCAGAATTTATTGCATTGCACGTTTTAGGATGACAGATCTTGCCGGAGTACTATACAAAATTTAAAAACCCTGCATCGTATAATATATTTCAATCCTTACATATTTTCTTACATTATTTTAGTAATAATTGCAGCATATAATCCCTCACTCCAATCTGAGAATCCGATATCCATCGATAATATCATACCCAGTAATGCAACTATATGATTAAATGATTATCTAGGATTACAGTTTAATAACGAAAAAAATGTAAAAGTATATACAAATAACGTTTGATATTACGGAAAAATTTTTTCGATGATTACTTGGGCTTTTTGTCGCAATTTAATCTTAATTTATATTAAACGGCTCGAAATCGAGAGGGATCGTAAAAGATCGATCTTCCGCTTTTATTCGTGCAATTCGCCCATCTCCCTCTCCGAGAGGAATCTTCATCAAAACGAGACGTGCATCGACCCGGTACTATAAAAATGAATAAATAATCAACGTCTAAACTAAGTTAAACGATATTGCGCTCCTAGAAGCGCGGCGCTAGATCCTGCATCCATTTACTTTTGAAAGGCGGTCGTTCCGTGTGCCTTCATCTATTACTTGGCCCCTGATGATTAAAGCGCCGGATGAAAGACTAAAAAATGCTGTGCAGTCCGCTATCATGAACACACGGACGGCCAAAGAACGCGGTTGCGCGCCAGCTCGAATCGGATTTGATGTCGTATCAAAGAACGTATTACACTCGAATAAGCTCTCGCGCTAATAGTCATCTCACTTCCAAAATAGTAAATGACGACTTTCACATTCATCATTGTTCTATGTCGCGCTTAGGTATATCTGATGAAAAAAATCGCGTTCTTCTTTTGTTTGAAATTTATAAAGAGCTGGGCTTTCAATCTATAGAGCTAAGCTTTTCAGTTATATGTACGCGAACGTAGCTCTTTTTTAATATTCTAATTCCAAACAATTTAACTTCCGGAATTTAAATTTTTTAAATTAATTATTATCGAATAATTAATTATAATTGAAAATATATCTATATAAAAAATAAATACAAGTAGAAAGGAAAATATGAAAATTTACTCTATATCTAATGAAAAAAATCGTTCTTTTGTTTAAAATTTATAAAAAGCTAGACTTTTCAGCTATATAACATGAACACAGCTCTTTTTAATATTTTAATTCCCAACAATTTAACTTCCGTAATTTTTATTTTTAAAATTAACTATTATAATTAAAAATATATAAAAAATAGGATACAAAGATAAAATAGAAAATATAGAAAATTATTCTTACTTTGCAATATTATGAGAATGTTAATATTTTTTGACAATTGCGCAATCTGCAATCTCTGTAATAATTTATTTGAAAAGATTTGTTTGAATATTTTTTTCTTATTATAAATCATAAAGTGATCTGATGTAATAATTGCGATTATCTTATAAAACAATAACTTTTTGTGCGTCGTGCACACAAATGTGACACTCGTTTTGCGGCTATTTTCTCGATAACAGCAATTATTAAAACGGTAACGAACGCGACGGACTGTCTCCTCTGTAATTGCGAATAATTGAATGAAAAGTGCCGACTTCGTGCAACAGGCGAAATGTCAGCGGCAGCCTTTGACGTACCGAAACGCCGTTTCGTTAAACCCCTGTACCATTCTGTATAGTGATGGCATTGATTCTCGTGCATACTATAGAATACTTGATATTGAAAAATTTTTAAAGAAAATATTATGTTTGAAATTTCCAAAAAATATAGAAAAAATAAATAATATTTTAATATTGATATTACAATTTATAACATAATAATAAATGTATTGATAAAATTATAAGTAATTAGTTTAGACTAAATACTGCGCTTCTGTAAAATGTATGTATAAAACAGATTTAACAAATTTATACATTTTTTTCTGTAAATATAATATTAATCAACATTTGATTTAACACGTTATTAATATGTAGATACTTTTCTATTTTTTATACTTACAATTAGTAAGTCTTTTTTAAGTCTTACGATCAAAAATTATATTATAATCTCGTTGTGCCATTAATAAAATAAAATAAGAAGATCGGTTTATAATTTAAAGTATTCTCAGAGTCATCAATATCTATCCAATTTGCGCGAAAATCACAAGATACAGCTGTTGCTATCAAACAATCTATATCTTCTCATCACGATGCTGCAAAAAGAGCACTGCATCATTTATGTTGTACGAATCAAAAATCGAAATTAATCGACAGACACACAGACAATAGTCGAAAGTTCCGCTAATGACAAAGCAGCTTGAGACATGGATTGAACAAACGCTTGGATGATCGACATTCGCTACTTGACCTAATTCGTTGAATCTTATCGACAATTCGAAAGAAGAAAAATATCTTTTAGAGACCTTTTAACCTTAGAGATCTTTTAACTCACGTGATGTCCATTTATGTCCTTATCTTAATTTAACAGCGAACATTGTCAAAGTGTCAAATATCACATACTGGATTGAAAGAATCGATATTATCGGTTTTTCCGAAGTCTTCGAAACTTTGCAATCAAATAGATTTTAGGAAGTCATATCTATTTTTAGTAAAAACTTGACCTGCTCGTTTATTTCAAATGGAAAATTTGTCACTGACGAGATACTAATGTGAGATTTCTATCAATTTAATTTTGGGACATCGTGCTCGACGTCGATCATCATTTAGGTATCATTAGTGTTAAATAAGAAATCGTTGCGCAGTTTCGCGAATGTCGAAGAGTAGTTTTCATGTCGATACTCTAATCGCCATACTCGTCGAACCATTGCTTCTCACTTTGCTCAAAATCGGTGCAAAAAGAGAAACGTTAATATAGCGAATGGCGGGAGAAGAGCGGTTGTTTCTTTAAGTGCGGACGCCAGCAGGCAAGTGGAATCGGCCTTAATTTCCGCGGCGAACGTTGTAATTAAGGACCCTAGAGCGAGACGCAACGCTCTCTCGCAACAATTAAAATAATGACTAGAGTGCCGCGCGACTATGAAACATTTAACCCGCGCGACGTAGGAATCATAGGTGATTTAAATCGATAATTTTTGGGGCGTAATCGGCCGGTTCTTTTTCCCTCTCGTGGTCTTAATCGTTATTGATTGCTCCGTCGCAATGGGCCACGCGGAATAACAATAAATTAGAGCCGCGTGAGTCACTTTTCTGTAAGTTCGGCCTATCCGTAATAATACGCGTGTTTCGTCTCGATTTGCGGCCGCAGGCGCAATCTTCCGAGTAACAAACGTTAGTGTTGCGTATCCCTATACGCGCCCTCGAGATAGCGGCCTTGTAAAAATAGCAAATAGAAAGAGCGAAGTGACAATGAAGAGAACAGCGAGTCGACGTATGGTGACGGGTGACTCGAAAATAAGTATAATATTAGAAATATTTTACTCAGCATATCATGAATATAAATTGATGTATCTCGTTGGAACTGAAAATAAGCGTACACGAAGATATATAAAAAGTGATGGAATATTATGGGGAAGATTATAAAAGCAATATCTACGATGATGTGACATGTTTAGACTCGCGGATAAATTTTTTTTATAACAAAATTCGAGAAATACTTACGTAACGGGAATATATTCACACGTTTAAAGAGTAGCCAATCGACATATTTCGTCTGCGATAATAATTATACGGGATGAGTGGAGAAAACATCGCGCGCGGAGAGTCGAGCAACTGACAGGGAAATTACTAGGCTGGGAATTTCGGGAACGAGCCAAATTAGGTTTAGTCTCTTCTCTAAGGTTGCGGAGGAGAGCAAGCAACAGTTGTCTTCCACCTATTTCAATTCCCCGATACTTCCGAACCGTGGAGAACATGCTACTTCGCGACGGCGTCGATGGCGGCGGTACAATTCTCCATTGTGCCGTCAACAGTGCAGCGTAATGTCAGCAAACGCCTTGAAAGGTCCTCGAGGGGAGTGTGTTCAAAAGGCCATTGTTCCGTCCGTGAAACAAGTGTACGAGTCATTCTTTTAAATTTGATTTGGCCGCAACGGCACTACAATCATTCGCCTCTCTCTCTTTTTTTTTTTAAGCCTTCGCCTCTTCCTCGACCCGATTCGTAAATCGATGAAAATGTTGCTGACTGTATATTCGCATCTATATTAGCACAATCGCGACTTCATGATATGATATACACTTAGGCGTACAAAGAAATAAGAATTAAGAGCGATAGAAAATCTTTATTTATCAAATATTTCTTTAGTTTTTTTATTTCTCTTTAATAATTATAATCTATTTTTTAGATATTCTTAATTCTTTTAACATTATAAAATATAGAGTCCAAATTTATTCTTAGATATTTATACTGTAAAAGAGAAATATATCATAACACCTTTTCTTTTTTCTTTTCAGAGCGTCCTGCAGAGATTGAAGATCGCATTTCCTTTTCGTCCTCAAGGTAAGTTCACGGTCGTAACCCTGAGTTATCTGCTTGCAAATTAGCGCCGTCGATTCTTTGAGGGATGTAGATACGACGCGGATACGGTGTAATAAAAATGGAAATTGGCAGGAGTATCCTGAGAGATTTCCAGAAGCGCTTCGGGATTTTCGTGCGTAGTTTTCGCCGATAAATCAGAGATTTAACCCGGATGATCCTGAACAAGGACTCCGCGAGCTCTTATCTGGACCATATTGATTTGCTCCGTCGCGGAAAGTAGTTAAAAACTATTGCAGCTCTATAATGTAACTCGCGAAGGTGATAAATTTCTCTTTAGAAACGTCTTTATATATAAGAAATATCATTAATCTCGTTTCGAAGTTAAGAAGGACAATATTATCTGACAAATTCACATTTAATGTATCGCAAGATTTGGCGCATGTTATGCAAGACGCATTAAAGAAAGATTATTTTAAAATTAAATGCTAAGTACAATTTCATGGCAATTTAAAATTTGTAAAGTTCAGATTATGATACATCACTTAAAAATTTTTTCTTTATATTGAGAAAAGTTACAAAGCTTGCAATTTTTTTTATATATAAAATGAGATATTAATTTATAAAAACAAGTAAAATTAAATTCAAAAAGGTCGCGAAAGAATCTATCATACAAAATTAAAACTTAAATAGAATTAATAAAACTGTTAGAATTATCGAAATCATATAAAGTAATAATTACTATCTGCTTACTCAGCGAATCGATTTCTTGCTTCAAAATAAATGAATTTAATTTTTAATGAGCGTTATTGCGGAGATTGTTATATTTTTAGCGTGCAATTATTTTATCTCGCTTCGAATATGAATATTCATAGCGCAAAAATACGCGAAGTCGCGCTTGATGTACAATTCGGAGCAATCAAAGGGCAAAGCATAACTTCACTTAAAACGGTCTATATTCGCGCGATCTCTATGACACAGAGCTCACTATTGTACAAAGGGATGAACCACAGCGTATTTAGCAGAGACTTCGCAAAGATATACGATTCGACAAAGTTCGCCCCGCGGCAAGAAATAAAAGTTTATTCACATCCGAAACTTTCCCCACAGTATCCGCGATGACGGAAGGGGGGGTTGGAGGAAGGTGAGGGGAAACGAAGGGAGTACGCTTCGTTTCGCCACCGTTTCCATAAGTTCCGAGAGCAGAATTTCCGTTACAGGGCAGAAACGTAGTTGTCATGTAGATACTTGGCCAAGTACTTTGCTTCGTTCTCAGTCAAAGTGCCTCCAACGACAAGATGATTCAAAGGCGGGTAGTCAGTCGTGCTTTTCTCTCTCTCTCTCTCTCTCTCCTCTCTCCTTTCTCTCTGTCTTCCGCGTAAATGTTCGCTTTGGAAGAATGTACGTACTTTATTTGGAATCTTGCAGACTTTCTATATTATCTAAAGGTATCGTAAAAATGTATCGCTACTTGTTACAATATATTGCGAAGAGCATATTTACGAAAAAATGTATCAAAAAGAAAAAAATTTAATGCTTCCGGGAAAGATGTTTATTATTTGATTATATATAGTTCATAATCAATTATAAAATACATTTTAAATTTGTACATGTTTTCGCAAAAATTGTTTGATTTTTCTCATAGATATTTAATACTGCCATTAGAGAGAGAAAGAGAAATAGAATAACAAGAGCTTCTTCATCCACTAATTTTACTTTCAAGCAACTTAGGAAGCACTCACTAAATCGCATCACGAAGTAATTAAATACCCTTTGCTCGAAACTCCCTGAAGTATTCGTTTGCTTTAGAAATCACACTTTCGCGCACAAAAGATCCGTTCGCTCGATTTCCTACATTTTCACACGTCTCGATGACTGTATTTTTGCGTCGGGAAATTACGAATAAATACACCGTCGAATAACGAACTCGGGCGAGTGAGGAAAAAAAAGGGGTCGCCGATAAAGCGGGGGTCAACCCGACGGTTATACCGCGCGGACGTCTGTTCCCCATCGACGTGACAGAAAGAGGCCAGGAAATTGTATCAAATTGGAGAGCGGTCCAGGGATTAAGGATCCCTCGAAGCTCTCTCGTGGCTCTTCTATCTTTTTCTCTCTCTCTCTCTCTCTCTCTCTCTCTCTTTCTCTCGTCAAGCGGTAAGTTCTCGCACATGCCGCACTGATCCGGGCATTGTTGTGCAAATCCAACAAAAACCGAAGCCCCCTACCTCTCTCTGTCCCTTCTGCTTAATCTCGCGAACCTACTTGAGATCGCAACATGCGGCCGCGCGCGAGGCCGCACAATTAATTTATGTAGTATCTGAAGCATTTACGAGAGGGAGAGAGAAAGAGAGAGAGTTGCTGTGCATCTCCTACTCCGAATTTGTACGCGAGTCCGTCACTGCCATAATCTCGAATAATCTCTCGGCGCCTCTTACCGAATTGTTTTTTTTTTTCCTCTCTGCGTCGCACGGTTGCTCTCCCCTGTATTTGCATTTCGAAATCGCTGTGGATTATTTCACGACAGGACGTTGCAGTCTGAGAATTAAGGTCTGTGTGTTTAATGCTACATCTTGTATGCTAAGGAACAAATAAAACAATTTGATTTCGATTTGATTTATGATACTGCAGCATGATACAATATGCGATATCTGTAAATACCGAACAAGTCGAAATGCTCACATTTGTGTTTGTGATGTGACGTTTACTTATTATTAATATTTAATAATCTAATATATCGTAAAGTGTAGTGAAAACGAGAACGCGATACTCATTCAACTCAATCAGCAATTGACATCCTTTTGTAATAAGTTATTTTTTAATTTTATCTCAACATATCAAAATAAAGTAAGTATTGTTAATCAATCATATAATGTAATAATAAACTAGCTAAATAATTAAATTTTTAATGTGATGTTTGCATTTGTATAGATATGATTTAGATATCACGACGAGCATTTGTTTCATACATTTTGTTTTATTTCAGTTCATTTAAAATTTTATTTTTTAATGCAATCTATATAACCTCATATATGATGTATATGTTGCATATTTCAACCGACAGTAGAGCTCATTAACATATAGGCGCATTATTCTTATCGCGCGTAATTTTCTACACATTATTATTCGGCGTAATTTTCCACGACGCTACCGATACACGAGCGCACATGTTATTTAATTACAAATAACATTGATTTAATTCGGTGACTCCTCTCATTACCGCACATCTCATATATTTAATTATAAATAATTTAATTAAATCATCACATATTCGTTAACGTCGCGTTAATTTGATAACACATTTAATTAATATGAGACGACTTGGCAACGCGAATCGTTATTATTGAACATGTGTTTATTGCATAAAAATAATGGTCAAAATTACGAAAGCATTCAACGGAAATTAGACTCACTGGCAATGAATTATATATTATATCTATTATTTTAATTAATTATGCAATAGCCGTAAGGCGCAAACATTGTTTCGTAGAACAAATGTAAATTATGCTTTGCATAAGAGTAATTCTGAAATATTTTTGATCGGTTAAAACTTTGATTTAAACTAAATTGTATTTTTTCACAATAGTCACATTTTTATTAATATACTTATTAATATATTTATTAAGAGAAAGAGCAAAAGAGGAGAATAAAAAAGAAGGAATTAGTCTCAACTTAAAATATAAATATTTTTGATTAGAAAAAATGTATATATTTATGTAGACTTTGAATTTATTACAACATGCGAGGCTTAAGAAATTAAAACGATATCTGATAAATCAAATTAATGATAAATATACATTTTATAATCCACTAAGAATGTTTAGTTTTCTCAATTCTCATCTAAAATTAAAGAAGAATATAAGGATTGGTTGTATAAACCAAATGTTAAATAGAGTAAAATTTCATTTTTAAGTTATAAAACTATGTAAATATTTTCTCTATTTAATGCTGTAAACATTTTTATTTTCTTATATCTGCAAATTCGTTCTGTGCTGTAGTAATCATAACACAGTAAATGCGATTAACGCCAATGTATTTTTTTTTGTCGCGCGTAACAATTACACGACGTGTTAACATTATTTCTACCTCGCGTTATATCTGTAATATCGTGCGACTCTTTATTTTCAGAGAATGCATTTTTGCCTGGTCGAACTGCATTCTCGTACATTTGCATATTGAAAAAATTCGTAAGCGCGCCGTTTTACCAAAAATAACAATAAAATATGTATGTAACTCATTTGACGTGGACCAGCGCTGAATTGGATTTCACGTGGCATTATGTAATATCATCCAATCACAATAGTGATGCTCGCTGATTACTATCTGAAACGTCACTTGACATTTACGAATCTACACAAGCAGCGTATGCGTTATATATTATATATACACATTGATTATACATACACATTAAATAAATACGTTGCAAATGATGTTCATTTTCACATATTCACAAATTTATTGCTCGTTTTATTTTAAAAATATCATCGGATTTAAAATTTACCATTTGTTGCAATGTGTTTTTGCATATATCGCTCAAGTAAAAATATTTCAGCACCTTTTACGATATGATACTTAAAAATAAATTCCTTACGAAGATAGTCTAAATTGGTTTACCAATGAAAACAACACTTGCATTAACGCAATTAATATCGCAATATACTCCAAAATAACGATATTTGAAAAACAAATATATTTAATATACATGTCAATAAACTTCAAGAGAATATTTAAGAAATTTATTTTAAAAATATTTATATAATTTTCGAAATAAAATATTTAATTCACGAATGTTTATATTCTATGAATAAAATACACGCATATCTATATGTATAATTAGATTTTAAAAATTAAAAAAAAGTGATTTTTATTGCAAATTTTAGAGACAGCCGGGTAGTTATCTGAAAAATCAGGATTTGTGCAGGATTTTGCTATCTTTCGTAAGATCCTGAGCGGTCGAATTGTCGACCCTCCCCGAAACCTGCTCGTTTTTGCCGGACTCTCGCAAAACGGTGCGATCACACCCCTGTGCTCGTGGGCGCAGAAGTGTATTGTGCCATTGTAAATATAAACTGCGTCTATATATCGTCGTTTTCCCGAACTATTCGTCGCCTTTCTCGGCATATTGCGCACCGTAACCATTTAACCGCGCGCGCGAGCGCTTATTGTACACGGACAGCATATGGCACGGAAGGTAACGTCTCTATTATGCATCTCCTCCCCTCCTTTGCTACTTGATAAATGGCCGCTCGTATTTAACGCGGCTAATCGAGCTGCATGCGTCAATGAAAGAGAGTATCGCGCGAGCAAAAACGGATGAAAGAGCTTCAACGAAATGAAGAACGCGTTTTTTTCCTTCTTTTTTTTTTTTAATTGCATCGTCCATTAACTACTTACTTTTGGAATTACGTTTCAATTAGCATAATATAGACTTCATAAATATATGATCGCTGTGCGAACGCGGGATTGAAGTAATTGATATTCCTCGGTAACATTAATACCTGACTTTATTGGGCTTCTTTCAATTCTGTTTGATGAATGCTAAATTAACAATGACTTGCTTTAGCGAATGGCTGAAAATGAATATATGATCTTGTTAATGGAAAGTTATATTGGTAAGATACAAGAAACTGCATTTCCTCGAATTTTTCTGAACAAAAGGAAGTGGCTATTAATACTTCGTATATCGATGAAATCGATTCTATATCTGGCATCTAATAATGCTTTGTTTTAAATATGATTAAAAAGAACAAATGTGAGTTTGCATAAAACGTGATGATGTGTTTGCGCGATATGCTCTGTAAAAGAAGGAGAAAAAGAGAGAGATAGTGAGAAATTGTAATACAGAATTCTTAAATCAAGTACAAAGTTTCTATTAATTATTTATCTATTAATTAATTATTTTCTATTATTATATTTAAAATAATTCTTATTTTAGTATCGAGATTCAGCTCTAGATTTCTTTTAATGTAAGATATAATGCACATATGTACATGTCATTAAAAATTGATCTTTCGATTGATCTTCCGATTCTTTGATATTAACATAGCATGTTTTGTAATTTTCTTTTTTTCTCTCTATAATTATAAAGAATGGCCACACGTAGAAAATACCAGACAATTTAGTCGTAAATCAACGTTCGCTATCGGTGACAACGATTATTTATTGTATAACGGCAGAAACGAGCGCATGTTTGGAGAGTTACAATATAGGAAATACGCTATAAATATAGTACACTAGATCATAAAATAACCAGATGACCAGGTCACTATCTTTTTTTTTTTTTTTTTTTTTTGCGCATAAATATGGATATAATTTATGATGATGCTTTAGTTAAGGTCAAAGTTGATAATCTGATTTATTTGACTGCGAACATAATCACATGTTCTAATATAATTACTCGATATAACAAAGCTTAATCGAATTCATTATACAATTTTTACATTTAAGAAATTATAAAAAATCAAAATAATATTCTAAAAAATGTAGAGTATTTATATTTATCTCTCTGTACACGATTAAAGAATTTTGTACTTTAATTTTTCTCTCTCTCCCTTTTTCTCTCTTGTTTTCAAAGCACATCGCGTAAACATCATCATCACGCTTTACGCGAACTCATTTCACGTCAAGTAATCCATAATTCACTTCGCCAAGAATCGATCCTCTTCGAATGGCGTAGATCATCCATTCATTCGTCGTAACTACGACAATGTTTCTTCCAAGTCGTTCAGTAGAAAATTCATCGCGCATGACGCGCCTGTTTGCCCCGTGCTAACCCAAACCACGCCGTCGCCAATTACGTGGCGCGCAATCACCAAGCAAGATTAACGCCGCGGGTACCTGGCAGCTAATTGAAAGAGGAACGCGGACAGGATGTGTGTGCCACATGCGGGATATACTGTCAGCGGAATCTAATAAGCGCCGTGGCCAGATACGCATGGGGCGCGGGGATATTTCTTTCGTTTCGAAATCGAATTGCCGTCATCCCCAGTGTATACAATCGCGATACACGCGGAATCGGCATAGTCGCATCAGACCACTCTCTCTCTCTCTCGCTCTCTCTCTTCCCGCAAGCAGATTATGGTAATTGACTATCCGACTTGGAAACCCCCATCAGGCATATCAATTACGTACGTATGCATCCCAACCGGGAATTTGCCTTTGATCCGCTCAAACTCCGGCGTAACACAATTCACGCCTGCGTCTAATCTCAAATGGGATTACCTGATGGCACAAGGGACCATCGAAATGGGCTTTCCGACTTCGCGGGGCCGCGAAGTCCTTTCGGAGCTGTCGCGCATCGCGAAGGACGGCCCTCTGTGATCGAAACGTAATCCGGTCATTCTCGTTCCTTTGCACAGCTCGAACAGACGAATTTAGAACTTTCGAACGGCTGTAGATGCATTCCATTGCACGATTAATATCACCGTCATTCTTTCAATAGATAATGCGTTTAAAGATTTCTATTGCGTTAATTTAGAGTCGTATGATGAATTATGCGAAATTATTTGAGAAATTTAATATGTACTAATTAACGTAAAATTATATGTATATAGATACTTTGAAAACAAGCCATGATGCATACATATATTGTCTATTTACAGTTTTTACATAACTGTTTATGTAAAGATAATTAAGTAAGTTTTTAATTAAATAAAGTTATTGATTTACGCAGTCATCATTCCGGAAATAAACATTCATTTTGTAGTCGATTTTAAGAGATATAAAAATTGAGGTATTTTTATTATACATTTGTTACTATTAACTTAATTCAGAGATTCAAGAATCTCTTTGGAAGAAGGAAACGGTTTTCTTTTACTACCAAAATTTACTGATACATCTTTAGTTATGTATCAAATCCAGCAGACGCTACTATAAACTACTATAATCCGTTATAACTTAAGTAGATCATTTCTTTGATAAATCGTAGAAACGTTGGAATTTAAAGTGGCGTTTATGCGAAGGGGCGTTCTCTTAAATTACTTCTTACTTTACATTAAACTCGTTCTCTCCTTCTCTCTCTCTCTCTCTGTTTCTACACACATACATACACATACTCACAGAAGTTTCTAATAATATAAAATGGGAAATAGGAAAGTATATCTGTTTTTAAAACATATTTAAAATTCAGTTTTAAAAAATCAATTAAAACATTTTTTATTTTATTTTGAAAAATTAATTCATATATTCGAATAAAATATAAATATGTTATAAAGTTAAAATAGGTAGTTTATGGAAGAGAAATACTTTTAATGTTTTATTATAAAATTTTATTATAAAATATATATGTACTTATTATTATTATTATTATTATTGTTACTTTTACGGGCGTAAAATATAAATGTTAACACTATAGGAAAAAATATTGAAAGAATATAAATGTAGTTAAATATATATTAAGCTTACATAATCAGATTAGGCCCGTTTCTACCAACGTCGGTTAACTTAAACCTTCGGTTAAACTATATCTTTGTCTCTTTTCAGATATGTTCTTAAAAAGAGACAAAGATATCATTTAACCGGAGGTTTAAGTTAACCGACGTTGATAGAAACGGGTCTTAGAACAATATATATATTGTTATGAGTATAATGATAATGTGTTTAAATAACACAAAATTCGATTTTCACTTGCTAGCTAGCTGATGATGTCACGCGATAAAACGAAAACCAGCGATACAAAAACTGATATTTGTATCATATCTGACTTACTATTAGGAAATTCGATATTTCTTTCCACAGTTTTAAACAACGTCAATACATTTTGAAAGAGGGAGAGATAATACTTGATACAAAATTTATTAGCACGGAAGATGACAGATAATTTCTGTATTGGTTTGCACCAAATGTTTGTCCTCTTGTTTCGCGATATGCAATAATAATAATAATAATTCGTGCATTGTATAATTCTTATTTGAATGTGTTTATTCTTTTACTCTTTTGGCATTTATCTGCTGAATGATGCCGCATTTTTGTAATATAATGAAAACACGTGCGATAAACTCAAGTGAATTAAAATAGCTCCGATAAACATTGGTTTATATTCCTTGTCCTGTACAGTAAAAAATTTTTCAACACTAGGTTTTAACAAAAAAATGCGAGTTAATTTAAACAAGATAAATAATAATAGAAAAATAGAAAAAATAATAGAAAATAATAATAAAATAACAATAAAATAAATTTAAAAATTCGAGATTGTTCGAAATCAGAGTTGGATAATTCTGAGTGAGTATATTGTATTATTTTTATATCGAAGTATTTCCCAAAATATACATGCTTTTTTTTAAAGAGTGATATTTTTTCCAAATTTAAAAATAATTTTAACTGCGAACTTTTATTGGACATCATATTTCACAATTTTGATTTTTATGAATAATCTCCCAATTATTTGGATCGAAATTCTGAAGTCCACTTATTTAAAATATAAAAATAAAATTTTATTATATTATTTATATGAACTTTTTATTTTTATTTATATGAACTTGATAATTTTTAACTATCTCGGAAACTTAATTTGAAACTTGTTATCGAAACGATGTTTTTACATTTGCTTGTAGTATCTATAATTGAGAAAATTATAGATATTTTAGTAACAATGTATTACACTAATTGTTTCGATAATAAATATAAAATAAATTTAAGAAATATTTTTGTGTCTAATCAGAAGTTACTCTGCTTTTTCAAGTCTATACTCTATACGATATCACTTACCTACGATAATTAAATCATAGAGCAATATTTATACGGTAAATCACCAATAGATTTTATCGTCGTATAAAAGGGAACATACCGTTATGAGCCGTCAGTCTTCGAGGACATGAGGCCCTTCATCATTCTCGTGCTTCTTCTCACCGGACGCCTCGTTCGCGGCGTAACGGGTAAATTGTTAGATTTATGGTTCTTCCGCGGTTCCACCCTTTCTCTGTAGGCCGCCCTCGGCAACCTCCACTCTTCCTCTTTCTCCTCTTTTCGTTCGTGCAGCCTCCCATCGTCGCGCGGCGAATATCCCCCATGCAAAAGGGAGCATCCTACCTTTCGTTTGTTTCGGAATTTATCGAGCGTTGCGTTTTTCCTCGACAAGCAAAAACTAGATCGGATCCGTTCCCGCCGAAATTGTTCCCGATTTTCGACGAGACCGTGTTCGTGCGAATCTCGTCACCATTGCTTGCAAAAACATCTAATCGAAATACTCGAAACATGATATATTCTCTTGCAGAGAATATTGTGACCTTCACGGCAGGATCCACGTTGGAGGTAGAATTGGTCGGAAAAGCATTAAAATGTGTCCTCGAAAAATTGGAATATATGCCCTGGTCTCACCGAATTAGAACGGACATCGAGTGCATCGATAAGAACAAAATGTGCACGTTTCGCATTAACAATGCTAATTATACTCACGCGGGTGTGTGGAAAGTTATGGCGTACATTGTGAAAGAGGAGAATGAAAAAAATATTGATTTACACGATGATATTACTCCGGAAGTGTCCCTATTCAGTCTGTACATTCGCCAGGTAAATCTTGTGCCATATCGTGTCGTCCAGTGATTTCGTTTTCGACTATATGTGACAAACGCGCAGAAGTTTTGTGAAATTGATCGCCGCAAGCGACACCATATACGATCGATATTTTCTCTATCGGTTTTATAATCTATTATTTTCCCAAAAAAATAAGAAGAAAGTAGAGTTCTGTAACAATCGTTGATACCATGAATACATAATTTATATGTATTCCAGGAGAAAGCCGTTATGCCTTCACAATACATCGAAGTGTACGATGGCACTACATAAATATAAAACACGACGAGAATTATAAGAATCTTATAGCATGCAATCTGACGGGACCTAATGTACATTAATTAAAGAAAAGGAAGATATGGAAAATTAATGGTTTAGATAAATGTCTACGATTTCTACTTAATGTATTCGTACATTAATAAAACTCGGGGATAAAATTCAAAGTTTCATTAAAAATCGTAGAAAATCACGAAAGATAAAAAAACGAAAGAGAACAAACAGCTAATGCCGTTAATGTTGCCATTTTTTATCATTGATTTTATCGTTGCAATTAATTTTCACGAAACTTAATCAGTGATATTTGCTTCTCTTGACGATATAAATATCTAAAATTAAATTTCTTATTTAATGTTTAAAAATTAAATCAGGATCTTTAATATACATATTATCAAGTATTTCAATTTTAAGTATGTTTAAATATATTTGAGAGAGAAGCTTTGAAATTTATTATAATCTATCGATATAGAAAGATTCATAAATTTTTTTTACTCGACTTTTTAAAAGTTTTATATATGTAATATTTACACGTTATTATTCTTAACGAATATAAATATGTATATTTAATATAACTGAATTCATCTTTATGGGGGATATACCTAGATGAAATCCCTAAATTTGTTGATGGAGAAACGAAACAATTTTGAATTTTTTGGTCAATGCGGCGTTCGTATGAAATGCTACTTATGAGGGCTCTTGGAAACTTGAGGTAGTCGTTAATAATTACACGCTGTATTACACATCATTCACTATCACTGTGCATCAATTAAAACAAAAAGATCCGAATGATATGGCGAGTTTCGCAGTTTTTTGCACGCTTTAATTTTTCGCATGTTTTAATTTTGACTCTCAAAGTTCGCATATCTTTTAATGCGTGAAAAAGATTCTGTAATTCATATAAGAGGTATTTTTTGGAATCGAATCAGTCGAAAAAGTTACAGAGAATTTAACAAAATTAATTTATTTTATGAATTTTTTTTCATTTAATTTCGATGAATGCTTATGTATTTATCATCTATTTATTATCATTTATATCACTCGCAGATTATAAATCAAAAGATATGTTACATATTTTTCAAAAAGGCTAAATTTAAAAGCAGAATTTTTTTTTTTATATAAAAACTTATTGCATATAACACATGATATAAATGTGTATATTTGCTTTAACCTAACCGATGATGCAATTGTACAATCAATATATTCGTCTTATATCAATATTTACATATCGCACATTAATCTGTCATATATAAACATCATATATGAATCATATATTACAATATTAAATTTAAATGCATGTAATCCTGTTTAAAGTATAAAATAAACCGAAATTGAAAGAAAGAGAAACTAAAATTAACATTTTAAAAACAAGCTTTAAAAAGAAAATAAAAAAGGATTAGCATTTTTATATTTAATTTGTATTAAAAAAAGAATCGAAATTAAAGAGTGTAAGAAAATTAATGTAATGTAATTAAAATAGTGTACATGTGTGTGCAGTAGCGGACCCTGATGTCGATAATGGGGGGGGGGGGTGCAAAATTATTTTATTAAATATTTTTGGTTTCATGATTAGCTTTTATTCCAGGATCAACGACGTCGATAGCTCTTTAATGTTTGTTTTTCTTTATATTTTTTAAATAAATTCAGCAAAACTTTTTTTTTAATTTGCAAGGGGAGGAAGTTTACCCCTCCCCCCCCCCCCCCAGGATCCGCCAGTGTGTGTGTATATATGTATATATATATATATATATATATATATTATATAGATATAAAGAATTTCTCGCCTAATTATTTTCATGCAACGAAATTATCTCATTATTTCGTCCTATGTCTGACTTAATCTATACTTAACTCCTTGAATGCGTAATGAGTATAATTTACAATGTATCTTATACATATTGTGTATATTATATAGATATAAAGAATTTCGCCTAATTATTTTATATATATATATATATATATATATATAAAAGTATAAG
Organism: Prenolepis imparis; assembly: GCF_030444845.1. Lineage (NCBI taxonomy): Eukaryota > Metazoa > Arthropoda > Insecta > Hymenoptera > Formicidae > Prenolepis > Prenolepis imparis. Next base: position 14,650,544 of record NW_028141162.1, on the reverse strand, counting down.
ATACACTGGAAATTACGCATTTAAGGAGTTAAGTATAGATTAAGTCAGACATACGACGAAATGATGAGATAATTTCATGCATGAAAATAATTAGGCGAAATTCTTTATATATATATATATATATATATAATATATACAATATGTATGTATAAGATACACTGTAAATTATACTCAATACGCATTCAAGGAGTTAAGTATAGATTAAGTCAGACATACGACGAAATGATGAGATAATTTCATGCACGAACATAATTAGGCGAAATTCTTTATATATATATATATATATATATATATATATAATATAAACAATATGTATGTATAAGATACACTGTAAATTATATTCATTTCGCATTCAAGGAGTTAAGTATAAATTAAGTCAGACATAGGACGAAATGATGATAATTTCGTTGCACGAAAATAATTAGGCGAAATTCTTTATATCTATATAATATATACAATATGTATGTATAAGATACACTATAAATTATACTCATTACGCATTCAAGGAATTAAGTATAGATTAAGTCAGACATAGGACGAAATGATGAGATAATTTTGTTGTACGAAAATAATTAGGCGAAATTCTTTGTATCTATATAATATATATTATATAGATGTAATATATATTATATAGATATAATATATTATATATATATATATATATATATATTATATAGATGTAAAGAATTTCACCTAATTATTTTCGTGCAATAAAATTATCTCATTATTTCGTCCTATGTCTGACTTAATCTATACTTAACTCCTTGAATGCGTAATGAGTATAATTTACAGTGTATCTTATACTTATATATATACACTAGCGGATCCTGACGTCGATAGCTCTTTAATGTTTGTTTTTCTTTATTTATATTTTTTAAACAAATTCAGCAAAACTGTTTCTTTTAATTTGCAAGGGGGGGAGGGTTTACCTCCCCCCCCCGGTAGGATCCGCCAGTGTGTGTGTGTATGATAAATAATTTCTTTTATTTAAAATATTAATATTTAAATTAAACTAATGTAATTATAAACGACAGATATGTCATGATTATTACATATAATTTGAATCGACAAAGAGGCAATTTTGTATAACGTTTGTGTGTGTGTGTGGCTTACAATTTTATAGTTTTCTCAATAAAATCGCTTTAGAAGCGAATGTCTAACCGTGCCATTAGTCTGCAACTCAGGTAGCAAACATTGTACGTAAGTATATTGGCTTACGTCTTATCGCTCGCAAGTTAAGCTCCGTCCAGCTTGCGGTAAAGGAGCGAGATCAAAATCGGAAGCTTACATTACATTCACTAGATCCGATTATCATCCGCGATTATGGCAAGACTCTTCCTGTATGTCGATTCGCTTTTATCGCGACGGTTTGATAAAATCGGCCGGTGCTGCTATAGCCTCCATACACATGCACACACGCACAGGCATCCACATATATTCGGGAAACAAAATAACGATCAAATGTGACCGCCATGAGAGCGCTAATGGCAAACGTTTTCTGTCGAAATGGACGAATTTCGAAATAGCACGTCGAAAATCGAACAATTGCCCTTCGCAATGTAACGTTTAAATCTGCTGAAAGTGTTGACGTGACAAGTTTAGCAGAAACACTAAAATTCTAGTATAACAATATAATTTATTTATATTTATCGATATTTTTTGGATCAATCGCGTTTTTAGAAAGCTATAAAGGACTGAAACGTGAATAATCAAGTTAGATAATTTAGCGTGACAAATATTGCACTATCGATAATTTTATTTATTTAGTGTTTATTTTGAGTTAAAACATTCTGTTATCGATTATCCATATATGTCGTTTAAAAAAAAAGAAAAAAGTATGAAAACATTATATAAAATGTTTAGCACGATAAATATAATTAATAATTGAACCGTTTACTTACTCTTTACTTAGTCTTTTATTTATGTATGTTATTTTGGAAAGCTGAGAGAGAAAATCCTTAAATCCAAAACGACCGGAGATTGAGGCGCGATTAGCTTCGCAATCGTTTGCTTTTCCCTTAAATTCTTCCGAATTTGGTGCGCCGACGATTGCGCGGACGGGGGCAAAAGCTCGTAGCAATAAACTGTCGCAAAATAGCAGCGTAAAAATAAAAGTAACGATCGGGCTTCGGGCAACAGTGCAATCGGTGTTTCAGACGTTTCCCGCACCGAAATGCCGCTTGCTCTCAAAAAGAGCGCAAGCTCCGGCTTTTAACTGAAAGCCAAGTTCGCGTGGAAACGTGAACGTGCGGTGCCCTCCGGGGCCCTGAATGCGCCCGAATAATCTTCGATGTCGCTAACGAGAGTGCACCCGTCGTCGTTCGTAGGGACTGAAGGGGATTCCGCACTGAAGTTGTACCAACTCACGCCAACTTGCTATAATAGACGCCTAACGAGATAGCCGAAGCTGAACGCGAGCTATCGCTGTTTCGAGAAACACGTAGCTATCGTTAAATACGATATAACAAATGTTGGAAAAAAAGACCGGAAGAATACTTGTGTAACTCTCTCTTCAGAACGCGCACGCTACTTTCTCGTTAGTTCAAGAAAGCAATGTCATAGAAGAAAGAATAAATAAAAAAAAAGACAGAAAAAAGGAATAAATTATTTTACTTTTTTTTAATATAGAAGAAACGAATTCTTTGCATTACTAATAATTTATAATACTTTTAAATGCACGGATTGTATAGTACTTTGGTTACCTATATATAGAGACCAATATTAAGAATTAAAAGATTTTAATAAAATTAGGCATTTTTTAATTCTTTTAATTGATCAAGATGATTAATTATCAAAAAATCGTAAATATCTAAATTAAATTTCTTGAAATTAAAATCAACTAAATGATTTTCATAATATATATTATTGATATTATAAATTTGAAGAATTTTTATCTGAAAATAAGTAGCACAGAGAACGTAAAGCTTATAAAATGTAACATACATTTTATAGCTTTATAATATTACGTAGATTTATAGTTTAATATATATCTAAAATTCTTGTACACACACAGAGTTACATATGAATGTATGCTTTATATTTTATATTGTACAATTTTTCCTTTCCGATAAAATGACATTCGCCGATGATAAAACTTATTTGTATTAAACAAAATAATGAAAAGCGCAGTTTTGTCGAATGAAAGAGAGAGAGGGGGGGAGGGGGTAAACGCGGAATTATATAGTAGATTGTAAAATCTAATAGCGCGCTAGTATGGTATAATCACACTATCATGCAAACACATTAATTAATCTCATTACGAATTATGGACGATGCAAAATTATTGACAAATACCCCTTCAATAGTAATTAGCTTGCCAAAACTACTGCATTATCTATTTTCGGTATTACTACGCAATCCAGTTCACAATCGGGAATTAGAGATATTTAGAACTTATTGATTTTACTAAAGTATCAGATAATATATATATATATGTGAATGACTTATATAGTATATGATTATAAAGCTAGGAAATTATTAGTTCAATCAGGATTGGAAATGTAATGATCATAACCATCTGACTCTCAACATCTTATAGAAGTATGAATCATTAAAATCATCATTCTTGCGAACAACTTTATTTTATGGCTCGCTCGTTACAATATGTACGGGATGCTGGAGTCTATTGAACAAAAATTCAAAATTGAAACCTTTGGTAAAATTTCTTCATAAATGTGATAAAATACTCCGACAGAAACGAATTTTAAACTGCAAATTAATGTGAAGTATTGAATTTTTTTTACAAATATTTCTACATTTTTTAATTAAATTTTTTAAGTGTGATTTGCAAGATTCGAAAAATCTAAATAATATTATGATTGATAATGAAATAAATTCGAAATGATAAATTACTTATTAAAGATGGCAATGGTTATGTAATACGATTAGAATTTAATCCAAACAGATCACAAAGGAAACTAACAATTTTATTATATTTTACAGTTTACACATAGACCTGTGTTTGCTCGTTTAAAGTAGCTTCTTTAAATTGCCAAACTTTCAAGTATGTGAAAGAAAAGCCGAGGCAATAATAACAAGATAATCATTTTAATTCTGTTTTAATTTTTAACATAAAAATCATCCTTTCAAATCAAGTAATTTTTAATACTAATGTTACTCGTATCAAAGATGGTAGTACCAGATTATTCTGTAAATTAGAAATAAAGGACACAAGTCCGGAATTATGCAGCTTTATTAAACCCAACGGCATGATACTCTTAATGACGTCCGTAATAAATACTGAAAGGTAGATGTAAATTACAAATCCGCAGTTAATTATTGTTAGTAACATTATTGTATAAATTATTATTCATAATCTACTCAAAGTTGTTAAAATTAATTATTATTAATAATATTATTATATATAAATTATTGTTATATGATATTTATATATCTCGGTTGTTTTGATATAAATATTAAAAAGCTATTTAGTTTTTAATTGTAAGGGGGAAAATTGTAAGTGTTAAATGAGATGGATTAGAAAGTTTCTCGATATTTAGATAAAATACGGATAATTATGAAACAGGTACACTGCCTACATATATTCTTTTACCAAGTGTGAAAACGCTTACAAGGTTTTGGAATGTGCAATAACAATCATGAAACTTAAGGACGTCGATTACAGTGTATGGCGATGCGATCTTAGGATATTCTACAGTTCACGCTCGTATGGAACCGTGCTTCGCGTTGATCGTTATTCTCGCGGAAACGACGGCACAACTAAAGGTGGAATAGTTGAAAACAGACAAATGGACAACATATATGTAAAACGGGGTGACTCATTTACGGTAAATAAATTCACGACCTAAATTTAAATTAATTCGTGTACAGTGTGTGTGTGTGTAGACAGGAAATTCTATTATTCTATATAATAATCGTATGCAAAATTAGAGAAAATGGATTTTGCTTTACATATACATAATTTAATTACTAGCCTATATACATATAATAATAAGCTTTAGTTTCATACATTGATATCTCTGATGTTTGTGTGATTAAGTAAATTATATTTATTAATTTCATGTAAAAATAATAAGAGTTTGATTTTAATACAATATATATATATATATATATATATATATATATATATATATATATATAGGATAATTAGAGAATAAAAATAATTAGAGAAAATCTAGAGAGCAAAAAATAATTAGATATCTGTATAGCAAATTTTTTATTAGATAAAATGTGTCGCTGACTCCGCATTAGAATATTGCTGGCTGCGAAGCCCGAATGGAACTTTTTATTCCGTCACGCAAGACACGGAAGTCAAGTCATCAAATATAAGTAGTTAAAAACTAATATCATATAAGTTAACTTATATTATATGAATAAGAAAATTATCAATATTTTTTAAACATAATCACAATAATGTTTGATATAATGTGAAATTGTTCGTATGCAGGAGAAATTAATTCATATGTAGGAGAAGTAAATTAGAAAAAGAAATAGAATCTAGAATATACTGTCAACATCGTTAGCAGTAGTGAGCTTAATAATGCTTCTTTCATAAGTCAGCGTATAATCGCGAAACTAATTAACTAAGTAATCTCGAGATGAAGAGATAACTAAGTTATTTGCCGAGATGGCTTGCAAACTTGACAGAAGCGTAAGACTTGACAGGATTTATTTAATGCAATGATTACTTAAAAAGTACATCTACTTTAATATCTACTTTTATGTATATGTATGCAAATATACATATATGTATATATAGTTGTCATAGCAAATAACTAACCGCAAAATTGTGTTAATAATATACACATTTTAAATGCTGTGCATTTTACTACTCGTGAACATGCATTATGCATTATGAATCTCACCACAATGCATTTAGCGAATTTTAGTTGCGCCTTTTACATTTGCAAACAAGAGAGGGGTTTTACAACAGAGATGTTTCTGTCATTAATTATATATTTTCATGAAAACATATAATTAATGACAGAAATGAAGTTAAAATTAATTGTGATTATTAAATTAAACATCTCATTTTTTATAGTTTTAATAGATGGTATGTATATACTTTAATTTTCTTATTTGTCTTAGACAATTTTTTTTGTCTAAATGAAACTACAGTATATTGAAAAATAAAATATTATTTTACGTTTCTTTTTCGCCAACACAAGAAATATAACAATAATCTCATATTATGGATACTTCAAATTTTATTTATATTTAAAGTAAGATAACATAAAGGCATCATAAATGATTTATCGTTTATGAATACACATATCATATGTCTGTCTTCTAGAAAAGACGGCAGAGGAAAAAATTAAACAAATAAAGATAATATCGCACGTAATTTCATATGCATTTTTCTTCATGACTTAGTAATATATTTGAAATAGTCTAAATTTGTTAATATTTTCTTCCGTATATACGTATAATAGCTCTTTATGAACTTTAAATTATGTGTCATATAAGAATAAGCAAATATTATTTACGCTAATATAAAAATTGATAAAAATGCGACATTTTCTTTATCCACTGCGCGCTTTCGACTTGAGGGAGAAACGACATTACATGTCGACGACACGTCATTAGACATTTCCTTCCAATGAGACGCGCGGTATAAACGGCTTTTCAGAAACCTACCTCGTGGCCGAGCAGACGGAAATAGCCTTCAGCGTATTAGGAAACGATCCAGTTCTGTCTTGCCACATCCTTCCGCATATGCTGGACAGAACAGTTCATTACTGCCGCTGGATTCGCCCAGACGGATATGGAATTCACAATGACATAAGCCATCGATATACCACTAGCAGCAGTTACTCCGAGTACAGATTAGTCATCCTGAGTAAGTACGACGGGCATAGAGTCGCATTACGTGCGTAGTAATGTAACAAAGTCAGTCTAATTGCCATGCTATATACATATATATACATATATATACATATATTATTGTGCGTGTGTGTATATATATTACCAAACGAACCGCACGTAGATCACTGTTACATCAATAGTAATTAATGACATATGTCGCGAATGCAGTCCAGAGGCACGTCATTTTCCGTTTTAATAGTATTATGATTGTATGTGTCTGAATATATTTTAATAGAATAATGTTCGCGCATAGTGCAGGATACTGGAATAAGGGGCAAAACAATCCTTATACGGATTCCTCATAAAAAAGAAATTAATTACTTAACTCCTTAATTATGTCTATTTTTATTAATAAAATAAAATAAATAATTTTTTTAAATTTTATTTAAAAAATATGTCTTGAAAAAAATGTTCTTTTACGTAATTTAAAAACAACTATTTTTTTTTGTCTAAATGTTATTTAAAATTAATATATGTATATTTTTCTCTTAAATAAAAATAATTATAACTATACTAGTTTGCATAAGAATAGATAAAAATTACGATGTTATTACAAATATGTTGTTTATTCAATTCGATGATTTTGGTATACATGTTATCGATGTAAATTAATTAATCTCGTTTATTAGCAAACATCTAAACACATTTACTTAAATAATAGTCCATTCTAGTCCCGTCCTAATCTATCTGAAAATGAGCTTTGCAGACACATTATTATTATTATATCGACATTAATTAACAGCACGTCACGATTTCAATTCGCGCGATACATCTATTCCACATTCAATTTCAATATTGTCATGATTATTTCAATATTTCGACTAAATAACTCTGGATAAATCCCCTCACTATGAACCCGTTACATTAATGATGATTAACGACGCACAACCGCGATTGCAGTCGATTATACGATATACGCGGTTTTGTTATTTCCATATTACATTCTGTTCAATTCTAACCGGATAACCCGGTATATATCCACTATAATTCTATTTCGGAACACGCTGCTAAACACGTGTAATGTCGTGCAAAAATTACATAAGATATGTCGACAGCAATGTGACCGAATTTCGCGAAGACACACCAGCGCGAAAAATTACGCTTGTTCGACCGCAACAAGTCGCATTCGAGAAAATCATGATCTATTGGCAGGCGGAAATTCAATCCGAGTCCCCCGTAAACATTTGCCGAATGAATCTTAGCCGGGAGACAAAGAGCAAAACTGCGAAATTTCGAAAAGTTCCATCTTTATGCCGAAGTACTAATTAGTTAATGCACTCATGCACGTCGGAATGAAATTGATTTACGTAAAAACATTCTTAAAATATACGGAAAAATGTCACTTTCTTTTTTCCCTGCCTGCCGTGTCCTCGTGGATGAATTTCGAGAAATTTTCGCGACAGTTTCTCACTCCTTGTGTGTCTCGCAAAAGTTTCTGTCGTCGCAGGTTTTATATTCATTTCAGATGAACTTCATTTGTATTATATCGATATTATTTATGTCAGACTCATCTTAATGACGAACCCATCAAGCAATAGCAGGTGCATTATCCCTCGAAATTATTTCAACCCAAATTCAATACTTTTACAATTGTTATTAGAGTTTCTAAGATAACATACATATTTCATATTAATCATGAAATAATATTAGAAAGTTTATATATTATGTTAATATATTAATAAAATAAAATGTTTTTTATATTTTAGCTAGTTATATTAAACCCACCCATTTTTATCGAATTTAGCAATTCGAATGCGAACTATGTGAATATAATTTAATTTTTTAAGGAAACAATTTTTTGTATATATGGCAAGAAACTTGTGAAATAATATATTATTTTAATCAAATTGGAATATGTGTTTTCTATTATTTAAATTATTAATTATCCTTCTAGGACATAATTTTTAGAATCTCGCTTTTTTCTTATCTACTTTTTTTCTTTTATAATTAATTTAATGTTTGAAGAACATTCATTTTTATGCCGCAATTAAAATCGCTAATTAGGCGTGTGAAAGAAATATATTTAGCGTAAAAATATTTCTTCAAGATTTTTTTTACGTATTATGCACGTTTCTACTAGATGCAAATTAGATAGTTTTGATTTAATTTTCATTCAGCTGATTGAAACCTTGTGAAAGTTCACCAGCGTGCGGAGATGTATAACTGTAAACTCATTTCTAGACAGACCTTAATTCTCGCGGTCGGTTTCGACTTGTCAGACTTGCTCGAAACATTCGCGAATGCGTGCGTTAGACTGCTTTTATACATTCGCGAGTTACTCACGCATTTTCAGATATTCGCAAGACAGGCTTGTGGTCCATATGCCATGCCGCTTTGAGTTATATTAGTTAGGGATTGCGATCTACCTTCCAGATCTGTCGCTTTGCGACCGGAAGGCTGGTCCAGCTTACCACTAAAGTTTCTCTCCTCCGTTCTCTCAAACGAGTGCCGTATCCGCGACTCAAAAGAATCTCAATATTGATCCCGATTCCCCGCTTATGTCTGGCAGCCTCAACGAATCAAAGTCCATCCTGTAATTGGAAACGGCAGCGGCCCGTTCGACTGGAAGATTCACGACTGAATTGCCGTAGGAACACAATTTACGGTAGCGAGCGCTCGCGCGCGAAAAGGGAGGAAAGAAAAGGGCGGCTATCTCGCCAGGCGATGGCGCCGGTATAACTTTGATATTCCGTCCTTGAAGCGAAGGAAGATATGCTAACGATCTGTAAAGAGTACGGCACGGGAGAAGTGAACAGAGATTCAAGCCTCGGTCAGGATAAATTGCGAGCGAAATTAATCGCCGCATTTTTGCGGTCGTTGCAGTCGATACCCGACTCTGATATATCGAATTGCGCACACACACAACACACGCTCACATACACACACAAATTTTAAGGTAACCATTCTTCTATAAATCAACCTTTTAGCGAAATTAATTATATCAATCAATTATATTTTCTCGACAGTTTATAAAATAATATTTAATTAAATTTTTTAAGCGCGCAAAAAGTATAGTCACGCCAAATCTTTGCGTATCGATATTTTATATCGTACATATCAGGAAAAATATACAATTATCAAATGAAATCGATCTGAATAAAATTTGTGCTCATAATTCACACGTTGTAATTTTTTTATTTAAAGAATATCGATTACCTGCGCTCAAAACTCTGTTCGCGACTTAAACCGCGATTGGAGTGAAAGCAAAAAATATCGATTCTGTTTCTAATAATACGACTAATAAAGAAGTTAATAAAACTTACCAAGAAAAAATTGTCAGATAAAAGAAAACAAAATAACAGTTGGAAAATATAATATGCGATAATCTGAGCATCAGAGAGTCAATCCATTTGTGCATCGGCGAACAAATCGCGAAGCCGAGGAAAAAATAATTTCAACGCAGACTGCTGTTGACAGTTTTCGTTCGTTAAGGTCTGAATTTGTAAGCACTCGATTTTCCGAAACTCGATTTTCTTGTCGAAGCTCGGGGAAAAAAAATAGGACAGAGCTCACTTTCTCTTTCTCTCTCTTTTTTTCTCTTTCTTTTTTTCTCTCTCTCTCTCTCTCTCTCTCTCTCTCTTTCTCTCTTCCTTTCTTTCTCTCTCACGCGCGACGATTTCGGAGCGGAATTATTTCCGCTCGCGGCCGATAACGAGTTATTGAACTCGAAGGATGGAAATTGTTCACCATTCGCGAAGACTGACGTCGCAACTTCACTAACACAAACGGGATCAAGTAAACGGGGGCAAGTAAATACGAAACGTTATCATCGAGTCTAAGACTACAGATAATTAATTAACTCGTGTTAAAAATATAATCAGTTTATTATTTTAGATTCTCTCATCGTTTAAAAAAGATGAAAGCTTAATCAAACTATCTTTCTCATTAAAATAAAATATTCTACGTAGTATATAAATCACGTTACATATTCTTTGAATTTGCCGTTTCATATTCTATGAGATTATATATTAAGATAAAAATATTGAAATCAAATATTAGTTAATTTGATTATATCGTATATTTTTCGTGTCAAAATAATGCTTTATATTCAACTCTCACTAGTTTATGCAAACGAACGTAAAGAACAAAGTGTGCAGGCTCGAATATTTATCTTTCTTATTCCATTTTTTTACATTCCCCGTTTTTGCATATCGCATATCGGTTTATATATTTGAAAGTATCAAAGGTGTTCATTAATGCTCACATTAATAACGCAATTTATATGTAAAATCTCGAAGGAACATATCAAAGGCAAACAAAATTCTTTCGCGAGTTACACACGCTTCTCTGCTTTACGTTCATTAGTATCATCGCAAAGATGAATCGATACGTTCATTTATTCACGATACGAAAAAAGAATCCTCATTTTCGAAAGGCAATGTTTGGATTTAATCTCGGCGCTTGAAGAGCTGATTTACGCAAAAATATATTATCTTTTGAATAACTAGCAATATGGATTAGCATGCGAGTTTAAAATTGCAATTTTAAAAATATTGCTAAGGAGCTTTTATGACAGTGTATATATATATATATATATATATATAAATTTTTGAATTAAATATTTATCAAATTATAAACTTGTGAATGAATTTTTTAACAGTTGGACTTTTATCTCCATTTTTATCTAATCTAATCTTGCTTTCAAATGATCAAGTGCTTTAATAATGATTATGCATATACAACAGGCACATGTATTAATAGAATATGAAATGAAATGAAAAAGAGAGATAATAATTATATTATTTTAATTTTAACAAACTTCTTACGCCTTTTATCTCAACCTGCTCTTGTCAAATATTACGTCTTTTAATAATACCGTCGAAGCGCCCGCGGTCGTGAAAACAATATTTTCATTTAGCATAGAAAACTTGAATTATTCAACCCGCGCACACAGTTGACAAGCTACAATCTCTCACTAACTCGATTCCGTATTAACTCGAAATGGAGTTTCTGTCTCTGAGTTTACCGCGACGTAAGGCTGTTCAGTTCTAAGCCAGTGTACGCACGCACGTTCGCATATCCCGTGTCCCCCGTTCCCTCTTCCGCGTGCAATAATATTCCATTTGCGCGTACAACGATTATGCGAGCGCAGACAATCAACGCGCACGCAGCCTCCTCTCCCGCGGGCGATTATCCCCCGTGCTTCGCTACGTGGACCACATCCTACCCCATCATCCGGGGATTCTCATTCGCGCGTATCTCCTCGCGCCGCAATAACAGCCCTGGCCGCGTGGCGCAGGATAATAATAAGGATGGATAAATTCCCCAAGGGTGTGTGAGCGAGTGCGTCGAGAATCGCGCAAGGCTCTCATCACCGGCGGAAATTAATTAGAGACAGACTACTGAGAAATCTGACAGTCGGTTGAATGTTACATGGCTTTGCGTTACGTAAATCCTACATCCATCCGCGGCAGGAGAAAGAAAACGCTGGTAGCAGGGAAAGTTTCTTTCGCAAATAATCTCTCGAAAACGAGAGCGCAAGCTGCGCCGTTTGGATTTGACAGAAAAAAGAGATAGAGAGAGAAAGAGAGAGATTATTATTCTTTCGGAGTAGTTTTATTTCGTTGTTTTAACATATGCGCGGAAGCACCGACGTGGAGCGAAGATTGAAATTGACGGGAACATTCGCCGATTCTGAACGCGCAGAGACGTTAACGCTCTGATGACATAACGATATCGTTGGTTGACTTAAGGTAATAGTCTGTATATGTATCGCGACATGATGGGGAACGTATTACGTACGCGCTTATTGGCACTGACATTTGGCCTACACGAGAAACGAGATAACCGAGAAATCCATCGAAATTACATTACCAATTTAATTAAGAGGAATTATTTGCATATAATGGCCACATATTTATTTGAGAAAATTAATAATTACTAGATCACGATATGTAGTATAAATCAGCATAATCTATAAATAATGTTATTTCCGCTTTAAATATTCCTATAAAAATTACGAAACAATTTGTAAAAGATGCAACAAAAAGAGATAGTGCAAGGAAAGAAATAGCGAGGCATTTCGCGACCCAACCTTCCTCTTGGCAAGATTAAATTTTGTCGTAGAGAAAACGGCGGCGCATATCCTATACAGCCGCGCGTTCGATGACAGAATCGTCGAGCCCGTAGATTGCGAGCAACGAAAGAGAAACGGCGCGGTAACGTAAGATTGCCGGCGCTCCAGTAATTTCGCGGGATTAATATTTAATATCCGGAAGGGCCACGAGAAGGGAGGCCAAACGAGGGCGAGTATTTTCCCTCCCTTTCCTATCTCCCTCTTTCAGCTGATCACAGATCAGATTCTTGTATCTCTCTTCCTGCTCCCGCACCGTTGATCCCTCTCTCATCGAGGACTTTATCTCCGACGAGAACTGACATGTGCATCCCTAATTCCGCTGCGATCACCTCGGGCTGGCGCAACCCTTGACCCATCATTCTCGACGGTACTCCGGAAGAAATAATGAGAGACAGTCCTGGCGACTTTTCATTTCGTCGCCGGATTTTCCGATGAAAAACAAAGTCGCAGGCATCCGTTTCGTGTGTGTTACCGCAATGTGGCAACTTTTTCATCCGACTGTTACTGAACATTATTGCGACGGATATTGAAGCGCGACTGAAATATTGGCGCAATGTACGATTTCCGCGGCTTAGTCGTGAAAAGTACGCGCGTATCGACCGAGATATTTATACATATATCACAGTTAGACGATAATGTTTTTATATAATTTCTGACTTTCATTAATCTTGAATAATGAAGAAAATCTTAGAATACTTCGTTGAGTGTATATGGCTTGCAAAATCTGGTTAAAATCTAAAGTAAGTTCATAAATTATTTTATGAATAAGTCAGTTTTAATTAAATTATTAAAGATTACACTGAAATCAAATATAACTTCTCTCATTAAGAGAGATGAAAAGTATTTCTAAAAAAATATTAAAATTATTCATTCAAATTTATTAATTATATTTGCTTTAAATATTCAAGTATTATATTTTTCTACGTATTTATATACGAGATGACATAAGAATTATAACAGAGACTATGTATATATAAAATCTCTAAATTAATTAGATAACTTAAGGAAGAAATTAATTAAAAGCTTTTAGAAAAAGAGACGACTCTACTTTAGTATTAAAAAATATCTATTATTTCTTGTCACAAACATAAGGGTTTTTCAAGTTCACCTACAATTTCGACTCGAAATCGATGTCGAAAAAAATCTCTGGGGAAAAAAAGAAAAATGTGCGAATTTCAGTCTCGTGTCAAAGTGTGCAAATGTCCGAGGCCGACCCTGCTCTTTGGGCTCTCTGTCCCCTCGTGTGGCTTTTGTAAAATGTTGGCAGACCGCACAGTATCGCGAGAACAAGCGTCTCTCGCTCGACTCTCTCCCTGTTTCAATTATCTAATTGAAAGCGACGGCACGCCGGTCATCCGTCCACGCCACCCCCGGCTCGTTCTTCTTCTCGCTTCCCGCACGATGCGATTCCGCCCCAGATGTAACCGATAAATCGTTTCGCACCTAGAGGCCTCTTTTTCTCTCTTTCTCGTTCTCTCTCTCTCTCTCTCTCTCTCTTTCTCTCTATCTGTGTGCCGGCCAATAACTGTTAAGGATTCCCATCTGCTTTGTTCCCGGGCACGAGTGACCGGACCAACGAAGGCAATCAAGCACCATCGGGCTTTGCTGACGCGGGTGTCCGCGGTTCCGCAATTACAACGCACGCCTCGTTATACGCGTGCGTCGCTACGGGGACGATACGTCTCTCCGCTCGCCTCGTGTGCCGTTTTCAGTGGCGTAACCATCGTAATTTTAGTGATTATTTGATAGAATCAAAGAACTCTTAAAGTTATCCTAATAATTATAATTGTCATATTTTTTAATTTTTTTTTAAATTTATTTATTATGATAAATTTTTATTTGGCGTAAAATTTTTATCAGCTTGAAAGACCGTAGTATATGATATTTTAATATATTATCATTCTGATAATAACAATTTTTAATTAACTATAAAATATGCGTTACGAATTTATTATTACTATTTTATTGTCACCATGAATTGAATTTTTCGAAATGGTGAAAGAAAAAGTTTCAATTTGCCAAGTTTAATATTATGTACGAAAATGTGTTTTGTACTTATAACATGTCATGCGTTGTAAAATTTGGCTCGTATGCTATTGTTTACGTTGGTAGCCTGTGTCATTCGCGCGACAAGAATCGAGCGGGAAAATTGTGTGCGAACCTCGTGTCATTGCATTATTTCGCAAAATATGATCGCGACAAGTATACTAAAAGCTACATTATCTAGTCATTATCCAGTCATTAACAATTTTATCTAATCATTAACTCGACTAGTATTACGAGATATATTCGGTATCAAGTTACTGATATTAGAAGTAAATTAATATTACAAATTAGTGTTAGAATTAAATTTAAATATTTAAATTAAAGTATTAACACATTTTATATATATGTATTTAGCAATATCGTATTATCTCGAAATTTCGTTTTAATAAATATTAGAGCACATTAAATGCGATCACATTTCCTGCAATGATCACAATTAGTGATTAACAATTAATGAGTGCGATTCGGAAGCAACATTTATTTATCAAAGCAGGCATTTCATGTGATTTATTCTTTTGAAATCGGAATACAGTAATTTATAATGTATAATCCAACACGTAATAATATATATATATAACTTGGATATACTTATTTTGTTACAGAGCACAATGTTAATCAAGAAACTTTGAGAAACGCCGGACAGTTTGCGCATTGTTTTGGTAAGTGATAATTTTTTTTATTTCATAATATGAAAATAATGGAATTACTTTCAGATATGCTTACTGGTATAATGAAATTATTAATTTCTTGCGGAAAATGATTATACATTTTATGATTCGAAATGAAACGATCTCAAGATCTCTATATTTCAAGAAAGATACATTATACATTATTCATTATTTAATCATAGAAACCATTTCTTTCAATTCAGACCAATTAATTTCATAAAATTCACGCAACGAGTTCACGAAGTGTAAAATATAAATCAATGTAATAATTTTATCATATTAAAATTAATAACTATTATTTTAATATTTTGATAACATTTAAATGAATACTT
The DNA here is from genome assembly GCF_030444845.1 of Prenolepis imparis. NCBI lineage: Eukaryota > Metazoa > Arthropoda > Insecta > Hymenoptera > Formicidae > Prenolepis > Prenolepis imparis. The sequence continues at coordinate 14,634,597 of NW_028141162.1, read as the reverse complement.
ATCATTTTTTTAATGACTTTATAATAATATTATTTTTTATTATATATCGTAAAAAAATAGTAGATCTTATACATTTTTCATGAAATTGATTTTTACTCCTAAAGGAATAATTGTGCATTATATTAAAAATTTTAGAAGTTATGAAAAAATATATATTAAAAAATAAAAATGAGAATATATGTATATTGAAATTAAAATTTATAAACTAGAGAAGCTTTCAACTACTTACTACATCGAGAAAAATTTCTTTTTTTATTATGATGTGTACACTTATGTTTGTAAAGCCAAAATAACCCTATCTGACACTTATATCATTGTCCCCGAGAAAAGAATGGACAGTTTTGTACTATTCCTGAAAGCCTAAGAGCTAGCATAAAAATTCGCGTCAGGCCACGTTGGCTGTAACAAGAAGACGACGGTCGGGACCGTAATCAAGAAACTCCTAGAGAAACGCCGGGCACTTCGCGAGTCGGCTCACATTAGATACTTTTCTCCTAAACTCGCTGAAAGCGGAGCTCGGCCACGAAACGAGAGACAGCTCTTTCTCTTGGCTCGTCCGTCGAGCCCGCAAACGAAACGGAGATGGAGGCGAAACGGTAGTCCATGCAAACGGATGCCGCATACGTACTTTAGCGGGGAAGAGGAAGTATACGTTTTGCTTAGTGTTTTAACGGACAGTACGAAACCCCGACGTTTTCGTGACGTCGACTAAAATAATCTGCCCGCTCGATTCGCGAGGGAGGTCCTGCGGTGCTTCCGAGATTAGATTTGTTACTCGTGTACTCGAGAGAGAGAATTCCTTTTTCGCGAGAACAGTGTTGACGCGATAAAACTGATTTTTATTAAATTCGTCTCTCCGCGATATAATTCCGCTTCGACGGCAAGATTTATCTTTTTATAGACAAAGAATATTTCCGTTCTGTTATTTTTTTCTGGACAGAACGCGCGCCAGGACGAAGAGTAAAGTCTCTTGAATCCTGAATTTGAAGAGACTGTGATGAAGTAAATTTAATATTAAATTATGAAATATGTAAAAAAGAAAATAAATAGAATTTACAAATATAGCATAAAATGCCATTTTATATTGTCAAGATATTAAATTTATCTCTTCTATTGATAATTTAACATAAAAATTATGAAAATTTAAAGATGTATGGTTCTTTGGTAAAAATATAAATTTAATTGTGTCAAGTTGAAAATTATTTAATTATTATAATATATAAATTCAAAAATTAAGTCGCAAGATATCACATATGAGATTTGCGATATCATTTATAGTGTGAAAATGTTATTTTAGTTGTAATAAATTAAATCTAAATTTAAATTTTTAATAAAATCGAATAGTTGTAATACAATCTACGCAAACAAATGAAATAAACAAGGCCGAAATGTCGAATACTTGACGCAAGACAAAAATTGGCATCGTTAATAGATTTCTTATTATCTTATACAGTCGTGAAAATTTAATGACATCATTAATAAAATATATTAAATAAACATATAGTAATAATTTGATATCGTATTTATCTGAAAATTCAAAAGAACGCACGATTTATTGCGATAATTTTTATTTAATCAATAATATATACTATATATTTTTCTCAGAGAGCATTTCACAACTTCCAGCAAAATTGGAGATATGTGAGAAGTAAAAATGAAAAAGAAAAAAAAAAGAACCGATTCAGCCGTTATATGATAGCAACCGGAGATCGTGGAAAAATCGATAGTTTATATGCACTCGGGTCGCACGGATTGTAATCGTTAAATGTGAACAACGATTCGCTGTTCCTTCCTATAAATCCCGAGCACCATTTGCAGTAAAGAATCACACGGCTGTCGACGAGCAAATGTTTACGAGCCTGTGTACTTGTATCGGGTGCCAATTTCGTGACGCATGGAACCGATTTCGTAACGGATTAACCCACTTTAAATCGCTCGCGCCTTTATATTATTCCTATTATAAATCTCTATCACAATCGCGCACAAAAATGAATATTGCGTTTATTACGTTACGGCTGTCACGTCACGCTTTTCATTTTTCGTCGCGCACACAAACATTGGAATTTTCTATTAACAATTTATTTCATTATCCACTAAAGACCGTTTCATGAATATATAAAATATATGGAATATATATTCATGGAACAAATATGGAACTATATATGGAATATATCACGAAATAAATTGAGAGTATGAATAGATTACACACAAATAACAAATAAAGACATAGATTATAATTATAAGCTTCTTTGTATTGTAATTCTATAAATTTCATTTATATTGTAATTATATTTTTATTTCAATTCATATATAAATTCTCTAAAATTACATAACATAATTTTCCTTTATTTGAATAATTATAATAGCTATACTATATTTAGGAGAGAAAGATAAGATTAAATATATAATAATAATTTAATAATTATTTAATAAGAAGACAAAGATAAGATAGATTTCTTAGATAAATCTGTAGCAGTTATGTCAATCTCTTTTAAGCTTGCTTCATTAAATTTTCAATCAAATTATTTTAGTAACTCTAGCAAAATACATTAAAATCTCAATTTTTATCCATTCATGATTTTCCTAGTAAATTGTAAATCCCTTTGTTATTTTTAAACTCGGTCAACATTTTGCAAAATCTACAATTGTAGTGGTTAATATAAAAACCAATATTCGATGTGTGTATATGTAATCTAGTTGCATCAATTGTAATCACGCTAGTGCATTAAAGAATCGCGTTGAAAGTAAACAACGAGTTCTCTTTTTTTCTCTCGATAAATCGCTAGTTCGATTGGTAATAAACCGTGGGACATGGTTGTTTGCATGCAAAAATCGCGCGTATCGTCCATGTAACGGGTGCAACTTGTTTCAAGCGCGTTTCGAATGAATTCCTTCAGAACAGACGTTCGCGAACAACCCCTCGCAAGACTCTCGCATATCCATTATCATATATTATTGCAAATGCGCTGTAATAAATAATTGATAATTTTTGCATATAATTTTTCTTTATTTAGAAGCTATATAACGAAGAACGCTTATATAATAAAACTTTACGAACTTGCAATTCCAATTGAAACTAACATATCGCGCCGGTTCAATGAAAAAAAAAAAAAAAATATTTTACGAATCGCCAAATTTTTCATCGCATCATCGCTTTTTTTCCCATTTTACCCCTGACGCCTCCGTCTCATGCATATTCCGGCGAAATCAGCCGCGCAGCGGGAAATGTGAATTCGAGAGCGAGTTATTTTCAACGTGATATTTTAACGGGGTTTCGCCGGGGACAGACAAGCCGTAAAAAGTTAGTAAGGCATGAAACAAGAGATAAGAATAGCAAAAGAGCCAGCATCACGGTGCCGCACTCTGCGAGAGAAGTGAGCAGCGCAAAAATACGTAGTTCCTCTGAAGCAAAATATCATCGTTTAAAAATCATGTTTAAAAACGTAATCGTATAGAAGTTCTGGAAAAGCACGTACTCGTTATGCGCATATCACCGCGAGGATATCCGCGTGTAATTTTCATCGACGTACTATTTCGGCGCAACCAACGTGTCTGATTTGAGGTGAGAAAATCGACTCTCGGAATAACGATCTTAACAGTGCCACACAGTTGAAAAATTTCTGTTAAATTTAACAGATATCACCTGTCCCAAACGGTCCACAGAAATTTTTGTGTTAATTTAACATAATACGGATATGTTAAATGATGACACGAATACTGTGTTAATATTTTAACACAAAATAAATGCAAACTCCAATTAATTTGAAATAAATTTTATGTAAAATTAATATAATTTTAATGTAAAAATTAACTAAAAAAAATGGTTAATTTTACCCGTGTGGAAAATAAAAATCATCAGTATCCTACAACTGTCTAGTTATATTAGCTAATAATCATATCGAATTGTAATGCTTGTGGTTAATTATTAATATATTGATATTATATTTTTTTACTTTACCTTTGCAATCGCTGAAAAATCTCGGTACCTTCGAAGATTCGATCCTGGAATCTTCACATTATGATCTGTGCGCGTTATTCACTGCGTTAAATTCGAATTGATACATTCAGTAAATTTGTTACTTATATAAAAAGTTTAAATAGTATACAAAATGATTTTCATTTTTAATTAAAGTTTTTTGCTAGACAAGTATGGGGTGATAATTAGATAAGTTTTAAATAACGCCATCTATAACTCAGAATAACTAGATAATATATAGGTAGAAATTGGATATGTATTATGAGAAACATGATTTTTTTTTACTTAAAACTGACTAGTATTTAGCTAGTAGCTGTCTAATAACTATATAATTTTTGTAGTTGAATACAATATCATGATTAACTCCAAATAACTATGTAATCACTGACTAAGCATTTAAAGTATGACATACATCGAAAAATCTGGCAAGTGATAATAATATTATACTAGCTAGATATTCAATATAGTTTAGAATAGCTAGCCACAAGCATTTGCCTCAGTTTCGTGAGACAATTTTCCACACGGGTACATTTTATCATCCCCACTTATATTATAAATTATAAAATAAAATAAACATTTTTTTTCTGTAAATTTTAACAAATAAATCTTGTTACTAATAATACGGAACATATTTATTGTGTAATATTAAAAATAGATGCACAGTGTGTTATTTTGACATTTTTTTCAGTTGTTCTGATAATTTAACAATTGAGTTTAATTAACAGAACAGCAATATGTTAAATTAACACATGAATGTGTTAAATATTTAACAGAAAAATTTTAACGGGCATTTTTTTAACAAGGAAACACAAATTTTTCAACTGTGCACGTTCGTTCGCGATAATTTGACCCGTCGATAAATTCAATTTTGTCATTATAACGACTTTAACGTTCGGACATTGCTCAGAATTTCGGTTAAAAAGACTGGAACAAATTTGGGACGAGCTAACTTACTTTACTCCAGCTCCAGCTATTTTTCAATCTGGAATATATAATCGCGCGACTTAAATATATGTAAAATAATATGTACAAATATATGTAAAATATTTAAACACTTGTTTAAAAAATTTTAATTACGAAGAAACACATTTGTTTTCGAGTTTTATAACGAACTATTAATAATTTCGTACGTAAATTTGCTTAATATGAGTCATTTACATATTTTGAAAATGTATAATCTAGTTTCGCCTCTCCGAAGTGACCATGCTGGTTTATGCTCGTATCTGATTGAAATTCATAATGTTCCTAGAACTGCTTACGCCATCATTATAAAATAAATATTTGTATAACACGAGTGGTTAATAGCTCATTGAGCGAATGATTTATAAAGTATATAAGGTTTTCGTATGAGAGAACATTTAATGTTTAATATTCAAGTTTCATTCGCCCCCTTCTCTCCTCCGACACGAAGTATTTGCTAAAACCTCAAAATGCCTGGCAATGTCCGCGGCAATACCTGCAATTCCCGCAAACTTGTTTCCGGGCCACCCAGTGCACTCGGCGGGCGCACGCAGGAAATGTCGAATGCAATTCGAGAATTGCGCTTGTGAAAAAAAGCTCGCCGGCGAATATTTGCGAAGCGCGTTTCCGTGTGCTTTTACGGTGATCAGCCCCGGCTTTCGCCGTGTCGCGTCGGGATGAAAAGCCGCGGTGTTAACTCTTTGCGTATTCGGGATAGGACACATCTGACCCGTGCACTTCCTCCTCGTAAAAAAAAATTCTTTTTTTTTATTTCATGTTATTTTAATCGCATGTACATTTTCCCAAATCTAATGGCATATAGATTTGCCCGGCAGAAAACGGCAGATATAAATCCAAAAAATAAATGGTAATAAAAAAACGAATTTTTGCACACATTTTTGAAAATTTTAATAGAGATATGAGTCGCGTCTCCCACAATGAGTTAAACGCACGTCAGTCACGCAAGTTGGAATTACAGCCGAGGTGTAAGATCGACGATGTATGTATGTATCCGAAACACTTCATGAGAAGCGGCAAACTTTGCCTTCCGTCTAAGCGACTCTCTCGCGACGCGTGACGCTCTCAACTTTCGCCGTCGGTGTCGGTTTAGCACACTTAGGGCGGCGCCCCGTCTAATTGGCGGGGAAATACCAAATTCCTTGCTTCCGAGCTCATTTGCAGAAATGGCGTTTTGCCCGCAATTACCGTAGTCTCGTTTTCATGCGTGCGTAATCCGTCATAGTTACTTTTGGATGCATGAAACGTGCACCGGTATTACACCATAATTCGCAGCTGCAATCGAACGAGGCTGCACATATTCATTCGGCTCGATTCTCAATGTATTTGCGAATAAATAAACGAATAAACCGATGCATCATAAAATATTATTTTTTCACGTCTTTTATTTTCTTCGAAGCATTTATGATAACGGCTCTCTCTATGCTAATAATTTAATCTTTATAATTTTTTACGTGGTATTTAAGCCTTGATTATGAAGAACGCATTTTATTTTTATGTTCATCTCGCAATCGTAGATAAAAAAATTGAAATATCGAACAATAATAAACCAACGTGAATCTCTATGCATTATGCATATATCTTGTTATTGATCACGACTTGTAACCTATTCTTTTAATATTACCATCCTCTTTTGCGATTCCCTTGTAGTTATGTTGAATTTTCTGATAAAAATAATATATCTCCTAATATTTCTGCTGCCATATGTATAATTTGACACATAATTTCCCACATAATTTTATGCATTACAAACGTCTGTCAAAGTATTAATCGATTAGATCGATCCGTCGCGTCTGCGGATACCCACTATATAAAAAAATACAAAGGACGTGGATAACTGCAATCTGCAACTGTAGTTCTTTTGAAGTAATCTAATCACAAAACGATTAATTAATTAATTAATTGCGATGCTGATTTGTAATAACGCGATAATTAATATTAATTGCCATATCTCCGCAATAGAACTCTAATTTGCTGTTTTTGTCAAAATTCACTATGTAATAATTATCAAGCTCTCAAAGCCGCATGCCCATAATGTTGCACGATCGTTTTATGTAATATCCCGAAACCTAATTCATAGAACATTCAATATGTCCAAACCGCTAATTGATTTCAAGTTTTCAGCAGCACTTATGCATATAGTGTCATCTTCATATTAAATCAATAAGACATTACACAATCACATTTAGAGTTAAAAAAAATTAATTTATTTTATTTAAAATATATATATGTAGAAAAGTAAAAAAAGTGTAAAAAAGTAACACTTAAAAAGTACAAAGGAAAGTAATCTAATATTAAAAATTAAATATATATATCTGAGATATTAATAATGAAAATTATAATTAAAAAGATCAATTACATTTTCTCGCTGAAAAAAATGGACTCGAAATTGCGCGAATATATAATATTGCAAGTTTTGCCTCACTATCACAGAGAAAGAGAGAAAGAGAGATATCCTGCATAGAATCCTCAGGATACACAATCGCCGGATAGATACAAAACAGCTCATCCGCGGAACCAGTTTCATTTCCTTACTCATTTCACGCAATTTCGAATAATGAAATTAGCAAGTACCTGCGCTTGAGTTTTGTTTTCGCGACGGTGACACGTTACCTCGTTTCGTTACTCGAACCAATTATGCCGCACTTCTTGAGACGCTAATCACGAGAAAGTTGGCACAAGTGCCCGTTATCAACATCGGACGAGCGTTGCAGCAAGACGTGCGATAGAAGTTTCCGCGCATCATTATAGCGGGGCATCATTATCGCGAAATGCAATTTGCCGTTATGCCTTTTAGCGTCTCTCGTGAGCGCGCCAGAGAGAGGATACGATCGCGAAAATTTTATTCAGTATATTAAAAGCGCGACCTCCTCCACACGCCTCCCCGATAATGCCCGCACCTATAACTATAACGTGACATGTGCGATATGCATAATCCCATCATTTTAATAGCCGCGCCGTCACCTTCATTTCGTTCATTGTGACGCGAATCGGTCAGCACCCCATCATATTTCCCGTCCCTTTCCGTTTCCCCGTTTCCGTCCCACGATACCCTGATAAATACATTAGAGCATACGTGCCTGAAATGAATATTTAGTGGCGACAAAATGCGCTTATAGATGAAAATGTTATTTTGGAGCCGTAAATCGATTAAATTTTGCAGCCTGTTAATTAATGCGCGAAGATTAATATCGAGGTCGCTGAAGCGAAACTTATACATATCTGTTTTGTCAAATGGCGAGATTACATTTCTTTGAAAATATAAATAAAATCTAATTATATTTCATCAATCTCAGTCTGAGATCAATGGAGAACAGACGTGTTTTTCTCTTCGTCTTTCTGTTTGTTCCTACTTATTGTTAAATTCAATCTTTCACTCTGATTTATTGGATCGCATAAAATTGCATATCCAGTCAGGCATTTTAAAAACAATTTTTTAAATGAGAAATTGCACGTACTTCCGTACAGTAAAAAATCAGATAAGCTTGTTGACAAACTAATTCTCTGACAGCGTGAATTTTTTTTTCGTATATCTCTTAGCTCTTTTAAACGTGCATTAACTAATTGTTAAGTTTTTACATCCTAATGTCCATTTTTTTACTGTAATTTGAAAAATTCTCAAATTTTTTAACATTTATCTATGTCGTTGCTGATGTTAATAATTGTAACAAATACACTATATTGCATCAAAGAAATCTCTCCTCTCTTTTTCCCATTTATACATATAAATAAAAAAATTAATAAATTTGCCTTAATTTATAATTTATAAACAAAGATATATAAATAATTGTTTCCTGACGTTTCTCTCTCTCTCTCTGGAAAATTGCAAAAGAAGTAATCAAAATACAAATGCAAATGTGAACAAATAAAATCAATTTTTTATAAAAAAAGATTTGGAAATACAATCTTTCGATAGTACTTTTTATCTATGTCAGCTATATTAAAACTATTAAAACTATCCATTTTTATTTTGTATTTGTAACATGGTTGTTTTAATCTTTTAATCTTGATGAATAATGTCTCAGTTATTCAATATTCTTACACATTGCAAAAGAAATCGTTTAATATTTTGACAGCGTAGAAGCTATATATATATGAATATATATACATATGTATATAATATCTCCCTTCCCCTCCCTCTCAAGATAGTTAAGCGGCATCATCCGAGCGTTCATCGCGCTCCAAAAAAGCGTCGTCTCATCCGGGACACGTGTTTCTAATATCTCAAACTCTCTGACCCTCGCGTCTTAAGCAGATATATTTATATATCTAGAATGTTTTATTATATTGCTCGACTCGTCTTGAGCATTATATCCTTGGTCCTAGTGTAAGTTTACGATGTCTTTTTCGTCTGCTTCTCAGCATCTCTTACAAGGACGAATCGATATGGAAACTAGCGAAACCTGAGCTTCATATCTTTCAATCGTCAACAAGATAATCGTATTCGGAAATATCCGAAAATATTTTCAAATTTATTAAAATTATCACATTGAGAAGGATATACATACACTTAAAAATAATCATTTTAATCTTAACATAAATGACATGAACTTAATATCAATAAATAATAATTTTAAAAATATTATATTAACTTTAATTTATAATAATATACAAATTACATATATACACACATATATATTTTTTATTTGTCAATTTTATATATCAATTTAATATATTTTTCTATGTAAACACTGTATGGAATGCTGTGCTTTATTGTGTCATTAATAACTTTTTTTAAAATAAGAGTTAATGTCCTTTCTCGTTATACTCTCTCCTGTTGGAAATCTCTCTCCTCGGATATTGTTATTAATTTCCGGTCTCGAAAATGTAAAGCATCCGTTAATAGCACACCGCCATTATATAACACGCGCATTATATAATTCCCTCTAAAGCCGGGTACTCACTATGGCCTGCAACGTGCAACGCAACGGTTACTGTAACCTAATGAGTACGTCTTAAACTCGAGTTTAACAATACTCTTTAGGTTACAGCAACCGTTGCATTGCACGTTGCAGGCCATAGTGAGTACCCGGCTTAATATTTCGTACAATTATTTTAATCGAAAATATAATCAAAAAGTTAAATCACAATTCTTTGCTTCAATCATTTGATAGCGGGAAATGTAGCAAAAGTAATAATGATATAAAGTCAATCTGCGTAAAGAGAGAGGAAGGAGAACCATCTTGGCGATGGTTGATATGAACGCATTAGCGACAATCACACAATCGAGACACGTGAGAGTTTGAGAGGTTGGCGAATAGAGAGAGGAAACTGCGACATATATCGGATATCGCAATCGTGAACGGGATCTTTACGAGGGCTCGACTTTCTCCATGAGATCGGGTCACGATTAGGACATTGTCGCCCGCCCTTCTTTGATGTCCCCGGAGAGCGAGCGAGCCAGCCGCCCCACGTAAAAGAGTTGGAATCAAAACGAGGAGCGAGGAAAGTGTTGAGAAGAAAGAGGGAAACGTGTTGAAAAATGTACAAGCAGTGAAGAAATTCGTGGAGCGAAAAGGGGAGGAGAGAGAGAGAAGGGAAACGGGGAATGGATGGAGACTTTTCGAGACCGGAAACTAATAACAATATCCGGGAATTCCCAGCAGGAGTATAACCGAGCGAGAAGGAACATTAACTTTTATTTTAAAAATGATTAGTTATTAACGATAGTAAGCAGCGCATATTTCATACATTTTACATGGAAAATTATTAGAAACATGATTAAATAAAAAAAATGTATATGAATTAATATATAAATTTTCTTTTAAAAACATGATCCAGTATCTATTGGTATTTATTTCGAATCATTCGTAAGATTAAAATAAACATTTTTATGTGTGTGCATTATAATATCTCCTACTCAATGCAAAATAACTTTAATAATTTTAATTGACGAAGATTTTTTTAACATAATTATTCTATTGCTTTTATCGACGATTGAAGAGTGTGAAGATCAAATTTTACTAATTTCTATTTCGATTTATCCCTACGAGACACGCTGAGAAAAAGACGAGACGCGCTTCGTCAATAATTATGTTCGTAAAATAAATTCCTTATAAAATTATTATTAAGAAACAAAATTTTTTTTATTACTCTTATCTGATGTGCACCTCATGTTTTTACGAGCGTTAGATTGTTAAATAAGCATGCAAAAGCAGTGATAAAAGAGCAGAGATAGTAGAGGCTGAGGAGAGTTTATTAATTAATAATTATAAATATATTTTTTTTGTAATTACATATTCAATATTATATAGCATTTTACGTTATATATAGTTCATCCGATGCAATGAAAGATTGACAGCCCCGCCTCACCGTTTCGCTTGTTGTCGAGTTATTCCCTTCCGCATCTCCCCTAGCCACCCTACGATCCAGTGTATAATGGATCACGGAATCGCGGATCGCGCGCGACCCTTCCCTAGAATATCAGCGAGAGAATATCAGTGAGCATCCAAATCGCGTCTTAATCTACTCGAGGAAACGTCAGGAGCTCTCGCTCTCGGCACCGAGCTCTCGAGCTTATAGGACGGAGAACGGTAGTTAGTACTAGTTAGGAATCCATCGAGAGGAAGAGAGAGATAGACAGAAGGCGGGTTCTTCATCCGCGGGGACTAAGCCGGGGTTTGATCCCTCACACGTAAAACTAAGTCTCGAAATAATTCAATAACAACATTAGTAGCAAGCTACGCCCCCGCTCCCCTTCGATAGGGACGGAACGTGCCATATTCGTGTTTCCCTCGTGTATATAAGCCAGCCTAGAATTCGGATCCTGCGCGAAGAGGTGAATTAGTGCCAGCCGTTCCCCATCGGTCCATCCTCTTCCTTCTCCCCCTCTCTCTCGACTCTGCGAGATGGATCTGATGCTAATGCCAGCCGACTAATTGCATCCTCGTATAGCGTAACCTCGACGAGCAATGCAACGCGACGCTCATTCCCTTCGAGAAGAGTCCCGGTGATCAAAGATCACGTCGTTCTTCTTACAGGATGGTCGGAAATACGAGACCTTAATTTTAATGACAGATTCTTGGGGCAATTTGCAATCTATTCTTCTCTCTCTTGATTGAAAAATTATGATGTTGATAATTGTCGAGTTGAATGAACTCATTAAGAATAAACGAATTCTTGTGCGCGCAGATTCAGCATTCGAGTTATAATGAAGTAATTATATATCTTTCAAAATTCAATAACTTAATCTAGTAAATTAATTTGTGTGAATTATAAGACAGTAAAATTAAGGATTCTTAATATAAATGGCAGAGTTTTCTTGGGTGTCGTTCAATGCAAATAAATTACGAGGAATTTGAGGAATTTGGAACACCTTGTGTATATAGGTGACGTGTAATTTTAGGATGGAACGTTTACAATTCGCAAGGGCTGCTTATATCGGAGCGCTTGTTTCCTTGTTGCCCAAAATATCTGCACAGATTTAGATTCTTCAATGAAAGTAAAGAGCCAATTTTCTCTTAATTTTGTAAATTTATAAGATTCTTCTCAATTTTAATATTTAAAATATATAATTTAAGATAAAATATTTTAATAATTAAGACACACAATACCTTTGAAATAACATTCTTAAATTCTTAAAAAAGAAATAATATTTAAGTATTTAATATAATATTTTTCTATAATTTCCCTTCTCTCCAATATTAAATAATTTTCTATATTTATTTCGAGATAATCGACAATTTGTTTAATATGTATAACACCATATCTATAATTATTGAAATATAAAATATGAAATATAAAAGATCTTGTTTAATTATAATTAAAATATCGATTATACGTGTTACATATAGATTAGTTATTCTTTTATAATCCGCATAAACATAGTATATGGAAATGCATAGTTATGCTTGTTACACACTTTTGAAACGCGAAAATGACCAATCATCTATTACATCAAAATTGACTGCATATTAATAACACGCCCCTGCATCCTCCTCGATAATGCATCATCGCATTAATGAAAGAGAGCGTCGTTTGCATCTTCTTTTCATAATATCCATTATCGATACCCCAGACAGCAGTCGCATCGACCGTTATTAACGACCGAGGGCATTAATTTTCGCGATTCGAAAATTTTTCAGAAGCGTCGCGCCGTTTTGGAGATTGTACCCGAAATATATCGGCGCGACGTAAATGCATATCCACGTAGAAATATGAACGGTAATATGGCCAACGCGCACGAGCAATCGCACACGAGCTGGAATCGTACTGGAATCCACCGACAAATGTAAGTATATTGTCAGCCACCGCAAACCGCAATAAATCCGGGAGAGATGCCTGTAGTCTGAATTTCCACATAATACACATCCCCGAGCTATTCGCAACACGGAGAGAGAGAAAGAGAGACGTATCGGAATATATTCGTATTATAATACGTCTCTTTCCCGTCATCGCGGTATATTCACCTCGCGTTCGTCGTCTACAGAATTATTCGTATATCGATATCTCGCGCATAAATCCCGGGCTGTACGCTAGCTGCCCGACCGAGAGGATAATAAGGTCCACGGCATAATTACACGCCGAGTTAATAAGCTCTATTGAAACGTCGCACGCGCCCTTTACTAGTGAGACAAATTGTGCGGAAGGATGCTGCGTTCTAATTTAAACTCGGCGTGAAGAAATAATACAGATACGATCTAGGCGTATAAATGTTGAGAATCGTGAATAATGTTAAGATTAAAATCCGACGTAATAAATCGTCGCAGATACGATCTTCTGTACGTATAAGAAGAAAATTTCTCTTCTGAAGACGCTTTCAGGCTATTACAATTGATTCAGCGTGATGCTGTTGCTCGCCCTTATATAATTTTTCGAGGTTTTGTGTTCTCGACTTGTCAATGATAATAAAAAATATTATTAGTCATAGTAAATTAATTTCAAGCATTATTGAATATTGGAATAAAAAGTTTATTGATCTCAATCGTCGAATAATGTACGTTAGAAAATTGAATCAAGAAATATTGAGAAAATAAAAATTAAATCATAATCTTTATGACAATATTCATAGAATTATTTATTTATTCGCTATCAAAGTGATAGAAAAAACTCTTAATAAAGCTATAATTCGATTAACTTTTCAAAGCGTTGAAAAATGTTTTCTAGATTCATCAGAATGATTTCTTGTTCTCACTAAGTCTAAGCGTAGTCTAACAGATATCTCATTTGACTTCAACAACTTTCCAAGCAAAAAGGGAAAGAAGACGCCGACTAACCGCCTAATCGTGTCCTACACCCGCAGACGTACTTTTGATCCGCGCCGAGAGATTCATTCCCATAAATATCGTGGACTGGGCGGAGAGGAATAGCACATGGCCTCCGGAGCCGAGGGGCCACCGAAAAGACACACGTCCTAGGCGGCCGACATCTGGTTTCGCAGTGTGACGATAGCCTCGTTAGTCGCCATCGCTCTCGGCCTCCCGTAATCTTATTATAGGCCGCGTGCTCTCTTTCGAATTTTATTCTGTCGCTGGTGCTCGCCATATCTCGAACCACGTCTGGTCCACTTGGAACGCGCGATTTACGATCATTACGCGTTTCCGCGATGCGTTCATTTTCATCTCCGAAGCGACAACGATGATGCAGTCAATGTCTAGCAGAGACGGCAAACCCTCCCACTGGCCACTCGTAATATTAAATTTTCAAGTGCTTAACGATGCTTTCACTGATGCGCTACTCATGGCGGTATAAGTAGCACAGCAGTATATATATTAATTATGATATAATATTATGAGAGAGAGAGAGAGAAGTGGATTAAAAAATGAAGAATTTATATCCGCTATTAGTAGTTGCATACAGAAATAGATCTCGTAAGGATCTTTTGGATTAAATGTCTTGACTGTCTCTAACGCAATTTTATTTATATTATTATTAGTGTATCAATATATTTTTATTATTATCAGTATTATTATCTATTTAATTAATTCGTCAATTTATTAGTAGCATAATTTTAAAATTTAACGCTTGTATATTAAGCAGATAAAGTCTTCTCTTATTCACTACGTTGTGTGTATTGTTCTTATGGCACAAAGTGCTACGTATCTTCTTCTTTAGTTTGCTTCTGCTTCGTTAGAGAAAACTTCACAAGTACTCTCTCTCTCCCAGTTTTGACGTGGATTTTCCTTCATACGCAAGAAGTAAGGAAAATTATTTTGACCCACATCTCCTTTTGATATCAGCTTAGAAGTCAGTTTGACATAGAATTTTTCGTTGCATAAAAATAAGTAAAAATTTTTAAAAATAATTTCGTTTAAAATCTTTCATTAAAAATTCTACTCTTTCATCTATCCATATATTCTGTTCAAAGAAGCCATTCAATTATCATTGAATTTATTATGATAGTATTTCTCTCTCTTTTTCTTTTTCTCTCTCTCTCTCTACCTGAATTATTTTGACGCTTCGTGACTGTATTCATTTCGCATTACGCAAAAAAGGATCACTCTTTCTCTCTCTCAAAAAGCTTGCGATGAACGATTGCAACAAGCCGGGCAATCTGTACCGGCGGGCAAATACAATCACGGTCGGCAAAATAAAAAAAGTGTGAGAGAGAGAGAGAATGTAAAAAAAAACACAAATCAACCACGTCTACCTCGTTCAAGCGTCGAATACGAAACAACGAACGAGTCGAAGCGCACACGGACGGCGGAGTAATTAGTCCGGGGCACTTACATAATTCAAAAAGCTCGAAAAAAGGTCTCGCCGCAATTTCCCCGGCTTTTTTTTTCTCCTCTCCTTCTCCTTCTACTCGGCACCATACGAGAACACTCAATCACTGTCCCGCAAATAAAGTATTTTAATGCGCGGTCGTTAGCATGCTAATAAACGGTCGGCTTGCATAATTCTCGGCGAGAATAAAGTAGAAGATTGAAGCGGGTAGAAGGGAGGAAGAGAAGAAAGGTGAAGGGACCACGAGAGAGAGAGTCAATCCTCGGGCCCTCGGGCCCCGTCGCGATTAATTACTGCGCGGTCAGACCGTCACGGCCGATGAGAGTCATTAGTTTCTTCGGGAAATCTCAGCGCCGAAGCAGAGCCGGCCTGGAAAATCGCGGGGCCTGATGCAAACTTGAGGCAGGGATCTCTCCCATTATGATCAAAAATTTTATATATTAGAGAGTGAAAAGATCTTCATTCAAAATACGGTTACTTTAATTTGTAAACTGTACACAGAGAGAATTTTCTCTTAGAATTTACCCTCTGAAAATCATGGTAATCGTGGGACTTTCCTGGTATGGAAAGAATTTTATGAGAATTTCTTGGATTAATATTTATCACAATAAAAATAATATCTATTACTATACTATGCAGTTTAGTAAAATTAATCAAACATGTTTTATATTTTATTATGATAGATATTATTATTTTTATTGTGATAAATATTAATCAGAGAAATTCTCATAAAATTCTTTCCATACCATATTGTCCCACGATTACCATGATTTTCAAGGTAAATTCTAAAAGAAAATTCTCTCAGTGTATATTTTTTTTGTCAGCAATTAATGCTTTGCTGAAATGAACTCGCAGATAGAAGTTGAGAGAGGCAACGTCAGGAAAATTTGAAACATTTGAATCTCGCCGAATGATAAAGAAATATAGACACAGTCGAAAAGTTTTTCGTTCGACGAAATGGACGCTTGATTCAAAACATGAACTGCGTATTTCAGAAATAGTCGAGTTTGCTCTCACGTTACCTCTCTCGACAATGTTAATCCTCCGATCCATATTTCAAAGTGACCGATCCATTTTTAATGGACGTAGATGGAAACGTCTATTCCTTTTTTTTTCCCCGGGTGATAAAACAACCGAAAGAGAGAAAAAGAGAGAGTATGTGCGGTACGCACCTAGCGGGGGATTTTCGGCCGCAAGTTATACGCGTCGCTTCCGGCCCTGCCGTATCCAAGAGGAGACGAGAGGCGCGCGAGATTCCGCGCGCGCGGCGGGCATCATCGGACCGCGCGATGCGGCGAGGCGCTGTAATTACAGCCGTTAGTTCGCGCATACATCAATTATCGATGACACGACGACACGAGTCCGCCGCTCCGGGGCACACAGCCTCCGCGATGGGAAACGCCGCCGCCGCACTATATCATCCGCGCCGGCTTTCCCGAATCCGCGGGATGCTCGATATTAGTATCTGGCAGTAATTTGCACTCCGACTCTTCGACCGCCGAAGACGTGTTGACGGGTTAGGATATTGCTCGCATATCGCGGGATCAGCGCACGTTCGCGTGTATATATGTTCGTCTATATAACATTATTCGGAACGTTCCCTCGTATAAACGCGTTATAAATTATCGACAATATACTCTCGCTCCGGAGAAAGCGAAGAACGGGGATGAAAATTTGATTTTCTCGATTTTCGATATGACAGATGATCGAAGATAGAAATGGAACGGAAGAGATGAGAAAGAGAAAGGAAAAGAATTGAATAATTTACTGTAGAATGGAGTATTATACTTTTCTCATATAAGATTTATCGACCCGCCTTGTGTCTAGAAACCTTCTTCTAAATATAATCATATACATATTTTTTTAAATATTTAAAGAGAGAGAAATATTCATTCGTTCTTTTTCTGTGTGTCAAATAAAATTAAAAAAAGATACGGAATCTAAATATATTTTAAGCTATTTTAGAATACTTATGCTTATCATAGAGCTTATCATAGCTGATATAAGAGGTACATTAAATTAGAGGTATTTAATTTCCTTTAATAAATAAATATATTCTCTTTTCTGTCATCTGTCATCTGTCATCTGTGCACGTGGCTCAACGTGGCTCCGGATCAGGTAGCAGCGCGTGTTCGCCACTTTCAGAATATACATACAATGACAGGCAATCGGAATCCCCTTCGGATTACCCGAAACCGATGAAAAGCCCATTAGCTCAAGTAGAAATCAAGCCGGCGTGACTAAAAACGCGTTTAATGGCCGCCGGCACGGCACGGCGGTCTTTTCGTTGTCGAGTCATTAAGAGCCAATCTCTCGCTAGGCTCCTATTAATCATGAGCCATCGGAACACCAGCAGCCTCCACGATCGTTTCCGCGAGCGCACACATACCTCGCCGCGAATTAATGATCGGTTATGTCGGTACGTGTTATTAAGCTACGAGAGCTGCTGGAGCTCGAGTACAGATGCTTAATCGTCAACCGTGCACCGTGGTTAAATTTTGGTAACGTAACTACCTATCAAGGATCAAGATGATCCCGATAAATGAAGGATGCAATAACTCATCTTAACAGAGATAGGAGGATAATGTTCTCTTTTTATTTTTTAAATCGCGC
This sequence comes from Prenolepis imparis, assembly GCF_030444845.1. Classification (NCBI taxonomy): domain Eukaryota; kingdom Metazoa; phylum Arthropoda; class Insecta; order Hymenoptera; family Formicidae; genus Prenolepis; species Prenolepis imparis. The sequence continues at coordinate 14,616,365 of NW_028141162.1, read as the reverse complement.
ATGTTCATCATTTATTTATTTTTTTAATTAACTTTTATATATTTTATATAGCTTATACAAATTATTATCAAATAAATCTATAGATTGTTTCGCAGCTAACGAATAAATAAATAAATAAAGCTAACGAAACAGTGCTCCGATAATTTTTATCCGATACTTTTTTTCCCTGAGTAACGTAGAAACTATCAGAATCGAAAGATTCAATATCACGAGTACCTAAAGCATCGATATCTCGATGGAGTATCGCGAAGCGTCGACGCTTTCGAGAATGTCTTATACGGATTTTGATGCACGAACAGGAGTCGTTCCTATAAATGGAATAGAAGCAACGTAACTTAATATTAAGTTAACCGGTCAGATATAATTCGGAAGGGAAATACGGCGGGAAATACAGTTAAGAGAGGAGCGATATCATCAGGAGGAAATAGAGAACATCCAGTCGGATAAAAGTGGCATAAATCTGCTGAATCGAGATATCGCGACTGCCGAGTAGCGAGGTCGTTATCCGGCTCTTTATTTTTCTCTCTCTCTCTCTTTCTTCCTCTTTCTCTTTCACTCTCTCTTTCTCTTCCCTAATAGATCGTAGAAATCTTTAGACTTGAAATAGTCGTCTCAATTCGTTTGTAGATTACTGTATTACTTTCCGCGTTTTATATTTCATCTTAATTAATATAGGTTTTTTTTTCGGACCGCGAAATTGATTTATTAATGCATTTTGTTATTCAAAGTGAGCTTGTAAATTTGTTGAACTTGTTACATGCTTAATCTGAAAGATATAACAATTTTTCTTCTTTTACTCGAAAGTAATTCTCTTCAATACGCTGCACAGCGTAATAAAAAAAAATCAGTCATTTTAAGTATAAAATTTTCAGATAACATGAAAAATTAATAAAATGTCAAGAGGTAATAAATCCAAGCCACAGCATCATAAAAAAGTTATAGTTTTTCAACCATTCGCAATTTAATAATAAAACTGGATCGTATGTTTATATCGAGAACCGCGCTCTTTCCATCATAAAAAATAAAGCTCGGTATCAGACGTATATTCAATGTCACGAGTGTAACTACGAGACGAAGTCTCTCTTTTCAAAGTATCTCGAAAGATCCGTTCGCGCTTCTTCACACGTGCCAAGACATTGTCTCACAAAACGCGTCATCCACTTCCTTTGCAGATGATATCGCGGCATCGTAAAAACAATTCCCAGCATTGGTCTCTGGTCGGGCTGGCCGGAGCCAGCCGGCGATGCTCTCGGAACCCAAAAATCCCTCGTTTCGTAGGAAAAGAGGGCTTAAATAAAGTCGCGCACGCCCCTTTTTTACGACTGATATACGTTAGGTCGTTAACAACAGCGTGATCAAGCTCTCGACTTACCCTACGTTGAACCGCTCGAAACATCCTTCGTCTAGGATATCCGTTGCACCTGGCGAACCGCTACGTGGGGTCTCTTCGTGGTCGTCAGAGGCGACGGAGATCCCTGAGATCTCTCGACGAGATAAAACCAGCATCGTACTTGCGTGATTCTGAACCTACATAAATGCGATAACATTTTAATTTTTTTCTCTAATAAGAATTAATAAAATAAACATTTTCTATTTAATTTATATATAAATATTTTTATATTTATTTTTATAATGATATATAAATTATATTCTCCCTATAACATGTAATTTACATTTTTAGTTATTAGGGAATTTTATAGAGCAATTTAAATTTGGGTGTATGTGTGAGTTGTGTGAATTTAAAGCTATAGTTAAAATTGTTATTTTTGTACAATTTACGTATGAAATTAATTAAGAAAAGAATGAATAATTTCCAATTTTCTTTGATGTATTTTTAATTACGTTCTTTCTTGTGCTTTTATGTGCAAATTATATAAAGATGTAGCTACAGTTTTGATACACGAGTTTTAATGATGAGATAAAGAAAGTGTCAACTGTTTTAACTTTTTATCTTTTATTATATCTTTCATTAAAACATCTCTCTAATAATTTATGTTTTAGATTCAATTCCGAATCTTTAGCAAACAACTGATACGGCACTGGATGGGATTGTAACCGAGGCTGCAGCATAGAACAAGGGCAACAAGGGTCGAAGAGTGATGCGCCGCTTGACCGTGGCCTATACGTAAAGCCAACGAAATTAATCGTGCACTAAAAGCTGGCGACCGGGAATTAACGTGTTAGTGCGTCCCAAATTCCGGAAAATATATCGTCGACACCTGCGAAACGAGCAAGGCAAAGCCAGGACGTTAAAGTGAGTTTTATTAGCCTAACACTATCTTTCTCGAACTTAGCTTGTCGAGACAATAAAATTAGCTTCTCGTTTGGAAAAGTATGTAGCATGTGATTGAAATTGCTTATCACTCGCAAGTCTACATATATTTAATTTTCCCCAAAATTTTACTTGAAGAAATGATATATATTTAGATATAATAGTACAATATTGTGTGAAGAAACGCTATAGAATTTGTATAGAAAGGAGATGAAATTTTGAAAAAAACGACAATAAAATAATATTTTCTATAATAGAGGACATTATTATATATCATTAATAAGAGAATATCGCGAATGAGTATTTTAATTTTGATTCAACGGTTTATCTCCATTAGTGGATAAAAGCTCTACTCTGTCAGTACACTTGCATATCTCGTTATTATCTCGCGATGTGCATCATTCGTGATTCCCTATATTCGAAATGAAACGCATCGCGTCGCGTCACCGATTCGAAAAGCGACACGAGAAAAGAGCAAAGCGTAAATTCAATGCTCGACGTATGTAAGCGGGTAGAAGTAACTGCACGATAACACGGCATTCCTCTGTGAGAGAGGCCAGTAATTAAGATCTCAACTGGTCTCAACTGGTCCCAGGAGAGGCCCGCCTTTCGATGAGCGGACGTCTCCTTATGCCTTATCGCACGGCGCGCTGGACTGGTCGATATTTTCGTGGCTTATTTCAATGGTTCGCTCGAGAGGAAACGTGTTTGAAGAATGTGTGCAGGATGCAGCACTAGCGGCGATATATCTTTCTTTAATAGTCTCTAGTCGTTTCTACACGAACTCCTATCCGATTTGCGGCTATGATTTGGCGCGTGTACGAACGTTCCATTAATTACCAACGCCAATCATCTTATTATACGAGCGAGTCCGCGCGCACATGATCGGAATACCGCATTATCCTCGTCTTGATCGTACGTAACGCTGATAAATGCACGCCCGATGGAAACGAGCGCGGTTCGCGATCGACTGCGGTAATAGACAGTTTACATTCGGCAATCCCGGTGAACAGCGAAACGTTTACTGTGGCGATAGCTGGTCGTTACATCTACCATTTCCCGATAGCGGCACGGATCCTCTCATGAGTTACTGAATCCACAAACAGCGAGAGAGCACGGCGACATGAGCGTTTGCGGCCGCGTCGCGATGAAACGTGCAAGATACCGAAAGATCGCATTTACGAAATCAGAAGCAAAAAAAAAGTAAAAATTTATTGCGAGTAATTGTAAACAGAAGCATTATTTTTCCAGGGTATCGAAAAATTAATGTACAATTCTTCAACGCCTGAGAAAAAATATTCTTAGAAATACGCGATACGGTATAATATATGAAAAGTGATTGATCGAAAAAATATTTTCTTTGTCGCAAATCTTATTTATCTGTGGAATAGTAGAAGAATATAAAATCAGAAAATTAAAAATTATTGTACAATTAAATTTACAATTTTTTTATACAGTTATACAATTCAAAATTATGTTTATATTACATTTCATATATATTTGTTTAATATTTGAAATGTTATCAGCCGGAAAAAAATGTTTTACTTAAAAATACTTCATATAAAATCCTGAATCACGATTTTAAAAGATCAGAATAAAAAGTTGAAAATAAGTTTCCAAGTGGCAAATGAAAATATATAATAAAAGTTCATTAATCCTCGACTTAATCATAAAATCATGATCTCGAAATTAAAGAAGAAAGTATGACAAATATGTGTATTGTATTAAATATACGATTTTCTATTTTTGCTTTTTTCTAGCTTCATTTCTTAAAGGAAATATTTTTTTAAAGTTATTTTTCTTCTCGTAGAAAATATGAGAGATGTACAAGAGCTTTAAAAAAGAAATCTGCGTTTCTCAAAATATCGCTTTTGTTCACATACCCTTTTCAGAATGAGTTCCTCGATTACATTCAGGTATACAAAAGATCGGATACGTTCGATACCGCACACTTGAGGGTTTTTTTCTAAAAAATCGGGCATTGATGCTTGAACCGCAATCGCGATAGCTGATGCAGCTAATGCACGAGCTCGCCCGCGAGTTCGAGTTTTCGACGATATATACCCCTCGGTCGGATGGGACGCAAATTCGAGAGGGGTCATGAAGAGGAGAGCAGGTGAGCTAGCTCGATGCTCACGCATGCATGAAGTGCGGATCCCGTCGCACTTGAGATGCAACCAGGCGCGATTAATGCACTCGAAGATGTTAGGGATAGGTTCGTTATTTTGATAGCACGCACATTTACAGGCGTCATACGCGCGCTATAGTCGTGTCAAATTGAGTTAAGGCACCGCGAGCTTCGTGAATGCCCAAGTTTCTCCGCTGCCGGATGGTCGGAATCATAATAATAAATTGCAGTTAAACAGTTAAACGAGGGAAAGGGGGAAGGGAGCTGCGCACAGTAGAAAGTTGGACTCGGCAAAATCGCTTTGCAAATTAAGTGCACGTTGCAGAAAATTACAAGAGTTTGCAGAAATTTTCATAATTATTGTATTGTGTTATGTAAGAAACTGTTTTAAGGAATCCTTGGCGGAATCTGATATTTTCTTCGACTTTTGGTTATTTTATTGCATGTTTAATTCATTTCTATTAAACACGTTTCCTATCGTCAGTTATTTTTACACGGTCAAACAAAATCTATGATTCTAGCTTTCAAATTAAATTTAATTTAATTTAATTTAATTTAAAAAATCAAATATTTTTAATTTTAAATCAACATTTAAAAAAAAGTCCTGTCGTTCCAAATTTGCGAATAATTCTTCGCAGCTTAAAAAAACTATCAGTTATGCATATGTTGCAATAATAAAGGAACCGTGCCGAATTACACGCTTGCCCTCTCGACGAAGGTGCATTTCAGCAGATAAGCCACGACACCGCATCGTGGTTAACACAAAAGAAGCGGAGAAAACTTTCTTTCGGGGAGTGAGCCACGTATAATGCAACGAAGGAGCAACGACAGTAGTGTTTGCGTGCGCGGAGAAAACTAAAGAACCCGAGCATCCCACCGCCCTTAGCTATCACTTCGAGCATGTAATGCACCCGTGCTTACTTACATGCAGTTCCACCCTCCGCGTGCTTCTTTCTCTTCTTTTCTCCCCGTAGCAACTTTTACGGCCCCGTGAACCCTTTCGAACATGTCTACGATGATCGCGAGCGATGGCGTGCACCGAAATATTTTGACCGCACGATCCTTCCGCCCTTTCTTCGCGGAGCGAAATATTTCAGCTTTCCTTACGACGGATGAACTGAAACAAATTGACAAGAATTCAAAACACGAAATAACAGAAAATATCGAATGTATTCTTTGTAAAAATCAATTAAGTTAATTTTAGGATAAAGCTATAAAGAGAAAAAGAGAGTAATTAAATTTCTTTTCTCATGCAATATAGCATGATATTAGGCTCGATAATAAAAAGTTTAAAAATTCCTTAGATTGCTGCAAAAATATATTTTTTTTAAATTGCCATTAGCAAAGAAAATCCGTTTACACATTACAAAGGGCGGCAACTTATGTCGCGGGCAATTTTTGCACGAGAATTGCGCGAAATTACGTGAAACTTAAAGCTAGCCGGCAGTTGCGCGTGAATAGCACGCAAACTCCCTAAAGTGACTAACACACGCTGCACTTTCGTGCCGCCAGCGGATGCTTCGTTTCGTAAACGGCGAAACTAGATGCACAGCACAACACCAGCCCAGCCACCTTTCTCTTTGATATTACTTCGAGCATGTAATGGAACTCACCGGAGAGACCCAAAAGGTGCATCCTTTCTGCAGGCAAATACCACCGTTGTACCGGCAGCAGCAACGCAAGAACAAATATTTGATAGAACAAACGATGTATAAACCTGAATTGAAAACTGAAACCGGCATCACCACCGATTATATAAACGAGATCGCTATATATCGCTATAGGAACTTATTTATTAATTAAAAACTAAAATTAGAATTCGCAAAGTATGACAATTTTAGACATTATTATAAATAACAAGATAATCGATAACGTTGTAGCTGGGCTGAACATCTCTTTTTTTTAAACTTGTATCTAATTTAGTACATAAAATTTATTATTTACTAGAACAACACAAACGTGCGCTACGCGTGCGACATTCCTTGATTTTACATAAAAAAGAATATTTTTATATAAAAAGTTTGTTTAAACTTGATTAATATTTTTTGACAGAGAAATCAGCTGATTAAAATGTTAATTTGATAATTAAATTTTAAAATAAAAATATATTATAAAAAATAAAATAATGTATAATAATACTTTAAACTCGAATATTTTTGACAGAAATCAGCTGATAACTGTCAAAAATATTAATCGAATTTAAAGAATTATGACATATTATTTGAAACATTATAATTTTAATTTTGCTAACATATTTTTATTTTAAAAATTAATTAGCAAATTAACTCTTTAATCTGCTGATATCTGTCAAAAAATATTAAATTTGTTAATTAAATTTTAAAATAAAAATATGTTATAAAAATTAAAATAATATGTTTTAAATAATATTTTATAATTCTTTTACGACATTAAATTTAATTAGCAAATTAACACTTTAGTCAGCTGATTTCTATCAAAAAATATTAATAAAGCGTTAATTTGCTAATTAAATTTTAAAATAATAATATAGGTTATAAAATTTAAAATAGTAATATATTGTAAATAATATATTATAATGCCTTATCTCTCTACGATTAATATTTTTTGACAGAAATCAGCTGATAACTGTCAAAAATATTAATCGAGTTTAAAGAATTATAACATTATTTAAAACATTATTATTTTAATTTTTATATCATATTCTTATTTTAAAAATTAATTAGCAAATTAACGCTTTAATCAGCTGATTAATATCAAAAAATATTAATAAAGCATTAATTTGCTAATTAAATTTTAAAATAATATGTTATAAAATGTAAAATAATAATATATTGTAAGTAATATATTATAATGCCTTATCTCTGCGATTAATATTTTTTGACAGAAATCAGCTGATAACTGTCAAAAATGTTAATCGAATTTAAGAAATTATAACATATTATTTTAATGTTTATAACATATTTTTATTTTAAAATTAAATTAACAAATTAACACCTTATTAATATTTTTTTAGAGAAAACAGCTGATTAAAGAGTTAATTCGCTAATTAATTTTTATAATAAGAATATAATATAAAAATTAAATGCGCGTAGCACGCGCACTTGTATTGTTCTATTAATAAGTAAAAATCTAATTTTTTTAAATAAATAATTTAAATAATTATAAAGTGTGAACACATTGAAAATATTATGTAGCTATATTGTGTGTGTGTGTGTGTGTGTGTATACACACATAAATTTAATATATACTATATAATTCTTAATATATATTATGTATATATTAAATATTACAAATAATTAGAATATTAATAATAAGAAATTAGATATATTTTATGCATTCTATTAAAATAACACGTAGAAAAATTATGCCATGCAATTATCACGGGAATAAATAATTAATTACATAAAGGACAAATAATAAGTAAGCAGTAAATTTACCTTAAACAAGCTTTACTATCGCGTACTTTTCTTTCTTTGTTGCTCGCACAATATTAATTCGCGAAAATACGATTACGATCGCGCGCGTACTAATAATAATCGGAGTATAACAATTGTGCGGTACTTTGCACGGTATTTTACTCCCGATGTGACGTCACATGCAACGCGTGCTTTATTACCGTTACGATGAAAGAATCGCGCAAAAAGATACGATCCACTCGGCACCCGTGATGTCTCAAACCCGAAAAGTTATGATCGCGCGACACTTTACACGGCATTCCCGATGTTGATCACACACGACGAGCATTTTATTGCATTACGACGAAAGAATAACGCGAAAAAGATACAGGTCACAAGGAACTGCGATCTACTCGGCACGCGCGCGATGTCTCACAAACGCAACGGACAAATTTTAAGTGGCGGAGAGCTCGAAAATTACGCGGACAACGATTACGATCGCGGGCGCACTAATAATAATCAGAGTATAACAATTGTGCGGCACTTTGCGCGACATTTTATACGGTCACAAGAAATTGCAATCCACTCGACACGCACGCGACGTCTCACAAGCGCGACGGAAGTGGCGGAGAGATGGAAAATTGCGCGGCCAACTTCGCGCGCTATCGCTACCCGCGCGTTTGTATCAATGTACGTACATAGAATACATAAAATATATAGAACACAGTCCACTTGTATTACAAATACTTCGAAGCGTTTGATTGGTCAGTTGAAATTGACCAATCAAATCTATATTACAAACGAAAATGTTATTTTATGATATACATAGCGAACAAATATATTATATATTTTTTATTTTATGATATAAAATATCTTATATATATATTTGTTTGTGTGCTATGTATATCATAGAATAAAATTTTCGTTTTCAATATAGATTTGATTGACCAATCCCGATTGATTAATAAAACTTCGAAGCATTTGTAATGTTAAGTGAAATGTGTTTCATGTATATACATGAACATTGCAGCGCGCAAATATTTAAATTATATTATTTTATATACATATATGTGTGTATATATATGTATATGTTATGTCATATATTATAGAATAAAATATTTGTTTTGCAAATCAATTTATAAATTTTATCCTTAATAATATCAAATATTTCACTATCCATGATGAAAAAATAAACTTTTTGATAATGTAATTTTTTACATTAATTAATATAAAATTATAATTCTTATAATTATAATTGTTACGTTAATTTTTTAACAAACACATTCAGAATAATAAGGAATTTTTTCAAATATAATTTTACTTTGTACATTTAATGCGCATTGGATAAAATAGAAGATTTATATTAAAATGTTTATAGTAAATGTTTATGTCAAAAGGTGCAAGTCGTTGTTAAAGTTCGTCAAAAGTTTTGACAAAAAGCATTAATGTTTGTTCTTACGTTATTAAATTATTATTTTGATGATCTAATAGCAAAGACTAACATCAAAGATATTTAATAAAACTTACATGACTCATCTACTTGCTAACAAAAAAGCTACACATAATTTTCTCCAGAAATTCCAAAATCTTTTTTTAAATATTGAACGCGTTACAAAATTTACAAAAGAAGTAAAAATCTCAATTATTTTGACGTCGATTATATTAGTTTTATTTTTAAAAAATGTGTTTTAAAATAATAAAATCGTTTCATTAAAAAGATAATAATTTGATTATAATCTGATGATTATTATTATCGTATAAAAATCGTGTTATCATAAATGTTTTATTAAATTAGATAATAAAAAGCATATACCATATTAAGCGAATTATTAAGCGAATTCATCTATTTCTGCGATGCAACATTTATCTTAATTCGAGGCAGGGTAATTTGCTGTTCACAGCTGGCGGCAATAAATTCACAGATCCTTGTTTAAGTAGAAGCCCTTCGACGTGAAAGTCATAATACCAAACAAATTGATACAAACAAGTAGCATATTTTTTTATGGTCAGTTTTTATATAAAAAGTTCTTATTTTCAAAATCGTCTTTACAGATCGGAAGTCTACTAATAAATGTATATACCTGAGCGTATCTAACCTATGTGTATAACCGATCTTAGGTACGATTTTCAAATGTATATATATCATCATTCAAATGTATATATGTATATATCTCTACATATTTCTATATATGTATATATTTCATTTAATCTAACCGAATATAATTACGTGCGCGAAACAAAGTTATATTATTCCTTGATAATATAAAATATTAAAAATTGCAACGCATGCATACAATAAATTATTATTGCGATGAATTCATAAAAATATATTAATATTAATTATACAATGCATAAAAATATTTAAATCTTTCAACAGAAAATGCGAATAAAAAGAATAGAATTTTTTATAAGAATCTTTCGATTAAAATACCTGCACTTCCATTAACCTCAAACATTTCCATACATCCACCATACCGCTGTACATCTTACGCGAGACTGACAATTGACAATGAGACATGAGACATGAGACCCATCACCGCGACGTAAAAGAGCGCATGCGCCTAGAGCGTCGGCTATTACGGCGACCACAAGACTCTGTGCAGCGGTCGGTGTCGCCACCTGACGGCGAAACCCAACTTCACAGCCAAGACAGGACCTGACCGGACCCAACATCTCTCTCTTCCTATCCCTTCATTAGAGTAGCTCGTCCCATACGTCCACTACGCTGCACGTCTCGCACAAGACTGATCCCCACCACAATACACTGTGCAGCGGTGTCACGTGATCATGATCACGTGTCGCCAACTGATGACGAAACGAACCTAACTTCAGAATCAAGAATGAAGCGAGGATGAGAGCCGAGCTACAGTATATTGTTAGCGAAAATCACTTCGTCTGATAAGGTACAAAATCTCTTTTCTTTTTTCTTTAAATCCCAAATGCTAGAATCTGTTGCTTCCTACTGACAATAAGTTTAAAAAATTGCAATATATACATATATATAAAAATCTAATACGATAACTTAATAGAAGAATTATAAGCAACAATATGTAATATATCTTATGTATTATATATATATAATTAATTATATGATATAACTTATCAGTTTTTCTATATATATTTCGATCATAGCTTTATTTATTGTATAATTTTTTATGCAAGCAAATAATAAGTGATATAAACATCGTATAATAAACAGCAATACTATGATCTATTCCCAGATCGTGGCAAAAAATCTTTATCAGATACAGATATAGATTTGTTTTTTCTTGTTTCTTTTTTAATAAAAATTAATAAATAAGCTGCAACCAAGAGCATGGCAACCTTTAATACGGTCGTGTCTTGCACAGTGGCATATGTTTTTACGTCTGTGATCTGGGGACGAGAACAGTCATCCAAAATATGTATTTTATGGATATATATCTTATGTAATATGTGATTGTAGAGTTGAGAAGAAGAAGCAGGAGAAAGAAACTACAAAGAATGAAACGCCAAAGAAAAATGAACCACCAAAGAAGAAACCTAAACTATCGTCCATATCTACAGGCCCTAAGTTGGATATGGTCAACTTTAAGACCATGACTGGTAGTACGCAATATAAGTTTGGTGTATTAGCAAACATAGTGAAGCACATGAAAGCAAGGCATCAGGAAGGAGATGATCATCTATTAATGTTGGAAGAGATTTTAGATGAAACAAATCAATTAGATGTTGGATCAAAAAAAGTAAATAATGATTTGCATTATATGACACAGCGTAACATGACTAAATATTCTTCCACAAGTATAAACATTTGTTTTATATGCCGTTACAAATTTATGTGAATTTATTTATATAATATTATAGTACAGAAGTATAATATATTAGTATAATATTATAGTACAGAAGAATATTTTGTTATATCTCATTATGTTGTGTTGTAATATGTAATATTATATAATCAATTTTAAGCATTGGTTGTTTTTAGTATAATTATGTATTTGTTATTTTTTTCATTTCTAAAGCTATTTTTTCTTATGTATTTTTAGATTAAACAATGGTTGCAAACGGAAGCTTTAGTAAAAAATCCTAAAATTGAAGTAACATCTGATGGTAGATTTGCCTTTAAACCTATGTATAAAATAAAGGATAAGAAATCCTTATTGAGACTTTTGAAACAACATGATTTAAAGGGTCTTGGTGGTATATTATTAGAAGATACACAGGAGAGTTTACTGCACTGTGATAAACATTTAAAGGTAAATTAAAATATATATATAAATTTATCTCTTAGTAACTTGCCTGATAAATATTAATTACATTTATGTTTCAGAGTTTACAAAATGAAATTTTATATATTACGCAACCGCTTGATAAGAAAAAGATGCTTTTTTATAATGACAAGACAGCGCAGTTTCCTATAGATGAAGAATTCCAAAAATTATGGAGAGCTATTGCAGTAGATGCCATGGATGATCAGAAAATAGATGAATATCTTGAAAAACAAGGAATTAGATCAATGCAAGATCATGGACTCAAAAAGCCAGCACCAATCAAACGAAAGAAGCCTGTTAATAGAAGGAAACAATTTAAGAAACCAAGAGATAATGAACATTTAGCAGATGTTTTGGAAACGTATGATGATTAAAGGTATTATTCTATTTCATTGTAAATAAAATTAAACCATATTAAATTTATCTTGAAATAATTAGTATTAGGTGAAAATTAATATTAGTATTAGGTAAAATTAATATTGTCAAATTTTTTATTTATAAAAAATGTATTATAATTTATTTTTCTAAATATAACTAGTCTCATTTTTCAATATCAATGACTATGTGGATTAATGTGTTGCTGATGCATTGCTGATATAAAAATATCACTCCGAATATTTACTTACATCGCAATACATATGTAAGACATATTTTTAGCATCGAACAGGATATCATCACAGGATTTCACATTATGCCTACATAAAGAAATTTGTCAATTTTATTTTTCAGCAATTTTTTAATAACATTTAATCTCTTTTCTTTTCTAGTCTGTTTCTCCTGATCTCCTGTTTTTCCTGACATTTTTGCAATTAAATTAAATCGCGCAATTTTGAGCAATGTCAAAAGCATGCCTTTTTTAGAAAGGGATTAATTAATATAATAAAAGTTAATTTTACTAATTTTACTTTACTTTTGTTGGTTGATCTAGAAATTAATTAATTTGATAAAAGCTTTATAATATTCTTAATTAAACATAATTCATTTCATAATCAAAAGCTTGGCAAGAAAAAATTATTTTTTATTACATATATGTATTTTCTCTCTCTCTCTCTTTCTCTTTCTGTTTAATATATGCATATATTTAAAAAATTGATAGAGTACGCGACACACGTATCATTTTGCAATAAATTTAATAAAAAAGGCCATAACGCATTCGCATTTTCAGTAAAAATACATATTTCTGGTGGAAACGCAATACCTAACTTACGACTCATTAACTGATTGATATCCAACAATTATAAACACAGTTTCGATAACGCAAAAGCTTTTAACGTTTCCAAATTCAACATGTAAATTACATCGTTAAATGTAGCTTTGGAAAAAAAATAAGCGCGAAAAATTGATAGACAACGGAGAAGATAAACGAAAAAATAGAAGATAACGAGTCTTCTATTTTTCAGAATTTTTCGACAACACGCTCGCGCTAAAGAATATATCCGTATATGTACATGATATTCGATAATAGGCATATTCTTTGCGAATATTTGACAACAGTTAATGAGTTCCTGAAATATTATTGGAATAAAACACGTAATTTAATTCATTGTCGCATTTTTTTGCTACGGTTCAATTTTAATTAGATAAAGACAATTTCATCGTATAATACTAGCTGGAAAAAATAAATTATAGCAACAAAGTGGAAAGATAAAAAACAGATTAATAAAACATTCACACATATATATCCACTGTTATTGTTATTACTTTTATTACTGTTTACATACGGCAAATAATATTTAATTACATCACGCGTAAAATGGGATAAATGGAATAAGAATAATGTAATGTTAATAGAAAATACATCGCGCTTCTATAACGATAGATATAGATATGAAGAAGGTGCTCTTTAATTACACGATTGTAGAATATGTGTGTGTGAAAAAGGATTCCAATACATATATATTACACCAAAAATAAAAGCACAAGTGTAAACGTTTATTGCAAAGAAAGTTTAATAAAAACCCTTATTTATTAATTTTCTAATAAAAAATTTATTCACACGCATTCTACATTCTACATTTTTCCGATTTTTAATCTACTTTCTCCAACTTGATGAATGTATCTATTTAATTACGATTGGACCGTTTATTCGCGAATACACATACGACATTACATCTACCAAATTTGACAAATGCTTGCTCACTAATCATTAAAAGTCGACATAATAAATACGACCGCGAACCGCTGATCAAATAACAAAATAATTTCATTTTTGCCACGTCTGTTTGATTTGTTCACGTATACGATTTGCATTTCGAGTTTTTCGGAATAATTAAATATGTCGGCGATTATTCAGTAAACATTATCTTACGATTAAGGGATTAATTACGATATTTATCACAATGAGTAGCAATAATTTATAAAAATACAAGGTACTTTTATAATTCGCAATTACATTTGCCTATGTTCAAGAAAATAGTGAGATTTTACAAAGCGAGATATCAATAGAATATTATGAATAATATACTCTAGAAAAAATATATATTTCATAAAACATTATATAATATTTTTAAACATTTTCGAGATATTATATAATTAAGATTATTTAAAAAATTTAATATAAATATATTAATTTTAAAATAATCGCCAACATTTTTTTTATGTTATAAGTGAGATATATTCATATACATATATAGTAGATCTTATAATCTTAAATACACATCAACATACTGATAATCTAAAAGTTAATAATTATTAATCTAAAAAATGCTATAATAATAATATCATAAATAATCAAGCAATCTATTAAATATTAAATCTCTGTAACATATGGTGAACGTATGGCAGTGTGAGAGAAGTTAACAATCGTTATCTCTCTCTTCTTTTTCTTTGCACTTTATACTTTCACCTACATTTTTATTTTCACATTTGCATTTTATATGTTTCTCACTCAGATGTATGCCAATGTCAGCATCGCCTCCAGCAGGATCTAATTTAATAATAAATATTTTATAAGAGAACATATTACACAAACCTTGCTCTTATTTTTTATTACTACCTTTATCTTGCTGCTTCCATGTAATTTGCTCCATTTCTGAATCTTTCAACTGTTTTTTATGCGAAGTATCCTTTAATAAAAAATATCAAAAAGGAGATTTATGAATATATTAACCTATTAACATCTCACTTTGTAAAAATCTCACTATTTTTTTGGATATATGCAAATGTAATTACGAGTAATTGCGTGCATTTGTGACATTATTTATTATTATAAAAAAATATATATTTAAATTTTTTTCTAAATATAATTAAATAATAATTATTGTAATTATTATTAAATAATTATTATTAAATATTATAATTAATTAGGACACATATTACTTGTTTGAGAATTTAGAAGATGTCTAATTTTGATTAATAATTCAATAGAAAATGTCATGTATTATTTCATAAATTGACATTTCAAATGTAACAAAATTATAAGTGATAGAAAAATATTTGACATACCTCGCAAATCCGTTCAATGCGTTCTTGTTTTTCATTGGAATTGCCTTTGCCCTTTATTCCAAATTTGAAGAATGGTCCAATACCAAATTTAATAGATCCGCCAATCAAGGAAAATGGTAATAATACTATGCATATGCAGAAAGTTAAGAAAAGAATGATTATGATAGGAATTTTGAAAAGAAAGTTTAGTTTACCTGTAAAACAATAAGTGAATATTATAATTAATAATTTAGTAATATTTAAATATGTATTGTATATTGTTGATATCAAAATAATTTACTCACTTGTAGCATTATCTATAAATTCAGACATAACAAGTCCAAAATATGTTATTGGTTGAAAAATGACTGTACTGAGAAAGTACGTCAATGCATATGCTGGTGTCACTTGCAATCTGGGATTCGTCATAATTGATTCATAGTACTTTTCACATTCATTTGAAGCTGTGAATAATGAAAAACAATATATACTAATCTTTCAAATGTAATTATGTTTCAGGTAAGCTGATGAGAAAACACACGAGAAAACGATGCAATCATTTTGTCCCAGAGGCCCATTTTATGTGGCTGGCAAGCAATTGGCATTTCTGCAAATTGTGCTTGAGCAGCCATTAATTTAATTTCTGCTTCCTGCAAAACAACAATATTTAAGATTAGAAGTGATATATTATGGAGAAGTCTAAAAAGTAAAATTCATGTCAAAACTCTGTCGATAGAAATGGGATCTTGCTTACGAAGCCATTTTTGCACTTCATCCTTGACATCTTTCGCTACTTTCAAGATGAACGATTTCATTCAGATGAAAATATCAAGGATGAAGTGCGAAGGTTGCAAAAGGAAGTACAGAAGGATTCCTACTTTCTACTAACAGAGTTTTTCATAGATCGTCCACCTAGACAAGTACCTCAATGAAGAAGGGTATTGTTGAAAAATAATTTAAGGATGTATTTTTATAAGATATGTAAGTACTTTTATAAAAATATAGTATTAAAAAAAATTAATTAACTAAGAATCTTACTCTCTGACTTCCCTTGATACATATACATATAAAAGTGTCATAATATTATTTCAAAAATAAATATATGAATGTTTATTACATAAGTTTTAGATATAATCAACATAAAAAAGGATATATATAAATTACCTGTATAAGTCGCCACCAAGTTATGAAAAAACTTATTATAAATATGATCTTAATAAATAAAAAAATAATTAAACTTCGTGACCATCTTTGTCTTCTCAAAACCATAAAACTAAATATGACTATTAAGGAGATTATAGTTATGTCCCACTGCAAACATTTAAAAATTTAATTAGATTCACACATTTAAATATAAAAAATATATAGTTCTTATATATATTTCAGATATCAGATATATAAATATTAGTATAAATTATTCTTACATGGTCTTTCATAAATAACAGATAATTCCTTAAATAATTTGATAATAAATTGAAATAATGAGACATCTCAGCCATATAGTAACACACGGAGTAGTCAGATTGTTGTTTTATCACATCGTCAAGAATTCTATCAACTTCTCTTATAGATCCTTGGCCTTTTACAAAATTCTGAAGATATTCGAATTGTGAAAAGGATGCCTCTACATTTAGTGTTCCAATTAACTTGTCGTCAACTTTCTGTAATTTGTCAATTTAATATTGTATTATATTTGTACATATTTATATAGGATTATCATTTCAAAATCCAAAACAAGTAATTTCAAAAATCTTTAAGTATTATCTTCACAATTATATTACAAACTAACCTGCATGGCAAGATTTGATAATAATATAGCAATCAAACGTTTATAAAATATTGCTCCCTGAGTATTTTGTTCATCCAATTCTCTACAGCTACATGATTGTACCATTGCAGATTGATCATTCTTTTTTGCTTGCGTTTTTGCTAAACTAAAATAGATAATCTACTTAAAATCACATGTACTGTACATTTTGTGTTTAACATAAAACAAAATATATACCTAGAGGAATCCTCTGCTTCAGCCATATAAAAAAAATTGTGTATATTTTTCAGTTCGTGTGTAGGCCTAAAATAAAAATATATTTTTAAGTACACAATTGTTATAAATATAACAAGTTGTAATTATTTATTTCAAGGTAATTACTGAAGAATTGCATGCAATTTTGAAAAAAATTATACATTTATGATAAATTCCTTTTTTAGCGACAAAATTCACACTATATAATGTCAAAAATCAAAAAATATTTACGGCATGACATCATCGAACATTTCCGTTTCGTCGCAATAAACATTCGAGGAAAGTGTATACAAGGACGATACAATATATATTAATGACTTGAAGAGCTGCATGTCGATGCATTAAATATTTTCACGTGTTCTTCGTAAAAATGTCTTTTTATAATGAGAAATATATAAGACTCAAAACATTCTAAAACACCGAGAAAAACACGCGCGCCGGCACAAGAAAATGTTTTCACTATTTTACATAATTTTACTTTGACTCACTGTGACCAACTCATCAAAACAAAAGTCCCAGCCGGGATCTAGTTCTCTCGAATATCGAACGATATTCGAGTTATCGACTAGCGAAATGTTTGTATTGTAAAAAGTAAATATATTCAAACTAGAATGCGAGCACACATTGATCCTTTCTAAAAAAGGCATGTTATTGACATTGTTGTCGCTTTTCCGCGATGCTGATTGGCTCTCTGTCGATTCGCGTTGTGTGTTATATTCGTAGCATCGAAAGGCTGTCATCACGAGGGTTAGCAGTTAGCAGTTTGACAGTTAGTCCAAAATAAAATAAAATAAAATAATAATATGTTTTAAATAATATGTTATAATACTTTAAACTTGATTAATATTTTTGACATTCGCCTTATGTGTTATATTTGTAGCATGAAGAGGCTGTCATCGTGAGGGTTAGCAGTTAGCAGTTTGACAGTTAGTCCAAAATAAAATTAAATAAAATAATGACATGTTTTAAATAATATGTTATAATACTTTAAATTTTGATTAATATTTTTGCGGAAAAGAGGCAACAATACTTGCGAGAATCGACTTAATATGTCTTTTTTAGAAAAAGACTAGAATAACACAAGCGCGCGTTATGCCATTCCTCGATTTTATTTAAAAAAGTATGATGTATTTATATAAAGTTTGTTTAAACTTCATTAATATTTTTTTACAGAAATCAGATGATTAAAGCATTAAATTGCCAATTAAATTTTAAAATAAAAATATGTTATAAAAATTAAAATAATATATAATTCCTTAAGCTCGATTAATATTTTTTGACAGAAATCAGCTGATAGCTGTTATAAATATTAATCGAGTTTAAGGAATTATATATTACATTATTTAAAACATATTATTTTAAATGTTATAACATATTCTTATTTTAAAAATTAATTAGCAAATTAACGTTTTAATCAGCTGATTTCTGTAACAAAAATATTAATCGAGGATAAGATATTACAACATATTATTTACAATATATTGCTATTTTAATTTTTATAACATATTACTATTTTAAAATTTAATTACCTTACTATATTAATATTTCCTAATATATTTATTTAATTAAGAAGTAGTATATTTATTAAGTTAAGAATAGAAGTGAGACATGAATACAAATTTACAATTAAGGTTTCGTAGATATAATTTTTAAAACAAAAATTATTTTCTTAATTAGAGTCACAAATATATTTCGTCCGACAATTTTCGATAATCTTGATATAATTCGAATTCCGAATGCGCAGTACAAATGAGTTTCGACATATATTACCGCGATATATGCATGCAGTCACGCATAATTCGTAATAATTTGCAGACAATGTACTGTTAAAAAGTATATAAGATTAATTTTTTGCACGTTTAGAAATATAGATAATTAAAATTTTTAAGCCGCAAATCCCATACGGCGCAGATTTATATAACGTATATTAGACCAAAAAGGTAGTACGCTGGTATGCTTATGGTACAAAGATAATCTGCAAACAATACACTATTGAAATATATATACGATGAATTTTTGGCTCGTCTTAAATTATTAGAAATCGATACTTTTTACCGCTGACCCTATGCGACGCAACCTTATTTTATGAATATCAAGTTAAAAAATTTGTACGCTGGTGTCTGTTTGGTACCAAATGATTCTGTAATCAATGTACTATTAAAATGTATAATAGATGAATTTTTGGATCGTCTTAAAATATTGGAAATCGATACTTTTTACCGCTGATCCTGTGCGACGCATCCATATTTTATGTTTATCGTATTAAAAAATTTGTACGCTGGTGTCTGCATGGTACCAAAAGATTCTGTAATCAATGTGCTATTAAAATGTATAATCGATGAATTTTTGGCTCGTCTTAAAATATTGGAAATCGATACTTTTTACCGCTGACCATATGCGACTCAACCTTATTTTATTTTTATCATATTAAAAAATTTTTACGCTGGTGTCTGCATGGTACCAAAAGATTCTATAATCAATGTATTATTAAAATGTATATTCGATGAATTTTTGGCTCGTCTTAAATTATTAGAAATCGATACTTTTTTACCGCTGACCCTATGCGACGCAACCTTATTTTATGAATATCAAGTTAAAAAATTTGTACGCTGGTGTCTGTTTGGTACCAAATGATTCTGTAATCAATGTGCTATTAAAATGTATTATCGATGAATTTTTGGCTCGTCTTAAATTATTAGAAATCGATACTTTTTTACCGCTGACCCTATGCGACGCATCCTTAATTTATGTATAGCAAATGAAAAAGTTTGTACGCTGTTGTCTGCTTAGTACCAAAAGATTCTGTAATCAATGTACTATTAAAATGTATAATCGATGAATTTTTGGCTCGTCTTAAAATATTAGATATTGATACTTTTTTGACGCGGACCCTGTGCGACGCATCCTTATTTTATTTTTATCATATTAAAAAATTTGTACGCTGGTGTCTGCATGGTACCAAAAGATTCTATAATCAATGTATTATTAAAATGTATAATCGATGAATTTTTGGCTCGTCTTAAATTATTAGAAATCGATACTTTTTTACCGCTGACCCTATGCGACGCAACCTTATTTTATGAATATCAAGTTAAAAAATTTGTACGCTGGTGTCTGTTTGGTACCAAATGATTCTGTAATCAATGTGCTATTAAAATGTATTATCGATGAATTTTTGGCTCGTCTTAAATTATTAGAAATCGATACTTTTTTACCGCTGACCCTATGCGACGCATCCTTAATTTATGTATAGCAAATGAAAAAGTTTGTACGCTGTTGTCTGCTTAGTACCAAAAGATTCTGTAATCAATGTACTATTAAAATGTATAATCGATGAATTTTTGGCTCATCTTAAAATATTAGAAATTGATACTTTTTTGACGCGG
Source organism: Prenolepis imparis (assembly GCF_030444845.1). Lineage (NCBI taxonomy): Eukaryota > Metazoa > Arthropoda > Insecta > Hymenoptera > Formicidae > Prenolepis > Prenolepis imparis. Next base: position 14,595,506 of record NW_028141162.1, on the reverse strand, counting down.
ACCCTGTGCGACGCATCCTTATTTTATTTTTATCATATTAAAAAATTTGTACGCTGGTGTCTGCATGGTACCAAAAGATTCTATAATCAATGTATTATTAAAATGTATAATCGATGAATTTTTGGCTCGTCTTAAATTATTAAAAATCGATACTTTTTTACCGCTGACCCTATGCGACGCAACCTCATTTTATGAATATCAAGTTAAAAAATTTGTACGCTGGTGTCTGTTTGGTACCAAATGATTCTGTAATCAATGTACTATTAAAATGCATAATCGATGAATTTTTGGCTCGTCTTAAAATATTAGAAATTAATATTTTTTTGACGCGGACCCTGTGCGACGCATCCTTATTTATGATTATCGTATTAAAAAATTTGTACGCTGGTGTCTGCATGGTACCAAAAGATTCTGTAATCAATGTACTACTAAAATGTATAATCGATGAATTTTTGGCTCGTCTCAAATTATTAGAAATCGATGCTTTTTTGCCGCTGACCCTATGCGACGCAACATTATTTTATGTATATCAAGTTAAAAAATTTGTACGCTGGTGTCTCTTTGGTACCAAATGATTCTGTAATCAATGTACTATTAAAATGTATAATAGATGAATTTTTGGCTCGTCTTAAAATATTGGAAATCGATACTTTTTACCGCTGATCCTGTGCGACGCATCCTTAATTTATGTATAGCAAATGAAAAAGTTTGTACGCTGTTGTCTGCTTAGTACCAAAAGATTCTGTAATCAATGTACTATTAAAATGTATAATCGTTGAATTTTTGGCTCGTCTTAAAATATTAGAAATTGATACTTTTTTGACGCGGACCCTGTGCGACGCATCCTTATTATATTTTTATCATATTAAAAAATTTGTACGCTGGTGTCTGCATGGTACCAAAAGATTCTGTAATCAATGTATTCTTAAAATGTATAATCGATGAATTTTTGGCTCGTCTTAAATTATTAGAAATCGATACTTTTTTACCGCTGACCCTATGCGACGCAACCTTATTTTATGAATATCAAGTTAAAAAATTTGTACGCTGGTGTCTGTTTGGTACCAAATGATTCTGTAATCAATGTACTATTAAAATGCATAATCGATGAATTTTTGGCTCGTCTTAAAATATTAGAAATTAATATTTTTTTGACGCGGACCCTGTGCGACGCATCCTTATTTATGATTATCATATTAAAAAATTTGTACGCTGGTGTCTGCATGGTACCAAAAGATTCTGTAATCAATGTACTATTAAAATGTATAATCGATGAATTTTTGGCTCGTCTTAAAATATTAGAAATTGATACTTTTTTGACGCGGACCCTGTGAGACGCATCCTTATTTTATTTTTATCATATTAAAAAATTTGTACGCTGGTGTCTGCATGGTACCAAAAGATTCTGTAATCAATGTATTATTAAAATGTATAATCGATGAATTTTTGGCTCGTCTTAAATTATTAGAAATCGATACTTTTTTACCGCTGACCCTATGCGACGCAACCTTATTTTATGAATATCAAGTTAAAAAACTTGTACGCTGGTGTCTGTTTGGTACCAAATGATTCTGTAATCAATGTACTATTAAAATGTATAATAGATGAATTTTTGGCTCGTCTTAAAATATTGGAAATCGATACTTTTTACCGCTGATCCTGTGCGACGCATCCTTATTTTATGTTTATCGTATTAAAAAATTTGTACGCTGGTGTCTGCATGGTACCAAAAGTTTCTGTAATCAATGTACTATTAAAATGTATAATCGATGAATTTTTGGCTCGTCTTAAATTATTAGAAATCGATACTTTTTTACCGCTGACCATATGCGACTCAACCTTATTTTATTTTTATCATATTAAAAAATTTGTACGCTGGTGTCTGCATGGTACCAAAAGATTCTATAATCAATGTATTATTAAAATGTATAATCGATGAATTTTTGGCTCGTCTTAAATTATTAGAAATCGATACTTTTTTACCGCTGACCCTATGCGACGCAACCTTATTTTTTGAATATCAAGTTAAAAAATTTGTACGCTGGTGTCTGTTTGGTACCAAATGATTCTGTAATCAATGTGCTATTAAAATGTATTATCGATGAATTTTTGGCTCGTCTTAAATTATTAGAAATCGATACTTTTTTACCGCTGACCCTATGCGACGCATCCTTAATTTATGTATAGCAAATGAAAAAGTTTGTACGCTGTTGTCTGCTTAGTACCAAAAGATTCTGTAATCAATGTACTATTAAAATGTATAATCGATGAATTTTTGGCTCGTCTTAAAATATTAGAAATTGATACTTTTTTGACGCGGACCCTGTGCGACGCATCCTTATTTTATTTTTATCATATTAAAAAATTTGTACGCTGGTGTCTGCATGGTACCAAAAGATTCTATAATCAATGTATTATTAAAATGTATAATCGATGAATTTTTGGCTCGTCTTAAATTATTAGAAATCGATACTTTTTTACCGCTGACCCTATGCGACGCAACCTTATTTTATGAATATCAAGTTAAAAAATTTGTACGCTGGTGTCTGCATGGTACCAAAAGATTCTATAATCAATGTATTATTAAAATGTATAATCGATGAATTTTTGGCTCGTCTTAAATTATTAGAAATCGATACTTTTTTACCGCTGACCCTATGCGACGCAACCTTATTTTATGAATATCAAGTTAAAAAATTTGTACGCTGGTGTCTGTTTGGTACCAAATGATTCTGTAATCAATGTGCTATTAAAATGTATTATCGATGAATTTTTGGCTCGTCTTAAAATATTAGAAATTAATATTTTTTTGACGCGGACCCTGTGCGACGCATCCTTATTTATGATTATCGTATTAAAAAATTTGTACGCTGGTGTCTGCATGGTACCAAAAGATTCTGTAATCAATGTACTACTAAAATGTATAATCGATGAATTTTTGGCTCGTCTCAAATTATTAGAAATCGATGCTTTTTTGCCGCTGACCCTATGCGACGCAACATTATTTTATGTATATCAAGTTAAAAAATTTGTACGCTGGTGTCTCTTTGGTACCAAATGATTCTGTAATCAATGTACTATTAAAATGTATAATAGATGAATTTTTGGTTCGTCTTAAAATATTTGAAATCGATACTTTTTACCGCTGATCCTGTGCGACGCATCCTTATTTTATGTTTATCGTATTAAAAAATTTGTACGCTGGTGTCTGCATTGTACCAAAAGATTCTGTAATCAATGTATTATTAAAATGTATAATCGATGAATTTTTGGCTCGTCTTAAATTATTAGAAATCGATACTTTTTTACCGCTGACCCTATGCGACGCAACCTTATTTTATGAATATCAAGTTAAAAAATTTGTACGCTGTTGTCTGTTTGATACCAAATGATTCTGTAATCAATGTACTATTAAAATGTATAATCGATGAATTTTTGGCTCGTCTTTAAATATTAGAAATCGATACTTTTTTACCGCTGATCCCATGCGACGCAACCTTATTTTACGAATATCAAGTTAAAAAATTTGTACGCTGGTGTCTGTTTGGTACCAAATGATTCTGTAATCAATGTACTATTAAAATGTATAATAGATGAATTTTTGGCTCGTCTGAAAATATTGGAAATCGATACTTTTTACCGCTGATCCTGTGCGACGCATCCTTATTTTATGTTTATCGTATTAAAAAATTTGTACGCTGGTGTCTGCATGGTACCAAAAGATTCTGTAATCAATGTGCTATTAAAATGTATAATCGACGAATTTTTGGCTCGTCTTAAATTATTAGAAATCGATACTTTTTTACCGCTGACCCTATGCGACGCAACCTTATTTTATGAATATCAAGTTAAAAAATTTGTACGCTGGTGTCTGCATGGTACCAAAAGATTCTATAATCAATGTATTATTAAAATGTATAATCGATGAATTTTTGGCTCGTCTTAAATTATTAGAAATCGATACTTTTTTACCGCTGACCCTATGCGACGCAACCTTATTTTATGAATATCAAGTTAAAAAATTTGTACGCTGGTGTCTGTTTGGTACCAAATGATTCTGTAATCAATGTGCTATTAAAATGTATTATCGATGAATTTTTGGCTCGTCTTAAAATATTAGAAATTAATATTTTTTTGACGCGGACCCTGTGCGACGCATCCTTATTTATGATTATCGTATTAAAAAATTTGTACGCTGGTGTCTGCATGGTACCAAAAGATTCTGTAATCAATGTACTACTAAAATGTATAATCGATGAATTTTTGGCTCGTCTTTAAATATTAGAAATCGATACTTTTTTACCGCTGATCCCATGCGACGCAACCTTATTTTATGAATATCAAGTTAAAAAATTTGTACGCTGGTGTCTGTTTGGTACCAAATGATTCTGTAATCAATGTACTATTAAAATGTATAATAGATGAACTTTTGGCTCGTCTTAAAATATTGGAAATCGATACTTTTTACCGCTGATCCTGTGCGACGCATCCTTATTTTATGTATATCGTATTAAAAAATTTGTACGCTGGTGTCTGCATGGTACCAAAAGATTCTGTAATCAATGTGCTATTAAAATGTATAATCGATGAATTTTTGGCTCGTCTTAAATTATTAGAAATCGATACTTTTTTACCGCTGACCCTATGCGACGCATCCTTAATTTATGTATAGCAAATGAAAAAGTTTGTACGCTGTTGTCTGCTTAGTACCAAAAGATTCTGTAATCAATGTACTATTAAAATATATAATCGATGAATTTTTGGCTCGTCTTAAAATATTAGAAATTGATACTTTTTTGACGCGGACCCTGTGCGACGCATCCTTATTTTATTTTTATCATATTAAAAAATTTGTACGCTGGTGTCTGCATGGTACCAAAAGATTCTATAATCAATGTATTATTAAAATGTATAATCGATGAATTTTTGGCTCGTCTTAAATTATTAGAAATCGATACTTTTTTACCGCTGACCCAATGCGACGCAACCTCATTTTATGAATATCAAGTTAAAACATTTGTACGCTGGTGTCTGTTTGGTACCAAATGATTCTGTAATCAATGTACTATTAAAATGCATAAGCGATGAATTTTTGGCTCGTCTTAAAATATTAGAAATTAATATTTTTTTGACGCGGACCCTGTGCGACGCATCCTTATTTATGATTATCGTATTAAAAAATTTGTACGCTGGTGTCTGCATGGTACCAAAAGATTCTGTAATCAATGTACTACTAAAATGTATAATCGATGAATTTTTGGCTCGTCTCAAATTATTAGAAATCGATGCTTTTTTGCCGCTGACCCAATGCGACGCAACATTATTTTATGTATATCAAGTTAAAAAATTTGTACGCTGGTGTCTCTTTGGTACCAAATGATTCTGTAATCAATGTACTATTAAAATGTATAATAGATGAATTTTTGGCTCGTCTTAAAATATTGGAAATCGATACTTTTTACCGCTGATCCTGTGCGACGCATCTTTAATTTATGTATAGCAAATGAAAAAGTTTGTACGCTGTTGTCTGCTTAGTACCAAAAGATTCTGTAATCAATGTACTATTAAAATGTATAATCGATGAATTTTTGGCTCGTCTTAAAATATTAGATATTGATACTTTTTTGACGCGGACCCTGTGCGACGCATCCTTATTTTATTTTATCATATTAAAAAATTTGTACGCTGGTGTCTGCATGGTACCAAAAGATTCTATAATCAATGTATTATTAAAATGTATAATCGATGAATTTTTGGCTCGTCTTAAATTATTAGAAATCGATACTTTTTTACCGCTGACCCTATGCGACGCAACTTTATTTTATGAATATCAAGTTAAAAAATTTGTACGCTGGTGTCTGTTTGGTACCAAATGATTCTGTAATCAATGTGCTATTAAAATGTATTATCGATGAATTTTTGGCTCGTCTTAAATTATTAGAAATCGATACTTTTTTACCGCTGACCCTATGCGACGCATCCTTAATTTATGTATAGCAAATGAAAAAGTTTGTACGCTGTTGTCTGCTTAGTACCAAAAGATTCTGTAATCAATGTACTATTAAAATGTATAATCGATGAATTTTTGGCTCATCTTAAAATATTAGAAATTGATACTTTTTTGACGCGGACCCTGTGCGACGCATCCTTATTTTATTTTTATCATATTAAAAAATTTGTACGCTGGTGTCTGCATGGTACCAAAAGATTCTATAATCAATGTATTATTAAAATGTATAATCGATGAATTTTTGGCTCGTCTTAAATTATTAAAAATCGATACTTTTTTACCGCTGACCCTATGCGACGCAACCTCATTTTATGAATATCAAGTTAAAAAATTTGTACGCTGGTGTCTGTTTGGTACCAAATGATTCTGTAATCAATGTACTATTAAAATGCATAATCGATGAATTTTTGGCTCGTCTTAAAATATTAGAAATTAATATTTTTTTGACGCGGACCCTGTGCGACGCATCCTTATTTATGATTATCGTATTAAAAAATTTGTACGCTGGTGTCTGCATGGTACCAAAAGATTCTGTAATCAATGTACTACTAAAATGTATAATCGATGAATTTTTGGCTCGTCTCAAATTATTAGAAATCGATGCTTTTTTGCCGCTGACCCTATGCGACGCAACATTATTTTATGTATATCAAGTTAAAAAATTTGTACGCTGGTGTCTCTTTGGTACCAAATGATTCTGTAATCAATGTACTATTAAAATGTATAATAGATGAATTTTTGGCTCGTCTTAAAATATTGGAAATCGATACTTTTTACCGCTGATCCTGTGCGACGCATCCTTAATTTATGTATAGCAAATGAAAAAGTTTGTACGCTGTTGTCTGCTTAGTACCAAAAGATTCTGTAATCAATGTACTATTAAAATGTATAATCGTTGAATTTTTGGCTCGTCTTAAAATATTAGAAATTGATACTTTTTTGACGCGGACCCTGTGCGACGCATCCTTATTATATTTTTATCATATTAAAAAATTTGTACGCTGGTGTCTGCATGGTACCAAAAGATTCTGTAATCAATGTATTCTTAAAATGTATAATCGATGAATTTTTGGCTCGTCTTAAATTATTAGAAATCGATACTTTTTTACCGCTGACCCTATGCGACGCAACCTTATTTTATGAATATCAAGTTAAAAAATTTGTACGCTGGTGTCTGTTTGGTACCAAATGATTCTGTAATCAATGTACTATTAAAATGCATAATCGATGAATTTTTGGCTCGTCTTAAAATATTAGAAATTAATATTTTTTTGACGCGGACCCTGTGCGACGCATCCTTATTTATGATTATCATATTAAAAAATTTGTACGCTGGTGTCTGCATGGTACCAAAAGATTCTGTAATCAATGTACTATTAAAATGTATAATCGATGAATTTTTGGCTCGTCTTAAAATATTAGAAATTGATACTTTTTTGACGCGGACCCTGTGCGACGCATCCTTATTTTATTTTTATCATATTAAAAAATTTGTACGCTGGTGTCTGCATGGTACCAAAAGATTCTGTAATCAATGTATTATTAAAATGTATAATCGATGAATTTTTGGCTCGTCTTAAATTATTAGAAATCGATACTTTTTTACCGCTGACCCTATGCGACGCAACCTTATTTTATGAATATCAAGTTAAAAAACTTGTACGCTGGTGTCTGTTTGGTACCAAATGATTCTGTAATCAATGTACTATTAAAATGTATAATAGATGAATTTTTGGCTCGTCTTAAAATATTGGAAATCGATACTTTTTACCGCTGATCCTGTGCGACGCATCCTTATTTTATGTTTATCGTATTAAAAAATTTGTACGCTGGTGTCTGCATGGTACCAAAAGTTTCTGTAATCAATGTACTATTAAAATGTATAATCGATGAATTTTTGGCTCGTCTTAAATTATTAGAAATCGATACTTTTTTACCGCTGACCATATGCGACTCAACCTTATTTTATTTTTATCATATTAAAAAATTTGTACGCTGGTGTCTGCATGGTACCAAAAGATTCTATAATCAATGTATTATTAAAATGTATAATCGATGAATTTTTGGCTCGTCTTAAATTATTAGAAATCGATACTTTTTTACCGCTGACCCTATGCGACGCAACCTTATTTTTTGAATATCAAGTTAAAAAATTTGTACGCTGGTGTCTGTTTGGTACCAAATGATTCTGTAATCAATGTGCTATTAAAATGTATTATCGATGAATTTTTGGCTCGTCTTAAATTATTAGAAATCGATACTTTTTTACCGCTGACCCTATGCGACGCATCCTTAATTTATGTATAGCAAATGAAAAAGTTTGTACGCTGTTGTCTGCTTAGTACCAAAAGATTCTGTAATCAATGTACTATTAAAATGTATAATCGATGAATTTTTGGCTCGTCTTAAAATATTAGAAATTGATACTTTTTTGACGCGGACCCTGTGCGACGCATCCTTATTTTATTTTTATCATATTAAAAAATTTGTACGCTGGTGTCTGCATGGTACCAAAAGATTCTATAATCAATGTATTATTAAAATGTATAATCGATGAATTTTTGGCTCGTCTTAAATTATTAGAAATCGATACTTTTTTACCGCTGACCCTATGCAACGCAACCTTATTTTATGAATATCAAGTTAAAAAATTTGTACGCTGGTGTCTGCATGGTACCAAAAGATTCTATAATCAATGTATTATTAAAATGTATAATCGATGAATTTTTGGCTCGTCTTAAATTATTAGAAATCGATACTTTTTTACCGCTGACCCTATGCGACGCAACCTTATTTTATGAATATCAAGTTAAAAAATTTGTACGCTGGTGTCTGTTTGGTACCAAATGATTCTGTAATCAATGTGCTATTAAAATGTATTATCGATGAATTTTTGGCTCGTCTTAAAATATTAGAAATTAATATTTTTTTGACGCGGACCCTGTGCGACGCATCCTTATTTATGATTATCGTATTAAAAAATTTGTACGCTGGTGTCTGCATGGTACCAAAAGATTCTGTAATCAATGTACTACTAAAATGTATAATCGATGAATTTTTGGCTCGTCTCAAATTATTAGAAATCGATGCTTTTTTGCCGCTGACCCTATGCGACGCAACATTATTTTATGTATATCAAGTTAAAAAATTTGTACGCTGGTGTCTCTTTGGTACCAAATGATTCTGTAATCAATGTACTATTAAAATGTATAATAGATGAATTTTTGGTTCGTCTTAAAATATTTGAAATCGATACTTTTTACCGCTGATCCTGTGCGACGCATCCTTATTTTATGTTTATCGTATTAAAAAATTTGTACGCTGGTGTCTGCATTGTACCAAAAGATTCTGTAATCAATGTATTATTAAAATGTATAATCGATGAATTTTTGGCTCGTCTTAAATTATTAGAAATCGATACTTTTTTACCGCTGACCCTATGCGACGCAACCTTATTTTATGAATATCAAGTTAAAAAATTTGTACGCTGTTGTCTGTTTGGTACCAAATGATTCTGTAATCAATGTACTATTAAAATGTATAATCGATGAATTTTTGGCTCGTCTTTAAATATTAGAAATCGATACTTTTTTACCGCTGATCCCATGCGACGCAACCTTATTTTACGAATATCAAGTTAAAAAATTTGTACGCTGGTGTCTGTTTGGTACCAAATGATTCTGTAATCAATGTACTATTAAAATGTATAATAGATGAATTTTTGGCTCGTCTGAAAATATTGGAAATCGATACTTTTTACCGCTGATCCTGTGCGACGCATCCTTATTTTATGTTTATCGTATTAAAAAATTTGTACGCTGGTGTCTGCATGGTACCAAAAGATTCTGTAATCAATGTGCTATTAAAATGTATAATCGACGAATTTTTGGCTCGTCTTAAATTATTAGAAATCGATACTTTTTTACCGCTGACCCTATGCGACGCAACCTTATTTTATGAATATCAAGTTAAAAAATTTGTACGCTGGTGTCTGCATGGTACCAAAAGATTCTATAATCAATGTATTATTAAAATGTATAATCGATGAATTTTTGGCTCGTCTTAAATTATTAGAAATCGATACTTTTTTACCGCTGACCCTATGCGACGCAACCTTATTTTATGAATATCAAGTTAAAAAATTTGTACGCTGGTGTCTGTTTGGTACCAAATGATTCTGTAATCAATGTGCTATTAAAATGTATTATCGATGAATTTTTGGCTCGTCTTAAAATATTAGAAATTAATATTTTTTTGACGCGGACCCTGTGCGACGCATCCTTATTTATGATTATCGTATTAAAAAATTTGTACGCTGGTGTCTGCATGGTACCAAAAGATTCTGTAATCAATGTCCTACTAAAATGTATAATCGATGAATTTTTGGCTCGTCTTTAAATATTAGAAATCGATACTTTTTTACCGCTGATCCCATGCGACGCAACCTTATTTTATGAATATCAAGTTAAAAAATTTGTACGCTGGTGTCTGTTTGGTACCAAATGATTCTGTAATCAATGTACTATTAAAATGTATAATAGATGAACTTTTGGCTCGTCTTAAAATATTGGAAATCGATACTTTTTACCGCTGATCCTGTGCGACGCATCCTTATTTTATGTTTATCGTATTAAAAAATTTGTACGCTGGTGTCTGCATGGTACCAAAAGATTCTGTAATCAATGTGCTATTAAAATGTATAATCGATGAATTTTTGGCTCGTCTTAAATTATTAGAAATCGATACTTTTTTACCGCTGACCCTATGCGACGCATCCTTAATTTATGTATAGCAAATGAAAAAGTTTGTACGCTGTTGTCTGCTTAGTACCAAAAGATTCTGTAATCAATGTACTATTAAAATATATAATCGATGAATTTTTGGCTCGTCTTAAAATATTAGAAATTGATACTTTTTTGACGCGGACCCTGTGCGACGCATCCTTATTTTATTTTTATCATATTAAAAAATTTGTACGCTGGTGTCTGCATGGTACCAAAAGATTCTATAATCAATGTATTATTAAAATGTATAATCGATGAATTTTTGGCTCGTCTTAAATTATTAGAAATCGATACTTTTTTACCGCTGACCCAATGCGACGCAACCTCATTTTATGAATATCAAGTTAAAACATTTGTACGCTGGTGTCTGTTTGGTACCAAATGATTCTGTAATCAATGTACTATTAAAATGCATAAGCGATGAATTTTTGGCTCGTCTTAAAATATTAGAAATTAATATTTTTTTGACGCGGACCCTGTGCGACGCATCCTTATTTATGATTATCGTATTAAAAAATTTGTACGCTGGTGTCTGCATGGTACCAAAAGATTCTGTAATCAATGTACTACTAAAATGTATAATCGATGAATTTTTGGCTCGTCTCAAATTATTAGAAATCGATGCTTTTTTGCCGCTGACCCAATGCGACGCAACATTATTTTATGTATATCAAGTTAAAAAATTTGTACGCTGGTGTCTCTTTGGTACCAAATGATTCTGTAATCAATGTACTATTAAAATGTATAATAGATGAATTTTTGGCTCGTCTTAAAATATTGGAAATCGATACTTTTTACCGCTGATCCTGTGCGACGCATCCTTAATTTATGTATAGCAAATGAAAAAGTTTGTACGCTGTTGTCTGCTTAGTACCAAAAGATTCTGTAATCAATGTACTATTAAAATGTATAATCGTTGAATTTTTGGCTCGTCTTAAAATAATAGAAATTGATACTTTTTTGACGCGGACCCTGTGCGACGCATCCTTATTATATTTTTATCATATTAAAAAATTTGTACGCTGGTGTCTGCATGGTACCAAAAGATTCTGTAATCAATGTATTATTAAAATGTATAATCGATGAATTTTTGGCTCGTCTTAAATTATTAGAAATCGATACTTTTTTACCGCTGACCCTATGCGACGCAACCTTATTTTATGAATATCAAGTTAAAAAATTTGTACGCTGGTGTCTGTTTGGTACCAAATGATTCTGTAATCAATGTACTATTAAAATGCATAATCGATGAATTTTTGACTCGTCTTAAAATATTAGAAATTAATATTTTTTTGACGCGGACCCTGTGCGACGCATCCTTATTTATGATTATCATATTAAAAAATTTGTACGCTGGTGTCTGCATGGTACCAAAAGATTCTGTAATCAATGTACTATTAAAATGTATAATCGATGAATTTTTGGCTCGTCTTAAAATATTAGAAATTGATACTTTTTTGACGCGGACCCTGTGCGACGCATCCTTATTTTATTTTTATCATATTAAAAAATTTGTACGCTGGTGTCTGCATGGTACCAAAAGATTCTGTAATCAATGTATTATTAAAATGTATAATCGATGAATTTTTGGCTCGTCTTAAATTATTAGAAATCGATACTTTTTTACCGCTGACCCTATGCGACGCAACCTTATTTTATGAATATCAAGTTAAAAAACTTGTACGCTGGTGTCTGTTTGGTACCAAATGATTCTGTAATCAATGTACTATTAAAATGTATAATAGATGAATTTTTGGCTCGTCTTAAAATATTGGAAATCGATACTTTTTACCGCTGATCCTGTGCGACGCATCCATATTTTATGTTTATCGTATTAAAAAATTTGTACGCTGGTGTCTGCATGGTACCAAAAGATTCTGTAATCAATGTGCTATTAAAATGTATAATCGATGAATTTTTGGCTCGTCTTAAAATATTGGAAATCGATACTTTTTACCGCTGACCATATGCGACTCAACCTTATTTTATTTTTATCATATTAAAAAATTTGTACGCTGGTGTCTGCATGGTACCAAAAGATTCTATAATCAATGTATTATTAAAATGTATATTCGATGAATTTTTGGCTCGTCTTAAATTATTAGAAATCGATACTTTTTTACCGCTGACCCTATGCGACGCAACCTTATTTTATGAATATCAAGTTAAAAAATTTGTACGCTGGTGTCTGTTTGGTACCAAATGATTCTGTAATCAATGTGCTATTAAAATGTATTATCGATGAATTTTTGGCTCGTCTTAAAATATTAGAAATTAATATTTTTTTGACGCGGACCCTGTGCGACGCATCCTTATTTATGATTATCATATTAAAAAATTTGTACGCTGGTGTCTGCATGGTACCAAAAGATTCTGTAATCAATGTACTATTAAAATGTATAATCGATGAATTTTTGGCTCGTCTTAAAATATTAGAAATTGATACTTTTTTGACGCGGACCCTGTGCGACGCATCCTTATTTTATTTTTATCATATTAAAAAATTTGTACGCTGGTGTCTGCATGGTACCAAAAGATTCTGTAATCAATGTATTATTAAAATGTATAATCGATGAATTTTTGGCTCGTCTTAAATTATTAGAAATCGATACTTTTTTACCGCTGACCCTGTGCGACGCATCCTTATTTTATGTTTATCGTATTAAAAAATTTGTACGCTGGTGTCTGCATGGTACCAAGAGATTCTGTAATCAATGTGCTATTAAAATGTATAATCGATGAATTTTTGGCTCGTCTTAAAATATTGGAAATCTAACTTTTTTACCGCTGACCCTATGCGACGCAACCTTATTTTAGGTATATCAAGTTAAAAAATTTGTACGCTGTTGTCTGTTTGGTACCAAATGATTCTGTAATCAATGTACTATTAAAATTTATAATAGATGAATTTTTGGCTCCTCTTAAGATATTGGAAATCGATACTTTTTACCGCTGATCCTGTGCGACGCATCCATATTTTATGTTTATCGTATTAAAAAATTTGTACGCTGGTGTCTGCATGGTACCAAATGATTCTGAAATCAATGTGCTATTAAAATGTATTATCGATGAATTTTTGGCTCGTCTTAAATTATTAGAAATCGATACTTTTTTACCGCTGACCCTATGCGACGCATCCTTAATTTATGTATAGCAAATGAAAAAGTTTGTACGCTGTTGTCTGCTTAGTACCAAAAGATTCTGTAATCAATGTACTATTAAAATGTATAATCGATGAATTTTTGGCTCGTCTTAAAATATTAGAAATTGATACTTTTTTGACGCGGACCCTGTGCGACGCATCCTTATTTTATTTTTATCATATTAAAAAATTTGTACGCTGGTGTCTGCATGGTACCAAAAGATTCTATAATCAATGTATTATTAAAATGTATAATCGATGAATTTTTGGCTCGTCTTAAATTATTAGAAATCGATACTTTTTTACCGCTGACCCTATGCGACGCAACCTCATTTTATGAATATCAAGTTAAAAAATTTGTACGCTGGTGTCTGTTTGGTACCAAATGATTCTGTAATCAATGTACTATTAAAATGCATAATCGATGAATTTTTGGCTCGTCTTAAAATATTAGAAATTAATATTTTTTTGACGCGGACCCTGTGCGACGCATCCTTATTTATGATTATCGTATTAAAAAATTTGTACGCTGGTGTCTGCATGGTACCAAAAGATTCTGTAATCAATGTACTACTAAAATGTATAATCGATGAATTTTTGGCTCGTCTCAAATTATTAGAAATCGATGCTTTTTTGCCGCTGACCCTATGCGACGCAACATTATTTTATGTATATCAAGTTAAAAAATTTGTACGCTGGTGTCTCTTTGGTACCAAATGATTCTGTAATCAATGTACTATTAAAATGTATAATAGATGAATTTTTGGCTCGTCTTAAAATATTGGAAATCGATACTTTTTACCGCTGATCCTGTGCGACGCATCCTTAATTTATGTATAGCAAATGAAAAAGTTTGTACGCTGTTGTCTGCTTAGTACCAAAAGATTCTGTAATCAATGTACTATTAAAATGTATAAACGTTGAATTTTTGGCTCGTCTTAAAATAATAGAAATTGATACTTTTTTGACGCGGACCCTGTGCGACGCATACTTATTATATTTTTATTATATTAAAAAATTTGTACGCTGGTGTCTGCATGGTACCAAAAGATTCTGTAATCAATGTATTATTAAAATGTATAATCGATGAATTTTTGGCTCGTCTTAAATTATTAGAAATCGATACTTTTTTACCGCTGACCCTATGCGACGCAACCTTATTTTATGAATATCAAGTTAAAAAATTTGTACGCTGGTGTCTGTTTGGTATCAAAAGATTCTGTAATCAATGTACTATTAAAATGCATAATCGATGAATTTTTGGCTCGTCTTAAAATATTAGAAATTAATATTTTTTTGACGCGGACCCTGTGCGACGCATCCTTATTTATGATTATCATATTAAAAAATTTGTACGCTGGTGTCTGCATGGTACCAAAAGATTCTGTAATCAATGTACTATTAAAATGTATAATCGATGAATTTTTGGCTCGTCTTAAAATATTAGAAATTGATACTTTTTTGACGCGGACCCTGTGCGACGCATCCTTATTTTATTTTTATCATATTAAAAAATTTGTACGCTGGTGTCTGCATGGTACCAAAAGATTCTGTAATCAATGTATTATTAAAATGTATAATCGATGAATTTTTGGCTCGTCTTAAATTATTAGAAATCGATACTTTTTTACCGCTGACCCTATGCGACGCAACCTTATTTTATGAATATCAAGTTAAAAAACTTGTACGCTGGTGTCTGTTTGGTACCAAATGATTCTGTAATCAATGTACTATTAAAATGTATAATAGATGAATTTTTGGCTCGTCTTAAAATATTGGAAATCGATACTTTTTACCGCTGATCCTGTGCGACGCATCCATATTTTATGTTTATCGTATTAAAAAATTTGTACGCTGGTGTCTGCATGGTACCAAAAGATTCTGTAATCAATGTGCTATTAAAATGTATAATCGATGAATTTTTGGCTCGTCTTAAAATATTGGAAATCGATACTTTTTACCGCTGACCATATGCGACTCAACCTTATTTTATTTTTATCATATTAAAAAATTTGTACGCTGGTGTCTGCATGGTACCAAAAGATTCTATAATCAATGTATTATTAAAATGTATATTCGATGAATTTTTGGCTCGTCTTAAATTATTAGAAATCGATACTTTTTTACCGCTGACCCTATGCGACGCAACCTTATTTTATGAATATCAAGTTAAAAAATTTGTACGCTGGTGTCTGTTTGGTACCAAATGATTCTGTAATCAATGTGCTATTAAAATGTATTATCGATGAATTTTTGGCTCGTCTTAAATTATTAGAAATCGATACTTTTTTACCGCTGACCCTATGCGACGCATCCTTAATTTATGTATAGCAAATGAAAAAGTTTGTACGCTGTTGTCTGCTTAGTACCAAAAGATTCTGTAATGAATGTACTATTAAAATGTATAATCGATGAATTTTTGGCTCGTCTTAAAATATTAGAAATTAATATTTTTTTGACGCGGACCCTGTGCGACGCATCCTTATTTATGATTATCGTATTAAAAAATTTGTACGCTGGTGTCTGCATGGTACCAAAAGATTCTGTAATCAATGTACTACTAAAATGTATAATTGATGAATTTTTGGCTCGTCTTTAAATATTAGAAATCGATACTTTTTTACCGCTGATCCCATGCGACGCAACCTTATTTTATGAATATCAAATTAAAAAATTTGTACGCTGGTGTCTGTTTGGTACCAAATGATTCTGTAATCAATGTACTATTAAAATGTATAATAGATGAATTTTTGGCTCGTCTTAAAATATTGGAAATCGATACTTTTTACCGCTGATCCTGTGCGACGCATCCTTATTTTATGTTTATCGTATTAAAAAATTTGTACGCTGGTGTCTGCATGGTACCAAAAGATTCTGTAATCAATGTGCTATTAAAATGTATAATCGATGAATTTTTGGCTCGTCTTAAAATATTGGAAATCTAACTTTTTTACCGCTGACCCTATGCGACGCAACCTTATTTTAGGTATATCAAGTTAAAAAATTTGTACGCTGTTGTCTGTTTGGTACCAAATGATTCTGTAATCAATGTACTATTAAAATTTATAATAGATGAATTTTTGGCTCCTCTTAAGATATTGGAAATCGATACTTTTTACCGCTGATCCTGTGCGACGCATCCATATTTTATGTTTATCGTATTAAAAAATTTGTACGCTGGTGTCTGCATGGTACCAAATGATTCTGTAATCAATGTGCTATTAAAATGTATTATCGATGAATTTTTGGCTCGTCTTAAATTATTAGAAATCGATACTTTTTTACCGCTGACCCTATGCGACGCATCCTTAATTTATGTATAGCAAATGAAAAAGTTTGTACGCTGTTGTCTGCTTAGTACCAAAAGATTCTGTAATCAATGTACTATTAAAATGTATAATCGATGAATTTTTGGCTCGTCTTAAAATATTAGAAATTGATACTTTTTTGACGCGGACCCTGTGCGACGCATCCTTATTTTATTTTTATCATATTAAAAAATTTGTACGCTGGTGTCTGCATGGTACCAAAAGATTCTATAATCAATGTATTATTAAAATGTATAATCGATGAATTTTTGGCTCGTCTTAAATTATTAGAAATCGATACTTTTTTACCGCTGACCCTATGCGACGCAACCTCATTTTATGAATATCAAGTTAAAAAATTTGTACGCTGGTGTCTGTTTGGTACCAAATGATTCTGTAATCAATGTACTATTAAAATGCATAATCGATGAATTTTTGGCTCGTCTTAAAATATTAGAAATTAATATTTTTTTGACGCGGACCCTGTGCGACGCATCCTTATTTATGATTATCGTATTAAAAAATTTGTACGCTGGTGTCTGCATGGTACCAAAAGATTCTGTAATCAATGTACTACTAAAATGTATAATCGATGAATTTTTGGCTCGTCTCAAATTATTAGAAATCGATGCTTTTTTGCCGCTGACCCTATGCGACGCAACATTATTTTATGTATATCAAGTTAAAAAATTTGTACGCTGGTGTCTCTTTGGTACCAAATGATTCTGTAATCAATGTACTATTAAAATGTATAATAGATGAATTTTTGGCTCGTCTTAAAATATTGGAAATCGATACTTTTTACCGCTGATCCTGTGCGACGCATCCTTAATTTATGTATAGCAAATGAAAAAGTTTGTACGCTGTTGTCTGCTTAGTACCAAAAGATTCTGTAATCAATGTACTATTAAAATGTATAAACGTTGAATTTTTGGCTCGTCTTAAAATAATAGAAATTGATACTTTTTTGACGCGGACCCTGTGCGACGCATCCTTATTATATTTTTATCATATTAAAAAATTTGTACGCTGGTGTCTGCATGGTACCAAAAGATTCTGTAATCAATGTATTATTAAAATGTATAATCGATGAATTTTTGGCTCGTCTTAAATTATTAGAAATCGATACTTTTTTACCGCTGACCCTATGCGACGCAACCTTATTTTATGAATATCAAGTTAAAAAATTTGTACGCTGGTGTCTGTTTGGTACCAAATGATTCTGTAATCAATGTACTATTAAAATGCATAATCGATGAATTTTTGGCTCGTCTTAAAATATTAGAAATTAATATTTTTTTGACGCGGACACTGTGCGACGCATCCTTATTTATGATTATCATATTAAAAAATTTGTACGCTGGTGTCTGCATGGTACCAAAAGATTCTGTAATCAATGTACTATTAAAATGTATAATCGATGAATTTTTGGCTCGTCTTAAAATATTAGAAATTGATACTTTTTTGACGCGGACCCTGTGCGACGCATCCTTATTTTATTTTTATCATATTAAAAAATTTGTACGCTGGTGTCTGCATGGTACCAAAAGATTCTGTAATCAATGTATTATTAAAATGTATAATCGATGAATTTTTGGCTCGTCTTAAATTATTAGAAATCGATACTTTTTTACCGCTGACCCTATGCGACGCAACCTTATTTTATGAATATCAAGTTAAAAAACTTGTACGCTGGTGTCTGTTTGGTACCAAATGATTCTGTAATCAATGTACTATTAAAATGTATAATAGATGAATTTTTGGCTCGTCTTAAAATATTGGAAATCGATACTTTTTACCGCTGATCCTGTGCGACGCATCCATATTTTATGTTTATCGTATTAAAAAATTTGTACGCTGGTGTCTGCATGGTACCAAAAGATTCTGTAATCAATGTGCTATTAAAATGTATAATCGATGAATTTTTGGCTCGTCTTAAAATATTGGAAATCGATACTTTTTACCGCTGACCATATGCGACTCAACCTTATTTTATTTTTATCATATTAAAAAATTTGTACGCTGGTGTCTGCATGGTACCAAAAGATTCTATAATCAATGTATTATTAAAATGTATATTCGATGAATTTTTGGCTCGTCTTAAATTATTAGAAATCGATACTTTTTTACCGCTGACCCTATGCGACGCAACCTTATTTTATGAATATCAAGTTAAAAAATTTGTACGCTGGTGTCTGTTTGGTACCAAATGATTCTGTAATCAATGTGCTATTAAAATGTATTATCGATGAATTTTTGGCTCGTCTTAAATTATTAGAAATCGATACTTTTTTACCGCTGACCCTATGCGACGCATCCTTAATTTATGTATAGCAAATGAAAAAGTTTGTACGCTGTTGTCTGCTTAGTACCAAAAGATTCTGTAATCAATGTACTATTAAAATGTATAATCGATGAATTTTTGGCTCGTCTTAAAATATTAGAAATTGATACTTTTTTGACGCGGACCCTGTGCGACGCATCCTTATTTTATTTTTATCATATTAAAAAATTTGTACGCTGGTGTCTGCATGGTACCAAAAGATTCTATAATCAATGTATTATTAAAATGTATAATCGATGAATTTTTGGCTCGTCTTAAATTATTAGAAATCGATACTTTTTTACCGCTGACCCTATGCGACGCAACCTTATTTTATGAATATCAAGTTAAAAAATTTGTACGCTGGTGTCTGTTTGGTACCAAATGATTCTGTAATCAATGTGCTATTAAAATGTATTATCGATGAATTTTTGGCTCGTCTTAAATTATTAGAAATCGATACTTTTTTACCGCTGACCCTATGCGACGCATCCTTAATTTATGTATAGCAAATGAAAAAGTTTGTACGCTGTTGTCTGCTTAGTACCAAAAGATTCTGTAATCAATGTACTATTAAAATGTATAATCGATGAATTTTTGGCTCGTCTTAAAATATTAGAAATTGATACTTATTTGACGCGGACCCTGTGCGACGCATCCTTATTTTATTTTTATCATATTAAAAAATTTGTACGCTGGTGTCTGCATGGTACCAAAAGATTCTATAATCAATGTATTATTAAAATGTATAATCGATGAATTTTTGGCTCGTCTTAAATTATTAGAAATCGATACTTTTTTACCGCTGACTCTATGCGACGCAACCTCATTTTATGAATATCAAGTTAAAAAATTTGTACGCTGGTGTCTGTTTGGTACCAAATGATTCTGTAATCAATGTACTATTAAAATGCATAATCGATGAATTTTTGGCTCGTCTTAAAATATTAGAAATTAATATTTTTTTGACGCGGACCCTGTGCGACGCATCCTTATTTATGATTATCGTATTAAAAAATTTGTACGCTGGTGTCTGCATGGTACCAAAAGATTCTGTAATCAATGTACTACTAAAATGTATAATCGATGAATTTTTGGCTCGTCTCAAATTATTAGAAATCGATGCTTTTTTGCCGCTGACCCTATGCGACGCAACATTATTTTATGTATATCAAGTTAAAAAATTTGTACGCTGGTGTCTCTTTGGTACCAAATGATTCTGTAATCAATGTACTATTAAAATGTATAATAGATGAATTTTTGGCTCGTCTTAAAATATTGGAAATCGATACTTTTTACCGCTGATCCTGTGCGACGCATCCTTAATTTATGTATAGCAAATGAAAAAGTTTGTACGCTGTTGTCTGCTTAGTACCAAAAGATTCTGTAATCAATGTACTATTAAAATGTATAATCGTTGAATTTTTGGCTCGTCTTAAAATATTAGAAATTGATACTTTTTTGACGCGGACCCTGTGCGACGCATCCTTATTATATTTTTATCATATTAAAAAATTTGTACGCTGGTGTCTGCATGGTACCAAAAGATTCTGTAATCAATGTATTATTAAAATGTATAATCGATGAATTTTTGGCTCGTCTTAAATTATTAGAAATCGATACTTTTTTACCGCTGACCCTATGCGACGCAACCTTATTTTATGAATATCAAGTTAAAAAATTTGTACGCTGGTGTCTGTTTGGTACCAAATGATTCTGTAATCAATGTACTATTAAAATGCATAATCGATGAATTTTTGGCTCGTCTTAAAATATTAGAAATTAATATTTTTTTGACGCGGACCCTGTGCGACGCATCCTTATTTATGATTATCATATTAAAAAATTTGTACGCTGGTGTCTGCATGGTACCAAAAGATTCTGTAATCAATGTACTATTAAAATGTATAATCGATGAATTTTTGGCTCGTCTTAAAATATTAGAAATTAATATTTTTTTGACGCGGACCCTGTGCGACGCATCCTTATTTATGATTATCATATTAAAAAATTTGTACGCTGGTGTCTGCATGGTACCAAAAGATTCTGTAATCAATGTACTATTAAAATGTATAATCGATGAATTTTTGGCTCGTCTTAAAATATTAGAAATTGATACTTTTTTGACGCGGACCCTGTGCGACGCATCCTTATTTTATTTTTATCATATTAAAAAATTTGTACGCTGGTGTCTGCATGGTACCAAAAGATTCTGTAATCAATGTATTATTAAAATGTATAATCGATGAATTTTTGGCTCGTCTTAAATTATTAGAAATCGATACTTTTTTACCGCTGACCCTATGCGACGCAACCTTATTTTATGAATATCAAGTTAAAAAACTTGTACGCTGGTGTCTGTTTGGTACCAAATGATTCTGTAATCAATGTGCTATTAAAATGTATTATCGATGAATTTTTGGCTCGTCTTAAAATATTAGAAATTAATATTTTTTTGACGCGGACCCTGTGCGACGCATCCTTATTTATGATTATCGTATTAAAAAATTTGTACGCTGGTGTCTGCATGGTACCAAAAGATTCTGTAATTAATGTACTACTAAAATGTATAATCGATGAATTTTTGGCTCGTCTTTAAATATTAGAAATCAATACTTTTTTACCGCTGATCCCATGCGACGCAACCTTATTTTATGAATATCAAGTTAAAAAATTTGTACGCTGGTGTCTGTTTGGTACCAAATGATTCTGTAATCAATGTACTATTAAAATGTATAATAGATGAATTTTTGGCTCGTCTTAAAATATTGGAAATCGATACTTTTTACCGCTGATCCTGTGCGACGCATCCTTATTTTATGTTTATCGTATTAAAAAATTTGTACGCTGGTGTCTGCATGGTACCAAAAGATTCTGTAATCAATGTGCTATTAAAATGTATAATCGATGAATTTTTGGCTCGTCTTAAAATATTGGAAATCTAACTTTTTTACCGCTGACCCTATGCGACGCAACCTTATTTTAGGTATATCAAGTTAAAAAATTTGTACGCTGTTGTCTGTTTGGTACCAAATGATTCTGTAATCAATGTACTATTAAAATTTATAATAGATGAATTTTTGGCTCCTCTTAAGATATTGGAAATCGATACTTTTTACCGCTGATCCTGTGCGACGCATCCATATTTTATGTTTATCGTATTAAAAAATTTGTACGCTGGTGTCTGCATGGTACCAAATGATTCTGTAATCAATGTGCTATTAAAATGTATTATCGATGAATTTTTGGCTCGTCTTAAATTATTAGAAATCGATACTTTTTTACCGCTGACCCTATGCGACGCATCCTTAATTTATGTATAGCAAATGAAAAAGTTTGTACGCTGTTGTCTGCTTAGTACCAAAAGATTCTGTAATCAATGTACTATTAAAATGTATAATCGATGAATTTTTGGCTCGTCTTAAAATATTAGAAATTGATACTTTTTTGACGCGGACCCTGTGCGACGCATACTTATTTTATTTTTATCATATTAAAAAATTTGTACGCTGGTGTCTGCATGGTACCAAAAGATTCTATAATCAATGTATTATTAAAATGTATAATCGATGAATTTTTGGCTCGTCTTAAATTATTAGAAATCGATACTTTTTTACCGCTGACCCTATGCGACGCAACCTCATTTTATGAATATCAAGTTAAAAAATTTGTACGCTGGTGTCTGTTTGGTACCAAATGATTCTGTAATCAATGTACTATTAAAATGCATAATCGATGAATTTTTGGCTCGTCTTAAAATATTAGAAATTAATATTTTTTTGACGCGGACCCTGTGCGACGCATCCTTATTTATGATTATCGTATTAAAAAATTTGTACGCTGGTGTCTGCATGGTACCAAAAGATTCTGTAATCAATGTACTACTAAAATGTATAATCGATGAATTTTTGGCTCGTCTCAAATTATTAGAAATCGATGCTTTTTTGCCGCTGACCCTATGCGACGCAACATTATTTTATGTATATCAAGTTAAAAAATTTGTACGCTGGTGTCTCTTTGGTACCAAATGATTCTGTAATCAATGTACTATTAAAATGTATAATAGATGAATTTTTGGCTCGTCTTAAAATATTGGAAATCGATACTTTTTACCGCTGATCCTGTGTGACGCATCCTTAATTTATGTATAGCAAATGAAAAAGTTTGTACGCTGTTGTCTGCTTAGTACCAAAAGATTCTGTAATCAATGTACTATTAAAATGTATAATCGTTGAATTTTTGGCTCGTCTTAAAATAATAGAAATTGATACTTTTTTGACGCGGACCCTGTGCGACGCATCCTTATTATATTTTTATCATATTAAAAAATTTGTACGCTGGTGTCTGCATGGTACCAAAAGATTCTGTAATCAATGTATTATTAAAATGTATAATCGATGAATTTTTGGCTCGTCTTAAATTATTAGAAATCGATACTTTTTTACCGCTGACCCTATGCGACGCAACCTTATTTTATGAATATCAAGTTAAAAAATTTGTACGCTGGTGTCTGTTTGGTACCAAATGATTCTGTAATCAATGTACTATTAAAATGCATAATCGATGAATTTTTGGCTCGTCTTAAAATATTAGAAATTAATATTTTTTTGACGCGGACCCTGTGCGACGCATCCTTATTTATGATTATCATATTAAAAAATTTGTACGCTGGTGTCTGCATGGTACCAAAAGATTCTGTAATCAATGTACTATTAAAATGTATAATCGATGAATTTTTGGCTCGTCTTAAAATATTAGAAATTGATACTTTTTTGACGCGGACCCTGTGCGACGCATCCTTATTTTATTTTTATCATATTAAAAAATTTGTACGCTGGTGTCTGCATGGTACCAAAAGATTCTGTAATCAATGTATTATTAAAATGTATAATCGATGAATTTTTGGCTCGTCTTAAATTATTAGAAATCGATACTTTTTTACCGCTGACCCTATGCGACGCAACCTTATTTTATGAATATCAAGTTAAAAAACTTGTACGCTGGTGTCTGTTTGGTACCAAATGATTCTGTAATCAATGTACTATTAAAATGTATAATAGATGAATTTTTGGCTCGTCTTAAAATATTGGAAATCGATACTTTTTACCGCTGATCCTGTGCGACGCATCCATATTTTATGTTTATCGTATTAAAAAATTTGTACGCTGGTGTCTGCATGGTACCAAAAGATTCTGTAATCAATGTGCTATTAAAATGTATAATCGATGAATTTTTGGCTCGTCTTAAAATATTGGAAATCGATACTTTTTACCGCTGACCATATGCGACTCAACCTTATTTTATTTTTATCATATTAAAAAATTTGTACGCTGGTGTCTGCATGGTACCAAAAGATTCTATAATCAATGTATTATTAAAATGTATATTCGATGAATTTTTGGCTCGTCTTAAATTATTAGAAATCGATACTTTTTTACCGCTGACCCTATGCGACGCAACCTTATTTTATGAATATCAAGTTAAAAAATTTGTACGCTGGTGTCTGTTTGGTACCAAATGATTCTGTAATCAATGTGCTATTAAAATGTATTATCGATGAATTTTTGGCTCGTCTTAAATTATTAGAAATCGATACTTTTTTACCGCTGACCCTATGCGACGCATCCTTAATTTATGTATAGCAAATGAAAAAGTTTGTACGCTGTTGTCTGCTTAGTACCAAAAGATTCTGTAATCAATGTACTATTAAAATGTATAATCGATGAATTTTTGGCTCGTCTTAAAATATTAGAAATTGATACTTTTTTGACGCGGACCCTGTGCGACGCATCCTTATTTTATTTTTATCATATTAAAAAATTTGTACGCTGGTGTCTGCATGGTACCAAAAGATTCTATAATCAATGTATTATTAAAATGTATAATCGATGAATTTTTGGCTCGTCTTAAATTATTAGAAATCGATACTTTTTTACCGCTGACCCTATGCGACGCAACCTTATTTTATGAATATCAAGTTAAAAAATTTGTACGCTGGTGTCTGTTTGGTACCAAATGATTCTGTAATCAATGTGCTATTAAAATGTATTATCGATGAATTTTTGGCTCGTCTTAAATTATTAGAAATCGATACTTTTTTACCGCTGACCCTATGCGACGCATCCTTAATTTATGTATAGCAAATGAAAAAGTTTGTACGCTGTTGTCTGCTTAGTACCAAAAGATTCTGTAATCAATGTACTATTAAAATGTATAATCGATGAATTTTTGGCTCGTCTTAAAATATTAGAAATTGATACTTATTTGACGCGGACCCTGTGCGACGCATCCTTATTTTATTTTTATCATATTAAAAAATTTGTACGCTGGTGTCTGCATGGTACCAAAAGATTCTATAATCAATGTAT
This sequence comes from Prenolepis imparis, assembly GCF_030444845.1. Classification (NCBI taxonomy): domain Eukaryota; kingdom Metazoa; phylum Arthropoda; class Insecta; order Hymenoptera; family Formicidae; genus Prenolepis; species Prenolepis imparis. The sequence continues at coordinate 14,569,571 of NW_028141162.1, read as the reverse complement.
TATTAAAATGTATAATCGATGAATTTTTGGCTCGTCTTAAATTATTAGAAATCGATACTTTTTTACCGCTGACCCTATGCGACGCAACCTCATTTTATGAATATCAAGTTAAAAAATTTGTACGCTGGTGTCTGTTTGGTACCAAATGATTCTGTAATCAATGTACTATTAAAATGCATAATCGATGAATTTTTGGCTCGTCTTAAAATATTAGAAATTAATATTTTTTTGACGCGGACCCTGTGCGACGCATCCTTATTTATGATTATCGTATTAAAAAATTTGTACGCTGGTGTCTGCATGGTACCAAAAGATTCTGTAATCAATGTACTACTAAAATGTATAATCGATGAATTTTTGGCTCGTCTCAAATTATTAGAAATCGATGCTTTTTTGCCGCTGACCCTATGCGACGCAACATTATTTTATGTATATCAAGTTAAAAAATTTGTACGCTGGTGTCTCTTTGGTACCAAATGATTCTGTAATCAATGTACTATTAAAATGTATAATAGATGAATTTTTGGCTCGTCTTAAAATATTGGAAATCGATACTTTTTACCGCTGATCCTGTGCGACGCATCCTTAATTTATGTATAGCAAATGAAAAAGTTTGTACGCTGTTGTCTGCTTAGTACCAAAAGATTCTGTAATCAATGTACTATTAAAATGTATAATCGTTGAATTTTTGGCTCGTCTTAAAATATTAGAAATTGATACTTTTTTGACGCGGACCCTGTGCGACGCATCCTTATTATATTTTTATCATATTAAAAAATTTGTACGCTGGTGTCTGCATGGTACCAAAAGATTCTGTAATCAATGTATTATTAAAATGTATAATCGATGAATTTTTGGCTCGTCTTAAATTATTAGAAATCGATACTTTTTTACCGCTGACCCTATGCGACGCAACCTTATTTTATGAATATCAAGTTAAAAAATTTGTACGCTGGTGTCTGTTTGGTACCAAATGATTCTGTAATCAATGTACTATTAAAATGCATAATCGATGAATTTTTGGCTCGTCTTAAAATATTAGAAATTAATATTTTTTTGACGCGGACCCTGTGCGACGCATCCTTATTTATGATTATCATATTAAAAAATTTGTACGCTGGTGTCTGCATGGTACCAAAAGATTCTGTAATCAATGTACTATTAAAATGTATAATCGATGAATTTTTGGCTCGTCTTAAAATATTAGAAATTAATATTTTTTTGACGCGGACCCTGTGCGACGCATCCTTATTTATGATTATCATATTAAAAAATTTGTACGCTGGTGTCTGCATGGTACCAAAAGATTCTGTAATCAATGTACTATTAAAATGTATAATCGATGAATTTTTGGCTCGTCTTAAATTATTAGAAATCGATACTTTTTTACCGCTGACCCTATGCGACGCAACCTTATTTTATGAATATCAAGTTAAAAAATTTGTACGCTGGTGTCTGTTTGGTACCAAATGATTCTGTAATCAATGTACTATTAAAATGTATAATAGATGAATTTTTGGCTCGTCTTAAAATATTGGAAATCGATACTTTTTACCGCTGATCCTGTGCGACGCATCCTTATTTTATGTTTATCGTATTAAAAAATTTGTACGCTGGTGTCTGCATGGTACCAAAAGATTCTGTAATCAATGTGCTATTAAAATGTATAATCGATGAATTTTTGGCTCGTCTTAAATTATTAGAAATCGATACTTTTTTACCGCTGACCCTATGCGACGCAACCTTATTTTATGAATATCAAGTTAAAAAATTTGTACGCTGGTGTCTGTTTGGTACCAAATGATTCTGTAATCAATGTGCTATTAAAATGTATTATCGATGAATTTTTGGCTCGTCTTAAAATATTAGAAATTAATATTTTTTTGACGCGGACCCTGTGCGACGCATCCTTATTTATGATTATCGTATTAAAAAATTTGTACGCTGGTGTCTGCATGGTACCAAAAGATTCTGTAATCAATGTACTACTAAAATGTATAATCGATGAATTTTTGGCTCGTCTCAAATTATTAGAAATCGATGCTTTTTTGCCGCTGACCCTATGCGACGCAACATTATTTTATGTATATCAAGTTAAAAAATTTGTACGCTGGTGTCTCTTTGGTACCAAATGATTCTGTAATCAATGTACTATTAAAATGTATAATAGATGAATTTTTGGCTCGTCTTAAAATATTGGAAATCGATACTTTTTACCGCTGATCCTGTGCGACGCATCCTTATTTTATGTTTATCGTATTAAAAAATTTGTACGCTGGTGTCTGCATTGTACCAAAAGATTCTGTAATCAATGTATTATTAAAATGTATAATCGATGAATTTTTGGCTCGTCTTAAATTATTAGAAATCGATACTTTTTTACCGCTGACCCTATGCGACGCAACCTTATTTTATGAATATCAAGTTAAAAAATTTGTACGCTGGTGTCTGTTTGGTACCAAATGATTCTGTAATCAATGTACTATTAAAATGTATAATCGATGAATTTTTGGCTCGTCTTTAAATATTAGAAATCGATACTTTTTTACCGCTGATCCCATGCGACGCAACCTTATTTTATGAATATCAAGTTAAAAAATTTGTACGCTGGTGTCTGTTTGGTACCAAATGATTCTGTAATCAATGTACTATTAAAATGTATAATAGATGAATTTTTGGCTCGTCTTAAAATATTGGAAATCGATACTTTTTACCGCTGATCCTGTGCGACGCATCCTTATTTTATGTTTATCGTATTAAAAAATTTGTACGCTGGTGTCTGCATGGTACCAAAAGATTCTGTAATCAATGTGCTATTAAAATGTATAATCGATGAATTTTTGGCTCTTCTTAAAATATTGGAAATCTAACTTTTTTACCGCTGACCCTATGCGACGCAACCTTATTTTAGGTATATCAAGTTAAAAAATTTGTACGCTGTTGTCTGTTTGGTACCAAATGATTCTGTAATCAATGTACTATTAAAATTTATAATAGATGAATTTTTGGCTCCTCTTAAGATATTGGAAATCGATACTTTTTACCGCTGATCCTGTGCGACGCATCCATATTTTATGTTTATCGTATTAAAAAATTTGTACGCTGGTGTCTGCATGGTACTAAAAGTTTCTGTAATCAATGTACTATTAAAATGTATAATCGATGAATTTTTGGCTCTTCTTAAATTATTAGAAATCGATACTTTTTTACCGCTGACCATATGCGACTCAACCTTATTTTAGGTATATCAAGTTAAAAAATTTGTACGCTGGTGTCTGTTTGGTACCAAAAGATTCTGTAATCAATGTACTATTAAAATGTATAATCGATGAATTTTGGCTCGTCTTTAAATATTAGAAATCGATACTTTTTTACCGCTGATCCCATGCGACGCAATCTTATTTTATGTATATCAAGTTAAAAAATTTGTACGCTTCTGTCTGGTTGGTACCAAAAGATTCTGTAATCAATGTACTATTAAAATGTATAATCGATGAATTTTTGGCTCGTCTTAAAATATTGGAAATCGATACTTTTTACCGCGGACCCTGTGCGACGCATACTTATTTTAAGTTTATCGTATTAAAAAATTTGTACGCTGGTGTCTGTTTGGTACCAAATGATTCTGTAATCAATGTACTATTAAAATGTATAATCGATGAATTTTTGGCTCGTCTTTAAATATTAGAAAACGATACTTTTTTACCGCTGACCCCATGCGAAAGTAGCTAATTTCTATGAAAAAATATTAATAAATACTTTCGTCTATAAAATCATATCTCGACGTTATGATTATCTCTATTCACAAAAGATTCTTATAGATAATTCTATTTTGTTCGCACTTCTGTTTTAGATTTAAATACTGAATTTTTATGTATTGCATAATTAATTAATATATATTTTTCTATGCCTTGATTGCAATACATGCCTGAGAATATGTCAATTAATTATGCAATGCATAAATATTTATTATTTATATCTTTAACAGAGAATTAAAAAAAATAGAATTTTCTACAAGAATCTTTCGATCAAAATATCTGCATTTCTATTAGATTCGTTCGTCTGTACATACACACACATCCATCGCGCTGCACGTTTCGCGCGAAACTGACCGCAAGACTCTGTGCAGCGGTATCGCCAAACACAGCCTATACGTCTACCACGCTGCGCGCCTCGCGCGAGACTGACGATCAGTCTCGCAATCACAATGTTTCGAGAATCAGTCTCGCGCGAGATGCGCAGTGTGGAGGATGTGTAGGATGTCGGGTGCGCTTGGCGATACCGCTGCTCAGAGTCTTGCGGTCAGTCTCGCGCGAGACTGCAGTGTGTTGGATGTGTGTGTACAGACGTATGAATCTGATAGAAGCATAGATATTTTGTTCGAAAGATTCTTGTATATAATTCTATTTTTTTGGTTTTCTGTTAAAGATTTAAGTAATGAATATTTATGCATTGCATAATTAATTCACATATTTTTATGCATGCATTGCAATCAATACATAAAGAAGTATATATTAATTAATTATGCAATGCATAAAAATTCAGTATTTAAATCTAAAACAAGTGCGAACAAAAAAAATAGAATTTTCTGTAAGACTGTTTTGATAATCGAGATAATCACAACGTCGAGACTAATTACGATTTTATGGACGAGAAGATTTATTAATATTTTTTTATAGAAATTAGCTACTTTAAACTCGGTTATTATTTTTGACAGTTATCAGCTGATTTCTGTCAAAAAGTATTAATCGAGGATAAAGTATTATCAACATTACTACTTTAATTTTTATAACGTATTATTACTCTGAAATTTAATTAGCAAATGAATGCTTTAGTAATATTTTTTGACAGAAATCAGCTGATTTAAGCGCCAATTTGTTAATTAAGTTTTTAAATAATATATTTTAAAAATTAAAATAATAATTTGTTTAAAATAATATGTTATGGTATTTTAAACTCGATTAATATTTTTTGACAGTTATCAGTTGATTCTGTCAAAAAAATATTATTATTTTAATAATTATTTTTTAAAATATGAAATCAAAGAATGGCGCGCGCGTAGCGCGCGCTTGTGTTGTTCTAGTATATATAAAAAGATAAGAAAAATTTAGCTTTTCTTTTTATTATTGACTAGCGATAAGATATATATATATGCACATATATACATACTAAATATATCAATTGATATATTAAAATAAGATTTATTTATTCCGTGATCAAAGAAAATAATTTTTTTTTCTTTCACAGTAATATATAATTTTATTAATTTTTTGTTATATTTTGTATTTTCTTTGTACTTATACTAAAATTTTGAAATATTTTTCATATTAATATCAAAATAACTATGTATATACTAAATCATTATTAAATGACATGTTGCACATGCAAGTATTTTATTAGTATAATACGTCCATTTACATTTCTAAGGGCCATCCTTTAGTTATAAGAAATTTAAATATGATATAAAAAGTCATATAAAGCAACCAAAAATAAAAATTAACAATTCAATACTGAAATGATAATGGTAGCATGAGCAGTTATTTTTAAATAATCTTCATTGTTTTATATATATAATATATATATATATAATAGCTTTATATTGAAAATAAGAAAAACTTAATTTAAGATTTATAATTTAGATCTTCGTTTTAATATATAATACCGAGTATCATTTAACAATCTTAACTTTATTGTGAGATACTTTACTCTCGTTGGGCTGTACTTCACCGAATCTAGCTTTTCTTTTCTCCAATCGTTCAGCCAATTCAGCCTAAAAAAAATCATACAATAATAAAATAGTGATGAAGTAAATATATGTAAGCCTTCAAAATGAAAGCATGCATATATTTACAAAGATTATTTGCTTACTTTTTCCATCACACTAGATACAGAAGTTCCAAATCTTTCGCCACGTTTCTTCAGTGTTTCGAAAGTAGTATTCTATATTAAGAATTAAAAATTAATATAAAATAATTCTATATACAAATTAACAATTTGTTCTGATAACATAAATTATAAAAACTGTTAATTTCTTACCACAGGTGTTTTTATGGATGCGGCCGATTTATTATTTTGATTATTGACGTTAAATCGAGCTAACCTAGCTTCCTTTTTTGCAGTCTCAGATAATGGCATTCCAAATTTTTTAGCTCTCATCTCTAATCTCTGTTAAAGAATTATAATTATATATTATCATAAACAATGTAGTAGAAAAAACAAATTTTATTACATTGTTCAGGCTTTTGATATATGTTTTAACAGATAAAAATGATATATTTTTTAATTACCTCTTTTGTGCTAAGCTCTGATAGTTTAATAATCTTTTTCTCTGATGGTGCAGCATCAAGTTCTACAGTTTTATTTTCATTTTTTTCCACTTGATCGTTTTTAATTTCTTCGAGTACAGGTTTGCGGTTTAGCACTATTTTTTTCGCATTGGTATTATTGCTCTCAGACAATTTTCGTTTCTCAGGTAGTACCTGTGAATCTGGCTTACTGGATAATTCTTCTATTTCTTCATCCTGTAAGTAATTCAAACTTATCGCACGCACACATATACACTCTTCCATACATATATATATAGTAAACAATTTTTGAGATATATTTAATATTTAACTCTATCAGTTATATAGCTAAATATATTATTATCAATATCATATTATATAAATATACAACAGGACTTACCCCAAGTACTTCATCTTCATCTAAAATTTCTTCTGTAGTTTCATCCAAGGATAGCGCAGAATCTATAAAATATAAACAAAATTCTTTTATAAAAAGATATACTCCAAAATTATCAATCAAAACAAAGAAAGAAACAAAAATGAAAACAGACCTCCCTGGATTGCCAATTGAAGCCTTTCTACCAATTCGTTTTTATTGCCCACAGTAGAAAGTCCTCTTTGCTTTAATTCTACCCTCAGATCAGCCACCTAATAAAGATACAAAAAAAAATTGTTTATATAAAATAAATAAACATTTATGTTGTGCTTATAATTAAATGTTAAATATTGTCATATTTACAGAGCCTGTTCTACTGATAAAATATGCTTTATTCTGAGAATAAAAAAATTGTAATCTTCGGCAATATATTTTCGATGACTATTGCTGTTCAAAAAATTAATGACATATTAAGTAGAATTTAATTACTATAAAGAATTTTCTAAGTAAGTTACTTTTCAGTTGAGACTATAGTTTTAATATTCTAGAGCTTGTAGAAAGATGTAATTTGCAAATATAAGAAGAAATATTGAAAATTGCTGTATGTATCAATTGATTGATGAGATGGAAGTTTACAATTGATAGCGGAAATAGATAGATAAAGATGAAGTAATTTTTCGAATCAAAGGACGCTAAGTTGTCGGTGTGATTTTCCAAGTTGCAGGAAAATTAATGGTTAGGGTATCATCAAACTTACGAATATCACTGCATATACAAGTCGATTTACGATATTTACCTTCATTTTTGACAGTTCAGTCAATCCTTTTTCGTAGGACGAGTCAGCCATAGCGTATTTGTCAAATTTATCTCAATTTACAACTGTTATTGATGCTTGATATAACATTTCACATTACCATTCTCTCTCTACAACGATAATTTCTCACACATATAAATCTATATAGATAGAACCACATTGGCAGTTCCGACTCTGAAATCCAACCAATCAAATGCAAGCCGGACAATCGATTGATCGAAATGTCAAGTAAGTGCGCATTAGAATTAGAGGTGCGTTCGAAAATCTGATTCGTGGACTAAAGTTCAATTGACCAATCAGGATAAAGAAATCTTTGCTCCTTTTCTTTCTTATTGGTCAATTAAATGCTATTTTATCCCATAAATTTTCAAAGAATTTGGACGAAAAAAAAGAAATATAAGAATAAAGTTTCGAAATATAAATTAAATGTTACGAATTATATGTTAATTTTATAATTATTTGATTGCTGATTGTTATTTTTATGCTCAAGTTTAGTGAAGCGCAGTTGGCTGTACTGATACACGATAAAAGATAAAAGTGATATGTATCATATATACATGTAACATCAACTTTACTGAATGTAAATTAATTTGTCGAGATGGTGGATGAATCAACGAGGAAAACTTTAAGTAACATTCCATTATTGCAAACAAAAGCCAGTCCCAGAGATAAAGATTTATGGGTACAAAGATTGAAGGAAGAGTATCAAGCTCTAATTAAGGTAAAGAGTTTCATACGATTATCTTTCCTTTCAAGATTGTGTAAATGTCATTTCCATATGGTCAGCTCTGTTTCTGTAAATAGATATTAAAAACATGTATAAAAAATTAATTTATCATTAGCTAAATTGTTAAAAAACAGAATATTTTTATCATGGAAATATTTTATGTAATAAATTAAATTACATGAATATTATTATTGACATTTAGATTTAACTGTGTAATCTGGTTATAGTATGTCAGAAATAATAAAGAAGCAGACAATGATTGGTTTCGACTGGAATCGAACAAGGAGGGTACCAAGTGGTTTGGCAAATGCTGGTATATTCAGAATTTCCTGAAGTATGAATTTGATATAGAATTTGATGTAAGTAACTTTTTATATGTACAGTTATTTTGATTTATTCTATTTAAATAAAAATTATCTAAATAAAGTTCTATTTATAAATAACATTTTATATTCACACTTATAAAATTACCAAAATTATTAATAAGTTATTAAAATATTTCAATAGACTGTAAACTTACTCAGTAATGTATTTTTCTTTCTTAGATTCCTGTTACGTATCCCACAACAGCGCCTGAAATTGCTTTACCAGAATTAGATGGCAAAACAGCAAAAATGTATAGAGGAGGTAAGATTTGCCTCACTGAACATTTCAAGCCATTGTGGGCTCGCAATGTACCCAAATTTGGCATTGCTCATGCAATGGCTCTTGGTGTAAGTTTAATTATATATATCTAATGTAATTAAAGATCTAAAACAAAAGCATTAAATGTATAAAATTTTATAATTTTATAAAGGATATAAAAATTTTTACATTGAAATAGCCTTATAAGATGTAAAGATTTTAAGCAAGTTATTTTTCAGTTAGGACCATGGTTGGCAGTCGAGATTCCAGAACTTATAGAAAGAGGTGTTGTAGTTCACAAGGAAAGTGAAAAGAAATCGTGAATATTATACATAAACAGTGAATAAATGCAATTATTGGTAAATAATAAATTATTTTTTTACGCCTATTATTTGAAAGAGAATTTATAATATATATATTGAGATTTTACACATTAAAGTCTTTATTATTAATTAATTAATAAATACTATTTAATATGCTATTTTTCATCGTCTAATTTTATTTTCTTGCTGCTTTTAATGACTTCGTCAAGCCTATACAAGTCCTTGAGTGACACTTCTCCTGTCCCCCTCTCGAGAGGCTTTGGTTGAGATGTATCTGGTTTCCATCCCAACATATATATTATTTGAAACGTGGCAGGAACAGACACGGTGTTATCTTCTCTAATTTTTCCATACAATTCTTTATATATGGATGCTGCTGCAATCAATGTATCTCTTGGTAAGTGTAAGTTACGATTCCTAGCTGCATTATTTTCGGCCATTCCTAAACAAGTAAAAATTTCTCATATAGAATATAAAATCTTATATGCCTATTAAATAATTCTTATCTAATTAAAAGCTTTTTTATAGTATAATAATTCACCTTTCAAGTCCCACATAAGTTCAAACATACTTGGATAACCAATGACTATTTCGTCAGTGTCGATAGTCAACATAGTGAAATTCGCTCTCGTTAATAGAGATCCAATGTCTTTAATTTCTACAAAAGGTGAAATATGCGGCGAAATCCCACCGTTTCTCTCGAGTTCAGCTAATTGCAAGGAACTTCTATATTATCAGAATTAATGACAAAAAATAATAAATGCAGGTAAATGCAAGGTATCCTAAAATCCTCAATATAATCCTGGAAATTTTACCTTTACCTCAACTCGTAAAGAGTATCACCGCCAAATACAGCCGCCAGAAAGACTCCGTCATTTTTTAGACAACTATTGATACGTCGGAAACATCCGGGAAGATCATTGATCCAGTGAAGGCTCAGAGAACTGATCACCATGTCGAAGCTGTCAGGTTCGAAGGAGAGATTCTCCTCATCGATGACCTCCTTCTTGACTCTCACTCCCTTTGTGGTGTCAATTTGCTGCAAGAAACTTGGACTCATCTCGGCCAACACCAATTCCTCCACGGACTCGTCGAGGATTCGCCTGGATACGTGACCTCGACCGCATCCCAGATCGAGAACCCTGCCGAACTTCCGTTTGATGTCGAATATCCGGTCAGACAGCCTGTCACCCACCTCGTCCTTGAGGTAGTCGTACAGATGAACATCGGCGTTCCTTGCAGCGCGTTCGCGCTGCAGCAGCTTCGTCCTCCTGTCGAACACGTTCATCGGACTGTCGGACGGCAACGAGGACATTGACGCCGCATTGTTACATCTGGGATTTGACAAGTTTAACTTGTCATGTATCAGGCAATTGCGTAATGTCCGATTTGTTCCACGAAACAGAATTTTCGATGCCATTTTTGCAGAGATGTACAAATGCTAAAGGTTCTTATTTTCTTTTATCTGTCTTCCTTTTAGAATACACTTTTCTCCACTTAATTTTTTGTTTGTTTCCGCGAGAACACTTAGATAATTTTCGAATTTATTTCATATCTCTCTTATCGGGATTAAACTATTGAAATTCTACCGATATCTATTAATTAACAACAGAAGATTTATAATTATGATTCGATCGAATTAAGGTTAGGTTAGGTTAGGTTTAAGGTTAAGAACCTAAGAAAGGAATATTTTTCGAACCACAGTTTAGCGGATCTTATATATATTATTATATTTTAAATTTAATTTTATTATATATTTATTTAATTTTTTGTTTTTTTATTTGATATTTCATATTTTTATATTCTCGTATTATCGATTTGACTGGCAGGGGGGTGGGGAGTTAGGCAGCTGAGGCGGGGTGAGGGAATGCGCGCGCATCCCCCCACCCCGCCCCAGGCCCCAGTCCTAGCGCGACGCAAGGTTGAAGGTCGAACGTCGAACGCGCCGCGCACATCGACACGCGCTCTCTCTCCCGTCTCCCGTCCCGTGGATTTGACTCTCTTGTAATTTTCGTGATCGATGACAAACATAAATGTCAAAATGGCGCTTTTGGTGGCGCCACTGTCCGCGAAATTTCTTTTACCTCGTCGGCATAATTCGCGTTGTGTTTAGCGTGGTGCCACATTTTACATCCAGCGGGATTTAACGAAATCCTACGGATTTTTAGCCAGAAAGATGGTTCAGAAGAAGGTAAAACCGCTGCACCCTCGCGCACAAGTAATATTTTCACCAAATAGCATTGTGAATAAATAATATCGACGTTCAAAATATCTGCATGTTGACCCTTTAGTCTATAACATAAAAATATGTTTTTGTTGCACACTGATCTGTTTTTATTACTATTTACAGTTTAATTATCGTAAACTTCAATGCTTCTCAATATGTAATAAATATCGAATAATCGGTTCATTAACTTTAATAATTTATAACCTAATTTTATAATGTGAGAAAAATAATCAGATTTTAACGCCATGACGAGAAGTGAATGGCATTCATTCAGAATAAACGTAGTTCTTGTCATTACATTAAATTTTCTATCAAATAAAAAAGATAATTAAGTTGTTGAATTAAAAAAAAATATATTTTTTTGTAAAAATGACAATAACATATACATAGCATATCTAGTTATATATTTTATTAAAATTATATGCTTATGATTTTATCGCGAAAATTTTATTAATTATATCTTGATATCTTAATTTCATTCAAATACAGCCAAAGAAGAAGGTAGGAAAAAAGGTAGCTGCCGCTCCATTGGCAGTAAAGAAGGTTGAGCCAAAAAAGGTGACCAACCCACTTTTTGAAAAACGAACACGTAACTTTGGCATTGGTAAGTCAAAATAATTTGATTAGTTTGTACTTAATAGCTTGATAATAATCTGAAGTGACATAAAATTTCATTAAATTTCAGGGCAGGACATTCAGCCGGCACGTGATCTGAGCCGCTTTGTAAGATGGCCCAAATATATTCGTATCCAGCGCCAAAGGGCTGTGTTGCAAAAGAGATTGAAAGTACCACCAACGATCAATCAATTTACGCAAACATTAGACAAGCAAACAGGTAACTTTTATAAATATATGTTTTATGTAATATTTTTATAAAGATTTGTGTGTATATATATATATGAAACAAAATATTTTTATATGTTGTAGCTACACAGTTGTTCAAGGTATTGGAAAAGTATCGACCTGAATCAGCAGCCATGAAAAAGGCAAGGTTGAAGGCAAGAGCTGAACAAAAAATTGCGAAAAAGGAAGATGCGCCGACAAAACGACCAAATGTCATCCGCTATGGGACCAACACAGTGACCACATTAGTGGAACAAAAGAAGGCCCAGCTGGTTGTTATTGCGCATGATGTTGATCCTTTGGAGGTTCGAATTTATTTATAATATTACATTTTGTGCGAAAGTTCTGTTTAACCATTCCATCTGCTTAACCTAAACTATGATGAAAAATTTCTTCACCTGAGGAGCAAAAGTATAACTTTTTTTCATTGGATGAAAAATGACATCTGAGCTATATTTTTTATTGGCACTTACATGAAAAATAATACCTAATTATAATGCTAACATAATCCATTTTTTATTGATACAGATTGTGTTATTCCTTCCTGCTTTGTGTCGTAAAATGGGTGTTCCATACTGTATCATCAAGGGAAAGGCGCGCTTGGGACGTCTGGTCAGGCGTAAGACCTGCACAACAGTTGCTCTGACACAGGTACGTAAGCTATATTTACTTTTTTGTATTTGAATTATTGTAATTTAGTCTGATCAATTGATCTTATGATGAATACAATAGAGCCAATCCAATGATAAATTGTGATTATTTAAATTATTTTCTGATATAGGTTTACAAAAATCGGATATTTGCACTTTTATTTCGATTATAAAATATATTACACTGCTATATATTATTTTAGGTGGATTCTGGCGATAGAGCCAATTTCGCTAAGATTGTTGAAGCTATTAAGACAAACTTCAATGATCGATATGACGAAATTAGACGTCATTGGGGTGGTGGTTTGTTAGGAAGTAAATCTGCTGCGAGAATAGCAAAATTGGAAAAAGCTAAAGCAAAGGAACTTGCTCAAAAGCAAGGTTAAAATTTTGGGCGACATTTACAGCTTATATTAAAAAATAAAGGAAAAAATACATCTATATCTATATTTATTTGATAAAGTATTCCCACACATTCACATATTTTTCCATTTTGTATAAAGGGGGTTTTCTTTATTATCCTAACTTAAAATAAAAATTCGTATATGTTAAATACGTACAATTACAATGAAAAAATATTAAGATATTTAATATTTTTAAATTCTTTTCTTGACAAGCTTTTCCAGTCTTTTAATTCTTCCAGCTTCATGTTCTGGACTATCGTGCACTACGTGACTCTTTGTAGCGTTTGCAGTATTCGCGCTTTCGAGTTGTTTAAATTGCTCAACAAATTGAATTTGTTCAGTCTTTTTCAATCCCTAGAATATATATAAATTTAATTAAATATTTATCTGAATAAGAATATGATAAACTGTAACTTTTATGTGCAAAAATTACCTTCATATCTAAAATTTTTTGGAATTCTAAAGATTGCAAATCAGGTAAATGCATTCTACACTGTTTGACAAAGTCCGTGGGAGATTCAATTGAGGACATTACAATCTTTAATATCATTTCAGCATTTGCCATTCCTTTAACCACAACCTAGATGACGATAAGTAATAATATATATCAAAATTAATAGATAATATACATCAAGTATATATTATATACACATATTTATATCTTATAAATTATAATTACCTTAGTATATGTTATTGGAGCTTTTCTTTGTACTTGATAACCTGTCGATGGAAGATCCAACAAAGCTGTTTTTAACATATGGACATCTAGTAACAATTGTTCAGCGCCGACGGCGTTTAATGGCTTACATTTAAATAATTGTTGTACTAATTTTGCTATAAAAGAGCTGAAAAATAGTACATAATGAAATCTCAAAAAGAATGACTTAAATTCATGTCGCTATAACAAATATTTTACCTGGCAAATTTGAGACAAAACTGTGTGAAATATTTTCGACAAGAAGATAGTCTATCTCGGATGGTGGGTATTGTTTGTCGAAGATGCGCTATTATGGTATTAACATAATTACTTTGATCACCTACTACTTCCACAGAACTCCACTGTACCTACAAAAAAATTATATTTTTAAGTATTAATATTTTGTTAATAGATTATGAAATGAAATATTATTAATTTTAGTACTTGTAAAATATATCATATTTGAATTATTTTACAGTGCAACTATATTTGTGTCACTAATAAAAAATTACACTTTATCTACCTTAGTCATAGCAGTCAACGCAGATTCACAAGCTGTTTCTAAATCTTGAACTAGCAATTGGATGCAGTGAGAAATTACCCTAAAAACAATTGATTTAAATTAATAACTCAATGATATACATATACACCCACATACACTCTTTGATGATATTCTTTTTAGATACATTAAAAATTATAAATAATAAATTAGAAGAGAAAAAAATATATACTTGTGGAAATTATCTTGTTCTTGAGATAAAACAATTTTGTCGGAATAGCATTTATCTGTCTTCTCACGAAGCTTCCCCTCCAATTGTTGAGTCGTTTCTAAACAATACTCCGCAGTTGTTAAGATACTGAAAAGTATATTTTCATAATTTTTCACTTTTCCAGAACAGAAATAAAGAATTAATAACAGATATACTTATATATTTACCAGCATATACGAGATTGTTCCTCTTTGTTAAATCTGGCAATTTCTCCTTCTTTCAAAAAACTCTGGAAATTTTGTATAAAGCCTGACGTTGATAGATCTCGGAAGTCACGTGTGATATTGCTCATGCTAGTGCCGATACCTGCATTACCTCCGATTCTATATAATAATATATGATTACATATACAAGTAAACACAAATTTTGTAAGTATTATATTCATTTGTACATTTGTTTGGACCTACTTTGGCAAATTATTCTGTAAGATCTTGATTGCATATTCCCGTAGGTATTTTTGGAAGGTTTCGGTAAGGCTAAGCATAATTAAGCCAGTGCTAAGTTGCGTACACTGCAACATACATTTCTTATAAAACACAAACAGATCGGCACACGAGCTCAAAACACTGCTTGGACCTTCAATGCCATCGAATTCTTTGGCACCTGGTGGCTGCGTTTTAGAATCGGACACGAACTTATCCATTAGATCTGCTAAATTGCGATCTAAACTTTCTATATAGATATTCAGGTATGACTCGAAACATCTTCCTATAAGATTTGCGAATGGAGAAGGTTTCGATTTTTCAGCTTCAATCTAAATTAACAAAACATTATATACATTTTTAATAATATATACATATGGTTGCACATATATATATATATATATATATATATATATATAAATAATGTACATGCAATTTTAATACCTTCTCATTTTCTTCTTCAAATGGATTTCCTGGGACTTGTTCAGTCACCTCATTATTGACTATTACACTTTTAGCATCAGTAGTCTCCAAAGTACTTCCGATAAAACGTTTTGCCAGCAGTGACTCAAAGTTACTAGTTCTCTGAATTGCGTAAAGCAATAATTTAACATCTATTTCACTACGTCTCTTGTTCATCAATTTGGTGAGATCTTCACGCGTAACATGGCAGAATTGTACGGCTATTCGCTCGGAAATCTCCCAATCTTGAGGAAAGATTGTACCAAATTTAGATTCAAAATCGAGTAGATGTTTCTTGATCCATGCGTATCTTCGATCTATTTTATCCAACCAAGCAAAATCCTGATTTTCATCAAATAAATGTGCGTACTCTTGCAATTGGATATTTACAAACCAGATGAGCAGATCTTTCCTTTCAGAAAAAAGTACATAAAATACTAGATATTGTTATTACAAATCTTGAGATTTTTACTAATAATAATAATATTATATAAATATCATAATTATTTAATATACATACTTCACTTTAGGATCTAATACTGATAATACTAAACATCCTTCTGTTAACTGATTGAAATGCTTTGGATTCTGGCCTGAAAAAGCTTGTTTGAAATCTGCTGTAATCTGCTGAGCCAACTCAACATGAATTTGATGTACCTGTTTTTAGACAAACAAAAACATGTTGAAAAGAATAATTCTATTCATTATCAAAAGAACATAACTTGTACTCTTACTTGATCAGATAATTGCTTCACTTGTGGTATGTCCATATAGCTGTTAAAATGTTGCATCACTTCCATCACTGCTTGCAATGGTAAGATAATTTCTCCATATTGTTTCTTTTGCGTTAATACTCTAGATTGATCAAAGAAATGCACAGTAGATTTATAATTCACACAATAATATGTAAATAATATTTTTAATATCATGCAATATATACTTTAAGGTATCTACTCCTTCTACAAGCATGTGCAAATGATTCAGCGCTGTTATTGAGGCAGTAAGATTTCTTTTAGCAAAATCCAATTGCTTAATATCCCTTGTAATTTCTTTGACCACTTCTTCCGATTGTTCTGCTTTATCTTTTATATCTTTTATATGAATAAATAATTGTCTTATCACTTTTTGTGCATCTTCTAACGCCGCTCTACCATCTTGCCCTACATTTGTCTGACCACGTACGACTGATCGTATATCCTTATCAATATTATGTATTTTAAGTTGCATATCATTCACTACATCATCAATGTTTGACAAAGATTGTTCCGTAGGGAATAAAGAATTTATATAATCCACCACATTAAAATTGGATTGATCTAATGGATCGGTGCTAGGCAAGACCTAATAATAAGAAAAATAGTATTATAGAATTGTTGTAAAACTGCATTTTATAGATTATTATATACATATAACTATTTATAATAAATGCTAAAGTAACCAGTGTCCAAAAAAAGAAAAAAGAAGATAGATATAATAAAATGAAAATTTTTTATTCAATATAAGAATTATTACATTGCACATACAAAAGAGATTAATATATAATAATAATGAGTAAATTTTGCAGGAAAGCTGTCATCGAACGGCAGCAAAGACAATTTTGACAGCTAATTCACAACGGCCCTAACCTGTTCGATCACATTCTGCACGTTTGGTGGGAATGTATAGATTGTAGAGCGCAATTCCTCTAAATCATCTTCCTCGTGATTTTCCATGGTGCTGCGAACGGATACGATTATACTTCACGCAAGCATTTCGTTACACTTGATTCGTGTATGCGATTGTGACAAGGTAAGGTAAATGTGGCAGATGAGGCTATTGTATATATATGTTTACGAACGAGACATTTAATGACGTTTATGAATGAGACACGAGTAATCGTTACGTCACGATAAATCGATCGATTACGCTGTGCGATACGAGTTTTTTAAAAGCAACAAGCTTAGGGCCGGTTTCACCATCTCTGATTAACTCAATCGGCCGATTAAACTATATCTTTGTCTCTTTTTAAGAACGTAGCTGAAAAGAGACAAAGATATAGTTTAATCGGTCGATTGAGTTAATCGGAGATGGTGAAACCGGCCCTTAGCAATTCTATTTTTTGTAAATTTCTTAATTTTAATACTAGAGTATATATCTAATGTGTTCTAATCCTAAAAGATTAAGAAATGGACCAAAAAATGATATTGATCGATTTTGGTTTCTATTAGAAGACTCTCATATGTACATTCATATTTCATAGAAAATTATATCTAACGATGATAAAAATTCTTATCTCTTATCATTTATTTGTGAACTTCGTGTAAATAATTCTGAAAAAAGTCGCTCTTATGAATATAATTATATATTAATATATTAAATATTTTAAATAGATTTAACATTTCATTACAAGATCGCGAGAAATAAGAACTCAATACATTATTTTTATTCTTCAAAGTCAGAGATTCGGCACAATACATCCAATACTTTTCTCATACTTTCCTATTTTCTGATCCCTAACAAAACACAGGATTTAATTACATCCTTTAGATGTCTTATGGACATCTTTTGAACATGTATTCTGTTAGGGATAAGAATAGAGAAATATATATATATAGAGAAATAAAAAAAATGTAAGATTAATAAAAAAATTCTTTTTATATACTAATATGTATGCTATATATGTATATCTATATTCTTTTATATATATTCTTATATATATATTCTTCTATTATATATTCTTCTTGCATATATTCTTTTATTAATCTTACATTTCTTTTATTTCTATATATACAGAATATATCACCTAAATAAGTGTTACAAGCTGTTTTCTTCGCTATTGCTAAAAATATAAACTTGAATTTTTTCCATTAAATAGGACAAGGCACCTGAAAATTTGATGAAAAAAAATGTTAGGAATCCTTGAAAGGTAAAACGGGGAGATTCCCTAATTTTTTAAATAGGATAGAGCAGTATAAATCTTTAAATATTCGAATAGCTCTTATTATATATCAAACCTGATAAATATGATCAAGTTTAATAATAAGAGCTATTCGAATATATTTAAAGATTTATACTCCGTTCTATTTAAAAAAATAAGGGAGTTCCTCGTTTTATCCTCAAGATTTTTTTTCATCTCAAGCGCTTTGTCCTATTTAAATAAAAAAATTCAAGTTTATATATCTAGCAATGGTGGAGAAAACAGTTTGCAACACTTTACGTGGGACATTCTGTACATTTCTATTCTTATCCGAGAATTTGATACATATATATATACACATACAAATGAGATAATTGTTTTTCTATACATTTCATTTTTTCAGGAAAAGATGTGAATATAAGAATTTGTAAGAATTTCCCTAATTTTCCCGATTATATTATTCATCACAAAAATAATTAAAATGAATAGATATAGAAAGAGAAAGAGTTCGAGAAATTTATCGAAGTTAATTTCCATTTTCGGACATTGAAGATTTACGGACCGCTCATGAATAATGTCTCGCTCATTTTTTACGCAATGGTCAACGATATTCTTTATTTAAATGAAATCGATGTATTTTCGTTGGGGGCGATTGCACGCAAAATCCTTAATAAGGCACGGCATTCTTTAATAATGCGAAAGGCCGTCTCGTGCGGGCGCCGCGACGTCACGCGTCATCGTCTCGCGTCGCTCCCTGTGGTCGTCGGGGAAGAGGGAGGAGGTCAGGTCGGTCGAACGGGAGCGGGTCGGTCGAACGATCGAAAGACCCCGCTCCACGGCTCAGTTGTAGCGCCGACACCCGGCATACACGAAGTCGCGTCGTAGTTTTAAAGGCACACTCTGTACAAACGTAGACACGCACGCCTCTTTCTTCCGTACCTCCGCCTCGCCTCGCCTCGCTACGTAGTGAGCAACAGATATTAACGTGCACGTTGTAGAAGCGAAAACCCGACCTGTAGAAAGCGAAAATGCAACGTCCGGCCGCCGATTACTGGAGAAAAATCCTCCTTGTGTATATTTTGCAATTATTTCCATGTAAGTGACGTTTCCACGCGCTCGCGTGCTCTCCCTCTCGCGCTCCTTTCATCCCTCCGAATAACACCACATCGACATGACACCTCCCTTTTACACGCGTATCCCGCCTTCCCTGTGTGTGTATGTATACCCTCTTTCTTCGTCCTTTGTGTCTTTGTGTCGAGGACTCGTTGTTACAAGGGATGATCCCACTGCAACCGGGTGAAATTCGTCGGCGGATGCCGCTCATCGTCGGGCGTGAACTCGTCGTTCGACCCGGGCCGCGTTCAAGAGCAACCCTTTCGTTTGAGATCACGTATCGTCTGTTGATTTGCCCATTGATTTCATTTTTTCTGGATAAAAATTTTATTGGACGCCATCTTTCTTCGCCCTTTCTTATTTTCGGCATCCTTTTGACCATTTAACATTAAATGTCTTGAACGTCAAAGTTATTTTTGATTGAACGCTTGATATCTGCTTAATATTAAATGAAGAAGAATTAAGGTTCTGTAACAAAAATGATTTGTATATTTATATTGCGAGAATTATTGCGTATTTTTATTTTTATCCTTCTGTTATTGATATGTGTCGATATTTTTGAAAAAGAATCGACAGCGAATCGATCAACACGTCCGCGTATATAAAAATTTCTTCCGGCGAAGTTTAAAACCATTTTGGAGGATGGGTCTTAATTGTGTGTAAAAATAATTATATCTTTATTTTAAAACAAGAAAGAGTTATGCTCGACGGAACTCTACTTTCGAATTTTTAGAATCATGATGTTTTATCGTAAGAAGTCGATCTATACATATAATTATTTTGCATAACTTATAACACTACATTCACTCTAAAAAAATGGACACTATGTTTCGCTAGTTGTTGCATTGTTTCAGTGACGACCATTGGATGCTGCAACTTATTCCTTTTACATTTCAACACTCTATGACAATATTATACATTTTGCACTTTGTAATATGTTATACATGTCTCAGCTTAATTGTTCAATGTATCCCAACGTGTTTCCATAATGAAGAATAATTCTACGCCATGTTTCATGGGACATTTTCCGGAGTGTATATGAAGCAACACCGCACACATAAATAATTCATCGTTTGTTTGATATTATATACATTTCGATTAGTCATCGTGAGAACAACATGAATCTAAACAATGTATTTGTTCAGATAAGTTTGCATCATTTCTCTTAAATATAAATATAACATATTGCTTTCAAAATTTGGGATTAAATGTAGGTAATAATATTAAAGGCGAGAGAATAGCGTTACGCTGACTTATGTTGTTTTCAAAGTGCCTAATCTCTTTCTACAATAAATAACAATTACAAAAAGAAAACACTTGAGAAAAGAAGTGATAAGTTGCAATAAATTTTGTTTACTATACATTTAAAAAATTTAGTATGTCATGACTTAAAATGTTATTTTTTTGTCTCACAGACATTTAATATCAGAAAAATGGCATACTTGCGCGCTTTTTTAATGTAACATTGAATAAAACATAATATAAACTTCTTTATTTCAGGAACATAAACGTTTCTATTATTCATACCACCCACGTAGAATTACTACAATGTACTACATTCGATACAAATCCTCAATGGCCTCCACACACACATATACGTCAATACGATATATGAACGAAACTCGAACACACATTCAGTCACTTCAACGTAATTTCACCAAACTATTTCTGAATACATAAGCTATATTCGTGACTTATTATCACGTGTTTCATGGCAATTGCTTTGATCGTAAATGTTTTTGTCACGAAATGCGATAAAATCAAGACAATTCTCATGATAGATTGACGTAACTCAATCCGACCTAGTTTATACAGACTGAAGCAATGTGCATAGTAAATATAAATGAATTCATTATAAGTAGACTGAATAAGAACGTAGAATGGAAATCGATTAATGCAATAATTTTCTCTTTTTTTCTTTTGGGAGGGAAATTTTTCTCTATTAAAACCGAAACCGATAAACGTGTTTCATTAGTCAAATAAACGATTCTAAATATAAATTAAATAAATCGATAATACATTACGAAATAACGTTTTGTCAAACGTTTTGGTCATGGTAGAAACTTTGTAACAAGTCAGTTACCGCGAAACTAGAACTACATTTGCCCGATATGGACGGTAATGTTATAGGAAATGCTGCTTCCCGAAATTCCAACGAACAAAAGCTCTTGACACTGATTTAGCGTTATCTTAATCGTTAATCACGAAAATTCAACTCTGCGAAATTCTACAATTCGCTAATTCTTTGCAATGATTTGATCACGATTCTCGATATAATCGCTGATTATTATCCGGATTTTATATAATAAGTCGGAAATAGTTTCGCAATGTCTTGCTAATCGCGTAAACTCTTATTGTTAGAATTATTAACGATTAAGAAACTTGGTAAATCTTTTATTCATTTAACTTCAAAAGTTGTCAATTTTTTTTCTTTTATAGAATTAAAATTATTTAGAGAGAAAGAGAGAGACAGAGAAAATAAAAAAATTGTAAAGAAAAAATATATATATGTTATATACATTTAAATATTTAAATATTATTATTTTTTTTTAATTTTGGAGTACATAATAAGTAAAATTATGCAATAGTACAGATAATGGATGATATGTATAAAAAAAAACACAAAAAATCATATTTAAGATTAAAATACTTATGTTCATGAAAAAGCTGACAACTGAAAAGTTTAAAATTTAAGGCAATTTTACAATCTGATAAATGTAATGTGTATGAAACAAAAAAATATATGCTAAGAGATATATAGATATTTCTGGTTTAAATTAATTAGCCATCAGAAATACAATACATTAAATTCATCGAGAATTTAATTGAATCAAAAAGGCCAATAAATCGGTTTAATTGGAACAGCTGAAAATGCGGTCGCTTTTTCGGTCATTCAAATAGCGCAACTTTAAGAGCAATTGTGTCAGAAACCAATTATCCGACTATTTATCGATCCAATTATATTTATATAAAGGTTTACCTTAATATCGCGATATTTACATAAGAGAAATGTCAGCTTTAACTATAATAAATTGAATATTCTTAAGATTTTCTCATGACATTTAGAAAAGAATTGAAATATGTTACTGTCCTACTATGTTGTGCATTATATTCTTGCTAAACTATCATGATATTCTTTCTTCCAGAATGAAAGCTTTAGTAGAAAGCTTTACTTTCAGTCTTGACATAATGCGCTCTCAATTGCTTTTACACGAAAATCAGAAGCGAGAGAATAATATAAGCCATATTCTTTTTATAAAATATGTAGTGAAAAACAATAGCGCTTATATAAAAATTTTTAGTGTAAAATTTAGTTACTTTAAACTTTAAACATAAAAAAGGTATTATTTTACGTTCTTAATATACCAAAGTAAAATTATCATTATATATATATCTTTTAAAAAAAAATATATATATATATATATAATCTCTTAAATTTATTATCGATTTATTTTCTCTCTTTATAATCTATTATTGATTTATATTACTATTTCGCGCAACGTAACATCACGTATAGAAGGCCGATCAATTCTAATTGCGAAGAATTCGTAATGACATAATGTTAGTCGTTCAGCTTTAAGCGTTCGTTGAAATATTACTGGACACACGCGCAGAAAATTGCATGCCATTAGCATTATCTGGCGACACGATCGACCTCGATAATCCTTGAAAATACGTTTCTCATCTCGAAACGTCTCGAAATAATGTACGATGCGTGCGGCAGTAACGCGGCGCTTTCATTCTGATCGATACAGTAACACCTCCCAGCAACAGGGCAGACCGCCACAAGTAGTTACGGTAGGCCGAAGGCCCTCCATTCTTCCCGCCTCGCTAAATTAATCCGTTCTCTGTCAGCTCGTTGTCGCATCAATGCCATTTGATCGAATGAAAATCGAACGCAACGTCGATCTCAGCAACGTTTAATCGACACATGCCAGATAGCGCAATTTGATATTTTATTGTTATATTTTATTTCATATACACATATATGCAGTTTTGCGAAAATAATATGATAACTTGAAATAAAATATAACTTTTTTAATAAAATATCACAGAAATTCTTAATTCTTCGCATTTTATTTTATTCATAAATTTCTGATCAATTTAAAACTCATCCTTTTCTTATAGAAATGTTGAAGTGTTAATAATTCTATAGCTATAAACGATTTAGATCTAAGAATCTTTATAAATTAAACTTTATGGATGCAAAAATGTGACGGAAATTTTGTATGTATATCTTGAAATGTTTTATTGAATTTTTGATATAAAGTTTACTTGAGATTTAGTTACACGCATTAAAGACATCTCATATGTTATTTAATATAGGTTTGTGGGTTACGATATTCTTCAAAGTTAGCTCAATACGTACTCGAACTGTCGCATAATTCATAGAATACGTAGAATATATCCAATAACGATTTTATGATTTTATAAAAATCTTGTTATTATATATACGATAATTTTTCAACGCGTATCTTAATATATATATTTGTAAGATTCCAATATTCTTTAATCCATAAAGTATACAGTCAAGACAAATGATAAATGATAATATAAAATAAAAATATGCAAATAACTAAATCTCTATCGTAAAATTTAATTAAGTATGTACAACAATATAGAAATATATTTAAACTTTTGATCTTTTGATAGATATTCGCATTGTCATCAATATAAAAACATGAATTAAACATAAAATCTCGTCACGTTTCCACAATCCTTGTCAGTGCAATCTCGTAATAATATTTAGCTCAACGTTTACTCACGTCAATTGTCAGAATTACACGATAGTATATACTAACGTGATATGTTCCACGATTTCCAGACACGACGTTGGCAGAGCACATGAAGGTCCAGTTGATTGCGCCGCAGTACATAACGCTTGACGGTACAGCTACCTTGTTCTGCAACCATACTGTCTCGGACGACTTGCTGCACAAAATAGAATTTATGAAGGGTGAGAAGAGAATATTTCAGTATATAAAGGAAAGAAATCCGCCGTATATCGAAACGCCAGCACATTTAGAAGGCGCCAAGCTAGAGGTAAGCGAAAAATAATACACGAAGGATTACGATTTTTAAGACACATATTTTGTTAATGCACAAACTCGTGAAAACTTCTTTTTATTCTATTTTTTATATATTTTTTTAAATATTATATTTGCCATTATTTTTTCAACAGGCGCGTGAATTATCAAACTAATGACAGAATTAATAAAAGAAAGATAAATAACAATGTAACTTTTATTTCCACGCGATAAGAGAAATTGTATAATGTTTGAATAAATTTTACAGTGCATTAGCAAAAAGTCTAATGGTTGATTTCATCAACATAAGTTAACTTTATGCCTAGTTTATCTGATTCTTTATTACTCATAAATATCTTGGATATTGTTATACTCGGTATATTTATTAATAATTATAGACTAAGTCCATAATTATCTCAAAGGCATATCTCGCATCATAATAGGCATGTAGGTTTAATAACACTTTTGCATAAAGTTTACGCCAAATTTGCACGACCGAAACTGATGTGCATCGACCTTTGCATCTCAATTCATCCGTAGTTAAATATATCCACGTCTATATTATCGTTTAAAACATGAATATTTGAAAAGTTCCTATCTTTGTAACGGAAGTCGAATTTGTCTTAATAGGATTCCAACAACTTAAACAATCGCATATTCTGATGATTCAATTTTTTTTCGCAATACGATTTTAATATAAATGATTTTTAAGTTATCGTTCTAAACAAAGTGAAAACAAGTTTTCCCAAATATATTTTAAATTCTTTTCCTTAGATCTCTCCATAAAAGGTATTACTTGATTTTGAACTTATTTTAATTTTTATGGCTCATTATCCACTTAAAAAAAATAGACATCCTGTCGTATCTCATTTTTGTTTTATTAAGATTTTAAATTTCATAATTACATAATGCAGTAATATTTTATTTCAAAAGTTTAATAGATTTATTAAATTAATAATAAATCCTACTTCCTCTCAATTTATTAAGTATTAAATATATTTTGTATGTGCATGTATATATTTTATTTTTTGTTATATCATATTCTTGTTTATGTAATAAAACGATGTCCTTTTTTAACCTATCGTCTGACATTATGTGATGGGGACACACAGGTGTAAATACATATAATTTACATATCCATCGCGTCGGTACGATCTATAAGAAAAACTCTCCGTTGTAAACAAAAGTCCAAAAATAACTAGAACGCCCTCGATAAGACTTACGCTGGATATCCAGAGTCCTCCCCTATCTTTCACTATGATTAATGATTAAACGAGCAAGGTAAACGCATTTACCCAAGGCGTAGCTTTTATGTGTCGACACAAAGCAAAGCTATTTATGTACGTGTGCACTTTATGTCACATAAAATACCTCCCCCAACAACATCGAGACGCAACGCGTGAAAGCGCAATTTCCTTCGTAAATTTTTTTTGATCCCCAAGCGATGGAAACGTAGTGCAGATAGGTGATCTATTAAAAAAAAAGAGAGAGAGAGAGAGAGAGAGAGAGAGAGAGAGAGAGAGAGAAAGATAGAGAGAGAAGATAAAGTAAAGAAGAAAATCAATACTTGCGCTAGCCCATATGTGTGAAACATAATGTCACGAAGACGAATGCTTGTTAGGGCTATAGAGCTGACATATACATAAATAATGAGGCTATTCGTAACAAAAATAGAACATTCATTTTACGAGTTTTTCAGACTTCTGACGGACGAGTGTAA
The DNA here is from genome assembly GCF_030444845.1 of Prenolepis imparis. NCBI lineage: Eukaryota > Metazoa > Arthropoda > Insecta > Hymenoptera > Formicidae > Prenolepis > Prenolepis imparis. Next base: position 14,543,192 of record NW_028141162.1, on the reverse strand, counting down.
GTGTCAAAAATGTGTTTCACGCTTTTTTTTTTGCAAGAAACTTGGTCTTTTTATCTATTTCTTTCTCTATTTTTGTTCTCTTCGCCGAAAATACAGATCAATTGACAAGTTACATGCTATTCTCTTTTCTATAAATATTTGTATCTCTGGAGACAGTTTCACTTTTTCTTCTTTTTCTTCTGTGTTTTATTTTCTAATTTTCTATCTCAATTTCCGTGAAAACTTTCAAGAATTGATGTAACCGATAACATGTTTCATGTATAAACTATCGGAACTCTTCAAATCTGTCAATATCCGATACTGACAACAAAGAGTTGCGACTTTCCCACAAAGTTTATTTTGAGCTATCTTATAAGATAATTATATGTTATGAAAAATCTAGATAAACACGTGACAAATAGAAATGATTAGGTCTGGAAATGATAGGAATGATTAGATCTAACAATAAGCTAATAACGAAATTAAGTGTTAATGTAACAGAAACTTCTAATGTCATCTCAATAATATTACTACCATTGAATAAGTGATAATAATATCAAGATTGATATAAATGATCTATTTGAATTCTCTTTTTAAATCTTAATTTTGTAATTTAAAAAAATTTTCTTTCTATAATATAAATATTCATCTTTTTGACACTCCAAAGCAGCGATTAATTATGTAAAAAGCGTACACAGTTTCGATAGAGATGATTTATATATAACAAGATCAACAAAGTGTCAGAGCAAGGATTAAATTATACAAAGTGCTCTGTTTGAATCTCTAGCATTTCAAAGCGTTTCTTGTCATTCATGCATCCACTCGATGTAATTGAAACGGCTAGATGAAAGGAATACAAGTGACAAATCCTAACAAAACAAGTTCGTAAAAAGATACTTGCTGCCTTTATTCCAATTTCAATTATACGAGGGCAATTTGAAAAATTCGTGGCCTGGCTAATAGAGATTAATGCTGCATTTAAAATTTTGGTGATAAAGTCACATTTGTCTTATAAACAACTTTAAAGTTTTAAGATGATCTCTCAGTTTTTTGTAAACAGCTGTCTAAATATTATTTCAGTGTATTTTTTCAAAGGTGAAAAAATTTCTTTATGGCAATTGTTCACAAATAATAAACTGAAAGATATTTTGAGGATCTTGAAGAATCGGACTTCTGGGATGAAATAAACGCACTGGAGTATTGCTGAATAAAGTACATTGAAGTTCAGGGAGATTATTGAGATATAAAAATATTTTTGAAAAAAAGAAACCGGTCTTCTTTATTATCAAACCGCGAAATTTTCAAATTGCCCTTGTATAATATATACTTTATTAAATTATCAAATTTGACTTACTTATTATAAAAGTTTTTCTTGAAAGCAAAAGGGTGGCACATATGTATATAGCAAAAAAACCGATATAAATCTGTTTCATTTTCTTTTGTGCAAATAACAACTTTTCTTTGTTTGATTATTAAATTTAAAGGAAGAAAGAAACTGCAAATTTGAAAAACCACGCGTCTCGTAATTAATTTGAATATATAATTTACGTATTTAAGTTGCAGAATTTGTCACTTGTATACTTTTGAATCTAAAAGTTGTCTATCTCGATTAAACTGCTACAATATCGTTATTCTTTGATAGTATTCGAAAAATGGCACGACAATCAAACTGCACAATGTACGTTTCGAAGCTTCCGGTTCTTATACCTGCGAGGTCACTATGACAACGCCCATTTATACCGCGGGTGCTGATCCCGTAGAGATGAAAGTGATATGTGAGTAAAAATATTGATTCTACGCAAAAATAAAATTATAAAATTATGTATCTCATTGCGAATGATATTAATCATTATAATCTTGGAATTATGTTATTTTTAATAAATAACTTAGCTAGATATGATATTGATATTGATTTAAGCTTGATATTGATATTGAAATTAATAAATTTTTAAGATGGAAATTATTTCACATCTGATAGAACTTGTGTGTGTATGTGTGCGCGAATTAAAATAAATCTGAATATTAAAATATAACTGTAAGTGTTAATAATATTATTAGATATAAAATTGCATCGAGTCTTTTTAATATATTTTTTATAATTTCTTCTAGATCCACAGAATGCGAATCCTAAGATTACATTTCAAAAGAGCATGTACGTGGTTGGCGAAAGCCTGGAGGCAAATTGTACCTCTTCGGCCGCACACCCAGTTCCTTATATAACATGGTTTATAAATGGCAAAGAGGTAAAGGATAATAGAAGTTAAAATATAAAAATTTATACTATAGATATTATATTCAAAATCCGATATTAATATAAATAGTACTTGTAATTGTAATTTGATAATTTTTTTAATTATAAATGAACACCATTTTTTACTTCTTAATAAATTTTTGAAAAAGAGAACTTTTGATTGTGTGAATTGAATGATAACTATTACACTTAAATTGTCAAAAATTTTTAGAAAGATCTTTCACAAAAGTGTAATTTTCCGATTACTGATTTTGCCAGGTGGATATTACTTTAGTGAATCACTATCCGCATACGCATCATAAGAACTATCTCATGTCCGCTACCGCCAGATTGAAGGTGGAAGTTTCCGCATTGCATGCCGGGGAAAATGGACTTTTGGAGATCAGCTGTCGGGCAACGATACCCGCTTTTCCCATGCAACATGAGCGATTTGCCGATATTAGGAAAAAGGCGGTGTCGGGTAAGTTTTATAACGAAAAAATATATCAAAAAAATATCAGCGTCTATAAACTTTTGGTGCATATGACATAGTAACAAATTTTTATCCAAATATAATATATGTCCAATTTTTTATAATATAAGAACGATCATATATAGAGATAGGTCTAAAATTACTTTAATAAAAAAGCGACGTTATCTTAAATAAAGATTGACATGCATTTCAGTTATGAAACTATTTTCTGAAATTTTGTATCTCTGCGCTTAGCTCATAATTAGGCATGTAAGCCTCAAAACTATTTTATATTATTTCCTGTAATTTATTAACGATACGATAAATTTTTTTTTGTACGTGGAACTTGTTTTCAGTGCAAATTATACCAGCGCCGGATGTGACGTCTTCCGCGGCGATTCTCATACGAGAACTAACGCTATCTACAATATTGTGCATACTAAGTGCGATGCACAAGTTTATTCCTTAATAAAAGTCAATTGCTCTAGGATAATTTGGCTGTAACATACTTAATCGTAAGGATATTAAGGCGATGAACATAAGATCGAACAATCACAATGTCTTCCTTCGATATATCGAAATACACACGGGGGCAGCGGTTTTATTGTCTTTGCAGAAATTTTGTAAACTCATAGACGCGGCTTCTTCGTGCGCAACTATTTTCGATTATTGCTTATAACGAGCGTCGTCTGTCTCGCGAAACATATCAATTCTCATGAGAAGTAATGTCCGAATATTCGGCAGGTGTGTCGGAAAGCTATGTCTCTTCCTTTCGTATACGAGCATATCTACTTATTAATACAAAACATATCGAATTTCTAAATTTTTATTTGAAGCATGAAATATTAGTAATAACGATCTATGTGGAAATAGTATTTTCGCGATGCGAAATTATCTTTCTCTCATATCAAACAAAAAATTTGATGTTTGATATATACAATAATATATATAAATATATATTATATTATATATTGTTGAATTAATTAATGTATTATTTAAAGAAACAGAGTTTATTCCACTTGAAAGTGAAATATGGCTTTATTGTTAAATACATGTGATTTGATCTATAATAATGTTATTGAGATACTCTTATATCACTGTTGTAAATTGTAAATTTATATCTTACTTTGAAAAACGATATAGTTTTCCGATACGCGTAGTATAACATTTCATCTAGTCTCGCCTCGCCGCTGGGGAAATACAATGTTTTTTAAGCTAGCAAATGCATTCTTGTTATTGTGCGCGTATTTCAATAAAAACCATGCAAAAAACGTGATCATAAAAAACGCTTTAAAATTCCGTTGAATCAGTTTAACAAGATTAGAACAAAAAAAAAAATCATTTTTCGATATCAATTTCTCATTATTCCTTAATAGATCTATCTCTACGAGAATAATATTTTCTCAGTGTTTAATCCATTACGATTATAATGAAAATAGAGTTCATTTTAATACTTAATTCGTATCACGCGCAAAACAACTTATTTCTGTTATATATACGACCCGTTTCACGATGTTCGATAATATCGATGAAATCAACTTTCTGACAATAATTTAGAAAAATGACAACTTTTTTGCGCGTAAAATAGAGCATAAACATTAGATCAAACGTCCATCGTCATTTTATCATTAATTCAGAGCCTTTGTGCTCCGTAGAAAACTTTATACATATTAAGAAATTTAAAGCAAAAATGGCATAAGTCAAGTACAGTATTTATATTTAGATCCCTTACTTGCGTTAATATTAAAATATCTTTATATATAAACTGTTTTCTACTTTAATAAATTATTATTTTATATAATAAATTATGTAACAATACAACGAGCTACACAAGTTAGAACTATAAATATACTTGCTTAAGCCATTTTTACTTTCGTTTCTTGATATATATATATCACGTATAATAATAAACTAAAGAATATCAATGAAACGGGACGATGATTATGTGTCACTTTACAACTTTCTCCAGTGTATTTTAATAAATAGGCAGCTTGAAGAACACTGCGGCAGCGGCTTGGCATTTAGAAAACTTGAAGAGTCTAGAAGTAATTAAAGGCACTCGAGTTGGAGTTTGGTCAATGCGACTGAAATTTATCCGAGTCATTTATTAGACCTAATTTGATAGACAATCTAATCTCTATTATTTCTTTCTTGTAATTAAAGAAATAACGCGTTACATTAATTTTATTCGAACCGATTGAAACTGACGAATTGGCCAACCTCTGATTCGATCATCTGAGAAATAGAAGTAGCGATTACATGGTCGTTGTGCTTGCGGCCAACTTTTTGACACTATTGTGTGGGCGCGTTACTTGTCGATACGATATTTAAAACTTGATGCGATACCATCTTTTATATCACTGAACGATTTTTTACGATTAAATATGAGATTATCTTTTATCTGCGTCTACAGCTCCTCTCGCGTTATCAAATCTTAATCCTCTCTCTTTGCTATTGGTACCTGTAATAAATTACCAGCAACTTTGAATAGCCGCGTATTGGCTACAGTTTAATAGCATGTTGATGACTATTTAAGCTGGTAATATTTTGAAACGCTAAGAGTTACAAGGGATTATATTAATGAGTGTTATATTAGAGTGAACGCAAAAGACGTTTTCCGAGGTTTTAGTACATATACTAATCTAATCTTGATCGCGTTAGGATAATCGCTGGAAAAAGATGAATCATTGTCTCTGTTTAGAGGCTAATCTTTAAAAAACGTAGCTTCAGATTGATTCTTACGAATATAAGTCTGTAGTTTAATTAGAAATAGATGCTCACGCGAGATTAGATACCTTTTGGATTACAATTAAAAAAAAAAATATAAAAAAATTACACACTTCTAAAAAAAATTAATTAATCATTATTATAGTTAGGAAAGAGGAAACGTTTTAGGGAACAACATTAAATATGCAGTGCTTTATAGACTAAAAAATATATTTATGATTAATAAATTTTTACGCATATTTCAGATTGCAACTATTTGCTAAAATTGAGATAACTAATTCAATTGCGTGCAAATTCTTACATGCTTTCAAACTTGTAGTAAAATAAATATACTACTTTTTAATTTTTATTATATTTATAACGTATAAGAGCAAGCATCAATCGTCTAACTAAGCAAAGTTTGAAAGCTTAGTAACGATATTTTAATTCAAAAGTGCCTTTTCATATTATCTGCAAATTAGAAAATATCTCAAGCAGATTTCACTCTGCCAGGTGATATTCTTTGCTTAGGAAGCAAATATTGAGAATTGACGTCGTCTTTTCAACGATCTCATTCTTTCGAATAAAGCTACTTCGTCTTTAGCGTTCGCTTTAATATATTGAAAGCTCAAAAGATTTATTATAACGCAAATGTAATGTAAATTTGTTGTTTCTGACTATACTCTCTACATAAAATTATTTTGAAGTTTTGGTATGATTTTATTTGTTTATATGGAAAAAATATATTCAAATAGTACCACGATATAGATTTATAGATGTAAAATTATTTTTCATCTTTCCTAAAAGAAAATGATAATTTTGTCACTAAGGAGATTTTTTATAGCGTTTTTCTAAAGAAACAATATATAATTAATTTTTATTTTGAGAATGGAAAACGCAGAGAAGTATAGTTAGAAAGAACAGACCTGACATGACATAAGCGGAAAACAAAAGTCGACGGAGCGTAGCACAGAAAATGGAAGATCTCGCTAAGCTTTTACGACGACTCGCACGCGATGTTTCTCGCAGTGGTCGTCCTAATATCCTATATCTGTCCGATTTCCCTGGTGACCGGCGACGAAACAAGCATGTCGCCGAGAAAGCTTACGACCGACGAAGTGGCGGTGCGCATCGTCGGCGGGGAGATCACCAGCATCAAGAATTATCCATTTATCGTACGCGTGCGACGCGCCCATTTTAGCCCCTTAACTTTTAACCTTTAAGGAACGTCGGTATTTCCATAACGCATGATTCGTACCTAACGAATGTGCGTAAGTAGTGCAACTGTGACATTGAAAAACGAGACAGTTGCACAATGAGTCGGGACGAAAGCGTTTTGCGTAACGTTTTATATCAGTTTTGACATTATAAAAGACTAATGACATTTGCGTTAAGCATTTTCAGCTTGATTTCAGCTATTTTTATTTAATCTTCTTTTAATGCTTTTTCATATAGAATAGTATTTTAAACGATATTCCAATTTTAATGATTCGAAATAAATGATATGACGATAACATAAAAAGTTTTGATTGACGTATCTCGGTTTCGAGCAAATACGTTCACATAAAGGTCGTTTAAAGAAGTTAATGTCGATTTTATTTCGAGATTTCTATTATTATAAAGTGGTAACATGGTCAGATTTTTATTGTGTAATGATGTCTCTGTTTTTCGCAGTTTAGTTTACTCGTTTATGCACATTTGATAGGTACTGATGGTCTACTGATGTACCTTAAGCGCTCCTGTTAATTAAAGAAATTAACATCAATGCTCGCAAGGCTTTCGAGACATTCCGAAACCTTAATTTCCAAATAATCAAGCATTGCCTTAGGAGACATAAACGTTAGAAGAAGGATCAAGTATGCAATAGAATATTGCATTATTTAAATATTTTTTAAGAAAATAAAATACTTAAATTAAATATATTTCTGAAAAAGTTTACAAAAATTTTATTAAATAATTCTTTTATTAACATTAAGAGAGAGAATATATTTACTAATAAATAAACATAAGAAGTATTAAAAGAAAAAAAACGGATTAAATTATCTTTTTGAATAAAGTTTTAGCAAATAATTTATTACCAGCAAGCGAGAGTTTAAAAGCAAGAGTTTAATATTTGACGTACATGAAAAAATTAATAAATACGTCATGAAATTGAGGTTCGAATAGTCTCGAGCATGCTCTGCGCTGGCATTCGCGTAAGGTCAGAAAGGTTGAAAGGGCAACCGATTCGATTCGGACTCGGTGAATCCGAATTTCTCAAAGTCAATTCCTCTTAGGTCTCGGTCCAACGCCGACACTTTAGCCACTCGTGCGGAGGCACTTACGTCGCCTGTAGGTTCGTCCTGTCCGCCGCTCACTGCATGGTCAGGTGCGTGTCATATAAGACTGCGTTTCGCATTTCGCGCTATGTGTATATCGCGAAAAGTGGTGTGGTCTTTTCTTTCCCTCTTTCTCTAGCCGGGGCTTTATAATACTCGCTATCACAATTTGTTCACTCTCTCTCTCTCTCTTTATACATTCTTTAATGCAATCTCTAATCCTTGGATGTATAAGTAAGATGCAATGTTTAATTAAAGGGTATAATAGTGTGGAATTCTCCCTCGAGGGAGGGAGAACCCTGAAATGCATCTTAGGATTAAAACACAGTGATTTCCTCTGAAGCAACGGAATAAAATAAGAGGATTTCGTGTAAAAAATTTCCGGTATAAACAAAAACGTACACTAAAAGATAATAATAATGCACACTAAATCTCTGAGCTTTATTCTTTGTTGATATTGACTGCGATCTTTTTTAATTTAGTGCAATTAAAATGTCGATCTCATGTTCTTGCTTATTTGCTTATAATATGTGTAAAGAATATGTGTACATAATTAGGGGCTATGCAATTTGTTGTCTCAATTTCTAAAGGCTTACGTGGCCAACTATAATTAGGAAACACTGCCATATCGTACAGCGAATTTGTAATCTTTTCGTGCTTTCCTGTGATATAGTTTACAAATTTGAAGGAATTAACATATATTTGCTTTATTATAATAATATTAATTTTAATATAATATTAATCTCTTTTTCGAAAGGCCTTACGTACTTGCATTTTGAGAAAATTAAAAAATAAAGCATGCATATCATATAATATATGTATTAAAATTTTACACATTAAATTTTTAATTAAAAATTAAAAATTAAATTATAAGAGCATTTTTTCTCATTCCTCTTGAGCTGTACAAAATCACATAAATTTTAAATAAACTTTAAGCTCCGTGAAAATAACACGAAAAGATGTAAATTATAATTGTTTTAATTAAATATGAGAAAGATCAAGTGTGAATTCTTGATTCTTATGCATTGTTCGATCAAGAACACTTTACACAAACACACATACGCACACATATATTTCTATCACTTATTTCTTATTTAAAATTTCATTTTTACACAATAAAACTTTCTTGATAAATTAAGGAATAGAGCTTTCGCTTTCAACTTTTTAAAAGACTGAGAAGATTGTCTCAGTTTTCATTATATAATTAATCCTTAAACATGCGCGAAACTATCTATGTTATCTAAATCTTTTTAGGAACTTAAAATAAGTTTTACGATATGAAAGAATCATGAAAGAAATCTTTTGTCTGGGGTATACTGAGGTATACATTTAGGTATTCTCTCAGCAATATAATTACATGTATTTATAAAGCGAATTGAACGCCCTGGTAAGACATTTTAGTTACACCACGTTATATGAGGTATTAGTAGCCGTATTTAATCTCCTTGCTACTGCAGATGTATGTGTAAAATACATGTTTGTCAACGAGAAAGCGAGGCTTGTGTTTGATACGAAGACGTGTCTTGTAAGGTAAAATTCGCTACCATTTGTGAAAAATTAAGCAAGAAGAAATATTTAAAATTTGCAGTAATCTACTTTGAAAATACTTTGTAATATGTTTCAGAAGAGAGAGCCTCTTTCTCACTAAGACATATTTATATTTACACATTTTATTGCAGAGAAATAAATTTGAGCAACGATTGTGTATAATGTGTAAGTCTCAAATATATTCACGGATGGTAGCCAATTTGTATCATGTATACAAACTCTATGTAAAACATTTGTGAATTTATATTTTCGCTACTAAATGGAACTCTCCTTTAAACTATATAGCAACGGGGGATGAACAGGATTGGAGAAAGAATCGAATAAGTATATAATGATCGGGTATAAGAATAATTGCCTGTTGACAACCGAGATATCTATTATAGAATGATATTTGATTCAGCCTATCAGTCCTACTCATTCGTCGTAATTATATCTCGTTTATTTCTGACTGTGAGTAGTGATGTGCTGTCTAGAGTATATATTTCACGAGTAACGAGAAGGTTAGCGGCACTAGATCCTAAAGGCAATGATGTCTGCGTCACGGTATCTATCTGTATATCGATTAGCTGTGTACTAGCGGTGATATACTACAATTTGCGTGAGCGTAATTTCTGTTTTACGAGTCAGCTCGGCCGCCCGTGATTGTACGTAGGAAAAATTGGGGCACACTCAAAAACGATAAGTTAGATGGAATATTTAAAAAAAGAAAGAACAAGTTGAAGAAATACACAGTAATTACATTCAAAATAATTTTAATAGATATATTCTCTAATATTAACTCTTTTGTAGCCACAAAAGTCAAAGTTTATATATATATTCTATTCCCTATTCTTATTAATTATTAAGGATGAATTTATGAAGAGAAGAGTTTATAAAGAGCAGTTATCTAATGCGATTATATAATTACTCATTTTTAACTTTGTTTAATTATTTTTATTTGCTATTCAAAGTTATTAATACAGAGAGCGCCGACTCCCTCATTAATTGCTTACAAATATAGATGAATTGCTTATTTTCTGTATCAGGAAAAAATTGTGTTACCATAATTTTTTTGATCTTTCATTAAATATATATGGTAATGAGAGAATATTGTTAATTTCTTGAAAAAGAGGAAAAGAGAGAGAGAATCGTTTTGTCGTCATATTTTGCGTTTGATTGTGCCTCAATTTTTCTTACCGCTCTGATGTTTAGGTAAGACAAAGATGTATAATGAACTTGTTGTTGTGTTTAAAGACGGTTGTTCGACGGCACGTGGATAGCGGAAAATCCACGCCAATTCTATGTAATCGCCGGTGCGACCTACGTGTATTTACCTAGCTGGGGTTCCATGCAAATGGAATTGATAGACAAGACATTGCCGCACGCAGAGTTTCGATTCTCGGACATGCAAAACGATATTGGATTGTTCAGGGTGACTATTTACGCCGTGTATATAATTCTGTGTCGATAATAAAGAGAACAAACCTTGTAACAATCGAGGCCGTTTGCTGTCATCCACGCCTGTCCTTGCAGTTGAGAAGACCTCTTTACAGGAACGCGTACGTCCAGTTTGTCGCACTTCCTCCCGCATACATCACGGATATGTTCAAAATATATACAGAAGACTGTGTCGCAACTGGATGGGGTCGGCACATACCTGGTTCAAATGTACGTAAGATAAGAGTTTGCAAGTGCTTTATATTCAATATATATAACAGTACAAAATGAAAATTATAATTTTAAAGAACTATATGCTCCTTTTTTCTTGCAAAAAAACCTTCCCAAAAGAAATGGGATGCGTAAGTTTTATTTGTATTTACTATCATTATGAAATATTGAATTTAATATGAACTAATAATAGAGACTCTGTTTAAAGTAGACTCTTTTCGATATTTATATTTATTTTTATTCAATATTTATCTTGCTGCATTCGCTGCTTATTGCATTTTTAGAAGAGAAATTTTTATTTTTTGACTGATTAATTAAAATAATTTTTTTTAATATAGAAAAAAATATATAATAATAAATAATGATGTATCTCTGTTTGAAACTAGATAGATATTGATTTTATCCACATCACAATATTTAACGGAGCGGATTTATAGAAAACTATATGATCAAAATATAATTTTTCCATGAATTTTTTTTGCGATATATCATTAGCAAGGGACCGGTACATATTTGCGACATGTTCGGATTCCATTAATTTCACCCGAAATATGCCCTATGCGGAATGTGCATGAGGAAAAACAATTGTGTGCGGGTGTGCCAGAAGGTGGTCGCGATGCTTGTCAGGTTTGCATAAGTTCTGTAAATTAAAATTTTTTTTCGAAGATATTTATATTTATTTATTATACTTATTTTTTTTGCACTTATTTATTCATTTGAAAAAATTGAAAATAGACAATTTTTTGTACTAAAGTTTTACAAAAACTATATTAATACTTGCTTATATTATTTTTACTTTTTTTATTTTCACGTTTTATATTTTGATTTGTATATGCATATTTGTATTTTATGAATTTTCAGGGTGACAGCGGTGGACCATTGCTGTGTAACGGAACGCAAATTGGTATTGTCTCTTGGGGTGAAAGTTGTGCTCGTCCGAATTCACCGGGAGTTTATTCACGTGTGGATTTTTATTTACAATGGTTAAACGAGACTATTCTTCTAAATGGAGCCTCGAAATATTCATTTCAATACGTGATAACGATTATTTTGTCACTTTATTGTCAATATATGTATATAATATATATTTCTTAATATAACGTAACATAATAAAATATATTATTACATATATGTATGAGAAACAAATACAAGGAAAAGTTATATTTATGTGATTTTTCTACCACTGAAAATCTTATATATATATATTTCAAATAAAAAACAATTACTTATTTATTGCCAATGCAAATCTAATTTTAAGATATGATCTTTATTGTTAGTTTGTAATATTATTTCCAATAAAAATCTCAAATAATTAGATTTACACATATAAATTCTAATGAAACTATAAAAATATTACAAAAGACACTATCATATTTCAGAAAAATATGTTTTTAGAATTTATTATTTAATGGAAGAGAAACGTCTTCTTTTTTCATATATTATTATCACAAGTTCAAATTTGCTACTCTCAATAAGTTTAGAGAAGTTTTATCACTGTTTCTACTTTTTTTGTTGGTATATATCTTACTTAATGATAGACGAAAAAAAATCTTAATGTGTACTGTAATGAATGCTATCATTATGCTAATATAAGTTCAGATTTACTCTCTTTATTGGTCTCACATTACTTTTTTCTTCTGATTCTTTAATTTCCTTTTTTTACTAGTTTCTCAACGTCTGCTTGCTTTGCTGCATTTCCTATATTTTTCTATTTCTTGTTCATTTTATTTTTACTAGAACAACACACAAGTGCGCGCAATGCGCGCACTATTCTTCGATTTTATATAAAAAAAAATGATATTTTTATATAAAGTTTGTTTCAACTTGATTAATATTTTGTGATAGAAATCAGCTGATTAAAGCGCTAATTTGTTAATTAAATTTTAAAATAATAGTATGTAATAGAAATTATAAAATAATATGTTTTAAATAAAATGTTATAGTACATTAAACTCGATTAATATTTTTAGACAGAAATCAGCTGATAATTGTGCGCCGTATGGGGTCCGCGGTTTAAAAATATTAATTTTCAATATTTTAAAGCGAGCCAAAAATTAATCTTTCATATATTTTAACAGTACATTGTCTGCACATTTTGATGGTACCATCAGCATACAAACTTTTTGATCTAATATACGTAAAATAAATCCGCGCCGTAACGGGTCCGCGATTTAAAAATTTTAATTTCCAATTGTTTAAAGCGAGCCAAAAATTAATCGTATATATATTTCAATAGTGTATTGTTTGCAGATTATTTTGGTACCATAAGCATATTAGCGTACTACTATTTTAATCTAATAAACGTAAAATTAATCCGCGCCGTATGGGATCCGCGGCTTAAAAATTATAATTTTCAGTATTTTAAAACGCGCCAAAAATTATTCGTTTACATATTTCAACAGTACATTGCCTGCACATTATGATGGTACCATCACCATACCAGCCTACAAACTTTTTGGTGTAATATACGTAATATAATTGTGCGCCGTATGGGATCTGCGGCTAAAAAATTTTAATTTTCTATATTTTGAAACAAGCCAAAAATTAATCGTATATAAGTTTCAATAGTGTATTGTTTGCAGTTTATTTTGGTACCATAAGCATACCAGCGTACTACCTTTTTGGTCTAATAAACGTAAAATGAATCCGCGCCGTATGGGATCCGGGGCTTAAAAATTTTAATTTTCAGTATTTTAAAACGCGCCAAAAATTATTCATTTACATATTTCAACAGTACATTGCCTGCACATTATGATGGTACCATCACCATACCAGCCTACAAACTTTTTGGTGTAATATACGTAATATAATTGTGCGCCGTATGGGATCCGCGGCTTAAAAATTTTAATTTTCTATATTTTGAAACGAGCCAAAAATTAATCGTATATAAGTTTCAATAGTGTATTGTTTGCAGATTATTTTGGTACTATAAGCATACCAGCGTACTACCTTTTTGGTCTAATAAACGTAAAATGAATCCGCGCCGTATGGGATCCGCGGCTTAAAAATTTTAATTTTCAGTATTTTAAAACGCGCCAAAAATTATTCGTTTACATATTTCAACAGTACATTGCCTGCATATTATGATGGTACCATCACCATACCAGCCTACAAACTTTTTGGTATAATATACGTAAAATGAATCCGCGCCGTATGGGGTCATCGGCTTAAAATTTTAATTTTTTATATTATGCGTAACTATATACATATATCGCGGTAATAGATGTCAATACTCATTTCTACTGCGCATTCGCAATTCGAATTATATTAAGATTATCGAAAAGTGTCGGACGAAATATATTTATGACTCTAATAAAAGAAATATTTATTGTCCTTAAAAATTGCTACGGAACCTTAATTGTTAATTTGGATTTATGTCTCACTTCTATTTTTAACTTAATAAATATATTACTTTATAATTAAATGAATAAATTAAAAAATATTAATATAGCGAGCTATTTAAATTTTAAAATAATAATATGTTATAATAATTAAAATAGCAATATGTTGTGAATAATATGTTGTAATATTTTATCCTCGATTAATATTTTTGTTACAGAAATCAGCTGATTAAAACGTAAAATTGCTAATTAATTCTTAAAATAAGAATATGTTATAACATTTAAAATAATAATATGTTTTAAATAATGTATTATAATTCCTTAAATTCGATTAATATTTATAACAGCTATCAGTTGATTTCTGTCAAAAAATATTAATCGCAGATAAGGCATTATAACATATTATTTATAACATTATTATATTAATTTTTATAACATATTTTTATGTTAAAATTTAATTAGCAATGTAATGCTTTAATCATGTGATTTCTATCAAAAAATATTAACCAAGTTTAAACAAACTTTATATAAAAATATTATTCTTTTTTATTTAAAATCGAGGAATGGCGTAACGCGCGCTTTTGTTATTCTAATCTTTTTCTAAAAAAGACATTAAGTCGATTCTCGCAAGTATTTTTGCCTTTTTTCCGCCAAAATATTAATCAAGTTTAAAGTATAATAACATATTATTTAAAACATTATTATTTTATTTTACTTTTTGGACTAACTGTCAAACTGCTAACTGCTAACCCTCGCGATGACAGCCTTTCTACGAATGTAGACAGCCATGCTACGAATATAACACACAACGCGAATGTCAAAAATATTAATCAAGCTTAAAGTATTATCACATATTATTTAAAACATATTATTATTTTATTTAATTTTATTTTAGACTAACTATCAAACTGCTAACTGCTAACCCTCGCGATGACAGCCTTTCGATGCTACGAATATAACACACAACGCGAATGTCAAAAATATTAATTAAGCTTAAAGTATTATCACATATTATTTAAAACATTATTATTTTATTTAATTTTATTTTGGTCAAACTGCTAACTGTTAACCCTCGGGATGACAGTCTTTCGATGCTACGAATATAACACACAACGCGAATCGACAGAGAACCAATCAGCATTGCGGAAAAGAGGCAACAATACTTCGAGACTTTCGAGAATCGACTTAACATGCACTTTTTAGAAATGGACTTGCTTTTTTTCTTATTTTATTTCCGCCTTCTTCTTTTTCTGTATCTTCTTTTATTTAGATGATTTTTAGATTATTTTATTTTTAGATTATTTTAAAGTATTCTGTAGCTTACACAAAACATAATGCAGAGACGATGTTATATTATTTATTCCAGAAAGGGGCAAAAGAGAATCTGTGGAACACAACAAATTTCCGGCAATATATAACAGGTTCTAAATGCATCCTTCTCGCGGTCATGTTCATCTTCGTCTTTCTCTCGAGAATGAACAGTTACGAGTGAAAGTGATCTGGCTTGGCTGACGCGCGCGTATCTGGCTCCTAACAGTCTAAAGCCTACACTCGAACGAATCTGTATCGATGTGTTAGCATTAGCTTATTGTTAGTGTATATGGATTATTGAAAAACTGTGTTGGTGACAGCAATTCGATATTCGATACAAATTCGATATTATAAATAGAATCAATTTTATTATTATTGTTATCGCAAATGATATAAAAAAAAACAAATCTCCTAACTGTCAGTAATAATAGAGAATCCGTTGTCATAGCATCGTCTGTCGATTACGATAAAAGCTAAATATCACGTCAAGTGCGCAGTGGATGAACAAAATCTGTGTAAGAGTGTGTGCTAAGTCTGGTATATAAATAAAATAAAATATAATCATATAATAATTTATGGCTTCACATTAAATAAATATAAGGTTTTAGCGTTTACCACATTTGAAGTACAAAAATATTTCTAATACGAAATACCATTATTGATTATCAAGCACATTAAACTAATTACATTGAAGGAATTCAGTGTATCACGATGGTATTTACTTACGTGGCATTTCTACTTTTATTTTTCGGAACTTATAATGTTCACGGTGAGTTTGCATGTGTAAAGTCATGAGATTAATATATACGTTATATTTATAAATAATAATGCAGAATATTATTATGTATTATATATGTACGCGATCACTGAGATTCTCGCATTTACGTGTATTAATAAGCGAAAGTAAAAGCCGGCATGTCGCACAATGGGAACGCGACATTTTCATAAGGCTCGCGAATGTATATACAGAGTGTCTCGGAATTAGCTTTCAGCTACCTTTTATTTACGAATTGATCAATTCTGAAGTATCCTTTTTTAATTGAAAACGCGTTCAAATATTATTATTTTTCACGATTTTTTAACAATCACTTTAAATATCTTTGTATAATTGATGTTTAAATTAGAACTTTTTTTTTTGTAAGAATAAAATATATGTAATCTAAGAATAAATTTGTAAATTTATTTAATTTAAAGTATGATTAATTAAATTAACGCCATTTCTTTCAAAGTAACTGTATTATTAATGAATGTATAGTATAGTTTAGGTTTCTCGAAACTTAAGATTTTTGGAGTAATAAGAATTTTATCGTTTCTCTAGACTGTTTTAATTTAATTGTATTAATTAGAATATATTTTTTATTATAGGGCTTATAAAACCAAAACATGACAAAGTCGTTGTTTGTTACGTCGCCTCTTGGGCAGCCTATAGACCAGGAAATGGTGCATTTTCCTTAGAAAATCTTCACCCAGAACACTGCACTCATTTAATTTATGCATTTGCTGGTTTAAATGTCTCAAATTGGACAATTAAAAGCCTTGATCCTTGGGCAGATATGGAGAAAAATGGTAATTGCAACTTCTCTATGAAATTACATTTACAGTTCAAGTTACAGTAATTCAAAATTATTTAAAAAATTAATTAAATAATAAATTGCTTAATAAAATTACTAATATATGTAAAATCAAGCATCAAGCTATTTAAAAAAATAAAAGATTAAAATAAAATAGGAAGAAATAATCAAAATATTAAATTATTCAAAAAAGTTACTAATTAATTACTAATTTCAATTTTTTATAATTCTAATTTTTCGGATTTTTATTAATGATTTTGATGATTTAATTATTCGAGTCGTATTATTACACTTTTTCAAACATAAATTTCATCAACATAATTTGAAAATATCCAAATAAATACAGGAATTGGCAACTATAGAAAGATGACGGCGCTTCGTAAGCAAGGTTTAAAAGTATCACTCGGTATCGGCGGATGGAACGAAGGTAGTATAAACTATTCAATGATGGCTTCATCATCGGATCGTAGAAAAACTTTTATCGCTAGCACCATTGAGTTTCTCAGGTGCGTTTATTGTAATATTCACATTAATTCTTTTTTAATTCTAGAGTTCTATTTATAGAGTATATTTCATAACAAAAGGTCAATACCTCAAGAATATTTTACTTAGAAATTTTTTGTACGTAATGACCGATATTGTTACTTTGAAATACGCAACTAAAATTTAGTTTAATGTTATATATCGATAGTTGTGAAACTTTACTTTGATTGATTTTATATTAAACTTTTCTATTTTTTTATTATATTGCTTGTTTTTATTTTATGGTTTATTTTTTGCAAATAAAATTTTCTTACAATAGAACGTACGAATTCGATGGGCTAGACCTTGATTGGGAATTTCCTGGAAATCGCGGTGGTGCTTTGTATGATAAACAAAATTTTGTTAGTCTTGTAAAGGTAGGGAAGCATTATAATTTATTATTATTTCTATTATTACGTGAGAACATGAATGCATTATTTGTCGTACGATAGGAACTGCGAAATAGGTTTAGAGAGCATCGCTTCTTGCTGACGGCAGCGATAAGCGCGAACAAAGACACTATTAATATGGGGTATGACATCCCTGAAATTTCCAAATACCTCGATTACATTCACGTCATGGCATACGATTATCACGGAGCGTGGAACAAACAGGTTCTTCCAAATTCACCGTTGCGAAGCAAGGATCAATTAAGTGTGGTAAGAAATATTATTTTCACATAAGAAATATATATGTATATACTTATGTATGCAATCAAAACTTAATATAATCATATAATTGTATAACGATTGTATTTTTAGGAAGATACTATTACGTATTTGTTGCAACAAGGAGCGCCAGCCGAAAAATTGGTCTTAGGATTAGCGATGTATGGAAGAACTTTTGTTCTTACAACTGTACCAGAAACATCAAAAATAAATCCGATTGGTCTGCCCAGTCTAGATACTGGATTCAAAGGACCATACACATCCGAAGATGGTTTTATGGGATTTAATGAGGTATTCAATCATTCTTTCTCATATTTATATGATATTTAGTCTACAGTTTTTATAATTTTTGTATCTTTGACAGCTATCACAGCTATTTTTCTGTAACTTCTCACTGTATTCAGCTAGTATCAAAATATGCGATAAAAACTTTTCATATATGTGCGAAAAAGATATATAAGATATATAAAAATAAATGTTTATGAATGAATTACATATATTCTGCACAGATTTGCGAAGCATTGGTTTTATATCCTCAAGAGTGGACAACTGGATGGGATAATTACAGCAGCTCAGCTTACGCAATTAAAAAGGACCACGTTGTGGTTTATGATGATCGCAAAGCAATTATGATCAAGGTATTTCTTTTACTTTTTTCATTAAACTTGAATTTCCTACTAAAATCTAAATTTTTCTATCAAATCCCAATTGCGTGTCCACGAATCTCGAATCTATCAAATTATAATGAGTTCTTCTAAATTTTGAATACTAAATTTTTTTGTATAACCGCTAAGAAGAATTTTGTTGCTCAGAAATATTTAATATTTTTTAAATTATATGTTGCATAAAATGCCAAAGGATTTAATATTTTATTATTTTATTATGAAAATGTCTCTGAGAATTATTAATTTTTAATAGATACGTCGTTGTCTCGTAAGAAGAGCTAATATATATACACAGAGAGAATTTTCGCTTAGAATTTACCCTGAAAATCACAATAAGTATCACAATTTTTCTGATTAATATTTTTATCACAATAAAAATATAATAATATCTATTACAATAAAATATAAAATATGTTTGATTAATTTTACTATGCAGTTTAGTAAAATTAATCAAACATGTTTTATATTTTATTGTGATAGATATTATTATTTTTATTGTAATAAATATTAATCAGAAAAATTCTCATAAAATTTTTTCCATGTCATATTCTCTCGATTACCATGATTTTCAGGGTGAATTCTAAGAGAAAATAATTCTCTCAGTGTATCAATTAATAATAATTGAACTATAATTCGATCTTTTTTCGTGCAAGCTACCAAATCTTGAGCGCTTAAAAATTTTAAAGTTAATAAACTTTATTAGGTGGAATACGTAGAAAAACAAAAACTGGCGGGTATTATGGTATGGAGCATCGACACGGACGACTTCCGAGGGAAATGTTCATTGCTGCATGATGACATGACTTTGCTTGATGGACGCGATTATCCTTTAATGAAATCCATTAATGCAGTTTTGGCAAATAACACGGTACCATTCGATGAAGGAAAAAACGAGCTAAACTCATCGCCTATGCAATTACCCTCAAGCATCATATTTGCGCTATTAATCACGATAATTTTTCTTTTTACTTAAATTTATCTTAATCATCAAAGATTATAACTAAAAAAAAATAATAATTAATAGCAATTAATAATTAAAAAGCATGAGAGCGTGCTGACGCTCGCGTTCCTTTTATCGATATTTTTTGTTACGTCATTTTAATTTGCGATATGACATATTGTCTGTGTGTGTGTATAAGTGTGTATTTGTTACATATGAATAAGAAAAAATTATGCTCATTATATGTATTTACAGAAAATTAGACATATAAGCAAGATTATATTACCGATTTTAATAATTTTAATAATAATTGTTTAATAATAATAGTCTGTTTTTAATGATTGTAATATTAATCTAAAAGCTTTGAGAGAAAATGAGAGCAATTATAATTTAGATAAAACTTTGCATGTCATAATTATACTATTATAGTATATGAACAGAATTTTTCGATGCGCAAATCGCTGCAAAATCAACAAATAGCGACCTCTGTTATCTATCGCAATTCAACTACAGCAAGATATATGTGTAGATTATATTCTAATAATAATAGATTATATTCTAATACTATATATATATATAGTATTATAGATCTTGATGCAACTAATTATAGAAAAATATCGATGTAACGTACCTGTCGATGATCACTTGCGATGCACTCGAGGGAAAAAGCACAATTTGAAGTATACGCGAAAACGGTTGTCAACGATACCGGATACCTATATATAAAGAGGTTATCGATACCGAAATTACATCGAAATTAGCGTATAAAGCGAATGTACATGGTGTTTCACGTAACGACGAATTTCCTGCACTTTGTTGGACACATTCGCGATAATTTTTCTCGAGATTTATAACTTTTTACGAGTAAATGACTGGGAAAAATACAGAGCGACTCGAATACGATTCTGCACAATCCATTATTGCGGCACAATTCGAGATTTATCGAAGTGCAATTATCGAAGTGTCGAAATATCGAAGTATCGAAGTATCGAAGTATCGAAGTATCGTGACGTCCATGCAGAAGCCAGAAACAAAAATGGCGTTTACCAGTAAGGATGCTGTCATACCTTTGTGGCACAATGGACCATCGCCTGGTGCATTCTATCATTTTCCAGGCAACCAATATGGTACCGGTGGATTCCAAAAATCACAGTACGTTTTATCCGACTGTAATTCAGAAGTGTTTTATTTGTCTAAATACATTTGTACACCCTAACCTATCATAGCGTTCGCGAAACTCGCATGTCATCTTGTCTCGCGCAAGAAACAAATCAATGAAATGAAATACTTGAGATTGCACTCGAGCTCGATACATTTTTATAAAACACAATATAATAATTTAAGAGGATTTCTTCAGTTTAGTTTAGTCTCAGGACATTCTCTAATTTAATTTCGATGTTTTGCAGATCACCTATAACGACTGGCACGTCCGTTGTTGGTATACAATTTAAAGACGGAGTCATCATAGCTGCCGACGTTTTAGGATCTTACGGTTCACTCGCTCGTTATAGAAATCTCGAGCGTATTATGAAAGTTAACGATAACACCATTCTTGGTGCATCTGGAGATTATGCAGACTTTCAGTGTATCAAGAGCTATGTGGAGAGAAAAATGTGAGTTTTTAATCAGTAAGATTGAAATAGCAGAGCTTTGATATATGTGCACTATATTTTAGCACACTAAGATTAAATTAAAGTATATAAATGAGAAAAATATATTGGGATTTTTACAATAGCTTTTAAAATACAGCGCAGCGTCACTTTATATTAATGCATTTGTTTCAGTTTGGAGGAAAAATGTTTGGATGATGGATTTAGCTTGAAGCCAAAAGCGCTGCATTGTTGGTTAACGCGTGTCATGTACAATAGGCGATCAAATTTTGATCCGTTTTGGAATAATTTTGTGATTGCTGGCTTAGAAGGTGGAAAACCGTAAGTATCATATTTTCTTAACTTTTCGAATATATTTAAATTGTTAGATGTATTATAAATCGTGGTTTTGCTCTCAGATTTTTGGGAACTGTGGACAAGCTTGGAACAGCTTACAATGATCCAGTGATTGCGACTGGATATGGTGCTTATATGGCAACCCCTATACTAAGAAAAGCTTACGAAGAAAACAATGAAATGAGTAAAGAGGAAGCTATTGAACTGTTATACAAAGTAATGCAAGTTCTCTTTTACAGAGATGCAAGATCTTTCCCAAAGGTAAAGTATCGAAATTTGTATATGCATAGTTAACGATCTTGAACGTATATTAATAGATTTATTTTTTATAGTATCATCTTGGTATTATTACAAAGGAAAAAGGTGTTGAAATACAAGGGCCACTAACTTTAGATAGCTATTGGGGACCTGCAATCTTGTAAAACTAATTTCTTTTATTTCTCTATAAATTATAATAAAGCTGATAAGGTAAAAGTCTCCTCTTTTAATTAATTTTTTTGTTGATATGCGAACTCGCATGATTCATTCGCATTATATATAATATATATGAATAAGAACAAATAATAATGAACACTTCATTATAGCAATAATAAATCATTTTTGTTTTATTTTGTTTTTATTTGTGTATTGGAAAAAATATAGCAGGATAATATTAATAAGCTATTTTGAATGTAAATCAATTGTTTTACACTAAAAAATATATAGAAATAATATATTTAATAAGTATTATTTACATACATATATAAATAATAGTGACAATAATTATGGTTTAGAGAGTTAATACTTCACATCCATCGTCTGTTATCAAAATTGTATGTTCAATTTGAGCTGTTCTAGAATTATCAACAGTGCAACCTGTCCATCCATCTTCCAAAATTGCGACCTGCGTCATTCCTTGACTCAAAACTGGTTCAATAGTAAATGTCATCCCTGGTTTCATTCTCCCAGAATAATCATTTGCTGTAAAACGAAATAAGTAGATGTCAATCCATCTGACATGTTTATATAATACATAGTATTAATGGATTTAATTAAAATTGATGTATCTCAGAAAAAACGCAAAAGAGAATAAGGTAATTTTAATCAATTAACAAATATTTATATTAATAGTAATGTGAAAATTTTTATTGTATACCGAAATGGAAAATGTCCGGAGCACCATGAAAATAAGTCCCAATACCATGGCCCACAAATGTAGGTATCACATTCAAATTATGTTTATTTGCTATATCTTCTATTACATTACCTAGAAATGGAAAAATTTTATAAAGTGTTGAAAATTAATGTGATTGCACCATATAAACATTAGCGAGAAAAATTTTTAAACATTCTTAATTATATATATATGTATATAATATTATTACCAATATTGCAAAAATGTTGGTTAGGCTTGCATATTTCAATGGCTGATTTTAAACACAATTCCGTGATTGTTATCAACTGTTTGCCTTTTAAATCGACTTCACCTACTTGAAACATAGCCGAGCAGTCACCATGATAGCCATTAAGATATACCTATTTAAACGAGAATTTAAATAGCCTTTTTTAAAATTATTTTAAGCATGTCTAAATTAGTAGAGAAACATTTCATAAAACATTTTAGTATAATTGATAAAACTACTCACTGTTACATCGACATTGAGTGTATCACCTTCTTGTAAAGGCCTACTGTCTGGAATACCATGGCAAGCGACATTGTTGACACTTGTACATATAGATTTGGGAAAACCATGATAATTTAGTGGACTGGGATAAGCTCCATTGCCAATGATCATATCGTGTACTTGTTTGTCAAGAAAATCAGTCGTAATGCCTGGCTAACATATATCGATATCATTTTACACTTATGTTTATTATAATATGTAGTAATGTACATATGAAAGTTACTAATAATTTTTGGATGTTTCAGAAAATCGAGATATTGAAAGATATCTGTGTATAATTGTTATACTCTTAAAATATTGCTCCAAAGATATTTATTAATTTGTGATATATATGTAACAATAATTATTAGCAATAGCTCTATAATCTGATAAATGAACAATGATAAATTTTACAAAAACAAAAGTTCACAAAAAGATAAAATTCTTATTTTGAATCATAAAATTTACATCCAAGGTTTATGCATATCTTTCAGATATAAAATTCCCCTTTGCTCTATCTCTTTTCATCTAGATAAATCCTTTGACTAATTTGAAGTTGATTTGTGGTAATATGAATCTATATCTGAACTATGGTCTATATAATATATATGTGTGTGTGATGTGTAAGAAATAATTCACCTTAATTAGCCCATCAACTTGATGCAGGATGTGACTAGCAAGTTTACAACTTTCCCTCATACATTCTATTTGAGATTCATCCTTTATCTCAGGTGTTATTGGTCCATCGCTTTCGGGTATTGATGATTTACTGTAGGATGGCTGGGGTATGTATGCAGGTACAACTACCTTTTCAGAAACCAACCATGGTCGGACTATAGCATATTTGCCAAAACAATTATTATTATAAGTATGAACAAATCTGGATATTTTTAGATCTCCAGCCTGGAACAAATATTTTCTTGCAATTAAATAATATTTGTAATACTTTGTAATGATATAAATATCTTTTAAATTAATCAGTTCTATTATTATATTTAATTAATAGCAATAATGATAACGAGTACAACAAAAAAAGCACTTTTCAAAGTATATATTTAAATTATTCTACATTGTCAATATTAAAAAATGATATAGTAAATATGTGTAAGTTACACATTTTCAAAATAAAGATATTTAGATCATTTCATTAATTATGGGAATAATCAAAATAATGAAGTAACATTTAGCCTGCAGAAAAAGATGTATTGTATGTACCTTATTATTCGATGCAGTCTTGAGAGAGTTCAAAAGATAGGTTTTAAAAGATTGTGCCATTTGAATGACGTTTCCAATCAGGCGCATTTTCTATGATATATATATATCTCGTAATGATAATATTCTCTTTCAGTTTAATCAGTTCAACATATAAATTTTTATCCCATTCTATTTTGCACACAGTGTCCTTGCATACACTTTCTACACTCGTGGTTTTTTCTCTTTCTCTGTCAAAATCACGCGTCAGGTTTATTTGAGATTTTAAATGAAAAAACAATGTGACAGCAAAATTATTAAATGTCTCTGCTTTAAATCTAAGACTGCTTTGATACATTTCCTGCATTCAAAGTGAAATTTGTCTATAAATCTGTGTATTCAAGATTAGACAGAACAAAGACAGAGGAACTACAGTGCAGAAAGTGCAATTCTCCTTCAAACAAATAACCTAAATACGATACTTGCGCATAGCATGTTGAAAGATAAGCAAGAAGGAGGAAAACTTTTAATCTTTAAACTAAAATAATAAAAAGTATAGTTTTGTATATATCCATAATAGATAAAAGAAGAGAAGGGAATTAATATAAATAATGCAATCGCAAGGAATTATGGAATCTTTTCTTAACGCGTCGAAAACTGCTTTGGTAAAAATTTGCTATTCATTGCTATGCATACATTTTCAGATCATTTTGATCCTCTGTACTATCGTTCTTATTCAGCTTTTATCTGTTGTATTATATTTCAGTCGCAGTTATCATTATACCGTACAATTCGAGTTGTCATGGGAAATCAAACATGCGATTTAGACTCTGCTGTATGTGCTTTGATCCAGGGATTGTTAGAATACATTGATGTCAGAAAGAATGGACAGAGCGATCATGCTGTAATACCAGTCATGAATATCCCGGAAAAGGAATTTCGCATTAAGACTGAAGTAGTTTACAGTCTAAGAACTCATAACGTCCCATTAAATTTGATAACCTTTAGGTGAGTCTCTGGATTCTAAAAAGCATTATGATCTTTGTGTTACTTGAATATACTCTTGACAGAGATCAGATCAATTTGCAAAATGTACAGAATGATGCTGACAAGAAACTGGAGCTAATTTTAGTTGATCATCATACTCTTGCGAATGAAGATGTTGCATTGAAATCTTCAGTTATAGCGATTATTGATCATCGACCGTTGGATCCAGCCTGGTCATGGCCCAACGAGTCGTTAAACATAGAAACTGTTGGAAGCTGTGCCACTCTTGTCGCACGTAATCTTCTACAAAAAAATGCTAACATTTTGGATGCACAACTCGCGAGTCTTTTACGAGGTATGCATTATATTTCACAAAATTGCTTTGTTAATAATTATAATATGCAATATATATTTCTCAGGACCAATATTAATCGACACCTACAATATGTCGGTTGAAGCTGGTCGAGCAACTGCTACCGATATCGATGTATTAAATACCCTTGAGAAACTTGGTGGACTTACATCCAACAAAACTGAAATATTTAATGAAATTATGAATGCAAAAACAAATATTAGTGAATTAAGTCTTGAAGAACTCATGATTAAGGATCTAAAAGTAACCAACGGTATACCTCTCGTCGGATTCTCTCTTTTAGTAGAGGTGTGCTATTTAGAATTTTTATTAATAATTAAAAAAATTATAACATTAATTTTTTATAAATATATGTTGAAATTAATTTTAGAATTTCCTCATGCGAGAAAACGCGAAAGAGACAATTGAAAAGTTTAGTAATGATAGAAATTGCGATGTCATTATTCTCATAGGTCAAAATGTGAGCAGTGAACATGTATCTAGAGATATTGCAGTCTTTTCTACATTGTCTAATCAATTATATATAGCAAATGAAGTGAGTTATTTAGTGCTGTCCTATCAAACTTTATCTCAGCATATATTCTTATACATATATCCTTTTGTATCCTGATTTGATTGCATTTATTTATAGATAATTCAAGCATTGATTTCTTCTACTCAACCAAACTTAAATCTAGAATTGGTCAAACAAATTCAAGAAGAGAAATATAATCTTTGTTTGTATAGACAAGGAAATGTAAAGGTAACACGCAAACAAATACTACCAATTGTGCAAGAAACGACGTTATTACACAAAAACGAGAAAGTATAAGTAAACAGGAGAATTATAGGAAAAATATTACACAGGCATAACAGATGTGCTAATAAAAAATACTTGAATACTTGAATGATCTTTTTTAAGGTACCTTTTTTAATTTATAATTTTTTTCATTTACTTAATTATATCATTCATATATATACATATTTATATATATATACATATTCATATATATACATATTCATATTCATATATATACATATTCATATATATACATATTCATATATATACATATTCATATATATACATATTCATATATATACATTTTCATATATATATACATACTCATATATAATACATACTCATATATATTCATATTCATATATATACATACTCATATATGAATATGCATATACATGAATATGTATGTACATTTATGATTATGTATATACATGAATATGTATGTACATTTATGATTATGTATATACATGAATATGTATGTACATTTATGATTATGTATATATACATATTCATATATATTCATATTCATATATATACATATTCATATCAAGTTTTATATTTATATACATATATTGTATTTATATATAATGTATAGTTTTTATAAAATTAGTAAAACTGATTTCAGGAAAAATTTGATGTATTTAAAGTTTATTGAAGGGCATTCTCGATATCCTTATTGCGAAAAAGCATCTTGGTTGCCGAGAATTTTATGATTTTGCGCAGTGAAACGCCGCTACTATCGCCATTGGCTATCGAAACGTCACACCCCTCAGCGTTATCACACATCATCCCCATATAAGGTCCTTCCTTCCGTGATATTGTGGTGGCTGTAATGCCGCGAACTGCCTTTTGTTCGCGCGGATGTTGCGAAAGTGTGCGTGACCATCGGAATGCATCGTGAAAGCATCGTCTTGCACGTATGATGAGAGAAACGCAAAAATGAGAGCCGAGCAAAACTGTTGAAGCGCCAAAGCTCGAGGATGAGAAGAGAGGCTTATTATTAACGCGACGCACGTGTTTCATTTAAATTATGAGACCAGTCTCCAAGGATCGGCGATTTTCCTTTGGAACATTGGTAAGAATATCGAGGATACGCAGGATCAGAGTCTTAAAAATCTCGATGAGTGTGCGGGAAACTCGATCTTCCTTCTGGAAGAATCGAGAGAGAATACTCTCGCCCGATTTTTAGGGGAGAAAAAAAAAGATTAGCGAAATACGCGGAATTTCGCCCACCCGCGAAATAACGCATATTGATCGTTCCATACTTGTTGCGCAGAGACAACAGCCGAGCCAAGCTACGCCGAGTATCAACATCCCCACCCTGTGCGAGCGAAAAGCTGCATTATCCTTGTGAACATTGTAGTCTCGTTAATTGCGTCTCTTTCTTTTTTTTGTATTTTTTACGACGACACCGCGCGACATTCGCGGGGGAGAACGCGATGAGAGAGTTCCTCGAGCTATATTATGATTTGTAAATGCGTTCGGACTGTCGATACGCTCTGCGCTATCGTAACATATCATGGAGCCAGTACATCTTTTGATACAAATTCTAATGCTGTTCACCTGGTGTACAAAGGGATCCTTCGGAAATGCTCTTGGTAAATATATCGCTCATTGATCTATAATTTTATTATTAATATTCCTTTCGTACGGTGACCTATATTTATATATATATATAGAGGCCGCGAGATCTATGTGATATCTTTTGATAAAATTATTTATTTTTCCTAATTAATTTTCAGAATTATTATAAGAAGTAAATCAAAATAATTTTTGTTCTCTTATTGTTTATTTATTGAAGATTAATTATAATATATAAATTACAAACAAATAATATTAATAGTTATATTAATAATAATGACAATGGGTAATAATAAAAATGCAATTCTAGATGAAAAAATATATAATAGACATATACATATTTTATATTTACTTGTCCATATATTTATTTATATTTATTTTATTTTTATATGTTGTGCACTTATTAAACAAACCGAAATAGATGATATTTAGCTTCTTGCTTGAAAATTATATGAATATAAAATATCAAAGATATAATAACAATAATGATTTTAGAAAAATGCATTCTTCCTCTTGGCATGGAAGAAGGAAGAATTCCGGATGAAGCGATCACGGCATCATCCAGTTACGAGATGAAATCCGTGGGTCCTCAAAATGCAAGGTACAGAAATTAAAACGATAATACATAATAATTACGTATGAAAGCTAATTGATAATTTATAAATATTGGTAGAATACGGCAGGAGAAGAACGGTGGTGCTTGGTGTCCAAAGGCTCAAATCAGTAGTGCTATACGCGAATATCTGGAAATTGATTTGACGAGAGATCATCTTATCACGTGGACTGAGACTCAAGGCCGATTCGGAAATGGTCAGGGTCAGGAATACGCCGAGGCGTTTTTTCTCGAATATTGGCGGCATGAAAAGTGGCATCAGTATAAAGATTTGAAAGGGAACAAGGTATGTCTGATTCTAACGAAATGATTGATAAAGATCGACTCGAAACTTATAACTAAGATCTCGAATTATGTTACACAGATTTTGCGTGGTAATAGCAATACATATCTAGTAGAGAAGCAGAAGTTGGATCTACCGTTCGTCGCAAGTCGAGTGAGATTTGTTCCTTACAGTCAGCATCCGCGAACCGTGTGTATGCGTGTCGAGATTTATGGCTGCATCTGGAACCGTAAGTATGCAATTCTTTTAAGTTTATTTATCATCCGCATATTCGAATTCTATCCTCGTAAATATATAATATTTTAATGTATAATTATATTAATATATTATGTTTTATATAAATATATTTTAATATTATTTAAATAATTTATATAAATATATTATTATATAAATTATTATATAAATATATAATATATTTTAGTATAAAATATATAATGTATAATTTTAATCGAGTACATTTTTCTCTTTTTAAATCTTATAAAATTTTATAATTTATTATATTATGGAAAATACAATGAAGTTATGAAAGCGCGCGTGCGCTGAATTTTTACAGATAATATATCTAAAAAAATATAATATTTAAAAAACAAAAACAAAAAATAAATTCAATTTTCGCTATACACACGCGAAGATATAATGAAAAAAAGTTCTTTGTGCAGAAAACATCGCTAATTATGCTATGCCTAAAGCTGATAAAATTGGGCCTAACGGATGTAACATTGAGGATATATCGTACGATGGCACCGAGATCGATAATTTAATGTTGAATGGATTAGGACAATTAACAGACGGCATAATCGGCAGCGAAATTGAGATCCTCGAATCCGATAGAATAACCAACTGGGTCGGATGGCACGATCGCGACAATGTAGAATTGTTCTTTGAGTTCCGATTTTTTCAGAAGTTTAAAAACTGTACGATTCATGTGGCCGATTTGCCTGATTTAAGTGTTGAGGTGCGCGATTATTCGAGAAATAGGCTCTATTGAGAAATTTATTCTAAACTTATTGTAACATCAAGAATTTTTAGATGTTCTCGATGGCAAGTTTCCGGTTTTCATCGGATGGCAAGGATTATCACGCGACACCGGAAATATTTCAAATCTTTAATGGCTCTAAGACGAACCTCAACAGCAGCAACGAGAAAAGTGGCGGAAGCAGAAGCAGCGTCTCGATATCTATTTCCTTGCAATCGAGAATCGGTAAATTTGTCAAGATAGAATTAAAACTTAGATCGAAATGGTTATTGCTGAGCGAAATCACATTCGACACAGGTAATCTCTCTAGCTTCACCATTCATATATACATATTCGTAAAAACTAAAATAATTATTCAAATATCATCTTGAATATAATTCAGTTCCAGACACAAAGAACATCACTGACAGAACATTAGAACGATTATTATGGATATATTCGAACAACAATGAAAACATATCTCAAGCGACCAACGAGGACCAGATTACGAAGATAAAGCAGATTGAGGACAAACAGAATAAGGACGAAAACGACGAGACTCAAATTGAGAACAAAATCAGAGGTGCAGCTAGCGACGAGGGAGGGATTAATATTGTACACGGACGTACAATAACGGGGAAAACTGAATCGAACCGGACAACATCGGTGTTGAACGAGTCGAATCTGACACCGGACGCCTTTCCCGTGAACAATTCGCCAACGTACATCGGATTGATCAGCGCAGCATTAACCATGCTCGTCTTTCTCTCGAGTTGCACAATCTTCTTGATGAAGCAGAGGGGTCGCAACAAAGTGGCTCTGCTGCAAAAACACACCGCGTTACTGTGCAGCTCGCCGGCGTCGGGTATCACGATCAATACGAAGGATATCAAATTACCGACACCGATCGTGGTCAACAATTTATCGCAGTCGAGATTGTCGTTGAAGAGCAAGATTGTCTCGAACAACGATTACAAGTTCGGCGATGTCGGTGCGAATGGGCAGCGTAATGCTTATGAAAAAATTGATAAAATATCCTCGGAGCAGTATATGAAATGCGAAGCGAGGTCCAATTATAAAACAGAACAGTTTGGTATGTATATTGATTGTATATTGATGATAATGATTAATTTAATTAATTAAATTATTAATAATTAGCTTTAATATTGATCGTGTCCAATTGTATACAGAAAAAGAAAAAGAAACGGTCTATTTTATATCAACTAAAAGATGTAATAGAATGTGTATATATAATCATACAATCTAATAATTATCCTGTAATTAGAATATAATAGTTAATTAATATAATAGTTAATTAATTCTCGCGTCTTTGTCATTCTATAATTTATATTTGTTTCAACTTTTCTACGCTTTGATGGAATTTAATTTACTCATAGTTAATTTCATATCCATTAATATAACTACACTTAATTAGTAAAATCAAAATTATAATTATAAGGTATATTATCGAATAATTAATACGACTCGCATTCAATCGAGCGTCTCGTGTACTCTTGTTCTACGTAACATTATCATGACTCCCACATGTGTTTTAGATATTAAAAACAATGAAAACTTCAATGATGAAACACGAGTGGAATGCATAATTCCAACAATAAAACCGAATTCCTCGCAAACGGGAAAAATCAGTCAGAGGGTATACGAAAGTTATTACGCGGCTACAGACATCTTGACGGTAAGAATGTGCTTGCAGTATATTCGACATAACAGTGATTTAAACGATTTTGTGATTGTTAATGCAATACTCGATACAGTATTACGGTATGTTGTAGATAAAAAGACGCGATCAGCATCCAACTGTAAGTCTTTTCACACCGCTGCTCATTCGGGATTCGGTCGTATCCTACCAACGCGGAATTTATGATGTTCCACGTATCTCTCGACATAGATTAAGAATTCTCGATAAACTCGGCGAGGGAAACTTTGGTTTGGTGAGTTTCATCCGTGTATATGCTTATTCAGGTGTTTTTTAATTGTCTCGTAAACCTCTTTGCTATTTAACTTTTTTAAAATTTTCAATACAAAAAATTATATATGCACATATATATTTATATATTATATATATTTAATTTATATTTATAATAATATATATTTATTACAACATATATACAATAAAAAAAATAAATATAGGTATATTTTTTGTTGAAAATTTTTAAAATGTTATATATATATATATATATTTGATTAGATTCATCTGTGCGAAGCAAAAGGCATACAAAATCCGGACTTAGGTATCCTTCAAAATCGTCAAGTAGTGATAGTCCGGTCTTTATGGCGCGGTGTCGTCGACGCTCTAAGGTAAAGCATTGTTTTATTTAATGAACTTCTGCAAAATTTGAATTTACACGGAAATCGATTTAGGAAGGACTTTATGAACGACATGCGCATCCTGGCTGAAATTCGCGACGTCAACATCGCCAGAATAATCGCGATCGTCGAGGAGGAACCTTTTAGTGCCATCTTCGAATACGGAGAACTCGGAGATCTATCTGGTTTTCTAAAAAATCGTGATCGCGACGCGCCGACGAGGTAAGATATCGTATTCGATTAAAGGTTTCGAATCTATTTTCTCTATCAGACTCTTATGCGATAATGAATTCCGCAGTTACGAGTGCTCCTTAAATCTCATCACGCAAATCGCTTCGGGTATGAAGTATCTCGAGAGTTTGAACGTACCGCATTGCGATTTAGCAGCTAGGTAACAACATATTCACTATATAATAAATTTATATATTCACTATAAATAAATGTAAATGTTGTAATAAATTCACGTACGTGTATTGCATATATATCAATATGATTTGTCTTGCAGGAATTGCATAGTCTGTAAAGATCTACTGATCAAAGTGTCCGACCAAGCCATGTATTGCAGTAAATACGACAATGAATATTACGTTGATGAATGTTATTCCAAGATACCGTTACGTTGGATGGCATGGGAAGCTGTCTTATCGGTAATTGTTTTATATAATTAGAATGAGCAGTGTTGTTTTGAAAAATATTTGACTACTTATCTGCAAAAATTTCGTAATATTTAAATCAGTATATAAAAGAATAATTTTTCCCCGTCTATCTATATGTACAAAGGGAAAACGAAGTTGCCAATGTGACGTTTGGTCGTACGGCGTGACAATTTGGGAAGTTTTGACGCGCTGCGAAGATGTACCCTACGCCGACCTGACCTCGGAACAAGTGTTGGAGAACTGTGGCCTATGGTATCATCATTCATTGGACAGCGGCGGTAAAAGGAAATGTCCGCGGATCCTCGAGCAGCCAGTATTTTGCTCGGACGACTTGTACCGGCTGATGCTGCGATGTTGGTGCAAACGCGCGGAGGACCGGCCGAGTTTCCAGGAGATTCACTGCTACCTCAACAAGTTGACTCTGGATTAACTTTGTGCGCAAAAGTGTGCGAACGCATTTCTGCGAGAGCGTAAACGGAAAACGATCCATGCTCATCAGCAACAGCAGCGGCGCGGACCAAATCGATTACAATCAGCTGAGAAGCATCCTGATGATTGCTTTCTTGATCGCTTTTGCATGTGTGGCTTGAACTTTTCAATTGCCGATACATCAACCTGATACATCGAGTCGAAGAGTCGTCGAATGCCTAAACACATCACAAGGTATGGGATGCTCTCTGGCCACTAAAATATTACTGCTCAACTAGATTTATCTAATTTTGATTAAATAAGTGTAGGGTTAATAACATAACGATAAAACTTAAATGCGGCGGATAATCGCAGGTTTCTCGTACAAAATTCTATGCATAATCGAGGAATAATCTTTGAAGATAGTATCTGTCATTGATTATTTCTCCGTAATCAATCAGTATTCGAGAGAAATACGTGATTTCGCGCGCGAATATTCATCTATTTACTAATTTATTACTTTACACATATCTCTCTTTCCTACGCTTATATATATGTGATAATCATTATCGTTTTTACTCTTAAGAGAAAAAAAATTGTTCCATTTTTTCTATATCTATATATTACCCAATCGTAGAAAAATCACGATTACGGACAAGATTTGTAGCAAAGTTCGTCGTAATTTTGGTGCAGATTTTGCGCAAGGCTTAGTCGTATTTTGTCACAGCTGGGTATACTTTATATTGTCATATAGAATTCGTTGCATGTAGTCGAAGCAAAACAATATTAATGAGATCGGCATAAAACGAACGTAATACTCAATTACGTCGAATAATGACAATCAGTTTTGCTCATCTATTTATATGTACTTATTTTACGAAATAATATCATAATATACTCGTATTGATCGATTCAGCTTATCTATCTTAGGGGGAAGACGGATCGTTTAATCTTCAATCAAATTTCGCAATGGCGCAAAATTTTTAAATAGAAATACTCTTCATATAAATATATCCTTTCTTACATATATATATAAATATATATACATATACGTATATATATCTTAAGAGCTAAGATTTTATTCAATCGTTTTTATTCAAAAACATAATAATTCACGGGATGTATCTTAAAACGCATGCGTTCTTTATACGGATCGCGTTATTAACTTTTCCATTTTAAGAAGATATATTTAAACCAAATTTTTTGTGCCAAAAATAATTATAATTCAGAAAGAACATGAAGGGTTCTCAGAAGATATATTCGCATATTTTTTATTCAATAGATATAATGATGTCTCTAAAGATCATCTTCCATTTTAAGATATACCCTGTGTATATAACGCAATTAGTACTAAGAAAACAATGAAAAAAAGGAGCAAAAGAGCAAAAGATGAGAATCACAATTATGCTAATTGGAACAACGACGATAATAACGATTATGGTAAACGTACAATTTTAGATTATATATGTTTATAAAACAGATGTAACGTTTAATTAAATCAAATTTGTAATATCAATAATGTGTGTTGCTTTCAAAACTGATCCGATGATTATTCGACAAATCTAGACAAAATATTATAAAGCACACTTTTTTAAAGCTGAGAGGTTTGGCGAAATTAAAGCTGTAAGGAGATGAACGTTTACCAGAATTTTATTTTTCGTTTTATCACAAACAACTAAATGATAATTGACAAATTATTTACAGTGATTATTAGCAATTATTAACAATTTCGTTTCTCGATTGACTTAATTATCATCATACGAGACGTGTGATATTCATCTCTCTGTGAAAATCCTCGAGAGATTGTTCCCAACGCTCCTCGTAATAAATCCCTAACAAGAACTTTGCGTTCAATCCCGTATTTATAGACCATGGAAGGTGATAATCTAAGTACAATTGTCTTTGTCTGAAATGTTACAATTAAAATAACGCGATAACCATAAGCTGTAACATACAGAGCATTCATCAAGCATGTTAATTTACCTAGAACGTAGCCGACTAGCTCCGAATATCGCACCGTTTATGCACATCGGCAGACGCGTCTGTAGAGCCTCTATCCATTTAACCGATACCTCTCCCAGCATCGTCGTCGGCATTAAAAGCATAGCGTGAAAGATATCGTGCACCTCTCGATACCGTTGCATCACATAGGCCAGCTCGATGTCCTCGACGAATTGTACCATCGTTCTATCGTCGGGAGATACATTCTGCATGCAAAATTTGCCCGTTCAGGAAAGAGCTGTTGTTAGAGCCCGTCATTTTTTTCTTTTCTCAAACGAAAAAAAAAAAGAAATTCATATCCTTACGTTGTTGTCCAAAAAATCGCGATACGTTCTGCCTACGGTTCCTGGTGGCAGGTCTCTGAGATAAGAGAGATCGACGGTGGACGTGTTTACGCGTGGCTTTTGCGCGAGTATACGTTGACCCTCAGCGGTATCCTTCATCTGTCGATGACAGTGCACGAGGGCGTTTGTACCGGTAGTTTCCCCGAGACACGCTATCATGTCACCTCGAAACGGATTCGCCAAAGATATCGCCGCCGAGCCCGCCGTGAGAAGCACACGTTGCAGGGGGGATAGGGATACGTGGTGCTTGGCATAATCCTCCAGAAATGTCTCGCGTGTCGAGGCGGTCGCGAAACGGCCTGAAACCGAGCGAGGAAAGAGTGAAGTTTGATCTGCGTCAGTTTCTCGTCAATAGATAAAATTTATTTCCATTAGAATAGCTGTGTTTTATATATGTACAGATTATACATACAGATTACAACTAACTTTATTATGGCGATGCTCTGTATCCTTAATTGACCTGTTTTTCCTATATTATATTAGCTAATATCAATACTTATCTGGTAACAATACTTTTTTTTACTTTGGTACATATTACAGTCAGGTTATCGGCGATATTATTTATCGTATCGCTCCGTAACTTCGTCCAAAGTTAAAAAGCGCTTTCTGACACATACATAAGGAACAGAGACATTTATAAAATTATGGCTATTAATATAATTGGTCATTATCTTGATCTCTGCTTAGAGAATGAAAAAAATGCATATATTACTAATTTTTCTTGTATCTAAACAAAGATCGCTAGCTATTACATGCTTCTTGAAGATAATAACTTTCCCGTATTGTACATGTTAGGCATCCATAAAATGAAAATTTACAATCATACAGCCTGTATCTTACTGGTCTGAGATTCAGTCAACAGAGTATACTTTGGCTGCAAAGTTTCTCTTTTACGAAACGTTACCCAAGTATATACTAAACTACCTATCACACTTAAATTCAATCCTACAAAGTTCAGCCACGAAAATATATAATCTCCACCAATGACCATACCAAGATACGTCACACATATGTTCTTCAAGCATCCGATTATAGTAGTGGTCAATGCAGAGTTATACAGTGTACATAGGAGCATGCTATACAACAATATAAAGCCCATTATGCAGGATAACGTAAATTGCAAAATAAATAATGGATTCGACCAATCGGGAAACTCTAACGTTAAGGCTATATCACCCATCCACCAGGCCAACAGGATCGTTGGACCCAGCATGAACAGAGAATTATAATACATCAGTCCGTACTTTCCTAATTCCTTAGAGTCTAACTTCTTTTTCATGTAAACACCGTTAGCGGCAGTGAAGAAATCGTTCAACAGGATAAAAATATAGCCCTCGAGATTGAAGGCGAGATCGTTTAAAGCGGCTACCACCGCTCCTAGAATCATGGTGTAAACGCTCAACTGAATGGACAGACGTGCTTTAATGCCCAGAATATAGTACTCGGCTATCATCGTCATGAGGATACTGAATCTCCTCAGAGCGGTGAACATCGGTAAGCTGAGCTGCTTGGTACCGCCTAGTCCGAATATCATGTTGCCAAGGTATATCAACGGCAAGGGCCATATCTTGGTGAACGTCGTCACCTCCAGATTAGGATAATCGACGTAACGTAGTTTCTTGGCGACGAACAACACCAGTATCGTCGCCAACATCTGGCCGATCCCCAGCACTTGGAAGGACGGGAAGGCGAATGACGTGAGCACAGTCTTGTTGACAACGGTTATCATGAACGACGACAGTCCGTAAAAGAATGCCGACATCACCCGCACGAACATCGCATTTTGCTCGTGCTCCGTCATCGTCGAGCCCTCGCTGATCCACGCGATTTTTATTTTAGAGAAGAATATCTTTACTTCAATAAATAATGATGCACACGTGGAGGAACCTACACTTGGATAATCTTATCATTCTTCCGTTCATGGCGTCAGCGATTAGCGGCCTCGCATCGGTTCAGCTCCGGGAAGGCGATCTGGACCATGTGATTCCGTGTAATTAATTCTTCAAGCTTCCAGCACGATGCAATTATAAAGGCATGCTTATTACGGACTCTCGCTCGTTCGACTTTGCCCCGTAATCAGCATCAACACGTCACCTATCATGTAACAGAGATAAAGATAGAAAAAAAACAGTGGCAATATTTATAGATATATATGTATGTGCGAATAATTTTATAGCAATAATCGAATTCCCGATGCGTTCCTGGCATTTAAAGCCGGGATAATATAATATAATTTCGCTAAACTGAGATTCTTATTTGCGACATAAAAGGTTATCTCGTCAAGGTTATTTTTATTTTTTTTTTTTTTTTACATGCACGTACCATTAAGATCGAACTGTCAAATCGCCGTTCTACGTACGCATTTATATCAAAATGTAAATGAGAAGAATTTTAAAAAATTCTCATTTAATTTTTACATTTCAATACTAATTTTCTTGCTCCGATCCGATCATTTCGTCAGATTTACCGGCTCGGACAGATGCTGCGACGCTACTGTCGCGTCATGTGTCATCTGACAGGTTCGGGCGTCATCGCCAATCTTCGCACATCATCGCGAATATGGATTTCGGCCGGAAATGGATGACCCGCAGCGGTTGGTGGTGGGGGAGGAAGAGAAAGCGTCCGTGTATCACTCCGCCGCGGTCGCCATGGAAACGGTTTACACGGAACTACTTGCGGAAGTTCGCCCGTTAATTTCGATCCGTCGATTTGCCGGTGGCGGGCGGACAAAACGTGTACTAGATCGAGTCTTTTTGGCGTGTAAAATTGGTCGGCTTTCAATTTTCGACCGAATTTCGCCGAGATCCATCCGGGAGATCTCGTCCTCGAGAGCACGATCTTACGAACGATTCGAGATCCGCCGTAGATACATACCCGAGTTGAGCCAGGTTCCACTGGAATCTCTCGTGGAATCGTCCTCTATTCGTAAGAAGATATTCGCTCCTTTCGATGTAAGTACGCAATGACGATGTCGTACGAAAGGCAGAATGATCGCTCTCGAAAATCGGCCGTCTTCTGGGACACCCGCGAAATTCTTCGCAGAGAAATATTGCTGTTATGTGGCTCTCGTTGCGAAACGTTAATCGATAACAGAAGCTCGTGTCCGATATTTCGACCGTTCGGAAATGATATTTTCTTGCTTGTCCGATCGCGACACAGACCGAATTATTCTCTTCGTTGAATTTTCACGATTCGCTTGCAGAAAAACGCACGTTTGATTTTATTTCCATCGAGAGACCGATGACTCTTCGAAAATGTAAAATGGACTATCCTATCTATAAAAAAGGATAGAGTAATTAAAATTACATTGTTTTTTATGACAATGGAAATTCCTCTTGATAAAATGATCTGCAGATTTTTTCTTTAATATTTTATGGATCAGTCTCAGTTGATTTACTTTTCAATAGTTTGTACATAATCAGATATTTTTATGCCACATATTTTAATACAGACTCTAATTTAGTCTATAATAAAAAATAAGGCACACATGGAAATTATATTTATTATGTAAATCATGTTCAAAGTGTTGTCTATGCTTGACGCTAAGATAGTTTGAAAAACTGGAGCTTATACTGATAGACTGAAATTTTTATCAACTTTATTCAAATTTAGTTAAAGAAACCTATGATTTATTGAATAAATTTTATTACATAATATGTAGATTGTATTTTTATCAAAAATAGTTTTCTAAAAGCATATATATGTTTAGGTTTAATCGTGACCGAGATCAAAGTAGAGGCCGTCGTGGTGGCACTACCAGAGGAGGCAGTGATAATGGACGTGGGCACATTGCCAGCAGATTTCCTACACTCGGCAGAGGAACTGCTAATAATGTACGAGGTGGATTAAAGGGAAAGCAACCTGGTGGTGGTTTAAAGAAAATGAACTGGGATCTTCGTACTTTAGAACCATTACCCAAAGATTTTTATATAGAGCATCCTGCGGTCAGAAATAGGTATATTTTAATTTTAAATAATTTATTTAATAAATACACACTGTATGCATGTGTTGAATTTAATTTTAAATTTAGGTCTAATGAAGAAGTAAATCAATTTCGCGAGACTGCAGAAATAACTGTAAAGGGCGAAAATGTTCCTAATCCTGTGCAATACTTTGAGGAGGGAAATTTTCCGCCTTATGTAATGGAGGGTATTCGTAGACAAGGATACTCACAGCCTACTCCAATTCAAGCACAAGGATGGCCTATTGCTCTCAGTGGTAGAGATCTTGTTGGAATTGCTCAAACCGGTTCCGGAAAGACACTTGGAGTGAGTAGAATAAAAAATATATGTTTTCTAACGATTTGAAATCTGTCTAATAAATCTTCTTAGCAAAGAACAATTTTATTGTTACCTTACATTTATTTAATAACAAATATCTTTATGGCAAATAGCTTCATGATATTAATTTTATATAATTTGAATAAATAAAAAAATATATATATACATATGTGTGTATGTAGAATATTAAAAATTTTTTTTCAGTACATTTTACCTGCAATTGTGCATATCATACATCAACCACGCTTAAGCAATGGAGATGGTCCAATTGTTTTGGTCTTAGCTCCAACTAGAGAATTAGCTCAACAAATTCAAGAAGTAGCTAATTGCTTTGGAGAGACTGCAGCTGTTAGAAACACATGTATCTTTGGTGGTGCGCCAAAAGGACCACAAGCACATGATTTGGAGAGAGGCATTGAAATATGCATTGCTACTCCAGGTAGACTTATAGATTTCTTAGAAAGAGGGACTACAAATTTACGTAGGTATGTATAATTTTAAATTTCATTGATTTATATATTCTGATAGATTGATTATAAGAAAAATATAATTATATTTAAATATCATTTTACTATATTTGTCAGATGTACGTATCTAGTACTCGATGAAGCAGATCGTATGCTTGACATGGGATTCGAACCTCAGATACGAAAAATAATTGAGCAGATACGTCCCGACAGACAAGTTTTAATGTGGTCAGCGACGTGGCCTAAAGAAGTTCGTGCTCTTGCCGAGGATTTTTTGACAGACTATGTTCATCTTAATATCGGCTCCTTGACCCTATCGGCCAATCACAACATCACTCAGATCATTGATGTTTGTCACGAGTATGAGAAAGACTCGAAGTTATATAGACTGCTTCAAGAGATCGGTACTGAAAAAGAGAATAAAACTATAATATTTGTGGAGACTAAACGTAAAGTGGACGATATCACGAGAAACATTAGACGCGAAGGATGGCAAGCTGTGAGTATTCACGGTGACAAAAATCAGCAGGAAAGAGATCACGTGTTACAAGAATTCCGCAGTGGAAGAGCACCGATATTAGTTGCGACCGATGTAGCTGCTAGAGGTTTGGGTAAGTAAAATTCTATTTATTCGGCTATGCTTTGGTGTAGGTTATATTAGAGGAATTACGGTTAAACTGGGTATTGGCAACACTTATTGGATTAGCCGGTGATGCGTTGTTAGAGTGAGGCCAGCCGACAGCTGTGTGTATGTAGCAGTGTGTGATGCATTGGAACTTTTTATTATTATTGACTTCGATTGTATCATAGAACCATAATTATTTATAACATTTTTTATATGGTTTTATATGTCTTTTTACATGCAATTTTTTGTTCTGAAATTATATATATATTAAACAATCTCTTCCTTTTTATAAACTTTTTTTTTTTTTCTTGTTTTTATATAAACTCATTTTTATTTTTTAATGTTGTAATATTATTATTTTTTTAACAAATCTATATTTTTCTTATTGTTTAAAAATTAAGAAATATTTTCTCTACATCTTCATATTTAAATAAAAATGTAAACTACTTATAATATATTTGTATATATAATTAGCTTCAATGTTGAAAGAGTTTTAATAATTTCGATAATAATATATGTAAGAACAAGGTTCTAAAAAAATGCACACAAGCTACCACTAAGTCTGTCTGCTTTTCTTTTTCAGAGGCACAGAGTACCCTAACTCAACGCGGTGTACTGCCAGTATTGGGCAGACACAGTGACTATTTTATTTTCCTTTGCTTATATTTTATCACAATTTCCAAGGATAGATTCATATATGATTTAACTTCTATTTTAATTTTCTCACTATTGCAGAATAGCGAAATAAATTCTATAACATACATCACATGACATTCAATACACATTAAGTGACATATGACAGATCACAAAATGTGTATTGTGTTTAAATATTATTCAAGACCAAATGGTTTTCTTTTGCACACCATAAAATGATTTTAAATATATATGAACACAATTTATATAATTGTGATAACTTGAAAAGTGCAATTACTAAATTATTCATCAAGTGCCTCTTAACTGTCCAACTTTAAAGAATTGTCATACAATGCCTATCAAAACTAATGCACTCAGGCTTAAACCCTAAATTGCTGCCTCTATCCCAAACCAGACACAACCGCTGTGTCTGTCTAATCTCTAGGCCACCAATATTTTACCATAAGAAAGCAACCAGAATTGCCCCACACTTTAAAAACAAACAGGGTCG
Organism: Prenolepis imparis; assembly: GCF_030444845.1. Lineage (NCBI taxonomy): Eukaryota > Metazoa > Arthropoda > Insecta > Hymenoptera > Formicidae > Prenolepis > Prenolepis imparis. The sequence goes on along the minus strand of NW_028141162.1, from coordinate 14,500,671 downwards.
TTCTTGCTGATTTCGCATCGGAATTTTTAAGGTAGGTGGCCAAATCTATTTTATTGACTAAATTCTTAAACAAAAAAATTAATATCAATATTTGACTAAAATAACATTATACTTTTTATATATCTCAATATAAGCATTTAATTATTTCACATGTAAAAATACATTTTTTATTACAAACATTATTATCTCTTTTTTTCCACTTTCCAACAACTTAGTAATAATATTTATTCACGTGTATGAACACTACAATAGATAAACTTTTATGCACAATTGATAATATTTTTGTAATAAAAATTAAATAAAGAATATGTAAATTTATTTTCTAATCGACAAAGAATTAAAATATATTTTTTGTCTGAGAAAGATATAAGTTATACATATACATTTATATATATCATATAAAATCATTGTTTATTTATACCATCAATTCTGATATTTTCCATGACATTTTCACAGACGTGGATGATGTGAAATACGTGATAAATTTCGATTATCCATCTTCATCGGAAGACTACATACATAGAATCGGTCGAACCGGACGTAGACGACAAACCGGAACGGCGTACGCTTTTTTCACGAGCCACAATATGAAGCACGCTGGAGATTTGATAGAGGTATTACGAGAAGCCGGGCAGAATGTCAATCCACGTCTCAGTGAAATGGCAGAAATGGCCAAGGCTGGAAATTTCAGCAGCAGAGGTATGTTTCTGTAATAAAATTGAATTTCTCTATCCTAAAAAAAAAACATTTTAAATTAATTTTCTCACTACTCGCATTTTTGTCACGTCACTACATGAAATTACGCATAGTTTCTTTTATCTTTCTCATTCATATATATATTTCGTACATATTTATTATATATTTTGTTCTAAGTACTATTAGAATTAGAAGAGACTGAAAAAAAACTGAAGAATTGAAGGAAAAATCTAAAATAGAGAAATTCAATTGTATATTGATGTATATTCACCATCAATTTCTTACATTTCATATCTACATTATTATAAGGTGCAAAACGTTTCGGCACCTCTGCTGGTAATGGGACTGAAAGGGGTCGCAGAGGAAATAACGATGGTAGAGGAAGAGGAGGTACTTCAACAAGAGGAAGAGGTTCTTCTCGCGGCGGAAGTTCTTATCAATCTTCTTCGACTGTTTATACAGGGTCGGATTATAATAATTATAGCAGTATGAAACAAAGTTCTTCTTTGGGTCAGCAAAGCACGGTATATGGATATACCACGCAGAGGAGCTATGGACAGGGGAGTATGCCTCAAAATTACGGGGGCGGCGATAACTACGGAAATGGTTATCCATACAGAAGCACAACTTATTAATTGCGTTCTTATACAATCGATAATATGTAATAATCTTTTCGATGAAGTATGAAATGTGTCATGTTTAATTATAGTGAATTTGGTTGGATGCACAGATTAAGGCCTGTCGTTGTTTGACATAAAAGTTATAATACATAAGAAAAAAAGCAGAAAACAAGGAAAAATAATAAATTACGTAGTATAAAGAAAAATATTGATATAATAGTGTATATCACACTATACTATCAAGTGAATAATAGTCGATTAATGTTTGTAAGTCGACAATTTATTTGTCAATTTATCTATTCGATAATGTATTTGTTACATATAGTGTGTCCATCCATTTGCATATTTAACACAATGAAAAAGCTAAAGAAAGCTTTTGACCCGATTTTAATGCATTTACAGCTAACTTTACAAATTAACATTTAATAAGAGCAGAAGAGTATGAGTTCCTATATAATATTAGAGTGCAATCACTCAAAACTCAAAATCTTGATTTTTTCTTCGTTTAAGAATAATTATTTTATTGTAATTCTATTTTATATATGCAATAGATAAGAGTTTTATTGATAAATATGAAAAGTTGAACACAGAAAATTATTACAAGTAATATATATATATTATTTCTGATTGTGTGTGTATTAACCTTGTTTATAGGTATTATACTTTGTTGATTGGTCTTAATGAGTAATTATTTTATTATATGCAACATATAATAGAACGAAGAGAAAGTTGTGCGAGTTAGAGATGTTTGTGTCACATACAATTGTATGCAATACTTGACCAAAGATGTTAATATTTTATAAAGTATAATACTTTATAAATACTTATATTACTTTATAAAGTAATTTAATGTTAAATTGTAAAGTATTCCTTACTACCTTTTATTGTTCTAGTATATTTTGCTATTACTATTCTGCGACAAATTCTTTGACAATTTATTTTAAAGATTAAAAATTATTATTAATCTTATATTATTTTTACAGCTTGCTAGTATTATTATTAAAGTTATTTTAATTGCTTTTATTTAAATGCTTGAGTAAAAATAAAGTTTAATTAGGTTTTTTAGTGTCGATTAAACAGCCCGTTGTTATATGCCATTAAAATGTGGCTAGGGAAATGTGATAAAAATTTGTCAATGAATCTGTGTGAAAAGAAAGGCGATCGATACTATGCATATAAATATTAATTTACATTTCTTTTGTTTTAATGGAATTATGATGATCTAATCTTGTAGGAAATTTGATTGAATGTACTAGTAAGCATAATAGATGCTAAAGACTAACATAAACAAAGTAATAAGATAAGTATAAGATGTATAGCACAGAGTGTAATTTAGTTAGCAAATGTTTAATTCAAATTATCACAGAATACATGTTGGACATATGATATATATGATTACTTGTATTTGCTTTTACACACTTGGCTAAATTAATGCACAGGAGGCTTTGTCTCTGTATCAGTATCAGTAAACACTAATATGTACAATCAAATTTGCTATTTGATAATCGACTGAAAAAATGATTGTTTTTAATTATTTGTGATATTAGAGATACACAATTGTTTTTAATAACTGTGATATTATTTGATGATAAATTGTTGGAGCTTATCACAGAAAGAATGGATATGTATGATTTATTACATGGTTCTATGTTGCAGGATTAATAAAATTAACTTCCGTTTTCTTGGAAAAATCTGCAGAATTTTCCCTTGCATCCGCAGCATAAAATATACATCATCTTATGTATTCTCGACATTTCAACTAGCTAAATCTTCATAAGCTGTATTTATTAAACAATTTAGAAGAACTACTATTAAATTCAATGTTTATGATTAATAATAATATAGAAATGTATTTAAACACATAGGTTTGATTCAAGCATAATTTTCTATTATTTATTGTATTTAATTCTGTCTTATTCATTGGTTTGTACAATAGAACTATATTTTTCTATTTTGAAATTTGGATATAAAAATAGGACATGCGCAGTAACATGCTTGAGTATCCATCCTGTCCACGAGATGCGCGCGCATAAAAAAGGAAGTCTACTACATGTATATACATCTGTACCTAATTTTCAGACCGTTGCACGCACCTACCTCATTTCTAGTTTCCTGTATTTTTTATTATTCGTCAGTGTGTTTGAGACGATAATTGACTTTCCAATCAAGTACTGTAAAAAAAAATTAGCGGTTATCGCGCAAAATATTATTTTTCTTCATATTTAATCTGTAATTGAATGCGCGGAGGGACTATTTCTTAGTAGGCCGCCATGACGCTGCAGTGACGTCAAACATCCTGTTCTCGCCGTTCTCACTCTCTTCAGCCAAGGGCCTCTGTACGAAGCGAATCAATCATCATTCACTCGGACCACATTTCAGGCTGTTCTAAGGAAACATCGAGAAATCTGCACGGAAGATAGCAACACATTTTCCCGCTACAATGTAAGTAGCTAAGCGAAATCGATTAAACGAGATCTTCTCATTCGTTTTTCTTCAATTGTCATTCAACTTTTCGCGATCTCTGCTCGGTTAACTCGGTGCGCCATTTTGTGAAATCTCGTTGCCTTTTTGCGGTTCGCGAACGATCGAGGAAATTAGTTTAATTAACGAAGGATTTAATTAAAGATTGTTTTAATTTGTTTGGAAAAAAAGGGCATACGGTGAGCGCGAACGTTCTGACAGGAGAGGCGGTGCACGAGGCGGTGGAAATCGATTCGGTGGACGCGATGGTGGCGGAGGAGGAGGGGGCAGCAGATTCAGCAGCGGAAATCGCGACAACAATTTCGGAAACAACAACTTTAAGAATCGACAGCCCGGAGAACGTCTACGTAAACCGCGATGGGACATGAGCACCCTGCCGCAGTTCAGGAAGGACTTCTATCAGCCGCATCCCAACGTCATGGGACGGAACGTCCACGCGGTCGAGTCTTATCGTTCCGGTAAAGAGATCACCGTGAAGGGGACCAACGTACCGGGTCCTAACATGTATTTCGAGGAAGGCGGCTTCCCGGATTACGTTCTGAACGAGATCCGTAGACAGGGATTCGGCGAACCGACCGCTATTCAGGCGCAAGGCTGGCCCATCGCTCTCTCGGGTCGCGATATGGTCGGTATAGCGCAGACGGGTTCGGGAAAGACTCTGGCGTACATCCTGCCGGCGATCGTGCATATAAATCATCAGCAGAGACTCAGCAGAAACGACGGACCGATCGCCCTGATCTTAGCACCGACCAGAGAGCTGGCGCAGCAGATTCAGCAAGTAGCTGCAGACTTTGGCATGTCCTCGCAGGTGCGAAACACGTGTATCTTTGGTGGCGCCCCGAAAGGTCCACAGGCACGTGATTTAGAACGTGGCATAGAAATTTGCATCGCCACACCTGGGCGTCTCATAGATTTTTTGGAACGCGGTACTACGAATCTACGTAGATGTACGTATTTAGTTCTGGATGAAGCAGATAGGATGCTAGATATGGGCTTTGAGCCACAAATTAGAAAAATTGTAGAACAAATACGCCCCGACCGTCAGACTCTCATGTGGTCTGCGACGTGGCCCAAAGAAGTGCGTAATCTCGCGGAGGAGTTCTTAACAGACTACATACAAATCAATATTGGCTCTCTACAATTGGCCGCCAATCATAATATTTTGCAAATTGTGGATGTGTGCGAAGAGTATGAGAAGGAGAGTAAATTAATGAAACTTTTGGAAGAAATTTCGAACGAACCGGAAAATAAGACTATAATATTCGTGGAAACTAAAAGGAAGGTGGATGATATAACAAGAGCTATTAATAGATACGGATGGCAAGCGATTGGCATTCACGGAGATAAAAGCCAACAAGAAAGAGATTATGTATTAAATCGTGAGTGTTATCGTTATAATTATTTAATATATAAAAAGCAAATAATTTTTTTACTTGTAAATATTATTTGAAATTTTATCTTAAATTTATTTCTTATAAATTAACCTAGAATTGTAACAAGAAACATTGTCTACAATATATTTGAAATCTTTTAAGATCGTGCAATGTATTTCATATTTTTTTAAAAAGAATACTTATCTTACATTTAGCTTTTATATTAAATTACTTTTATTACTTTTAAGAGTTGTAATATGATTTGTAATGCGAATGGTATTGTTTTAGAGTTCCGGAGTAGCAGATCTGCCATCCTAGTGGCTACGGATGTAGCAGCGAGAGGTTTAGGTAAGAATTTGTAGATAAATAGATAGGATGTAAGGGTCAGGCTGCGATGGTTATTTCACGATTGTGAAAATCATGATATTGATATTGTAATGTGGCAACGGATAACGGCATGTGCCAGACTGATTGACGTTACTTTTTTTTTTATACATAAGTGTGGTTGGGGATAATTCAATTACTCTTAAGGAATTTCAGGAATGAGTCGAATGCCCCATTTTGATTTCATCATTGATATTCTTTTGTTACGTTGATTTTATTAGCTAATTATTTCTTTCCGTCGAATTAATAGAGTGCGTATTCGAGCGCACCAAAGTAATTAACATTGTCTTTTCAGCAATACAGAATAATGAAGGAATAAGTTTTAATTATTCTGTTAACTTCTTCTAAGTCTTCTATTAATTAGGTTAATTATTATAAGCGGATTTTGACGTTTTTTTTAATATTCTCGCATATGTACGAATTCAAATACTTGGCACATGATACATCTTAAACGATGCACGTGCGTGTGCATTAAATAAAATATAAAAAAATAAAAATAAAAAAGAACGTCAAAATATTTCAGCTTTAAGAGTAAGAGGGCCAGGTAAGCGGTTTGTGTGTAGCCAGGTTTATCTCTTCTGATTTTCTACTCTCAGATCGAAACAAGTCTTGTCAGTCTGGTATTAACGTGCTGTTCTATGTGTTTTCAGAGGCACATGCGAGTCTGGAGTCTTAGAACTCTGCAGCTAGCTTTGGAAAATGTAATTGAACGGGGCGTGACTGCTGGTCGCCGCCCCCTCGCAACAAGCTAACGCTGTGCCTCGGCCACCTTGCCACTCGAAAAAACACTCTCACTCTGTACCTGCTACGGTCCAAAGTATGGAAAGTAATGTCGTGATGTTAGGACGTTTAGCGCGCGCATGTGAAAATACGGGGAAGAAAAAGAAAAAAATATCAGTTTTACATTCGTTAGATTGCATCAAGTCGCGCTCTGCATTAATTGTGATAATTATTCTAAACAGTTATCAATATATAGCTGCGTCTTATCTCGCAAGTATATATCACAAAGCGTGGACAACTCTTATTAGCGTACGTTCACTTTGCCAAGTTTTTCTATGTTTCCATTATTTATTAATTTGGATCGTGTCGCGCGCGAAAATTCTATAACTTAGGACAATAAAATTAAGACGGAACTTAATGATCACTGATAATAATTATGGCATTGAAGTGGGAGTCTTCACAATATTGTGGTGCGTTATTCTTGATGCTTAATTATTCGATGGGAGTACATGTGGGGGTTGAGTGGAGGACGCAAGATGCTCACTTGGTGTTCCAACCTCTTCACCGAAGCAATGTACAAGGACCAAATTTCGAAATAGCCAGCACAGATCCATACTTTGGTGCAGGAGAGAAGGGTGTAATGTTGCCTCTAAGAATAAAAATCTAGAGCTCGCTAATACGTGAAGCGAGAATTCCATGAGAACCATCTGAGCTCTGATTCCTCTACATTTCCAAAAAATGTATTTACATTTCCAGCTTTAGTCGCAAACAGGTAATTAACATGCAGACTTGCTCTTTGTGGTCAACTTGAGTGTTGTATGCAAATTGCAAATGGAACTAAAGTTATTTTATTGCATCTTTGCGAAACAGTATCATCTATTTAAGGTAATCTTTATATACATTTTCTTGTTTGAATATCATTTCAAAACGTCGAACGTTTATTCAGAAGCATTGCTGAAGAAGGCAAGAATAAGCAGCTGACAAATATTTATTTATTTCATCACCTTGTATATTGTATTTTATAATAGCAATTGTTTCAAGATTTGATGCAAAAAAAATCGATAATTTAAGATCACAGATCCAAGATTCTTTAATTCCATTAGCAAAAGGCAACGTTCTGGTAAAATGCTTGAATCAATTCGCTTTATAAGTTAATTGAACCACAAAGGAACAAGTGTCTTCTGCGTGCCGCGATTTTAATTCACCACATCTCGCAGATGTCGAGGATGTCAAATTTGTGATAAACTTGGACTATCCGTCCAACTCTGAGGACTATGTGCACCGTATCGGACGTACGGGTCGCTCGCAGCGTACAGGAACCGCATACGCCTTTTTCACGCCCGCAAATGCGCACAAGGCTAGTGACTTGATACAAGTTCTAGAAGAGGCTAAGCAAGTAGTCAATCCGAAATTATATGAATTATCCAGAAATCCTTCTGTTTATAAAAGTAAGTGTTATTCATTCTTTTCGTTAAGATTTAAGATGCTTAAAGAGACAATTCTTTTTTTACTTTATTTATATTTGAAATATATAATTAATATTGGAAATATTAAAAAATTATATTAAAAATAATATATATAAATTATCAAAATAAATTAATATATTCATTAATTCATAAATTCATTAATAATATAAATAATTTATCAAATTAATATGTATAAATTATTAATTAAAATATAAATTATTATATAATTTAAAAAATATATAAATTCTCTTTCTATCATTTCTAATATTGTATTAATTGATGGACTAGGAGGACGATATGGTGGACGCAGCGGAGGTGGTGGCGGACGAGGATCCGGGGGCCGTGGGGGTTCGCGAGGTTCTCGCGGGGGCCGCGATGCGGGAGATAGAGGAAGATTCGATCGTTCTTCCGGCGGCGGCGCGAATGATCGTGCCAATAAATGGACCGGAAGCAGCAGTGGTAAGTTTAAAGAAAATCCGTGACCATTATGTTGCTTATCACATCCATTAAATGCATATTAAATTATGTATGACATAATATAGATTGATAAAATACTGTAACTTATAAATGTCTGGTCTTTGTTTCATGTAGGTGGCATGAGCGGAGCTAGCTATGGAAGCAGTAAATCGTTTCCCCAAAATAATTTCGGGAATAGCACTTCGGGCGGTGGCTCCAGCAGCTACAGCCAGAATAATAGCGGATATGGTGGAGGAAGTTATAGGCAACAAAATGGCTATTGATTTTAATGATAATAAGTAAGTATTTATAACGTAGCGAAAAAAAGAGAACATAAAGAAACATTATATAAGAGTTATCTAGAAAAGAATAAATTGTCCTGAGGACAATAGATTTCCTGTTAGCTTATCTCTATACAGCTTTTTCGTTTGTAACAGAATGTTCCAGAGGCTCCAGGGAATAATAGCAATCGGCGACGCAAGTCTGATGCAAGCCGACATGCCCAGAGTCGCCCAGAATCGTTCCGAAAGATTTACATATACATTCTCATGAGCATTCACCTTCTTTTTCCTTTCCTAATACACGTAAGATCTTCATTAGCTTATTTAATTAACATTGCAATTAGTTATACAAGTCACGTTTAGGATAGCTCTTTAATAATATATAGGCGGTCAATTACATCTTGTAATTGTCACCAGATGATGTAGTATTAAAACAATTAAATCGGCTTGTTGCTGTACATTCAATAAAATAGTATAAAAATGATACTGAAAAAAAAGTATTGAAACGCGTTATTGAAATTCTTTATATAAATAATTTTTCTCTTACCTCGACATGTCTTTTGGACACTTTCCTATTTTTACATTTCAAATCATAACATATATAATATTTCTTTTAATTTTGAAGTAAAAGGCTAAAAAGAGATCCAAAATTTTGTATTTTTTAAGGAAAATATGAAAATTATATAAGCCGTAAAAACAATACGATAATATTTTGAGTAGAGTTTTTTTATAATCTGTTTACACGGAGCACTAAAATTGCATCAACTTGTCTCTTATTGTTGGACAAAATTTATATTTACATTCATATTTTTTAAAGATGGTCACATAAAAATGCGTCGTGAATCGTAAATCGTCTTTATAAGGACGATATTCACTCGATACATTAAGTATATATAATGACATATTTTGACAAGTTATTTTACATATAAGATGGATGAGTCACATGAATGCAGATAACATATTGTAATAGTAGACCTACGATGAAGTATCGTCTTATCTAAAACGCCACTTGAGATATATTGCTAATAATTCTATTATGTCATTATCAAGAATCATTAATCGTTATCGAGTACCATTAATCGTTATCGAGTACCAAGAAAGACAGTCTTCATTCATTGGTTAATCCGATTTATCAAGAATCATACGATCCGGTCAGAGTTTGCTTTACGATTTCCCACACATTTGGTCGCGTGCGTGTGTGTCTTATCACTTATGAATAAGACATTTGTTATGTCTACTACTAATTATGTTGTCTACTTTTCCACGATAATCAAGTCTTTTCACTTTTCAGTTATTTGCCGCAATTACATATTACATGTTTGTACCATATATAAAAAAAATGTCGTGTTCTCACTTTTACGAGATTTTAGACTATACGTAAATTTAAATTTAAAATTCTTCATAACAGTGACAGAAACAAACAATGCAAATGCAATTTTTAATAAACATATTTTTAATTTAAATTCAAACGACGTTGGATCCGTCGGCTATTCTGTTTGTAATTTAATTCTATCTACATTCCAGAGATGTGTCAGTACATCTTTTCATTTATCAATATTTTTGGAATGTGATTAAAATATTTAATCTAATAGATTAGAATTATTAGTCAATTTATTAGAGTTCTTTTGATTCTTTTCATTCATTTTTTTAGAAGAAATCTAAAATTATCAACAAAATATTATCGAATTCTATGGTTTTATTCTACTACTATTCATTCTTATGGTAATGACAATGTCTAGTATGCTAATGTATATATGCGTAGCTTGTTCTACGCATAAATGTATATCTACATAAAAAAATAAAACTCGTATACATTAGAAATTAAAATTAGAAACCACGAGGCTAAAAATAAATAATGTGAAACAAATAGGATCCAGCGTCTCTGCCATACGAAGTAATTTATTTACAATGAACACGATTGTATATATATATATATATTTCAATTACACATCTAATGCGATAAAATTCGTTTTAGGAATGTGATGTGTTGTCGAATTTTATCAAGTAAGAAAAGAAATGATTAATAGGAGAATTAACATCATTCAATACGAAATTTCTCTCAATATTAAATAAAATATATGAAAATATACGCGCGTCTGACAGTAATTATCTTTCACTGTGTCTCGCGACAGTGGATAGGTAAGAATTTTATTTTTAATTTATTTTATAGGCGCAAGAATATTCAATTTTTTTTATTTTCGTATCATAGAAATCTCGACACAAATCCCTACTTATTGTTAGTAATCTCGACTCGCGGGGGCTGTATATACGACAGACTTTAAAAGGTGACGCGCGCAGTCGGTTTTTCGAGGGCGTTTGCGGCAGTCGCGCTCTCTCTCTTTCTTTCTTTCTCTCTCTCTCTGTCTCTCTCTTTCCCTCTCTTCGAGGTTAACCCGCAGCTCGGACGTCATTCGTTACGACGCGACGAAGAGAAACAGTAGTTTGTGTATCGAGAGGCGCGACGCTGGGTGTTCACGTTCGTCATGACAGAGGAGACTCGTAAAGAGGTTCGCGTTTGGTGCGATGGGTGGTGAGTATCGATGTGGGTTATTTTTTTTATTCGGGCATCGCGAGAATATTTACGGGGAAGATGCGAGAAGCAGAGATATCGCTCGATAAACGCGCCGCTTCGTCTCCCGGCCGGCTGACAAAAGTCGTTGGACACGTGTCGATTCTCTCGGTTCTCGGCGATGACGCGCGTAGATTATTTCGTATCGCCGTTATTATATATAGCTTCGCCCGTATATATAAGAGCGTGAACAATCGATATTACTTTGTCGCGTTCGAGGTACGTCGTCCCCTGCTTCCGGTGCGACATTGCGAGTAAAATTAATTTCCGAGTTAACGTGCGCGTTCTACGAATCTCTTTAAACTTCGTCATATCTCGATTTGGTTATATAGTTGTAGAAAAAAAATTACAGAGTGAGCGAATCTTGATAAAAAAAGAGAAAAAAAGACGCGGTAGTTTATTATACTTTAAAATCAGGCTTTTTTGTACGAGGAATCATCAATAACATTTCACACATCTGATCGGAGCCAGTTGCATTTATATCGACCGTGACACAATTTAACGTATATACGTGTCCTTGTTCCGGGTTTCGATGAAATAATGACACGTATAGTAGGGGATGACCACGAATGAATGACGGACGATGTTTATTTGTAGCGTCGAATTTAATCTTAATACCATAAATATATATGAACGAAACTTTAATATATTTAAAATATTTTCGAATGTATATAAAGAAATCTCATATTTCTATATCGATTCCAATGACGTCAGCAATCGATTATCGATTATTAAGAACCATACTTAAAACGTAACCACAATTTTCGTCACGGTTATTTGTCACACTTCACACTGTTATTCTTTAATTCATTTACGATGGCGCAAGATTCTCGGAATGCAAGGCTATAAAACTCGTTCTGTTTATATTTAAATTCATCGTATTTACATAATTTATATACGAATGATTGGACAGCGAAAATTATTTGATTTATGAAGTAAGTTAGATTTATCATAGTTTCGAATAAGGTTAAGTATTAACTTGTAAATACACGCATATTTAATTAAAATTCAAAATTTCGGTTTATTCATTAAATGACAACGTTTAATTATATATATATAATTTCATAAAAGCGATAGAAAAAGCACATGCAGTACATAAAGCGGCACATTATCTGTAATCATATTTTATCGCATCGCTGTCATAATTCATATTTTGCGTTATCACAAATCACGTGACTAGTGCAATATTTATCGAAGCAGTTTTACGTTCAAGGTCCATTGATAGAATATACTCTCTTTTCGAATTTTATTAAATTGAACTTTATTTGTCCTAGATTAATAGTTTTGCGACGATATAAGATTCAACTTTTCTTTAATTTTGTCTCGATCGGTTTTGCATCTCTTTTGAATATTTTTGTTTTTATATTATATGTTTAATGATACTTTTTCGTTAATATAACTTTTTGATAAATCGCGAAATAATATTTTATTAACTATATAAATCATATATGTCATCATGAATGAAATGTCATTGATTGCAGTTACGACATGGTGCATTTTGGACATGCAAATTCCTTGAGGCAGGCCAAAGCCTTAGGAGATTATTTGGTGGTTGGTGTACACAATGATGAAGAGATCACGAGACACAAGGGCCCCCCCGTCTTTACCGAACAGGAAAGGTATATCTCGTTCCATTGCTTTCTTGAAGGAAATTACATAAGGCGTAATGACTAGTCACAATTTTGATTATCATTCTGCAGTTAGTGATTATGTGTTAACCAGTCTTTCAAATTCTGCAATTATTTTCCTGAAATACATACTACTAGTATAGTAATTTAGAGCGTCTTCTACATAATAACTTAATAATTTTGGGTTATTTTTATAAATTCTACGCAGTAATATTTATAATTCTATATGTCAGTTTTTGATCATCATTATTCCTATATGTATTATAATTATTTATGTTGTATTAATTATTCAACGTAAAAATATAAAAATATAATTTTTTTTAAATGTAATATTTTATACTATTTTTCATTTAAATGAATATGAACAAAGGAAATTGATAATAATATAAACATTTTAACATGCCATTGTAATTATTAACTATATTAGTGTAACGTCTTCATTTAATTTTATTTATAAATATTTTATTTTACTCATTTTTTAGATTATTTTTATATTATGTATTTTTATGGGAGGGGGGGGGGGCGTGTAACATTTTATTAGAAAACAATGTACATCTTTTTGTGTATTGTGATCATAATTTATGTTCGATTGAAAAATAGATTATTGTGAAAAATGTTTATGTAAGTTTCATAATCATCGTATGAGAATAAAAAATTAATGTATTCCAAAGCTATAATCTCATTGTCAGAACTGACAAGAAAAGTTTTGCTAGAACCTTGACTTTTTTTTAAATCAGTATTGCATAGAAAAAACTATTTATGTAGCTCAGAAACACAATGTAACGTAAAGTTACTGTAAAGAAAGAAAGAAAGAACCTTGTCTTGTCAGCCGTTTATATAAGTTACTTTCTCCGATGTTAATTATAATAAGGATTAGATAGCATACAATCATATCATACAAATACGGATATAATGTTGCGCATGCAATTCTTAAAATAAAAACTAAAATTATGTAATTTATCACAATTCTGTGAATAATCACTTTTACATATATGCAACAAAATAGATAATGATGATAATTGTATAATTAAGACAACGATATTAAACAACAATTTTATAATTACGACTGTTAATAAATGTTAAATTCTTTTTTATTTAGGTACAAAATGGTGCGTGGTATAAAATGGGTGGACGAAGTAGTCGAAGCTGCGCCTTATGTCACTATATTAGAAACATTAGACAAATATAACTGTGATTTCTGTGTTCATGGCGATGATATCACAATGACGGCTGATGGTGTAGATACTTATCATTTAGTCAAGGCAGCCGGTCGTTACAGGTACACTTTTATAAATTTTAACAAGAATATATCAATTTACTATTCAATTAAATTTTCATTGATAAAGATGATACAATTAAAAGATAATACTATTTTTTACTAATAAGATATATAATTATTTCAGAGAAGTTCAACGAACAGCTGGCGTTTCAACGACCGATCTTGTAGGTCGCATGCTACTAATGACGCGACAGCATTTTCGACAAGGTGACAACGAGTACAGTGTTGACCGAGAACCGAGCAAGCGCATGGGTCAGGATAGAACTGCTCGTAGTCCATGGACCGGCTGTTCGCAATTTTTGCCGACCACGCAGAAAATAATACAATTCAGTGACGGCAAGAGTCCACAGCCGGACGACAAGATCGTGTACGTGGCAGGCGCGTTCGATCTCTTCCATGTAGGGCACTTGGACTTCCTGGAAGTCGCTAAAAAAGAGGGCGACTATCTCATAGTCGGACTGCACACGGATCCAGCCGTTAACCGATACAAGTGCGGCAATCATCCCATTATGAACCTTCACGAACGAGTCCTCAGTGTGTTGGCGTGCAAGGTGAGCCTATAGTTTACTCTAATCATTCGAGATAATTTTTTTAACTAGAATCCGGGTGAAGGCACTAACTTGCAGTGCACAGTTGTTTGCATTGAGCGCAACAACGATAAATATTGAACAATGATAGACAGAGAGAGAGAAAGAGAAAGGCAACTATAGTGCAGAGCCTATCTGTCTTTTATTTAATGTCCAGTGGCGCTCAATGCGAGCAACCAAGCGCCACGTTTTCATGACATATAAGTCATAGCGTGGAAAAATAAACTAGTATAATATATGGATTTTTTCAATATATAAATATAAATATAAGACATGATTTCCGCAGTTTCTATAACGCATTTTCTCCAATAGGAATTAATAAATCGCGCTATTGTTTTTGAGATAATAGAAGCAAGTTATATTATATCTGTAAGAGCTCTTTACATCATAGTCTCTTTTGTTTGCATTTACAGTACGTCAATGAAGTTGTAATCGGTGCACCGTACGCAGTCACGAGAGATCTAATGGAACATTTCAATGTCTCTGTCGTGTGTCATGGACAAACGCCTATAATGCCTTGCGAGGATGGTTCAGATCCATATGCGGAGCCCAAGAAGCAAAATAAATTTAAATTGTTGGATAGCGGTAACGATATGACGACGGAGAAAATAGTCGAAAGGATCATTCTTCACAGGTATGTTTCTTTATGTTATGTATATATTGGCACATTTTTTATCAGAAACTTTTTAAGAGTAATTTCTTTGTGCCATATATATTCTGTGTGAATTCTCTAATTATAATTTATAGAGTATAATTACTCTCATAATAATTTATACATCATAGATGTTTTAACTAATTATAAAATTCTATATGAATTATTTACGCATCGTTTCATTTAACGATATTTTCGATTTGGTTAAACAGAAAAATTGAGTTTTTTACAAACATATATGTGTTTGTAAAAATTATCTATTTAATATCTTTATTATAAATCCACCACTATATCACTATACCCGCCAACATCCACTGCCATGCATTTACGTTCGCGGAGAGACAGAGTATTATCTGACCGCGTTTAATAAAGATAATTTGACGGAGGATAATGTGCAAAATTGCACGAAAAGCTCTTGCCCGCTAGCAATTCGAACTTTCCACATTTAAAGTTTAAATTGCTCATACAATTATATATATATTATGATTATTTAAAAGAGTGCTGCAGAATAATATCACGTTACTCGAGCGATGATACGTTATCGCAATTTGATTAAATATTGTCTTTCGTCATCGGGTTATTATATATCGTTCCTATTTATGAAGTTGAACACATTTTTAGGATATATTCCTGTGAAGACTCCGTTCTTATCTGTATCCACAAAATAAGATTTATTTTACATTGCAAAACTAAAATGTTTTTAATTAGACGGAAAAGCTTTATGTATTAATTTTTTATTTTGCTTTTTATATCCCCTTAGGCCGAACGAGCTTTATACAGTTATTAAGAATTTCAACAATCGTTGATGGGACAAATCTGGTTGTTTTGTACTCAATTTGCAATAAACGCATGTTTATTTACTTTCCGTTATAATTTCTTGTCGTTCATTCATTTTTGCTTCTGATGGAATATGCAAATTCGTTCGTTTTGCGAAATATTTTCTTCCATTTTACTCCACTCCTATCGTAATCCGTCGTAATCCACTATAGCAGCCTTTTCTGATGATACAACATCCATATATCCCAACGACTATTCCTAGCGAGTATTCCTAGCACGTGTTGATCTAGCATCTAATTACAGGTTGGAATACGAGGATAGGAATTTAAGGAAGGAGAAAAAAGAGCTTGCTGCTTACGAAGCCCTCATGAAGTCTGAGAAAAATGACAGGATTGAATAATTATTATTTGTTTTGTTGCTTTTCACGAACGTTCGCGAAGTGTATATGTGTGATAATCAGATTTTATAAAGTCGATATGTAAATATGATGTCACACTGACACTTAATTTGTCGTTTCGAAATGCCTTACATGGAGTTGAAGTAGATATTTACAGTTCGACACGCTAGAAAAGTCGATTAGCGAAGTGGAGAGATCAGTGTTGAGTGTTGATTTTCATTTGTTGTAATATGCAATGAAAAAATGGTACACAACGACGAAATTGTGAAATTGAACGAATATTTTATATGCAAGGTGTGGCCAGAGCTATCACCATTTCTTTCTTTTTTATGGATTTTTTAATCAATTTTTGAGTCATATTATTATTCTTTAAACATATGTCAATGTCTATTTAAAATTGCGAATGAAGAGAATCATATTTTATTTTCCTCTTTATGCAATAAATTTTGATTAAAATTTCAATTTGAGATTTTGTCAATCAAACATGATGTGATACAAGATCTTTTCTCATGAATCGGTTACTAAACTATGAGAAACAGAATTCAAGACTATATATTTAGCTTTAGAGCTTTACAAGCTTTAACTGAGTGCTTTAATTCGCTGAGCAATTCTGCTTTATCTCAATTACTAATATAACATAAATATAAAATTAATTTTAGAGATCCATTTATCGAATTGTATCATATCTTAAGAATAGTTTATCAACAGATTTTTTTAGTATATAAAGTTAAATAATTTCTTCAGATTTTTTTCTAGTCGCAGATTTGGAATATAGTCCTGGAACACCATACATATATCTCGACATATCTCTAAAGACGAAGTCGTCTTAAAGGTATATCGCACGTTATAATCGCCTTTGAATATAGATATGCTTAGTAATTATCGTCACACGATGTGAATCGTGATATTCGTTGCTTGATTCAAACATTGAAAATAATCGTAATTATCATGTAAAGAGAGTAATCATTTTAAAAACCAAAATCAGATAGTTTCAAGTCGAGTTGTTGAATTTCGATTAGTTTCACAGGTTCGTTTTCATCGTACGATAAACTTGTTATCATCATACCATATTCTATATCGCTTTTCTTAAGTCTCGTAAACACCTAACAAAGTTTGTTATTTTTGTTGATCGCAGTTTCGATATTTTTGCGAATATCATTTGAGTTTTACTGGATAGTAAAGTATGGTCTTCAAGAATCGTATATTTGTCCTCATCGTGGAATATAAATACGCTTTTTTACATTTATGAAATATTTTACGTGTATTTAAAATAGCGAAAGTATATGGAAACGCGATTATGCGTACGCAGGTATTCTATAATTCTTTATTCAGGAATTACGATATAATCGAAATAAACGTAGACAAAGAGCTAGATTCAATTCGGTCTAATTAATTGAAAGTTCCTGAGAATTTATAGATGCCTATATATTTTTCGGCGATACGTTTATTCTGATAGCGATGTGCCGAATTTTGCGATTCATGAGACATCTGGCTAGATAGAGTTGGCTAAGTAAGTTGACTAATTTTAAGTATTAGGTTTTCTAATGCAAAATTAGAATATGTCCAAAAATAGTAATGGAGCCAAAGAAGATTAGGTTTAGGGCGCACGTCGAATAAACTGAACGCAAATTCAAGTTACCGTATATTGTCGAATTTTAACTGTTTGTAGCCTGGGAATGAGAAAAATACATGGCAGTTTGTTCGCAAAATTTATTGTGGTACAAAGATAGAGAAAATATGTTAAATCTAATTAAATTACTGAATTCTTTGTTCAATATTTTAAAAAATTACTACGATTGATAATTATTAAACTATGATATCAAATTTTCATTAAATAAGAATCGACCCAACAAAGTTGATGAATAGTTTGTAATTCAATGAATTTCCAATATCATATATGGATGCAGTTATGCAATATGCAATCAACCATACCAAATTTTTCAATTTCGAGATTTTCATTGCAAATTGTGCCTGATACATTTTTTCAGATACATTACATAAAAATCTCGAAATCGAAAAATTGGTGGTTAGTTCCATATTGCATAACTGCGTCTATATAATGCAAATAAGTTTCTTCATATACAATGTGGCGACGATAATACATTGGCGCCTATAAATTTTTAGCGATAACTGAATTAGATTATACAGAAAGAAAATTATATAGTTCGTGATTTTCTACAAGAGAATCTACGCCGAATAAAAATTGTAACGCGCAAAAAATATATTTAATCTTTTATTTTATTTTATAATAAATAATCATTGTACACGGTCATATCTCTACAACAGTCGCGCAATTTCTAATGTATTACACTTCCTAATTACCTTCACGGATCGTTAACGATCGATTACCGTGTCCTCAGAATCGCGTTGCCCTATTTTTCGCGACTTTTTTATCATTTTTTTTGTTTGATTATTACTATTAAATATATAATATTTTAAATTCTTTTAATATATAATTTTTTTATTTATTTTTTTTTTTTAGGTAAATTTTGTGCACCTCAGAACTTGTAAAGTGATTCTTAATAATCACAAGCTATTTTAATCACAACACATCTAACTAAGTAATATAATAATTACACACACGTCTTAAAAAAAAATTTTTTTTTTTTTTTTTTTTCGTTAAAATTTACGATTTTTAACGTTAGTTTTTATTAAAAACAAAATTAATTTGAAATTTATCAAACTTATATTTTTATAAAATGTGTTTTATTCAACTAAAATACAGATTTTTGTAATGTTATATATATTAAATATTCGCATTGTTAACAAGTTTGCTGTAAAATGCAGAGAACTTTGTTACATGTGTTTATTTACAAAGTGAGAAATTCGTGCAACCAACAATATACAACCCAAAATATCCCGTCGAGTTTTTTCGCATCCGGTGAGATTCTTATCCTACATATTATACGAGCGATCAATGTGAATCGGCTCGTTTGATCAGGTCACGTGATAGCATTGCACATTTGAGAGATTGAGAATATTTTCTGTATTTGAGTAGTATCGATAAATTGACGAAACTTTCAACAGAAATTATATGATGTGCGCGATGCTTGAAGTATCGTGCATTAAAAGTTAGATTATGAAATTCTTTGACCCAGAAAGGAAGAATTTAAGTGAAAGAATTCAATTTTTCACTCGTTTGATTGTAAACTAACTTGATATTAAAACTCGACCAAGTAGTTAATATATTATATTATAATATATTATATATAATTTATATATTATATAAATAATTATGTAACAAATTAAAAATTGTTTTCTCACTTAAATACTTTTTTTCACTAACGTCAGAGAATCGAGAAATGGAAAATTGGGCAAGAAGTAGGCTGCTTGCATTTGTATTCATGTAGTATGAAAAATTGTGTTAAGACAGCGGTGCTTCCTAATAAAACATAAACACGTGTAGCGTTGGCTATCTTATCTACATTGCAAAGTAGCAAACGATATTCCGTCGACATGACTCTAAATTTGGCGACTAAAATTCCTTTCATAAATTTTCAATTTATCTTCGCTTCGACGTCCTCGAATTAAAGTCTCGTTAACTCTGAATTGAGTTTATTTTACATGGAAAATATACTCGTATGCCACCTCGAGCGTCCTCGAGCACATTCTAACGTCACGAGAATTATTTTTATTCCTTGATGATATCGTCCGAATTTTATTCGAAATCCCTGTCTCAAAGTTTTTCCCGCGGCGAGAATCACTTCTCGATATTAACATAATTACGATAAATTGCAATGCAATAACATAAATTATATTAATAACGAAGCATAAAAATATATCTTGCTATTTTTGAAATAGGACAATTATTTTTGTCCTCTCGCGAAGTGAAGAAAATCGAACGTAGATGAGCTTACAAACGTATAAAGTTACTCTCTCGCGAACAAATCTCATTCTAATTTTCAAGTATCATTGTAACACATTGCATTAATTACGCGTTACGTTATATATGTATATTTCGCGAGAAGTATATTTATTGCGCGACGAAGTACTACTTTCGCATTTTTTTCTCTCTGAATTTATCGCATCTATTGCATCGTCGAACGACCGGTGTAGCTAGGCGTGGTGTCGCAATATTTTCTAGTGCGGTCTCTGACCAACTCGTCGATAGACTTGCTCTGTTGCATCGTCGAGGTCAGATTGTGAAGACGCGATGCCAGGTAGCACATGATAAAGGCTGATAACACCAGCAAAGCCCCCAATCCCGTTGCCACGTAGAGGAAATTTCCGCAGCTACCTTCGAGGCCGGCCGCCACTTTGTCGTACAAGTCTATGGTAATGAGCGAGAATATTAATTAAAATTACTAGTGATCGCGCGCGTAACGTGTCCCGTTATCTACATACGCGAGATGCTTGATTAATCTTAATACATTTTACGTTGAATGTCGGTTATATGTTAATCTGCCTCTCGTGAATCTTGTCACAATTCCGCGAAAATTTATGTTGGGGAAATTAATTGCCAGTTTATATCGCCGAAATGTAAATTGAATTAGCCTTTCCGGAGAGATTATATGATTTCGCGGAACAAATTTTTCGGGAATTCTATTTTCCAAAAGGATCGATGACATTAAAAATTCAACTCGGTATATATTATTATTATTATAAATAATAACGCGCGATATATTGATTGAAAAAAAATGTTTGGAGAAAATTATTACTATCCTCGCGCGGAAAAAGAAGATGAAATGAAAATAAGACTTTCGAGAAAAGATTAATTCTATAGAGAACACAGAAAGAAGATACAAAAATTATTACAGTTAATTACAAAGAAAAAATTCAATTTCTTTATAATTTTTAACAAATTTAAAAATGTATAATATTTAACTTACCATCTGGCATCATCACTGTATATTCAATGTTCTCCTTGAACTTTGTATATGGCGTGGAATCGTTATATCTTTTGATCAAACGCTCGACTTTTGGAAGAAACTCGCCCGATGCTTCTATACTCGACTCGACTGCTCTTTTTTTCTTTCTCCCGTGTCCGGAGGGTTCAAAGAGATCCAGACAAAAGTCCTATAAAGATAAAAGATAAACTAACAAAATGCCGTATATGTAAAAAAAAATGTAATGTATTACATAAAAATATGTAAAATTATATAAAAATAAGTGTAAAATGTACACATTTTTATTATTTATCGTGTAATTTTACACTTATTATTTATGTAATTTTACATATTTTTATGTAATACATTACATTTTTTTTACAATGTAGATATCAGCATAATATTCTATTATTTTCATATATATAACTCCTTGAAATCGATCTGTCATTATTCTTGTCAGAAGAACATTATATATATATAAGTGAGCCTTTCTAGGAAATAGAATTCTAGAACATCCAGTATAATTATTATTGGTGTTCATTTGCATTTTGCATATTAAACGATCATTATTATCACGTACTGGTTGACAATCCTGCGGCTCCATGCACGCCTTTATCTGGGAATGAATCCAGAGGGTTGAGCGCTCCCTCATCGAGCTTAGCAGGAAGGCCTCGAAGTCTAGAAAGACCTCATTCTTGCGTTCGCGGTACCTCGCCGGTTGATGCGGGATGATGGACGCGAAATCGCGATTCCTGCAGCCGTCCTTAACGAGTACGACGCTGCCGGGGGCGTGGGGTTGATCCGGGTCCGGGCTAACCGTCACTTCCAACAACTTGATATAACCCCACGCGCTGTCCGGGCTGATGCGGGCACGCAGCTGCAGTTTGGTGCCGATCGGGACCGCCTGATCGACCGTCTGCGAGCTGTCGGATATATTCCCGCTGGCCTCGCGATAAAGGGCCACCTCGTATTCCAGCCGACCCGGCGTCTCCTCCACAACCCCGGATACCCTGGCGCCGTGCGGACTGAAACGATTAGCCCTTTAAAGCAGACGCGCGTCATCACTTCAGCACGTTGCACTCTCTTGCTATCGTAGATAAATTTGAAATTTATATATAAATAACATTTTTTCAATTCGCGTATATATATCTTGCAATATATCGCCTCAATTTTTTTAATTCGATGAGATGCGTTTTGTTTGAAGTCTTACTAGTCTATTACTGAGAGAATTTTCTCTTAGAATTTACCCTGAAAATCATGGTAATCGTGGGACAATATGGTATGAAAAGAATTTCTTTGATTAATATTTATCACAATAAAAATAATAATATCTATTACAATAAAATATAAAATATGTTTGATTAATTTTACTATGCATTTTAATAAAATTAATCAAACATGTTTTATATTTTATTGTGATAAATATTATTATTATTGTGATAAATATTATAATCAAAGAAATTCTTTTCATACCATATTGTCCCACGATTACCATGATTTTCAGGGTAAATTCTAAGAGAAAATTCTCTCTGCGAGAGATACTGTTAAACATACTGACAATTATTCGGATAAACAATATAAATCGCGATACATCCTTTCTTCTTTCAAGCAGATACTTTTCTTACTTAAAGTAGAACTTAAAGCACAAATACTTTATTACACATCTACTATTAATATCCCGTATGTGCGAATAACTGTTTCCTCGGCGCAGGAACTCACGCGGGAACGAATGCAATGCGCTCCGGCGAATGCGATGCGTGTAGTGTGGCGGAAATAATGCTCGTTTATTATACTTGAGATTCGCGAAGATATTGTGCGAATGGGCGCGGTGTGTGACTTACAAAGTGCCGGCGAAGCCAGCAGCCTTGTGCCTCAGCAGGGTTGGCTCGGGCGGCCGGCACATCAGAATCAACTCTTGATCAGCTAGCATCACCACGCCGTGGAAAGCGGGGAACCACACTCGCAGATGAATGAATCCCTGGTGATATCGATTAATCGTAAAATCTATTATTGCCATTGCTACGAGTCATAATTTATCGCATAATGACGCTTTTGTCAGAATCTTTATGAGAATGTCCGATGATGCGTAATCAATTCAAATACGCACTTGTTGCACAATGAAACGTAAATAATACGCAGTTGAACGTTTATGTATTTATCATTAGCAAAAGTAACAGCATCGTTCGCTGATATGTATTTTTGCCGAAATATCATAACAGCATTCAATGATTGTGCCTGATAATAATGCTTGATCCGACTGGATACAAAGCGTTCTGATTGATACCTCCCGCAATAAGAGCTCCCAAGAGGAAATCAATTGCGAATTAGTGGTTGCCATCGAGTATGCAATCTACAAATCGACCGTTCCGTTCATTTGTGCAACGTCAGCCGTAAGTCGCAACAAGGAGAACGCATCATCGTGAACCCCTCATAAGAATCAGTTCCGCGTAACTCTCGATCGATGACTCACGTTTCTCTTGAGAATGCCGCATCGCGAGAAGTCAGTCACCTTCAGGAAGTAATGATCCTCCTGGGGATCATTCGAGTCGGGTCTGATCTGGCAGTGAATGTCGGCGAGCGGATTCGCCGATCTGTCGTCGGCGAAGAGAGGCGCGCCTCTGAAGCCGACCGGCCTTTTGATCTTCGCTGTCAGAAGATCGGCCGCCGATCCCGCGCCGCTGCACTGAATGTCCGAGACCTCGTAATCCTGGGCAACGGTGGCGGCAACCTGAAACATCAGCCGACACCGTTGATATTATAGCCTGAAGGCTTTTGGCGTGGGAGAGGACGGAAGAGATTTGTAGGGAGCGAGTTTTACGTTTCCCATCTCTTACGCTTTTGTCTAGTAACGATCTTTCTTTCTCGGAGAGAAGTCGCGCGTAATACTGTCCTTCTGAATAATATCGAAGCATTTCTTGAGCTCTCGCTGCTTCCTTTTGCGAGTTCACCTTTGTAGCCTTCGCAACACTTAACAGTCGATTCTTTGAAAAAAAGAATTTTTAAAAATTTCTTACAAATTCTCTTTTTTCCAAAGACGATTGAATTTATGGATTGTATTATGTTGTTGAATTTTTTTTATAATCTTTACAATATTCAAAATATCATTTTTATCTGAAAACATCATGTTAAAAATGTATACAGAGAGAATTTTCTCTTAGAATTTACCCTGAAAATCATGGTAATCGTGAGACAATATGGTATATGGAAAGAATTTTATGAGAATTTCTTTAATTAATATTTATCACAATAAAAATAATATCTATCACAATAAAATATAAAACATGTTTAATTAATTTTACTAAACTGCATAGTAAAATTAATTAAACATGTTTTATATTTTATTGTGATAGATATTATTTTTATTGTGATAAATATTAATCAAAGAAATTCTCATAAAATTCTTTCCATACCATATTGTCTCACGATTACCATGCATGATTTTCAGGGTAAATTCTAAGAGAAAATTCTCTCTGTGTACCTATATTTATTAGACAGTTACCTTTGATGATAATCTTGATATGGCATTAGTAATTAAAAATGACACAGCAGATAGTGATAACGTAAATCGAGTATTACATGATAGTGTATAGTGTATAGCATATAATTTTATTCGCGCGCACCATATTCGGATCGTAAATAGACTTGTACATTACACAGTAAACTCGCATAAATAGCAGCTGAAATCTAACAACCGTATTATTCTATAACTGTTACATGCAGCCAACATATTTTTTCACGGTAATTTACTGCCGTTCAATTGCATTTGCGCGGTACTATAGCGGATAGTGCATTATTTTCAATTTTAACCGGATTTACTTTCTACCTAAAAGAACTGCATCGTTCTAGTTTACCAAAATTGAATAAACACTTTGTTGATTTAAATTTCTTCGGGCAGTGTAAATTTGAGGTCGAGTTATATATGTAGGATAATTCGAAACTAATTTATAAAATGTGTTACGAGCAGATTGTTTATTAAAATTTATAAGGGAATCATTTTTATTGAATTGTCGAACTATCAATTGCTTCAGAGTTATAAGTTATTAAAAATGAAAGTCTTTTTGTGAATTATATTTTAAGAAATAGATAAAATTTTACTCAACTTTAAATAGTTGTTAAATAGAGTTAAATAAAGTTAACTTTAAATAACTGTTAAATAGAGTTTAATATATAGAATAATAAGCTTTAATCATTGAAGAATATTAAAGTATGAAAATTAAAATGCAAAATAATTTGCTACTATAATTTTTTTATAAGAATTATATGATCTGTCTTAAATTTAAATAAGAAATTTGTTAATGTTTTATACTGCAAATTCAATTACAAATTATAACAGGCAAGATTTTTTTTTAAGCAATATGTCTTAGAATCATTGTAATTTACTTTTAGTTAATATTTAAAATATGATAACAATTTATATGCAGCGAATAACTAATGACTTTATTATCGAGAATACTATGGCGTTGCATTTATTTAAGAGCCTCTTAATGATTTCATGTAAACTTGCATATATTTAGCAAATAATACAAATATTCTTAATCGGTGCTTCGTATATATCACATGAGCTTTTCGTGTCATTTTTTTTGCATAGCATCTTAATAAAATAGAATATTATTATATTTTCGGGACTCTTTTCTCTCTCTTCACAAAGTGTTTTATACGTTGTCATAAAGAACGATTATTAAGCTTCTAATTAATCTACGTTATGATATTCGAGATACCCGCCTTTCATCGCGAACACATCGCATTAATTATCACTTGAAAAGAACTTGCTCGGTGACTCGCGGACGACCTCGGTGTCGACGACGTTTACAAAGCCATTACGTTACCATTGGTAAAGAACAGGGTGACCAGCGCGCGACCAGAACCGAGAACCCACTTTGATACAGGTAACGGTGTAAGGAAACGCTCTGGTGGCCGCGTAAGATATTCGTTATGTGCACCATACACGTTATATATTGCGCGAGCTCCTGTTGCATTGCTCGTGCTCATCGTAGGGGTCATGGTAAGCCGTATTTTTCGAGCTCGTAGTTTGTAATCACATCGTATAGTAGGATATCAGATCGATTGATAAGCGCATCCGTATTTGCTAGGCATTTGTACAGGCGTGTTCATCGAGATCAATTTCTGTGACGCAGATGCAATAAAAATATTGCCAGTGAGATTGCAACAAATTATTGATACGATGAATATATATGTGTATTTATATATACTTCGAAAAAGATGACTTTTTTATATTTTAATGAGTCTATAATAAAAAAAACTTTCTGACGTAAAAATGAACAATTAAGAAATTATTTTATTTAGATCATATTAAGATTATATTTTGGATTATATTATATTAAGTAATATTAATCGCGAGAATTTAAGAAATATTTTAAATTTAATAATAGACAGATTTATGTCGCTAAGTTCATAGAGCGTCATAAATTCAGATTCATAAATTCATGGTTGCGTAGACAGCTAGGACATCGTTAAATTCGTAGACATGTTAGATGACTCGAGCCATAGATCGCTAGGTTCGTGCACCGCTAGATTTGGAGATTTGTAGGTCTATAGACGTGCAAATTGCTTTACAGATCACTAAGTCTACGAGTCGTTAGTATCTTTGGTTATAGATTGTTGAAACCGCAGATCCATAAATCTCTTGATCGAGAATCTTAGATCTCTAGATTCACAATTCTTAGGATCTATCTAATGATCATCATTTATCTTCATCCTTTGTATATATATTTTGGATATAGTATATATATATATATATATATCCAAATCAAAGCAAAACAGTACTAATTTTAATTAATTAATTGAAATTATTAAATTTCAATTATATTTTTATTATATCTTTAAAATGAAGGATTTTGATGATCTCATGTACTTATAGAAAAGAAAATAAAAATCTGCTTTTTATGACGAATATGCACACACACATTGCATATTGCAAAATTTTAAAAATTATTTAAAATAATTAAAAATTATTATATATATTCAACAATAAAAATTATTAAGTATTATATTAAAAGTAATTAAAAATTATTATGTTAATAAAAATTATTATGTTACTAAATTAATAATTAATTTTAAAGTTTTACTTTAAAATATAAATGCGCTTATACATATATATTCAAATATATATAAGTGCCATGATATTATATCCTATTCGATATTCAATCAACAGTAGGGAAGGAATTGTTTTATTTGTAACAAAACTTTTAATAGGATTTAGACTTTTTATTTTTGTTACAATTTATGCTTTTCGTGTAAATTCAAGCTATCGTTCATTATACATATTTTGCTTAAAAAAAGTATTATAAACAGTTACCGTCTTTGTCGATTATGCGAAGTCAGAAACTAAAAGCTGCAATATCAGACGTTATTTCAGGACGAAGATTGCGAATCTGCGAGAAGCAGCCTAGCTAATCTCAATGCAATTTCATGTTTGAAAAGCTAGACATAATTGAATAAAATTCTTCCTTAAATACGATTATTTTATTTTTACATAATAATTAACAACTATAATATTTTTAAAATTTCTCGAGTTATGTATAAGCGCATTTATATTTTAAAGTAAAACTTTCAAATTAATTATTAATTAATATAATAATTTTTATTGACATAATAATTTTTAATCACTTTTAATATAATACTTAATAATTTTTATCGTTGAATATATATACATATATAATAATTTTTAATTATTTTAAATAATTTTTTTAAATTTTGCAATATTTAATGTACATATTTTCGTTATAAAAAGCAGATCGCGCGTCGATTACGCTTTTCATTATTTTTCTTCTCTTTTCTATAAGTACACGAGATTATCAAAATCCTTCATTTTAAAGATATAATAAAAATATATGAAATTTAATAATTTCAATTAACAAATTAATACTGTTTTGCTTTGATTCGAAGCCATTAGAAATCTTTTTTACATCTATTTAGAATAAAAAATAATAATCCATATAGATGCTTCTCAATGTGATATCAAGAACTGAATTAAAGGGACAATTTTGCGCTGCAAATTTGCGTTTACGTTTTCGCGCTCGTGAAACTCGTGATGATTATCCCGTTTGAGGCGATATTTATGTAAAATCGAAAAACGCATCTGATACAAAATTCATCAAAGTCGCGAGATGTAATGTGCGAATTATGTAAGCAGTTGGAAACGGCACTGAGCGATGTGCAATCTTTTTTTTTGAAATGGTAGAAAAATCTGCTGTAAAGAGAGATATACGTAGAAACAGCTAGAAAGGGAATCAAAGTGATTAATTCTTGCTTTACTGTTTAATTTTAACTTTGATCGAGAATTAGAGATTTTAATTCTTCTGTATTACGCTTTAATGGAACTCAATAATTATTCTGAGAAAGTGCTGGTAAAAAATTCCTTTAGCAAACACTGTTTAAATTGAACTTTATTTTTAAGAAAATTTCTTTAAAGATATGATTTTCTTTTTTAAAAATTGGCTTTAAAATAAAGATTCATAAATTTAGCTTTAACTTGAGCGAAATAGAGTAATAAAGTCTATTAAAATTCTTTGTATCTTGCTCTGATGCCTTTTATTCCTTATCGCAATCTTTATAAATGAGAGAATAAATAACGGCGAATTTATTATCATGAACAGCTCGTAAATTCATTCGCGAAAACGATTAAGTGGATGACGGGAATGCAAGTAGGATATTCAAGGAAGCGCGATGGACGATTTTCGACCATTAATATCGGCGACTATTCAGAAACTATTTGCAATGCAGGCACAGTCAATATTCTTAATGGCGTCTTTGACAAGCGAATCGAAGTATTTAGCAGTCGAACATCCGATTGTGCGTGCATTACAGCTTTCATCGAGCAACTTTCAACGAGGTGCTGTTTTCTCGATGAACTTCGTTCCGAGTTGACGGTGAATTGAACCTCTATCAAGCGATTACGCGCGTCGACATGATGGTTCGAAAAATTCGCATAAATGACGGAGGAAGAGAAAACCTGACTCCATTAAATTGAGAGAGCTGAGAGATTAATTTTTATAAATTAAAATGCAAGCTTTCCGCGGATTGTTTTCTCGATATTATCCTATATATACTTTTTCTGAAACACTACAAGATTTTGCAGTGTTTGAGATAAATAATTCAGATATATACTTTAATAACTCCTCCTTATTACACAAAAATTGTGGGATAAGAAAACTGAAAAAATACATAAATTAAAAGTGTTTGCAAATGCAAATTCTAATGAACCTAATATAGAATAAATAATTAAGTGCAAGTATATTAATTATTGAAGAACTTTATATGAGAAAGAATACTTTAATAATAATGCTTTGTGATAAACTTTCTTAGATACTCGAATCAAGATTGCCATAAAAACTCCATCGTTAGAATTAAGATCGCGATTTCTGGAATAAATGCGTAATCTAATAAGATCGCGAAAAGATAATGAAATGTCAATTAATGAACCGTGCTTAGGTTAGTATTCAGCGAGAAGGATTTCGTTTTTTTATTAAGAACCGAGCAAATGTAACGGGAAAAGATAGACAGCTCGAAATCCGCCACGCGAGACGAAACGACCGCGATTGACCGCCAGGTAGTCCCTGGCCTTTTTTCGGTCTCATTCGAGAAGAACCGCAAACCTCCTCTTTATGACTTCATAAAACCCGTTTTTTTTTAATGCCATTTTAGTGTCGTTCATCCGCGACATCGGCGTCCTTCTCATCGCCGGTTACAATTCGGTACAGTTAAATTTTTCGACGCGGAGATATGTCCTATTCGTCGAATAAACGACCGGAATGGCTTGGAATTTAGCGAGATAAAAGCATTTTTAATTTAAATGTAATACGCGACACACAATGTCGAAATATGTCACCGTGTCGAAAAATGCCTATCGAAATGAGATACGGTTGATAAAAAATAACTGTATTTAAAAATAATAAAATTATAATAAAATTGTGTGTGCCATGATATTTTGTTAATAGTCAAATAATGAATAAAATAAGATATAATTTGCAAACATTAGAGAGATGACATAAATTAATTTGTAACACATTTAAAATTTTTCTCTAGTTGTCACTAATTGTAAGTTATTTAAGCTATTCGGTTATCCAATAAAAATTTAAGTCAATTTATTATTAATGACGGAGACGAAATTTTTATAATTTGCAAATTTATATGCAAATAAAAAAATTCAATAACAAATTTAAAATTTCATTAAATTATGTTAAGTGTTATAACTCTGTCGAAAAGTACGGATCTATTCATATCTTTTTACTTTAAAAATCCTTTTGATTTTGTCCTATTTTAATTGGAGCTGAATATCAATATTTCTTCTCAATTAAATAAAGCCAGTAAAAAAATGATAAGACAATATATATATAATTATAGCTTTCAGAAATCTTTTTAGTAATTCTTTTTAGTGTATGTTAATTCAATACTAATTCAAGGATTGCCGTAAAAGAATGTGTATCAGTCAAATTAAGTTTTACAGAAATCTTTTTCTCTTGCAATAAAATATCATGGTGCATAGAATTGTAAGACATCTTGGTCCAATTAATAAGTAAATTTATGAATCGTAACAAAAATACTAAGACAGTTTTTCATATTTCTTACACTGTGAAGAAAATAAAATATTCAGAAATATAAAATATTTGAGATCTCAATATTTTTGCTTCTTCATCAAGTATTTAATCGTCACTTGAACGTTATTTCGGGATCTTTGCGCTGCAAAATTCGATCAAATTATATGCATAATTAGAATTTTGATTCATCTATATATACATCCGGATTAATTATAATTTCTAATTTAAACTTTAAATCAAACGTATTTTAATTAAATTTTAATTAAACTTGGTGACGGGAAATTGTTTTTGGTAACAAGCGCGAATGCTTGGCGATCGATGACACGAGAAATAAACATTGTTTGTGCGATATATATGTATTTCACAGCGAGCTATTATATTTAAAATCTTTCTCATCTCATACTGCTATCACATTGTTACGCAATATTGCATGTAATGCAAATGTATTGGAAAAAATAGAGAAAAAAAATAATCAAGGTATACATATGTAAACTGTTTACATAAAGGAATTATGACGCTATTACGCTATACATGACCCCCCTTCGATACTTTCGCGTGCACAGCTGTGTTAAAGTATTCCGACATATCGCGTTTCATGGCAAAATTAATCGCCGCGCACCCAATACCACGGGGAGATGTCCGACACAATACAATTATTTCGTCATTTGGGGAAGCCATTAATATTTCAAGCGTATCAGTGGCGGGTCGTGCGACTCGCTTTAAATTGCCCGTTATCGTATTTCATCACTTCGAATGCCATGTGTATTAATGGGATGCATTTTTAATTATCCTCGGCTGTATCGTCTATTTCGCGCGTCTACGTTTTGCGATTCTTTCTGACGGTCTGGAAAATTAAAATGAATCAAATGCGAAAAACGCTTCGACGGGGCATTATTCTTGATGTACGGCGTGATTTAATGGCGTAATATAAAAATACATCGAATGCCTGAGCTTTTTTTCGCAAAAGAAGCATCGCGAGAAAGCGAAAGAGAGAGATCGTCCAGCGCGCGTTCCAGTTAAAATAAAAATCGATCACCTCTTCTTTGTCGCAGGATATCTTCGGGCAATAGCTTCTTTCGCCAACGGAAATTAATTGACATTATCATTATTGGCTAGATATTTCGAAATCATGTCACAAGGTGAACAAACCACGGTGAATTTTGACGGAGGCGAATAAATACCGAAGATAAGTCGTTAAATGATGCATAATTAAATGTCGTAAGACTAATATGAAGACCAAAAGATAAAACTGAATCAATATTGAAGTCTTACTTTACTAATTACTTCGACGATGTTAAATTTATTTTCGAATCGACCGAAATCACGATTTCTTATTCGTTTCGGATAAAGCGATTAGAAATTTATCCAAAAATTTGTTAAACGCGCTTCATTTAATTAGATTCTTAACTCATATAAAGTTTTTGCATTCGCGCTAAGCAAATATATTTATTACATAACTGTAGATTTTGGATATAATATTTTTTCAACGTTCGTTTTTTACGTTGATAAAAAGATAGTGTAAACAGAGAGAGGTCAATAGAAGATTGATGATCCTTTGATAAAAACGATATCTAAATACACGTGTGTATATGCATTACAATCACATGACAAACTGTCATCACACAGTGTCAAACAAACTCCTGGCGCCGTACGACAAACATAAGTCACCAGGAATGGATGACATGGAAATCTAGCGGTCGTCCATCATCCACGATCGAACTGATTTATCCGCAAGAATTGTCCGAAATCTGTCCTTCACGTTGATAAAGATTGTGGAGCATGCAAACTAGATGGCAAAAGCGCGAGGAGAACAAACATTTTTACTATCCCGGTGAACCTAAAGTCAAGGTTTCATGTTTTCATTCCGTAAAAAGTTAATTGAAGAATTCATCAGAATCTAATTGAATTAAAATTGAAATCAGATGATTTGAGAAGATTCATCTTACAACTCAGAAAATATCATATTTAGATTAACTTTTTCAAATTCTTAAAAAAGAGGATTTGCTCCGAGCTCTTCCTTCCTTTGTCTCATTTAGATGCATAGATTTATGCAAAGACATAGTAGCGGGGCAGTGCAAATCAAGTAACGAATAACTTATTATTTCAAAAGAAGAGCTTCCAAAGCTCTTTAATATCGCGGATGCAATATTAAAGTATTAATGTACTTTTAAAGTACATTAAACAAATTGATATGGATTTTAGATAAAAATTAATAATTTTAATATATTAAACATAATGATAGAGAATTATTAAATCCCTTTTCACATCGCTGACAGATAGAAGGAGCTTTAAAGAAATATCATTTACTCTCTCATCTATTCCTTAGATGAGGAGATATTCGCGACATTTATAATCCGATCTCTGGGACGGACTCACCGTGCAAAATCCCGCGATTAGGACCCTCCACATGATCTCGTTAGGCTCTCTGTTTCTCTTTCTCACTCCCCTCGTTAACTCGTAAAGTGTTTACCGAGGACACTCGAGACACTCTTCCGAACTGGAGAACTAACCGCCAGAGAGATGACCAGAGAGGGATGCAATTTTAACGAAGGCCCCCGATGGACTGAGGCGCGTGCATCAAGTTGGGGCACGCGAAGGATTCCTTTCCCCCGGTGTCCAGCCGGGTGCAGCTCGTCCTCCTGGTGAGAAGGGGACGCAGAGACCCGAGGAACCAGCGAACCACCGCCGGCCGCACCGGCCCGTCCGGAGTACTGTTAAATGCATGCTCGGTGCCTCCACTAACAACCATCCTCGCTTCGTGCCGCTCGCGCGTTCGCCCAACAACGGCCTCGAACGAGCGTCGCGAGGTCCGAGGCTTCCTCTCGGACCAGGTCTGACGATTTGACCCGAAGGTGACCAGATGTCCTAGTTTCCGAGGTGTTTTCGTCGGCTCTTGTGTCTCAGGTGTCTCTTCTCCCGTACAAGAAACATCATCAAAGTCCTAATCCGATTCGACTTGCTTCTGAGATTGTCTTGCCATGCTTGATCAATGTTCAATGTTTTTCCTCTCATCTGAAATTATTCTAGTTCTCGTATTCATTACTTATTCAGAAATTTTACTCCATGAAGTTGTAGTGTGAATTTTTTCGTCGAAGGAACGAAAACGATCGCTTTCTTTGTATTTTATTCAGAGAGATTCTGAAAATATATCAGAATTTTTTCACATTTAATTTTTCATACTTCTGCTGCAAAACATGAAGATATTCTTCATGTTTCGGTTACAAGCAATCGCAGGCGTGCTAAGATGATAATAATGTTTTATTTAAAGATAATTAAAAAGAAATTATTTTTTTTTATTACACCGATGAGAAAAAAAACGCGTATCTCTAATAAAAAAATATATTTTATCTAATAAGGTGCTTTTTAACTTTTATACATTATAGGCTATGATAATGCACTGGGAAGTCTTTTTACCGGTGGCAAATTATCAGATTGACCCCTATAATCACAGAAGAAAATTTAATCATTTTATTCTTTCTGCTTGAGAATGCATTTCGGTCTGAAAAAATCAGCGAGTCGCGAAATATCATGCAATTCTGATACGCATAATAGGCGAATTATTTAACCGGTTACTGACTTTTTTCCGCGTGTTCTAGATCGATGTTTATCATCGATTATAGAATATATTATATTAGAGAGAAATTGAAAAAACATCTCTATATAAAAGAAAATCACTAAATTTTTTCAAATACATATATAATATATATGTATCCACTGAGAGAATTTTTTCTTAGAATTTACCATGAAAATCATGGTAATCGTGGAACAATATGGTATGGAAAGAATTTTATGAGAATTTCTCTAATTAATATTTATCACAATAAAAATAATATCTATCACAATAAAATATAAAACATGTTTGATTAATTTTACTATGCAGTTTAGTAAAATTAATTAAACATGTTTTATATTTTATTGTGATAGATATTATTATTTTTATTGTGATAAATATTAATCAGAGAAATTCTCATAAAATTCTTTCCATATACAGAAAGTTTTATCTCTTAACTGTGTTTTTATAATTGAACTGTGTAACTCGTTATTTTACAAAAATTGTCTTTTTGTGTTGTGACACTCTTCTCGAGGTGTGATCTATTGCTACATAGAATAGTGGATTAAGTGCTTATCGGCGTCATGTGCTCTCGTAAAAAGTGAGAATGACGGTCCCGGCATCGAACATTCGCACGGACTTTACTGTACTTGTCATTGACTGAGTGACTGATAGAGCACACGATGCGATGTCACGCAGTCTCCAAACGCTCATAGTAGTAGTGGTAATAGTAGCAGTCCACGTTCCTTCATATGAGAACGAAGAAATTGCCCTTCCGTTATTTTTCGCTGTGCATGTTTGTCCCGTCGTTTAACTCTCTTGAACGAGCGACTGCTTAATTTTTTTAATTATAAAATAAAAACGTGATTAATAAAGAAGTAACTACAAATTAATAAAACAATAAATTATATTTAAATATAATTAACTATAATATATTTAAATATAATAAATTATAGTTATATTAATAACTATAAAATATGAATAAAATTGTTTGTCAAAATAAATTGTTCATCTTCGTTCCATATTAATACGTATCACTTACACATGGAAAAAGAATCATTCATATAACAAAACTGATTCCAAAAGAAAATCATTTAAGTCTCCCAAGACTAAAAATTTTAATATATTTAAATTAAAAAGAAAATTTATATATTTAAAATATTAAACTTGTTATACAAAAAAGAATTTAATTATTTGCGAATATTTTTACAAGAATTGTCTCGCATTTTTATTATTTATTAGCCTTTTTTTTAAATCTCAGATTATTTAATTTATATACATATACAAAATTCGTGATGCTGCACGGATTATATTAATTAGATTAATCTTTGAATATCAGTAACAGTCAAAGAAGGCTTATCGCTTATAGTCGTCACTTCTTCAACATCCTCATCTTTCGCGAGATACGCCGACGTTCGTTATGGTCCGTGACGCTATGAGAAGGCGCGTTGCACGCGCTGTTACATCGACGTCGACGTAACAGCCGGCGAGGCGCTAATAATTACGTTAGTCGTTAATCGTGAACTTGCTCGTGAGGTGAGCGAACGATCGGAAGTCGACGGCGGAAGGAGAAGGAAAGCGGAATGAGGCGCGCGGAATTCCGCGAACGCGAAACTACCAGGCTCGCGGAAAAGACGTTGAGGCGTCGCAAAAACTACCTCGCTCGCGTGCCGCTGACCTCGCCGTTGCATCTATGCACTTTTTCTTGTTGTAGTTACGGTAAGACTCATTCGCCGCCGCGAATTCGACAAGGGCAAATAAACGAGGATTTAGCGTGATGGATCTGTCTAATAAGGGGTTGTTGAACGATTAAAACCGCAAATGCAAAACGGCAGTAATCTGTTAATTAAAGTTCTCTATAAGATAATTAAGTTCTTTTATTGATTTAATATCAATCTGTCAATGCGCTGCTAAGATCAAGTAATACTTTATTCTTTACACATATAGAAAGTTGTTAGTAAAAATATAAAAGTACAATATAAATTAAGTAAAAGTACAATATACAAATGCAGAAATATTCATATTGTGTCAAAAGTGTAGACTCGCTAATTTGCATTTCAGTTTTTGCTTTTATCCGAGCGATATATTTTCTAATTGCAAATTAGCCAGATCTCACAATTGTTTTATAAAAACTATGTCACACATAAATATTACGCATATATAAACATACTTGATTATTTTGCAAATGGTTTCAAATTTGTGATACGTATGAGATATGCAACATATTTATAAGAGTATGCAGAAAAATAATATATTAATGGCTTTTGCATTTTTGAGTGTATCATATAGATACACGTAAATTTTAACATATGTATTCATATTACAGTAATATACAATAATATCCAGTTACAAAAACATACAACTACGCGCTCTCGTTTTAATTAATCTTTATCCATTTTTTAAAAAGGTCAAATCGATATTTGAATGTATCAAAATTCTCTCGAAAGTCTCTCTTGAAGTTTATTGTTACTTCTATTTCGTAATGACAATTGGCTCTTTCAGCAACTGTCACCACAATTTCAATGTCTATCAATTTTATTCCTTTTGAAAAATGAAAATTTACTTTGATAAATATCTGCTATTTTTTTATACGAAACGTGTACCCCCCTTTACGAAACGTGAGAATTAATTTGTTAAACTTATCAATTTTTTAAAATTTTCCTAATATTATCATTTTGTACCAAATTTTCATATTCTGAGAAGACATTTTTTTTGTTAATTTGGGATTTTTTAATTGCAATTTATTAAATAATATATAAGCGTAATTAATAAATAGCACACGTATAGCAATCACTTTGTAATATTTTAGTATATTTATAAAAATAAATTTTTTGCATCTTTGTTTGACGAATTATTTAATTAATTTTATTATTTATTATCTGCACAAAATCAATATCGACAGTCTAGTATGTGCCTATAAACTATTGGATTAATCATTGCAAGTGATTGCGATTATGTGTGCAGACAACGATCGCCTTCAATATCTCAGTTTGCCGCGTAAATAAATAAATTTATTGACCATTCTACTTTCTGCATTCTATGCAAGTATTTGTTTATTCGTATAAGTAAACAATTCATTCTCTTTCTCTGTAATTACTGAAAAATAATGGACAAATAACAGAGATATTAATTATAAATTCTACAAATTGAGTCCGAATTCTCGTAATTTTCAATCCAATTTCCATCTCTAGAAAAAATCTCATCCCTTAATTAATTTATTTTTCGCACATAATAATAAATTATGCATGAACTGAATTTAAACTCGATTTTGATTTTTATTTACATAAAATACAATCGTAAATCCCTTTTTAAGACAAATATTATAGCATTTTTATGTTTTTAATTATAATAATTTAAAACTTATGTAGGATATAAGGAAAAAAACCTGTTATGTTTTTAATTAAAAAATTACATTTAGAAAATCAAAATAATACATGCAAAATCTGCATATTGCGAGATATTTAGAAATTCATGGAATAATCAGGAAAATGTATATATTATATATATTTGAGAATATTTATATTACATTTAGTTCATTAATATTCAGTGTTACATCAATCAACTCACAACATTAAAAGAGCAGATTATAATGGGTAATTATATAAATTAGTGACATAAAATTCTGCATTTAATTTAAAA
Organism: Prenolepis imparis; assembly: GCF_030444845.1. Taxonomy (NCBI): domain Eukaryota; kingdom Metazoa; phylum Arthropoda; class Insecta; order Hymenoptera; family Formicidae; genus Prenolepis; species Prenolepis imparis. The sequence goes on along the minus strand of NW_028141162.1, from coordinate 14,462,733 downwards.
TAAAATTCTGCATTTAAAATAAAAAACAACTAGTACTCAAATTAACTCATTTTTGTATAACATTATCCATATCAGCGTGATCAGATGTTCTCTTTTCTGAAGCGTTCTCGGGTGTCATTGTAAATTTTAAAAATTCACGCCAGTTTATTTTGGTTTTTCGGTATTATACTAAAAGAACGTTTATATTTCACTTTATCACCTTGTTTTATTTATTATAAAACTTTGAAATTTGTGCGGATAATATTCCGTAAACAAAATCGATAACAAAGTAGCTTGATGATTTAAACGATACAAGAAAACTAACAAAATAATACCAAACAATAACCAAGTCTTCTTTATCAAGAAGCTGTAAGCGTCCTGATTTCTTTTTGATCCATTCGCACACACAAAGAGATGTGCAATGAGATCATCACCCTATTTGCGGTAGACGCTGCATCGCGCGCGGATCACAATTGTTCCGTCTCATCCCCCTACCCTTTCATCAAGCGGATACATTGTTGGAATGAAAGCGGCCACGGCGCATCGGTTAGCCAGCGTGTCATTAATTATCCCGATAGCTTCGGCTGCGCGCGCATTATTGTCAATTAAGGTAGCCCTCGGACGCGGCAATTTCCTTCGCGGCGCCGCTTGTTACTGCGGCGATCGCGATATACCAAGCCGTGAGCTATTTTGTTTCGCCACGCTTGGCAGTTTGCGAAAAGGAATTAAACAGGGACCGAAGGGCGATCGTCCGATAATCGCGTCCGCACGCGAACGGAGTAAGCTCATGGGGTCATTATCGGTATCGACAATGTATCGACCCGAGTCTTTTGTTTCCGAGCACTTTTCGACGTTTATTACATTCTTCTATTTACTCCGGAAGCTCTCGGTTATCGCCTCAAACGAAAGATTTAAATTAATATAACAAAACTTTTAGATTATTATTCAATTACTATTATTAATTAATTATTATATTTAAATTATTATTATTAAATTATTAATAAGACAAAATTTTTTTTTCATTTATGTTCTTTTATCTACCATTTTATTCTATTGTTAAATTAATGTAATAACGGAAGAATATTATGCCGTTGTGCGTGCGGTTCGTTTACTTCTAACGAACTATTATATTTTTGTAAATGTAAAAAACGAAACGCGCATATGTGTGTTTGGTTGTACAAGTCAATTAGGCGTTCATCGAAGACATTCATAGTACATGTGTATAATTGCGAGCGCGCGATATAATGTTCTCTAAAGAAAATTTGCATCCTAGACTGCACAATTGCACACGAGCGCGTGTAAAATTATGAAGGAAGGCGGATCGTAAGCATTGCGTAATAATGACGCATAGCAAACGAGCCTAATAAAAATATGGTATAATAAAAATATGGTATGCTAATGACTTATCAATTTAGACTGTGCTCGTGTTCCGCGTAGCGGAGAGAACCACACGTTTTTTTTAAATTTCTTTTCACGCACTAATAATTTCGTTATCAGTATCATCGTTAATTAAGATAACGCGAGATTGCACGTAGACATTTCACATTGATAGTGATTCATTTCTGCGTGTAACATGTGTTAATTGCAGGTTTTCGCTAATTCGAGGTTATACCTGCGAAATCCTCGTTGAATTATCAATATCGTTGCGTTAATTTTGAAATTTTGCAATTAATATTAACATTTATGTCGATAATCGCTTTAGCCGGAGTAATAGCGAATAGAAAATTACGCGATCGTAATACGAAATTCGCGTCCGCGAGCACCGACTTTGTGTTCGGAAAAGTGTGTCATTTATTTTCATTTAATATACCAGTTAATGGATCGAGAAGTATTAAAGGCATAAGAGCGCCATTGTGTAGTTAAATTATGTAGTTAAATGAGATTTTAATTTAACATTAATTTACTAACTTTTTTAACTTGCTAAAGAGAAAGTTTCTCACGTGATTTAAAATAGAAGTTTGCAAAAAAAGTTATAAAATACACTCCATTATCCGTTTTGTACAAAAACTTTCTGAAAAAGATATTGCAGATGTAAAAATGTTTGCTTAACAAAAAAAAAAAAGAAAAAAAAATTAACCGAAATATATATGCTTTATACAAAATATATATCAAAGATATCGATAAATTTTTTTACAATTTGTGCGGATGCATAACGTATGATTTATGCGAAACTGCTATAATACGGTATTCTCTTTGTAAATTCCGAAGCGTTGCACTTTATTCCTAGTTCCTGGAAATGTTCCGGCTGTGTCGCCATTATATTATTATTGTATATTACAACGGATCCGTTCAATCATTGAGCAGTCATCAAAGAGTACTGATAAAAATTGGCATTTTATGCTTCGTCAGATCCGCCACTGATTTCAAAAACTTCCGACAAGGGGATGATACGTCCTGGCAACAGGATATATATTAATACGTACATGGAAACCCCATATATATTAGAACTTGCTCTTCTTGTGAAAATATAAAATATTGCGTTAAAGAAAAACAATCGCGATTCCAAAATTGTCTTTAATTAATTATATCATTATCGATTTTCCGTTTGTGAAAAAATAGTATAAACGTTATGGTTGAATGCCAGTGAATAATATTAATTTTTCAGTAGAGAATCATTTGCATAATATGAAATATGTAAGTGCTTTTCTTCTTTTTCACCTTCGGGTGACCTATTTTCTCTCCAAATGGAGAAACATACATTATTTCTTTCTAGAAAACTCACGTTTTTAACGAAAAATATTTTACACTTATGAATATATGTTCTTTTATAGAATATTACACCGTGAAAAAGATAAAATTACAAAAATTGTTATTTTATTTATTTTAGACGGTAAATTTAAGAGTCGATTATTTTTTTTAATTAACTTTAGCAGCTATATGAAAAAATCTCTCTCTCTCTCTCTCTCTCTCTCTCTCTCTGAAGTTTCATAATTGACTATATAAATAATTATTCAATCTTTTCATTGCCGGTGTAGAATCTTTTTTAAAGAAAATCTCAGAAATACCGGTATGCTTTTGATTGACATATTATAGGATAGTGAAATTAACTTCTGGTTTCTGAAATAGCCCATGCATGAAATATCTGTACTTGTTAAACGCACAGCTATATTCTATCGAAAAAAGGCGTATACGCGAAGTAACATGACAGTATCTTCATCTAACCGTTGCCTGTAAGAAAAACTCAATTTCCTTAGCCGAGTGTATCCTTCGCACCTGTTCGAAAAAGGATTCATGGAAGAATCGCGCGCATGTTGCGCAGCTTACTGAGAAAAAAGAGGTTTTTCTTATAATCTCCCTCTCGTAAAATGCACCATTTCCCGTACCGTTCACGCCTCGGGGCGTTTTGGCACAAGGCATGAAAATGCGCCGCGGCAAATGTGTTGAACAACGGTTCGCTCGCGTATTTAATTCGTTTCCGTTTTCTCTTGGGATCCGGAGGGGGCAAAGGGGTGATATCCGCCGCTAGGGGTAAAAGCGGAAAATTCCGCTCTTTTTTTTTACCCGCGACTAAGTTCCGTTTTAACCGGCGACTTTTTTGCTTATTAAGAACTTTACTGAACCATGTTTATATGTATAAGAGCGAGATCCCCTCGCGCAATTCACGCACCGCAGCGCGCGCTTGTCTCAATTAATAAATGCCGTATATATCCCGCGAGGAAATAAATCATGTCCGATATTATGCAGGTAGCACAGAGCTACTACGTATATAATCTTTCGCCAAGTAAATCTTTCGACGAACTTGAAATCTATTTTTGATCAGCGAAGATTAATCGTGCTGCATTCTCTACTTTTAATGCTAATTCTTTATCATTAAATCTATATTTTAAAATGTATATTACGATCTTGATAGTTTGAAAAAAAGTAGAAAATAATGTTTTCTTTTCACTGCTGCATATATCCTATATTTAATGTCGAAGGTAATCACTTGATTTTCAGCTTGCGATTTATACAATAAAAATACAATTTATGTATAAATTAAAGCTCGAAATCAGATGTGCTAAAATATGAATACGAGAACTCGGAGGTTTAATTAATTAAAAATATTATATTCATGTGGAATTATTAAAGGTATGAAAGTGTTCACGAAAATGCAATTAAGGGTTTGTAACTAAACTCGAATCTTTTTATTATCCAATTCTGATACAATGAGCTTTCGCAGCAGAAACAAAATGGCGTATATATTATTGCGCGACAATACAAAAATATATATATCTCTTTAATACTACCACACGCGCCTTGCGCGCGGCTTAAACGATAAAAAGTAGAAAATATCGTGCACGCTATCGTACACGTCGTGAACTATGTGATAACAAAGCCCGCGATATTTTCTATGCTTTTCATGCGGAGCAGTCTATAAACGGACGCTCTCGCCATGTAGCGAGCGTACAAATTCTGCGGGGTAAATAAAAGAGAAAGAAATAAGAGAAAATGAGGAGAGAAAACAAAGGAGTATAAAATTACGAAATGTAAACGATATTAAATATATATCTTTGCGCGTAAATAAACTAAACGTCGTTTAACGTGTTATTTGTACATTAGAGTTAAGTCCGACGGCGTTCCTCCGTAGGACCTGTCCTTTTCTTAATATAACGCCGGTCGGGGAATAACTGGGAGGAAAAAAAAAAAACAGAAAAAAATACAATACTGCAACAAATAACACTTGTCTTTGATCACGCACAACATCGCCCGATGGGGCGATCGTAATCTTATATTAATGCGTTTATCTTAGAATTATTGCAAAAAGAAAGGCATTTTTTTGCGATTTTTTCCAACATAAAAGGAACATAAATTTAGCGATTGTTCTATGAAATATACAGCACGCTTTTGATGCAGTGTAAGTCGGATTAAAGTCGCGAGTTGCATTTCACTTCAACGCGCTAAATTTACGTTCGTCATTTCTCTGACTTATCAATTTAATTTTTTCGTCATCCACGATTATCGTTATGGCAACACAAAAAAAAAGAGTACACGTTCGCTCCGTCCGAATTACAACGAGCAATGAAGACATAATGGCTTTGCGACGCGTAAAAGAAGTTGGCATCGTTAAACGCGTTAAGCGCATTCTTGCGTTAAAGCGCATTCCTGCTTTAAAGCGCACTCCTTCGTTGAAGCGCACTCCTGCGTTAAAGCGCACTCCTCCGTTTTAATCTCGATGCCGTTGTTGTTCATTTTGACGGGGGAACCGGATGTAGTGGTATCGGGACTGTCGGGACTGTCGTGGCCCGAATCACTCTTGTTGTTATTTTCCTTGTCTTCGTTTATCTTCTTCTCGTTTCTCGATTTGAAAACCTTCTTTTCCGGCCCTCTGCTCTTCGGCTTCTTATCCGGATCGAAGTGACGCTCGAGGATAATCATCAGATCCTCCATTTTTTTTTCGTCGACTGTAGGCAGCTTTTCTTTCATCAGGTGCTCTAATCCATCTTTCTTTGCGTTAGTCCAGGCATCCTGAAACGCGTAGGTTTGATTACAATTATCGGCACAATCATTTCGATAAAGAAATTCAATTTATTTGATTATAAAGCGAATCTTTCTCGCAAGAATAGAGCGTCGTACAATCTTTTTAGAGATTTCCAGATAATAACTCGATAGTAAATTAAAGTTTTACAAGGGAAACCTAGAAAGATTGGATTACATATGTTTCCGTTTGATGTTGTTCGATGTAAACGAACCCTGATTGTTAGCACGCAATTAATCATGCAGACACACTCACCTGTAGCTCTGAGTACACGATTCCGGCTTCGGCAAGCAATCGCCGGAGGGGACTAGCGTGTTGACGTTCGCGACGGTTCATGCGGAACAGGGCGCTGAATATCGGCCGCAAGTTGTTCTGCCGTTCGAATACCATCTTCAATTCTATAATAAAAATTATACATGAGCTGATCCCCCACCTCGAACACTTTCCAATTTAATTTTCCGGATTACATATTTGATGAGATTTAAAAATTTATAAATTAATGTTTTTCGGATTTAGAATAAAACGATGATATCATTTTATCTAGTAAAATAAACATTTTTTTTTAAGAAAAACGTAAACAAAAGTAATTTTCATCAATCAACAACAATACATTGTGTTGTTCTACTAGATCATATTTATATATTAATTATAATTGTACATTAAATCAAACAATTAAATTATATTTCACATGAAAAATATATTAGATTTTTTCTCAAAAATACACGAAAATCAAGTTGAATATTCAATGATACGTACGGTTGTGTTCTTGCTCTTCGATGTCAACGGGTTGCGCAAATTCTCGAATAATCTCGATCGCTTTTTTCATAGCTGCATCGCTGTCCCCGCTCTCTCTTGTATCTTCGACCATAATATTTTCAATCACAGTAATCGAGCACAAGTATTGCGCTACTTGCAACGCCAGCGATGCTCTATCTTGCGCATTGCCCAGATTCATTTCCTTTAAACATATTTGAAAATATTTTCATATTAGAAATTGTATCACTGATATATTTTTCGAAATATTTTCATAAAACACACTACGTCAGCTATTAATTCGCAATTTTTATATTATTATAGATTTAAATTTCATCAATGAAAATGTATAATTTATTCAATCAGAAATAAACACTGATTTGGATAAAAAAATATTTTTCAATTTATTTTCGATAAGAAATATCACTCTGGTTATCGAGAACCAATCAATCATAAATTTTATTATATTTCTGTCAGATTCTCTGACATTTGATCGAAACGTATATATATATCATTGATCGGCATATTTATCGTTTTCCTCACCTTCTTCAGCAACGTGCGCGACAAGGTACGGAGAGAATAGATATGCGCCATGTTCGCGCATTTCTCCTCGGCGATGTTGAATCCATTCGCGAATCCCTTGACCGTCTGCTTGAACCGATCGAGAAGATCGTATTTCTTCAACGATTCGAGCAGCATCGCGGGGATGACCTTGCGCGGCTCGTGGTAAACCAAAATTACACCGTCCGCGGCATTTCCTTTGATAGTCTCAAGCCAGCTCAAAAAATCCGTCAGCGCGGACACTTCGCTCTTGGATTTGATTACCTGTTAAGAAATAATTTATTTATATATACTAGAACAACCCAAGCGCGCGCTACGTGCGCGCCATTCTTCGGTTTTGTATTGAAAAAACGATATTAAAAAAAAATAATATAAAGTTTATTTAAACTCGATTAATATTTTTTGACAGAAATCAGCTGATAACTGTCAAAAATATTAATCGAGTTTAAAGTATTATAACATATTATTTAAAATTTAAAACATATTATATTTTAATATGAAAACATTTTTTCTAAACTGCATTGTTTATAGATACTCGACACACACATATGTATCTATATAATTTGAATATTTTATTTTCAGATCAATGTGTGCTGTGTACTACAACTCCACTATTGTACGTATCGGTGAGTGATAAATCATTTATTTTATAACATTTCTATAGCGGTAATATGAAGATGTATATAATATGTTGAAAATATTAAAATAGTAATATATGTTTTAAATAATATGTTATAATATCTTATCCGCGATTAATATTTATTGACAAAAATCAGCTGGTAATTGTCAAAAATATTAATCAAATTTAAAATATTATAACATCCCTTTCTAAAAAAGGCATGTTAAGTCGATTCTCGCAAGTATTGTTGCATCTTTTCCGCGATTGACTGTTTCGATTCGCATTGTGCGTTATATTCGTAGCATCGAGAGACTGTCATCGCGAGGGTTAGTAGTTTAACAGTTTGTTCAAAATAAAATTAAATAAAATGTTATAATACTTTATTCGCAAATAATATTTTTTGACAGAAATTAGCTGATAACTGTCAAATATATTAATTGAGTTTAAAGTATTATAATATATTATTTAAAACTAATATCATTATTTTATTTAATTTAATTTTAAACAAACTGTCAAATTGCTAACCCTCGCGATGACAGCCTCTCGATGCTACGAATACAACGCACAATGCAAATCTTGACAGCCAATGAGCATCGCGGAAAAGCGACAACAATAAACTTCGATATATACGAGTATCGACTTTACATATCTCTTAGAAAAAGAAAAGAGAATATATCGCGAAACGTCATTTCAACGTTCATTTTTTTCGACACTTGATAAAATCAAAAAATTTTTTTTGAAAGCAAGTGCTCTCGTGAAAGATTAGAAATAATTAATTTTTCTCATATTTGTTATTCAAAATTACAAAATTAATATCAATAAGAGTGTCGATGTAATCTGTGTTTCGTTTCAAAGAGAATTTCTTTTGTATTCTTTAATTCAACTTTTGAAATGTCGTTTCAATATAAATTTTCTTTTCTTCCTACAAAAAGAGTATCGATATTTAGTATCGCGATCTCGGTCCATACCTCGTTGGTCTTGCTATTCCTGAGCACGCGGAATTTGCCGTTAGTCACGACCTTCATGCTGTGTCGCTTTATGGCAGTCGGATTGAGATCCTTGTATGGCATAACGTATTGGGAATAAGTGGAACTGGGGGTGTACGCGGCTATTTGGCAGATTTCGTCGATGACCTTCTTGCCGGTAGTATCCATGTCCCAGCCGACTAGGCGATAATCACCCGGTGCGATGCCCATTATTTCACATGATTTTTTTATCGGATCCGCTTCCATCATTGTTGAGGACACCATCGTTCACGGAATCACTTTCCTGAAAAGTGCAAACGTTTGCGTATTCTTATCTCGCCCTGATTGCCTCTTTTCTCACTCAGCATTGTCTCTATGCCTTCGAGGAATCCCGAAGAGCAAAGAGATATGTGCGAGTCTCTCTTCTCTCTATATCAATTAATCTGATGAAATAGATTAGAAACGTAGAAAAATAGAAAGATACTCTTCTATGTAGATATGAAGAGAGTGTTTATTTCAAAATTATCAATGTGCTTCGTATATAAAGTCACATAATAAAAAATATTTTTATTCTGAGAAAAAATTATAAGTTAGTTCTTCATTGAAAAAAAATTAATACAATTAATATAATTAATTATAATTAATACAATTATTGTTACATCACACATAAATGCTTATTTTACATACTATTTTTTAATTTTGTCTTTTTTATGATTGGGAGTTTTAGATTGGTGTGACTTCTTCTTTCACAATAATTTATCGAAAGTCGATGTTTTGAACTTTGAAAATTTAGATTCGCGAGGGAAGCTTCTCTCTCTCTTGCAAGGTCGCTTCCAATTGAACATATGATAACAATTTTTTGTGTCACGACCGGCCTTGAGAGCTACAGCATGTTTCATGAGAATGTAAACATCTTCTAATTGAAGAAGAATACAATATCAAAATTTCAATCTTTCTTGACAACAAACACGTTATAACGAAACGAATATCTCGATTTGGCTCGTGTCCAGTAAAGTATCGCATCGTTTGCGCGGGTTTCCCCTATAAGAACTTGTGAAATCATTCGATAAATCTCGAAGTCCTCGTATAACTCGATGCCACGATAAGGAAAAACGCATAAAATATGATAAAAATACGTACTTTTTTTAGGAATAAATTAAAATAAACACAATCATCTAAAACCAATTCCCTCGAAAAATGAAAATTTACATCAAAAAATAAATTCCTTTCGATTCCCTTTATTTCGCTTCACATTTGTCGCGATAGCACGGAGATATTTATAGTTAGATATTTATAAATGTGCGTCCATGTTGCAATTTTTTGGACCAAAGTATATATCTCAATGTATTCGTCACATGATTTTCTATTCTGAAAATGTATTTATTTAGAAATGACATCATTATCAGTATGCGCCGGATTTTGTTCTGTGGAAATTATTCATTTCCTATTACATACAAAGATTACAACAGACACGATTTCATATGGTTGCCGATATATAATATATAAATAATAATGCAAAGAAAAATGTCAAAACTATATTGCCACGTGCTTTCATCTACAATCTCTCAATTCGATCAATCTTTTTTCAATAAAAATTAATAAGCAGAATTTATATAAGCGGATTGAAAATCGCGGATCAAAACTGATAGTAAAACTCAATTCTATATAACTAATTCCAGATCAATTTTGAATCCGTAATGAGAGTTACTTAACTTACCAATGCATTATTCGATATTAAAAATTACAGAGCTGATAAGAAAGAAGATAGAAATAACACTCTCTCGTCAATAAACCATTATTTTATAATAGAATAAAAAATTTTAATTCAACAGAGACTCGATATATACGTTTCCTGTACAAATGCGCTTTTATGATTAAAGTAAAGAGATTCTAGCTTAGATTATGAAGTGGATGAGAGAGGAGAGAAGATGCGCGTGCAGCTAACAAGAGTAGATCTAGTGCCGATAGTCCTCGGACATTCTGTACACACGATCGAGCACGTTCGCGATGCATTACGGAAGCGATGTAAAAGAGAAGAAAAGGGGGGAAAAAAAAAAAAAGAAGAAGCGAAAGAGGTTTTCATACCCAGATTCTCGCTTGACGCCTCTTCGGCTTCTGCTTCGTCGAAGCGATCACGGCAATGCGATACACGTAGCACGGCGTACGATTAAAAATTGCGACGATTCGCGATATGCAAATACACGGCGCGGAAAATCGCGCGACGAGACGCAAATAGAGAGACAGTCCGCGACGAGAAAGTCCGAGACAGACGACGCCGACGTATCGTCTTTTCACGCAAGCGGGACGCGAATGACAATCGACGATCTTTCCGCGGCCACGTGGATGTTCCTCTCGCTATGCCGACAAAAGACGAGATAGGACGCGCATGCGGACGCGTAAAAGACCCGATCTGCAACGTACTGATAACAAGATGCGATAAGACTGTGTCGCGTCCTAGATGTTTTATCGAGACTTTTCAGGCCGCTAAACTCTCGAAAGTGTTTCTATTGTGTTTACAGGAATAAATAATGAGTGCAATCAAGTGAGCTATATTCAGAAATACGCGCTAATACGCTTGATTTTGGATTTCAAAATTGACAAGCTTCGAATCGCTTTTATTTTAAAGAAAATCAATCAAGAGATGTCAATAATTATGAATATATTATGAACATAAATTGTGGACTCTTATTCATTATTAAAAGTCGATGCATAGATTTTGCTTGAGAAATACTTGATCAGGATTTTAATTTGTTTATTCATTGAGAGGATTTTAATGTTGTTTAAGATATTTGATGTTGAAATATGAAGAGAAAGTAATCGGTATTGACGACTTACATTTCCGTTATAGAGGAATGTCATAAAAGAACCCCAAAACATTGGTTTACAAAGTAACCGACCGAACGCAGAAAGGTCAAAGAAACATTTCGAACAAAGCCAAGTGTTATTATGTTTATAGTATCTGTTACAGAGATCTTCCGATATATATAATTCCACTGTTGATCCACGACAAACACCCGAAGGTTAAATTCATGTAAACAAGAGACAAGATATTCGTATATTCCGGTTATGAAAATTTATTTTAAATTATAATTAAAATCGCGTATACATACTTTAACTAAAACTCTTTAAGACATTTATTTGCGTATCACGACGACGTTGCGTGTAACTGCATTTTTTTACGAGATCTATGATCTAGCCGTGGGATATCTAATCACTCGAGAAATACATTTTATATGAACGATAAAATATCGCTGTGCAGCACATATTGTTTACTTAGATTGCACAAAAAGTAGCTATTTAGATATTATAGATCATGTTACCAATGACTGCAAGTTCGTCTTCAGTGATATACGATATTGTTGTAGACAAAGAGAATTATTCTCTTTCTTTCTCTCATATCATGTTCTTAAAACTAAAAGACAACAATTGGCTTAGAAAGATATCAATTCGAGAATAACGAGATGCGCGAAGCGATTAAACATGTATAATTACTAGATCTTCAACAACAATGTTTTATTTTTCCGGATATTATTAGAAAGTTATCGATACGGCTTATCAGATTATTTCGATACGATCAGCTTAATTTAACAACTATTGTATCTTTCTAATGTTTAAAAGTAGGAAGAGATAAGGAATCGGTTCTAAAATTCGATTTATATCCGACCGCAGTTTGCGCGCAATTTCTCTCGCAAATAAGAAAAAAAAAGAGAACTTTTATAGCTTCCATTACACGTGTTTATGCCGTTAGCCGGTGCGAATTGCGTTTCTCGCATCGTTTCGCGAAATATACCGTTAGCATACTTGTAGAGCGCGACATGCATTCCGAGCGCACGTGGTCATCGAAACGCGGATAGATATTGCATACATATATCGGCTTCCGTATATATTTATATCGGCGGAATTTAAACGCCTACACTCGGATCATCGAACCGCTTGATGATGAAGTTACTCACCGATTTGTCTTTACTTCTTCGTCCGTTCTCTTTCGCGTTCCTGATGCCGACGAGCTCGTCCCTGCTCTGCTGCGGTCTACGGCGCACGTGAGCGAATCGCCCTAGTCACTAATCGGTCGCGCGAACGATACTGAGGGAGAGGCGCACGTGCCGAGGCAGCGCGCGCTCACGTGCGCCGCAGTGCGCGTGCTCACGTGCGTCGCATTGCGCGTGCTCGCGGGTCACATGGCCCGGCCACAATCGCGGCTAATTGACCGATCCGCGGACATCGGCCCGAGTTAATAATCTCATGAATGGAGAAGCTTCTCTCGTTGATTATTGGCGGTAATTGTCGTCGAGGATCGTATTTCTCGAAGCGGAAATGAGTACGATACAGTAGCAGTAGCAGGTGAGAATTTATATATATTGGTTAGGTTTAGATTGAGACGTTTTTTAAGATTAAACACACGCACATGCATATTGTGTGAAATTTTGGGGATGCTGATGTGAAAAATATGGAAAACGAGTTGAAATACGTAAACTCGTTATAGGGATAGGGCATAGAGAAGTGAAGAAGCAATATTAAAGTATAAGAGGGTCTATATATCATACGCATCCTTTTTCTTGGTGTAAGATGAAAGGATAGATATTTCAAGGCGAGGTATATGGGATTTTTATATTGACATCAATATTAAAAAATAAATGTATACGTGATGTCAAAAATATAACACGAGAGAAAAAATAATATAATATGTTTACCTTTGATTTGCACATTTGGAGCTTTCTGAAAGATTTGTTGAGACAGCTATAATTTATCTCAAATGTAAGAAACGCTGAAATGATTTAAATTTCAACAGCTTTCAATTTAAATAGTTTATCTAAATTACAGAAAACGTCTTACATCTATTTTAATTCTAATTTTAATGATGAAAACAGATAAAACTTTTTCTTTTAATTTCAAATTTGTTTTACTAAAATTGATAATAAAATTAATAATATAATTAATAATGAAATTTTATTTCTATAGAGCTCTATATAAAGATATTTATGTAAAATTGGAATTGGAAAATAATTGTGAGGAAAGATGGATTGTTTCAGCCATTTGTTAAAAAAAATAATGTTATTTTGAATTAATCAAAGACATATATTTTATTTTCATATATCATCTATAATTGCTATATGCAATTAAATTATATCACATGTAATTAAATCATATATACATATACATATTTTGGCATAAATCTGAAATTAACGCAAGCGTTAAGAAAATATACGCGAACTAAAATTGAACGATAATAATTAATACAACATCTGAATTAATCATGTTACTTTGTAATAATATAATTAAGTTATAAGCACATGATATACATGATTGATGCTAATTAATGAGTAATATCATTATTATATTTACTCTTAAAATAGGTAATGCGCATATGAAGGCGCCATTATTAATATAAATATGTATACACATGGCATTAGCATTGCGTTAATTCGCTTTTAGTTAAATTTATTTGCGAATATTAGATTATCAGAGAGATTTTTTTAATGCACCGTTCAATTCTTTTAAATATCAATAATTATAACTTATAACATCGACACAGTTAAAAACTCTATAAAAATATATGAATTATACGATATAATTACAGTTAAAGAATTTGTAATTTTTATGTGATGTCCGAGACGAATGACAAGTTTTAGTGTGTCTTAAAATTATTGTTCTACTATTTTACTATTTAAAATATTTACATATACAAATGAAATCCAAGGGCGTGTTTTTATTCGCGCAACGATGACGTTAGTCAGATTGTAAACCTAGGCGCGCATTTTTCTTATCTTTTTTTATCTCGGCAATTGCAATGACATAAAAGCAACCCACATGACAATCGCTCGTTGAGCGAGTATAATTTCTTCTCTGCAATATGTAGAGTGTTTATCTCACTCGATATATATAGTAATAAGGAAAATATGTGAAAATAATATATATAACGTTTAATTGTGCTTCGAAACACTTCTTTTGACTCGCGATTTGATTCGCTTTTTTTCCTCGTTATCATCTCAGAACCTATCTTTAATATGATTGCAAAATATAGATATAGAGTGTCTTGGGATCTATTTACGGATTCTTTGACCAATATAATAAATTTATATAATAAATTATATTACATATAAATTACAAACACGATACAGTCATGATTTTTAAATTTATTGAAAATAAAAATTTTTCTGAAGTTAAATTTCAGAGATGCAGACACAAATTGCAAAATTACTTTTGATTTAATCTCGAGCTCGATTTAATTTCCTTAATAGATTTATAATTCGTGATGATTACAAAAATGCGTATTAAACGTTTCGAATTTGATAAATGGTTATCGATAATTTTATATTAAGCGAAATTTGATTTCAAATTTATCGAAGAATCTGTAAATGCAAAGTAGCTTATTGAGTATGAGATATAATAATAATCTTTTCATATACAAATTTAATTTAAACTATAGAGCGTCAAAATTGAATATATCAATTTAGTCATAACAATTATTCTTAATAGACGATGTAATTGCTTTTTAATATTGTTCAATTTCTCATTCATATACTATATTATCGAATTGTATTGATAAATTCTGCGAATAACCTTACGGTGTTCGTATTAGATTTTTTTGATCGAAAAAATGTTCATTGTGGTAGACGTTACACGATTATCGGATTTTTTTTAACGTGAGCTTAACGTGAGATAATTATTCTTCATAGAGCTAATTTTTCTACGTGGCCAGAAAATCAGATAATTGGCCTTACATGGTATCCTTCGTAATAATCTGATGAAACATACTCCAGATGTGCATTCTTCGGTGTAAATGATATATTAAATTAAAGCATTATCTTGCTATTAAAAACTTTTAAATTGATCGTACGATTAAAATATCATTGTACTATTACTTTCCACTGATATCCAAAAGTATAATATGTAAAATACGATCAATGTCTCATCAAGAAATGAATTAAATTATTTGTAAGGGCATCGAGGAAGGGGGATGTATGCATCTTATAATTTTTATTATTATAATTGTTTTATTACATGCATTAAATACATATAGTGCATTATTATTCTTATTATATCAAATTGTGTATCATATTGAAGAAACTTTATATATTTTTGTTATATTTAAATTTTTATATTTTCTCTTTTCTCCGCGGTGTATTTTCGATTTTGCGTGGCTGGGATAATCAATTGCAGATAACTAGCATGATTATTGGACGTGTAAGTTACATTAGGCGGGCGTCGCCAAAACCGCCGCACTAGGCTGCGGAGAAAGTGTTACATTACAGCATGCCTGGAACAGTCGATTAACATGCATTCCAGTTTGCGAAGTACGAGAAGTTGATAAAAATCGATCAGCGAAACGTGTCTGGTCGCTAATCTTTTGCGAACGGCATGTGTTTTTATCGAGGAACATGCATATCGTCGTTGCAATGCTGAAGTTGCGAAACTGCATTTTTGGTTGCGCACTTCAGTTATGTGTATACAAGGTATTCGATAGTGAGCGCATTTAGCGATATTTTTATTGAAGATTAAAATGATTTTTATTCTCTGTCATAATTTGATTGAAAGTGAGATTTTTTTTTAGTAAAATTTTGGAAGCTCCACTGAGAAAAAAATACTGTTGAATCAACAACATTTTTGTAGTTAAATTTTATTTTATTAATTCAATGATATTATTAATAAAATAAAATTTAACTACAAAAATGTTGTTGATTCAACAGTATTTTTTAAATATTTTCAAATAATTTAGAAATTATATCTGGAAGTAATGTTTCGTTAAAATGCATTCAAGATTAGTTGAAAAATGGAATTTTGACATGTATTTTTTTGTATTCTATAGTTCGATAGAAAATTACTTTCTTTAATAATCGACAACTCAAAAGCTATTTATATTCACATCTTGATATTTTTATCAAGGAAAGATTAAATCAATTTTTGATAAAGGAATATTGTTATATGTATAAAAGACGTATCGAACATTCTATATAATGTTATTGCATTTATGATCAATAATGCTACGATAAAATTGCGAATTATTATGAGGAGCAAAGAGTGAATGTATTTAAATTTAATATAAATGATTTATATAATAAAACTAAATTTTTACACAGAGAGCAATGACAAATCTTAAACATTTGATAATTTGAAAATTAAAGCAACTTTACTATTAGATGAATCAGACAGAAATGAAGCTTCAAATAGGCTTGCATAGATGTTTCTTTATCAATTACAATAATATTCTCGTTTATAATTGGCCAAGATGGAAAATGATTAAATATGAGATGTGCAAAGCAAGTAGAAAGAGAAATCGAAGACATAAAGAATTTTTTTTGATAAAGAAAACTGTATAAAATGCAAAATATAACTTTTGAATAAAATATGCAGTAATTTTATATTAAATTACATCAACTTATTTAAGCGTGCACACATATTTTTTTTACATATTTTTATTTAAGCATGTACTCATTCTTTATTTTAAAGAATCTAAAAACTCAGTTTTTATTATCAGTAAGCTTCGTTAAACTGTTTCAATTCCAAATGTTGCGTGAACAAATATATCACTATAAAAGCATTTCTTACATTTGTGAAGAAAAAATTGCTCAATCTAGAAAAAAGAAACATTTACTACAAGAGAACGCACGCGTGTTTCATTCACAACTCAATTCACTGTTTCATTCACAAAAGGATTAATTCGCCGCCTGGATGGTTGGCTAGTATTAATCAAGACCGATTAGAATTCAATGCAGGAAATGAAAACATAGGATTATTCTCGGATTCCTCGCTCTATTGGTTAATATTCAAGCCCGCTTTCGCAAACACGCGACGAAGAAATCGATCGGTGTGATGTGTTGCTTCCGCGATATCTTTCCAGCATCCTTTGAGCTACAACATGAATTTTCGGACGATAATAATTTTATATGCAACATTCGTTTGCATTCGTTTAATAATAGACATCATTGTAGATTGGTTTTTGTGAGGAATGGACAAAATCTTTTTTTAATTTTTGCTTGTTTTCCTCGATCACTAGGCTGTGAATCAAATCTTTTTGTTACTTGCGTGATGTTGGATGGATAGATGATAAATTCTAATTCTGAACTATTTATCTTCTGATTCCCATAAACGGAAGGTCTAACTTAATAGAGTCTTCTGTCATAAGATATATTTTCGGCCATAAATACTAAGTTTCTACTAAGAAATACGATGGATATTTTTTAATTTCGACATATCAATAATATGTTGTAATATTCTTTCACATAAAAAAATTTAAGAGTTTTATATACAATTATATCTGAAAATTCTAAGAAAGGTAATCAAGTTTTGTCTCTTTATCAGCTATAACTCTGATCAACTGCTATCTTTGCAATGAGATGATCAGGCAGTTTTATCTTCGGATAAAAAAAGTCGTTTAGACGATTTTCATAATGACGATCGCGCAATCGACAAAAAGAGAGAGAATTGCACGATCATCGGAGAAAATAGCAAAGAATGGATGCCGCGACGTGTTGTTTCGATTCTGTCGACTGGCTCCGGAAAACGCGTGCAGCTTGTAGCGTCCGTGACTTTGCAATAGTTCCTCGATATCGCCAATCATCGGCCGTTCTGGGATGACTCTCAATGCGGTTGCATTGAATCCATTGCATGTGTATGTACGATTTTTCTCACCTCTCTCGCTATCTTTTCCACCGGAATGCGCGTCGCGCGAATCTCGATTTATCGCTCCACACAAAAGCGCTATCGAGATTCGATAATCCGTTATCTCGGCATGTTTCGGGAGTCTGTTTATAGGGTCGCATTTTCGAGTTAAACACCGCAGTTGTAACCTCTGAATTTTACGAATAAAAATGAAAAAAAAAAGCAAAATATATTTTGTTTAATCAAGTTAAATATAATCGCGATTTGTCCAACATGTGATTGTATTAATCTTTATTATATTATTCACTTTATTTCTTTTTTTCCGTTTCTGATCTTTTTATTCTCTTTTCTTGCATCATTTTTGTTTGTAATGTGTTTTCTCATATATTCTGATAAATAAATAAATAGATAAACACTCGAAAATTAAATGATCAGAACATTAATATTAATTTAAGTCAACATTAACAGAATATTATATATATGTGTAATCAGAATTTTATCTGCATTTTGCTTGTGTTTTATGTATATTTTAAAATAGAAATGACTACAATCTATATATATTAGTATATATAACATAAAATATCGAATTCTGTTGAGAGTTTATAAGCGAGAATCGCTTACGTGTTGTTATCGTTGCAAATGACAGATTTAGCGTTTTCGCATGTTTGCTGATAACAGGAATCGAATCCGACATAAATCGAATAAATTCTAGAGCAGAAATGATGATAGCTTTTTTGACCTAAACTACAAAATAATCGAAAGAGATAATCCAACGCACAATATTTTTATTATGCTACATTGTATCATTATTTTTCCTTCTCAAAAAGAGATGTGTGCATAATATTAAACGTGATTGCGCGACATGAATGCCAATACGTCCCTTCGACGAAAATGCATTCCAATCCCTGGAACAGATCGGCTTTTAGCGACATTACAACACATCCTCATTAATCGTATACCTGGTATATTTCGACATGTGCACGCATTTCGACTTGCATTGGTGACAGATATAAATTTGCGTTCTGGACCACACGCGAAAGTTTCACGACAGTCGCTAATACGAACGTTATTATGAATGCAAAGGAAAACGAACCATATATAATTATTTAAATTCACATTCATAATAATTTCATATTTAATTTGCAGTTTATAATAGACGCGTAATTTTTTATACACCGTCTTTCCCAATGATGAACAAATAAAATTGAAAGAGTAGCTTTTTTTGTGAAAGAATGGCTTGATTGTTTTGCAAATCGCTAAAAATTTATAACATACTATTTTAAAATTTAATTAGCAAATTAACGCTTTATTAATATTTTTTGACAGAAATCAGCCGATTAAAACGTTAATTTGTTAATTAAATTTTATAATAATAGTATGTAATAAAAATTATGAAATAATATGTTTTAAATAAAATGTTATAGTACTTTAAACTCGATTAATATTTTTTGACAGTGATCAGCTGATTTTTGTCAAAAAATATTCGTAGTGCGCGCTTGTGTTGTTCTAGTATAATTATAAAAGTTATTATTCTTTTATATTTATTGTTCAATTCTAAAACAGAGTCACGCGTTTTTCATTTTCCAAGATCCGCAATAAAATTGAAAAAATTTTTTACAGATTTTTATAAAAAAATTAACTAAACTTTTATTTAATTTTAAAATTAATATGAAAATGCTAAACGTTATTTTCACTTTTTAAAGAGAAAGATTGCTGGAGGGAGAAAACTGATGTTTGCAAAACAACGCATACATTCATAAGTAAATATCTAGTTATATCAAACAAATTACACAATTAATATAGTAAATATTTAGACGATTCAATGATTGCAATTAATAATGCAACTGCGTCGACAAAATTTACTGTTGGATAAATACATAATTTGTTCAATCAACTTGATATTTGTTTTAACGTCCGTCCTCAGTTTCGTTTGCCAGACTCTTTTTTTTCTCTATAAATATGTTTTTATATGGAAACAATACATGAGATAAAATACAGAAGAAAATTACATTTCTGACTCAATACCCAAGAAAAATAATAATGCAATTAAAAATATTTCGTGCGTGAATATCCATCAAGTAATATATAGCATACGTTTTGCGTATTTATATAGACTAACTTATTGTTTGTTTAATGACCGATAAATTAATATGAATGTTTCATTAACTTGATAAAAGGATGTCATAATAATTTTCTCGAAATGAGAAATTTTCAGTTCTGTTGGCGCAGCTCTACTAACGCAAAGGTCTAATTTTCTTAATGCAACGTTATAATATATCAACAGATAATGTTACTCTAGGCGGTATTCAACTTTGCTTGTTCGCATAACTGGTTCCAAATGCTCTGGTCAAATTGTCCACCATCGCTCGATTATCCCTGCAGGCTACATCAAATACACATAGTCGACATGCTGTTACTTCCTACGAACAACACATAGATTTTACACACGCAATTACTGCAGAAATCGGTGAGTCCGACCTGTGCAGCACTCGTTCTCGTAATTAGCAGTTATCTCCTTAACAAGGTGATTAGGGGATGATGACTTTTAACGATAATTAAAAGCAGTTGTTTTTGGAATCCTTGATCTAAAGACCTAATAGTCGAGTCTAAGCAAAGAGCTAAATACAGTTTTAGAGAAAACGACAGCGTCTGAATCTAAAAGATATTTTTCTAAATTCAGCATTGTAACTCTCTGTAGTAATACAATTTTATTTGCGTTTTATTACAAAATGTAAAAAAAATTTTACACACCCTGGGATTTAACGTCTAAAACTTTCTGTTGCGAAATGCACTACACATGCATACATTTTTTTTCCAGAATTGCTCCCTCGCGTTCCTGAGGAACGAACGCGCTCGCAGTGCGCAATTCTTTTTGCCGTCCCGCGCGATTATCCTGGCTCTGCAAAAATTTGCGGTCTGCCTGCTTGATCGTGCGGATTAGCGGTCGCTTTTTTGGCCCATTAATTTCCGCCAGCGAGTTAAACTTTTTCTGCGACGCGCGACGCGCGCGATGCGACTTCCGTGTCCCTTGTTACTTGAACGACAAGACGAGGCGCGCTAACGAGGCGGAAAACTCAGCATTCGATGCAACGACGCGATTTCCGGATGCGATTTTCTGCCCGCGCCGGACGAATCGAAATAATTGACGGTAATTGTCGGACAAGAAGCACACGGGAGAACGTGGTCTCTTCATGCAGCACGTGGACACGAGCTTGCGGTTGCGGTCGATGATTTGGAATTCGCGTGCCATTATCCGGATTTGTTTATTCCCCGTCTTGCCCGTTACTTTCTCCGTTGATGTTCTTGCATTCCGAATGGATTAAGAAATTTTTTTAAAATATGTATATATATTTTACTCTTCTACTTGATGCTAAGTTTTCTACAAATTTTTTTTTATATTTATATTATTTTTATATATTATATATATTTATTTATATACTATATATATTTATTTATGTACTATATATATTTATTTATATACTATATACACAGAGAGAATTTTCTCTTAGAATTTACCCTGAAAATCATGGTAATCGTGGGATAATATGGTATGGAAAGAATTTTATGAAAATTTCTCTGATTAATATTTATTATAATAAAAATAATAAACTGCATAGTAAAATTAATCAAACATATTTTATATTTTATTGTGATAGATATCATTATTTTTATTGTGATAAATATTAATCAAAGAAATTCTCATAAAATTCTTTCCATACCATATTGTCCCACGATTATCATGATTTTCAGGATAAATTCTAAGAGAAAATTCTCTCAGTGCATATAATATATTTATTTATATATACTATATATATTTTTTATATTTAAATGTGTCTAATTTATATATGATGAAAAAATGTACATTTGGGTTTTTGCTTACTTTTTCTAAACTAGAATAATACAAGCGCGCGATACGCGCGCGCCATTCTTCGAGTTTGTTAAAAAAGAATGTTTTAATAATGTGTTATAATACTTTAAACACAATTAATATTTTTGACAGTTATCAGCTGATTTCTGTAAAAAAATATTAATCGAGAATAAGGTATTATAACATATTTACAACATATTACTATTTTAATTTTTTAACATATTATTATTTTAAAAATTAATTAGCACACAAATTAACGCTTTAATCAGCTGATTTCTGTCAAAAATTTGCTATTTAAATATTCTAACTTACATATTTGTATTTGTATATTTGTATATTTATATTTATATTTATATTGCAATATAAAAACATTTTTTTTAAACTACGTTGTTTATATTATAATGAGATATTCGACACACACATATGTATCTATATAATTTGAATATTTTGTTTTCAGATCAATGTGTGGTGTGTACTACAACTCAGCTGTTGCACGTATCGGTGAGTGAGAAATTGTTTATTTTATAATTTATAACATTTCTATAGCGGTAATGGAGCGTATATAATAACGAAAATATTAAAATACTAATATATTTTAAATATGTTATAATATCATCTTATCCGCGATTAATATTTTTTGACAAAAATCAGCTGATAATTATCAAGAATATTAATTAAATTTAAAATATTATAACATCCCTTTCTAAAAAAGGCATGTTAAGTCGATTCTCGCAAGTATTGTTGCATCTTTTCCGCGATGCTGATTGACTGTTTCGATTCGCATTGTGCGTTATATTCGTAGCATCGAGAGGCGTTCATCGCGAGGGTTAGTAGTTTAACAGTTTGTTGAAAATAAAATTAAATAGAATAATATGTTTTAAATGATATATTATAATACTTTAAACTCGATTAATATGTTTGACAGTTATCAGCTGATTTCTGTCAAAAATATTAATCGAATTTAAAGTATTATAACATATTATTTACAACTTATTGCTATTTTAATATTTTTAACACATTATTATTTTAAAATTTAATTTAGCAAATTAACGCTTTATTAATATTTTTTGACAGAAATCAGCCGATTAAAGCGTTAATTTGCTAATTAAATTTTAAAATAATAATATGTTAAAAATATTAAAACAATAATATGTTGTAAATAATTAAAAATATTATAACATATTATTTTATTTAATTTTATTTTGAACAAACTGTCAAACTAATCCTCGCGATGACAGCCTCTCCATACTACGAATATAATGCATACAATGCGAATCGAGACAGCCAATTAGCATCGTGGAAAAAAGGCAACAATACTTGTGAGAATCGACTTAACATGCCTTTTTTTAGAGAGGGAAAAGTGAAATTTCAGATTTATATTCTTTTTAGATATACAAATTTATTAGAAGAAGCTTATACTGCTTTGTCATAATTGCTCTAGATTTATTATAATGTCTCTATATTTTTATCTATAATTATTACATTCTAAAGAAAAAAAGATTAATTTATATCTGTAAAATACCTCGTATAAAATCGCGTTGAATTAGAAGAAGAAAATTCACAGATCAATTTTTTCTTCGGCGACTTTTCGACTATAGCAATCGTCGGCATTGCCCTCTCTCTTTCTTTCGTCAGGAGAAATAATCGATCTCTCGCATTATACGATTTCATTCATCGGCGAACTTGCTCGGCGCGACATTGCTCGGGAGAACTGCCTTAATTTAAAGTTTTATTTACCATTTAAACTTTCTAATAAGACGCCTTAGACTGACGGCACCAATCGCCTGTGAAAACGCGACGTCGCGTCGGGGGGTTCCGGAAATTTCCTCTTTGCCCCTCAGAACCATAATCGACCCTCGTTCCATGTGGATGTACGCGCGTTTCAGATCAGATTTATAACTGCAGAGAGAACTTGGATGTATTTATGGGTTCTCGCCTACCTTTTTACGAGTCGATACGTAAATACATCTTCTTGTATATACATATATACAGCGCCTCGTTTCTCGTCTACTCTTTGATGTTAACAGTCGACTGATCCTCGATAGAATTCGATCGCGAACGCCCGCCGTTAATTCGGTTTGGTTGACACAGTTCGCGGTATCTTATTAAACTTTCCGGATCCCGATATTTTTCCCTCGAATCCTCGCGAGGTCTTCTGAGATGGAATGCTGTTGGCGAAGATATAAATATTAAGATAACGCGAGAGGAAAATAAATTTGATAAACAAATATAGGAGAAGAGATTGGTACAATATCTGTTATAATTATGATATTGATAGAATCTTGAAAAATAACCAAAGCAAAGCAACTGATTTATTGTTGTTACCATTATAATCTTAATTGTTCTTATCATTACAATCATTTGAATCGTACGAATCGTTAAATTGTTATATTTCTCTTTTTATTTCTCTTATCACCTTTTGTCTGCTTTTGCGAAGTATTTTCAAAGGATTATGTTTCATGAATATATATATAAATAAATATTTATTCTGTTTTACATTTGCTTATTTGACATTTCCGGAGAAATGCTATCGCATCAAGAATTTTCCGGTTATAAGTGATTGAGGATGAATGTTTTTCCGCGAATCAAGAACGCTGCGGGCTTATAAACAGATAACAAATAGAAATCATATTACTTCATTCTTCGTTTAGTTGTACAATGAAACTCTACTTTAACGGACTTGTAATTCCAGGTTTAATTAACAAGATATTTAATGTCGAAAATTGACGATTTAAATTATAAAATAAATCAGTTTTTCCAATATAATAGTTTCTTTCATAATAATTTTCATTTAAGAGTTGGAAAAGAAATTCGCCCCTTAACGCTTTATGTACAAAAGTTATGAGAGATAATTATCTTGTGTATTTATACGAAGTGAATATATATACAAGTTGATTCAATCGTTAGAGTACTGAAAGAATTGATTGCGTTATCCCGATTGAATCGCTGAACGTGTACTACGTTGATGTAAAAGGTATTTTATTCTCAGCACAGGAAAAGAGATTCTTTAGGAAAAAATATAACTTCGATATTCAATGGTATTTCGCTGCTTTGAAAAGACAGTGAGCGAACGCGATGTATCTGCGTTATTAGCGATAATATTTTATCAATTCACATGTCGTAAGTTTTTGTTTTTGCATTTACATCATCGTACTCGTTACTCGCGTAACAATGTTTGTTCGAGCATCTGTATGTTAAATTAAAAAGCAAATAATTACACAGGCCGACAATAAAAATTTGTCAAGTATTTCTAATCGGAGTAGGTTTTATAGATTTTCGGCTACAAAAAACAATGCCATTGTTTAAATTGCTTCTCAGGTTTTAAAGTTATTTTGAATTTTATTTTTAAGATGAGAAATTAGCGATTCGTATAGGAAAAAATGTATAATAAATTACTAATCGTCACTAAAGTAATAAAAGTAGGTAAATATTTGTGTTATTGATTCTCTCTCCTTATGAAAAAAGATTTTCTTTGCAATTTTTGTTTTAATAAATCATATTAAAATTTTGATATTTTAATGACAGCAAAAATGTGTTTATTATAGTTAATAAACATATTTATTATATTATATATATTCTTTCCTATAAATCGTTAATTTCTCATCTTAAAATTCAAAATAACTTTAAAACTCGACGTGATGGAGTAATTTCGATATTGCGGCATTGTTCTTTTGTAGTCGAAAATTTATACGAAACACCTACTCTAATTAAAATTATTTGACAAACATTTTTTTGGCGGACTGTCTTATTAGACTGTCGTGTGTCTCCATATATTCGCCACGCTGCACGTGTCGCGCGAGACTGATCTGATGCTCACTGACCAGGATCGTAAGACTTTGCGCAGCGTGTCGCCATCTGACGACGAAACCCAACATTACTGCCAAGAATGAACCGAGCCTTGCGGAGTAGACCCAACATCTCTCTCTCTTTTTATCCTTTCCATAAATTAGCGCGTCTCATACGTCTGATACGCTGCAAGTCTCACACGAGACTAATCCCCACCATCGCAAGACTCCTGCGCAGCGGTATCGCTATCTGATGGCAAAACTTAACTTCATAGCCAAGAAGCCGAGAGCCGAGCAGCTGAGCCACAGTATGTGACCGAGCGCCGAGCCCGGCGAAGATCGCTTTGCCTGATCAGACCCAAATCTCTTTTCTCTTTAAGTACCAAATGCCAGAACTAGGGTACTGCTTCCTGCGTTTCTATGAGACTCAAATGATTATTATTATTAAGATAAATATTATTAATTCAATGTGTTATTATTTTAACTGAAAAAATATTGTTATTATATATAATATATAAACTGAAATTATAATTATTGAATTAAAGCGAGAAATATATATATCACGATATTTAAATAATATTCGAGAGAAACAATCTCTCTTTTTAATAACATCAGGATGATATCGATATTTATGATTAATTCGATTCGTGAATTGAGCGTAGAAAAGAGACGTACCGATTTTGAGATCAATTCATGCCAAAGTAGACGGCACGTTAATTACAGATTCCTGATCGAGAATTGAACTTTATCTGAAATCCCGATGGAACGGAGAGTGTGATTTAATTAACGCGATTCTTTGTGCGATCATTGCGAGAGAGATCCGTGTTACGAACGATTTACGGGCGCGGCGAGGCACGTTTCATCCATGGAATTCGGTCGAATCGTTTGTAACGCATTATTCCGTAGCTCTGCTTGCCATCATGAACGCGGCGTATTTGCCGCGTGCTTTAGAGAAATCTCCCTATTATATATTAATGCAAAATATTCGAATATTTAATTAATTTTTAATTAAAAAAAATTTTATTTAAAAATGACATTATATGGAGAAGCAACGTATTTAATATATAATTTATTCTCTGCGATTTATCTTGATCTCTTTTGTTCTTCTTCAAATATATATATATAAGTTATACGAAATCACCATAAAAGTTTCTCAAATAAGAAGTTGTTCCTTCAGAACTGCATGAAAAATATATGGTAACCTTGCATGGAAATTCGGCTACGATTTCATCGCGTCTATCTCGCGCAATGTGTTCCACGTTCTCTCTCTTTCGCTCTCTTTCGAAAACTAACGCCGAAAACGGATCGCGTCCCAGCGGTGGAATTCAAGAGCCGAAGTCGCGGCTTTATATCGGCGGCTCATCTGCACGTTACGCGCGGCTATACGGCCACGGCGGGGGCATTAGGGGATCATTTATCTTACTTACGCGATAGGCGATGAGCCTGACCCATTACGCGGTCACCGGGGACCGAAATTTCTCCTATCTGGCGCGCGATGCACCGCTGCCATCCTCTTCTCCCCCCGATTCCTTCCGACTCCGAAACGGATCCGCGCCGGTTAGCGCGAAATCAATATTCATTAGGTGCAAGGAGTGCGCGCGTGTTCTCTCCTACGTTTAGATAATATTTAACAACACTGATTGACTGATCGCACCGCCGAAACTACTTAATCATGGATGTATAGCCTGCACTGGAATACTCGCCGTTGGGTTCGCGATCGAAAACAGTTGCCGAAGTCCTCTTTAATCTCTTGACTTTCGCGATTGAGCTTTTTAAACGTTGTAAAAATAGGAACATTTTATTAAGAATAATTAGTGAGACAAAAACAGTTGAAAAGTATTAAAAAATTCGCGAAATAACGATCTCCGTTGGATCTCCATTCTATTTAACGTCAGAATTTTTTGGAAGAATTTTTTTAACATATACGTTGGGAGGATGTGTGTATATTTCAAACAGGAAAGACTGAACGTGCGAAATTTTTTATCAGAAAAAATTTATTATTTGACATCTCTTTTTATTATTTTTTAAATATTTTTTGTTCTACAAAAGCGAAATAAAATATATTTGGAAAGGTATAAAAAATAAATCTACAAAAATTTGTGCAGATATGTACATATGTGTGCAGCGCAAATAATGTGAGATTAAATATCTCACGTAAACAACTTGGAAGGGGGGAGAATCTGCTCGTTAAAATCTTAATTTAAAATAAGTTTCTAGATGTCCAACAAACCGTATAGAACGATAGGGTAAGATCTAAATCAGTTTATATGGACAATGTAAATGAAATACAAAACTGTCAACGACTTTTCTGAAAGGAAGCCGAGTCTCATTCGGTCCGCAAGTTTCGTTTCACCGATGCGCTAGAGTTGTATCGATTGTGAAAATAATGCAATTTATTATAGACGTTAAATGAAGCCGCGCGCGCGAGCTCTTTGAGCGAGCGCGCTAATTAACGTCAAAACGAATTCATTCATTTTCTTTATGACTGCCAATGGACGTTACGGAAAGAAAGGGGATAGCGCAGGGGGAGGAAGGGGAGGGGGTGCTTTATTATCTTTGTGGTATTCTCATCGAAAACTACAATTTTCCCGAGTGAAGCGTTCCTTGAAAGGAAGCTTTGCCGCAAGAATTATCGAGACCGATCAATACTCATTAAAGGCGAATCCCGATAAGCTTGTTCATTTGTTATTATTTAGCAGGGCCACTTGACCGTTTCTGATATCGGTCGTACATATATATGTACTCTTGGAAGCATTCGTACATTATTGGAGAAACTACATCGCTAATCAAATTTACTTTGCCAATTTTGACGATCGACAATCAAGTTGAAGAGTCGTCATAAATTATCTTTTGTATTTCTTTCTCCTTTTGTATCAACAAACATTCACAATTGCTTCTTCTCTGTTTACTTTTGATGTAAAACTTTGTAAATTTGTAGAACTTGTTACGTGTATTGCGGCCGCAATCAAAGTTATAAATGAACATAAGCTAAAAATCTCTCAAACATACATTATGTGACTTTCTTATGCATTATTCCCTTATGCAAATATATCCTCGTACATATATATCCCGCTGCATCGTCAGATGCGCATATATATTTGACGCAATTTGTACTTAATTGCCCGTCACGATTAGACGGTGTAATGGTTGATCGTAACTACTGGCTGTCACGTAACGGAATGCAATAGTCCTATCGATATAATACGGGATTCTAGGGAGATGTTTGTACTCAGTGATTAGTTGCTGACACATAAATTTCCTAATATTATCGTTTGAATACAAGTTGCACGTATTTCATCGTTTTATTTGTAAGAACATTATGTTACATATATATATAATAATCGCATTTATATATATAAAAACTTATCTTAGAAAAATCGATTTCATCTGATCTATTAATTTTACAAAATAATTCTACATATATGTGCATGATGTATCTTTTATATCTATGCAACACATGCTAATATATATTTCATTTAACATAAAACTGTGTTGCAGAGAGGCGACGTGACATATATTTCTTTATGCGTATTTACATTTTTCTGTAGAAAAATTGCAGTTTGTCATTTCGTACTAGATATTCTTTTAAATAAATAATAGAAAGAATGATGTAATGTTTAAGAGCTATATACGTTCCATATTTCATAAATTCTATCGAGATGACATACGCGGATTATTGGTTGCTCCTTACTTCTCCGTTGCGGCGATTGAGATTTATTTATCGTTTCTCGACGGCGCTAGCATGGTTTCTTCCGTATAAATCTTCAGGCTTTGGACTCTATCGACGAAACGCTGGTATATCGGTGTTCGATATCGGGGACGGGATGCGCGACACACACACACACACATATACAAAAAGAAAAACGCCGAAATAAGAGACACTCCTGAACCGCTGTGTAAATGTCGAGCAGAATTTGTGCCATCTGGCTCGTAAGTTATAACGCGAGATTTGTCGATGGCCGTAAATGCTTTCTGAAAAGTATGTATACTCCGCAAAGAAAGTCGTATTTACCTCGCTTGCTGTTCGATATAAATTGGTTCCTATATCATTGATTGTGTGGCGGACCTATTTTATTATAAAACTCTTGTAGCGCATACGCAATTTTACCTGTTATTTCTGCTATGCGTCCCGACTTTGGGATTGGATCGATATTGCTATCCAAATATGGGCAAACTAATTGTTGTGCAATTTTTGCATAAAAAAACTACGGCGATTCCTCTATCTGGCAGAAAACAAACCATTAAAGCATCAAAATTAAGCTGTGCGTAATACCTTTTTTTATATGCACATCTTAAGAAACGATATTTTTTTTTTTCAAGTATCTGTATTTAAACATAATTTTTATATTTTTTAATATAGAAAATGAAAGTATTACGCATATATTTCTGAGCAGTAATGAGTGAATATTTATGAATGACATTTTCTGAAATGAGAATATATATTCTCATTTTAGAAAATGTCATTTTATATGGGATAACACTATTATATTTTACTACATGTCGTCCAAATAGAGATATTATTAGAGAAAATTACCAATGCAGATATTTAAAGAGGCATGACCTGAATATTACGCAAATACTAAAAAAAAGAAAAAAATACTTTAGCTAAAAAAATAATCCTTGCTGCTTATGTAATTTACCTTCTATTTATAATCTCATTAAATTCTTTTATACATTTTTTACTCTTTTTATACACATAGCTCGTAATAGAAATATCTTAGCCATAAACAACATTTGCATTTCTTTGTAAGCTTTTTCATATATTCTTCTTTCATATATTTCGCTATTTCGTAATAATGTTAATTAATATAAAATAAAATTATAATAAATTATGGCTCGTGTGTATTCTATAAATTAATAAAAGAAGGCCAATTTAAACGAGCTATATCAATTCCGGATGTCAAACAAACTTTATTATTACGAATAATATAACAATTCGAAATATTAACAACGTATACGTTTCGACTCTACGACAGTCATTCTCAATACATATAGATTTCCACAATTAATTTATAATATTCAGTGATAAAACATTTGAAACGAAAGATTGAATTTCCATGTCTAAGAGCGTAATTAATATTCTTATGAAAGGTGTTTTCTTAATGTACTTTATTGAAAGAGTGCAATATTAATGCTATTATTGCAGATATCTATCCATTTCTGTAATGTAAAATATAATTAGCTTAAAAATATATAACTAAACAACTAAATATTATATTATTAGCTTTATGAATATAAATGTGAACAAATCAAATGTCAGATAAAAAGTTTTAAGTTTTAATCTAAAAAAAAAAAAAAAATCAAAATCGATTCATTTTTAATTCGAATAATTTCTTGAATGCAAGTAGTGGTTACTATCGGTGATATTCGGTACCAGGACGATGCTTAAGGGATTTGAATGGTTTATATTAAATTTCCCTCGGCGCACAGATCGTATCGCGTGATTCGCGAAACGATTTCTCACGAGCTTCCCTACACTAAAAGATTCTCAAATTTTCGCGTGTAAAGATCGTTGGCGCTTCTCTGGCAAGCTTTAATTTCTCTCCCTATCTTCCTTTCCCACCACCCTATCGGGATATATGAATCCATTTCCTGTGCAGTCGCGTGCAGGAAATCGAATATACATAGTGGCGAGTATAAACGCTCAGCGACTCGTCGATCTCTTTGTTAGATAACTTTTCTTTCTTTTTTTTCTTCCCTCCTTTCGATTCTTGACGAAGTAGACTGATAATGCCGATCGCGTCCTTATCGTGCCCTTAACCCTCAGCTGCAGGATTAACCTCAGTGAGATTACTCGACATTCTGATTGCGAGCTTTCCTGCTCGTCAGCTTTCTTGTTTTTCCACACGAAGAGAACTTTCTATTCTCGATTTTTCCTCTCTTTTCTTTCGACAGTTGGAAAAGAGCAAAAAAATTCTTGAAAACATTTTAAAGTCTTACTCCGTACGAGCGAGTTTCAATGTTATTATTGTTATAATTAAAGAATTAAGAGAATAAAGAATCAAGAGAATGTAAAATGTAAATGAAATAATTATAATATAAATAATTATTATACATTTTACCGAAAAATTTACTTTTTTAGAGAATAAAGGAAGATATTAACTTTTAATTTCTTAGAATAGTTTCGATTAAGAAAATTCTCAAAAATTAGATAGATTATCTATGAAATATAATTTGAGTTTATAATTTCATATGCTGTATAAAAGATATTGAAGAATTAAAATATATAATATGTACAAAATATATATCAGGATACACATATACATTAAGATATACACGAGACATAAAATTAGACATATATTTCTGTGTCTTGAATTCCGTCGCGAATCATAGATTATTTAAAAAAAAAGTAAATTTTGGAAACTAAATTTCAGAAAAGGTAAACATCGTTTCCTTCTCTGCAAAAATGTTTTAATTATATTAAAATTATTATTAATATTATAATAATCATAATTATCTTAGTTGAACCTATGCTCGCATCAAAATATAATTTATTGACCCCCTCGTAATGAAGAAAGTACGAAATACAAAGCGAGAGAAAGGGAGAGAGAAGATGGTCTTAATAAGGATCAATAAGAGCTTTAAATAGCGGAACTTCAATTACACATCGTAGTCGGTGCTATAACCCGATTCCCTGCCGTTGATTTAGCCATGACGACGGCGATCTAAGCCTCGCGGAAAACCCGTGCGAGTTTCCGCTCGCGCGATCAAAGCCATCCGCGAACGGAGATCCTCCTCTCTCCGCATTACGGTTAACTAAACACCTTTGGACACGCACCGGGGCGCGTAACGAGCAACGGTATTCGCCCACGGTCGTCCCTCGCCGAATACTGATGGCGATTGCTAGTTGATACCAAGGCAAGCGGAAATAATCGGAGGCTGCCGTTCGTTTCTTCGCGCACACGCGTTTCAATCGTTAAAATTTCTTGAAACTTCACAGACAAAAATTCGCGAAATTTTTTCTCTGATTCTTGAGATATTAAACATATAATACGCCGTGTCATTTCCGGATCCAATTAAATTATAAAGCTCTCAGATCCACTCTTCATGTACATGAAATAGCAGAATTTTCAAGATACAACTACATTTCACGGATCATACGTGTCGTGCCGTCTGATTTTTCCTGACTTTTCTTGAATTTCTTCTTTTCTTACTAAAAAGATAAAAGAAAAGTCTTGGAAAAATTATCTCGAGGGAATTTAATTAATTTTACAGGC
The DNA here is from genome assembly GCF_030444845.1 of Prenolepis imparis. Classification (NCBI taxonomy): domain Eukaryota; kingdom Metazoa; phylum Arthropoda; class Insecta; order Hymenoptera; family Formicidae; genus Prenolepis; species Prenolepis imparis. The sequence goes on along the minus strand of NW_028141162.1, from coordinate 14,429,931 downwards.
TTATATGTATAATGAATTTAAGAAATTGTGTTCCTTTTCTTGTGATGAAATCTATCTGTGTCTCAGTTAAACACTGTTAATTTTTTATTATGTCTTATTATAATATAACTAATGTGCTGCTTGTACATTAAATACAATCATATATAAGTTTCCGGGGGGGGGGGGGGGCTCCCGCAAAAGAAAAGTTACTTAAGGAATGTTTACGCTCCTAACTTTTGCGTTTTCCGTGAAATATTCGTGCACGGATAAGAAGCCGTTGCGCAAACAGTTGCGAGTCCACAATTTCTCAGACGGTGCTGGTGTCGGAGAATGAAATGTTTGGGAGTGCTTGCTTGATGAGGCGGACGTGCGCGTATAAAGTGTGTTACGTGTAAACGCGTATATATATGCGGGGAAATATTTTTTCCGACGAGCTCGTCGCTCTCTGCGCGCCGCGCTTAAGATTTCTGACCCCGCTCTAGTTTGTTCTCACCTTTGATATGCAAATCGGCGTCGTTGTTCATGACGTTGCCTTGCTGCTTCGCCGCTGAATTTTAAGCACGCCTACCCGATGTCACGCAGCCTCCGTCGCGTTATCTTCTTAGCGGAAGTTCAGTGTCCTGCCTCAGTCCATTTAGAAAAGAAGCAGCGAACTTACGCGGCTTCCTGCACCTTGACTTGCTGCATGCAGATTTATGCAGTCCGCATGCAGCAACATACCGACCATTATGATGATATAACGATTTAAATCTCGAGCTTTACGATTAGACGTGATTTAATCTTTCATCGTCAGAGAATTTTTAAATAAAGTTATGTGTTTTTATTTAATTCTCCTTAAACAAGAAAGTTTCATCTTTGTTTTTTTTTTAGAAGTTTGATTATTTAAGTTTAAATAATGATGTTGTTTAATTTTCGAAGTAATTGGAAACAATAATTGATTTAATTATTAATTTAATTTCTATAATGAAAAATATCCCAATTAATCAATTGAATTCTAAATTAATTCGATTAGAAGAAAACCGCAATTTGCAAAAAAAAGTATTTTACTTGCTATAAATTAACTATTCTATCTTTCTTTTTAATTTTAAAATTATCATTCCTTTCTTTTTTCAAATAGTTATTTACAAACTTTTATATTTGCTCGAGAAAAAGTGTAAAAATAGTTGTCGTTTACCTTTACTACGGGCAGATTGTATAGTTGGCTGACTATTGAAATTATCCATAATCGGGGCAATAAATATCTCTGTGTCTTTGTAGGAAGAAAGGCCGACATAAGGTCAACGAACGATCTCCGCGAATGCTTCGCGTGAAAAGAATACGGTATAGTGTCAGTAGTAATAGAACGAGTCGAGTCGGACAAGACTGATCCCACTCTCCTTCTCTAACGAAGCGAATCTCTGTCGCTTTCATCGAGAATTCTGTTCAGTTCATCGGGTAACGTTCGTTCGGGCCGAAAGTGGGACATACGTGTAAACGACGAGAAAACTCACAGGGAGAGATTTGAAGCGCCCAGTATGTCCTTTGCACGTCGCTCAAAGCACTTTCACGGTTCTCTCTCCCACGGTTAGTATGCGGTATTGCACTCCCTCTTTCCGTGATAATTTCGGCAAAGCAAACAACAAAGGGCGAACGTCAAAAGGAACGCTGAAACGCGACACTTTATTTCCAGTCACGGCTATCGCGATTAATCCGTCACTAATAGAGCCGAATTCGCATTCGGTTCCCTTTTGATCGACGGGAACGGAATTACCAGAGGGATTGTCCTCTTTCCTTTTGCCCTTTTTTCCAATGTAAAAGTCCAGCTCATATATCGTCTTTTCAATTTTTAATCACGCTCTTTGTTACCAGTAATATTTTATAAAAATAACATTGCGAGCAAAAGGGATGATAAATATGAAGATACTTCCGAGATATAATAAATTTGCGTTGAGTGTGCATATATATATTTCTACTAAATTCTACTTATTTCAATTTGTAATTCAAATTTATTTGCAATCAGATTATTCATATCTGTGAATGTATAGCGCAAGTTGCTTTTACGACAAGCTTTTTGAACTTTATAAATAAACATCATGCGAACTAAAACCGGGTGTATGGTGACCCAATTCAGCAACACGGGGATTTTAATTTTGATGTTTTTATTGCGCTTATTATTTATAAAGATCGCGCGTTTAACTTAATTATTCACGAAAAATGTTAAAGATAAGAAATAAAGATTTATAAACGGAGAAATAATTTTAAATTGAAACTTTCGCGGATTTTTTTTTTAGAAAATTAGGAAATTGTAGTTTGATTAATGTTGACTAATTTCATAATCGGTTAGTAGATATGATAAATTTACATTGACGTAAACCGCGCTCTTATGCATGCATAGCATAGCATAGTATAGCCGCGACACATCCGGGAAAATGAATTATTCTAAGGACAAACTTCTCTTCGCCTAGTGTTATGTGATAAATAGAAATTATCCGCGCGAAACGCTCGACCGAGTGTCATCATCAGACCGCGCTGCATATCTAGGTTGAGAATGTTACTGCAGTTAGTTTAATCCTCTAATCTGCGTGCATTAATTATGATGCGTACATACGGCTGCGACATGTAAGAGCAATTTCGCATTCTAGCGTAGCGAATGAGTGTTAATACTCTCATTTTACGTACTTACCGTTAAGCGTGTAATAGCTTTTCATGCGCGCCAACGCGCGTATAATCTACACGAGGTTGAATTTTTTGGAAATTATGCTATGTGCGTTAGAAAGTGCATCTCATTGCACATTTTTTAAATTAAAATTGAACAAATATATAAATTATGCGAAATATATCTTATCATTGTCCGATCAAGTTTTAATGTCAGATACTTTGTTGAGTTTAGACGGTTTTTAAATTTATTTTTATTTATTATTTCAAATCGTGCACATAAAAATCTGAAAACATATTTCAAAAAATATACTGTATAATCAATGAAATAAATAAATAGCGGTATATTTACAATATATATATTTTTTGATTAATTTTATATATATTTTTATTAGAAAGTATATATACATATATATAAATTTGTGAAAAGCATCGAAAAAGTTGGTTTAAAAAAAATATACAATATATATTTTTTATCGCTCTATATCTCTTTCGTTTTCTTTTATCTATATATATATTTATAAAAAAATTAAATTTTACATGCAAATTAATCTCATATTTACTTCGACAAAAATGTCGTATAGTCTTGTTTATTTTATAAACGTGGCGTTATATTTGCTTGCCCAATTTCAAGTAGTCACGCTCGTTTCTAATCAAAGTTTTGCACATAGTTAGCAAGTTGGTATGTTCTTTGGTATGCGAGGGATCAGAAACGTCAACGTGAATTGTGCGTATACACGCGTAGTTATTTTGTTGAAGAAAGTCAAGTGTGCATGGTTCAACGATTCTAATTAAGTTCGACGGTGCAGTAATAATTCAATTAAAGTACAAAATCGCGTTAACTATAGTACACACTTCGGAACTAAAAACAGCGTCTTAAGAACTCACGCGAGTAATTTTGTCGAGTGAGGAATCTATTAATTTGTCACTATTACGAAAATTGGAAGCACCCCGATTCTCGTACAACTATACAAGCCGATCTAAAAACTTATAACAGACAAATTAAAGAGCAGACTGCGAAGAACTTGAAAAAAGTTGCTTTAATATTAAATAATTGAGTATTTAATAAAATAATAATTTTCATGTATTTAGAAAAAGGAGAAAAAACCTTCATGTTATTTTTTGTAAAGAATATTACCTCAATTAGGATTGAAATCGGCGATTTTAAAGCACGAAACGTGCCCTTTTTTCTCCTATGACAGGAGATAGGCTTTTTTGATCCGAATGCGCCTCTAATTTTCTCTTTTCTCTCGCGCGTCACCTGTGTTCTGTTTACTCTCTTATGAATGCACTGCTGTCATAGCTCCAGGGATTCGAATGGCGCTAGGCAGCATGGTGCAATGTCTCTTAAAAAATTCACCGTATATATCATCGGTGGATTGTCGCGGCTTTGCAAGGTGTAGGTGGGATGCGCATAAATATTCATCGAACTATCCCGGTCTGATTGCGTCGCCGTGTTGTCGATGCACGCCGACTGCAATTCTATCGTGCTGCATCCGATCTTTTACAGTCCAATAGCGAAACTTTGAACTCTCGCGGCGGAACTTTAAATACGTTACGAGAGTCTTACCTCCAGTGATATATGGCAAATACTTTATTTTCATTATCTAGACATGTAGACGTCCGATGCGAATCTCGCGAATAAAATTTCAATTCAAATTTCTCGAGCGATTCGTCATTAAAATAAAAAAATGCGAGCTTCCGTGATTTATAATAAAGTATTGATAATGCTGTCAATTGTTTACTTCGATTATTATTGAAAAAACTATTGAAAATTTCACTTACCTCTTATTTTCGGAGATATAAACGACTCGACTGATGGGGTAAAAAAAACTCCGTCTCTTGTGGCGCCCTTTCGAAAAGACATTGAACGGCTAAAGGAAATTGATCGGGCGCCATCGTTATTTTGCGAGGATGGTCTGCAAGTGAGAGAGTTCATGAGCCGAAGCCGGAGATTCTTAAATATCTCCGACGGGAAAAGTTCGGGGAAACGCATCGGGGTCATGGCTATCGATCTTCTTGAGGGCCATCTTCTTGCAGCCATTGCCATTAGCGCCGAATTACCAACCATTATCGACGAAATAGACGAAAAGTTATATCGTAATTTAGTCTACAGTTTTTCGTATCGCAATTTTATACTTTGTCTCTGATAATGAACGAAATAAAAATGATTAAAACAAATAGATAATTTCCTATTATTTTTTACACGGGTAAATTATCTTTTCTTTCTCTATCGAAACATGTTCTTCGATATTATACGAAGTGATCGCTAGCTGGACGGGACATGCATGACGAGAATAAATCGAGGAACTTTGTGTGGGTAATTTATTTACAAGAGTAAAACATTATGTACAAGAATGCGTTTTCTCGCAAGAGAATCGGTGTGAAAACTCAGATCGTGAGAAGGATGCGAGTGGATGGGGGAACACAGTTTTTTTTTTCTTTTTTCGGACTAGTCGTGGGTGTAAAATCATACGAGTCGTAAAGTCGTACGCGTGTATGTGTGTGTGTTTGTGGTTTACATACATTTTTCTCTACTATTATCTGTAAGGTGTATGTATGCGTGTGTTGCGTATGTGTTTCCTCTCTCTCTCTCTCTCTGTATTTTTTTTCCTTTAAGTTTCATTTAACACTTATGCCATAAGTAGAAAGTACTTCGCCGCGGGTGGAGAGGTCGGTCCACCCCTTTTTATAACATCGCTCTTTCAGTTAAACTTGCTCGTGACATATTTATTTTACACTTAACACTTTCCTCTCTCTCGCAAAATTTTCTCTCTATGGTCGGGAAAGGGCGCGGGACATAATTCTGTTTTATCTGCTTGTGCTCTATATCCCTCTTCTTCCTAGCCAACACCCTGCCCTCGATTATGTGTCCTCGCGTCAACACTCGCGCTGCGCATTATCATTAATTCTTATGTTTGCATCGCGCCGCCGTTGTTAGACATCGCGATGCAATTATCCTAAAATCTCAGCGACGACGATGTAATCTTTAATCCCTCCTTCTCTCGTGCGCGAAGCGCGCGTAGGAGAAACCGTCTCTAATTATAAACTGTAAGAACCCCGATCTCGTCGTCGTTGAAATTCTTGAATAATATTGACATTTTCATCACTCGTGGATATGATAAGAACCCTCGAACTATGTTCTCTCGTCCGTGTGGTCGTACGAATTATTTTTCAACGCCTGCCGTCTTATTATCCCTCAACAATGAATCGTACCGATGCTAAATCACGAAGCATAAACTAATTTCTTGAGCTAAGCCAAACGCAGATGCGGCCTGGCTAATCAATTATTTGCGAATAGGGACTTTTTTATTTTTATTTGATTATCTATGTATGAATATAGAGAGTGCAAAAGAAGCTTACCATGCGAAAATAACTACATACACTGGATCACGCCAATAATCGCTTTTTTTTTTCATGATTACCATGACTGCCGTAAACAACAAATCGGAATTAAATCGAGCGATATTGTATTTGCGATTGGTATTATCCTATTATTTGATTGTTAACGTGTTTATGAATTGTATTGTAAAGAAAAATAATTAAAAATAAAAAAGTAATGCTTGAAATACGATATATAAATAAAAAAACGATGTGCGCCCGGTGAACCAGATGTATCGTCAATTAATAAAACGAGGGGGATCTGCTTGTTATTTAGGCGAACGGTCATTAAACACGACGCGATAATTATTAATTTCGGACGCAATTGATGTTGAAAATATTATATTTGTGCAGTACGCCAATTATTGAAAATGTTTGCGAAGTGAAAACGCCTCGGTTCGCTCGCTCGTTATCATTACGCAGCTATTTAACGTTTCTCTATACGTACAGTTCAACTGTAAATATATTGCCGCTGTCGCTACCGACAAATGTATGAAAAATTTCGGGCTCCGAGTTCGTTTCTCTCTCTCTCTCTCTCTCTCTCTCTCTCTCTCTCTCTCTCTCTCTCTCTCTCTCTCTCTCTCTCTCTCTCTCTCTCTCGAGTTTTTCGGGTGATCGGGGAAAAGTCGACTGAAAAGTTTGGTCGCGCAGAATCCGCATGATTCTGAGACGCCTCTGACTCTGGCCCCTCACACTCCGCTCCTTAACCCTTAGGCACAGAGCCTCCCCTTTATTACGTAAGAACTAGCTGTCTCTCAGAAATTATCTTCATATTTCTCATCCTAGCGGCCAAACTCACAATTAAGTTTAAGATAAACGAGACGAGTGTTTTCGCGAGAGATTAAAAAGAACAAGATAAATGTCACAATGAGAGCTTTTAAAATACGACATAATTAAAGTAATAACGAGGCAAGTTTTCAAATTTTCGTTTAAAAATGAGTAATTTAAACTAGAGCTAGAAAAATTCTAGTTATTATAACCGACTTTGCATTTCTATTTCGTCCACATGATTAAAAAAAATTGCAATAATAAAATAATAAACGTCATAAAAAATAATAATGTCAATAATGTCGAGAAGAGAAGAGAATTGCGTAATATTGAAATATCGTTCTTCGAAAATCGATTAATTAAGAAAAATAAGAATCATAGTTTGAAAAGTATCAATTCGCAGATTTAATAAGCTTCATTTTTCCGATCCCAGTAATTGAAATCCTTCCTTCAATCGCTCGACTACCGTCACATTACGTAATTTAATTATGTAAATTATGTAATCCTTTCGGCCGCTAAATGACGAAACTATGCGGGATCTAATCCAGAACGGTCTGTGCAAAAGAATTAACGTTAAGGAGATGTGTTAAGGGTAATCACCTCGCGATGCGTGTCCATCGATTTAATGTCTCGGGCGACCTTTGTGTGTACGCGCACATTATCTCAGCTGACCCAGAAGGAAGGCGAGCATCAGCAGCACCGTCTTGGAGTTGGGCGAGCCGGCTGCCGTATTTCCGTGCTGCATCGCGGCCGGATGTTCACCTGAAAACAGAAACGAGCACTCGTAGGATACTCCTCCTTTATTCCCGGCATTCCGAGGATCTCGGGAATGCGGCAGAAACGCAGTAGTATGTGATGTGCAGGGTAGATGTATTATCACGACGTGGGGACTTAAATTTTTCGCGGTTATGAGTACATGATTCTTCCTGAAAATGAAATGTCAGCTCTTTGTAGAATCTTATAAATCGCAGAAATTGTTATAAATACAAAACTATATAATCCATCACTCAACTCGATACATTCAATCACTTTGTAAAATATTTATTTTTCGATCGCCTACGGTTTCTATTCGCGCCAGCTTTTATATAGAAATATATGTTTTAGGATTTCAATATTTTAAAATAAATCCTTGCTATGTATATTAAAAAATCCACTTTTATCTATTATAAAGAACTGGTTTTGTAAATATTACAACATGATATTAAATAATGCTATATATGCTATTTTTTTCATTTTTTTTTCTCTATATCTTTTCATCTTTTTTTTTTTAATATAAAATGTATTATGATATTCTAGCCTTAATACACGTCTACCCACATGACGAACATACAATTGTTATCAACTTCTATTTACGCGAAACGTTACAAAATTGTAGATTTTACACAGGGCGGTAATAAAGGGCGATGTCATAATCCGTTCCTTAGCCATTTGCATGACTAGATACGGGGCCTCCGAGCATAAATTGTTTAAGAAGTCTCTCTCCGAGGCAACCGGGGGAAACGGGTATTTTGAGACGGAATAGTCCCAAGTTTGACGTAATTTTATATGTCGGCGCCAGGAAGCCTCGACGGATTTGTAGAATTGGGGTCAGCGTAATATAGCAACACAGTACAGGGGAAGTGGCAGCGTGTATTTCTCGTATGTCGGGGCATTCGCACCCTCGATTGATTTCTTGGCGAACAGTTCCAGAACTGGAACGAGCATCGTGAGGGCGGTTTACGGCGACTTCTCGCCTTCGCCTTAGTTCGACGAGCAGCAGATACACGCGAGTGCACTACTCTCCTCTCTTATTATCCCCCCAGCGCGAGATTCAATATCGGATCTGACATATTCCTGAGAGCTGATCAAGCGTATAAGATTGCTTGGGAAATTGAGCTCTAGCGTTTTCGGAAAGTACATTTTCCGCGAACGATCATAATTCTGTGTTTTTATTACACACCCCCTTATCATTTTAAACCGATTCTTTATAGATTCCTTGACCGAACCCGCCCGAATTGCACGCGCGTGTTCGGCAAACAGTCATAAATTGCGGTCATTCGCAACGTTGCATAGGAATGCAGGAATAAAGTGATGCATCGCACGAGAAGCCGAATGAAGCGGCATTAGCCTTGTCCAATCTCTATGTCACCGCGTGTCCGACGCGATTACTGTCAGTGCGATTAATATGCATCGCGCGAATTCACGAGCTGTTACGTGCGCATTTTTGAAACAATCGCGGTATACGTTTCTATTAACTGTACACGTTCATTTGTCTCTCGCCGCACGATCGGATTCGTTATTTAGTTTTATTCGAGCGCACGATATATATATCGAAATAACAATCGCATTTGCGCACGATATATATATCGAAATAACAATCGCATTTGCATCTATTCTATTTATAATACGCGTGTGTACTCCCGAAAATGAATAGTTTAACATTGATAATCGACAGATTATCTCGAGAACTGATTTGTCACGAATATTAGCAGTAAATACTTTTTAACTGTCATTTACGTCAAAGAAGTTTTACAAAACACATGGATTGCTCATAATTGAGTGAAATAAATTTAGGAAAAAAAAATTCGAACTTTTCTTCTAATAAGTTAAAAATTTAGAAATCGATAGATGTAATTTTTAGATATTTTCAGATATCCTTGTGCAATATATATTCGACTGAATGCGAAATCGTGTCGTTCCGCAACGAGCTCTATGATAAGAGAGTGATGAGGGACTCGTTGAAAATGCTCCGCGGGCAACGTGAAACTATGTAATTAACTGTATAATTAATTGAGAATTGAAATTTGACGGAACTCGGCGATTTCATGCCACGGCGGAATAATGGAGAGTTATTAATACATCCGCGTAACGCGCACGGCAAAGGCGAATTCGGCCCAGTGGTGGCTGCAGAGAATAGGACAAAGTATAATTAGCCGAATATGCGAGCTAAATGAATTTTGCATCGCCGTTTAGCGCGCGCTCCACGGAGAAAGCGAGTCTTGATTACTACAGGCATGTTAGGTACGTAGATAGGTATATATACATATACATATATCTATATGTATATATATGAGATTGTCAATTTCGATGTGAATAATTTCCGCAATTTAAATTAGAAGGAATTGAAAAATCGAAAAGTGAAGAAATTTTTATAATTCCGCATAAAAAATTGCTCATCATGAAATGATGAAGATTTTAATCAATTTAAACGAAATATGCCGTTTTAAAGGGGAATGGAACATTTAATAAATAGCTCTCTTAAATATTAAATTTTAGCGTTTAGTACGCATTAGTGACTCTTTGAAGAATAGAACACGCTCTGTGTTATTCGTTCTCTCTCTTGGCGTATGCTCGCATAATTGCATTTCCGCAAGTGCATTTGGTGCTGGAGGACATGCGATTTTACGAAAATTAATGTTCTTCTAACGGGCGAGACAGGCGTGGAGCAACCTCCAGTGAAAGAAGTAAGGCCGCGCGCTTCGCCTTTGCCTCTTCCTCCTGTTATGCATATCTGAATATTTATCTTTCCGGAGTAGCCGGCGCGCGCGAGCATTCATCGAGCATGGAGAAGAGATGAATTCATGCACTTCGCCCGAGATAATTGCACTTCGGACGGGTCCGCAGCTCATTTGCACTGCCGGAAGAAATGCGCACTTTTTTTTCGACGATGAAAGACGGCACTTCATTCGTTATTTGTATCAACTTCCGCTTGCTACCGTATGCCATTTCCGCCTTTCCGAAAGCCTCGGCGGTAAACTGTCCAAGCTAAAAACACTGTTGCCGTCGAAATAGCAAAGTCAAAGGCGACTTATAATAAAGTTGCATTTCTAATTCTTTTTCTAATTATGAGTAACGTATTGAATTATTAACATAGGTTTTTTGATCTTTAATTAAGTAGAAAATAAAAATTTTATTTTTTTGTAATTAATATTGTATTTAAATGTTACAAAATTGGGTATATAATAAAAAAATAGTATTATTAAAATTTTTCTAAATAGATTAGTTCTAAATAGATTAAAGATAAGCTTGTGTTTTCCCCGACACAAAGATCTGTTCATAAAGATTAGAATGATCCACGATACTACGAAAATGCTTTGAAAGGCGATTTCATTCCCGATGAGATTTCCGGATGGACTCACGAAGGATAGGGCGATTTTCTTTTTGTCGCGTATTATATAGTTTCTAGCGGATTTCGAAAATTGGATCGCAAGCATCGCATGAAGCTTGTCTTTGTCCTTGTAATAGGAGTAAGGACGATTCTAAAAAGTAGTACCTCCATTTTGTCGAGCTAACAGAATAAAAGAATTATGTGTACTTTGTCTCAATAAGCTTTCATAAAAATTAATAACACATTAGATTGAACTTTTTTATATGTACTTACATGCTTTATTAATTATGTTCTAATAAATTCAATTAGACGTTTATGTTGATCGATAAAGGAACCAATTCAATCGCGATATTTCATGAATGAAATAAGTATGATAGAATGATCTTAAATATCATATAAGATATGTGCGCGCAAATTAAAAATATTTTATTTATTAGATACTATAATTAAAGTAAATATAAATCTCTGAATATAGTCTCTCTTAATATATTGTACGTGCCGCTGAGTGAAGTATTTGGTCGACAACAATAGGAATTTCAGCTCGTTTTTATTACAATACTAAATTCTGATTGTTCGGAGACAGTACATTATGCTTTGTATTTCTCAAACGACGTTGCAATTTAATGACGACCAACTTCCATAAGATTTTAATAATGTTTCTTCTTGAAAGCTGCTTTAAAATATTTGTAGATATATATTTTTATAGTTTTGTGCACTTTTTATTACTTTTTATTACGGAAAAAAATCTTAAAAAATATGACTTCGTATTTATATTAAACCCAACAGATTACTGCGTTATCTTGATCAATAATATTAGTAAGCATATTTAGGCTCTGTATAATCAAAAAATTTGCCTACGCTAACGCTTAAACACGAAAGGAAACTTATTAAAATGCAATCAGATTATGAAGCGCATAACAAATTTTCATCATTTTTATTAAAAAAGAATTTTTTAACTCAACTACTCATATTGCTGCAGTTATAAAGCAATTATAGCAATCATTTATATAAGACTGAGAATACAATACTAGAAACGTTAGCTTAGTGCATCTTATATCTAATTGACATTTTCCTGATAATTCGCATTTTCCAATATTGGAGGAATTTCAATTTTACCTCGCGGTTTCGATCGCGAAATATATCGAATGACGGCCGTCGAATCGGATGAATTGACCGGTGCCGAAGCTCCGGAGCTGCCGATTTCTGATTCGTTGCGGAGCCGTTGCAAGCGGCGAGATAAACCGCAAAAGGGTAATGCGGCGTCGAAATTGGTTGCACCGAGGCAGTCGGCGCGGCGCCGCGAAAATTATGGTGGTAACAGCACCCGGGTGGTTACCAGCCAAAACAACCGGAAAGATCCCTGTCGAAACACCGCGAAATTTCCACCCCACATTTCGCCTCCCTCTTCCCTACCTCCCATTGCCAGCGCTATTGCTGCGAAAACCCTTGTAATCTTTCGCTCACGGAGCGGCGCGTAATTAACGCGCACGGCTCGATCGACCGAAAAATTTCCGGGGTTGTGCCTGATTCTGGCACGATTGCGATTCAGGGCGAAACGAGAGAATTGCTATTATAAGCATACACCTCTCTTCGCCATGTTTCCTTTAGTTTACATTATTCACACATATACTCGCTTTCGCCCTTGTCGCTTTAAAGAAAATCGCCCGATATAAGACGTATCGGGAAAATAAAGGATCTATTATAATCCGAAAATTTTTATATAATATGTAAATAATTTTGACCACATGTACATATTAGCTTTCTATAAACATTTAATTCTAGACAGAAAAAATAAAAGAACATGTATTTTTTTGTTTTCAAGGATTTATAATAATTAGAAAATAAATTAAAAATTAAATTAATTAAAATAAAGAAATAAAATTAAAATTGTTTATTTTTTATTGAAGTAAAACAACGCGATAATTAAATTTGAATGAGGCACTGCAATACTACGTTAAAGACATACTTCTGGAACAAAATTTAAAAAATTAGCCTACCTTTTTTATCTTAATAAAAAAGGATTATTCTTTTTGTGTGCTTCCCCAACGGAATTAGATCTTTAATTCCGAGAAGTACTTTGCGTGAGGAAAAAAAATGGAACGCTTTGACCGCGAACAGAAGCGGTAAACCAAGAAAAACTTTACGGTTCCGGCAGTCTCTTTCGTTTGCGCTCATAGGAAAACGTGAGCCCTTCCGCATTTTTTGCACGCATTTCCAGAGGGAGAAAATGGCCTAAATTCTTCGTGGCACGCGTTATTACCTCGTTCACGTCTTGAAAGGACACCGGGTGCGATTGTAAAAGATGTACGGCTGTGCCTGTAAGAGCGAGAAGGAATAAACGAAGAATAAACGTGGCTCGGTAACAAAGGGTTTAAAGAAATCTCGTCTCGAAGGAAATCATCCCGCATTGTCGCGGCTGCCGGATCTGTATTTGAATGTATGCCTCTGCATTTTTCATGATTTGCCAGACGGAGATATCTCAGCGTCGACGATGAAGAGGACACGGCCTTCAAAACGTCGAGAATTATAAATAATAGAGCATCTGTCTACTGTCAGAGATGGATGAAAAAACTTTTCATTTATATATATATTTCTACCAAAAATATGCATATAATATAGATATATAAATGTTATATATTATAATATATATAATATAATAAAAAAAATATATAATATATTATAAAATACTAACAGCATATTGATTACGAACATGAAGCAAATATTGATACAATATAAAAATATCATGTAAGTGTTTATTGCATGCAGATTTTCTCTGCATAAATTTCGTCTTAAAAACTTCATTAGAAGAGGGGATTATCAATTTTTATAATCACTTTCCTAAATTGGGACAAAGATAGAATAAGCGTAATGACGACGTCTAAGGAGAATTCTGGGATGTAACGAAAATTACGACCACGTGGCCAAAACGGCAGCCAGAGACACTTAGGCAACTTGACGTAGTACCTAAAACTAGACTACATGACTTACATCCGTCATAGGAATTTGCGCGAGCACGTCGCAAAGCGACTGCAGCAACTGTGTGACATGCAGGCAATATATAGTAGTGCGGCCCTTAAATGCCGACCGGCTTGTTGAATCGCTAAATTCATCCCTCGTGTAGCTTTGAACGAGACCTCCTCTCTCCTTCCCCCTTTGCCACGAACGTATTCGAACAATATTCGCAACAAACATTATGCGATGCTGCGCGTAATACGCGCGCTGCGACACGCTTCTTGCAAATATTGGCCGAACGTGTGCATCGCTTTCGCGCGGCTCTCCTGGAGTCCGAGTGCAAACAGCGTGCTTTATGAAAATCGGTTAACTCGAAAAAAATAAATAAACGCGATCGGTGGAGGTAGAGAGCCGCGCGATGTTTGGTTGCACCTCTCATTCGCGCGATATCGTCTCGCGGAAATATCGAAGGCAGGTGTTTACACGAGCGAGTCTCTTGCAATTCGCGAGAGAAAAAGAAAACAACGAAATCTGTTTGGTTCAGCTCAGCGACGAATTTTCTTTCGTCGAATATTTTTTCTGACTTAAAATGTTGACAGTCGTGTTATTTTTTTTAAATATCAACTCTTTTGAATCCCCAACAGATCAACGTTCGAGGGATAATATTAGGAAACCTCTCAATATTCGATAATTTCTTTTTCAAAATGACTTCTATATATAATTCATCGTTATCGCGTTTACAAATTAATTGTTGCGCAAGTAATTGCATCAGAAACAGTATTATTTGCGATAATCGACGTTTTGTCGAAGAACTGCTGCGATCGCAATATTTCGTCGTGTCGTGTAATAAATCATCTCTCGCCGATTATATTTCGTTTCGTTGAATGTAACACGGACGGATTTTATTTCTAGCCGATGATTGATTCGCGCGCCCCGCCCGACGCGGTCGCGCAATTTATAGCTAGCAATAATTGCGCCGCGAAATGAAGTGTATTACGCCTGAGCGCAGTAATGAAACGATGCGGGTATCGAAGACGCATCGGGCTCTCGTCTGCGGAAAACTCGTGTGTTAGCACGCGATAGCGAATTAACACGCAATACGATAATCGCTTAAGTAAAGTTCGAAACAATCGCTTTAGATACATAATTGTGTTTTCTCTCCGTGCAACGAGTTCTTTAGACAGCGAAATTGTCATTGAAAAGAAGAATGATAAATTCGCAATTACATTTATATTCACAGGAATATATAAAAAACTTAGGACAATGCAGAGAGAGAGAATGAGTTCTTTAAAAATATGATATAAAAATATTTTATATTTCCACGAAAGAGAACATACCATAATTTTTAAAATTATTGAGATATTAAAAAAGTTTTGTTATTGTGACATTT
Organism: Prenolepis imparis; assembly: GCF_030444845.1. Lineage (NCBI taxonomy): Eukaryota > Metazoa > Arthropoda > Insecta > Hymenoptera > Formicidae > Prenolepis > Prenolepis imparis. The sequence continues at coordinate 14,414,740 of NW_028141162.1, read as the reverse complement.
TTTTGATTAATTTTTCATTTCCAAATTTTATTTTTCAATTTCAATTTTAATTTTATCTCGGTTCTTTCTTTGATCAAATAAAAATGCAGAAACACGCATAAAAATTACAATAAAAATTAAAGTTAAAAAAGTGATATTGAAAAGTAAATTATGTTAGAAATTCAAATAGAAAACGTAAAATTTACATTTACAATAATTTCGCTTGCTTTTATTTTGTCTCATAAGCTATTTTATTCTATTCATTGCTATATAGTCAAGGATTTTTAATCAATATTATAATTTAAAGTTTGATTAAAACCAGCTGTTAATTCTACATTTAATTTTAGAGTAAACTACGTGACTCTCCGCAACATGTTACATCAATGTTGTTAATTTAACTTTATGTGTGAAGCGTTTTAAATAATAATCAATTGATTGCACACCCGGAATGCTCTAGTTGCGGAAATCCGACGCACAAAATTGTTTTCGAAATATCACACACGGTCTTTAAGCACGATCACGTTTTTTTTTATTTTCTGCGCCAAAAGAGAATCGAGATTCTTGCGAAAGAATCTGACGCTTTGTACGAATCGGTGGCTACATTGGGTTCCTTTTACCGCGTTTTTTTACACGCGGGAGATCTTTATCTATGATTAATGGAAACTACTGAAATAAATATCGGAAAAGCAATCAGGTGCCCTCCTCCTTTCCATTCATCTCAAAAATGGAATAAATAGAAAAGACGATTTCCACCGAGTCCTTCGGACGGGATATATCGGTTCTCGGTCGAACTATAGTTTCGGTACCGAGTGCAATCGAAAGCAGTACGATGCCTATTTGAGTGTACGAGAGAGAGAGAGGGAGGGAGATGGTAATAGACTATGCTAATGACCAACTAGGCGAACGGTCTTTCGATTCATCTTCAGTTGTGAACGCGATCGCGGTTTGGCAGTTTGCCGCTGTGCAAGTGCACTTGACCCGATTCAAGTCGCGATCGCACTGCGGAACGAGGAAAAAAAAAGAGAGGAAAAAAAAAGAAAGAAAAACGCGACAGGAAATCGATCGACGGGAGCTTCTTCGTCTAACGTTGTCCGACCGGGTTTTAATGGATTTGCCCGAATGAAGAGAGAATATCGACAGGAATTAGCCTCTTCACCTCGCCGTCACGATGAATGCTCGATATTACAGAATTAACCCGCTACCGTAAAGCTTTTCGGGAACAAGTGATCGGAGATTAAATCTTAGATTGAACCCTGTTGCGGAGAAATAATAATCGATGTTGTCACGGAATGTAAAACAATAATGATTTATAAATTGAATTGTTGATTGAAATATGAGCTTTTACGAATATCGAAATGACGCTTTAGATTAACAATAATGTGAAGAAGTTTTAGTTACATTTCTTTAAACTCTTTAAAGCAATATCAATATATAAGAAGACTGTATATTATTTTTCTATTTCTTTTATTAATTTAATAAATAATATAATTTTCCATATTTAATGCTGTCATATAATAATAGATTAAATTTTTGTTATAGCGTAATTATTAATCTGTTAATGCGCTTCTGGTAAAATTAATACACTACGATAAGATTTCATTTCGTTGTAGAGAATTAATAAAAATTAATAATATGCGAGATATAAATGAAATTATATTGATAGAATCTTTTGCAATATTTGCCATATTGAAGCGAATATTTCTTTCTTTCAAGTATCTGGATGAATTATTTTCATGCGGATTTAAATGGATTAAATGTAGCAAATTACATCGTAGGACTGATAAAAAGAAATTATTGTACGCAAGATATAATGTACTGTAATCCGTGTTAATTTCGCGACAATTCAGAGAGAATTAATTATTCATGATATTCATGTATTTGCATGAGTTATGGGTATTATACGCGTGTGCGTATTATATATTATAATGATTAATAATAACTGACAAGGCATGCGTTGTGTAACAAAGGTTAATTTGCACACTTGCACACGACACTTCGGCCGAATTTAATTTATATAATGTTTATGTGGTCAAATATTATGTTTTATTAATTCGAATTCAGATTCAATATATAGCACTGGACTTTTATCTTTTATGTTATGTCAATTTCAATATAATGAGCATAGGAAAATTTTCGTTTATTTTTCGTTTCTCTTTTAATTATATTTAACGTAACGCATAAAAAAATTAAATGCGAACCTAAACTGTGCAGAAAAATAAGAACACAAATCCGGGGATGTATTGTGTTAAATTTTTGAGATAATAAATTAGTGTAGGACTAATGTGCATTGTATAAAATCCTGTTAGGGATCGTTAAGGATATTTATTTTCCCATCTATTGTAACGGTATCTCGTTTGTTGCATACAACGAGCCATATCCTTATGTTACCTCTGTGTCGCGGTTACCACGGGCAAAACATAATTCCGATCTTTTGCATCGTCCTAGTTACAGTGCATATGACATCGAGCGTCTCGTTTTTCTCAAGTAATTTTCCCTTTATTTTTGATTGAGAAGATATAGAAACATCAATATAATATTTTATTTCAGTTTATATTATATTTCAATATTTAATGTTTTATTTCAGTACATAATATTTCAAGTACAACTTACGCGATACTTTTCACAATATATTTTTGTTTGTTGAACTGAGCTGGATAAAAATTGGATGAAAAATTGGATTGTCATTTAATTTTTAACGTCGCATATTCTAATCAAATTAAGAGAGATTCGAGTTATAAACTTAATTAAAGTCAACTAAAAAAATACCGAGATTTATTAGTTATTTACACATTTAAATATTAATTTTCCAAAAACCTTTGCAAAATATATATCTCGTTTGTTCCTGAAAAACTATCTATAATCCAATTTTGAAGCAATCTCCGCTCTCTTCTCTCCCGGTTTGGATTGTAACCTCGATTAAAAAATATACGCGATACCAAGCGACGAGGATAATGAAACTCGACCACGTTGCATTAACGAGTAATATTATAATAAAGCGAATTTTCATTTATTCTTCATCATAGTAATAAAATGATACAGAATGTCTGCCATATAAATTAAAATATGTATAAATTAAAATGTGTCAACGTAACGTGATTAATTTGTGCATTTCATAAAAATTAGAAAATTCGCAAACCCGAATATGATTGAGAGATAAATGATTTGCTATCACAGTTTTATATGATATACATATATGCATACATGCGTTAGAAATATTCTAAACAGTATTACGAATTTTATCGGTGCTTTGCGAAATATGGTGCCTACTGTCAAGACTAAAAAAATTAATGGATGGAATCAAAAATATTTTTGAAATCTACGCGAAGGGTCGGCAAGTGCATTTTCGTGTTTTCTTAAAGAAAGAAAATTTATATACTATATCGGCTAGCGCATTTGTGGAGAATGGAAGTAAAAATCCGTAGTAAAAAGTGAGTATATAGCAACCGGTTACTTCGGCGTCCGAACGCTCTCGCGTTTGTTACTACAATTTAGATCGGCTCAGCGTTTTTACAAGTGTCATATAAATGAGAAGTCCATAAATTGGCGACGAACCGATCTCTCCCGCGGATACGGCGCGCCGCGATTTTATACGGAAACGTAGCCGTTCGTTCGTATTTATGAGACCACATTTATGCTACTGCACTTGGTATTTCCGTGGGTTAATTCGGTCATAAATACACGTAGAGACGTCCTTACAGTGATAATCGTGTTCCTTGTATGTGTGCGAATACGTGTTTATTGTGTATGTCTCACATATGTACCGAGCTCATGTGCACGGAATATCTCTCGGCATCAATGAACACTCATGGCAAACTAAACTGGAATCTCTATGAAATAATCAACAACAATAAAAATGTATAAAATATACACACGCACGCGCATAAACAATAAAGAAATGTTTATTTTTTCGAAACGCGCTATTTTTTCAGTGTTAATATACTGGTTCTATTTAAGAAAAATACATCTAATCTAAAGATCGATTAGAGAGATTGAAAAGGATGAAAAATTAATGTTGCAAAAATCTCCAAGCTCTCAAAGTTATGTATGTAAGGCTCGTAACCGGTGCGTTAGCGAGCTGTATAAATGGAAAGCGCGGGATTACGACATGCACAAGTCCATATTTATGCTAATATTAACACTATAGCGCTCATTCATCCCAATAAGCGCCGTTAATGCACTTTGAGACTCGCGAAAATCTGCGCTGCATAATGGATGAATAACGTCGACGTCGGGGCGTTTGTACGTCAAATAACCCCTGATTTAATCGCGAATTTGCATTCGCTTGCTTAATAGACGTTTTGCAATTGTTGATTCACGGTAATAATAACGGATGCCAGTAATATAATTCGCGCAACCAATCTAATTCTGAAATATGTGTCAAATTTATTTAGAAGCAATATTTTGCCGGAGTAATGCCGGCGAGATGTTATCGCATCAGTATAACCAGACCAGACGTCTTGAAATTATTATTTATGTAAATCAAATTCTCGCTACAATTCTCGATAAAATCATTTCTTGTTTCCGAATGAATTACATAGGTACACATTTCTGTTGCGAGGCATTTCCATTCTGTTAATGATATTTCATCAGTCGCAATAGCCTGAAACTTGCATTTGACTGTTATATTGAAATTTGAAGCATAATACAGGTCGATAATTGCATAACCTTCTAATCCGGCACTAATTTCGCGAATCTTTGCGAGAAATCTCGTGGTACTGATGCGGGGAGAGGATTTTCGTTTCGCGGCGGTAAGATGGCGGAAATTAAGTCGCGCCAGGGACTTATGCAAATTGCGGATCATCGGGAAGGCAAGCCGATGCGGTATTATCGTTTCACGTTCGAACAAGCCAACCATCGTCGGCCGTTGATCCGCGATATTTAAAATTGAAATAGAATGTTCCGCTCTTTAATCGATGCGACTCTGGAACGGCCAATCTTTTCCCTTTCCTGCCTGATAATCGAGAATGAATCAATTTGCAATTTAGGAACGTCTTTCAAGATCAATCAAATTTATATTATCGACAATCAGGCAATAAAAAGTATTTTAAAAAAATGTTAACGCTTGAAAAATTTATTATTATTTTTATATAATGTTTATTAGTTTTCTTACTGACATTGTGACTACTTCTTTGTTCAAGAAATCTATTTAGAGCGCATATTCAAAATTTTGCAGATTCCTCCTGTGACACCTTTAGACTGAGGAAATATGGAGTGCATAATAAATCTCATACCGTTGATATATCTCGAGGTTTAATATGTTAGTATCATCCTTTTTGCGCGTTTATGTTATGTTACAAGCTAATGAAATAAAGTTGAACTTTGTCCGTGTTTATTCTCGACTCTGTTGTTAACAGTAAATGGCGACAAAATGGAGATATGCTTTTCATAGAAATGTTCGTAAATAATTACTAAACTATCATGTGACAATAATAGTATAGTTATATGGTTTTATTGGCTTTGTTTCGTGCAAAGGGAAAGTTGTGGTAGATAAGTTTGTGATAGATAAGTGTATGTGTGTGTGTCCTCTCTCATCTACCCGAGTATTTTTATAATATCTGTTCTATTCGAACTTTACAAGTTTTTTATACGACATAAGTTTTATTCAAAACTTTAGTGCACGATATTCGTGAGAAAGTATTTGTTAGAGAGTTATTACGTAATATTATATCATACTATCTACTGCAATAGAAACTTTTCAGTGTTCTTCGTATATTTTGAGAATGTAAAAATTTTTCATTTTACAGACATGAAAAGCACTAAAAACTTTCGTTATCATGCGCGATATTAAAAGGATACGTTCTATGTTTTCATAATTTATTTCTCTTTGTGAAAAAAATTAAATTTTTCTCGATTGATATCGGCTTGATATTTTTCTAGTTCTTTAACGTTCGATACCCCGCAATTTTTTGCTAATTCAAAGATGTCTTTCGAACACGCTGATACTCCATTAATGAAAGAATAACGACGCATTATCGAGTTTGTGTTCGCGTTTCGTAGCTTGAGAAATAAATTTATTACGCGAAGCAATATATTATTTTGCGAAATTTCATAACTGAAACGTGTTTTATTACTCGATAACCGACTTCGGGGTTCAAGACGCGTGTAAACGTCGACGATGTGCGCGCGCGCAACCACTGTTGAAATGTTCCATAAATCAAGGCGATCTTGACTTACTGCAAGTATCCCATAAATCAAGAGGATCTTGGCTTGGTCGCGAGTAGCAACGAGCGCAGTGCTGGCATGTAGTTTTGTTGCGTATCAGCGTTTGCGCTCTATTTTGCTTAGCAGCTACCCTACACCGGTAAAACTCTACGAGGGAAATCGATAAGCCGTCAAAACCTCTTTGGCGCCGAACGTAACGTTGGATAGTTTTCGAGGCGTCCCTCGTCGGTGATAGGTGATACAAACACTTAGATATTTATGCAGTACTGATAGTAAAATGCGGATCGCAATTGGAGTATTAACCCGTTCCCCGAAAGTATATTAATCCCGCCAAGTTTAAGAGTTTTTATATCACCGCTCTTATAGGAGGAAGCGATGAGAATTCTTAGCTCTATGGAAAAAATTTCGTTCCGAATACTAGCGAAGAAATAATAAGTTTCTCAGCGATTGTCGTAGTAGTGTTTGATATCTGTCAAAAATTCGCTTGAGAATTAATTTTAAGGGTTACGTAATACCCAATTTCCACGAGTTTCTCCTTGGTGAGAACACTTTAGTGGCGCGTCTATGTCGCCTAATGCCTGAAGATAAATGAGAGCTTTCAGGCGACGAACCGTCACGTGCGTGCTATAATATCGCGGAAAGTGATTCGTGTGAAACAAGTATGGCACTAATTTACAATCACATAACGTTGAACATTCTATACACGTCTATATAGTTGAGAAATAAATTGAAAATTTCACTCGCAGAAAAATTATTTCGTCGTGTCAATCTTCTATCTATTGGAAAGAAATCTAAAGTCGAGAAAAAAAAATAAAAAACCGAACAAATCGAAACATTAATTACAAATTCACGGGGAAATCCGCCGTTAAAGTAGTTTTCGGTAGTGACGAATCACCCCTGTATACGTAATCAGCTTAACTAGGAGTTTTCAGTGCCGATCGCCTGGGAACGGATCTGTGATTCGGCGAAAAAGTTTCCGGTCGGTTCTTTTTCATGCGGCGATGGTTTTTCGAGGGCGATCGCGCACGCCGGTGTGCCGGATGCTCCTGGGAAATCGGCAGGATATCGGAAGCAAGACCAAGTAAACAGGCTACTATTGAGCGACGGCCTGGAGAAATTAGCGAAGTTGCGCTGAGAAGATTTAAATAAAGCATCCGCAAAGAAAATGAAGGGAACCGAACCATTCCATTTCCCCGTTCCATTCTCGCGCGTCGATCTTTTTCCGCTGGACTTTTTTCGGGAAAGCAAAGAATTAAATCTTGGAAGTTTGGTTTCTTAATGGAAAAGTAAAAAAAAAAAGAAGAAATGAAAAGAGTCGCGCGATAACATTAAAGAGATCCAAGCACACTCATTCCAAGCGCAAGGCGCTCACCGCGGTCTGAGAAGCTTACAGCTACGTGAAACTTTTTCGCGTAGTATGTAAGTACAAAATATAGCTTTGAAAAATGCATAAAATCTGTAGAATATAAATATTTCTCTTCTTATACGTAACTCTTTAAAGTTATATCTGTCATGTTGAGATTGCATGAGCATGTTTTATGTACCATAAAATTATGAGTCCTATTATAAAATTAACAGAAAAATTTAACTTGAAATTAAAATTTTTCTGCTTTTTTTGATCAGAGAAATATAGAAAGTAAATATAGAGATACAGATTTTCAATATTAACTAATATTATTACGAACATTCTTTCTCTCTCGACAATTTTTAATTAACCGAGGAGAAAGAAAAGCAAGTAAATAATGTATTTATGACAATTGCTCCTGTGTAGAATTTTTATAAAATACGAGAATATATGTTAAAATAAGCCGGATAATATAATAATTATTTTAAATGTTTTTTGCAATAAACGAAATAAATCAAGGTTTTTATATAAAAAATAAGGTATTATTGCAACAAACTACTAACAGCCTAATGCACTTTAACGATGAAAGCGTATTACGACAGACACTTCACAAAATTGAAGTATTAGATTATATCGATGAGGCAAGCGCGTAATTTCGTTTCTATAATCTACGAAACGACACACAAAGGGCGCAGCGATTTCGCCGGCATTTCTTTTCCTCTCATAGAAAACGAACACCTGCAAACGCCTACGCGAGTAAACTCCTGAGAGGGAACAGGGGAGATATCGACTGAACAGTGAGATATCGAAATCAAATCAGTGCCGAGTAAACAAGAGAGGACGAGGTGAGCACGTAAAGAGAGAGAGAGAGAGAGATGCCTCTCAAAGAGAGGTCCTGCAGGATAGAGTCCTGCGAGTCGTACACATCCGCGGATAACTTCGTGACCAGAGGGTTCGATCCCTTGAATCTCGATTGTATTATGAGAACTTACTCGTTTTCGTCCTGGGTCCTTCTAACGGTAGCTGCGCTCGCGGAATCTCGCCCTTTATTTCCCTCCCTTTTCCCTTTGCTCCCTCCTTCCCATCCCTGTTCCGCATCTGGACCAATTATGCGGGCTGTTACACGTACGTGAGAATTCTCGATTCATCGCGATAGAGCATTTCGATATAAGCGTGTGCTCACCTGGGGAATTCGAGATATGGAGAGAAATTAACGCGATCCAATCTCGTTGAATTTCTTTAGACGGACCCCAGGTGCCGTTTATATATTATAATTGAAATCTCTCATATCTTATAGTTTTTTTCACCCTGATGTAAATTATTCATTGTTTTGCACATCCACGCTTGTAATCTCGAACGTATTATATTCAATTTTCTGAATATTCGCGTATTTAACTTAATATGTTTCTCTATCTCACCTCGGATCGAAGGATTTCACATTCTCCCCCAGTTCGATTAATGCTAGCTGCAAGATCGTCTTTTCGGTGGAAAAAGTTTCGAGTTTAGCTCCGTCAGGATCAACGGCGAAATTAGCGGAAGTCGAAGTTTCCGAAGCGAATTTTCTCCGTCCCGGCCATGCCATAACAGCCGGTCGCAATTTTTCGCTAAATTTGTCCCAACCCATTTTACTCGAATCGTCGTATCCTTCCTCCCTTTCGCTGTGTAATTTCTGAGACAAATCTCAAAATTACCTTTCGCGGCGCGAATCAACGCCTTTTGTGAAGCGAATAGTCTTTCCGCGGATTAACTAAATGTACGAGTTCACGAGTGCGACGGTAAAATTAATCCTCCGATGCACTTTGAGAGTTAAAATAATCCTATATGCTTCCGCGAAATCTTCTCGCGAAGTACAATTTTAGTTATACTTATCCACATTATTTGGATTATTCCAGTAATAAAAAGACTAGTTATTATTCTCTCTCTTCTCTCTTTAAATTATTATTTTTGTTATATGTAAAATTTTTAGAAGAAAAAAAATTTGTTTTAATTTGCCTTTCGAATAGTAAAAATTGAATTTTAGCATCAATGGATTTCTATCTTCTTCAATAACGCGAGGAATTAATGTCGCAACTAGAGCGTTCGGTGCTTTTAGGACGGTTTACTATTCGCGCTGTAAAGCGCACCCGGGTTTCGATCGGTAACTTTGTAAAGGTAATCCATCGGATTTTAGTGTCGTGTAATAAAATCGTCGCGAATCGTTCGGGGTTTCGTGCGCGACGGCGCAATTTCGCGCGTCGAATGAATCCTCTCGGAGAAGGGAGAGAAGTCACGGGGAAAGGGCTTTCTCCTCATTCGGTGATGCGGCAGCTCGCGTTGCATCACAATCGAACAGATGGTAAAGCTCGTCCAGGGTGCGATCGTTCGTCCACGAGGATTGCGAAACCATCGAGTGTCGAATATGTTTGCAAGCGATCACGTGCGAGTTCTTCCTTTTTTTCTCCCGATTGCATTCGGATTCAGCTGCGCAGCGCGTGCTGAATGGTATAAAAGTGACCGAGTTTCCAAAAAAGATCTGCGAAATTGCGTCTATAGGTCTCACCTGAACGCGAACGTTGCGGATAAATATTTTACGGCAATATAATATAATATATAATCACATTTTATGTTACGATTACGAACCTGACACGATTTGATTTGATATGATATAATCTGCGATGATATTCTGTGTCAACAGGATATTTGTCAATATTTTAAATTGTGTGAAAATTATCATCATTATTTTTTTATCTTACGTTCTTTTAGTAATTAAAATATCAAAGTACCATTATGGAACAATGTCGATTTCTGATTTGATTCAAATAAAAATGTATATTGATCCAATATCTGCACTTGTCATTAATTTTATAATAATTATATAATTAATAACGATCAATAATAAACAATGAATAATAATATCGTATCATAAATATCATAAATAATATCATAAATTATACGATGAAAATTCATTGTGTAATAATGTTCTCTCTATTTACTAATAATGTAATGAAGATCTACATGTGTTTATAAGAGAAATTTGAACTCTGATAAATAATAAGTGATTTAAAGACATATAAATGTACAGTGATTATAAAATTAACAAGTTAATGATACTATAATTTTGATGATTGCTTTTATCAAAAAATGACTAGGTAATTGTAAGTTTAAATAAAAATAACTTTTTTTTATTCTAAACATACTTAAAAAAATGGTATATTAGTTTTGACGGAGATAATATGGTAACATTATAATAATCACTTAATTTAATGTAAAATGAGTTGTGTAAATACCAAAAATTAAGTAATTTCGCAATCTGAATTGAAATTCTTTTTGACCCTCTTTCGCCAAAAAGCGATGAATAAACTAAGCAAATACGAAAGAACGCAATCCCATGCCGCAATCTAGTAGCATTACACGTTGAAAGTATAATTAATTTCATCCGAGAATTATTTTACGAGATTTCTGAAAAATGTTATTACAACGTTCTGACTATATGCCTGGCTTCTTGAAGTTCGCGAAAATATCTCGTTTCGTGCGGAATATGTTAGGTAGCGTGTCCGGTGGTGGCGTTATACCTTAGCTGCGGGATAAGGCTTTAATTAAACGAAAGGTAATTTGCTTAAGTGAGTGCGGCGCTTTTCGAGGCGCGCATATATATTCCGGGACAAATTTCGTCGCGCGGTTTCTTTGTAGCTTTTGCGACAACGGGTTGCACAGAACAAGGCTCGGCTAATAAAATGAAAATTTTATTCCATTTACACATTCCACCACCTCCCTACCCGCGTTCTCCATTGTTCCCGCATGCTAATATTCATGAAGATCCTCACTTCGCGGCTTCGCGTTTTTACAATTAAAGAATATATAAGAATTTAATGCACTAGAACGTTTGCCTATGTATGTGCTTCGATTCTGCAGAAATGTCTCTTTTAATCGTTCGCACATTTTTCCTATAGAGTATACGGTGGTAAAACATTCCATTGATTTTAATACGTTTCATATATATGTATTTTAAATCGCTTGAAAAAAATGTTATTTAATAAATCAATCAATCAATCAAGTTTCTTTTTCTGCTTTTACGCTTGACACAATATGCAAAAAAAATATGAGATATCTTTTTCGAATTTTTTTCTTATTATCGAATGCGTACATGTTTTCTGTTATCGTTGCGGAAACGTCCGAGCTTCCATCAGCCCCGTCAGCAACCGTTGAAAGGAAGACAGTAAGCAATATTTTACGTATTACGACAGATAGGCGGGGGAAAATAAGCAATATATTCTGCATGAATATATTTTGTTGACTGACCGCAACGATACGTCAGAGCGGAGAGTTTCAACCGATGCGAAAGCCTCGAGGCGCTTCTGATATCGGAAGTATTTCGAATACTTGGAGAATATCGGATACCCAAAAGCTAGATGTATACAACGCCTCGAATTACAAGTAGCTTCGGGATTTCGAGACGCAACTCGATGCTCTGTATGCATTACCATTGAAATACCATGGAAAGTCCACGTCCATCCTAAATGTATTCGCGTTTTATCTTTTATATTCGCGCGAAACCATCATCGCGAAACCGATCCGCGCGCTACAATAGTTACTCAATATAAGCTATTACAGTTTATTGAATACGGTCGTAAACATAAATCGCAGGCTTGCCGACTTTTTGCGCTATGTCAATAAAAAATATCAGATAAAATTATCGAGACAAATAGCTGTCACTCTCTCGTAAGAAATAAAAAAAAAATTATGATCCTTCGCAAATGATTAATAATATACGTGCTACAGGTTTCTGGTACATCTGTTTTTAGTAATTTTCACTCTTGTAAAAATTGTGTAAAAATTAGAGAGAGAGAGTATGTGAGATACTCAAGTTAAACCCTAAGTGGATAAGAGGCTCGGTAATAACGCCCTTATGTTATACTTAACAAGAGGGTTAAACGTTGGCTATGCTCACGGCGATCATAGCGCACCGATGCACTAGCGAGATGCGGTATGCAAAATCAGCAGGAAGTGCCTGGCGAAGTGCCTCGCGGATATGAATTAGAGAGACTCGAGTACGCTGCCACATGTCGGGAAGCGGAAGTGGCGGCGGTGACGATGACAGCGGCTGTGGTGCACGGCAGAGATGCTGCGGTGGCACTCATATGGTGAATGGTGAATGTCTGAGTGACTGATCAGGCATCATTGATTCGAAAATGAGGAAGAAAAAAAAGATGCTTCCCATCAAAAATTAATATTCGACCATATTAGTCCCTTGAATGCAAATCTGATTTAAATATTCGACTTTTACGCTGAAGATATGCAGGTCGAAAGAAAACAGGTACATTCGCAAATCGTGTCAGGCAATTATTTTGCTCCGTCGTCGACGATTCATCATATTGAGAAAATGTTCATCGAGTTATCCATTTAGGCACCCTTGGAAGAGTTTTTAGTCGCGCCGCAGTCTAGCTTTTCTGTCGAGATGTAACTGAAAGAGTGCGACGACCCGCAGCGACAATGGCAGCAGAAGTTGAATAAAATTCCAACGTATACAACATAAAATCGTCGACGGCAAGACAAATCGATGATTTACGTCATTTGGCTGTCTTTGTAGGTGTACATGTACTTCGGGAGAAAATACGCCTGTCTCTTCTTGGTAGAAGAAACGCGGAGAACTTTGAATATAAAGGACGCGCTCCGCTGCATCCCCTGACTTTTATCTATTTTCATTTTCATACGAGTGTGTGTTTTTTATAACGCGTCGACGATTTGACTTCGCGATATCGTTGCGTAATGCTTCGCGCGATGGCATAACACGTTATCCTTATCTGCGATTATCCTGCGAGATTTTTCGCACACGCCCTCACGGTTAATCCTGGCGAGGTGAAATGCGCGGAGCAGTACCGGGCATGCTTTTTACATTTGCGCAGTAAGCCAGCTAGTCTACGCCGTATACGATTAATCTGCTTTAACGTAGAAAAATAAATCAAGAAGGCGAGAATAAATGGGGGTGTCGCTGGTCGAGAGGGAAGTAATAAAAATTACGCGAAAGGGGAGCGCGGAGGAAAAAGAGATGCAGATTCTCGCGCGCGACTCGGTCCGGCGTCTCGATTAAAACTTTTTTCGCGAGAAGAGAGAGTACGCACAATATGTCGAATAAAAACATCACGTTTCTGTATATATATATATTCTCTCTATCTGATGGAAGAGTCGTCGGATATAGCGAGCAGTCTCGGAGTAGTTCGAAATAATTAAAATAATTCGCTCTTCCGTCGAAGATGATTTTTCTCTCCCGTCTCTCGATTCACTCTTCCGCTGCAAGTGCACCATTTTCCCCCCTTTGTTCTCTCATTAAACGCGTCATTATTATAATAGCTGTAATTTCCCTTCATAATGGCTGAAAATTTCGTACGATTCTGAAATAGAAATCTCATGGATTGGCGTACGCCTGTCAGAATGAAACTATCGGACCTTGAATGAGTTCGCGTAAACGGGAAAGGAGAGTATAATAGTATTGACTGGAGTGGGAAATAATTGTCGCGTTTAAGGCTGCACTGCTATTACCTCGTCGTGCACATCGCATAATAACTGTAATTTGCAATATTAAAAATTAATTTCCTAGTTAGAATATATCCCTGTTTCCGTTTTGATTTTCCGATGGAAAAGATGCTAATGAAAAAGGAGAGGAACAGAGAAAAGCATAACAGAGATAAAATAAAAAAAAATTATAATTATAATAAACTTTGTTCGGGTAGACGTAGATTCATTACGATGTTTGCGAGAATTAATTCTCCTTTAATTTTCCGCAATGCGTTACTAATATATATATATCCCAGAATCTTTGTCTCGAGATAAAATTACCGAGAAATGGATTCAAGAAGAAGATAACACCGTTGCCCCCCTATTGTTAATTATATTTGCCCTCGCGGGAGTTACGAGCAACGGTAGCTCGTTTATTACACAATCTAATTATCGAGCCTGGGCACGATCTCTTTAACAAAAGTGGACAGATGTTAAACAGCCGGAGAAGAGGGGGGAGAACGAAAAAAAAAAAATAAATAAAAAGAAAAATAATATTCGCCGGTGGATCACTGTGAATCATCCAGTGACCGCTTCCTCGCGAAATCCCATTAGCCGTCTGGTCTCTATACGCGTTCTATGGCGTTGACCCTCGCATTTACATATGCGGCGCAGGAAGCGTGGCCCGCAAAAGACGTCTAGCGATACGGACGTGCAGTAAATTATGACGAAACCTAAAACGGGAAGACCGCATGATAAACTAATTAGCCGGGGAAATTAGCGAGTATTCTCTTTCTCTCTCTCTCTCCACCAACTTGTTTGGTGAGCCGCTCCGCCGTGAGAGATTTCTAAAACGTTATTAAAAGCTTGTTTAGAAACAAGTTTCGTGATCACAAGGGGATGTCTATTCATCAACGAGACAGAGATGGCTATTGTTATAATGCAATATAAGATTAGTGTTAATTGAGATATATATTTCCCGAAATAGAGTTGATTAAACGCACAGCAATATTTTTCATATCGAAATTCATAATCAGAAGTTATCAAGAAGTTTTTAACATATTGATTATATGACAATTGTAAACATAAAGAATATGTTATATAATTTTTTAATATAAATTTTTAAAATGTTATTCTTTTTTAGTAGCATGCAGAAAATTTTAGTAAAAAATTGTTATACATTTTCTGTCATTATTATTTTTATCTCGATTTTCTTTATTTACAATCCGCTTTGATAATCCGCTATCAACTATCCGTGAATTTTGCACGCGATAATTACGTGAGATTATCGCGAGGATGCGCTTGTTACGTTGTCACAGTATAATCGTTAGCACGTGCGAATGGCTGGGTGTAATGATTGTATCAGTGATTTCACAGCGTTAAATGCGTACGAATACCATCGGCTCACGCATGTGACAACTGTCTAGTGCGATTTTGACGCAGTCGTTTGCGGTCCAGACTTCAGTTTATCGTCACTGGTTATCGGATACGTATAATGTACGACAGATTGTACTGTCGCTTGAACGTCATAGTAGATCCGAATCCGCAACGTGCGCGCGTAAACAAACGTAACGTTGATTTCACCGAATCATGTCAACAGACTAATGTGTCGATAGGATATTCTCAATTTTTTTTAATCGCAAATTTCTTGATCAAATAGTCTTCCTCTTTATAAAAAAAGGAAATTAATACGTATCTAATCAAGATATAGCAAAATTGAAGTTCTATCTCTGAAGTTTTAATTGTCTGAATATATTTTTAATTTTTGATCAGAAAAAACTCATAAAAAAGAGATATTAATAGTTCGAGTTATCTTGGGGCTTGCTTTCGACATTTTTTCCTACGATTGCAATTGTATGCCATGTGGAAATCCATATCTATATTTTCAATTGGATTCGAATTTCGGCGTTTTGATATACGATGAAGCTGAACTGGGAACGGGTATCACTGCTGGGGCGATTGCATTTATTCGGCGTTCGGCGGTGTCGGACTTCAAGTTCCAATTACAAAAGTCATTATTATTCAAGATGCGGTTGCTCTGCGGAGTTGTATTATGTCCATACACGGCCCCAGCGTTTGTTACACGAGGCGCGAGCGAATTGTGGAAAACCTATTACAGTACATCTCGATTCGATAGTATATGTACATATTTAGTGGTGGTTGTGAACCAACAGTTCTCAAACTGCAGCAGATAGCAACAACACTTGCAATTAGCGGTTGAATCATTTACCTATTATGCGATTTTAATACGCTATAATGCCTGCGACACTTGCAATGAATAATTCCAATTGGGAACATTTGTAGAGAAAAAAAATAAGTAGTTAAATGAACCAATTACATAAAAGTGTAAAATTTCTTCAAGAGTAAATGATAAATAAAATTTTCCAATTTTTACGCAAGCTCTTCCTTTCAGCTCAAAGTATACAAATTATGTGTAACTTTGATGTAATTGGCAAGAGAGAGAAAGAGAAAAACTTTTAATTTATCCTTATAAAAGTTTCGCACTTTCGTCTGCTATTGGTGCGTATATTTGCTTCATTTTCCTTCTCATTATCTCGAATTTTCTAAATTTTTATGAAAAAATTTAAAGTTAGATAAGTAAATCTTTCATCGAGAGCACTCTTCTGCCGTATCCATTTTCGATTAACTCTAACAGACGCAATTAGCCGACTTGTGCGCCAATTCGAAAGCAGTCAATCGCACACGACACTCGCAATGTACTCGCGATAAGTTTGTCGACCGAAGAGGAGCCGAGAGAGGGTGTGTTGGACGCGCCAGTCCATATAATCCGAATTAATCTAAATTTACGGGAGTTAACGGTTACGGTTCACGGGGCGTTGTGCACCCAGCGCGCACACCCGAAACTCAATTCAATTATATCATATATCTCGTAAAGAAATTATGTTCCATCAAAAAATTGGGATCCTGCTTTTTTCTCTACTCGTGAATTCGTCGCGAAAAACATCGCAATTGCGAACATTCGAGTTAATCACAAACGCATAAATAATTTCTCTAGACGTATGTATGTAATTTAATTAAGTAGAATTTTCGCGCTTGTTAACAGTCCGTCCCACACGGACTTATTACTTGTTTAAAAATAATGATTTTCTAGACCTAGTCATCGCATCATTTTCATAATGATAATTCAATTTGCATCGGCCACTCAAAACTCGGATCGTGCATTAATTTTTCATTTTTACGCGACTCGAATTTATTTGCATATTTTTTGTCAGCATGCGTATCATTAAAATATTATGTATTTGACACGATCAACGTGGACGAAAATTATACTAAACGAAACGAGCGATGCGTTAAAAGGTTCGCTAACGTGGAGGATAGTTTGGCGACCTCGTTAATAGATCGATGGTGATCTTCAATCGACGATCGTACTTGTAGTCACGAATATATCGAATGAGAATCTGCTGATCCGTTAATCTGTCGATCTCGCTCGCGCGAGTAATTAAAGAATTTTGTGCTTCCCATAACGGGAGCCACTTCAATCGGCTTTGCTCGAACTAATTAACTTTCGTCGATGAAAATTATCAACCGCATCAAAAATCAATTGGACGATCATGCGATTGGAGGATGCGGATATCATTATTTCAGAGTATCGTACATCAGAAAGTTCCATTATCATTTGTCAATTTATAAAATAAAATGTATAGTTCATTATAATGGAATCGAAATCTACATATTTATATATGTATATAATATCACAAAAATAAATGCACATTATTTTATGTATACGAGATCTATATAATAAATGTTAATGAGTGATTATATCCCATTAAAAAATGTAAGGTTAATCAAATTATTTGTGATTCCATATTTTTATATTTATAAAAGTTATGATATGTCGTGTAAATCTGCATATTGCATCGACAATAAATGGAACTGGCGTTTTCAGATGTGACGACTGTATTTATGATCATCGCTTTTGTCGAGAAAATCAATCACATCGGATAAAAAAAAGCGTCCCCGCGATAATAATAACCGCACGCGATTTTCCTCTCATTGCACATCTAATTATTTGTCATGTCAGCAAACGGCACGTTTACATTCTGAGCGCACCTTATATAATCGTTCGAACAAATTCGCGAATTATTCCGCGCGGACATGGCACATTCGTCAATTTCCATATAATTGACATTTCATGCTAATCTCGCTTAAACGGCAGTTTTTACGGAAAAGTCATTAAACGCGCAACACATTTCGCACAAATCCATGATGTACGATCGGGAAAGAAAAATAATATCTTCAGAAAAATTTAAAATTATATTCATAGTTCGGGAAATTGCGAAATTTTAAATAAAGATTTAAATTAAATAACGGCATAGCTCGTTCGTAATCTTATATGACAATCAATTTTTAATTGCAAGTTGAAGTTTTTAAATTTTATAAATATTTGGTAAGCACAACATTTTTTATAAGTCTAAGAAACATGGAATGAAGCATATAGAAAAATGTAATGTTGCATGTAATTGCATATAAAGACATAGTTAAAATTCTTTTTTATATCGTTTTTTAAATGGTTAATTTCTTTCTATATAATTTTGATCAAACTTACAAAGATTTTTAAAGTAACACATATTAAAATAATAAGAGAATAAAATATTATTTTATATAATTTATTCCAATTATAAGCTCTTTTAATTACATACATCGAAAATTTACTCGTAGCCAGGATTCAAAAAGAGGGAGTAAAATTTTAGCAGAAATTAATTGAAATCAGCGAACGCCATTATACTCACATAAAATATTCAATAAAAAATAAATGTGCAATAAAAATCGTACGATAAAAATTTTCATCCTGCGAGTAAAGGTGCAAATACGAGAAGTTTAACGAGTACATATAATTCATGTTCAACTGCAGACAAGTGAAATGCAAAAAGGGAGTTATTTTCTTTTTTCTTTCCACAAGTAATCGGATTCTGATAAAATGCACACGTGCATCTAAGAGCTCATCTAGTGCCACACAAAATGTATGGAAAATTGTATGCACACTATATCGCGTAGAACAGTGAAAGAAAGAAGAGAATTATCATTGCTATAGAGCTTGTGCAATCGAGTATAAGTTATATACAGATTGATGAAATAATATTTTTTATTCTTTTATTATTTTAATATTAGTGTCTTTAATGATCTTTATAAATTTGATTAAAGTCATACATAAAGAAATTAATTAATTAAAAAAATTATATAAAATTAAATGACGATTATGGTGTTAAGGCCTCTTTAGAGGCCTTCAGACAGTTTATAATTAATTTACGATACTCAAGATATATTTGCGAATTCAAGATAAAATTTTAATTATAATTTTGTGTTATATATTGTATACATGTATCCGGAAATATTTTTCATTTGTATTTTACGTGTCCAAATTTTTTCTTACATGATACATAAAATTTATAAACAAAATTCTGTCTTGAATTTCGTTTGCGAATTATAGTTCGTTTAAAGAGGTCTTTAGACAGTAAAACGGTTGATTATTATTACATCTCCGAGATCGCGCGCGCGCGCAACAAAGTTGTCGGCGCATTAATTACGCTTGCATTAATGTAAAACAAGCTCGTAGCATTGTTTTGGTCATTTCGAGTTGCGCCCGTTGAAATATGCTTGTTTAACGACTCGGCGATGCCGTAAATTTCCGATTGCTGCTGTGCATAGCATTGCGCGACGCATTCGAAACAGAATATATGAGACTGCCAAATAATATCTTTGTGACTCGTTCGTTTAATTAGATTTGCAATTTCGCAATCTTTTTAAATAATTCTTGAAAAGAACAAAATTTTCCAAAGTACATCGCATTACATATTTCGTATTCTCTATCACATTACGCGATCTCATTAAAACGATATATTATACATACGTATATCGCTTGATTATTATGATTAATTTCCATGTTAATATTTCATGTGCCGTTTGTGGTATTAATTATCATTAAGAGGAAATGTAGCGTAAGTCTTTCGACATAATAAAATTTTAAACACATCAACGTAATTGATTGCGTCTGTCGTTATTAAAGATTATCCGCTTTAAATGCAGCTGGCGAAGTTGCATTTCACAAATAGCATCGAAATTTCGCGAGAGAGAAAAAGGGAAGAAAAGAATCCCATCCTTATCTTGAAAAATTTACAATAAAAGGCACAAAATAATCACCGAGCATGTTGGTAGCTCGTCGTGGAAAAATATCTGCACGCATGGTATACGTGCCCTGCTACTCGAGAGAACAGTTTTCTTCGGGAATATCTACAGTTGGAGGAAATCGTACCATCACATCGTTGAAAAGGGTGGACGTTGGATGGGTCGGACCTCGGCGCGGAATTGTATTATGTTTCGCTAGAGCCGGTATAACAAAAACAAAATAATAATCGGCTGGTGTCTGCCCAGCTGTCTACAAATTACAGGCATACTTTATCGCAATCTCTTGTTCGCGTTTTTTTTTTTTTTTTTTTTTTCGTTTACGCCTTTTATTGTTAAGCTACACATTCAACGAAAACTCCCTATCCCGAAAGAAATATGTCAAATGATTATACTTTTCAGAAATCTTTTTCAATAGTGTTTAATTACCCTACATTCATTCGGCAAAAATTAATTGTAAGAAAGTGAATTTGGAATTACGTTAATATGAAAAATGTAAATAAATATGATAGCATTAAAAAAAATTGTTTTTAAATGAATTTTTTTACGTTTTTATATCGAGAAAATATTTATATTTAATTATATAATTATTAATTTAATGCTATATAAAAATTATGCAAATCTTCTAATACGTAAGCGTCTAAACAATTAAATTAAAAAAATTGTTAAAAAATGATAGTTTAATAAGGCCAAATATATATATATGCTATTTATTATTGATTACTATTTTCTCAACCACGGAATTAAACGAGAGCCGCGAGAATACGCGGTTGGGGTTTTCTTGCGGCTGACTATAAGTCGAGTTCGATCACTTACGAGGTCAGCAGAGTATACCGTGAGCCTTTCTAGCAGCCTGCACGTTCTGCCTTTCATCTTTGCGAGTCTTTCTTCCACTGGATATTACGCTTTTTCGTGGACCCAGGCAGAAAACGCGGCGCCGTTGGCGATATCGGGCTATTTCTATACGTTATCAGACGATCACGTAAGGCGGACGGAGAAACTCTAGCGAAAAACACACCATCTATGCCGGACAATAAAGCCGACAATGTGTCTCGTGTATGATTCACGCATTCTCTATTAAATCACTCGCTTCTTTAGGATAGAATAAAATCTTCGATTTATTTGCGATGTAATTGAATGTATGATCATTGTTAATAAATTCACAAATATATGATGAAATATTTGTTAAAATAAGACTCACATTAGATATTACAATCAAAATCTGAATAGCTCAAATCTCTGATAAATTAAATCTCTTTATCTAATTTTCCTTAATTTTTGTGGCTTAATAGAGGACAGAAAAGAGGACAGTAGAAAAAGAAATAAAATAAAATAAAGCTTTCGAATTTGAAATGAAAAAAAGAACGCAATTTATTATCGAACCAAATTGATAAATGGATTGCGGTGACGTTACACGAATGTAATAACGACCGTGAATTAAAATTTACCTCGGATTTTCCGGCTAGGAGTATCGCTTTAATTTTAATTTCCTGCGAGCACGCGTGCGAGAAGATTAAATCGTCAGCAAAGGGATATTCCATGCGTGAAAGGGTTAATGCACTGTGATAAATAAAGGCCGGGGTATATATCGTATCCCCCCCGGGAGAAGTGATCGACGCATGTATAGGGATTATCTTGTCGCGTAGATCAGTTATGGCATTTCTGACGAACTTACCATTGATCACATGTACGTTGACACTCGCTCTCTCCGCCACGGTAGGAACGCAACTGTAGTTTCCGGAGTCACCGGGTTTCGCATACGTGATCCTCAATCTGTCACACACAAAAGATAATAATTTATCGTTAAACTGTACGTAATACATGTAACTCGCACTGTGCATATCTGATTTTTGCCATCATGTGTGTATTAAATATTTAAGTTGAACATAGTAAATACGATATAAATATATTGCAAGACTCGAATCTTTATTGTTTATACAACAATAAAGATCGCACTATTTTCAATTAAATATAAATGTTGTTTTCACATTTATATATATATTTCTTTATTCTGTTTATTTTTTAGTAATAAATGTCGAGCATCTAAAATAAAATAACTTAATTTTCAATTTTTTTACTGAATTTATTTGCATGTTGCACGTGGGTTTAATTAAAACATTTTTTTTAAAAGATTTAAATTAAAATAAAATAAAAGAGATTAATCTATATCAAAGAAAAGGGTATAATAAAGAGACGAGTGACTTATATACGGAGGCAGAAAATTACTCGGTCGTTAAAGATGCCAGATATGAAAGCAGCCTTTTGAAGCTTGCTCTGTGGAGTTTTCTCATTTCTCTCGCAAGCGTTATCGAAAGAAAAAAAAATTATGAAGATTCATAAAAATATGAAAATAAAAATTTGATTTTTAAAAAATAATATATTTAAAATGTGATAAAAATAAAATTAATGCGGATATGAACATTTCCATGTACGAATTCGATAAAATATATCATTTTACCATTCACAGAATTGAATGCAGACTGCCAGGAAAACTTTCGTACATAACGTTCTAAACTATTACATTTTTTTACTTTATAATTCACATATATCATGAAAAAATTTCGTACTTTTGTGGAATTTTCAAAGGTATTCATAATTTACAACGAGATCGTTATCACGCGTTCCCATGCCATATACGTTAGTGGAGTATAGTTTCGTCAGGACATAAAGTACAGGATCATATAAAATAACTAATGATGCAACTAACAATAAAGTATCGTTATTTCAGTGATAATTATCCAACGACGTTACTAGCGGCAACGATCCAATTATCCATCCTGCTTTCTGCGTAATGCATCGTGCATACTTTTGTCGAAGGTATCCGTGAAATGCAAATTGCATCCTGTTACGTAATTCATAATGCGATTTGGAGGTATTTCTATTATAGTTATAGATAGCGATCATACATAAATGATGCAAGATAAAAAAAAAAAAAAAAAATTGCGTCATCCAAAAATAAGATTACAAAGGATATTGATTTAAATAGAATGATACATATAAACATATTTTCATAATGTAATTCATGCAAAAAAAAATTATGATATATATTGGCAGCAACTTTTAAAGATACTAACTATTATGAAATCGTGTTACAAAATAATTATTATTCATTTAATGATTATGACAGAATCGTTACAAGATTAAGAGATTTTTAATTTTATCGTCGAAATATCTTACGATATTTTGCTTCCTTATCGCAAACGTCCAAATTGATCTCAGTTTTTACGACCGTATAACATAATAGTGATCCCTTTTTCTCGCTCAGAGTTTACATTGCGTCCGACCAAACTTCGACCAACTCGTTCGACTGTAATAATCGAGGAACAGAGGAGCGGAGTATTTCTTTTTTTCCTGTTCGTTTTCCATTCTATTTGCTCGACACTCGTTACCGTTATGAACTGCAGTAAATCGATTTGATCGGATCGATAGGTATAGAAATCGGAACATGGGCTAAAGTTCTCGGGGTGTATCGCGTATCTGAAAGTTTTTGCAGGTGCTGCAAAAGCACAAGTCCTCAAATATGGGCATTAAATTGGTTCGAACGCGATGCACAGAGTACAAACGCAATACACAGAGAGATAAAATTTGGATTCGACATGAAGGTATATAAATAAACCGCAAGAGATAAAGTTAACCGCGTGAAAGTTAATTGACAGTCTGTCAACTTGACGAGAAATTAGTTGTAAAAGTAGTTTGAACACGTTCTGAATGATTCTGTTGCGTCAGAATAGAATTTTTTAATAAAATTTAAACGTTAAACGAATAAAAAAGCTATTCGAAAATTTTCTGACATTTTTACGGTTTTAAAATTCAATAATTATCTTTGCTAAACACGAAAGAAGTGTTGCAAAAATTTACCTCAACCGCGTTTTTCTCAGCATTTTTACTAGAAGAGAGAAAGATAAAAGTTTCTCATAAAAAGTTTTAATTAATCTCCAACAGATTTATCGATCACGAGATAATACCTATCTATCGCTTAATTATTCGGTAATTATTTTCACTGTTATAATCTCCAATATTTATTATGCATGCCATAATTGTCGTTTTCTAGATAAGAAGCGCCAAGATAAGTAGATACATAGTTTTGCTGCATCTATATAGAGATTGGTGGATTCACAAGTATATATAGGGTCATCCATTACACGATATATAACATCACGCGAAGAAGTTGCGCTGCTCCCAATAGATTATTGATTACTCATTTACTTCCCGTATTTCTCTCAGTAGTTAGCTTCATCGTGTAACGTCGTAATGCATCGCACTCGTGGGACCAATAACAACCGCTTAAGGTTACGTAACGCTGTCCCGCATATGCGGCTATACCGCCGCATTCGCGTGAACCAAATGTTTCGCGAAATAATTATTGCGATGCCGAGGCGCGAGACGGGTTATAGCAGATATCCTCCGATGGGATCCCGGGATAATGAAAACGTATAGCGACGCCGGAGACTAAGCTTCTCGACAACGAACACACCGTTCTTGGTATATGGGGGGATGGAAGGGAAGGTAATCTCGATGTGACGGAATAAAACGATATCCGGTTGCACATTATCGAAAGCTCGCACGATTTATGCGCGCGAAACTCTCAGACTTGAAAATCGACCTCGTAGATTAAACTCTCGCGCTTAACGTGAAATTTGAATATCTCGATCTCTTTATAAATGAGAATAATGTATTTACCGCGTCCTGGAATATATCATGTGCGACAATATTACTGCGGATAATATAATGCCTAGATAAATTTGTCATATCATTTTTGAAGCAAGAATTTGAATAGTTTAGAAGGAAACGCGAATTATAATTAATTGTTACATAAATTTAAAAATGATAACAGTGTAAATAAAATCTTAAATGTGTTAATTAATAAATCAAGTGTGTGTGTATTTTGTATATATTTTATATTTATTTTAATAAATTTTTGGAGATCGTTAAAGTTCTCTCAACCATTTTGACAGCGCTTATGTCTATTGTGAATAAATATATGCTCGCACGAAAATTTACTGACGGACCGTGTGGCACATCCGTGGGAATATTTCGACTGTGACCGCGTTACTTTCAGACAGTTATGTCAGATTTACCGAGAGCGGACGTGCGCACGACGGAAGTCGCGGGCCGGGCGGCTGGGCGGCAATTAATTCGCTTCTTGAGCCGCGGCCTCGTAAATTTGTCGCGGCGCGATGTGTAACGCGGAACGTCGTCGTGACAATCGTCAATCACGTCCAAAAACGGACGCGCGCGACGGACACAACGGCGACGGCGCAATATTTGGCCCGACACGTATAAGCGGTCCGGTCTAAACAGCTCTCGCCCGAAATGCGGGGCATGTCCGATGCGTCTTCACGGTGCGCAAGCCACGTGACAAAGGGCCCTATTTGTCTCGACGTTGCCCCGGACAATTAGAATAATCAGACGTCACGTGTGCGACGCCACGACGTCCTGACTCCTGGAATTCGTCTGGTTCCTCATTTTCGAATAATTTTTATCCCGAATACAAATTTCTATCGCAAATAAACGGAGTAAAGCACCAACGTTACACACCTTTGAGCGTTTTTTGTACATTTTTTGGAATATTTGTATCTTATAGAGTATACTTTTTTCGCGTTTGTATGTTGCAATTTTATATTTTAATTAGGTATATCATCTAACATTGCTATCTCATACAATATCTATAAATATCCTGAAGTTATAAAAAAAAGGATCTATATTTAAATAGATTTGAGATAGCAATATCCGTATCTAAGTATCAAAAATAAATTATCGCTTTTACTTTGTCAAGCGTTAATTATAATGGAACGAATGTGTTATATTTTGTCACCGCTGTTACCTGTGAATACACGTTGGTAGTGTGTGTGTGCATATTGTGCGTTTTTAAGGGGGCCCTGTAGAGCCGCGACGGGTATCGCGAAATAAATTAATTTGAGCGTAGGATCAGTTTTTCAAAGAGCCAGGACGACGTGTAGGACCGGCGGGACAACCACCCTGCGCCCCATTATTTCTCATTATTTTCTCTGGACGCGAGAGGGGATAAGCGGAGGGCCATTTATTTATTTCGCTGGCGGCGGCTCGAAAAAGATACGGTAACACCGTGTGCGATGAAATATTGTACGCGCGACAGACGATTCAACGAAGGATATCTTCGGAGCGAAGGTTTGGGGGAGGAAAGAAACAAGCATTCTGAACGAAAAACCGAAGAATAGGAATAATCCCGAATATTTGCCACGTGTAATGAGATCGCAAAAAGGGGGAAAAAAATAACTGAATAGGATGTAACATTTTTTTTACCCTGCCCTTTGGTCGAGTTTACTTTATCACTGCTGCATAAACTTGTTTTTACACCAAGTCTTCGAACAAACAATTTTACAAAATTACGGTGCGCATGTCGTTTTGGGGCGACACGCACTCGGTCGCGTTGTTCGTACATAGGAACCAGTTTTTAAAAATGCGCTGCGGGAACGTTGGGACAAAAATTGAAATATTTAAACTGTGTTAAAATGTAAGCGCTGCAAATATATGGCGCGCGCGCGCGCGTAATCTTCATTTTTTATTTAGTCGACGTACTCTTGTGCTCGACTGGAGCCGGTGTGAAAAATTAAATAGCACTTCGTATAACAATATCACACGCGAAGCGTGCACGTTTATGAGAGTTTCGCTCGGTGAGAGAAATGATGACTCTACATGTGCGACAAGCGTGACGAGTTTTTTTTTCTATTTCGTTCACAGCGCGCAAACGAGTTTCGCGCAAACTGAGTTTTTGATATTTAAAAAAATAAGTTATTTAAAAAATATATACGCGCTCTCTCTCTTCTCTCTGTAGTTCGCGAAAGAGAGGGACTATCACATACATAAACATTTATTTAAAATGCTTATAATGCGTATAATAGAAAGAATCGATTATCTCATTATATCTCATGATTTATTTTGGAAGTAAAGCACGATTTAGCTATAAAATTAAGCAATTAATTTTTTCATTCATACCTCGATGTGAGGGCGTCGCTCCATTCCGTCTCGACGGTTATGCGTGGTTCCGCCTCGATGTCATTTTCTGATCGCGGTGACGTCACTACCGCCTGAGAGCCTCGGAACCAGGCTACCGTTCCCAGGTCGTGAGGACCTTGCGACATGAGACACGTTAATGTCAAAAGACTTCCGGTCTTCACGTAGATATCCGGCGGACCGATTATTCTGGCTCGCGCTTCTGTAACAAAAAGCAAAAATTTTGTGATGAATATAATTAGGGTAGAGGAGAACTTTGAGAAAATAAAACATTGCAAACAATGCAGATACGTTCTAGAGACTTTAAAGAATTTGAAAATAAGAATAATTGAATTTGTCACGGCGATCACGTTTGTATAAATTCATCGCGGATTCGCGTTTGAAGAGATTTCGCGCCACGAAGAGCGAATTTTACAGGACGCGGCGAAATGCAAACATAAAACAGCGGCATGAGGGAGAAATAAATCGGTGAGAGACAGTTTTAATCGTCGAGCGCTCGTTTACGCGAGTTTACACGTGTTGCATCGAACTGTTCGATAAAGCCATATCGCAATGTAATAAAAGGTACGCGATTAAGTTGAAAAAAATTGATGGTGAGCCACCGATAACGGCGTTATTGCTGTTGCAGCGGGGTTCGATTAAAAGCACCGATAATTGATCAAATACGACCGATTACTTATGAGCGATTTTATAATAGTCGCGCGCGCCTGACGAGAAAACGTTTCGTATCCATTTGTGGATATCCATACGAAAAATACGGTCTATTTCATAAATTTGTAATTGCGGAGTGAACAATATTTATCCATTTTTACAAGCAGAGGCTTTGTAATATTTTAACGCGTTCGCGGTATACACATGTATTTTATATAATATACATTTTAAATCCGTAGCATTCGATCGCCATTCCCTCTATGTTTTTGATAAATAATAGTTTTTAACGCGGCGAACATCCCTTCGCGATTTGCAAGACGCATCGATGCATCATCTGCATAAAGGGGCGCTATGAAAAACGACGAGGCTGCACCTCGACGAGATATTCGATCGATAAGTCACATACCACGACTGTCCACTTTTCAACCTGGTGGATTCTCCGCGTCATGGTTGCCGGTTCGGATTTTATATCACATCACGATGACCGGGCGCATTCTTGCCGAGCTGTCATCCCGAGTCATAGAACCGCGCGTCTCGATTTTATCACACGCGGGCGGCAAAATGGATGTGTCGAATTTGAAGAAGACGCGTAGAAAAGCTCGGCCTTGCCGAACGATAAAAAGGACATTCAAGGTAAAACGTCGGTTTCACCCAGAAAGCGATCAACTTTTGCATCGACATGTTATAACATTACTAACTCCGAAACGCGCGCCCATCGGATTATATCATCGGATTATACGAGAGAGAGAAGCTCAACATACATAATATTATAATACCGATAAATTATACATGTACAGCCAGTGTTACGATACAATTAATTAAAGCATAATATTCATTAATGATTGACGATGAGTTTATTTATAATAATTTGCAATTTCAGGTGCATGGTCGTCGCATTTGCAGCATTTTAGGATTATAGATTGATTTTAAAATTTAATTAATTTCTTTAGTAGTTTTAATAACTTTTGACTTGATATTTATTAGAATCTAGTTTTACTAATACGAAAATAAAGAGAATTGTATATATTTCATTAAATATTATATTATTATCAAAAGAAAGATTATATGTTAAAGAAAGTTATTAATTAGTGATTAATCATAGATCATGTAATTCCATTTTTCTAAAAATATAACTATGAACAAAATTGAACATAAATATTTTATCTCGCTATCTGTATCTAGATATAAAATCTGACGTATCTAAAATCTATTTCATGTACGTACACAAATTCTTTAATATTAATAAAAATTTATTCAAAGAGCGCAAAAAAATAACAGTTAAATACATTGAAAAAAATATTAAAAAGATTTTTTTTTCATAGGACAATTTGAAGAGCTTATCTTAACAAGACTTTAGATTTTACCTTTACAGTTGTATAAGTCATGTTTAAAGCGATAGCCTTTTCGTCGTTTATGTCTTACTGAAAATCTTTTACGAGGTTTAGATAAGGTTTAGCCAAAGTTCACTGTGAGATCCCCGTTTGTAATGCAAAAGATGCGCTGACCGTATTCCGATAGGTCGTTTTTTTTCACTTTGAAAAGGGGCCATCAGTTTTACATTACGCTGTATTGGAGATTAGTTTCTTTGTGACCTAGCGACGTATCTATCTCTCGTTTCCTACTGTCTCCTACATAGTGTTTACGTTGCTCTGGATCGATAGTGTGCGAGGGTATTCTATACGGAGTAAGGAAAGATTTTATTTCTTAAATTTGTGTACACAACATGCAAATTTAAACTCGATGTTAATTCGTCGTTGCTTTGGAATAATGTAAATTTGTATTTATCCTTTATGAATAAAGATGATGGCTAATAGAAGATAATTGTAACAAAATTGAAAACTATTTTGGTAACGCACAATAATTTAAGAGAGCAGATGCAACAAACGCCGATAGTATCTGGGATGTAAAACATTGCATATTTTATTTTATTCTATTTTTCGATCCATTTTTCATCTAGCGCGAAATAAGATAATTTTAACGAAACGGGGAAACCCCCAGAAAATTACGGCTGCTTCAATGTGCATCTAATTGCACTCGCGTTACAACTGTCAGATACATAAATACAGCCGGCTGGAGTTAATGGAAGTTCAACGTGGCAAATAATCGATTCCAGTTTGCGGAATATTACGATGATGTAGATTACACGAATAATTCTCAGTTCAGTTGCGTATCAACGTCGGGCGGCGTACTTGCCAGGATAATTACTTCGCTTAACTCGTGCTTACGTTTGGAATAGTAACGATATTGAATTAATACTTGTTAAGTTTTATATATATATATATATATATATATATATATATAATTTTCATTGCATATTATTTCAAAGGAGAAATAATTTTCAGACTTATACATACTTCAAAGTTAGAATTATATATGTTTATGATACGTTTAGGTATTTATATTCGATCAGAATCTTTTCAATTGAATAGAGTTCGCGATTGCAAATTGATTACTCAATAATTTATTAAATTCTGAGTAACACTCTGAATGTGTTATCTGAGTAATTTTTCGAATATCCAGCAACAGTAAAATATCTGTTAAAGCACACACACACAGGCCCTAGACGGTCAATATTATTGTACAATAATATTGAAGCAGGCCCTAGACGGTCAATATTATTACACATTAATATTGTACAACATAATATTAATGACACCTCTCTATACAGTACATTAACAGCGATATTGCGCAATATATTTCAACAAACTTTTGATTGAGACAATATATACAAACCTTCAATGTAACCTACAAACAATCAATAATATTGTGCAATGTCAAATATTTATGCAATAATATTGACCGTCTAGGGCCTATATACTTAAAACTTATGAAATAATAAGGAACTAATTTTAATTTGTATTTCACGAATATTCATATCCCCGATAAAATGTTGCCTTCAAACACATTAATTAGACGTAATTATTAATCTTCGTTAATGATGCTTTTGTTATAATTAATATTGCTCTCTCCTCTCTAAACAGAGACAATGCAATATTACATCTCTCTGTTTAAGATTACGCATTTCACGATCTTCGTCATATATAGCTTTGTCTCTAAACTGCTCACATTCATGTTTGCCATTCACTACGGCTAAGGAGAAATTGTGTCGGGTACTGAGTGTCAGTACAGTAATAGAGAACAGATTCCAATTTACAGCGCGTAGGAACAAGGAGCCCTTAGGTGCAGCTAATCCGATGTACGGAACGGCGAACACGGATGTATCAGCCGTTTAAGCTGCTTAACGTCAAAGTGACTCGAGATGCCTCCAAGTAGGTTCAAGTGTGTGTAACTTGTTTTACCGTATAACACGTGTCATCCAGACGGCTGCAAATAATGTGCTCATACTACTCTTTGAATATACATTGTTAAAAGTTTTGCCGATGAGAGAGAGACGATATGACGCCGACATAACAATGTTGTAATATAAGTATTATATCGTAATAACATTTCTTCAATTTGTTAAAATATCGTTTAAAGTTTGCTACGCACCAGAAAATTCGCGGCAAGTTTATGTTAAATTTGAGAAATTTGTTATAAAATATTGAAGTGTAGCCAAAGTTTCAGAAACTAATACTACTGTATTCATATTTTGCGTCGTTTCTGAAACACGTTATACATATAAATGGTAACATCACGATATGAGAACTAAATCTAGTATCGAAAGAGCTGATCTAGTCAAACACACCGTGGCCTCTCGTCGGAAGTTCGTATATCTGATGGCGTGACTTATTACTTCGCGACTATCCGTCTCCGGTACACTTATTTTATCTTCTATAGAATTCTCGACCAATAAATTGGCGAAGTTCCGTTCAGGCGAGCTGAATCACGCGTGGTATGGATTGAGTTCTCAGGTATATCTGTCGCGCGGTGACTCTCGAACTCATCCCGAACTCGGTTAAAGTCGCG
Organism: Prenolepis imparis; assembly: GCF_030444845.1. Classification (NCBI taxonomy): domain Eukaryota; kingdom Metazoa; phylum Arthropoda; class Insecta; order Hymenoptera; family Formicidae; genus Prenolepis; species Prenolepis imparis. The sequence continues at coordinate 14,383,092 of NW_028141162.1, read as the reverse complement.
CTGCCGATAGGTAAGTTTCCTCGGACGTTGTTAAAGTTGGAAACGTAATAAATTCAATCTCTGGATGTGGAACGTCCAGCTTTTTCAATGGTTCAAAATACACGGCGACCGAAAATTAACGATAAAATATATTTTACCGAAATGACTGACGAAAGCGAGGATAAGAAAAATAATTTAGTGATACATATATCTATATATATATATAAATATAATTTTTTATAATTTATTTATTATTATTATATCGTTCAATGAGTTTAATCAAAATCATGCAATGATTATAGTTTCGAGAAATTTTTTTCTATCGCTTTATTTCTTCGTGGAATCGATAAAATTTTTTTCCGATATTATAAATAAATTTAATGGTTAATTTTTAATTGCTTAATCAATAATGATAATTGCTGTATATTAGATTTGAAATTTATTCATCCAGCACAATTTTATACGAAATAAAATATCAATCAAGAAATAATTTTAGTATAATTATATCTTTCTTTTTTTTCTTTTTAAAATTTTTAAAATGATTTTCACTACTTTTTAAGATGATATGTATATTACTTTCTAGATATAAGAAAAATATTAATTTATGAAGAAGCATAAAAATAATTTTAATAAATTAAATTAATATAATTAAAAAAAAAAAGAAACATTTTTTGTTACTCAAAATTTGTTTTTACGTTATTAAAAGGATACTATTTGGAAAAGCGAGACTATTTACATAAACCAGTTACATACTAGATGTGACGCAAGAACTACATTTCTCATCATGCAAGTATCGCTCATGAAATGTCAATATGAATCTACTAGCTTTTATACATGTGGTTTATTTAATTTTCGCATCAGCAAATTTGAATTCGACATTTCGTCGCGCGATGCACCAGTTATTGCTGATAAAAATACAAACGCGTTTCCGCCGGATATATTTTCCACGTGCTCAGCAAATATGATTTATCGTCGTTTTATTCGACGACCCGCCCGTTTGCGTCAGCGGGTTATCGGCAAAAATCATTATTGAATCCTTAAAAGTGAACATTAGTCTCATTCGCTGACACATTATTGCTCGCTATTCCGCGAGTTCCGCGCAATATCATATCTCGCGAGAGATCCTGGATGGAATTCTTTTTTTCCTCGCATGAAAGATGTAAGAAATCACGGGAATATTTTAACTTTGGTCAGCGGCCACGATTTATTGCCGTATCGACGGCAATAAATTATTTATCGATTCGCGCCGCGATTGCTCCGTTATAGCGATATGTGAAGGTTCACGGACCCGGGAAGCTATCGCGCACATTTCCACGCGAAATAGTAAAATCTGGAATGTTGCCCGGATATATCTGGGTTAAAGGTTAAGTCCACTTTCAGTGGACTTTGTGCCGGAAAGATACGCAGTATCATTTACTCGACGACAAGATCGCATTCCGAGTCCGGCATGAAACTGCGCTTTAATCGATTTCATTCCTTTCCGCTGAAGTGGCGTCGCATACTTTCCGACAATAGAATGTATGTACATACACACACTCGATAGAAAGGTATGAAGTCCAGATTGCGCCTGGATGATCGAAGAGAAGGCAACCTTTGTGTCCGTCGTACTCGCGTTTCGTTGCACTGTCGCTATTCTTTTTCCCTCATTGGAAATATTTCATTGAGGCACATGGAAAAAAGGGGTCTGTCTCTCTTGTTTTATTTTACATGTAATTTCTCTATTTTCTCACTGTACGTACCGTACTCCATTGTACGTCTTGTCCGAGTAAGTCAAGATAAAAAAAAAGAGAAGAGAGTTCAATTGGTTACGACATTTCTACGCTGATAAAACGCATCAAGTTATTTTTTCTAAATTATTAAGATATTATTTAGAGTGGTGGAGCCTTTTCCCGAAATTCACATTTTCGGTATATTTGTATATATATAGTCTTTTTTATGTTAAGACCTCGTTTCACGGAGAACGATGCAGTCTCGTCGGTCGACTCGGTAGACGCGCGCGTTTGTCTTGAAGATAATAAGCCGTGTGGTCGTGTTTCTAAGTTCGCGCGGTTGCGATTTAGCGGCGCACGGTGAATTTATGCGGAAGTCCGGGATGGGCTGGTAATACCGGGACCGCGGGAAGTGAATTATTCGACCTCGGGGAGAGCGGGCGGCCGGGCAACTCCCCGAACGAAGGAATACGAACAATCGTCGCTGATGAAAATCATCCGGACCCCGGATCGAGTTCGACAATGGGGCGGGAGAAACTCGGGAGAGAATCCCGGGGCGACGACGACGACGACGACGACGACGAAAAACTCGACAACGCTTCTCGCAATTCGCGCGCGTTAACGCCTTGGGACAGTTTGCTCCTAACTGAAACGCAAAACATTACCGAATTGCAACCGTGAGGAAACTTTTCCGGGGCAAAAACAACCCCCGGTTGCGCTTTTAACGCTGTCACTCGCCGAAGGCTGCGCTCGTCCTCGTAAGTCTAAATAGCTCAGCCAAGCTCATCCTCGTCCGTTTTCAAAAGGAGAGATTATTACGTTGAGAACAAAAGATTCTTCAGACTGAGTATATTGATATGCGGTGGAGTGCTTTGTGGAAGATTTATAGCGTCATGAATCTTTCATAGATTCTACCGGATTCTCAGATACGTAGATTTATCGTACCGCAAATTATCAAGTTATAAACGGGAGGGATTCGTATAAATTATTGGCATTTTACAGCCACTTTTTCGAATCATTAAATTTGTAGATGTATATATTTTGTTTTTAATTTTTAAGAAATTTATTCTCACATTTGTGCTGCACGCGATGCAAATTTATTTAACAAATTTTCCTTTAGCACGAGGAAAATTTAGGACCGCTAGTCATCATTTATAAATTGGTAATCGATATTTATTGCCGCAAACTATATAGCGAGAGAAACTTTCTAGAAGAGAGAGAGACACACGATTCTTACAAGATTCTCTCTCCGGGTATTTACATGGGACGGGTAAAATAGTTCTTCTCAAACTTCAATTCTCAGCGATTCTTCTTCCCGGGCGTTAATTTATTCACGCTCGTGCATCAGCACAGACGTGGTGTGGTGGTGCGATCGAACACCCGGATGCGATCGGGGATCGTTCCTCATCCGGCATGCAACGGCGCCCGTGGAACAAAAGATATGTCAACCGACCCTCGTGGACAATATACGGGGTGGCGAATAGCGGCCATTAGAAGCAACGAAACAGTAGGTAAATGCATTCTGGCGCGGGTACGTGTTGTGTCCGATATAGAAAGGGCGGTGACACACGCACATATACACACATATATACGCGAGCAAGCACATACATCCTTTCTCTCACTCTCCTTCCCGTGTTTCCCCTCTCTTTTCCCTCATCAACCTTTCATCGCACTCTCCTTCTCTCTCGCTTGAACAGTCGTCCGTGTATTAATTATCTCGTTACGCGACGCGTTCCACGGCTGGTCCCTGTAATTTATGCGATCTATTCGGGTTGTGTTCACACTCATCGCGTTGCCACGCGGCTATAACCCCCTCGTCGATTTTTTTCGGAGCCTTTTCAAATTTCCTGGCAACGATCCCCCGTTAAACGAATCGATTACCGCCAATCGCGACGAAATAAATTATCTCTTTCAATAGATTATTGAAAATAAATATCGCAAAGTTTAGTTTTGCTTTAAAATTTGATTTATAATGTCAGTGTTACAATTTAGCAAATGCTATATATTTTCTACCTTCTATTCTTATTCATTTTCTCTTGACTGTAAAAATTATAATAGTCGTACTTTAACAATGACCAGTAATCGAAAATAATGTTTATATCTCATCAGAATTTTTATATTTTTAAAGTAATGTTTATAATTGGAAATAACCAAAGGAAAATCGATGATTAAATTATTTAACTGTCATCAAGTTTCCTCAGTCGCAAGTATAACTACCTATATTTTAAAAAAGTTATAAATTACAATTTTTTTCTGTTAACAATACCCGTTATACAAAATTAATCCTATTGCTTACACAAAGAATATAATTTCTCTCTCACATATATATATATTTAAAAACGAGAGCTTTGAATCGTCGGATTAGCTTAATAACGTGATCGATTCAATTTCAGATAACCCGAGAGATAGTAATCATTGCGAAGACCCTCCTGTACATCCGATATAATTTTAATTACCCATAACTTTCGTCGCGCTGATGTTTCAGTACGCAAAAGCTTCCTTTCAAGCGACGCTAAATATTCCTTTCGCGCTCGTTTTAGATCGGCAATTAAACTCGACGTTAAGCATGCACGCCTCGCTCATTTCCAACTTTCGTAGGAGATCATCTCCCGTTTTTTCCGCCCCTTTTTTTCGTCATCCGCTATCAACTTCCGACTTTCAACTCCGTAAAAGTGTCGAGACTAGTCTTTGCCTCTCGCGTAATCAAGAAGTACCGAGAGAACGATTCGTCGGATCGCGGTGGTCGGGGTCGGCCGCTTTCGCTGGTGATGATACGCCATTTAACGTCCCAATTAGACGAGTTTACATTTTTAATTGATCGCTTAAGTTCACTCTCGTTACTCCCGTTGCAGCTACCGAGGCAATCAGCTGCACAAACAAACTCCGCTGAATAAAATTGTACGATGGTGCGCGAATGAAATTCATCGTTTGAATCTCTTCTTTTTCTTTCTCTCTTTCTCATTTTCCCTTTTTGCTTTTTACGTCTATCTTCGTCACTGTTTCCCCGATCCCCTTCAGGATATGCTCGTTGCTAAAAAAGTCTTTTTAAAAGCGCTTCATCTCTTTACGTGGATTTACTTTTCCCGGGCTATGAAACGATCGTTTACAGATTGCAAGTTATTTATCGAGGAAACGTACTAATTACAGCCAACTAAAAAATAATTTTCTAATTAGTAAAAAAAATATGATACTTAAAACTATTTTTTAAAAAACTAGAATGCTTTATCCCCCATATCAAATTAAAATGTTTAAATTAAATATTTCATACATCACAAGTTGAAGGTATCATTATCAACCGTATTTTCTTCTCATTTGCTGAACATTCTCTCGGCAACATGCAATGTGCTTGTAAAAGGAACCTTTTAAGAGGCATTTGTCTTTCCCTTGGACAGATCTTTTGTCAAAGTACCATTGTACGTCCCTGCCATTAGCGGCGATTATGCAATAGCTAAACTTATTACGTTGTCCATTAGTTCTAAGCTTCGACTTTACCTCTCAGAAAATCGCTGGATACACGCGTAGTGTAAAGGAGAGAATAGAAAATAGCGGCGCGAAGTAGAGAAGAATGAGAAACCCGATAAAATTACGCTTGGTCACGTTGCCCTACAGAATTACGTGCCGTTCACCGACAAGGATGATGAAAAATTGAGTAAAGCGATTGCTCGATCCGCTTGGCAGTCAAAATTCCACTTCAATTTTTAGCCCTACTGCTTGTCAGGCAGACCTTTCGGGCGAGATTAAGGTCATGAGATCGACACACCCGAAAAATATGCGGGCGAATTGACGTGTAAAACCTCAATATTTCCAGATGTGTTTTTCCATATTTTATAAGAAAAATAAAAATAATAATCACTCGCGCGTTTTCCATATGACAAATAATCAATATTTCGTTGATATGATTTCTTAAACGAGATGTATTATTATGCAATAATTATTGTGTAACTATAAGAGGAAAAGAATATAAATTTTATAATAGCCATTACGACGTAACGTCGTTTATGGCTGTTTTTTTATAGACACAATTTTAACGATATTTATAACGAAGCAATATTTATTATCTGTCACCGGCAAAAAGTATCGTCGTACCAACGCCAAATGACTTTGCAGAAGTCAATTTACGACTATTTGTCTCTCGTCTAAACTGGCAGTTCGTCACCATAAACGGTGTTATTTACTTACGTATCGGACCAATATGTTTCTCCAATATCCTGTGTATTGAAAGTATCGGCGAGTATATGAACAAATCGGTTTCATCGTATGCCATGTTCGTTAAATAAAAACAAGAGGAGAGAAAAAAAGAACGAGAGAGAATGGAGTGTGCATCGAATGCTCTTATTCAGAAAATATTTGTTTACACACGTAGTGTAATATTTCTCGCTCGCTTCCCGTATCGATTGTAACGTTGAACACGAGTATATCAGTTTCGACATGTTGTCGCTTACAACGGTAGAGAATATATACGGGATATATCTTAAGTACTTATAGTAATAAACATTCGCGCGTGACTAGAGAAAAAATAATAAGCTTTTGTAAAAAAGGAAAGAAAGTGCAAACACATAATACTTGAAATAAAGGGACAAAGAGAAAAATGGAGGAGACAAAGCAAAATAAACACAAAGAAATAAGAAGTATAAATGTATTGGCAAAAGTTAAAATATATTCTCGCATTATAACTGATCTGATTAACTTCCTCTTACGCGATTAATTTATTTTTACTAATATATTTTAATATTAAAAATAAAAAAAGGAATCATTTATCGATAGTTAATCTCTAAAGAAATTCGTGAAAAAAACAATATGAATATTTGTTGAGAAACCAACAAGAAACGCGATATTTAAAAGTGTGAAAAGTACAAAATATCCATTAATAGAGAGAGGCAGACACAGAGAAAAAGAGAAAGAAAGATGATAGAGTAAGGTAGAAGAAAACTGCAAAGAATAAAGAAGTCAGATATCGTAGTTGTAAGGAAAATGCAAGTGGTGCAAATGTTAGTTATACACGGAGTATATGAGGAAAAGAGGAAAGAGAAGGAGACCCACCCGAGAATGCACGGAGGGGACCCCGAGAGCTTTTACGATTCGTCAGCTGCAGAGTCTCCTCGAAGTTGCGACGAAACAAGGCTGACTTTCATGACAGCATTATGTACCCGGACGCAATATGCGCATCGGGGAGTTTACGGGCGCGGTAACGCCGGCATATCTTAATGCGCGCTGTAAAATGAACTTCCAAACAATTTCCCGCCGGGTGTATCTAAGTCACGCCCGTTGTGCTTATTTTATTCGAACACTCGAGATATTGCGTTCTGGCGTTTATGAGAATAACGCGCGCGACTCGTTCCGCAATAAAATCGTTATACCGTGTATAGCAGAATCGAACGTATTGAAAAGATTTCGCAGACGTAGGTATCTTGGTTAACTCGATTTATTTTTTTTTTCCCCTTTACGTTTTCTATCGTGTCAATAAAGGGTGCGATAAAATCGCGGGAAATGTCCGTCAACTTGATTTCCGGCCGTATTTCATATATGATTGCGCGAGTTACTCAAATGTCCTCTCTCGTGATCTAGTAATAATTTATTATGACAAAAACATCGCGTAATATTTTGTGAAAATATTTGGAATTATTATAAATGCAACTTATTATAAATGCAATTTGTTTCGCGCGTTTGTCTTTGATGCAATTCTCTTCTCGCGTGTAATGTATTGATTTTATAATGTCATTGATGTTTATAACATGCGGCGTTGATTTAAAAAGTCATATTTGACGACCTGTTGCGTGTGCGCATTGATACGCGAACAAGAGATACGGTAATGCGAGAATAGACGATTTATTCTGTGAATATTGTGTGGATATTTTTGTTAACGCAATTGCATGATCTACTCCACGATGAATGTAAATTAAAAAGAAAAAAAGAAATAAAAGACAATTGAATTCTTGCGAATTATATGACAATATTGCGACATCAAGTTGCATTTCATTTATTATTACCATTTTTTACATAGTACTGCTCTTTCTTAATCTGTTATACTGTAATATTTATTTAATTATTTAATTAATATGTAGTATTTATATAATATATAAATATAAATATTTAATTAATTTTAAATAAGCATTTCAGATTTAATTTATGTCTAGAATAGATAAAAGATATATTAAAATATATGATAACAAAAGAATTTAAATAATTATAAAATATTTTAAAATATATATATGATTGCATTATATAGAAGCTTCTTCTGCAACACATAAAGAATAATAAGATTTCCGCAGAAAAGGGGAGCATTATCAATTAGAAAAAGATTTCAGTCTTTTTAAGTAGTCTAAATTTTAATATTCAAACGCGAAAAATTGTCAGAAAAAAATTACTATTTATATGCTACATACATTGCCTGGCGCGATAAACGCGAGGAAATGTACAAGAAATTTCGATGGCCCGGGACCACCTTGCAACACGGCTAGTAGTTATGGTCCACGATTCGGTCAAACGTAACGGCGGTACTTAGCGTCGACCGTATCTACTTTCTTGTGGGAATTCACGGACTTGGTGGCCGATCCAGGTCGTCTACACCTACCGTTATGTTTTTGCGGCACTCGCGGCGCCCAGATATATGTACGCATTCAATGACTTTCAGATTCGTACGTTTTTGCCGGCATTTGTGTGCTCGCAATAGAGAGCATTATGGAGGGAACGTTGTGAAAATCCCATCCCTTCCCTCCTTCCCGCACGTTGTCTGCGCTTATCTCTTTACATTTATCAACCGAGAAACTTCTTGTCGCGAGTTCGCTACCAGAGTTTTGCAAAGAAACTTTTCATTTTCGATATAGTCATTTTCGTTATAGATTAATTCTGCCAAAGTAAAAGATTTTTATCGATTACATTTTGACATTTTCGAGTCTAGCGCGTGTCTTACTAAAATGATATAAAATATTTTTCTATCAATCTATTTCAATTGATTTTAAAAGATGCCATCACCTGTTCTTGTTTAAACCTGAATAATGTAATATAAATTCATATAATTCGTTTTCATCCTCGATAAAGTATAATAGATAATAATTTAGATGGGAGGAATTGTGTATTCGGTGATATACAAGTGCGCGATTCACACTTCGCGCTGTCATAAATTTAGTAAAGCGTTCAAAACATCCTGTCGAAAAAGAACACCGTCGGATACGCGTGTCGCGAGATGAAAGATGCTCCGATCCTATCCCCAAGAGCTATTGACGAATGAATTCTCAAAGCGAGAAGTGCGAAAGTTTGCCGATGTTTTATCATGGCGCTGTTAAAGAGACGCTGAGTCAAGTAAGAAAAATCGAGTGTTTTACTGATACGAAAATAGATGAGGTAGAGAGCCAAAGGTCTCGTTAAAAACAAGATTTAAAAAGTTTTCCTCCGTAGTTTCGGAGAAAGAAAAGAGAGTTAAAAAATTCAAGAAAATTTCATTAACAGTTACAACAATTATTGCTGAAAATAATGCAGTAATAAAAATAGATAATATCTTTGAGAGGCTATTTTTAAGTAACAACTTATCGGTAATTTGGAATTACAGTGTGTAATTATTTTATTCCGGGAATATATCTCGTTGTTGACGCTTAAATTAATTTATATCGCTAAATGTGTCACTGTCTTCAATATATACTTTTGTCTCAATTAATTATGAAATTTTTGCGCAGTAATGCATTCTTTCGAAATAATATAAATTTGTCAAATTAGCATTGCGAGAAAGATTGCATTATAATTTTTTCAATGTGACTCTAAATGTCTAGATTTTAATCTGCCAATTTATTCATTGTCAAAAAATCGCTGACCTAATCATTTATCTATTCACGCGAGACGATCAAATAAAGATTCTGCAAATTCGCTTTGACATATCCAACCAGATTACAACGTGCAAGTCTGCGATATTCTCTCGCGATTATCACGTTTGACTTCGGTGTCTGTCTTAAGGAACATATTCCTTCCGCGCCATTACGCGATACGATCAGTCAATGCAAGTCGTATATTTTCCAACATTTTTGCGGCTTGTTAATCTTCTCAATGATGAGTTAAGAAGCGTCCTCGCCGACGAGGAAAGTCACGCAAGATTTCTTCCTCGAACACATTTTCTTGCAAAACTGCGCGGTCTCTTTCTTTTTCCTGAATTTTTCTCGCGATATCCATTACGGGGGTCCGCGAGTGGATGCGACATAATTTTTTTACCGCGCCGTAACACGCAATAAAATATTCCTTACGTGGAATTTCTTATCTGTGAGAAGATACTCACAGCGTCGGATTTAATAACGTCTCGCCGTCTCTCGTCCTTGGTGAAATCTCGCGGGAAACGCCGCGTTTATGCGCTCGGTCTCACAAAGAACGCTCCTCGGAGTCTCGTGACTCCAAAGCGAGATTCGATAGAGAGAACAGGACGGAAATGTCGAGGAAGAAAAGTTTAGACCTGCAATATATAATGCCCGCAATGTCCGGATCAAGTAATATTTTAATAACGATGTGGTTGCAATGATAAACGATTCGCATTAACAAATAAGCTTGGATAAAGTCTCGCTGGGATTTCACATTCAAAGTCCTGAATTGAATCTGAATTTGAAAAAAATTTCTAGAGAAATGTCGCGTGCAGAATAATATATATATATAAATATATATATATATTTTTTTTAAAGATCGACCGACTTATTATTCCTTTGACAATGCTTGAAAACAATTTTCTTTGACATTTTACAATCTTTCTTATTTACTCAAAGAGATCAACGATGCAAAACCTGAAGAATACTTCATTACATAAAAGAAAACAAAGCGTTATATAAGTTATACAAAAGCGTTATAAGTTAGAGAAATTGAAATATTTCAGAGATAGTATAAAAAGGCTTTTTAAAGAGTTTATCGTTTGACAAGTTTGGAATCGATTTTGTGCCGAACATCGTGATTCATGTGCATCAATGAATGTTGAATCTTCTCAAGAATGAAGCTATTTTATCGCGGTATCTCTGACTCGGAGTATATCAAAGAATATTTTCTCTCAGATATCGAATTATAAATCTCACGTTCGTTAATAATAGCGGAGAATAGAGAAGAAAATAAACAAAAATCGCGAAGGGTAGCGATATTGAGAACTATGCTGCTTCGAATGTTTTCCGAGAGACGGAAGTGGGTTAATGGTTAGCTCTCGTGAAAATTATCATAGAGTTTCTAATTGCAGTCATATTGGCGCGAGTCCAACGTCACGAGTCGCCTCATGATACGCCAAAATGACGATTGTGCTCGATTATATGTTGAACAAATATATGTAAGAACAGAGAGAGAGGTAGGCGAAACTCAATTTAACGTCCGCTTCGCGAAATTACATGCGAAAATCTCGAAACACGATATTACGAATGTTTGGTTTTATTATAAGTTCGTATTACAGGTAGAATTAGCATTATGTCGGATTGTTATCGCGATGGTTCAAATTTAACCACAAATTTCTACGGCAGAAATGCGAGCCGATACGCTTCATTACTAATTGCTACTTCTCGATTAATGCATCTCTATGTATCGTTCGGCCGTATATATATGTATGCATATTCTCTCGCGGTTGCAATCCACGGCTGTAGATACTGATACCTTTTTAATCAATCTCATATTCCCCCTGGCTCGACCACGTACACGAGCTGCAGTGTAATTCAGTTGGATGTGCAACGAGCTTAAAGGCTAACTGGGTCAGTACGTGCAGACAAAGATGACGCCGATTTAGAGAAAATGTTAGAGAATGGCGAACACAGACACGTGAATGTTACCGTAAAGTTTGTCTTAGCCTTTTCGCGAATGTGTGTATGCGTGTGTAAATAATAAATGAAGTAGAACAGAAAATACACACACATACACAATACGAGATATAGTCCTTTTAGATTCGCAACAAGCAATCATTAGCGCAATTCAATAAAGTTTCACAATACACAATAAGTAAGACAAACATGTAAGTAAAACATAATTTTCAAACGTATTTGTTTCTAAAATGTTTTAACAATTAAAAAACATAATTTTAAAATTATCCTATTTTGTTTGGCACATAAGTTATCAGAGAACCATATAAAGTAATATGTATATATGCACCGATATCTATTAAATTATAGATGATTAAATTATAGTTTCGCTTCTCTTCGCAAATTGATGTTTGTGCGAGTGTATACCTGTGGCAATTTCCGGCAATACGCCAGTGAATACGCGCGGATTAAGAGGGAGCGAAATTCGCGCATGGCGCTGCTCTTTGACGAGTGGTCGTCAAAGGGTTGGGCGCAAAGGGAGGAGAAGGTTCGCAGTTCTCTCCCGTTGGGCCTTCGTAAGCCCTTAGACATCGCGCTTTGTGCGCCGTTCTAACGTTCATATCCACCGTCATGCACTCTGCGAATATCCTATTCGGAGAATTTACGTTCAGCCGCCGGTTCGTGCCTCTTTCTCGCCTATATGCAATCTGTGCTGCACCTGTGCTAAATTACGCCGAAGATTATGCAACGAAAGCGATTTAAGTCGCAAGTGTATACGGGAAGATTGATTTAATTATGCATCTCGTCACACAAAGATCGATGCGATAAAATTGAATAATTTAAAATTATTTCGTTGAATTTTATTAACAAATATTTTCTAAATATACATATATGAAAACGAGTTTATTCTAATGAAATAACAGTCAATAGCTCTAGAGTATTTTAGCTACCAAATATAAATATCGCTGTTATATATTTTTTTATATAATAAATAATTATATAAAATAAATTATATAAAAAATATTTATATTCTTTCTTATATTTTTGAAGTCATAATAATAAAGGCATAATCAAGCATTTTCTTAAATCTCTTTCGTGTTAGTTAATGGTGGCAGAATCTTTATCGATTAGTCTTTTTCGCGAATCTAGATGCGAATCTTGCTTTTAATGTTCCAGAACGTAATAGAGATGTTGAGTTTACCTCGTCGACTCCAGCGGGACGTAATTCTGCGCGCGAGCTGGCGTTTGATAAAAAGTGTCATTTAGTGAACTGCGCGGTGGCGTTTATAAACTCAGTCTCGCATCTTGCCAAGATTCGCACAATGACGTTCGCGAACACACATTCATCCCTCCCGGAAGTTCTTCTACCGGAAATCACTACGTCGGAAAATGCTACGTCGCAACCCTGCCTCATTCCGTGACAATCATTCGCGATATCACCGACCTGTCACGTAGTAACAAATTGCCGAGTTATGATTTATCGCCTTACCGAATGAATGTCGTAATGATTATGATTCGCGCGAATCTTGCGACTTGTAATAATTAATTGTGACGATATTGTTTACGCGAATTGACGCGCAGTTGAGCAAGAAATAGCGTCGATTATTTTTCCATCAAAGGATTTAACGTTCGGATAAATATCGCAGTTGCACTTGCTTTTTTCAGCATCAAAAGTTTATTTATATTATAATAAAAGCTGATGTATGCAGCAATACGCACGCATTTAAAACAAATCCAGATACTAAATCGTGACGCGATAATCACGACGCTGGTCGAAAACTAATATGTACGTTGACATAATTGCGCCTAATTAATTTCACTCGCGGATGAATCTCTCTCGCGTGTGCGTTGCATTGACTATTAGTAAAGTAAATAAACCTGAATACGGCGTGGAAGTTCCGCGTGCATAATGACAAACGGCAACAGCTTATCGCTAATCCTATGCGTGCGCGCGGTTGAGTAAATTACCTAATAGTATTTATCTTTCTGCGATTCTATTAAATAATGCAACAGAGGAGAGAGTGAGAGCGAGAAATCGCTTTATTCAAATGCATTGTGCATTTGATTCATTAAAACACATGTAAATACGATATCTTAAATCTCAAGTACATAAAATTGTACGCCTGTCCAATTAATAATAAAATAAAAAATTATAAGCTACATTATATAAGTATGAATTAGACAATTTTAATTAATAATCACAGAAACGTATAAAAAAATAGTGAATGACCAAATAAAGAAATAATTTATTTAATACTGTAAAGAAATATTCTTTTTGTTTCTCAAGATTTTCAACTGTGCATAAAATTAATATATTGAACTTTTATGAATCAGTTAGTAATCGAAACTGAATGAGTAAAATAGAACACATTCACGGCGAAATCTAATATTTTCAGTTTGCACCCTAGGGTAACAAATAATTATCCTAGCGTGATGTTTATAACGAGAAAGTAAACGTCCGTCATTGTCGTTTTACAAGTTTCGCAATTTAGAATCGCGGTACGATATATTCAGAAATAATTTGCTCGTTATCGCTGGATATAAAACTGTGCGCGCGCGTTAATAATTACTCGCATAATTACGACGATGTTTCGCGAGGACCGTCGAGGCCCTCGCCCCCCCCCCCCCGATTTAATCGCCGTTTATATTATTTATAGCGCGCCATTATATATAGTTTCTGTGGTGAATTGCGTCGCTGCGTGATTGCGTGCAACAAATCTCGCGGCACATTGACTCAAACATGAGTGATTTGAAACGAGGATTTCGCGTCGGACCGTTCGCGGTTTCCGACGCGTGTTTTCCACGTAAATCTCCACATAATGCGAATGTTTAAATCACATTCGTAATCATCGGTGCGACGGTCATTACGAACACGACTGTTCGTACAAATAATGGTTGGCTCGTTATCTAAAAGCCGCTTGCGTGACTTTAATTTTTCTCGTCGACAATAATTAACCAACGTGCATAAAGAATTATGAGTATAGAAGAAAAACTCGTATTCTCCAATTATTTTCGATATTATATGTTAATATAGCTTATTTTGTATGTGTATATGTGTGTATTATATCTCTCATTCTCCATTATTTCTACAATTCGCTAAAAATTTGATAAATAAAATTATTATCATAAAGAAAATTATCATTAATTCATTCTAAAAATAATTAGATTTGTAATTAAAAGTAATATACACAAATAGACTATTTATTGTATGCATTATTTCCCTAAATCTTAGTCGTTTTTTTGTTGAGATTATAATGCCCGCGGTAAATTACGATAAGTTGAAAGTAATTATACTTTTGACAAGAAATAGAAACTTAACTTCAAATTTAATTTAATTTTTTTGCGGAGATATGTCAAGAATACGAAAAATTAAAAATGATATCGATTCGCAGCTTATTATAAAAATGTTTCTTATAAACTTTAACTATTTAAATTTTGATTATTTTTGTTATTTGATGTGATTTTCAAATCCTAATCATTAAGCGCATATTAGTAACGTAAATGATATAATAAACATATTTTAATAAAATAATAAATTTTTAGTTCTTCCTATATAATATTTTATTAATAATTAATTAAAAGATTATAATGTTGAATGATGATGTGAGTCTATCAGGTATGCACAATTATTTGTACTATATACTTTGTACTATAAACAGAACTTTTCCTTTCGTGAAGTTTCGTTCATGACAGCTTCGGCTTTATGCCGTAAAACGTCAATCGCAGTTAAAGCGTGCTCGCGTTGGTTGATTAACACTCGAAACGAATTCCTGCGCAATTTTTTTGCCAAAACCGTACCGAGAGTTTTTCGGTTTTTTTGGGAGGCGCGCGCGAGCGGGGAACGAGAACTTATACGCGGAAATTGCCATGGGCACGTAACGAAATTTGTCAGGAGATGAGATTTTCAGCGAGGGCAGTTATGTACGCAGCGAGAATAAATGGCGGCTCGGTGGAAAACGAGTTCTCCGTGGCTGCTAACAATAAAGAGAAAGAGAGAGAAAGAGAAAGAGAGACAGAGAAAAGAAAGGTAGGCAGAGCCCTGTCCGTTCGCGGAGATATTCCCGAGTAAGTTCTTAAATTTCCGCCGGCGGATGACAAGGCGTTCGTGAGCGCAGAATACGAAAAGAATCGCGTTCTCTCCTTTTTTTCATTTTTTTCTCTCTTTGGTTTCAGCTTTCGTTTAAATTCCAATCGGATTTGCGCAATGACCGGATGGTAATTAATGCTGATCTGCAATAATTAGCGGCGGAAGGATACTATGAAAATACGCGTCGATATGAGCGAAGAAAAAGAAATTGTGTATGTGTCCTCTTGGGAAAATCTCTGATTCGATTAAATACATTTTTACGGAAAAATTGCTTACATAAAACAGTTATGCTCTATTCAAAAAAGAATTGCGAATAAAATAATATATATATGAAGAGTTTCTTAAATGAATATTACATTCGTCTAATTATATTTTCATGCAACGAAATTATTTCATCATTTCGTCGTATGTCTGACTTAATCTATACTTAATTCCTTGAATGCGTAATAAGTATAATTTACAGTGTATCTTATACTTTTATATATACATATATATATAATATATATATAAAAAATATATATATATAAGTATAAGATACACTGTAAATTATACTCATTACGCATTCAAGGAGTTAAGTTTAGATTAAGTCAGACATACGACGAAGAGATAATTTCGTTGCATAAAAATAATTAGGCGAAATTCTTTATATCTATATAATATATATATATATATATATATATATATATATATATAAAAGTATAAGATACACTGGAAATTATACTCATTACGCATTCAAGGAGTTAAGTTTAGATTAAGTCAGACATACGACGAAATGATGAGATAATTTCGTTGCACGAAAATAATTAGGCGAAATTCCTTATATCTATATAATATATACAATATGTATGTATAAGATACATTGTAAATTATACTCATTACGCATTCAAGGAGTTCAGTATAGATTAAGTCAGACATAGGACGAAATGATGAGATAATTTCGTTGCATGAAAATAATTAGGCGAGAAATTCTTTATATATATATATAATATATATATATATATATATATATATATATATATATATACATTGGCGGATCCTGGGGGGGGGGGGGGTATTAAACCTCCCCTTTGCAAATTAAAAGAAACAGTTTTATTACAGATATATACAGATTGTACATATGTATATATTCAATGTCTTTTTACTTTATCATTATTTATTATGCGCTTTGAGACAGGTTCTTTCCAACGCACTTAAAAGAAAGCATATACAAAATGTAGAATATATTAAAACTTTCGCTACTTTCATTTATGGCGAATAAAAAATGCTAACAACGCAATAAAGACAAGTAAGTTAGAAAAACAGATTTTGAGAAAGTAGGAAAATTAATTAATACCATTTATATACATACATAAAAAACCGTAAAAAATAAAATTTTAAAGATTAAAAAAAATATATTAAATTTGTTTTTTATATTTTATAGTTTTTTTTCTACTTTTCCTGGAATTAAAGTCGATATATATTTCGTAGTCATGGCGCGCATAAGAATTAAAGATACTTATAACTTCTGATGATTTTTTTTTTACGAAACTTTGATACAACAGAACTCATTAATCGGAGTGGAAATCGAGCGCGCTTTAAATCGTGCGCTGAAATGACCCTCTGATAATTACTAATGGTACTTCAGATAGTACTTAAAATTTTATTAAAAGACTACTTTGTTACATCGATTAAAGAAAAGAGCAACGGAAGAATTAAAATGCTCCATTTCATGTTTGTTTTTTTTTTTACGGAAACACTCGATGCTTCGTACGTGTTTTATTTCAATATTTTTAATAAGCTTCTAAAATTAATTATTATAGTAAAATGAACGGATGTAAACCGCTGCGGTTATAACTACGCTGCGTATATGATACATTATGCAAGAGGTTATAAGAAACGACAACGTAGTTTTTACGGTATAGGGTGTCCATTAATAAAATTCTTATAAAAGAACGTATCATCATCATTATATGTCAACGTCATTTCAACAACGTGAAATGCACACAAAAATGCATCCGCTTTCTCTTTCAGAGAAAATTTCGCGTATAAGCGCTATTTCGAAATTTAATGACATAGACGATAAACTCGGGAAATAAACGAACGCTCAGGACACAGTAAAGAAAATTTTTTTTTATATATTTTGAAGTTGTACAAAGAAAAAAAAATTTTTTTTTTAAATTTATTAGCTCATTTTTCTTGTTACTGTCATTAATTGTATATGAATCTTTTTTTTTTTGTAAATTCGCCAGCAGTACTTGCGCACAATTGATATTAGCAGAGGTATTTATATTTAAAAATAAGAGAATTTATCTTCGCGCTGTATAATGGAGATGTTGCGAAGAAGGAAACGAAATTTACTTCATATTTTCATATCAAGCCGACTTTATTCTTTGTTTAAGAACTCTCGCGGTAGAGCGTCGCCATCATCAACAAAGACGTCGCATTGTTATGCAAAATGTAAATACCGTGTACACTCAAAAAAAGATCGCACGTACTTTAACGTCGTCAAGACATAGTCTTCTCGGATTATTAATTGAAGAATTTTTTTCCAGGTCACTGCACGGTCGACCGAATGGGTGAGATAATAATTATTATATATTTTAGCCTAGATTTTGTTATGCGCGTGCTTATTATGCTTGAAGGGAGAAAAAATAGAGGAGAATGTAGGAATTTGTGTGCACGAACGTATCGTACCATTCAAGAAGACTCCGTTCGCCTAAAACTGCGCGCTGTCTCGCGCAATTTGCCTCATGAATGTGCAAGCGGCGAAGTGTTTGATCCGCTTAAAACGGGAATTCTCGTATTCTTTTTTCTCCTTCGCAAAAACGACTCCTGCTATTTCGTTCAAGGATGACAGAATGTCAATAATGAAAAATCGAATGGCAGAGAGGGAGCTTTATAAATTGATCAGTGTCCTACAAAATAAATGTTTGTAACGATATGTACTGTGTACCGTGCTATGTGTATGCTAATATTGTATCGATGCTAAATTATGAGATAGCGATGATGTGACAAAAAATAAATATATTTATTTAAAATATTTCGAAATTTTTAGGTAAAGTTTTTCATTGATGTCGATCGAATATCCTTTAATTAAAATGATCGTTAATTAATTACCCATTCGTAACCTTACACGAGAGATACTCCTTTACGATGTTATCTTTGAAGAAAGTTTCGATTTACGTAAGTAATACGATACTGCAAGACTTTTTGCCAATTGAGAATTTAACACGTCGCGTTAGGTAAAAAAAATCGAGGTCAATATCGAAGTGCGAAATTATCGATGCATGAGAAAAAAGATTATTCAAATTATTAAATGGCAGCCTTAAAATTCCATAAATCACTCCCCATTAGCGAAATGACTTTTATTTTATTATCGCGATAATAAAATCAGTGCATTATATATATCTCGGGAACATTTTTTCGATTTAAAATCTGCGTCATTAAATTAAATCTCTCCCTTACTAATAAAATATTCTGTTTGTATATCATCGAGCACTACATTTTATTAAGACCATATATATTTTTCAAAAACCGGAAATATATATTTTTCGATCCGAGAGAAAGCAGGAAACTGCATTGCTGGAAACAATGCCATACTCGATTCGTTTACTTAAGTTACTTATTTATTTGCTTTGTGCTTGGCTTTATTTATTTCATAGTGTATCTCTCTCTCTTTTGCTGCGATAGGAAATTCCCTGAACTGAAAGCGCACACATTTTCTGATTAAGAGAAGGAGCGAGGGTGGCGATATGCTATCCGATATGATATTTTATTTCGGCGCCTTTTCAAACATCGATTTCAGATAGAACAGAGCTCTTTTTTTTCCTCGCATGCAGCGAAATGCTTTTAGCTTCGCGGAAGACGCGTTTAGCGATTCGCCGATAGAAGACGATGTTCTCAATTTCCTTGAAAGTCAGAGATTGCGAGTCCGATATTCTTACAAGAAAGACAAAGAAAAAGAGAGAAAAGAGACAAAATTATTAAAGAGAGAGAAAAGAGAGAAAGAGGCCTTGTCTTACCGCAGCACTTCACGAGAGACTTTCTTCTATTATCGCATCGATTGCAACTTTGCGTTGTATTCTGCGTAGTAACTCGCAGAAACCAATGCAAAAATAAGATCTGTCTGGAATATCTCTTTCGCGACCCATTTTCCATTAACTCTTTAAATGAAATTTTTCTTCAAACTTTTCGACGCGAGAGAGATAAGATAGATAACGTCGAAAATTTCATTCTGTCACGAGACATTTCCAAATACACACACAATCGCTTGTCTCTAGGAAAAAAAAAAAGAGAGAAACTGACTTAAAATGCATCTGCCGTTGGAAAACGCACGTTATAAATAACGATAAACGACAATGCCAGTAAATATACATTTCAGCGTTAATGCTTCGGAATCGTTCAAAGAAATAGTAAAAACCGTATCGGAGGTAAGCGTTAGAGCAAATACTCTTGTGTACGTATATCTCCTCGCGTTTTCCCTCCCGATGCTTCGTAGTCGGGACAATTTCCTTCAGCTAAGAGACATTTCAACGTCGCTTTGCGAAATGCCGCTCGTCTTTGTCGCTGATTACTCTTTGTGCCATTTCCGACACCTTACGGAATAATAATCGATCGTTGATCGACGGTATATATACAGAACGCACGTATAGACATCGCAAAATTTCTGCTCCTTTGTCGCAATTTTTATGCTGATCCGTCAATGGATGGGGCTTGTCGGCCGCTTTGCATGTTACACGGCGGTATTTCTTCTTGCATCCCTCCAACCCCTACCTCTCAACCCCATCCGGCCTCTCTTGACATTTCCCAACTGTGAGTGAGGTGCACTTGACTATGATGAGGCCGGCTTTATGTTACAGCTCTGGCATAAAGGCATCTGCGAGGCGTGACTAGGTTCCACAATGTCTCCAACGACTCGGTTTGTACTTGCGAATACTCGCGTGTGATGAACTCGACGGAGATTTAAACTTCTGCGGACACGCCACACCTCGCTGCACACGTGACACATCGAATTATCGTCGATGTAGTCGATTTGTAGCCGATCTTTTCTCTCTCGGCGAAAATTTTCGAACGAAATGACGGTCATCAGTCGTTGCCTGACGACTGAAGGAAGATCGCGCGCATAATGTAGTGACAAATATATGTACATGAATGCTTTCATCGCTTTAATCTTCTATACATGGAAAAAGCCTGTTTATTACAAAGAAATTGGCTTCATGTCGCCCTTATATCTTAAAGCAGCCACCAGGGACGTGACTGGATTTTATGATGTTGAACGACTCGGGTCAACTTACACTAGGCAATTTAAACTTCCGTGTTATGTAGCACGATGCACCGCAAAATAATATCGCGTTTCGTAACAAACAACCGAGTACCAGTTAACTCAAAGTTTATGTTATTTCAATTTCGCACAGTAATTTCACATCGAAATTTTCAGAGAAATTTTATATAAAGCGTTTGGTGTAAAATCTTATTCAATAAAATATGCGATAAAATATTGAAAAATATTACCGAGATTTGAGAGATTTACAAGAGTAAAAAAAAATATTTTCAAATAAGAGCGTAAGCCATTTTTTTAAAAGCCGAACACGAGAAAGTTTCATAAAGCACATAAAATAATAATGGAAATAAATAAAGAAAAGATATAATATCAAAAATAATGAAGAAAAATAAGATATATATTTTTGAAAGATCCTTTACCGCGACGCGAGCAACACCGAAAAGAGGGAATTTATATCCTGAAGGTGGACTTTTCATGCGGTACTTATATCATAAGGCGCATTTGGGGGCGTGACCGGATTTTATGGCGGTAAACGACGTGGGTTAAATTACAACACCGATGAAATACGAAAATACGTTGCATGCTGCGATCGAGTTACTGTGCAATAAATAAGTTGCTGTGGGATACACACATACATATGCACATAAAAAATAAAAAAAAAAACTAATTCCTTCTGGCAGCATGCTTTTTTTCACGAGTTTGCTTCTAATTACCGCTTTCAGACTGTTTTAATCCTATATATCACGATTATTGTTAGCAAACTTTTTCTTTCAAGGAAAATTAGCCGTTGACTTTGTTAATGACTTGTTGACAAGCAATTTGTGATGCAAACAATTTTCTTACTACATTATACACGCTTTGCGTTACAAATTTTATTAAGGATTATTGTGAGAAATATATATGCACCGAAGAAGAACGCGTACATTATTTTTTTTTATTCTAGTTAGATTTTCCGATTGTTTAAAATATATTGAACGATTTGTTCTTTAATATTTCGATGTCACGCGAAAATCTTCGAATTCTTGTATATGATCGACTTTTAACGCGAAATCAAATTTCGGAGCTACTCACGAAAATAAATGCGATCGGCGGGAAATCGGTGGTGCGAGTAAACGCAATTTGACGATTCGATGCCCGCTCGCACATATAAAGTATATGCACGTAGTATATCTTTGCGTAGCCAAGTGCACCGAATGCAGTCACCTGCTATCGACGTAGCGGATAGCTATGCTACCCTCGGTTTCACTAAAACTATCGTCTGCTCCTTCTCCGGTCTTCTTGCGATTTTGGAGCGGAAGTATTTCAGAATATCAAAGTTTCAACCAGTCACGTCGGAGTGCCGTTCATTTCACGGTATGAAGAATAGATCGATCTGGCGGAGCAGCCCGAGAACTTTTGTCTAAGATTTTTGTAACGTGACGCGATGACGAACGATCTCTTCTCCATATCAATATCGCGCAATATTCAGGATTAATTTGAGAGAGAGAGAGAGAGAGAGAGAGAAATAAGAAATTTTTGCGTTACTATTAGCTATCCTAAATCTAAAATCAAGTCTTTGATGAAAAGCGCGCGTTCGATATATTAATGTTATTATCTTTAGTATCTAATAATTTTAGAAAAAAAGTTTTGAGCTATTTATTAAGAGTTTAAGTATATATATTTAATATAGTTTATGCGATAATTAATTTTTATCATCACGTTAAAATATGATTACATATAAAGAATATAAAAATATATATAAACTACAATTTAACATTAATTAGTCAACATAATTTTCTTTTTTTACGATTTAGCCAAAAATAATTATACTTCAATATACTTCAAGAATACAGATGCTACGACTTTCAGACGAAATGATCGCTTAGTATTCTAAGGTTAAGGGGATTGTATAACTATACAAGCGCATACATATAACATACGGTGCCAAGAACTCGAGTCTCTCTCTATCTGGGTCAAAATCCCAGTGCGGCACTCTCCGGGAAATTTCTCGGCCGCTTTATAAATACTAATTCGTCCCACGGTAGAGCCGTGTATGAGTAACACCGTGTGCACAAGTATTATTGTACATGCAAACGTATCTCCTTCGACACTCCCGTGATGACGAGAGTCAGCCGGTCACGAAACTGAACCACGTGAAGCTACGCTAATTCCTGCCTGCGCGTTCCTGCGGACAGCACGTCACTCGCTTCCTCGACACGTCTCTACTCTCTCATCCGTTCATCGAGACAGAGTTCCGGCAACTTAGTTTGCGGCAGCACCTTTGTACGAGACGAGAACGGCGAATCAACTACTACTACTACTACTCGCCGCGCCCCTTCGCACCCTTTCATGTCCACCATCGTGGAACAGGATTTTAGCAAAGCTAAGTCCCCGACAATATGATCCCTGACCTATATGTAGCTCTTGTCGATATATACGCGTGCTACGCTGAGCCAACAATGTCGAAGAGCCAACTTTGGCTTATTTGTATCCTGCTTGAAACAAAGATATTTTGCGTTCCTAAAGTTAAGAAAACAGTAGCGATAAATTTATTAAGAAATTTCAATAAAAATGTATTGCATTTTATTGTATCGCGTAACTTTGTTAGAATTAAGTTTACTTCATTATGTACATACACGTCCAAACTCTTATTAAAAGCTCGTAATTAAAAAAGAAAAAGTATAAGGAAAATTGACAAAGATTTTACAGATTATTGTCATATAGATAGTTTTTCGCCTCTATGACTAATCCTTTTCGAACAATTGTCAACGATTATTGCTTCTCACGAAATGGACTTCACGTCATGTACTTCGGCGATGGCAATCGTTTAATCAACTCGCTGCGTTTTCGAAGCGGTTCGGAAAAATTTTCGGGGCAAACCTCCACCGATACAATCAGCTGATGGCCGCATATCGTGTGTACGCGCGTTTGACCGACGAGACCTATTGTGTGCATGTTGAGGCCGGTCGAACAAATTTGTTCTCGCACGGCCTGGCGTTTGTGTCGATGTCCGAATTCTCTTATACGTTGACCCTATTTTCTACCCCCTCCTCCTCTCTTTCTCTCGCTCCTTTTTTTAAATTCACATAGCACCAGAGCGATTCATCGAATGTTCGCGACACAATACTGAACAACGAAACCCGCGTATCCGCGTACAAAACAGCTCAGTATTTAGCACTACGAGCTAGACGAGGAACATTCGCGGACTCGCGGATTGCTGTGTTTTGTCGAGAATTATACGAGGATTGCTAAACGCGTCCCTCCCTCCTCTTCCCTCCGTGTTTCGGGATATACGAGAATGCGGTGCGAATAAAAGCCGCGTAAACAGAGCCGTTTCCGCGTCGCGACGATCTCAATTTCTACGCTCGACGGCAAATATTGGAGCCCGATACCCCGGCACGTGCTGTGCGTGTCAAAACGCGCGTGCGCATTCAATTAAAATCCGCTGCTTGGCACGAGGGTGCGAACGTCCCCCTTTTTTCGCATGCGACCGCAATGTTTGAGCTCGCCCACCGCTTGTCGATACGAGTCGTGAGACATGTGCGCGCGAATTTGCTTACATGATATAAATTTAAAATTTAAAAACTTTAATATCCGCGATCTTTAATAAATTTATATCGAGCGATAATTATTAATTTTTAAATAATTTGAGTTACATACTCGGTGTCGGTTTTCGATGTCAAGCAATCAAACTTCAAACGAATGAGATCTCGAACTTTCTTGTACTTCGGTGTCACGAGGTTTCGCGTCAGATCAATTTTGGTAAGTCAAATCGTCAGGGTATGAAGTTGAATCAAGTGTAAAGTTCAGTTTAACTATATATATGTATATCCAAAATGTATTTCGTGATGAACACTGTGGAATCCCCAGGTAAGTAATATACAGGAGAGCGAGAATATTTGCGAAGAACAAAACTCGCTTGTGGCGAGCAAGCGGAACGAACAGCCGGAATTTCCCCAGCAGATGTTCTCGCGAGTTAATAAAAGCCCAATTCGCGTACGCGAAAGTATCCGAATTTCGGCACGGCAGGGTTATACTGACTCAATCGTGGGCCCTCTCGAACAAGAAAATTGTAAGAACTCTCGGCTGTACAACGTGGAACGGGCGGGCGAAGTCGACGAAACTTCTTGCTCCCCGATAATTTCGCGGTAGAGTATTAACGACTGGTAAGTCGATAAGATGGCTTATGAAGGGAAGAAAGAATTTTCGGATACTCTTCTATTATCTCTCATTCTCTCTCTCTTTCCTCAACCGTTATTATTTCAGTCTTTCCATTATGCTCTGAGAAACAGTTTACAACAAATGAACTAAGTACATACACACGCAAAAGCGTTTACGCACACATGAATCAACCGCTTTAGATCACCCGCACATAGAGAGAAAGAGACCTGTTTACCGTGTTCGCAGTATTCCTCGAGCGGAAAACCTAAGCTCTGTTTATAGCCGACCTTACGCAGGAGGGAAAATCTAATAATAGGAGGAAGAAATGTCGGATTAATTCTGAAGAGTTGCCGGCTATCGCTAGACAGTTTCATTACTCGCGTCTCTTCTCTGTGTGTATCCGTCGTCTTTTTCTCCTTCTTTTTAACAATAGCGAAATATTCCGTACGTTGTATCCGACAAGAGAGATTAATAAACGTGAAGTAAAAATGTAGAGGAGATTAAGTGACTCGATCGTAACAATTTCAACATTTTGCTCTAATTGTTACAAAACCCCATATCTTTCGAAATTATCGCGTATCTTATTTATTACATACAACGTTTACTCTATCATGTTCGAAAAGATAATATAAAACTTATCGTGATCTTATATATAAATGTTATTAAGTTTATCAATATCGATTAGTAAATTATTTACAATAATTGCAGCATATTATTTATAGCAGTCCTTCTCGAGAATCTTGAATTAAAATGATATCGAATTAAAATAGTTTGATGCACGTCGTGAGCAAATTATTTAAGATCGCGTGTATCGAAACTTCATCAAGATTTTGTCTTTTCAATCTCGAACGTCTCGAATTCGAGAGTTCTGAACCGAGGCGCGAATTCCGCGCTGATGCATACCGATTCAAAGTGATCAGTCGCAAATTCCGTTTACGAGTGTAACGGTGCAAAGTCATTTGCCAAGATTCGACGCGCGCCATTGTCCGATTTGAAATTCCGGACATTATCCCGCGGGCCACTGTCGGAATTTCACGGTATCGTCGTCGAGTTTCCGGCGTGCACGCCCGATCTTCGCCAGCGTAACTAATTCGGAGAAGAATTCTACCGAGCTGTGCCAATGCTTCCTAAGGAAACTCGGGCGTGCCGATTGTCTCACGGCACAATGGTATCCGGAAGTTTCGTCGATTGTCCGTCGCCGTTTTGTCCCGTTTCCTCGACGTCTCGTCATTCGGAGTTTTCGCGTGTAAAAGAATCGGAATAATTACAGAAAACATCGAAATATATATAAAAGAACTTATAGATGTTCTCTTATATTTCTTTTATATTTCGATATTTTCTGTAATTATTCTGTGATTCTATATACATATACTATATGTAAAAGATATGTAATATATATTGAAGAAAACGAAATAAATGAATGACAAATATCTACGTAATACAGATATTGCGTTGAGCGATTGAGATATTTTAGCGATATATGAAATATTGATATTTTCTTTTCTCACACATTTTACTGAAAAACATTTTGCGCAGATAAATTTCATTGCCTTTTAGTAAGAACGAGGTATATATCGTATTTTACGAATGTAAATATCGCGAATGTAAATCTATTTATTAGCATTAATAAGTACTTGTGACAAAAAAATATGTACTATATATTTTAAAACACGACGTTTCTTTCTCCGTGCGAAAATGAGAATAAATAAATAGCTGTACTATGATCATACACCCAACAATATTAATATTCTATATCAATATGTCGAAAAATTATCTATGCTTTTACGATTTTACGTGCAACGCATAATTTTAAAATACATACGCGATTCGAACAATGCATATTTCTTTTAATATCGCATTCTGCATTCGATGATGCGTTTTTCTCTTCCGGCTTTGTAAAATCCGCAATTTTTATTCTTATGAAAAGTGTGCTTCGAAAATAGCCGTCCTCGCATAAATAAAGAATACACCATTTTCTCGTGTCCTCCGCGAAAGAGAAATATTATTTGATATAAATGGAAAATACAAAAAAAAAGTTACATAGGAAAAACGCGCGAGAGTAAAACAATATAACGTTTGCTCTTTCTCTTTTTCTCCCCACCCCCCTCTCTCTCTGGTTGATCAAATTCTTGTCTTATTTCTACCACAACTTTTGAAATTGTTAATGCAACAGTAGTTGCTTTTTTAATATTTTTTAAAACACATTTATTTTTATACATATTACAGTCAGCGTTATAACTTCTCTAAAAAAATTAATTCTTTACTTATGTGCTTATAATATTGAAATAAATATGTTGTATGTGATACCTATATATAAATATAATCGTGTATTTTATTGAAATGTAGAATAATTTTATATAATAGAATTAAATTTTCACCAGAATATTAATAATAAATTCAAAGATCTATTTTACATATTTTACATGTTCCTGCATCCATATCTCGCTTTTGTTTTAAACTCCGTAATTAAATCTAGATGATTAAAGCTCTCGGTAGAATTTCAATCGAGTTATCTCGCTCAAAAATGTGGTAATAAAAATTATATGTACGCTGGTCTCGTTTTACGCCAGACGAAGCATCGTTCCGAGATTCTCGCCATCTCATATTTTTCCTCGCAATTGATCAGTTCGCGTAGCCGATGCGCGACGAAGATCGTCGGCGCGATTTGTCGCGAATGCAACGGTCCGGGAAAAGTCCATTTCGCTTCGAAAGCCGCGTTTAAGAGCGAAATGTCTGTCGAAATGGCGGCCGGGGTCGGAAATCGAAGCTTGATTGTCGTGGCCGGACAATATGCCATCGTAGAAGCATCCTTGTGGAGAAATGGCGAAATGGCTGCCGTTCTCACTTCCGCGCCGTAGTTTAGGCGCAATGCCTTCAAGTCGGTGTTAATGCTTTTAACTGATTCCGCATATGCGATGCGATAAATGTTTTTAGATGTTGCGAATAATATATAACACGTTGAATAGTGCGATGGAATAATCACAATCGCACAATTGGAACACTTTTATTTCTTTAGATATTCATATCAAATCGATTTACGATTTTAAATCTTCTCTGTCATTTTTTTCATTCAATTATATTGTCAATTATCTCAAAATATTATTAATTTAATAAATAATTATAATTTAAAAGATTCATATATTCAAATAATCGTGACATCGTTAATGCTTGTTTTCTATAATATAACATATGCATAGTATTCTATATAATTATTTAAATAATTTATGATTTTGTTAATGATATGTTTTAACTAATACTTTTTTACAAATAATTTTTTGAAGTTAATAAAAGTAATAAAATACAAAAAAGAAAATATTTTATCAATATAATGTATTTTAATATCCGTTTACTGTATGTCTGACTAATGCTGCGTTTTACTACTGATAATAATCAGATAATAATATAGAAAAAAATTCATATATTCAAATAATCTTGATTTCATTAATGCTTGTTCTCTATAATATAACGATTGTAAAAACATAATTTATAGAAATATTTTAAACATATTTATATTATTTATAATTTTATTAATGACATGTTTTAACTAATACTTTTTTACAAATAATTTTTTGAAGTTAATAAAAGTAATAAAATACAAAAAAGAAAATATTTCATCAATATAATGTATTTTAATATCCGTTTACTGTATGTCTGACTAATGCTGCGTTTTACTACTGATAATAATCGGATAATAATATAGAAAAAAATTCATATATTCAAATAATCTTGATTTCATTAATGCTTGTTCTCTATAATATAACGGTTGTAAAAACATAATTTATAGAAATATTTTAAACATATTTATATTATTTATAATTTTATTAATGACATGTTTTAACTAATACTGTTTCACAAATAATTTTTTGAAATTATAAAAAGCATTAAAATACAAAAAAGAAAATATTTCATCAATGTATTTTAATATCCGTTTACTGTATGTCTGACTAATGCTGCGTTTTACTACTGATACTAATCAGATAATATAGAAAAAAAATTCATATATTCAAATAATCTTGATTTCATTAATGCTTGTTTTCTATAATATAACGGTTGTAAAAACATAATTTATAGAAATATTTTAAACATATTTATATTATTTATAATTTTATTAATGACATGTTTTAACTAATACTGTTTCACAAATAATTTTTTGAAATTATAAAAAGCATTAAAATACAAAAAAGAAAATATTTCATCAATGTATTTTAATATCCGTTTACTGTATGTCTG
This sequence comes from Prenolepis imparis, assembly GCF_030444845.1. Taxonomy (NCBI): domain Eukaryota; kingdom Metazoa; phylum Arthropoda; class Insecta; order Hymenoptera; family Formicidae; genus Prenolepis; species Prenolepis imparis. The sequence continues at coordinate 14,353,953 of NW_028141162.1, read as the reverse complement.
ACTAATGCTGCGTTTTACTACTGATACTAATCAGATAATATAGAAAAAAAATTCATATATTCAAATAATCTTGATTTCATTAATGCTTGTTTTCTATAATATAACGGTTGTAAAAACATAATTTATAGAAATATTTTAAACATATTTATATTATTTATGATTTTATTAATGGCATGTTTTAACTAATACTGTTTCACAAATAATTTTTTGAAATTATAAAAAGCATTAAAATACAAAAAAGAAAATATTTCATCAATGTATCTGAATATTCGTTTACTAAATGTCTGACTAATGCTGCGTTTTACTACTGATACTAATCAGATAATATAGAAAAAAAATTCATATATTCAAATAATCTTGATTTCATTAATGCTTGTTTTCTATAATATAACGGTTGTAAAAACATAATTTATAGAAATATTTTAAACATATTTATATTATTTATAATTTTATTAATGACATGTTTTAACTAATACTTTTTTACAAATAATTTTTTGAAGTTAATAAAAGTAATAAAATACAAAAAAGAAAATATTTCATCAATATAATGTATTTTAGTATCCGTTTACTGTATGTCTGACTAATGCTGCGTTTTACTACTGATAATAATCAGATAATAATATAGAAAAAAATTCATATATTCAAATAATCTTGATTTCATTAATGCTTGTTCTCTATAATATAACGGTTGTAAAAACATAATTTATAGAAATATTTTAAACATATTTATATTATTTATAATTTTATTAATGACATGTTTTAACTAATACTGTTTCACAAATAATTTTTTGAAATTATAAAAAGCATTAAAATACAAAAAAGAAAATATTTCATCAATGTATCTGAATATTCGTTTACTAAATGTCTGACTAATGCTGCGTTTTACTACTGATACTAATCAGATAATATAGAAAAAAAATTCATATATTCAAATAATCTTGATTTCATTAATACTTGTTTTCTATAATATAACGGTTGTAAAAACATAATTTATAGAAATATTTTAAACATATTTATATTATTTATAATTTTATTAATGACATGTTTTAACTAATACTTTTTTACAAATAATTTTTTGAAGTTAATAAAAGTAATAAAATACAAAAAAGAAAATATTTCATCAATATAATGTATTTTAGTATCCGTTTACTGTATGTCTGACTAATGCTGCGTTTTACTACTGATAATAATCAGATAATAATATAGAAAAAAATTCATATATTCAAATAATCTTGATTTCATTAATGCTTGTTCTCTATAATATAACGGTTGTAAAAACATAATTTATAGAAATATTTTAAACATATTTATATTATTTATAATTTTATTAATGACATGTTTTAACTAATACTGTTTCACAAATAATTTTTTGAAATTATAAAAAGCATTAAAATACAAAAAAGAAAATATTTCATCAATGTATCTGAATATTCGTTTACTGAATGTCTGACTAATGCTGCGTTTTACTACTGATACTAATCAGATAATATAGAAAAAAAATTCATATATTCAAATAATCTTGATTTCATTAATGCTTGTTTTCTATAATATAACGGTTGTAAAAACATAATTTATAGAAATATTTTAAACATATTTATATTATTTATAATTTTATTAATGACATGTTTTAACTAATACTGTTTCACAAATAATTTTTTGAAATTATAAAAAGCATTAAAATACAAAAAAGAAAATATTTCATCAATGTATTTTAATATCCGTTTACTGTATGTCTGACTAATGCTGCCTGCGTTTTACTACTGATACTAATCAGATAATATAGAAAAAAAATTCATATATTCAAATAATCTTGATTTCATTAATGCTTGTTTTCTATAATATAACGGTTGTAAAAACATAATTTATAGAAATATTTTAAACATATTTATATTATTTATGATTTTATTAATGACATGTTTTAACTAATACTGTTTCACAAATAATTTTTTGAAATTATAAAAAGCATTAAAATACAAAAAAGAAAATATTTCATCAATGTATCTGAATATTCGTTTACTGAATGTCTGACTAATGCTGCGTTTTACTACTGAAAATATGCGCAACTATCGTTCGATGTCACTCGCATTCGCGATTAAAATCGCAACTCTTGTAGAAAATATTCTCATCTTCTTGCTAAGCAGGTTGCAAGTTCGTCCCGGATATTAAGCAGCGCTATCATCCGAAGCGTGCAGCCTCGTAAAACTTGTTATTAAAAATTCGCCAGGGTTTTCCGCGGTATCGTAAGCCTTTCTTCGTTTTCTTATTAAGACGGCAACTCGGTCGTTAATAATCCTTACCTCACGGTTATTGCCGAAGCGTGACAATACAAGTCGCGTTAAACTTAAATTCGCTCGGCAAAACGAGTTCGGGGAAAATAACAGCAAATTAAGGTCCTTTGATGCGGTTTTGGAAGATGGTTCAGGAAGTGGAGGAGTTACAGGCGGATACGCGGTGAAGTCCGCGACCGGGAAAAAGTTTGTCGCCAAAGTTTTCGACACGAGAAGTTATCTGCTACAAGATATTACGGTCATGCAGTTGGTATTGCCGAGCTTTACGGGAAAGATATTTTTTTTCGTCCTCGAGGTTCGTGCATTTTTCAGGCGAGACCGTCGGAGAAATCGCGATCTTCAAAGTGCTTCAAAACTTGGTCACGACTGACAGGTATAAAGTGCGCTCATTAATAAGTGACATTGATCCTGCTGAGGCTGGAAAATGAACGAGCGGTAAGGTATACGGCGTTCTTCAACGATGGCGATATATAGCTACGTAATGCCGAAGCTACAATGCGCCAGTCACCGAGAATTTTACAAACACTACACGCGACATTAATATTTCTGCGACGTCATACCTGCGTTCCAAGATTCATTATACCTTTTTCTCTCTCTCCTTCTTTTCTTAGAAAAATTATAATTTTATTAAATATTTATACAAATGTTTTCGGCTGAATTTGTAATTTAATTTCTAATTAATTGACGCAATCAATTTACTTATTACGTAAATTGAAATTAATTTCATCGAAATTTCATTGAAAGCTTCAATATTAACAGAATTAATACTATGGATAATATTACTTAATTTTTGTAATTTTATTAGAACGCATTTCAGAAGAAACATCAAAAGGGATACGAAATCCTTTGATTAGAGAGTAGGTACTCTCGTTCAGTACGACGTATAGTTCATTGAAATTCCCGCATATAAAGATATTATCTCGTAGTACGAACGTTCTTGCCATCAGATATAGAAGTTCACCAAGTGGTGTTCCACTTTGCACGCGAGCTTTCTACTTTGCATATCAACTTCGGCGCGCAGAGGATGAAGAGTTAAACCGACTCGTTCGCGGGGAAGTGAACGTATCCACATAAATGTCGAAAGGTCTCGCGGAGTTTGTTCTCATGCGTTATATCACAGAGAAAATATCGGCGCTTAATTTCACGGCGAAAGAGAGAGAAAAAAAATAAAGCTGCAACGCGAGAAATAATCCAGCGGAATTAATCGCCATATCTGTGGAACAATTCGTATTATTTTTCTTTCAATTTTATGCGTTACCGAACGCGTTATTCACAAGCGTAGTTTCAAATTACCATGTCATCGATTAATATCATTACAAATGTTCTTATACCTTCTTTCCACACGAAGAATATAAAAGGATAATGAATCAGCTCGGGATTATTCTGGATTATTTATCGATCCTTTTTCAAATGTGCGCACAGGATTTTTAATTATAATATTTTGATCGAATTAAAAAATTTCGACATACTAGATATATTCGTAAGCAAAATGTATCGACGAAACATGAAGCGGAGAGCAGTACGAGAGTAGTCGAGAAAATAGGATAGGATTCGCGATATACTTGTTGAGCGAGCCTCGCGTTAGCATTGGCTAGTTTTAATCGTTTCACGAAGCGCCCGCATCGATCAATCATTATTCGACATTGATTTCTTCGTGTGCGGGTTTATTTGATTTCGTTGATTGCCACCCCGTGGTGATTCCGCGTCTGGCCGTAACATCACTACACTCCATATATCGACGAGCAATCTACAATATAATGATTCGCGTGCTATATTTTGTTTCACGTGTTTGCCGATGCGATGGATGCGTCTGTGTTAAAAAAAGATTCTCTCTAGTTATGAATATATATATTATATGTGGAACGCGAAGGTACATTCTCGGTGTATTATTAATGACACGAGTAATTATATTACTCTACTCATCATATATGCGAATCGGTTATTCAGAAGCAAATTAACATGTATTATTAATCAGGATTTCCAATTATTGCGTGAACGATTATAAATCAACGAGTCTGTTTTCCGAAGTTAGAAGTAATAAAATATACGCCAATAAATAGAAAGCTTGTTATTTTCGCTGCAAATTGAAGCACCGTCAATTATTTAAGCAACTGTCGTTTAATTAAAAAAAATTGAAAAAAATATATGCTCTGTAAAAAATAGTAAGAGAGGGATGAGTAACGCAAATGTCGAAATTTTTGCTAGTTTTATCAGGGATGTCCTGTACACGCGCGGCGAACGAATTCGGATGAATCTCGGAATACAAATATTTACAAACGAGACTTCGTTCGGTATTAAATATTCGTCACATCGCAAATTTTTTCGCCAATATCATGACGTTTATTCATTCACCTCTTCCCCTTTCTCGTAGAGAGAGTTTAGTAGTTTTCATCTTTTTATGAAAAAGAGATCGTTTAATCTCGCTATATCTTTGCCAGGAAATCGTGATGAATTTTAAGACCCGATTAAAGCGCGCATTTATAAAAAAGCTGCGCGTAGTAATATTCGCGAATCAGTTCCACTTCAAATATACCGATGTTTTATGGAGACGATTCGTTTATTCCTCTCTGATATTGTAATAATTGCGATAAGTATATATGCAATGCATGCTCGTATGTGTAGATCAGCAATATCTCGATAGGAGAATATGGAATCATGCATTATATCGATAAATAGGTAACTTGCGCATCAAATCCGAGGCGAACTCTAAGTCAGCACAATGAAGAATGAAGATTATAATGAAGAAATAATAAAAAAGAAGTGATTTGAAAGGTGATTAGAGTTGACTGAAAGTGTAAGCAGTGCGACAATTTGTAAAAAAAATGTGTATATCGCTTATTAAATTTGGAGAAAAATTCTTTCAAGAGAAAAAATTAAATTTTTTATATAACGTTGCAGAGATAAAAATAAAAGAGTATAAATTTCTTTTAGCAGCACATCAAAATTTCCGTGCATTAATTAATTTTTAATAATACATAATTATTATTTCCTCTTCGGCGCATAAAAGAAGTACGAGATGGATCCTTTTTCGGTGGAAAGCAGCAGCTTTACAGTAATACTCGCTATATTCGCAAAGCGTATCCGTTCAGAAATAGTCTTCCATATTTTTCTTAGTGTCAATATGTTTGGCCGATGGCAGAAATGTATGTTTGTTCGTTCAACTGTGTTTAGGATTTCGGTGCATGAAATTTAATGCATTTTCTCACGAAAGAGGAAATTCGCCTTCGCTTGTGCGGTGCTTCAGGGCGCGTTCCAATTTACCTTTCGCCACCACGTAATTCTCTCTCTCTCTCTCTCGCTCTCTCTGAAAGACCGTTATATCGCATTTATCGACATACCGCACCACAGCTCATCCTTGGGCTGGTTCCTCCTCGCGCTTTCACATCGACGACTTTCATCGAGAATAGAAGTAACCCGGGTGACCCGCGTTTCTCTGATACCGCGGTTAGAGAATTCCTCTCTTGCTACACGCTAGTCCGATATTGTAGAAAACTCAAAGAAAACACCATCCATCCTGCCGAGAGATCCTCGCCAGAATGCCGAGGAAGCGCGCTGGCGCGTAAAGTCGATCGGTTTGCTCGGCGAGAAAATCGATATTTCGACGTTGCAGCCGCGCCGCGCGATGCGGCTCAGACACGGAGCAACGCTGGAAATGGATTCATCTAACTTACTTAACTCGACTCGGTAATGAAATATGATAGTTGAGATGAAAGAGGGCTCAATGCAATTTTATCGTGGGGTGCATTACAACAATAACGGGTCGGGGAATTTATAGATTAATCGATAAGTTGATCAATATAACTATATCTCAACTCGAAATTCTATTAAAACAAATGCCAAAATTTCTTCTCCTTTAATCGATCACACAACTTAACTTAATCTTTTTATATTTTAATAATTTTATCGAGAAAAATTTTCATGATATATTGCAGAGATAATCGTAGAGATAATCGTAATATTTGTCTGGCTTTATCTGTGCAAGCATGTTGATTAATAACTGATCCCGATGATAATGGCGACACGCTTACGTGTTGGCGAATTGATGATAACGAACGAGGTGCCCGTCATCACGTGACAAGCGGCGAGACGATACCGTCGTCTCATATGTTTTGCCGAGTGTGCAGAGGTGAGGGTGAAAAATAGCCGCGGTTAGGAAAAGAGCAAAGTGGTGCACTAGACCACCGCACCGTTCTCGTCGTTCTCGGTACGAAGAGGGTTATAAATTGCATTAATGAAGGGACTATTAATTACAGGCCGGGACAATTAATATTAAAGCGCAGACGCGTCGCTGACGAGGCCTCTTCGCCATTTCCGTCTCTCGACAGGGAAAACCGAGTGCACACACGACACGATACGCGCTGACACACTCCTGTCACGCGGCTGTGGAAGCATCACCCTAATACAGGAGAGAAAAAGTTATGTATCTTTTAATATAAAAAAATACAACACGCAAAAGTAAATATACGTGTACTTGGGCTTCCCTCCGCGAGAGCTCTTTTTCTGTTCTCCCTCGGCCTTTTATCATGCTCGGGTTTTCTAGCTAGGGGGAGATTCAATTACGGCCCTCGAGAAAGTTGCTCGAGCTTCCTTTTGGACGTTGACACGAACTATGTCATTTGCATTTTCGGGCTTCCATACCTTCGGTCGTTATTTGATATCGTCCATGTGATATATGACTCGTGTGTTATAATTGCAAAGTTCATAGTTCCCTTTTCGCATTTATACCTCTCGGCGAGCTTGTTTCATCGCAAATAAATCACCGTTTCGCGATGAGAAGTCGGTATTATCTGGTCATATATTTTTTAGTCAGCCAGAGTACACGTTTAATATAGCATAAAAATTTCATTCAATGGCAGACCCGAGAGCACCTTCTGCGCGAGAGAAAAATTCCACTTTCCGCAGAATAAATAAATACCGTAATATCGTGATTTCAGATTTTGTGCTACATCAACGGAAATATTAAACACCGGGGGAAGAAAATTGCAGGGCGCGAGTGCATAGGAGCAAAACGATGGTTTTCGATACTCGGTGCAGTTAATTTCTTCGTCGATCAAACTCGAAGGATTACGGGAAGTGCGAGAAGAGCGGGAAGAGAAGATGGAAATCGGAGGGGATATATATTAGTTACGACGCGCATAATCCTACAGTTTTAATATCTCAAGCCGAAGCGAGCGCAAAGCTTGATGAAAGTAGAGCATAAATACGGACACCGTTATTTAATTTAGAGCGCACCCCCTCGTCGTCGTCGTCGTCGTCGTCGTCGTCGTCGTCGTCGTCGTCGTCGTCGTCGTCGTCGTCGTCGTCATCGTCGGCACTCACTCCCGCGGCCTGATTAATTAAGTACTAAGAAATTACAGAACACCGGGAAATATGTCGTCTCCGCAACTTCGCGACGCTTTTCATAATTTACAACCCGTGTGATTTCTTCTCACGTGCGTCTTACAGTCCTCGCGGAGTGCTTTGCTGCGATCCTCTTGGCGAGGAAACACAATTTAATAGACCAAAATAGATTAAAAAGAAAACGCTAACGAACTGCTACATTTTTCCAATTTTTTTCGTTTTATTTTTGTAATTTTTATATCTGTCTCTCTCTTTTTAAACTCTTTCTCTATGAAATGCGAGAAACGATAATTAATTTATATATAGTTGTATGTTTTCAGTATATATATTTGCTAAAAATTATTGTTATATTTTATATATTAAGATGATGCGAGTAAAGTAATTTATTGTAATTTTATGCGTTTATTGTTACAAAATAAATTTATAGACACAATTTATAAATGTAATTTATTATTTTTTCCCAACGTGATGAAAAAAACATCCTGCGGCAATTCGCCAGCATACGCGAAATTATTGATAAATGTTCGGTGTTGAGAATAAATCATGATATTTTCGCTTAAGCCCATCATGAAATTACGCACGTGTGTTGGTGAATTAGTTTATAAGCCGAGATGAGAGAGGATAATAAATCAGTGGCGAAAATTGGGTGTAAATTTTTCGCGTCGTATCGAACGCGTGTCGAAAGTACATTATAATAAGTGATTTAGCGGAATTATAATCATTATTACGCGCGGAACTGTTTTACGGTTATCAGCATCGAAATTAACGTCAGCGATGTCATTACACCGCCGTCCATTAATATTATTATTCCCATTTGTTGGCGGAATAATTGCGAACAAACGAGACGAGGGTGAGGGTGTGGGCAGAGATAGCAGGAAGGTAATAGAGGAAGGACGAGAGGTCCAGATGTTGCCGAATGCGGTGCTCTGATTGACGGCTGATACGTTAATGAACATTCGATCGTTCAATAAAAAACCAGGGCCATTATTGTTTCCGCCGTGCGATTAATGCCGATTTGAATCGTATGTTTTGCACTAACCCCGCCCGTGCGAGATTCGATCGAAGTTTTTTTTGGGGCTCTTTTCAAAGTTAAAATTTTATCAGCTTTTTAATAACAAATGGCGATGACGCAATTTTATTTCAATCTTTTGGATAACGTGTTTTGGTTAATTTCCGTTGATTACGATGTCGCTCCAAATATATGCGCTGATTATTTTAATATCGCGTAATTAAAATGTCCTATATAATTGTTTTCGAATTCATCGAGAAATGTTTTCCTAATTGAATCAATTGGTGTTTTCGATAATCATAAAATTTCTTTATCGATACTCGACAGTAATTCAAGCACTTTCCATGTAATAAAATCGACGAACGAATTAATCTTCATACAAAAAAATTTATATGCATAAAAATTAATATTTTAACAAAAATTTAATATTGTATCAATATTGTGAGATGAAAATTGTATAAAACATTTAATATTGACACAAATGGAAAAATGTTATAAGAATTGAGATCTAAATACGCAAATAAAAAATAAAATATCATTTTTCGTTTAATTTCAAGTAGATTTTTGTTTAAAATTAATATAAAGATTTGATTATTAATTGCTCATAAGTCGGATATATTTTCGGATGTATATATTATTAATATCTCATTGTTATATAGATTAAGTCATATAGTGAAGTATAGTTATGAAGTTGAAAGAAAGTGCCTGTAAGAAATTTTCCTGAATGTGAATTTCCATTTATTATACGAATACTCTCCGCGCTCTAAGCGGTGGAAATTTTCAGAAAATGCGACGAAAGAAATTAAGTTCGCGCAGTACGACGGCATTGCGCTTCTTTTTCACAATGCATCACTCACAATTTTTTAGATGCAACAACACACGCATCACGGCACAAAGTAGTGCGAGCGAGCTCTTTATGCGCTTTTTAATGAGTTCTTTTACGTAACGAACGAAACGAAGATGGTGGATGAGCGGTTTATAAACGGGGGTACGCCAACGTTGAACTCCAACGTCCTACTTTTTTGATTATGATGTCACATTTGCTTCAACCGAATTACACTGCGTATCCAGAGAGCAGTCATGCACGAAATTATTGTAGAAAAATTTTTTTCAATTAATCAAAAATTGTTCAATACATTTAAAATAAATTTCAACAATGCATGCTTGTCCTCCTTTTTCATATCAAATTATTCGAAAAAGTGAAATATATATTTATATTAAAAAAAATAGAATAGCCCACATGGAATATAAGCTTTTATTATAGTATTATTATGGCATTAAAATGCAAAAACACAAGGAAAGAAGATGTTTATTTCGACTGACTGGATGATTTATTCTATCATTTTGCGATAGCAATGTATTAAGGGATTTAAGATGACTATCCGGCAGAGAAGAATTTATTCTCTACAACGTACGAAATCGACAATACACGTTTGTACTGTCGTGACGGTGACGGATAATACATCATTTTCTCCTTCTGTGCAGCTGAGAGGGAAAGCTTCCGCAGTGACGGAGTTGATCGCTTGCTATAGGAAATTTGATCAGGAGGTTGCGGTGCACAGCTCGCACGGTTAAATCAGACGGTATTTGCATCACTCGAGATGCGATGCGTTTCGCCATTCGCGCATCTCGGATGAGAATCGACAGGAGAGATATTGCGCGGTGGTACCCCATGGGGATCTTTCGGTCTTATTTTATTCGCGAGCGCGAAGAATTGCATCGATCAACATTCGCTCGACCGCCGAATGTCGATTGTCAGTAAGTAAATTCCTTCAAAAATTGCATACAAAATTCCATACGAGCAGAATCGCGCGCTCTTTGATGATTGCATTAATATCGTAAACTCTTTCGAACACATGAATAAAACACGCGAGTGTTTACGCGAGTCGGTTTGTTTATTATTATATATAACAGATAGTGTAGCGGTATAAACATAATGATAAACGGTACTCCCTGTTTTCGAGGGGACCGAAATTATATATTTTAGAACCCTGGTGAAAAAATATAATTAAAATAATTAATGATTATATTTTGGTCCGCATATGCAACAACTGCTGGTTCTGTTTATAGGTTGAAAGAGAGAGAGAGAGAGAGAAAGAGAGCATCGCAATTAATGCGTTATATAATAATCGTCGTAATCGATTTGATACGCAAAAGAGAGGTTAACGAACTGTGTGTGCAATTTAAGCGGGTCAGTACTACTACGCCAGCAGTTTGTCTTATCGGCGCGTGCATTATGTCGATTCACGACATAACTCTCCGTACGACACGCTATTGTGCCTTTGAACGCTTCGTGCCGGCTCCGAATGTTTGAGATTACGTATTGAATCTCGCCATATGTGTGTGCACCCTCGCGATAGAGCTGACGTGAGATATTTCGATTTTTGCGATGCTACGCGGTTCGCATAGCGACTCCTTTCTCGCTTTTATTACTTTTATTGCATTCGATTACTTATGCGCTTTTATTATACGGAAAACTCTCACGGCGTTTCATGATACGTGTGAGAAATGGATTGCCATTTTTTAAAAGTATTTAATGCCGTTAAAAATTTATTGTGGAACATTTATGTACATTGTTTTTAAATCTATGTTCTTTTCGATCATTTCTGCCCCGCTTGTGTTTTAATCGTGTTAAATCTGTTACGAAGATTAAACGTATAATAGACTGTAAAAGTGCAAAAAAATCTGCGCTAAACTGATTAACCTATATGCAAGAGATTCTCGTTAGTTCATAACATTTGAAAAGTGCATAACGTTTTTTTTATACTAAGCAATATTATTTTATAATTTCGATATCAACGCGAGCACAGTAATAGCGTAAATAAAGATGCAAGTATAGAGAGACATTGAAATCTCGAAAACTTTCTAATGTATTGATTTAACATTGCGATTGAAATCCATTTTTATGAAAAATGCACAAACTTTATAAACAGTCACAAGTGTTTCGATAGATATCGTTGAAAACGATGTAAAAAAAGCATGAGATAATTAAAGATTAATTCTGCATTCGCATCGAAAAGAATAAAACGCGACAATAACTTGAGTTTTTGCGATTTTTCCATTTGCTATCAATTTTCTTTTGTTATATTTTACTACATAAACGTATTCTCCGTAATTTCACGCCGACATTAGCCATCATCCATCGGACTGTCGATTTTCATGAGCGTTGTAACGGATCTCGATTATTGCATATTATGACATAGTCGCGGCTGTGAAACGGTGAAAGTGTCGATCGGAGAACGGAAGGGATGCGACGAAAGGAATGACGTCACGGGGGTTTCAAGAGAGGATGCAATAGGGACAGAAGCTTTCTAATTACCGGCGCGCATCCTCGCTCGAGTCGCTAATTTCCATTCGCTCGCATCCTCTCTTGCAGGAGGAGATTGGAGCGTCGGCCATTGACACGACTAGCTCTACGTATATACGCTTTCCTTTATTCCTCGCGATTACGGGCTTGGACGTTAAATATTTTCCGAAGAAATCGATGCGACCGTATGAGATTATCGACGCTCTTTTTTCGCTATCCTTCTACTACCTTTCTGTTCGATAAAATTGCGACTATGAATGAAGAATCGACAGCGCCGGAAATAAACTTGTCAAGGAAGGGAAAAAGTTTTTACTCAGATACGTTGGGTAACTCGCAGTGACACTTGGTGATGATTTAATGAGAGTGTCGGATAATACGATCCGCAGTAACCCTTTGACCTAGTTATAGCGTTCCGGTCTGCCGCGTCATTCGAAAGAAACGTAAAAATTCTGTCACTGTAAAAAGTATAGAGGAGCAAGCTGGTTACGTCATTGCGTTTTTTATAATAATTCGTAAAAAGTAGCGCATATTTTTTTTTGGTTTACGATTTGTCGAATACATCTCTATATTCCTCTAATGGATGTTCAAAATTGAATAAAACTTCAAAAAGTAGAAATTATATACAAGACGAAAAGAATGACGTACACAGAACTTTTATATCGTTTCTACAAATGCAACTGCGCATTTTCTAGAGAAGCTATTTCATCTTCACGCCACTTACGAGCACGTATTGCGCCCGATATAGAAGTCTTATCGAATCCTCACGGTGTAATTATCTCGCGTATCGCTATCTCGTACATGTTCTCCACGTGTCCGCGATATATTGCGATCTAAGCTCCAATAAAGTATGTCCAAGCATGCGTTCAAGTTGCGTGTATTCTTTCCCGCATCCACGTACGTTATTATGCAATCGCGAACGCAGGTCGCTAAAGATAAGATGTGATTTATCTGTCCTGCCGCGATGCTGGCTGAAGAAACATGTATAGGTATCATCGACAAATGAATAAACATTATATTTATTTTATATATATATATATATAAAAGTATTTATATATTGATTTATATCCTATTTATTATCCGGAACTGATGTTGACTAGATTAGACAAGTAATGTTACGTTGTTTGTCATATCGTAGTCGCGTATCATAGTGGATAATTTATGACAGCACGTATATACTTAAGTATTTCGTTCGCGAGTTGTGCAAAAATCGCGAAACGTTGAATTATGATAATTCCCTTTTTTGATTTCATTTTTAATACGCTTTAAATTTTTATATATTCCTCTGTAATATCGAATTGTATTAAAGGAATGTTATACTAAAAATGCATAGTCTCTATATAGAATAAAATTAAAACATATCTCTCTATAAAAACGATACAGTTTTCCAATTGAAATACGTAATATGTGAATTTCATAGTATATCCGATAATTATCTATTAAAATATCCGAATTGAAAAATATTAGAAATGTATTACATGTGTCGAATCAATATTACTATATAAATTAATAATAATATAAAACTGAAAAGTAATGTTTGGCAAAAAATTAGAGTGAGAAAAAGCGCGCTTTATTCCCTTATCCGACTGCACTTTTCAAACTTGACGGTCTTCTCCTGTGCATTTTTCTCTAGATGCCTGCTGCCCGTTCGTTTCGGACCGACAAGGGAAGCTCGATACTCGGAAAAGTGAACGGGAGGAAAAGATCGTTATCGCCTCGTTATTGGTCTTCCTGTTAACTATCGGCAGGCAGAAATTTTTTACGCGAAACTACGCGAAGAAACTTTGATCGAGATTTTTCCTACACGAGAGGAGGATCCAGTAAATACCGCAGGGGAAGATTCCTTTCTTTTCGTTCAGAGAGCACCCGAGAATACGTTGCTGTCCATGAGAACCGAGTGTCAACAGAGACTCCCGGCTACATGTCGAAGGCAAATTTTTTAACAAAGGAAAATCCGAGTTGTGTGTGTGTGTATGCCGCGACGAAAAGATAGAATAGACATGGACGGTACAGAAGCGAGAGAGCGGGTCGATGGATGTCGCAAAGAGCCTTTGCGTTTTCTCTTCAGTTTCTATCTATTTCCCTCTCTCGTTACTCTTTGGACACGTTTCAGCGCATTTTCACGTCTTTACTATAAAGTAAACGAGAATGCGAAGGAGGAAGTGTCCTCACAGATCGAAACGTCGTTTTGTTTTCTCTGATCTTGCATCAAAAAAAGAACAAACATGACATTCATTTCGGATATGATTTGTTTCTTCGAATGGCGAATTCGTTGATGATATTGATGAATAAATTTTGTAAGGAAGAAAGAGATAAAAAAGAAAGAGAAGACCGGAGAGAGAAAGAAAGGAGAGAGAAAAAGAAAGATAAGGGAGGGAAAAAAAAATTCTCTTGAAAATGTGACAAGTAGTTGAAAAATCGATGACTAGCATTATCAAAAAAGTCTGTAATTTCTTTTTTATTAACGTAGATTAGTTTTATTGTAAAAGATTTCTGGTAAATTTCTATTCAAATGTATTCTTTTTGACGATGATACATGCAGTACGATATTACTTCTTGAAATTTTGTAACGCTAATATCCGTGCTAATATCACAAAGATTAACCGAGTATGCGTGTACATTTTAAAATATTGAAAGAAGAATGTGCTTTTTAGTCATTTGTGTATCAACAAATTTTTATGCGAGTGACATGAACAGAAATATTTCAAGTTCAGTGACAATAATTATACATAGGTATATTTTAAAAACGAGAATATCACATCTTTGGCAATATAATATTTTGCAACTTTAATAACTGCATTTTGCTAATAGTGAAATAAACAGGCTTCTAAAGCGTAGGAAAGAAAAACGTTGCATTAACATTGCAAATTAATTGCGAAAAAAATATGAGAGATACAGGAGCAAACGAGTTCTAAAGGAGCGAGATTGAGGAGCGCGATATTAAAAAAGAGAGATCCATTTTTATATTATAATTTACAAATATCTATTATTTTATACAAGATTGAAAATCTTTCATGTAAAATTGTCGCAATAGCTTTTTGAATTCTTAAAAAAGTTAAACTATATGTATTTTTAACCTTTATCGGTAAATATCAAGCCGTCAATAAATGTTTGCTTTGCATATTTAAAAATTTTCTTTGCTTTCTTGTTTTACTTTCTTCTATATCTCTCGTTACGCCGCTAAAATACAAATAAACTGCAGAACTTCTGTCGCAAAACGCATAATAAAGATTCCTCCACTTTGAAAGCTGGAAAGCCAATAACACCGCGAATAGCGCCCCGCTGCTCTGGCGATGGTGAGTTTGTTTTTCAATATTCCAAACGGAAATGAGGGAGGGAATAAATATTTTGCTGTCGACAACTCTCGGTTCGTATTTCCGCCGGCCAACAACAACTTTTTATCGATCTGCCACGCGCGGCGGTAAATTTTCTGATCGCAGTGCTAATCTGATTGTCACGTTTGTTCGTTATTTTATATTTTTTCTCTCCTCTCTTTCTTTTTTGGAAAGAATAAATAGCAATGAATCGAAGAAGAGTATCTGCAACGAGACGTTTATATTTTATTTCGAAATTAAAATCTGTGAAGGTTACGGTAATTCCACATTTTTTAATAAATTTAGATATACATTTTTCTTTTATTTCTCATTTTATCATACGCCAGATAGAAAACAAAGATGAAAATATACACAAGTAACTATTTCTGCTATCGCTTTTTGCGTGTAACTTTTATCGGAAGCAAAAGAAGAGAGAGAAAGAGAAACGGAGTAACCCTTCTTCGCTTATTATGATGTAGTCGCAAGAAATCTTGGTTCTTGATAATCAAACTCGATAATTCCGCAAAAAGTTTCTCAGTGTACTATAATTGCGGTGGAGACTTTCTTTGCGCGGGTCGCGCAGTTCGGAGATCTCCCTCCGGCAAAGCAAATACATTATTCATATTTACGAGTCTCTCGTTCCCCTTCCCTGTGATTTGCTCTCCAACTTCCTCCTCTTCCGGACCCTCGCGCACCGTAAATAATCTGACGAGTGCTTTAGTCGACCGCGTATTAAATTAAATGAGGGACTCGTATTAAACTATCCGTCCTCGGATGAAACTAACGCAGGATAAAGTAAACGTCCGATTTTTTTCTGCTAATCACGAGTCGTTGACTCATACATGCATTCTATATCCAGATCCGATCTACGTTTGCGTAGAACTACGCTTACTATATGAAATGTTATTTTACAGAATCAATAATATTCACTTCGCCAATAAACGTCGATCCGAATATGTCGTAGCCACGCTTCCAGCCAATTTCATTATCCACGCGATGAGCGACCCAATTAAATTTCAATCAATATTTGCCGCCAATAATCACGTTTCACAATTAACGCTTTACAATTCGGGGTTTTGCACCCTTTAATATCTTCTTGATTAATGACGACTCACGCGCTACTTGATTTCTTTCCCGTTTACCCTTCACTAAACCCCTGGGGAATGTCTAATATTCTTTTTTTCGTTTATTTTACCGGGCAAATCCTTGCTTCCTCTTTTGTGCCAATAATTGGTCGCGAACAGTGATCGAGATCCGTAATTAGGATCGCGGCTGAAAAGGTTGCACCAATATTTGCGCTCAGCTAGATAAATTGGATCAAATTGTCGTAGCACGCGCGTGTCAGGCATTCGATATATTTTTTTTGCAGATTATCCCTGTATATATATATATATATATATATATATATATATACACCGGTGACTTTTCCGAAGTCCAGAGATCCAATTAAGTCGCTTGCTTGAAACTTCTGACGAATTTGCAATATACATTTTATTTTTATTTCATTTCGAGATAAAACGGCACGCTTCATTAGTCTTGGGACTGTTTAGTTTCATTCGATGGATTGTTCGCGGGTGTCTTTAATGATGCGTAAGCTTTCAGATAAGTCGCCATGCATGATTCATCAAAGTCGCGTGGTTCGCGCGTCGTCACGTTCCGGTAGAAACGCAGGTAATGATTGTATCGTCATTTATCACGTCTTCTGCTGCGCGAAGATATCGTGTACGTGTTTCGAATATTGTGTTTAGTTATCTTTCCCGCGAGACAATTTATCACGTTCGATCCCTTCCCGACTACTTCCTCATGGGGCATGAAATAAGCATTTTCCCTTAGCATGCACATGCACAGTGATAGAAACATACAGTATTTTTTCTTCTTTATGTCATTCAATAACATTTCTTTTTCGCAAAATAATTTTTATAAAATATAATATAATTTATTATAATAATTTAATAATGAGTTTTTGTTCTTTTTCTCGAACAAAGTATGACCTGCTATACGTCGTATTGGTGTGTTTTACAAATTCAGACAGATTGCAAGAGAGAGAATTCGACATATTTAATTTAAATAATATCAGCTATATTTTTTAGATTTTTCCTCATAAAAAGAGCGAATTTCCTTCTATATCAATAAAATTCAGGAATTTTAGAATTAAAAGCCTGTGAAAATAAAAATTTTTTTCCCTTGTTATATTATAGCTTTGATGTAAAATTTTGCGTAGTAATATTTATTTTTATTACGTCAATACATATCTAATTTTTTCGAAGCAATAAACATACATTACGCGATGTTTCTATAATGTAGAGTCAGTTATTCCTTGTTTTAAAATCAATGTTGTAAAATACGCACAAATTATTGAGAAATACATAATGTAGAATTTCAATACAAGTTTTCGATTATTCATCAAACTATTTCATCGAATTTATAACTAAATACTAACTGATTTGGTTATAATTTTATATTTAAATTTTTTCAAGTATATAATTTTGCAAATAATATTCTGACAATTGATCATCAAGTGATATTTTACTAAAATTTAATATTTCAAGTTTAATATTATGCATTTAATTTCTTTTTAAAATTTTGTAAATTAATTTTAATATCTCGAAACTTCACAATAAGAAATAATGAACGATGCGCGCATATATAACTATCTGAAACGTTATGCATAGCCTCCTATCGCGAGACAGAGCACAAATTAAAGATGATTCCGATATAAACCGCATTTTTTTTAAATTTTGTATTCTACATACATTCCGACCGTGTGTGCAGTTTGCGTTGAAAAATTTACCTCGGCGCTTTAATAGTTCACTAACTCGGTACGCGATCATGCGCAATCTGATTAATTACACGTAGATGTGTATGTCAAAGTTCATCGCTGCAGGAAATTATTCATAGGAGTGGCGTGCAGATAACAGGCATAATTAACCGATGTTTCATAGCTGTAGAACGATATAGTCGCAACATTTGCTGAAGTTATTTCGTACGTTTAGTCGTATTCGATAAAACATAGGCTATTCGGAGTCACATACGTGTGAAACCGTTACTGCCACTGTAAATTGCTGTTGTGTAATTATTGAAAAACCGATTTCAAGATAAGATTAACAAAGCTTGTAAAAATCGTTAAAAATTCTTTTAGTTTATCACACTTTTTAATTAAAGATATATTTTTATTGAAAATTATTTGATTTATACAAGAGGTATAAATATATCGAGAGAGAAAGTATCAATTTTATATAATCAAATAACTTGATAAAAAATAGATGAGACTTGATAAAATTTAATATTGTTTACAAAAAAAAATTAAAAATTTTTGAATGAGAATTTATGATATGTACCTATGATTTATACTTTTCTTTTATCTAAAAACTAGAATATTTTATTGATTCAATAAAATAAGTTAATGCCATAAGTACTCATGCATATGTGTTCGACCCTCTACCTGTTTTCCCGAGGGTAAATTTATATTCGTGCGGATTATATCCGAGGGGAAGTGATGCATTAGTGTTAAATTTAGATCCCGAATATGGTGATGCTAAGGGATCTAATAGAGGATGGTCCGCTAGATCGTGTTTATGAATTATAATCGCTTTAAAGCGAAGCGTCAGGGAACGCCGTAAAACATCGTTCTCATAATCTATCTAGCCGAAGTAATTATTAATAGATATATGAGTATAATATTAAAGGAAAGAACAGATTTGTAAACTATATGCTATATTGAGTGCAGCTCAACATCAAAGACGTTATAACTTGCGATATAGATGAAATGTTCACATCATCAAATTTTTGTTAATAATAAACTAGAATAAATTTAAAAATTATAATTTATATATATATATATATATATATATATATATATTATAATGACAAGATTTTTAATAATTGTTACGAAGAAATATAATACTTCGTATACATATTTACTCTATATGTAATTATCGCCAATCGTCCACTAACCGTGTATCTAAGGATATTTCGCATAATTTCCCAAACCGTGTTCGACAAACGATACTATCATCAGCGGGCCGTGTTTCTCAAAGTTTCACGACGCGCATGCGACACTTTGCACCAGCGGCCGTGTCGTTTAGAGGAGTACAGTAGCGCGACTGCGGATCGTTTTTCTATAGGGGACATGATGAGACTAGGTGAGTTCGAACGCGAAAAGTTTCGCTACTCGTAACACTGTTGACGCGAGCGGCGTGAATATTTATTTTTTGCCGGGGAAATTTGCGCACCGAGTTGGGCAGTATATCCCGCGATGGACGACACCGTACTGCGGAAGGTAGGAGCAGTTATGCTCCTCTCTTTGTACGGGATAAAGTCCGACCGAATAACGCAGATGGGACGCGTGAGATATCCGCTTGCCAAGAGATATTACGAAAAAAAAAACTCATTGCGCGATTGCGCATCGCGAATACCGTCGAGATCTTCCTCGTCCTTACGATGTCGTCTGCTAACTACTGTCCGCTACTACTGCCGCGTTATTATCGTCAGTTACTACTGATAGTAAAGTAGAAGTGTCTACAATAAAGCAGTCCAAGAATATACCTATTTATTTTATAATCGAGCCCTCTACATTTTTACGTCTTATTCTTTGTAATATTAAGATTCGCGCTTTATCAATCAAGAAACATTAATAAGATTTCAAAATAAATCCTTTTTCTTTATATCGACTCCAGTTTTGAAGTTTCATTAAATAATTACTCGACTTTTTTACGAGACAATATAATTTTCGACGACATATTTTCGTATCGATCGATTATAAAATAATGGGAGAAGTAACAAAGTCGAATAATGAAAGAAAGTCGTCAATTCGAAAATCGATGTGCACGCAATTCTAGTTTGCACGTAAAAAGCCTTCTGTATAATATATGTCATATCCGCGGAATATTATCAAGTATTAAAAAAGCGATCTCTCGGCTTATACGAGAAACGTAATCCTTGACGGCCGCTCCATCCTTATTACATCTTAACAGCATCCCCATCGAAAGCTTCCGACATTTACACGCCTCCTGCTTCTCTCACGTGATGTCTCTACTAAAAGGTGCTCTCAACGTAACGTCGTCAAGTCAACGATACGATCGGACTCTATACAGTCCTCGCGGTATGTTTATCTCGAGCTTTCGATTTCTAATTTTACTTTATGTCACATATGAGAAAAAAAACGCAAATATTGTAGATTTATGTCATGTTGTACGCATATTTTTATCTTTTCTTTATCTAGGACAAAAATGCTTCCATTTTTCAGGTTGCGTTTTTTTTCCAACATAAATGTCGCAACTACTTTTAAGCATAAATTTTTTGTAAGACTCAAATAAATGAACCCTCCCAAAAATATATCGCGATTCTTTGTGTGGTTATATTTCTCTGATTATATCACTATTCATAAATTGTAGCAACAATTCTCCACCGAAACATCACATCTGAAATTCGAATTCACTCGCAATGCTTTTTCTTTCATTTTTTCAATTAATCTCTATAAGAAAAAAGTCTCAATGGACTTGTTTCAGCATCTTGTATACATAAATGTATATCGCGTGAGTTTTTGTCATAAAGAGATTGCGACTGAATCCATATTCCCATACAAATATATTAATCACGATGTAAGCAAATCGTAATCAAAGGCAATGTTCGCCGGAGTGAGATCTCTATTAAAATACGAGTTATAGAAGCTAGATTTGCGAAAGTTTGAAGACAAACACGATCATAGCCGCGTCGACAAATACGCTTAACTGATTGCACTACTCGACAATGGTGCTTGATTTACTAGATAAACATGATCCTTCTGACCTATATATCGTTCAGTCAAACGCGCTTTGGCTCGATATGTCCGATCAATTCTCAACAAAGTTATCTCCCTATATTCAATTCGATGCCGTTAAATTCCACGGTGGTTTAAGTACTGATTATTCTACTGGAAATCCCCTTCCTTTATAAAATGCTCGGGGGCGATTTGTGAGAAGTGCGCAAGCTCTGCTTGTTGTAGAATGTATTAGATCGCGTGGAATCTGTTTAAAATTGCAACAGAATAGACTAAAGCCAAGATAGAACAAATCGAATTTTTCATTTATTTAATTTAACAGAAATGAATCAGCCGCGCATCTCTTTTCTCTCTTTCAAGAATTAAGCTCGGGAATTGATATTGCGCAACTTTCCTTATTTGTGTTATAAAATTCAAACGATAAAAACGTACAAGTTAAATTTTCTGACGCGAGGATTATCTTTCTTATACGAGGAAGGGGGTGGGGGAGAGGGGGACTTAAAGCAATTGCCGTACTATTACACAGTTATTACCTTATCGTGTTAATCCGCGCGTCATCAGACTCGACTGCACTTTCCGCGGCGATCTTCCAGACAGCGCGGAAGTTAATGATCGATTTAATGCAACGCTGACGCGAAACCCGATACGCGCTAAGCTACGGTACTTACAGCTTAATCTGAGCTTTTCCTGGCGACACGGTTGTCGATAGAAATACGTTTCGTCTCCGGGGTCGTTAATCTCAGTCGCACTTTGAGCGACAGCGCGAAACGATCCAACATAGAAGTAAAACCTACCTAGTCGAGCCCTTCGAGAAAACGTTCAAATTTGAGTCGCGAATAATATCGGCATGGAATTTAACATCATCTTACTAATTCGAAAATAGTATCGTGAGAAATGTCATGCAAAATTAGCCTAATAAATAATTGCGATAAATAAAATTGTAACAATACTTTTTATGCAGTGTTATAATAAAGCTTTTCATAGAATTTTATATTTTTTGTAGCAGTTTTCTTAAAATTTTTTATATAAGCATTTTTGAAAAATTTAGTATAATGAAGGTCTGAGATGTTCAAGGTTCCTGCAACACTTGATGTTATATACTCTAGTATACCATTTTATCCTACGAGTAAACTCCTGGATTATCGTGTTTCCGCAAAACGTTATGGCAAAGATAAAGTTGCGCGAGTACCAGTTAAAATACCAGCGAGAGTAAACTTTGTTTGCACGGTTTAAACATCTTATTTTGCGATCGCGAATGTTCAACACTTGCAATGAAAAGTTTCTTACGTGTATCGAACGCGCTGTTATCACTGCAAATAAAATGCAGCGCGTATATATACGGCTGAATTTATACGCGGCTTGAACGATCGAAGATTTATTGTGGTCTGTTCCCCCCCCGCGCATTGGTTGAAAGTTTCGATTGATCGCGCAAAGTGATGTTGATACAGCTGACGCTCCGCGTCGCGCATTGTTTTTTTAAGCATAAAATGGAATATTCGAGCGAAGAGAGCGTGTATTGAATTTTCAGATCTCTCCCCGATGTATATGCGTTATGAAATAATATAGATATGAAAATAAAATTAAATTGTGAACGCGCGATATAACGATATTTTTAATAAATTATATCGTATACGAGAAAAACTCTCTCTTATTCTTTTTCGAGAAGAGAGACTTAATGCAATCTATTTCGTATATCTTTATAAAATGTATCCGCTCGCGACATCCGTATATTTTGTCGACAGAGAAATATAAGAGTGTCCAATTTTCATTGGACCGTTCCCGATCGTGATCGACGCGAAAAACACCTTTTTTTTAATTCGAGAATAAAAAGTTTTCGCGAAAACAACTCCGGTTGCAGTGATGCGCGACAGCTGCGCGAATCGCGCTCATAGAAAAGCAATTTTAACGTATATCGGGATTGGATGAAATGGAGGAAAGTCGGCGGTCGTGTTTATGAAAGGCCGTGCAAATGAACAAACGGAAAATACAAAAGATGCTGCATGGGAAATACGTCATAATATGACGACGGCGTAAGGCAATGGCTTGGTGCTGTTGTATTTACTCGCGGGAAGCACTCCGTCACGAACGACGGAAAGGAGCTAAATGCAAGGATGCGGGAGAAACAAGGGAGCAACCGTACAAGAATGGGGGGAAAAACAAGTAAAGGTTACATGCGCTTTTACGCGAAACGGAACCGCGTTTAAACGCTGTTGCGGGGAAATACATTCAAGAATGTGTTGCGAGAATGTTTCTTGTACAAAAGAAACGTAATCGACATTTTTATTTAAATATTATTCACCGAATCTCAAAGAAAGACATTTACAGTACAGAAATTAAAGCGCAAATTCAGAGAATAAAGTTAACAATAATCAATAATTATATATGGAAACTACATGTTTTTTTTTCCTACAGAATATCCATTATTTCGATCGCGCGGCGACAAGAAAAATTGTGGCACAATTTTTGATCCGTGAAAACCGAAAAAAGCTCGGATAAAAGATGCACGAAACTCCGAAAGAAATTCATTATTTGGGTGTTATACGACCAATTAAAATATCAAAATGGCAAAAACGACCGCGTGCGATTAAATCCGTTACCACATTCGATCTCACGTCCCGTTATGTTTAACTTTATCCTGACGAAGATGATAAGTTTTCTTCTAAGCGTTGCTGTTATCACTCTTTGCTAGCTCTCGATACTCCCTACTTTGTGAGTGCACTCGATTTCTCGGCGAAGCAAAAGTAAAGTTTACTGAGAGATCCCGTTACGTGCCGGAAATTTCACGCTGCATTTCCGAGGAAAAAAAATTGCGTGCTCACTAGGAAAAAATTATAAATCTCTATCCAGCGGGAAGACATTCTCTTAGACAAAATTTTTATTTAGTTACCATAAACTTTTTAAATCTTCCTATAACTTGCCTAGTAAAAAAAAGTCTCCAATAAAATCTTTGTCAAACGGAGTTTGCATTCATAAAAAATAAGACGTAATTATATATTGGGACACAATTCGTTGAAGTTTATTAAATCCTAATATTAAATATAATTGATCTTTTAATTTCATAGACGCATCAATATGTGACTATATATATTTGTTTACAAAATTTTATTTTCTGAATTCTAAAATATATAAATTTACTTTTTTAATTTACTGGTAATAACTTCTGAAGTTTCTGTATGTATGTAGCTGGTTTATTTAATTAAAATAGGATCCTCTTTATTATCTCGTTAATAGAATGCTACTTGTAAAACTGAAGAAAGATTCACACTTTTATATTGCGAAATAAGACAGCGCTAATTGCATGTTTTTAAGATACAATTTAAATATCCAGTTAACCAAGAGTCAGATCAAATTTGGAGAAAGAAAGGGAGCAACTGTATGCAAATTACTCAGGAAGGAACAAGAAACCAATCGCTTTAGTTTCCTTTCTCTTTAGAGATCCTTCTCTTTATCGCTGCCATTTTGCTTCTCTTTAGTTGAAATACGAGAAAATGCATTTTCCGTGTACTGATAATAGTCTCCAACATTTACGCATACTCGCTGATGTTCATAAAAAATGTCTATTTTTTTATTGGTGATTAAATTTCAAACCAAATTTTTAATAAGGATAAAGTTATCGCAATTTCATACAAAATAAATATGTTTCTTTTAATTTTAAGGTTTAATGTAGAGAAAGCTAGGTGAGAGAGAGAGAGAGAGAGAGAGAGAGGGGGGAGGGACGGAAAAATGGAACAAAAATTAAGTATCTCTTTTCTTTAAATTTACAACGTAATTTAAGAGAAAACAAGATATCGAGAATTATACTTGATAAACGAAAAACTACTATTATTACATTTTATATAATTCTATCTTTTTCCCCTTTGTCGCTAAAATTAAACTTTTTCTTTCGATTCTTCCGATGATAATAGCTACCGAATTTTGCGCATTGGTCACTAATGGCGATGCGCTAGTTTGCAAGGTACGATCCTTTCTTCCGTCGCTGGTAATCCCGAGGGCGA
The DNA here is from genome assembly GCF_030444845.1 of Prenolepis imparis. Taxonomy (NCBI): domain Eukaryota; kingdom Metazoa; phylum Arthropoda; class Insecta; order Hymenoptera; family Formicidae; genus Prenolepis; species Prenolepis imparis. The sequence continues at coordinate 14,328,945 of NW_028141162.1, read as the reverse complement.
AATACAGCAGGACGTGTAGCGTGCGCCTTAAGATAACAGGAAGGATCGAGAGGATGAACCGGAGAGCCACAAGGCGCGGCAGCTTCCTCGCAGGAAGCACTCGGTTACGAGAATCGCGGAAAAGAGGCAAAGAGACGAGAGAAACGGCGACGATGGAAGAGAAAACGGTCGTGGTGGTATACATACGCGCGAATGGGAAAAGCGAGCGGCAAAACTTTTTGAAGGGAAATAAAGAGGGAAACAACGATGAAGGAGAGAGAGAGAGAGAGAGAGAAAACGAAATAGCGTGACGTTGACTGCCAATCGTCTACGCGATATCAGAATCGTCTCCCGTTTTGGCTGCCTTTGTGCCGCATCGTGACGATTCTATTGCGAATTCTCCCTTTTTGCCATTTTTTTCGATTTTTACAGAAAATTTATTACCGAAGGTGTATTCGACCGCCGTATCTATTCTTGCCAAAATGTACGATTTTCGTCGTCTATACTGCTTTTCTCAGTGTATTTACATTAAATGCACTTATCTTTTATCATGCAAGATCGGTTCAAATAAAAATCAATCATAGTGCAGCAATTATATATAAATAAATAAACACACGATGCTTTGCAAAAATCCCTACTTCACGCGCGCGTTTTTTTTTCTCCTCTCATATGTCTGATATCTTTAGAAAATAAATCGCAATTTTAATATACTAGAAAAGAGATACTGTGTATATGTTAACTCCTCTTTTCTCATTCTGTTAATATCGTAAGATTATCATCCGAGAGCGATTTGTTGTGACATCTAAATCGGTTAAATTTTTTTTTTGTCAGAGTTAGTTAAAGCGCGGCTCATGTAACCAATTGAGAGTATTGCTGTAGATGGCATATGTGTGTGTTGCTTGTATGTTCTATAAAAGTTTTCATTTCGCGCGCATAACACGCGTGAGAGTACGCATTGTCCTTTTTCTCTGTATAACAATTACATTTTATAATTCTCCTTGTGCGTCAGACATTCCGGCGGCCAGCGTTTTAATTACTGAAATGTCGTTTTTAAACGCGATGTAGAACTCTTTTGCAGCTTCATACACGCAATCGTTCCTGACGCGGATTCCATCGGAATTGTATCTACGTTTTACATACATTACGCAAGAGATATGTGATACAAAACAATTGATATACGACTAGCACGCGAAAACTTTAGCGCGAATAATTCCGACGCAAAAATTTGACAAACATTTTTCTACGTACAAGCAACTGTGTATGCATTAAGACAAATGAATATCATAAATTAAGAAGCTATCTATATCAAGTGCAAAACAAATTAAAAAACATAATTTAAAAGAATAAAATAAAAATTTATATATTTTTATTTTATAATAATGTATCTTCATAATTATATCATAATAATTTCTATTTCAGGCTTTAATAATTTTGTTTTTGCGTCTACCGCTTTATTAATAATGATTGATATAGTACCTATAATATAAAATATATAAAATTATATTTTTTCTCAATAGATATAATTTTTCTTTATAAATATTATTGTTAGATAAGTATATATTATCAAATACTATGAATAAAACTATTATATATTATCATGCTATATAATATATCGTATAAATTAACATATCTTCTCTCTTCAACAATAATTTTTATGCAACTTAAATTTATTTGTTTTTTTTATGCATTATTTTACGTATAAAAAATATTTTTCAATACGAGAGAGAGCATCTCTATTATCCAAGATAATATAATTTTTAGATGGGCGATTAAACTGGTAACATTTGGCTTTAAATAGATGAGCACACTGGCGGATCCTGGGGGGGGGGGGGGTTAACCCCCTCCCTTGCAAATTAAAAGAAACAGTTTTGCTGAATTTGTTTAAAAAATATAAATAAAGAAAAACAAACATTAAAGAGCTATCGACGTCAGGATCCGCTAGTGTATATATATAAGTATAAGATACACTGTAAATTATACTCATTACGCATTCAAGGAGTTAAGTATAGATTAAGTCAGACATAGGACGAAATGATGAGATAATTTCGTTGCATGAAAATAATTAGGCGAGAAATTCTTTATACCTATATATATATATATACATATACACTGGCGGATTCTTGAGGGGGGGGGGGGGGGGGGATTAACACCCCCCCGCAAATTAAAAAAAAACAGTTTTCCTGAATTTGTTTAAAAAATATAAATAAAGAAAAACAAACATTAAAGAGCTATCGACGTCGTTGATCCTGGAATAAAAGCTAATCATGAAACCCCAAAAATATAAAATAAAATAATTTTGCAAAATTCCCCCCCATTATCGACGTCAGAATCCGCTAGTGTATGAGCATAAAGAGAAGATCCGTGACATATAAAATTGCTTTGATCCTTTTATCTCGTTAATAATAATGATATTAATATATAATAAGCTAATATTAATATTCGCTATAAATAATATTGTGTCATACACTATACAGTAAGCTGTATTACTGTGCAATAATGACATGTAATGTACGTTCATTTAGATTTCAATACACCTCTTCGGTGATCACATATAAGTATATAAGCACTATTATATTTTTATTTCGTGATGCTTCAGATATTTCGACATTGCAGCTGATCAGAATGTGCTCTCGTACGAACATTACGCGCATGCAAGCCGATATTCGATCGTGTCTATTTAATATTTTATTGCGCCGCTCGGCGCTGGAAATCGCGAGCGGAAAAGACCGTAATTTCGAGATCACGATGTCGTAAATTGCACAACGGCGATCTACTTTTCGGCGGAGCGCGATACAGAATTTCGAGACGTTAAAGACCATTCTCGCGGCAACTTAGCCCGAGTCGATACCGAATAAATATTCAATGCAGCTATGTCTTCAATAAATCTCGCGAGCTCGCGCTTTCATACAAACGGAACGACGCGACGCATCGTAACGATGGTATTTTGCCAACTTTCTAAAATCCATTCTACAATAAAAAAGTTATGTCTTTAAATTTTTATCGCAATATACGTCAAAAAATAAAAAAATAAATAAAAATATTAAATGACAACATTTAATAAAGATATGTAAAAGATGTTATTTTTAAATGCTTTTTTGTATAATATAATATATTATTTTATATGTTATTAAGAAGCATCTGTATATCAAATGTAACACAAATTGAAACATATAATTTTAAAAAAATTAAATAAAAATTTATATATTTTTATCTTCTAATAATTTCTCTTCATAATTATTATAATTAGATTATTTTTATAATTAGACATTATTTTTAAATACTTTTTTTGTGTAATATGGTATATTAAGCTCGCCCCTTCATCATTACCATTATTATATTTTGTTAAAGAGTTTTGAGAAATCTATACATTTGCATACCTAATAACTTAAATGGCCTGCATTACGATGCGCATAAAAAATTATTTTATATGTATACTATACGCATAGAATATAAAATTAATCATTACATATTAATGTAGTAATTAATCATGTAATTAATTGTTACATGAAAATTTGATCATTTTATGAAAATTACATAGAACTTTATTTTAGAATTAGATTAAAATATTTTGATAATGCAATGTTGAAAACATAATTAAACTTGGTGTAGAAAATGCAAAATGCGGCGAAAATCGTGCAACGCAAACCACATGATGTGTCATATGCTTCATTACTATTAAATGTCACGTATTATAAGAGCGGCGCATCGATGGGACAGATTTGACTTTACCGCGGATGCGTTAAAGCGTACGAATGATAAATGACTCTTGCGTGATATCAGTGACATTTGAAATATTCGAAATGTCCGTTCATTAAAGCGTTCGATTATCATTTTGATGTCACTCTGTTGCGCATAATTTGTAATTTTTCGGTGGGCCAGTTGTTTGCGGTGCAACGTGATTCGAAGTAAACTCACAATTGCATGTTAAACGTTCGATCGCGTGCATTTTGTTATTGTATATCTATCTATTATTTGTATAAATACATATAATATACGCAAGTTGTACATTATATAAAAAATTTATTTGATAGATAGAAAGAGATAAAAATATATCAATTTTTGAATGCAAATAACATAAAAAAAGAAACGATCTGAATGCTTTTAAATCCTTTGGTGATAGTACTTGTTAAAAATGTGAATAATTTATTATTTTATAAATTGTGTTTTTAAATATTTAAATATTATATGCGTATATACTTTTTTTAAAAATTAATATGAATATATACGAAAGAGATATAAGAGATATTATCGATGTTTTGCAAGATTTAATATGCAATTCTACATGTCATTGATACATTTCAACATATGTATACATACATACATACATATATATATATATATATATATATATATATATATATATGTTCTATGCGTGTGTACAATGTAATTAAAATTTCAATTTATTTATTAATTCTATTAATTATGTATCAGCAAAATCTTATAATTATACAATATAGTGTGAATGCGTTACAGTTATTATATGAAACTGTAAAAGAGATGGAGATAAAAGAACCTTTGATATTCATTTATATAATTTTTCATGAAACAAATTTAAATTTTCTGCACAATTAGCTTTTTGAAGAGAATTTGATTATTTTGGCAAATTTATTCGAGAAAAAGATTATGAAATATTTGTGTATTCAAAATATGAAGCAGGTCAACTGCTTATATCGCAGCTGCATCTGACTGCGCGGTTAGGCGCGAGATTCGTCTGCGATTCAAAGTATTTGACTTTCGATGCATACGCGATGCACTCTTTACATTGCATATAAATTTCCGCCTATCCGTCTATCCGCGCGCTCGGCTGCACATCGGGATATGCTATGCGGACGAGAGGGTTGCATTTTTTCCAGAAATTATAAATTATTTGCAAACAAATGCAATTTACAGTTTGATAAAAACGTATTAATTCTTTTGCTGTTATGTAAAGCTTGTTTGATAAAGTCATATACATATATATTTTGCAAATATATACTAAACTTAAAAATTTTTAATTACCCAAAGCATGGGACTTTAAGATTTTGTTTCGAATTTATTCTATAACTTTTTTAAATTATATAAGTATAATAAGATATAATGTATTTTTTATTTTATATCAATTTTTGATGAACTTCAATTTTTTCCTTTTTATTAAAAAAATGTCTTACTCTCACTTTGACTATTGTTATTTATAAGTCACAGAAAGAATGTGCCGCTTGAAAAAGAATAACCTGCCGTTCGCCTTTTTACAACCACCAAATGTCGCTTCTCTTTATTGCGTGCTTAAAGAAAATAATTTGGTTAAAGGGTTGCTTAAATAATGGTTATTTTACTTTCTCTTTTAAAAGCAACGCCCAGTGCCTTTAGCGATTCTTCAAATAGCTTTTAGCTGGCGAATAGCTCATTAAACCCACTCCGTTTAAATTCGAAAAAGTATAACGCAGGAAGTTGCTCCGAGTTCGTAGAAGTAAGTGCAACGAGTAAAATTGAAATTTTTGAAGCAGTTTCAAAATGCATATTAGAACTATATGCATTTAGATTTCTGTATTTTCTTGAAGTGTTTTTTTACATTTTCCAATCATAAATGCGCGTCCTTGAATTTATTGATGTTAAAACTTTGATGGAAGATTATATAAAAGTGCCAATGCAAAGAACTTCATTAATTTATAAATGTATAAATTCTTAATTTAAAGATTTTTACCAAAATATTTAAATATATACATCACCATAATATTTGTAACAATCGATATAACTTAAATGAAATTTATTAAAACAATTTCGGGAGAGCACGATTAATAGATTGAACACTTTAACTTAAATTGAGTCTTTATTAAACTTGAGAAAATGTTAAATGGAAATCGAATAGAACTGAAATAGAAACACGAATTACATGTAAATAGAGTTAAAATGGAATTCGAGTAAAATTTAAATTCACATTGTTCCTAAGTAGAAGTAATCGCCAGAATTTGAGTGAGTCAGAAAGTGGATTTGAATGGAGAAGAGTCAGATTAAAAAAAATTCAGAATATCTAAACTGATCCAAATGGGTACCACATATAAATAAATATATAATACGATATCGTTTATCAGTTCTCTGAAAGTATCAAATAAGTAAAAGTAAATTGCGTAGAAATAAAATTTACGAACTCGATACACAATCCCTGCTATTTCGATGCGGCGCATCAAAGGCGCAACTGTAATGAATGGAATTTGAATGGTCACGCGCGCTGACATGTGCTCATTAAAAGGGAAAGATTATACAGCGGGCGGTCGTCGGGTGAATGCGATCAGCGCGGCGGTTAAAGAAGAAACGAAATAAAAACGAAAGAGAACGGCCGAAAACGTAACGAACCGTCATGCTGATTAATCCAATTGCAACGGTCGCTGTCCGATTATTTTCGGTAATCCCCAATACTCGCGTAATGAATCGCGTCGCTCGAGTTTGCAACGCTCCGCGCGCGTCCCAGCTGCAGTCCGCAAACTTCGCCAATTTTCAAGGCTTACGCAAGTGCATCCGGGCCACATGCGACTCGAGTCACGCACAAAGCTAAAAGACAGAATATAGCTAATTAACACCCTTGCTCCCCTTTTCTTTCTGATGTAACAAATGTTGTTCCCGAACTAAAGTTTCGATCGCGATTATACAAAGTATACCTATATCCCTCGCCAAAATGTAACTTTGATTTAACAATAATATGTAAGTCTTGACATAACAGCTAAGTGACATTATTTTTATAAATCGCAATAGTATTATTTTTACACGGACGACGAATCTAGTTTCCGCGCTGTAATTCTATTATGTACAATGTATATTATGACCATTTTGAATGTTTGAAAGGAAATATAAATTGCTCTTCAGCAACGTCGCGGATAATTGCGTTATTATTATGGAATTATGTTCTTGTCGAGATGATTTTGCGCTCTATAGGTTAGTAATTGATTGGCGAAATATGGTTACATCAAGTCGCGACGATAAACGGATTCATATATGTGTCACAATATATCGCCGAATGAGCGCTGTCATAATGAATGCGGGGCTAGTTGCATTATAATAAACGTCAAATTATATTTGCTTTCAGAAGCAAACACTTCAGGATGCAATTATTGCGCTTGAGTTATGAGCGAATCTGTTTGTGCGATAATATAATGCAGGAAACAACAAATGTAATAAAGCAGCTATAGTAATTTATTTGGGCACCCGACATACGTATATTGCTATTATAATTAAAATTATAACATTATTAAATACTATTTAAAAGTCCTTCGTTAAATGAACGTTTTAGTTAATGTTGACATTTCACAATAATACACACAATTAAATTTTTTTCGAAATAATTACTATGTTTTCATTTTTTATTATAAAATAACATGTTCTCATACTGAACCAAGCTGCTTACAACAATTATGCGTGTTATGATTTGTGTGTATAATATTTTTATCCATATATTTCATTGACACACGTATGCGTCGCAAAAACTGAAAAATGATACGACAGAAAATTCAAGAGAGTGCATTCTGAGGGACAAAATGCGCTGCTCCAGTAGATGGATGATGCGTGTAATGTGGGTGGATGATCGTAGGATATCTGCAATATCCTACGAATAGAAATCGCGTACATACTCGCGGAAAGGCGCACTACTTTCGTGAATTTTACTGTGAAATACTAGGATCAATATTATATTTCTGCTGTGGTAGCGTTCGCATTTCCGATAAACCGCCGGTCGAGAATCGACGTTTTAGAGATCCATACGGATGCACAGTATGAAATGTACCCAATTTAGAAAGATAAAGACAGTTGCAAGTAAGATACAGACGCAGTGTATGGTAATTTTATGATTATTATATGATTTTAAATTTTTCGAAGAAAAAAATGCAAAAGTTTAACAGAATATATCTACATATATATGTAATATATCATAGATTTTATTAAAGCTCCAAATATATTGAATTGAAAGTACTCTTCCATGTACGCAAAAGTCCGTAAAGATGTAAAAATACATAAAAATGTACGGAAGGTGTACATACGTAAAAATTTAAAATATGAAGATGATATCGAAAGCTTATCGTAAAATACGAATATCAATTTCAAGTCAAAAGTTTAATTTTAGAGGCAAAGTTTCTATCAAAAAGTTAATATAGGTCGTAGATTTTATATAAAACTAATTTTATATTCAATATCCAATTTTATTATTAAATTCAAAATAATAAAACTTTATGTTTATGCTTTATTTGATATCATATAATCGTAAAGTACATAATTACAATTTTATCCGTTCTATTGATTTATTTAGTTTTGTTGTTTCCCCTTCGAATTATCTTAATTGCTTCTTTTTTTAAACATCTATTATTTTGTTTTAAGTAAGTAAATCAATGGGCGAATTTCGCGTTGATTATACACGATGATATTTATTCGAAGTACATCGTAGATATATAAAATGCCGCGAGTGCCACGACAAGTGACGTTTAATTAACGTGCGCGATCGTAATTAGCCGTGTTTTTCGAGTTGATTCGTAATACGTGTGAGTTTGTGGGAAGAGGAAGCAGATAACACAGAATGACATTGGCTGGTGAGTGTAGATATTTTTCTGAAATATCTTTTAAATTTCACTCTTTTTCACAGAGATTAATATATTAAATTAAATAATCTTTTTAAAAAAAACGTGAAAAATATTTGTATAAATTCAAAATAATTTTTGTTTTTTAGACGCAAATTTTGCACTATGGGACATTTAAAAATTCCTCATTTCAACAAAAATATGCATGCCCCGATTGGTATTACGAATCGATATCGTGATAATATCGCCAAATATTCCAATAAAATGAGAATTTACGAATAGATCGTAGAAAGAGACAGACACGGATGGCGGACGTTATTTAAAGGACTAAAGCCCAATTTATAATTTTGAAAAAAATGCAATTTAATAACTGCAGTAATTTTATATTTTCAAAATAAATTTTCGCGAAATAAAAATCTCTCATCATATTTAAAATGTAGTTTATAGTAATAATGAAATTAACAATTAATTCGCGTGTACTTTCTTTGCATTTTGAATAACAACAAATATAATTATTTAATTTTACAATTTACATATTTAAATAAAAATTATATTTTTAATATAATACAAATTAAATATTAAGTATTACACAATATATGACGTCTGCATTACAAAAAGCAAAATATAGAAGTTAAAAGTAATAATTTTTAATATAAATTATTATTTTTATCACACGCTCTGTCGTGATATGATATCTAAAAATATCAGTTTTTATAAAATCAGACACACAAACATTAAATCACATATAATAAATATTCTCGTCAAGTAAATTTATATTACATTAATGTAAACAAGTTACGCATCTTTTTTTTTGTTAATATGAACAATATAATTATTACATTTTCCCGTGAACGTAATTATAACGTGAAACGTTAGCAGCAATGTGAATTAAAAAATAAAAAAAACAATTAAAAATATATTTACTTGAGGAAAGCCGTGTATAAAAACAACTTTCGTAATATTGTTACGTTAAAATTAAAATATGTACATCATTATTAATATCAAATAATTGTAACTAAAAGATCTAGTTATTATTATAATAATTACTAATTATTATCAATTTAATATCTCGAAAAAGTTATCAAGATAAATTAAAAGTTAAAGAGAAAGAGAAAAATAAAGAGATTATTTCACTTAGCAGAGCAGCAAGAAAAATATAAAAAAATTGTTTTAATTATTCCGCAATCATTCATGATATTTGTCAACAATATGTCAGTAGAAATAAGGAATATGTTTATAAATTGTTTAATTAATTTTGTTTATTACTAATTTATTTATTTGACACATACGTGCAATAACGGTAACACGTTACCATTATCTTAATAGTATCATTATCTTTAGAAAATTCAAGATAGCATGTATTTTCTCTTAATTTCACCTTTGTTGCTCATAAACCAAACGACAGCTATTCCTTTAACTTTCTCTCGTTATCGCAATTCGGTTTGTTCCGCCAACCGCAAACTTCATTTACCCGCTCGAGGAATCGCGAATCTTTTACGACACTTTGGGGGTGTCGTTGCGACGAAGCTTGACGCATTCGGCGGAAAATCATGCTTACGAGCTCTTTTGGAAAAATCGCATCGCTGCGTAGTCGAGACGGAGCGATTTTATATGAAGAAATCGGCAATTCGAATCTCTGCCGCATTTTTATCGAGAAAGACGAACCTTCAAACGAACGCGTGACTCGTGCTTTTTGCAAGTTGGGGAAGGAAGGAGAAGAAGAGTCGAAAAGAGCTTTTTCCTGATCAGGAAGCGCTTTTGCATCTTCGTGTTTTTCAATGAAAGATTGCGAAAAGCAGCAAAGGACGCTAAGTAATTTTTTTTATTACGTCAGAAAAGAACGGAAGAGCTTATGTTCCGGTTTATTCATTGAATTCCAACCGATTAAATAGCTTTATAGATTAAAAAAAATAAATTTTAATCTAAAATATTAATTCTAATTTAAAAAAATAATTGACATAATTTTTCATATCTTTATGGTTTTTATGAAAAATTAAGATACAAAGAAATAGTATAATAATGGAGAATCTCAAATGTTTCACGGGTAATGTGTGTAAGGTCACATCGCTGCGCGTCTGTAAAATAATAATATATCAAATTAATTAGATTATGATAGATGTGCGTAATGCGACCATATAAATTTATTTAAAAAGAGTGTATGTATAAAAGCTGTTCTAAGCTTCAGAGAATTTCTGTTAAGTCAAGCATGGATAATTTTAAAATTATTATCTCATCAAAATTGCTTATTTTTATATTCTATCATTTATTGGAAGCAAAAATATATTGTTACAGTTAATTGAACTGTAAAAATTGTCTACGCATTATCTTTTTTTCAACTCTCTGACAGTCGATAATTTTTAGCGTATCTCTTGAGATGACTTGTCAACCATGTGATATTTGCGCCATCTTATCTCCAACAAATAAATAATAAAAGTTCCGCAGCTTGATTTCATGGAGACGTCGAAACTTCCCTTCGCTTACACTTTATTTTAAACGCTCGACCTGTTTACGTTTTCTACCCTCCTTTCTTTATCGCTTCTTCTACTTTTTAGGTCAATGCTTTTTATAGCCTCGCGTTACCTTACAAAAGCGACGATGCTTAATCTGCGTTTATACGTTGAAAGGAAAATCCGAGTGACGCTTTAAACACGATTAACAACCAAACATATTTTTAATCTCTTAAAGTTATTATATGGATTATATAAATTTAATTTGTAATTATATATATGTGTATATATAAATAGAATGGCGTGCATATAAAATGCCATAATACAAATATTTAATTAATGTTATATAATTAATATTATGGAATCTCTCTAGGAGAGATCATAAAATTTAAGAATATGTTCAAAAAAAGCTTTTCTATAAATGAATCCAAAAATGTTTATATCAGTTATATTACACTAATATTGTAAAATTGTCGCTTATCTCATTATAGAGCATTTCTAATCTCAGTTAATATCTCAGTCCGATTTTTATTCATATGTGAAACATATCTACGCTCACTACGACCACGTTAATTTCTTATTCTGTTTGATTAAAGATCTTAAAGAGAATGCATTTTGCAGTTTTCGTATGCACCTCTCTTGGCGTCTCTCGCTCTCGAACGCGTCCAATACAAATTTGCATTGCATTTGCAGTTTCCTCTTGAAAAGTTAATAGTGGCGAGTTTGTGTTACACACTTCGAGGAGTGACGTCTAACGCAGTCGCTTAAATGCAGGCCAGTTCGCCAGCTCGAACAGACATCTCATCGTTTCTCCGAGTCAAACGGAACGTCGCGTCGTCCTCGTTTTCGAATGAAGTTTCGTTCCTCGAGTTTGCGGTTTCGTCACCCCGTCGCGCCGCGTTACTCCTCGCCCTTTGCAAAGAACGGTAAAATCTCGCGGGGAAAACTTTTGCGAGTCAACGTATTACGGATATTTTCCTATCGTTTATAGGGCGTTCCAGGAAACATAGAGACATCGGTTCGGTTGAAAGGAAAGAGAGCGTCGCGGTGTTATATGGCGTATTTTTTAAATATTTTTTTAATAACTATTTGCTTTCATCGTTATTTTAATGGATGCAACTTTCTATAACGTTGTAATATATTTGAGTATGGTCTCCGAAATTGATAAATAATACTATCTTATATTTTAAGCTATAAAGTTATATAATGTAAAATTACATTAAAAATTATTTTTACAAACTGCTTTATAATATAATATGTATATATAGTTTGATGGGAAGTAATTAAATAAAGAATATTTACTAAGAAGATAAAAATAAAGATATTAATCTTGTAAAATTCAGAAATTAAAAAAATTTTAAATACCTAATAAAATTTTATTTTATGTATTAGCACAATTATATTTATATTCGTTTTATGTAGCACGGTTATATTTAAAAATCTTATTATAAAACAAGAGCATTGACATCAATTTTATTATTTATATCTGACCTAAATTTTTATTAAATCTCACATTTTGACCTTACCTTTCGAAATAATCGACTTACGTAAAAGTGCTACTGTGCACTCGACGCTGCGAAAAAAAGCGGTGAGGTCAAGCTAAACTTTTTTCCTATCAGCTTTCGCCTCTGCGTTTTTCGTAAAAAGCTCTGAAAAAAGCTGCTACAGTGCAGCCACGTTAAACGTAATTTAGTTATTTACATCACGTGAAAGGCGATCCCTACAAAATGATTAGATCACACTCGAACGCATAGAAGTAGCACGGTCGGATACGCGAGCTTCCATATGAATTAGAACAGTGCATAAATTGTAACTCCGCAGATTACATAACGACTGCGACGTTGCTATTTCAACGGCCTCGATTGATGTTGTTAAATCCCTGTATATCCGTTTTCGTTTTTTGTTTGAATGTAACGTTTTGATTAAACGTGCAGAGCCAAAGTAAGCTCAGCGTACGCTAAATTCATCGTTATTTTTTTTTTTTAATGGATTATACACTTTTTTTATACCAAATATTTGTAGCTTTCTGAAACGATAGATGTAATTTTTTAATACAATAATAACTTTGAAACTACAAACATTAAAGCTTATTAAAAGGATAATAACATTAATATAAATTTGTTTAGGATTGAATATTCTAATTGGTAAAATATATACAAGTTTATAAACTTTGTCGCGCGCATTTTTATTTATATAAAGAGAGAAGGAGGGGATTCGCACATGCAAAATTCATCAAATATAAAAAGTAATATAATTAAAACATTATCTCTTTTGTTTGAATAATTTTATCAATTTTTTGAAAACTATGTATTTTAATAATATAATTACTAACATTTTACTAATATTAATTTAATTAATTTAATTACTGACATTTGTAAATTAATGATTAGCATGATTGGAAATGTTTTACTTCCGATATAGTTATAGTAATCATCATTCTGTCTTAAAACTAAGTTTCTATCTTTTGGAAACGCGTGCTTACACGGAATTCTCATAAGCTAACGGACATGACGTACAAAGTTAGTGCATCTTCTGAAGTCTGTTGCACGCGATTCTTGGAAATGTTCGTCGCGGAGTTCACGCGTGAATAATTCAACAGGAAATGGAGAGATAAAGTATAGGCGCGCGGGCGCGCTCTCTATTGCATTAAGGAATCTCCTTTATCTTTATCCTTCATTCTTCCTTTTTGAAATCAAGCGACAGCGGCAGTCAGCGCGACGCTATTTCACGCTACAAACAAACCTCGCCGCGATAAAATTGCATTTTTCCGCGGAAGAAAGACTCGATGTCACCAGCGAAATTGGCGTCATGTCGTAGTGGGCGTTAATACATCACAAAGCACTCGACTAAACTCATATGTTGACTGTATTTGGCAGCAAAAGGATCGCTCGTGATATTTTGAAAATTATTTTGATAAAGTAAAAATAAAATTGAGAAACTTTATGAGTCTCTTTAAAATAGTGTAATATTTGGGGATGACAGTGAGTGATGATTAGATGATATTTCAAACTGAATTGAGATACCATTCTATTATTTTCTTGAACAAACATGTATATCATATGTTTTCCGCGAAATAGAAGCTAGAAAACTAATATAAATAAATATGCATTATATAATGCAGGATGTTTGAAATAATAATCATAAATATCATTAATTGCCGATAACAACGATAGAGAAATTTCGGTTCTTTAATTAAATTAATAACAATCGCGAATACGAGGTAGTAATGAATAAGTTAATTAATTTCATTCTACAGTAAACATACAATTAATGGCAATACAATGCCGTTATTATTTACTTTGACTTCTACACAATACGAATAGCGAACTCAATAACTATCTCCACAATCGTCGAAAAGTTTTGTTTTAACTCCATATCGTGGAGTTTTAACTCCATATAATGCTTCTCAGCTGATCTTTTTCCGTTCTTTTCTTCTAAGCGACCAATTTTTGTTCATCGTGGCGCATTGCACAAAGGGAGGCTCGGGGAAAAAGCGCTCTTTTGACTGCGCTTGCACATGAAGTCTCTCATGCGCGATAAACTGCATATTTAATGCACGTGGCATCGCGAACTCTCCGCTCCGCACGTGATTAGGATGCGTTTTCCTTTCGAATTGGCCCAAGGCAATGCACCTGGTCCCAACTTACGGGAACAAGCGCAATAATATTCCGCCGCGAGCTCTCCCTCCCGTTTCTCTCTTGACGATCGATTCTCGATGCGTCCGTTGCATACGCTGCAATTTTCTTTGCTTGCCGCTCGCTCATGCATCGGAATGCACAGCAACCTTCGCGATTATCCGACGATTTTATGCACCGACGATACGCAATGCGCAAATATGATTTTTTTATATACTCGAGTTCTTTTAATACGGAAATTTAATATAATTGAATTTATGCGCACAATATATATGTATATTAGAAAAATATTTATATATTAAAAAATCAAGAAATTTTGTATATTGCTTTTATCATCTTTTAAAAAATTTATTTTTTTCCAATTAAAAATGACATACGTTTTCACTAAGGTGACTTTTGTTATTATCTGTACTTTTCCTAATGAGTATCCTATCGAAATAATCCCAAGAAACTATGTTTATGTTTCTAGATTTAATCAGAAAAGCAGAAGATACAGAGACAAGAGTTCAGTTTCTAAACACATTTTGAATGTACATTCTGAAATGTGCCATGGGACAAATAAGAAATGACTGTCACAACACTTTAAATAATTTAGGCGTGATTAGTTTCAACTATGCACGTAACGGCTGTTCTCTTAGTTTGCTTTGTCATAAATTAATGTCTATCTGTAACTTATTGCCAAGACGTAACCTACTTTAAATTTAAATCTATTTCGACTAAATCGATGTATATTCATCTTTTGAATAAAAAAGTTAGGTGCAGCTGCTTTGTTAATTATTACATTAAATACATGTAGGTATTTTATTTATATAATTTTTTGAAAACTATTATAATTTAAAATATATTTTATAATTTACATAGATATATGCTAAAGTTATAATTATATAAAGCATTCTTTTTAGTTAATTAATAATTATTATTTTCTCAATTATTTGTATATGTATATATATATATAATTTTTTCGTTTTAATGACAATTTGCGGTTTTTCTTCTACATTGAATCAAGAATTACCGGAAAATCCGTTTAATTTGAACGTAAGCCTCAAACTAAAACTTTTCGTTGAAACAAGGAAACAGCATTTCGAAGTGCACTTTGCATCCATTTGTAGTCCGGCCGTTTGACGTACCAACATACGTATACAACAAGCGGCACGTAAGAGCTCTGTTTATTCAATGGGGTGCGATACGTCTCTATAATTCGGTGGCGTATTCAACTGGGCGCCCCAGGGAATCGCCGTAGGGAAGCATTTGAAGACCCGGTAATACCTATACGACATTAGTCAATGCGGTGAATCGAGAGTCACGGTTATAAATACGCGAGTGGAGGCAGAACGCCGAGGGAAGCCTTATATACATATATCAACTTACTCAGGCTTTTATATGATGCATTTATATAACTCGAGAGAAAGGTTCCCTCTTAGAACTTAATTCGTAAAGAGGATATATAGATTAAATGATACATTAATGAGCCCTCTAATCTTTCGTCGAAAGATGTTGAGCTGGTGATGTGCTTTGTATACAAATTTTATATACAAATTGTTATACATAAAAATATGCATGTCTTTTACATATATCATAGATATATGTAATACATCTATTTTTTTAATTTAAATTATTAGGATTTATCCGAAATCAAGTTGCTAATGGCATATGTTTCAATTTCGTAATAAATAATATTTTTTGTTATTATAACGAAAGTTAATTAAATGCTTATTGTGTTAATCCTAGAATAACAATTCAGTGGAATTTCTCTCTGTTATGTTTTTGTATATTACAAGCATATTACAAACGCAAAAATAATATAATCTTTACAAATACAATCTTGAAATTTTAATTTACCGCTTCTATCTGTGTGATTTAAGTATAAATATTTTCGAAAACAAATTATTTACCTTGCTTTTTATAAATGCTTTTATGTATCATGAACTTGCGGCATGCGTGAATGTCACGAGTGATCCATCACACTCTCTTAGATTTACGTTATGAGCTTTACGGAATAATGCATCTTTAAGATCAAAGAGAGTATCTAATATTTATTAAAAAGTAGAATCCTTCGTAAAGACGGATACGACTTTCAAACCGCAACGCTAGCTATGGTCCTTGAATTATTGCTGTCGGTTAGCATACGCGTAACAGCAAATAAATTGACTAGGGAAAGTTCGCTAAGTTGAATAAATTTGCAGAAAATTACGAAAGTTTTGCGATAATAAGATACTGAAAAGAATTTATGTTCTACAATTCTTCAATTGTAGGATAGGAATCTTCAATTTCTGCGATGCTATTTCCGTCTTACAAGCACTCAACAAATATCAATCGTCGAGAAGTCATAGATTCTTATAGAAACAACTTCAGTTTTTTATTTTTTCTATTTTTTAAAATGTATTGAGATTGTATCTTCGTAAAGATTATATTGCCTTTACGCTTGTGTAATTTGCGAAGACATGCCTCAAACAGAAATTTCATTTTAGAATTATCCTAGGATTAACATAATATACGTTTAATCAATTATATAACAACATTAAATTATAAAACTCAAGACTTAACACATAGTCATTAACAATTGATTTCGAGTAAATTCTAATTACTTAGTGTGTGAAGCTGGCGTCTCATTTCGTGGAAACTCATAAATAATTAAGTATTCTGACTTTATATTTTCAATAGTTTTAGAGTTCTTGATAGTTTAAACAAATGATTCTGGTCATTAAAGCAACGAAAATGCCTTAGAACAAACCGAGATGCCAATGCAGCGTCTCATTTTGTCCTATGACATTTTCCTTATCAGTAATTATCAGGATTAAAAAGATTTTTTTCAATCCTTTCGGACGAAATAACTATTTAAAAAACTTCTAAGTGTTTTAATTATCAGAACTCTTTAGAAAGGCAATGTACATGCCCAGAACTACGAGAACTGCTTTAGAAAAAGTAAAAAATCTCTTGAAAATTGACTGGCGTTTTATACTTGTATACTCGAAAATATGCATTTTTCGGGCAAAATAATTATTTTAAAACATTTTTATTTCTATCAAGAGCACTCTAGAATTATTGAAAATAAAGCCATAACTCTTAATTATTTATGAGTTTCCACGAAATGAGACGCCAGCTTCACATACACACTGCATCATAAATTCTCGAGTTCGTCGGACTCGTTCATCGGAAATTCTTACTGTGCAAAATGCAATGGCTATGGTTGCGCTAACGGATGTATGTAAATGGTGCCTTAATAAAGTCAAAAACGGCAAGAGCGAAACGCTAAATGCATATATAGTGAATTGCAACGGAATCGCATGTGTGCTCTTTGATATTTCCAGCTACGTACACATCATCGTATATAGAAACTGCTTTCTAATAATTGCGTTTAAAACAAATTAACTGCAATCAATATAAATGAATACATATAGTATCACAATACATTGCGACATAAACATAATTAAATTTGAGTAATAAATCTCATTATCTAATCATGTATATATAGTAACAAAGCAACCGATGACAAAGAACACACATATATAGGAATAGAATTGGATTTTAATTAAAAATCTTGCTCTCCCTAACTCACTTTCCGTTCACTTTAACGTGTCCTACTAACTCCCTCGATCGCCTGAAGCTAGTTACTTTTTATGGTGCGCAAGTTTTTAACTTTAATCTGATTCATTCTTCAATCCCATTTAGCCTTTATTTTCGCGATAATAATAATAATAACAATAATAATAACAAATAATAATGAAGGTTTATTGCATTTTAAGAGATTGCTTTTTGGGGATTTTTCGCAAAAAGTTATATTTAAAAAAAATTATCAAATATTGCATTCGCATAGGAGAAATATTTGTGCTACATGCAATTCAAAGATAAAAAAAAAAAAAAAAAAAAAAATGAAAGAAAAGCGCGCTCTATAGCGAAGTGTTGAAAGAGAAGAGGCTCAAAAAAGTTTGACGA
The DNA here is from genome assembly GCF_030444845.1 of Prenolepis imparis. NCBI lineage: Eukaryota > Metazoa > Arthropoda > Insecta > Hymenoptera > Formicidae > Prenolepis > Prenolepis imparis. The sequence goes on along the minus strand of NW_028141162.1, from coordinate 14,310,417 downwards.
CTTCACAATGCGTGTATTGTGTGTTTTGTAACATTAGTAGCCAAAAATATTGAAAGTGTCACGTGTCACAAAGCGCTCGCCACGCGCGAATGCTGCAACCTCGGGCAACCTTTGAAGTCGATTTTTCAAATGCAACGTCAAGTGTGCGTCATCAATATCTCTCGTGAACCCGAGGCCCCTTTCTCTCTCTCTCTATTTATCTATCTCTATCTCTCTCTCTCTGTCGCGCATCGAACGGGATTTTTCATTGCAAAATTCAACACAGCCGCATCTGCGAGTCGTGTATGCCACCAGAATTCGGTACGATGCTTTGCGGATTATCGTCATCGGCAAGCTCGTCGCTAAACTCGTTTCAAAAATTGAAAACCGGAAAATTGAAATAGTTATCTATTCAATGGACATGTTCAGAAGCTAACAGCATAATAAAAAAAAAAAAAAAATAGAATAGTTTCTATTTTTTAAAAACTAAAATCTACGTATTTCTTGGCAAAAAATGGATCGACACGACACGTTATTGCTCGAAATATGAGGATGTTTTTCAATGGATACGCGCATAGAGATTCTAAAATTTTCTAACCATTTAGAATAGAGATTTAAGATACAGACATAAGTGCACAAATAATGGAACATTATTCGTCGCGAAATTTAAAGAACAAACTTTAATTTATGAAAATTTTAATTTAAAAGAGATTGAATTAGTAAGGTATGCAATGTTAAAATTTAAACAATTGTGATGACAAGAGTGATTTCCCTTAATATTTTCGCTAAAAAATCTTATTGACGTCAAATTCTACATTTATATTTATAGCAACAATACTCTAACATTTGCTTGTCGCTATTGAATTTACTGAGAAACAGCTGTATTTGCGATAAGCAGAAAGCAATAATTACAGATTGATTATACATATGTACGTATAATAACATACAGGATTAGATAGTAAATAGTGTACAACCACTGCATGATTATTGATCACTTCATGTTCATGATAGCTCTAGTAATATTATCGGATATTATGTCTCTTCCTTTTTAAAGTGAATTTAATTAACTTACATATATGTATATGCAGAAGAGATTAATATATGACAACTCCAAATTAACTTATATATATAAAAGCTAAAAATATATTAACCAATGAGCTTAAAATCTCATTACGTCTGGATACGATAAAAATGAAGATAATTCTTATGGGAATAAAAGCGAATTAGGATTATATACGGACACTCAATATATATACTACAAGTAGCGGAAAAATCATATCGCTTCATCCATATCCGTTTCGATCTCATTTTTCGTGAGATTTTGCGCGACATATTATTGCTGGGCATCATTTATAGGGTGTACGCGATGTCAGATTTCATTTCCGGCCTTTCGAGCAAAATACGAGCAAACAGAGGAACGAGGGACACGCATCGGTATTGAGAGAACGCGACGATGAGCGAAGTGTGGGCTTTAATCGCGGGTCGAATTCGCGGTGAATCAGCATCGTATCATCGCCGGCATGCACACATGTTGCGCGCGCGTATTGTGTCGCGATGTCGACACGCCCGTAAATAGCTTACGAAATCGCGCCTGAATTGCGTCGCTAATAAACGTTAATGCGGGGAATCGAGGGCCGCGCGATTACGACTAACTTCGAACAATTTCGGACAATTTCCGCGCGGCAAAATTATCTCCGATAATGCAGTTTCTTGCTCGCCTCGTTATATCGCGACGTTTCATATCCTGACCTGGATTGCTTAAAATCAGGATAAGGAAAAATATATATTTAAACGGCACTTTTTCTCTCTTGCCACCCGTGGATATCTCTTTACAAAAGCAAAACGAAATATTGACGATCGTTACAATATATCATTCGCTAAAATCCGATTAACGGCAAGATTTTGCGCTATCCTCCCGGAAAGTTGGATCCGATTGCGCCCTCCGGTAAGAATGCAGTGTGACGTTTCCGATGAGATTTTATCGATATCGAAAAACGATGCAATGTTTTTAGTAAAGTAGACCGTATGCGAATATATATGCACGGAAATTTCAAATACAGGATATTGACGTGATTTCATATCGCCCCGCGGGATTCGAGTGTACGTTTTATTCGGATTTTACGCGCGATCTCATTACTGGAGGCATCTTCATTCCCTGTCGTTTTCGAAGGATGTTTATGGAATATCGAGATAACGCTGCCGCTGCAGTCTCTGGCAGAATAGCACATATTATGCAATCGTGAAAAGGGTTTTACATAGGTATGTTCCGCGCGAATCGTTTCTATCGAGGAGCGAATATTTGCAATAATATGATATATCTGTCTCTTGCCAAATATCGTTATCCTGACAATAAATTTACAGTAAATAATTGTAAAAAATTAAAATTATCTGCGATATCTAACAGATTGATTTGTTGATAAATGTCGAATGAAAAAATTAAATAATCTATTTTGTAATTCTTTTTTAGCAATTTTTAAACTCGCTAATTAATCTTCAAGAATGCTACAAGAATAATAAATGTTTTTTATTTAATTTTAAATAGATAATAAGAAGTAAAGAAAGTATTATGTCTTGGTTTTATTTACACATACGTTATATCGATTTTAAAAATAAACTTTCGAGGCACATGAATATTTCAGACTACATTTTGAAGTCGATCGTAAAAATGTTAAGCAACAATGTTGTCGGAGAGAACGAATTGAACTTAAATGGGAATGTTTGAAATAATTCACACGTTCTTGGTAAGTCCAATTTTGCAAGTTCGGGGATAGAATCGGATTCGGAACATTCTCGAAACGAATCTTTAAGAAATCCAGAAGAAAATATAATGTATCTCTGTATAATCAATGTCTCAATCCTTATTTTGCGAAGTTTTGTAAATTTAATAAGAAACTCACATTGTGACACTCACTTTCTGTGGTGTCCTATCTTCGTATAAGAGAGTAAGGACCCCTTTAGGTTAGATTTTGCGGTAACCATAAGTACGAGGGTTTCGTTGTGCTGATGGCGAAGTTACATAAGCCCCGTTGATCCCTTTTAAGCCTCAGCACGTGTTCAAGGAGCTATTCTTCTGACATTGATTTGCAGGCATTTAAGCTAGTTCGTATTTTGAAGATACCATCGTGTATAATATTTCATATAAACGTGGTTAAGTGAATGACGTAAAAAAATCACGTGGTTGAGAAATTAACTACATAATAGATCATTTTAAAAAATATTACTTAAAAAATCTTCTAGTAATATATTATTAAAGTGTAATTTTAATTTGTTTTATACAATTTATCAGAGTTAGTAAATTTACTTTTTAACTATCAATATTTCTCTAACTATTAAAAATAACAAATAAAAAATAAACTATTGAAAATATTTAAATAAACCATTTCAAAAATATTTATCAAATTCTCAAAGCAACTGTTAATTCTTAATGTTAAGTAATGTATTTTAAGCATAAGCGTCAGCGAATGTCAGCGAAATAAAGAAATTGCATTTAAGATTTCGTCAAAGATTTAATAAACGTTATCTGAGGGAGAAACTCGGTGAAACTTATATAACTTTAAATTAAATGCTCGTCAAAATATATAAAATCCATTTACGTGAGAATAAATTTACTGAAATAGAATCGAATGTACGTTTAGTGCGAGGTACGTGTTTCCTTAATAAAATAGCCTGCCGTGTTCGCGACGAGGGGATTAACGAATATTCACAGCACAACGAGTTTGCACGTAGAGCACGCTGGGCGTTAAAAATCATGCTTTGGGTGGTACGCGCCTTTGAATATCCGGCGCGCTTTTATCGCGGGCGCGTTAAGAAAGTCTATTAACCGGTTGAAATTTCTTTGTGCATGGGTCGTCCGTTAATGGACCGGATAAAAGGTTCGTAGGTAGCGTATTTAGATGTCGGCGGCACACACAAGTTCAAAGGCATCATCGAATGCAGAAAAGCGGACCGAGGATGGATTTGTCCCTGTTCTTTGTGATCGGCGTAATTCGATTTGGAGAATTCACGCGCGAATCTTTCACGCGGAAATGACAAGTCAAGTCTAGTCAATTAGATCAGTAGATCTCTTACAACCGCGCTTTACACGAAAATGTTTGAAATAAAAATATAAATAAAGCTTGATAAAATATTCGAAAAAAGCATTTGTTTAATAAAATATTACAACCGGAATTAAGAAGTGAGGACGGTAAAAAAAAAGTTTAATAAAGTTTATAAAATCTGAGGAAGAGATCAATCATGATAACCGCAAACGAAAACTAATTTAATCGTACAAACAGAATTTTATATCTCGACAATTGTCAACGGAAAGAAAAAAATTCCATGTAAAAAAAATTCGAGGACAAACGAAAAAATTTAATTTATAGATTTATAGTCACAACGATAGAAATATAATTTTCTAGCTGAACACACACACGATACGGTATATTTTTGACGACGCGTGATCTGACTCTTGATTTAACAACTGTGAAATAATATCGAATATAAAATTTGTCCACCATCATCGCGTTTATCTATAATGTAGCCATTTTTTCTTTTCAGCTTTCGCGTCATTTTTCTTTTCCCCGAAGATTAATATCTTATCCCGTCGAATTACCGCGTTTTTCGTTTTTCCAATTAACGGTTGAATCATTCCGATCATACATTTGCATTCCGAGTTCTATTTTTAAAACTTTTTTTAATGCTAATAAGCTGTGCCGTTTATCTCTCCGTTTATATATAAATATATATATATAAATTTAAAGAATAAATTTAAAGAATGATTAATAAAATTATGCATACATAGTAATTTTTTAAAATAAATTTCATATTCTTAAAAGTAGAGCAATATAAAAATGTTTTGTCATTTATCTGAGATATTCAAATCAAAACAGATATAACCCTATATATGCAGATTTAAAAGCCTATTTATAAATTCTAGTGTACTCGTCGATTCTTCTCGTTGTTTTTTTTACACCAAGCTACTCTATTTTTGCCAGCCGTTTGACTTCGCAAGAGAGAGCTTATCCGTCCGCTTAAGACGTCCGTCATATTGATTTCATAAGCGAAACTTCGATCGATGTTCCTTTATTCTACCGTGAAATCAACTTTGCCAACTTTCACCTGTTGGCGCGAGAATTTTCCACACCCGTTTCGAACTAATCCCGCCGCCGTCGCCGCCTCTCGATTCCGCGCGCCGTCATTTGCATCCAAATGCGGGGAAGTTCCTTGCGAGATTACACGCGACGATGCGGTTTATTAATATTGAAATTATTAAGCGGCCCTGTGAGTGCTTATATTATTTCTCGCGTCGCTCTTAGTTTTACATTTATCGCACGAGTTCCGATATTCTTGGTCGTTCTCGCGAATATCTCTAGTTAAGAAGCGATTAAATAAGAATAATAATGATAGACTCAATTATCGAATAATTTAATGTTGAAAATTGCAGGCTAATAGAAAAATAAATTGTATAGCATAATGATGTACATATATATATATATATATATATATATATATATATATATATATATATGCAATTTTTAAATATACTCAAAGATATACGCAGTGCACAGTTTCATATTTTGGTAAATTTCTCAGAAATAAAAATAAAAAGCGAATTAACATCAAAGGTGCGATACACAGCTGTTTCTCCGTAAATAATTCAATTTTGTTAAAATTTTTACGGGCTTTATACTAACAATAAGTCCATGCTATCGTAATATCGCTACGCCATTCGTCAGTTAAACAACGTTTTAAATCTGACAAACGAGAGCCGGTGGGGCGTAGACAGTGTGCAACTACTCGGAATAAAAATTGCAGGCGTTACCCTGGAAAATTTATCTCTCGCACGCCCTGCTCCATAGATGGGGACGTAAGAAAAACGCACGTACGACACGTACGCTATATGCAGGACATATGCAGAGACGAATGGAGAATCATAATATCAATTTCGTCCGGAAATCGCTGTGAAAATCTCACGGGGACGATACGAACGTGCCCTGCAATAAAGGAAATTACGTGCCACGCGAGCTTCTCGTACGGAAAACCGGGCCGCTCGCGCAAGTTTCGCGATCCTTTTTGATACTCCGCGCGACGGAATTTATTATGGCCGTCCGCTCGCGTTTTCCCGCTTTCCCTGCGCGTTACAAGCGAAATTCGAAACACTCCGCCATCATTCCCGTCTCTCTTTCGCGAAAAAATATTCGCGAAACGAGTGAGCTAAAACAAGAAAATCCATATTTATGCGGCAATCCGAAATATGCGAAAATCTGATATGTACGTCGTGTCGTATAGATGTTTTGTGATTTGTGATCACCAATTCAATTTAGTTTTTATGAATATTATATTCGTACTTGTTTTCAATTTCCATTTGACTTGATTTTGCGGCCGATATATTTACAATCGAAATTTCGACAATCATGGAGCGATTATTGTAAGTAATTAAAAGTTTTTTTTCATATATACCTCTAATAGCTGATTTGTTTTATTCGATTGATGCAATATGTATATATATATTTCTAAATAAACTTGATATTTATTGTATATATTTTTCCTTTTTTATAATAAGAGGAGTCTGTAACTTGCAAAAGAAAGTACAAAATAAAATAGTTTTATATATATACATATATAGGACTGCTTCTTTTACCTCAAAAACTATAAAATAAATTTTCTAATATTTTATTATATAATATTTTTTCTATGAATATTGATGTATAGTATGGATTAATTTTTTGTTAATATTCTAGACATTTTTTTCAATCTTTGAAAAATACAAAAAACGATATTGACTGCACTATTGGCGTATTGGCGTGATATTAGAATATTTCCCTCAATTTACGAGCACTTTTTAGCGTTTACATCGTTTATCAAGAAAATTGTTTTTTTTTGTGGCACAAGATTCCAATCGTAGACGCCAGTCGATGTCTCGACGGCAGCTCTTGAACTCGAAATACAGATAAAACTACGAAAGCGAAACGCGCGACGTAAACAAGGGAGGAAAATAAGCTTCCTTCTGAATGATGAAGAGAGTCGTGGCAACAGTCAAAGGGTGCTTTTCCCCATTTGCGGTTACCCGCTGCATCGCTGCTAGTTAAAGCACGAAACACACAAGCCCAGTCGCTCTGGAGACAGGGTCTTGTGTTCCCTCTCTTCTTCGTTCTTTTCATGCCCTGCCGTCATTGCACGATTGCCGGTTGCGGCACCTCGTCTGGTGATCAAAGTTCCTCCGACACTTCTTAAGCATTCTAAGAAAATACGACCTACGTAACTCAATTCGACAACGGCAACTTTGCCTGTACATCCCAGACGTAGGAGCGCGCAAACGAATGGAGAACGCGGGTGATATAACTCAGAGATGAAGTTGTAAAAAATGTATGAGCGTGTGTATCTTACGGTTCGTTAAAAGTTATTTGACCCGAACGAATTCACGGCCGGCAGTTTTTAATTAAACGATAGGATCGCTTCTGAAGTTGATATTGACGTGTGTAAAATACCGCTAGCGCTTCATAAATGATTTTTAATTTTGAATGAGGCAAAATATATATGTAGCCATCGATAGACACATACAATCAAACTGTTAAATATATTAATATATTACAAGACCGTTTTAAAATGGCAAAGTAAATTAATTATTCCAATCGTGTGTAAAATTAGATATATTCTTTTAAGTAGAAATAAGCAGCAGTGCTACACTGAAAAAAAAGATTATTTAATTCAACTAATATTTAGTTGAATACGTTCAAATAAATCATTTATTTGAAAGTAAATAATATTGATTTCATATGACAAATATTTATTTGATATAAGAAAATCCTTTTCAAAGCAAATAAATATTTATTTGTTTCAAATAAATGATTTATTTGAACGTATTCAACTAAATATTAGTTGAATTAAATAATCTTTTTTTTCAGTGTACAAATAATTTTAGTTCAAAAATGTTTTGCAGAATAAATATCTCTTTGAAAGAGATAGAAATTGAAATTATAAAATAGATGACCATTTTTAATTAATGTAATATTATTCTTAATTGTTAAATATGTTTCAGATTAAAGAATAAATTTTATAACAGTTTGTGTGTCTGAAAAGAAAGAATAAATTAAATTTTAACTCTGTTTCAATATTATAAACATTAAAACTTTTTAAATAAAAAATCAAAACAAATTTTTCGGAGTATTTATTCATCTTATTTCATGTCAGGTATACGAAAATGAAAATTTAGCTTGATAGAAATAAAGTGTCCTTATGGCTGAAATAAGCGAATCGTTGGAAAATTTCCATTTGCTGTTTAGTAGCAAATACCGAATGGCATGCTCGTAAAACAGTACGTAACCAATAGCAATTTCAGCAGTTCTCGCCTTCCACCGCCTATAAAAATCCAATCTTAAGCAATGCTTTCGTTTCGCAAGAAAAGCGGCGCGTATTTATACTTCGATTACGATTTTCTATAAATGCGTGCATTAAGCATCAATTATTACGATTACGTGCAAAAATAATGTCGTTACCGTTTCAACGCAAAATCAAATTAGTAATAGTCAATATAAAACACGCTCAATAAATCATTTCGATATTATATAAATTATTTGCAAATTTTTATAATCTTTAGAAATTGATATAAATTCGATATTTGCGTGGCTCGCAGAATAACTACACAAACAAGTTTTCAAGCTATACAAAAGAAGAAAAAAGAGCATGAGAAGTTTCGAAGAAGAAGGAACACGAACGAAGGGAAATGGAATTCAGGATAAACAAACGCATTGGAACATTTGCCATCGGAGTCTTAATTAATTCTATCAGATATCTTTATCACAAGTATTTCGCTTAAAACCGCGGCGACATTACATGCTTTAAAAGTGTGTTCTAATTAGCGAAGGCATTCCCGAGTTATTGAATACGTTCTGTTTTAACCGCTGAAATATATCAATTAAATATGAAATAAACTTGTTTATATACGCTGAGAATAATTTGCATAACTAGCATATATTATTATTAGCGTAAATGCAACGCATAATTATTCCTACATAATGAAGTGCTGAATGAAACTTCATTTTAATATAATTTGAGTCATAACAGGATTTACCTAATTTAATTCAACTAAAAAATAAAAGCATTGTACATGAATTCTCCGCACGTGGCAGTTTGTTATTACAATATGTAATAACAGACTCAGTATGCGTGTATTAATAAAATAGAAAAATATTTTAATTCTATTATCAACTTTTACTAATTTAACATCTTAATTAATTTTGCAATAAAATTCTTAGTACACGCTACAATTCAAGTGTCTTCTTATCTCTGTGAGATAACTTTGCCACTAATCGTGCATGTTTCTAAAATTTTGTAACTAAGCATATTTGGTAATACCATAAATTGCTAAAGCAAGAGAATGTTAGCATAAGTATGTAAAATAAAAATTGTTCATATAGAATTTGTGTGTGTGTGTGTGTGTGTTTGTATAAAAGATAGCAACGTCGTTTCGTACAACTTCTATGTAAACTGACCAAAGACGGTATTCTATTTATCTACATTTAATTAAGTAATTATGTCTCTGAACGAAAATTTCGAACTGGTTTCTCTGCTTTATTCCTCTAATAATATCTTTGAGCTTGTATAACGGGTCTCGGCCAAACCATTACTCTTCCACCGTCGATTACGGATCGACTTTAGCAGCTTAGGGAGATAATATTTCTCATCGCCCGCGTATGGAGTAACTTCACTGTTTATCCATTAAGGGCGAATCTGATCACCTTCTAACCCGTAAACTATCCCGACTAGGACGCTATATCACGTCAAAGGAAAAGGTCTGTATTTTATTACGTGGTTCAATGCTGATAATAAGGGTTAGACGAACCAGTAGTTTTCCTTAGAAAAAAATCTTGATTTATTTTATCTGATTCATTATTTATTTTATCATTATTTAGCTTATTAAACTAAAATAAAATTTCTAGACTTTCAGAGTTGCTATTAAAACAAGTATTAATAGTTTAATCTTTTGCATTCGTAATAAGGGTACATTTATTGAAATTTATTTAAAAAAAGAAATAGTATATTTAATACTCTTGTTCAAAAATTATAATAAGTATTGGCTTTTTGCAATGCAATGCAACGCATTATTGTATTTGAAAACTGAAATGCAGGTCAAGAGCAATTTTTTTTAAGGAGGGTTTTGTTGAAATTCATCGACTCGATATAAATACGGTCCGATTCATTCCCTGCATATGATATGCAGAGGAATAAAATGTAATTAACTCAAGATCAAATAAAACATTTATCGTAAGCTACAAGCTTTACGGCATTTAAGATCAACTTGTTTGCGATATTATGCTATGACAACATGCTCATAACGACTTTAAAAATTGGAAATATTAATTAGGATCGCATAATAAATATTTCCGAGAAACAGGAGAGCGAAAGAACGACCTATCATGAACGCATTTCGAGACATTTCTTTGCAACTAACATATGTATAGGTGGAGTTCGAGTAATTAATAAATAGCTCTTTGCTGGTTACATATCTCGTTTGAAAACATGAAATGGTTAATTAACAAAATGTTAACACAGAAAAAAGATTTTAATTTATAGTATAGTTTTTATGCTTTCAAAGCCTTTTTATATCTTTTTAACAATAAATGTATATGTATATATATATGTGTGTGTATTCATAAAATAAAAAATCTGAAACATTAAATTGATGTTATTTTATAAATGACATTTCTTTTTTCAAAAAACTTCTAATTTTTCAAAATTGCAATTATCTCAATATAATACAGAATCGTTTTTCTGATCGTTTCTCAAACGACAGCACGATCGATTGGGACATTACGGAATGTAACTATTTCTTGCACGAGACAATGGGAGAATTTAATCAGTCAAATACACAAAGCGCATGTAAAGCTTGTAATACTCGGTTGAGTTCATTGCTTCGTGTAACTTTTAGGAAGAGGAATTTTAGTGATTCTCTCGAACATCGTTGAGGCGCAAAATAATATCAATTTTACTCACTGAAATACGTCAATATGTTTTAGAGAAAAGTGGAAGTAAATTGTAACTATGTTTCAACATGTGATTAGATTATCTCTAAAAAACATTGCCTATTATTCACAGACACAATTGGCGAGCCATTTTAAGATTTCTTATTAGCCATTTATATCATTTTACATTCTCTTTGTATTAAACAGCGTAATTTTAATAGATACGATGATAAAATAATCTTTTTATTTGAATTATTTTTTATTTTAAAATAATGTAGGTTATCGATAACGATGAAAAATATTTATATATAAGGATATTTTTAATACAAGTTTAATTTTAATATTATTATTTTTGTAATATTTTATAATATTTTCCATGTTTCAAATTTGCAAATTATCAAATTAAAAACATAATAAATGAGTATTAATTAAATTAATTATGAATGAGTTACAGAAAGCGATATCACCACATAGTTTTTAATGTTTATTCGAAATAAATGCTGTTTTTTATATTATGTGTAATACTGTGAGTAAATGACTATAAAAAACAAGTGTAATTTACGGCATTTTAAAATTCCGAGCACGAAGAACTATTCGTACTGATACGACGGTCCTACAAACATTCACCGTTGATGATGCCGTAAAAGTGCATCGCACGTATACCGGCGCTTCTATTTGTTTCGCTTCATTTTCCAACCGGCCGGATTAGAGGTTTGCCTTTATTTTGTTCTGTTCGATACGGAAGATATAGCATTGGAAAAAATTGTTCCCCAATTTTGGGAGGATACGATTTAAAGTCTGATCGCCAATTGACTCTCTGAACATGTAAGTGCTTGCAGAATTCTGATTGCAGTGAACAAAATATTGTAACTTCTTTCGTAATATCATCTTGATCTTTTGAAACGAAAATAAAGACAAATCTTCGTTGTAATTAAAATATCATCATATTTCATCAGAGAAATATTCTAATCTTTGTACAAAAAAATATTTTATAAAATAAGTATTCAATGCATTCTGCATATAAAAATGCTAAATAGAATGTATAAAAAGATAGCAAGATTTATATTGGGGATATGAGATTTTTCTTACAATTTGTAAAAAATTACTGAGCGCAATTATTTTTTTTTTTTCTAGTTTTCTAATCTTTGTATATATAAAGATTGCACCATATTTTCAAAATATGAATATAATTGATAAAGTTTTCCAAAGATTTCTAGAATCTCTAATGCCTATATCAAATTACTTTATATATATTATATAAAATATATTTTATATTATTATTAATCTTACACATACATCATTTATTATGTATACAATATTGATTGTTTTTTATTATTTTCTCAATCTCAATATTATAGAATGTCAAAATTTGAACATGGAGAATATTAAGCATTTATTTTATATTGTATCCTGAATATATTCGCTTATAATACATTTGTTTATTTCAAAGATAACATTGTTAAAAAAAATATACGAAACAATACACTCGTTGCTCAAAAATTTAAATGTTATTTATATAACTTTGATGCATATGGCAGATAAAATTGGAAAAATACGTAAACAGAGAATATCTTTTATCTAGCGTTAACACTCACGATCCATGTTTGTTTAAATTGGACTTTTTCATACGATAATTATCGTATATACAATGTTTTTTATATGGATACGAATTGAGTTATGTATTGAGATATGACATCTATCGTTTTCCTTTTTCAACTATCCGAAATAAAAGTATTTATAAAAGTATTTATAAATCATGTAATAAACATTGAATTGTTATCGATGTTTTGTACTAAATGTTATCAAAATGATCTCGCTTGAAAACGGTATCAAGATCGATACTGCAGAAAGCGATATCAATTTTTAATTAAAAACTTACAATGGAAAATTTCATATTGCAACGAGGTTTCTAAGTGCATAAATTTCCTTCTAAGTAACTTATAGAATTAATCGCCTAGTTAAATTTAAAAAATCGATTTGATTTAATCTTGTCAGAAACAAATCAATTATTGATGAGAAAATGTGAAGATTTAAAAAATATTTAGCCGAGCTATGCGGTATTTTCTTGTTCGATCGTTCGTCATGTCGGACGATAGAGATAAGAGCAACGCGAATATCGTAGAAGTCAGAAGTGAGATATGTATTTAGGCCGCGGTTAGCATAGAAACTACAGACATCCACTGACTGCGAGCTTAATCTATACTAATCCTTCCGTAATCTCACTGTAAGCCTTCTATATAACATGTGTTGTGAAGTTCGTCTAGCTGAAAATGTTTCATTTAATCGTGTTAAGGGATGCTATCTTACAAATTTTAATGTAAGTCCATATATAGTGCTTGAATGTTTAATATCTACATTTTGATTTCTTTTGTTTTTTTGCATCATATGATTAGCGATTTGTTGCAAATTTATGACTTAAGGCTTAACAGTTCAAGTAAAATTAGATACAAAGAATATACTTATACTCATGTACATAAAATAATATAAAATAACATATGTATATATATACATATATATACACAAAAAAGAAATAAGAATTACTGTTTTTGAATACATTTTTATGAAAGTCACTTACATATTTGTCTAAACAAATTATTAATTATGCACAGTCTCTTTGACATATAAAATTATTGCCACAGTTTTTATTTGAGAAAAGAATTTGCAGTTTTATTTTGTATTTTTGAGAAAGACTTGGACGTCATATATATTACTAACAGTATATTTTCATCACTCTTTAATCCTATGTTTACCAGCAGCAGATCTGAAGCAATAAACAATAGCGACAATCTATTCTTATCGGCCAGAATTTTATTTAACTACTTCACAGCACGGTTATCTTTTTACGAAACGAGACATCTATTTCAGCACGAATCTTCGTCGATGGTAAAAAAAAATGACAAAAGAATGTTTTATGTTCGCTTTTTATTACCAACATCGCGAAATGTACGCACGGGAAAAATATAGTGCCAGCCTCTCTTGGAGTGTATCGATCTGCTTTCGGTTTGTCGGACGGGAGGCCATTGAAAAATATCGCAAGTGTTAAACAATATCGATGGATTCATACGAAATCTCTGGCTGTTGACGTGAAGTTTTTATACCGTTTTACGCAAAGCTATAAATCTTCAGGTTTATGTCGCGCGTGATGCGTGCATGATGGTATCGCGCTCTCTCTCTCTCTCTTTCTATCCATGTTTATTATCCATCGTAAAATTATAGAATATTAAACAGACTATTATTGTTAAGTTATTTCTTCTAATATACGTTTATTTAAATGCCCGATTTTACGATAATGTCAAAGTTGCGTTACTACTGCTTTAAATAAAGAGTGACACCTGTATCGATAAATAATTGTGCAATACATTGTTGTGTATTGAATTAATTGCGAATCATATGCATGTGTGAGATGACGTACTACATTTCATATTAATTACTTCAAACAATTATAAGTAAGATTTTTCGAATAGTGCCTTCACTGTTTATTTTTTATTTAGCTTCTCGCATAATCTGTGCTAGATTTTCTTTCGCGACAGTTTGGTCGACCGAAACACCACAGTGTTACAGTGATAATACACCAAATTTTTCGCACGGAACGTCACTTTTTATAGCCACGTTAAAGAGACAAATCCGGCTCGTAAAAGGGGATCCCTACGGCAACATATTTGCGCTCTCGTTCAAAGTGACAGCACGCCCACGCTTTCTCTTTTTTTCTCTCTCCCTTTTATTTTCTCTTTGTCATAAAGGATGTTCTATCGAGAACCTTGCGTAATTCTCTGAGGGGAATGAATCCGTAAGGATTCGATGCGACGATATTTGCATTTTACTTCATCGTTATCGAAAGAACAGCGACAGCAAATTTGATTGCAGATGGTCGAAAGATGCGACAGGGAATCGATCCGAGCAATGGCGAACCGGGGTAAGCTTTCTTTTGCACGGGACGAGAACTCGGGCACAAGTAGATGAAGGAAGAGACTGGTTGGCAGATCGTAAAAGAGCGCGGTAGCGGTATTTTCTGCGTAACTAAATTGGATTGGCAGTTTATTGGCGATATTCGTTTGCGAACGACGTTTCATTGCCCCGTGTACTATGTGACCAAAAATTCATTACCCGCTATCTCGTCCTGTTGCACTATATCCCTACGTTGCGTGTGTGTTCCTTTTTATTTCGTGCTCTGTCGCTTAGTGTAGCATTCTCGTGTGTGTCCCGTGTGAATCGATTAGTTCGGACGAGTGAGTGTTATGTCGAATAAAATCAAAATATATAAAAACCGAATCGAATGAAAATATCAACATGCATGGAATAGTTTACGATCTCTGGTTTAATTGGTATCTATTGCGGAGATCAGTCCGTTACAAAGAGAGATCGAGAATATCTTATGAGAAGAGTAATACTTTTAATAACGTGTAATAAAAAGGCTTGTATTGGTCTTGTCATTGTTTTGGATAAATTGTTTAAACAATTTTTATTTATTAATATGTCAATATAATCGAAAGTATGTATACATATGCATGTGTGTGCGTATGCTAAATTTTTGCTTTTTTTCTCCCTTCCCTTTCTCTCCTTCTCTCTCTGTATGTGTATCTTCTTTATTAATATAACAAGATTAAAATTTACTATCTGATAAAATTAGTAGCAAAGCTCACGCTTACGTAATCGTACTGAACACAAACAGTTTTTTGATGCTTTATTCAACTGCAGCATGGCTGATATGCAGAGGAATTTTCTTTGGAAATTCATACTATCGCATAAAGTCAGCGAGTATCGTTATATATATGTGAAAGTACGAAGTCCTTGCGTGACATCGATTCGAACAAAATGAAAAAATTCAGAAGCTGTCGCTATTTTCGCAAATGCTACTCGGAAAATCTTCTGCAATCCTATTACGTATTTGCACTGCCATATCTCTGTAGCAATCTTCTCAATCCTACAACTACTAAATAGCATCAGCTTCCATCATAGATTTCTATAGATTTTTTGAACGAAATAAAAAAAATATATTTGATGTTAATATAAATTTCCCTGCTTCATTGTATAATACCTTATTGTTATTGCATAATACTTTATTGTTATTGCATCCGTTTTAAAAAAATTGATCGACGCGACTATGAATTATTTAAAATAGAATCCAAACAAATTTGCCCCAAAAACGAACAGAGGAAAATTAATAAAAGAACTAGAGTAAAATCGCAAAAATGAAGAAAGTTGTGCAAAATCCCGTTTATATTCGAACTTCACGCAGTTTTATCGGCGTCAACGGCGAGAAGGACGGACGGCGAATTAACTGCGTTTTCCCGTGCGAAAAATTTTCCGGAAAGAAACTTCATTCCGCGACAAACCGATAATCTCTGACAGCCTCTTCCAGTACAGCTTTCGCGTCTTACGGAGAATGGTAACGGAAACGCAAGCACGTAACAATACACGAACATTCACATATTGTCGCGTGGCTATACACGACAAGCAATGCCGGAGAGGAATAGGAAAATCTCTTTTCTTTTCGTTCTCTGCTCATTTCTGTCGAAACAAAAGGCCACTACCTGCGCCATCGTGTGCTTTTTCTCGCTATCAACACGTATGTTCTTTTCTTTTCACTATTTCGTAATATTTTGCTATAGATCGTCAAATAAATGTGCTGCCTTTTCTATATTTCCCCTTCGTCATGTTTGCAAAAAATAAAATACGTATTTACAATCGAAATATATCAATAAATCTTTGCGATATATAATCCAAATCTATAGATGTCTATAGATAGATATAAAAGATTAAAAAATTAAGTGGAAAAAATGAGATAAGTTAGCTTTTTAAGAAATAATCAAGTTATTAATAAATTATATTTCAATTAGTGCAAAAATCGTTGGAAAACTAATATGAATATTGATGATAATAATATGATAAAAAATAATAACTACAAAAATAGATTTATTTTTATATATAAAAGTTAATGAAATTTACTTGTTTTTACAATTAATGTGTCATAAAAATCTGAAAACGAAATATTATTTCAATATAATATATGTATATATGTGTGTCATTAATCATATATATATTTTATAAAATTAAATAAAATATTCGATAACATTTTTAAATATAGTTTATATTTTCTGACACTTTAATAAAATTTAAAAATATAGATTTATCTAGCTTTTAACAGAATAAATCCCCTATTATATTCTAAGATTAATATAATTGTTGTATTTTGTAAGATCTAAAATAAAATAAAACTTATCACATTAAGTACGAGAAATAGTATATTAATATCAACAATAGATGCAGCAATGTATTAAAAAAGAGTCGACTTTCAGACAAATTATTTTCATCCAATTGTAAAATGAAAATAAAATGATTGAATGACTTTTCCAGTCCATTTTCTAAAATTTATATTCAGCTCCATAAGTCGACAAGTGAAATTTCATAATCCACCAGTCGCCGCGAACCGAAAGAACCGCGCGAACCAAGAAAGAAAAAGCACAAATATTCTGAGCCCAATTCCCTTTACTTATCACAATTCGCAGTTCTAGCAGAACCACGAATCGATTTAGAAAAGAGAAATATTCTCGTCCAACGAAATCCTTTTTTTTTTTTCGATTTACCTTATTTGAAACGTCCGCTTTCGAGACCGTAGCCACGCGTCGCACTTTTCCATCTCTATCGAGATGAGAAAAAAATTTGTGCACGTGGCGCCCGAAGCGTCTTTCTCTCTTTTTATAAGATCCTTTCGAGATCAAGTATACACGCGAATTTTATTCAATTCGAGGCCTCGCTAGAGTTGAAGGCAGTCGTTTGTTTTATCACCCTTGAATTTAGAACCGTATCTGGATTATATATTGCTCCGTGTTCGAAATCTCTACGCGAATTGTGAAAGATTTTATTGCAGAAAGCGAAATAATTATTTTCTTGACATAATGCAATTTATGCTAATTAAAAAAAAAAAAAAAAAAATACTTATCCACTTACTTTTATTTCTATCTTAATTACATGTTTATTAAACAAAACATCTTTTGAATTATGTAATTTTTAACAACCGATGTTTATATATAATTTTTATAGATATTTTATGAATAATTTTTAAATAAAATTAGTATATGTCTATTATATGCTCTTAATTTCTGAATGTCAGAAATCGTGGAGACGATTCTGTTCGCTCGGGTCGATTCATCAATGATTTGTGTTAGTACGTCGCATTGGCAGGAGATTTCTAGTGGCCGATAGAGCGGAAAACGTTTCTGGGCTTGCATGGATCAACAAAATCTAAACGAGCGATAGCAAGGACGGATAGGGAGCAAGGTAAATGGCGAAAGACAATAGAAGACATAGAAAGAGATAGAATAGGGATACATATCGAGTGTCCCCTTACCACCCTTATTCTTGCCTCATTCCTTCTCTCTGTCTGCTACCATTTGCTCTCTAAATGGAAAAGGTATATACATAGAATGGGAAAGATAGACAAAACGAGAAGTGGTTTATTTGTTCTATAACATCTCTTTAAAGCAAAAAGTAATTTGCGCGTAAAGTGCGTAAATAAGCGCATTGTCGAAAGAAATGCATAATAAATGCATATAAAAGAAATGCATAACGCGATCAAATTTATTTGCATTTGCTCCTACGCTACAACTTAAATAATAAATCCGACGGAAAGGGTGGAAATTTTATATTATTCTAAAAAAAATATAATAGATATTTTGGAGCGCTTTAAGGTAATGAATTTAAAAAGAAATTAAAATAATATGATCATTGTGCTGACTAGAATAAAATGTTTCTCTCCTTTTAAAATTATAATAGATATAAATGTTTGATGTGTATTATATCGATTTTTAGTTTCCACAAAAATGTTATAATCTATTGTACAAAGATATTATATTTTACGTAATTATGCGCATTTAAATAAAATAAAATAAAATATATATCTATATATTTTGATATTTAAAAACACATTTGCTCTAATTCTATTTAAAAATAATATTTTAAAGTACGATAATTTACATCAATGTGTTGTCGAGAGTCCATAAAATGATAAGCCGTGATAAAAAAACATTATTATTTGTAAAAAATATTTAACATACAAGCTTTATCTCTCTTCCTATTATTGCTGATAAACTATTCATAATGATAAGCCGTGATAAATTACTTTGGAAACGCACTTGACTTCCATATTTTCTATCGATGTTTTCCAAGTCGCGTTAAGATAGAAAATTCCATTAATACAGAACTTCTTACATTCCCGTTCGTTTTAGTCTTGAGACTTTCAAGAGCAGAAGGATGCTTACGTCTGGAGTCTCTTTTATTCTCTCAATATCGATATTGACTTTCATGATGCTTCTTGATAAGTCCTTCTCGGAACAGTGAATGTAGATATGATAAAATAAAAAAAATGTTCGGGACGGATTTATTGTAGTTTATGCGACATAGTGATGTGGAATAATATTGAAAAATATGTAAATAAAGATGTCATCAAAAGAAATGCATAAGAAAAAAAACGTATGTATATAAATAAGATTTAAAGAAATTAATTGAGATTAAAAAAAAATAGACCAGAAACCAAAGACCAACTCTATAACTCTTTTCAATCCTGATAATTATAAGGAAAATGCAACAAAGTAAAACGCTGCGTGAAATTGGCGTCTCGGTTTGTCCTAAGGCATTTTCGTTGCTTTAATGACTAAAATTATTTGTTTAGCTATCAAGAATTCTAGAACTACTGAAAATAAAGCCAGAACTCTTAATTATTTATCAGTTTCCGAAATGAGACGCCAGCTTCACACACACTAAAACTTTACATATCTACGTTCGCGCTTTCCTCACTTTCTAGATGATTTCCATCGTCAAAACTCATCAAAGTGACGATATAAATTCGCGGTCAGTAATAGCAGTAAAACATGTCAGAAAAATATGATGATCGTGATATTAATGTAAATCGGGCGCCGAAGAAATTCTTCCCAATTATTGGAAAACTGGAGAAAGCAGTGAACCGTTATATACAGACAGGGAGAGAGGAGACTAGTACTTCATCAAACGAACGATCTTATTTTCTTTTTTTTTTCTTTACTTTCGGAAGAGAAACACGTAAGATTATTACGTACCGAGCAGATTTATTTGTAATGGCAATCCAATCGAGTGTTAATGAATCGCTAATGGATAGAGTCGATCGCGTACATTTGACAAAATTGCGTGGTTTATGTATGTGTTGCGCGATTTCATTTGGAATCGTCGTCAGTCGATGGAGAACGAGTTTTCTTTGTATCTCAGCGCTCTATCTCTATCGTTCGCATTGTTTCTTCGAGATTCGACAAGCGTATTTAATCCACTTAAATGCTAGTAAAAAATAGACTTTAATTTTTTTTGTTTTTTTTCTTTCAGTTTCGAATCGTATACAGTTTACGTACGTGCAAATTTGCAAATCGATTAAAAACGATGGTAAATGAAAAATTGAGAGTTTTGATATATGTATATTATTATAAACATAAATCACAAATAAAAATCTCATTTTTTTATTATTTAATGTTAAATAGTTTATATAAAAACAATGATAAACTCAGCAGAAAAGAAAAATTGTGAATCTCAGAAAGGATGCGACACTTTGCGTTTGTACTACATTTAAGCTGCTTTGTGCTTTGTCACTTTCAAATACTTTACATAGTTTCTACGATACGTAGTTTAACTTGATATTCGCTAGACAGTTCATTCGCAGAGAACTATCTAGAGAAAAGCGTTAGTTTTTCAATGTAACTTTTCAAAATGGAATTTATTCGTTAAATTTGTTGCACATCCATTTGGTTATCGCGATTATATCTTCAGTGAATATATATGATTCAACGAAACAAAACAATTTGACGCAATGAGAAATTTTAAGAAAATTGTCTTTTCACAGATAGATGTGTATATTCGTGATATGTTCTCTATCTCTCACCCTCGTTCTATGAAATACACGTCGCAATTGTGTAATCTACATCTACAGCAAAGTTAAGCGAAGTTTAACACGAACTTTATGAGGCTCATGGCGACAAATGTTTATTCAAGTATGTAATTTTATGATAGATTTAACGATACTACTACGAGTCGAGTTTAATTTATCTAGCGCAATAATGATAGTCGTACAATATGCGTGTGTTCCGCGTGATTAAACGAGCAAATATATTCACATTGCAAGATCAGAGAGTTTGCTAGCTTCATATATTACTTTGAAACGTAACGTTTTGATTGCATGCGTTTCGTATAAACGCTTTTATTATTTTAAAAATAAATTTGAAAATTTATAATACACAGAAGAAATTAAGATTGATAATAGTATTCATTGATAAACGAAAAAGTAATTTATTTCTGTCAGAAAATAAATCGATCTAAAAAGCAGTTTTTCGAAAAAATAACATTTCATGTTTAAATAATTTGTAATCATAGCACACAGATATTGAATGGCAATCGATTAATGTTTCATCATAATCCAACTTCGGTGTAAAATTACTACAACAGTTTGCTTATGTATCAAACAAATTTGAAGTCAATTGATACCATACATTATCAAACGCGCGCTGCATTGACTGCAATCAGTATTTCTAATCAACATCTCTCATAACAGGTCGCAAAAAGATTCATTAATTTCCGTTGTTAAACTTGAGCGCTTAATAAGATACCAATAGATCCGCGTCCAATCAGGATAGCTTTAATTACGAGTGTTTAAGAACGATGTTAGCCAGAAGCTCCCGTTTCCGGGATATCATCTGTCACAAGCCACCCGTGAAATAATTAGCTATTATCCAGTCCTCTTGCGATACCGTTACCGGGTATTCTGGGGCGAACCTCACGAAAAGTTAGATCATCTGAGAGGTAAGCTTAAAGTAGAATACTATAATACGGTGCACACAAATATCATGCACATAACTTAAAAGCCGGCATTTAATTTCGCTGCACCAATGCGCGATCAGGATCGGCAAACTGCAACTCTCTTAATTGCAACGGCAGATAAATACGCCGGGGTTCGGGGTAAATTAGAGAGAGTTTCGGGGAAACTTAAAGCGTCGCGGCTGCCAACTAAATTGAGCGATTCAGGACTGGAAGGAAATCATCTCGGGACATTGTACGACGGCAACTATAAACGTCAAAGATCCGTAATGACTCGCAAACTAGTGACCGTTGATGACTTGCAAAGTGCAATTCACGAAATCATATGCCATTAATCCAAGTGAAAAAGATTTGCCATTATTAACTTTTGACTACGTATCTTTTCGCATAAATACATTGAAAAAAATTGTTAACTTGATTAAATCGTTCAACTAAATAATGTTTTGTTAATTAAACATATAAAAAATATTTAAATATAACATATTAAATCTAACAAAATATGTATTCGACTTAAATACTAATATATGTTCAATTAACAAAATAGTAATTTAGTTAAACGGTTTAGTCAAGTTAACAATTTTTTTTTTCAGTGTAGTTATTTTACATTCTCTCACGATATACATATTCTGATATTTATATTTAAGAGCGATAAGGAATGATTTCTAAAACAAATGGAAGCAAAAAAATATTGCAAAGTT
The DNA here is from genome assembly GCF_030444845.1 of Prenolepis imparis. Classification (NCBI taxonomy): domain Eukaryota; kingdom Metazoa; phylum Arthropoda; class Insecta; order Hymenoptera; family Formicidae; genus Prenolepis; species Prenolepis imparis. The sequence goes on along the minus strand of NW_028141162.1, from coordinate 14,287,973 downwards.
TGCAGCCATATAAATAAATGAATTTTAGGCAAATTTCAACGATTGCTTAATTAACCAATATAAATAATAAAAATATAGATTTAATTAATTCTAAAAAATTTACATTTTCGAATGAAATATTGTCATATTTTTGTTAAACGAGCTTTTTAGTATGTAATACGGAAAATATCATAAAAGGTGCGTTCTGTCATTCTAAAGCTAAAGGATTCGCTTCTTGTTAAATGATACGGTCCATTTAGCTCAACAGTTAAGCCAACCCGAGCTATGTCGGTTTGTCCGAATCCCAGCGAGACGAATTTGCGAGGAAAGGGACAACCCTGAAATGGGTTGTCTCGAATGCGGAGAGATATCGCCGTTTATAGATCTGCACATGTATCTTGTGACTGAACGGAGATAATCTAACTATCATAACGAGATAAACGATCCTGGGAGACCATAATTGCCATAAGAGTGACAAATACTCGCATCCTGTTCCCCTGAAACTGCATCCCGTCGTGATCGTACATCGCGTGACGAAAATTGACCGGTTTGAAACAAGGCTGATTACAGCAGCGTCTAAAATATTTGAAAAGACTCGTGCGTCTGTTAATATTTAAAAATCTAATGAACGATATATGTATACAGAAATGCTATATATGTTAAAAAATCGATTTTACGTGATAAATAATATTGTGGGCCAAAATAACAAAAAATACCGGTTATAATTGTAACTCTTTTGTTTTCAGCTTTCAAATTAAAGCCACGCGTAGTTTCGCAAAAATATTACGAAAAAAATAAATAAATAAATAAGGCAATATTAGCCTATTATATATACATACATTAAGCATGACTGTCCCATGAAATATATATGTGCGATATATGTATAATATGCGATAATGCGAAATATTGCTTTAATTCGAGTTTGATATATTTTCCAAATATTTGAGAAATAATTAATTAGTAGAAAAAATCCTTCAAATTAAGCATTCAAAATTGACGTTACATTTTGTATCATACACATGAAATGGTATTAATATATTTTAAAAATTTATGTTGTGTATTTTATTCTGTTTTTGTAGGAAAAATGTAACCAAATCGATAAACATTCGATTCAAATACAATCTTCTGCAGCGAATAGTAATAGTACACAATTTTGGAGCTTTAAAATTATGCAAAAAAAATAGTAAAGCGTGTAAAAGTGATTCGATTTAACAAGAGCATCCGTATCTACGCCAATTTTGAAAGATCGTATTGCTTGTACACGATGACCACGAATTTCACAATTGATTTGTGAATGCCTGTACAGTACTACCCCATCAGGGACGGATGGATGCAGCAGGAAGGAGGGAGAAACCAATTAAGCCGTCAGTGCGTTAACGCGTGTCATTCGCTCCCATATTGTAGCCAAGTGTGACCAATCGTGACAATGAGACTTAATTGCACGAATAATAACGACCATTGTTCTGACGCGGCTTAATATTATTTTCTGTCTTCTATCATTTCGCTCATCGTTTTACGTTATGTGAATGCGGGATATATTATTACAAACGAAAAATGACCGCACAAATTTTACCAATGCAGTGTGATGTCGAATAAACAAATATTATTTCATTGCAATATTACCGCATTTCGACGTGCACAAGTTTCAAAATGTACATGACATTGCAATTTAATTAACTCTGAAAATTGTACATATAATGTCATTATAAAAGAAAATTTGACAAGATATTTCTGCAATTGAGAATTATGAATTAGGAAATTACGCAATTAAATCGAAATTCAAAACGTATTACTTGGTATTCACGAATGTACATACAATTGTATAAGTCGAACTATTAAGCTAATCATTGGCTGAACATTTTTGTATAGATATCAGATTAGCTGTTTTAATACATTTTAATTTTCATATTTAATACCTGTACATGTCACGCTGGCATTTGTCTAGAGAATATTATTTTGCCAGTTTGTAACATTTGACCTGTGCTTGTAACATTTAATATTATTTCCGATCATTTTGATCATTAATGCAATAATAATGATATGTAAATAATAAATTATTGAATGACAGTGCAGAAATTTCCCTGCAATTGCACCGAGTGTGAAAATTGATCTTGGTTCCATCACGAATGCTGATTGCATGATAAAGTTGGCGATGACATACAATTACATATTCATGCAGGTATTCAAGCGTGTTATCAAGTATCATTTGTATCATTTGTATCTCTTTGTTTAATAATAGTGCAATAATGTAGTTTAATAATAGTGCAATTACGAGGCATATTTTATCGCGGAAAAATAACTTTCTTTTATGCTTTTATAGGACGTAAAACAAAAAAATTAACGTTGATTTATTAATTTATTTATGAATAAGCGAGCAATAAAAATATCGGTCGTGTTTATGACGCAATTTGTCTTCGTATAAGGAACGAATAAAAAACGCAATCTTCTTGACTGCGGCAAGATACATTGAAAGCAGTATCTGTGTCTTATTCTTTAAAGTTGGAGGCAAACACATACTGTAAGATTTAGTTAGGCGAAGTCTCTGTGCGATTCTTTTTTTGTTTAGATTCGTGAATCTTTCAGCAGTTTCTGAGAACATTAGGGAAAACGACAACAATAACGCACGACTTCTGTTTTTGCGAGCGTCGTCGAGCAAATAAAAAAACAGTAGCGGGACGACGGAGCGAGTTATTTTATCATCGAAAGTTGGAGTTAAGATACACTATAAACAACATAACAAAGTTACGTTGTAATCTGAAAAGATTTCATATTGACATAACTGCTGCGTCGAAAATTCAATGTCTTTTCGCTATTACAGTTCGCGATTCGCCTATTCCGTAACTTTTAGCCGTAAATATAAACATATATAAACATTTGCCAGCTCGCTCGAAATCGGTGCAATTGCCATCTTCTACTTTCCATAATTTTATTATAGGAAATTAATCGCGCTAAATTAACTGCGACGTAATATGCGATTTTATCGTTCGTTTCGCAACAATAAATAAATAATCGCGAAAAAGAACAAAATTATTCTATGTATATCTGAATTTGACATGAAATATATCAAAAAAATTTTTATGAAATTTTTATATCCCTAACTTTATAAGACTTTTACACTTTTTAATTTTATACTTTGAATTTTTTAAATTATATAAGAAATCTTGTGTGTGTATGCAGATACTATAAAATCTTTGAGCAAATTTTCGGAGAGGAAACATTGGATTCTTTTGTAGAGTTATTTGACTCTAAAAGTTTTATTGTGGATTGCGAAGTTCTCGAAGCTTAGTATTCCTTGATATTGCAAAATTTTTCTATTCTTAGTTAGATTCTTAAATCGTAAATATGGAAACTAACCGAAGTACTTACTTTAAAAGAAACTTTCTAATTTTTTTAATCATATTTTTTTAAACGCCGATAAAACTTGATAGAAACTTGTTACAAATATGGTAGTAAACCGAGAAAAGGAGAAACGATCGTTTATGGGTCACGAAAAAGTATTAACGAAAAAATTTCTTTTTCTGTTTCGCATTTTTCTCATTCATCGCTCGTTTATACGATAAGAGATTAAAAACTAGCATGAGAGAGAGAGAGAAATTATTCGATTTCATTTATGAATGTAGAACCGTAGAGACAATCGTTCATTTTGACCTCTGCACAAGACTAAAGAGAATAAATGAGAGAAAATAAAAAGAAAAAGAAAGAGAAACGATACGAAGCGCAAGGGTAGAGAACGTAAGAGCTTCAGCGTGTTCGATAAGCGGCTTGGAGGAAACACGTCGACGAACCGAGTCCTTTTCAACTTCTTCCCACCCTTATTCTTCCCTTTTTATGCGCTACGAGCGCATCGATGCAGGTGCATCTACTTCGTCTGGAACGTTTATGTCCGGAGACGGGGAAGAAAAGTTGGCGCGAAATAAATCGTCTTTCTTTCGTACGTTTTCTCGTCCGTAAAATCATAAAACGTGAAGTCGACGGTGAGATCAATTTTAAAAATCCGTTCTATAAAAAACTGGGCACACGAAAGTTTTTACTGGCTGCGGATCAGAAAATAGAGTACGAAGTAAAGAGAAGAGAATTGGTGGAGGAGAAAAGAACTGCACAATTTTGATAGGTTTGTTTTAAAGATCATCGGATGAGACGATCGACTGAATGACTGTCGATAAAAGTAGGACAAATTTGATTGAAAAGTAACGTAATGAGGCATCTTTTATATATATGTCGCCCTCCTCCTATCAAAATAAATCCCAACTCATTTCTCAAATTCGTATTATTTGGTTTTAGGCGAGTTCGCGTGTGTTGGTTTAAAATATGAATTATGCGATTCACTCCGATAGTGAAATTCGAAAGAACACAATGCCGTTTTATTTTTATTTGATAATTATTATGCTTATAGATATTATTAGATTTTACATAACTTATTATGCACTCATAAAGAGCAATGCCACTTACATGCAAAATGGAAAAATGTCGCATGAACAAGTTTGCCATGTTCGTAAATGCTGCTCAAAACGGAATTAAATATTATCGAATGTGCGTTTTGCAAATATGCATTGAATTTAATCCATTGTAAAAATTTTATTTAACCATAATTCTTTAGTTAACAATATATCGAAATACTTATACAAAATATTCATTCTGCGAGTCATTTAGCATTAAATATGAAACGATATTGCAAACAAAGCTATCCTAGCTTGCAATATATGTAGTATATAATAGATTCTGCGCTGATAGCTTTAGAATGTCGTGTTAATGAATGCACTTCGGTCATACAGTGACATAATCGCGAGCTCGACAAGAGAGTGAAAACGATAATTGGCTGGCAAGGATTTGCTAGGCAACGATGTCGCGTAAATGACAAAGATATAACAAGGTACGGTAAACACTGATATATCCAATTATCGACATTTCCGGTATATCCGTATTCCATTACTATCACAGATGGTAAAATAAAATTAAAAAAAAATTTTTTTTACAAAAACCAGACAGCAAACATGTTGAAATACTCTGTAATAAAAATATATGACAAAACTTAATACTCAATATTCCTTCAAATTAAAAAAAAATGGATTATTTTGTAGAATTTATTTTATCGCGATATTTTTAAGAAATTAATATTTTCTCCACTTTTTTTCATCACTGTAGCTAATAAAAAATAATATATTTTATTTATTATTGTTCACATAGTGTATAGTTAGTATATATTATAATAGCGTGTTCCTTTGCATTCTCTCGAGCTATGACGATTATGACTTTTAATGAAATCCTACATTGCATTATGTATTATGTGTTATGATCCTACGTTAGCGATTCCGGAAGCCCTGTTGATGCAATGTTTCATTCAGTGAAATAGCTATGTCAGCGGTATACTGGTGAATATCGATGCGATGGAAGGCATAAAGATATGAATAAAATAGTAAATCGCATGCAGAAATGTGTCTTGCTAGCATTAAATAAATTAAATAATATAAATTTTCGCGTTTTGAAAATGACATAATTCGAACATCATTTTTTCTTAGGACTGAAAATAAATAATTCTTTGAAGTAAAATTAAAAAATATTAATTAAAAATAATTAATTTTGAATTTGTCTCACACACATATATACACACAAAGAATTAATTATTAAAATATTTTATGATACTATAAGATATACGGATTGTTGCAAAAAAAAAATATGGCAGCATAGTCTAATCCTGCATGAAATTTGCATTCCATTCATTTGAAGAAAATTTAAATAGATGTTTAATTAAGGCGAGTTATTTAAGATAAAATGTTTAAAGGTTTTAAAAATGAAATAAGCGTTCTCTTAAGTAAATAAACTGAATTACTTGTATTAAAAATACGTTTAAAATATATTATATTTTGAATAAATTAAAACTAAAGAACTCTCTTTTCCCTATTAAATAATATAATAGATGTAGAACATCTGTATATATAAGTTTTTTCTTGCATTAAAGGTTGATCAAAGTTTCTCTATAAATTACAAGAAATTGGGATAGTGAAAATGTGCAACTTATAATATTTCAATTAAAGTGCTGTAAATATTGCAGAAGAGTGCTTTGTCAATCAAATATTTCATTGTATACGAGCTTCCTCGACTTGATTGAATCAATACAATGTTGCTTAATTAAAATCACAGAAAATATGTTAAGTATATGTATAGCATTAAATTAAAGATTTGTAGGTATCTGTTTAATAAGAGAATTCTAGGCGTTCTTACGAAGATTGAATTAAATTTCATCTTCTGCATGTTTCGCGTAATTTAAAATCACTGTCCAGCGACCATAACGTCGACTGCTCGCGGTATTTATGATTGCGCCGTGCCTGGCATTTTCGTCTCGGCAAAGAATGACTTATACCCCTCTTAATTAAATGCCTGATTAAAGCGAATCTCCGCGGTGGAATCTACGGATTCAAAATTACGGATATGAGAATATATTCGTAGAATGAGCTTCTCATATATTTTTTTTGCATTTTTTAAATAATAATACTTAATAATGGCACATACGCAAAAGAGAGATAGAGGGGGGTGGGGGGAAGGAATTGTCTTTAAAAAGTTATAATATAAATTATTATATTATTTTTTTCTATTATCCTATATTTTTTCTTAACACTTAATCAGTTTAAATATTTTGAGACTGAATGTAAAATTCTTGTATGAGCAAAATATCTTTTGCTAGCGAGAAACGACTGCGAATTCGACCAAGAGTCTACTAAAGAAATATTTTCCAGAGAAATGATCTAATATATCTAACATGTACAGGTATGCATAATCGCTAATATCCAGAAGATAATTTGATATGCAGAAATAATTACTCCATGATGTTTTTATTATCGTTGCAATATTCGCACGCCATTGCGTTCCTCGCTTCTCTCGCTCTCGCTCCTCTGTATATAATAACCGCGTGTTTCGGAGGCAAGCTTTCGCGTTTACGTGAGCCAAAATATTTCATCTTACGCGAGACGAGGAAAGTCTTTATGTCAAGATGCAAGGGCGTCTGCGTTGTGAAAGGAGTTCGCAGGAATCTACAGAATAATTCGTGTAAAACTTCAAGAGAGGTAACTTTGCTGAGAACTTCGAGGAAAGCTTTGGAGTAGAATACATAGAATAGATAAAGTTATATGTGTTGCAAATTTCTTTATTATACAAATATTTAATGAGTAGTCCTTTTAACACAGATTGTTGTAGATGCAAAATTAGAATTATTGGTATACAGGATAATTAATTAGGTTAATTAAATGCTATATTTTTTACAAACATTTATGACAATGTTATAGAGATAGTAAATATTTATCACAAAGTTATATCACCTGTTTTACGATAAATTTATCTTTTTTAAAATTATCATTATTCTATCATTTTACTGCTAAAAATTATGCATCGATTATAGAATTGAGACATATATAAAATTAAAAGTTTATGCTAGTAATGTAAATAAGTGTCTATATAGTATGAATGAGCTATTTCTTCTATACAGGGTGAGCCATTTTAATTAATCCACTGGAATGTTTCAGAGCTAAGTTTAAGACAAAAATGTTTCAAGTAAAAGTTATTTGGTGTTGAAAGAGTCATCTAATGGTGATCTTTATTTGATTTTGAATCGAAATCTAGAGAGTTATTTTCAAGTCAATTTTATTTTTTTAAATGAAATCATAATTTTTTTATTTAAATCGATTCCTTGCAATATTAAGCAAAAAAGTTACAAGGATGGTATGACCAAAAAATGAATAGTTTACGAGTTATTTTGTACATCAATGTGATATAATTTTAATGTACAAAATATCTCGTAAACTATTCATTTTTTGTTATTCCACCCTTATAACTTTTTTTGTCAAATATTGTAAGGAATCGATTTAAATAAAAAAATTATAGTGGTTCCATTTTAAAAAATTAAGTTGACCTTGAAATAACTCTGGATTTCGATTCAAAGTTAAATAAAGATCACAATCAGATGATCCCTTTAACACTAAATAACTTTTACTTGAAATATTTTTGTCTTAAACTTAGCTTTGAAATATTCCAGTGTGAATTGATTAAAATGACCCAACTTGTATAGAAGAAACAGTTCATTCATACTATAGACACGTTTACTTACATTACTAGCATAAACTTTTAATTTTATATACGACCCAATTCTATCGAAGTATAATCTTTAGCAGTAAAATGATACAGTTTTAAAAAGATAAATTTATCGGAAAACAGGTATACTAACGCTGTGATAAATATTTACATATATCTCTATAACATCATCATAAATGTTATGTTTGTAAAAAATATAGTATTTAATTAACCTAATTAATTATCCTGTTTAGTATACCAATAATTCTAATTTTGCATCTACAACAAAATCTGCGTTAGAAAAACAACAGTCATTGAATATTGTATGTATAAATAAAGCCAACACATGTATATTCGTTAGATATATTCGTTAGAGATATCTCTCAAAGTCGATGATCAATTTGCTATATAATATCGAAACGAGGATTTCGCAACGTGATATGACGTGGCATTAAGAGGATAATTCTGCGACGGAGCACTTAAGCGTTTAAACTTTAACCTCTCCGGTCCCGACTCATGTTGCGAACAATCTTTTCCATGAGACAGCAGCCGATCGACGGCCGTAACCGTAATGTCCGCTTCGTCGATCGAAAGCGAGACTTCAAGGGACCTCAACATGAGGTCGCGATTTACGTAACCAGGCCAGATGCGTGAATAATTCAAGTAGCACTCACCAACCACGTTGAGACTGTAGTTGAGCGACATCTTTGGCTCGGTGCTGACCTGGCACTCGTACACGCCGGAATCGCGCTCCTGCGGCGACTTGATCTGCAGCGTCCAGTTCTCCGACTTGTCCGGATGGATCACCTGGAATCTCAGGTCTGACGTGTACATCAAGATGCCCGCGCTCAGAATATGCATGTCGCGTTTGCGCATCCAGGACACCTGAAACATAAATGGCATGCCTACAATCGTAACACGTTACGATAAATGACAAAAAGTTGACATTTCCATTTATCAAATTACTAATCTAATATATATGTTCTATTTAATTTTTAAAAAAATTGTAAATAATTCTTAAACATTATTATTGCATACCTATATATAATGACATTTTATGTATAAATCATTTTTTAATAAAAATATTTTATTCTTGTAAGTTTTCTATATTTGGCGATTTTTATGATATGTATACACATATTACTAACATTAAAAGATAAAAAAAAATATGCTTAAACCATTTTTTAATGAAAACATATATAATCATTTTCTCTATTCATTAAATTTAGACTTATAGACTAACATATAGTTGAAAAGATTGCTATACATATATAATCATAATCAGATAATTTCTGCAAATTTTTAAGTGGCGAAGAGATTCAAAGTAAAAAAAAAGTTGTAAATGTTTAGCGCCGAAAGTCCTCAAGAATCAACGCCAGTGATGTTACTATACTGATTCGAAAAGCCTGCAACGTCTTGGTCTCGTGTTAGAACAAAGACCACGGAAAGCACCCGGGACACCGTAAATCTATGGTCGGTCGACGTGCGTGTCGCAAACGATCTCTATAGTCTCTCATTGTTTTGCGCGCGAACATGTCTGCCAGCTATTTAATGCATCGTCAGAGTTCCCGGGCGTAATTTCCCGGCGCGCACGTTGAAAACGGCAGGCAAACGCAATTATCAGGCCTCTCTTCGCCTTCTCAAAGACTTCTCCGTATAGTTTGGATTTTTTCACCCCAGTTGCATTGAATTCATATAATTAAATAAAGTTCCATTATAGACAAACGGCTTAAATAAATATAAATTCATGATTTTTTTCGGAGATACAATGTCTTTAAGAAAAACATCTAATTCGAGTCACTTTTTTTCAGTATTTTGTTTAAGAGAGAAAAAAAGAATATCTTTAATATTTTCTTCTATCAATATTAATTGGTAATATCACACATTAATAAGATAAATCTAAAAGAGGATAATAATATTCTCATTTGTATTATTTATGTTTTTGTTATAAATAGAACATATGATAACGAAATGTGCAATATATAATTTTAATATCTGAAAATTCTTGTAATCACTTAATCTTATTTCTTAAAAGATCATCTGTTAGATAGTTGCTGCACTGAGAGAATTTTCTCTTAGAATTTAACCTGAAAATCATGGTAATCGTGGGACAATATGGTATAGAAAGAATTTTATGAGAATTTTTCTGATTAATATTTATAACAAAAATAATATCTATCACAATAAAATATAAAACATGTTTGATTAATTTTACTAAACTGCATAGTAGAATTAATCAAACATATTTTATATTTTATTGTAATAGATATTATTGTTTTTATTGTTGATGATTTTCAGGATAAATTCTAAGAGAAAATTCTCTCTGTGTATATTATTGTTACATTGGATATCAAAAGTAGTGATCTGGATAACATTCGATGTATCTATTAAATGGAAAGATAGAGAGCTTGATTTAGATAGGCAGCTTAGTCACGCGTATCACGGCGTACGATGCACACGCATGATTGGACCGATACCTTTGCGAACAAACGCGAGGGACTAATTCGTGCAACGTGCTGCTGAATCGGAGGTCAGCCACCAGCAATAGCGATCCGAAGCCGCGAGGTAGTGCCGCATCAAGCGGATTGGTTATCTCCTATCTCGCGACGATCATCATCGGTCAACCATGAATTTCATTTTGCAAATTGAGTTTCCTATCCAAGGTAGCCGCTACCATAGACCTGAACGTTCAATGCTAAAAGCATTAATGTACAACAATCGTCAGTGCTATAAAAACAATTGATTTTTGATGAACCATTGATAGAGATTGATTAGCGTGTCATGTCCCGATCGATGTTGCATTGACGTTGCCAATAGTTCCAAGTTCCTAAGTACATACCGAAAGCACTCTCGCGTATTAATCGTTTGAACTTTATTACACGTCAAATTATACGTTATCAGAGTACTTCACTTTCTTCTCATAAAATATCGAAACAACTTTCGATGAGAATTCTGTGTATTTATTAAGTATACGCGAAAATTATACATTTAGGTGAGGACTCTTACAAAATATATATTATAATTTATATTTAAAATAGATATTATAACAGATTTAATATGATTTATTAATATTTATCTCTACTTTAACACATTCTCATTATTAATATTTATCTCTACTTAAACACATTCTCATTCTTTAATCTTATGGTCAATATAAAAAGATTATTTTATAAATCAAATCTTTGTAAACATTTTATTTTTAATAACACACACGTAGTTATTAATAAATAAATAAATATATGCTTAATAATATATTGTTTAATAATATATATAATAATAGATATATTATAACAATTATTATAACAATTATAAAAGTTGAAAATACAAATATATAGAGATACAGCGTTGTGTGTTATATAGACAGCAATATAGGCAGCAATGAGATACTTTATCATGATATAATTTGGCTGATGTTTGCATTATGGCGAATCATTATTACGTAACAGTGTTGTCATCCGTTAATTGTCATATGGTATCGATTGATACATTTACTAGGATGATTATTGGTGATGCCCGTTAGGCATTAACACAGCACAATCCATATCGCATTTGTGTCAAAAGCGAGCACTCTGATGCAAACGTATGGAAATAAATATCTTATCTTCAAAATTATAACATTTAGCGAATTTGTAAAATTTTCTAAACAAATATAAATATGGATAAAATATATAGATGAAACATTGCATATTAATGCATGAATATTATTTTATCCAATAAATTTTCTCTTTACTGCAACGCGTATTTCTCTTTCTCTTTTCCTCTCCTTTTCCTTCTCTTTTTCTTTTGCAGTCTTTTCAAATTTAAAAGATAGTGATTTCTTTTTCCAAATTTAAATATTAGTAAATTATAATTTTGTACAATTTTTGGCGGCAATTTCTTTATTATATTAATCTAATAAATTTTATTTACGTTGTATTCGCGTCAATTAAAACTGTATTGAAATAGAGTATATTGTTTTAGTTCTATTGCTGGCGAATCAACTATATATATATGTATATATATGACTCTCTATCAAATATATTACATATACATACATTTATATTAGAGAAACATTTTACATTTGTAATATATATATTTTTACTTCTGCCCGAAAAATATATGCCGCCAGAATGTAATATATCTTTATGTACGTATATTGAAACAATGTTTTCTTTAGACATAATTTTTATGAATGGTTCTATAAAAAACATGCAATTACTGTATTTGATGTATATATTGTAATAACCGTATATCTCGTGTATGTAGTCACACTCTTTGTCCTATTTCGTTAAACATGTTTTATTATCGAAAATATTTTATATAGAGCTTAAACTCAGAGAGCTAAGCGGCATCGCTTACTCTCTAACATGGCACGTTCATCATTTTTTCATACTACGATTCTGTATGTGCAAGATAATCGCGCGATATTTTAGTCGATTATGGGGAAACGAGAGGATATGAGATATGAAGGCGCTCTATGTCGCACATCGTTAGCTACATAAAACCGGCAAATTCGCCGTACAACGACCCGCGGCATCTGCATGCGCTTCATTATTTATGAGGTTGCTGAAACGGTCTGATCGACGCTCATTGGGAATTGACGGATATCGATTTCGCTCGTCACGAGTCCACGCGATGTTACGCCGATCCGGATGATGGATGTTCGTTTTACCAGCGAGGCGACGAGATGAAAAACGAGGTACGAGAACATTGAAGACAAAATCCGCAAACTTTCGACGAGAAGTCGCGAGAAGTCCTCAGTCGACATTATGGCATACATTTGAATCGATATCTAATTCAGTGCCATATATCACAGTAAACACGAATTATTGTAAATCATCTGGAGAGCTATTGAATTTTTGTGTTGCCTTACTCAGTAATATACATATATATTGAATTAAAAGAAATATTTAATTAATTGAAATTTTAAGTAGCATCGATGCAATCGGTCTTTAAAGTTTAATAAATTACGCGATCTTTTAAAACGTCTAGATATATTTTGACGATACTGTATTTTGGATTGGAAGTCGGAATTACAACGAATATCCCACTCTTTGTACAATTATTTGACGTTGTGCCCCCTTAGACAGTTGTCGGAACAGCAAACGATATTTGGACGTAGTAGCTTTCCGCAAATATCTCGCGCGTGAACAATAGTCATGGTGCTTTGCCGAAAAGGGATTGTTCGCCGGAAACTAATGCTCCGGTCGCCAATCTCAAATTCCGTACGTGTTCGATTTGCATCGGTGCACGTTAGCTGCTTAACACGAAATGCACGTGCAGACGCTTCGAGAAACTTGGACGATTCGCGATGATTTACATTTCGTTCGAATATCCGTCTTATTTTTATCGTTTGTATGAAAAAAATCAATGGCCTTCTCCAATCTACCGATTAATAAACTTTAAAAGCTCGCATATCATTTTTCGTTATTTATTAGAAATTTAAAAAATTTTTAATTTTTTCAATATAAATTTGAAAAAAAAAACTTTAATAAAATGTAAGAAAAATATTATCTTTTTCATGCGACATTTCTCTGTAAAATTTCTTTTTAATTAACAATGTAAGAGCTGCTTGGAATATGTAATATAGAAAATTAATATCTTACTTATCTCTCAATATCCTCTTAAAACGTGATAAAAATAGTATGTTAAAGAAACAAAAAAAATAAGACTTACTGAGAAGTTATTGAGAAAAAAAATATGAAAATTAAATACACGTGCATTTTTTAATTCTTAAACAAATGCAGTTCTGTGAATAGCGAAAAAAATAAAGAAAATTTTTTCTTTTTTTTACGACACTCTTTTCAGTCTATCCAGAATTGATGTCGCTATTGTCGCACACGTGCCTATCTCGTAAAGCCTTTTTTCAGGCCATGCGGCGGCCACATTTCCGCAGGTAATCCCTTTTGTTCGCAGATGGAATCCACTCGATAGAAAAACGTCGAATGCTTTCAGCCTTTCGAGATAAGTGCTTGCATTGTGCATAAACTGTCCTTACAAAGTGACAATTGTAACGGTTAATATTTCGTCAGTTTTCTATTCGTAACAAAAGTGCGCCGTAGTTAGATTGAAAAATATCAAAGTTTTATGTTATGTCTTGTTAAAAAATAGCTAAACAGTATTGTTAAAAAAAACAAGTTAAATATCATATTTTTAAATTTTCAAAATCATAATATACATTTACTTCAGAAATTATAACATTAAATGCTTATTAATATCTAAAAGAGAAAATCAAAACAATCAATTCTAGCACACAAAAATATTTTTTAAAGATTTAATTAAAAGCGAGATCGAATATCACGCAGAATAACGCGTTTTGATGAACTTGGGATTTTTCTTACGCATATTTGTCTCGTCGATGGGAAATTTAGCGGCGGTTTGAACAGCCATGGACGACTAATTAAAACTGAGATATTTTGTAATTGCGCTAAACAACAAGATAGCGCGCGATTAATAATGACGCGTAGATTAAAATAGGAAATGCCGTGCATGACGGGCGGCATGCCGTTGTTGAATTTTAATTACAGCCGACATACACGTCCCAGCATCGCAGGAATAGAATTTATAACGTTCCGTAGCGCGGACGATTTAATTTAACACACTAACAATTTAATGTCCGGAATTTTTCTGTGCCGTTCTCGCGCGTTTATTCGGCCGCTCATAACGAAATAATTCTATTTCCCGCACGATTGCTTCTACGATATTTCGCGCGTTAATCGCGGTCAAAGTGGTTACCATCGATAACGAAAGGCACTATATATACACACATATACACACATGGTTTTATGTGAGTGTAATTTCGTGAAATACCCCTAGGTCTCCGTCCTCGCACCTCGCACTTAGTGCTAAATGTACCCATCTGATGTATCCAATTTTATTACGCTAATCGTATTTATAGTGTCATTGTGCATGCTGAGAATCTTATGCATCACATTCAGTACTAAATAAAGAATATGAATGTGTGAATCTTTATTTAATGAAAAAAATTATGTTTATACGCATATTGCTTTCAGAGTCTAGAGCGCGACTCGTAATATAAATTGTAACACAAACACACAATAGAAACTCATTTTTTAAGATGTTACAGTAATAAACGTATTCAACAAGATGTAATCGATAAAAAAAAAATAATAACAAATAATCATGTCAATCTTCATCAATAATAATATCATCCTTAAAAAAATATCAAGCTTAGTTAACAATAGTCTTGGACAACGATGATAATAACACATTTTGTGAATTAATTATATATAATGCAAGAAAATGAAAAAAACTAATTTTTTAATGCAGCTAATGACATGTGCGTACGTTAAAAAATTAGTTTCTCTCATTTTTTCACAAAGATACAAAATTATCCACTGCATTTTCTCTTGCTCGCGAACTTTTTTTGAGGGGCGAAGAGAATGAAACACAAACGCGTCGGGTCCAAAAAGTCGCGTATCGCGATATCTGTTTACGTTTTGCGGGTTTATATCTAGAACGACGTGATTTATGATTCATAAACCCGTGGACGCCCCGTGCACGTCAATTTCCATAGATAGATGAGACTAACGGCATTATTGCGCTGAATGCACGTATGTAGGGTGTCCGAAAAGTTACTCTCTGCAGAAACGTCAAATACTAAAGATAGCAAATAATTATAAAGAATGGCAAATTATCTCGTAATGTATGTATCAAATAATATATATGAATAAAATTTGCAAGTTATTACAGATTAAAGACCAATTGTCTTTTTCCATTTTATGTTAAATACTAATAGGAACTTATTTATTATAAAGAGTAATTACTGTTGCAAATAATTTTAATTCTATTGTAAATAATCATTGTGCTTCATGCTGTAACTGTTATTTATCTAATATAGAATTTATCGCACTGCAATAATACATATACTACATATAATACTAAAACTAAATATAATACATATACTACATAGGCGTGAAATGATTTTGACCGAGTATATAAAATTGACGAATGCGCATACATATTACACAACAATTACGTGTTCCATAACGTCGAAACAATAGTAATTGCGCAGTTAACGAAATTGATTTTTGACAAAGAAGTTAATTTATATTTTACAATATAATTATATAATCGAATGCATAGCGGTGAATATTTTTACTAGAAACGTGTCATATACTATCGATATCAGACTCTCAATTTTTTGTTCATGCAATTACAGGTGCAAGTTTTAAAAGCCATAACCGCACGTAGAAATACGCCGCTATTCGATTTTAATCGATATCAATACACCGACATCCATTGCGAGCTCGACCATGCGAATCTGACCGAAAATGACAGATCATCCAATCAATCGCGGTATGGAAAAAAAAAGCGTGTCAGGAAAATCGGCTTTATATTCCGCATATAGTGGATTTCGTTAATTAATCGTGCTACAAGAGATTATTATGGACTGCCTGATGTGTTAATCAAATATCTGCTATTCGATACTTATTTTCATTTCAAATAAATGAGATATAAGTTTTTCGCGATTAAACTCACAATCATTGTAATAATTGAAGCTGAAAAATTATTTATCTGACCTAATTTCAGTTATATTCAACAAATAAATAACAAATATTTTTCTCTTAATAAGAAAAAAGGTAAAATAATTTTTAAACAAAATTTATTTTATTTCTTGTACAATACAGATTAAATTTGTACTTTATTTTATTTATTATAAACTTCGATTATATTCCCGCAAAAAAATATATAACAAATAGATAACCCTTCTTTTAGTCGTGTAATATTTTTTTCATGGCAAAGGGCGAAAAATAATTTGCAACTCGCGACGATACGTGATCGCGCCAGGGCCAATTTGCGGTAACGGCGCGGCAGACGTGTCTGGGACGTCGCGTGGGTTTCGGAATTTCCATTCCTCCTCTTCGTGAAGCAGGGAGCGCGATAAACAAACGGAAATTACATTTTGCGGACACCGATGGAAAAATAGAAAAGCATACCCGTTTTGCGACGATTCTCAAAGTGCGGAGAGACGCAGGCTCCAAGTTTGTTCGAAAACTTTCGTTTCTTACATACTTTGACAAAAAAGAGAGAAACAGAGAAAGGGAAGAATCTACGCGTATCATTTCGGGTATAGGTACGATGTTTCCGAATTAGGACACCGTGATGCTCTACCCGCGGGAAAACGGAATCGCTTTATGTACCGCTGAAATTTACATCGATGCAGCTGCGCTGCAATTTGCAAATGCACCAAAGGTACCGTCAATGTGAATCTTTCCTTAGTTGAAATGCGAGTTTTCCGGAAACCGGATAAATAGAAAATGTGATTTATCAATTATATTATTAAGAAAGATTTTGCGTATATTCAAGAAAAGACCAAAATGCTTCGTTAGTTAAGTAATAATAGTATCATACATATATACAGTATACAGTACATCAAAACGATGGCATTTCACAAATTAGTAATTTTTTTAGTTTAGCATTTTTCAATATTTTAATATTTTAAATAGTAGAAAATTAGATTTACACATTTTTAATACAAATTATTCACACATTAGACTACAAATTTATAGATATGTAATATATTAAATTTTAACTTCTCACATAAAAGAGATTAATATTTTATTAAAATATTTTGCTAAGAACATATTCTTTTATGTATTTTCCATCTTTTATATATTTTTCGTATCTTTGTTAGACTATGTAAAAAGAGATATCTCTCTGTCTTTTTGAAGTTTTATATCACTGCTGCAGTGAGTTGTTTGAAACTTGGTTGATAGATTCTTTGGATCATGTACATGTTTGCTATATCACCGAAGAAAAGAGATGAGTGCGGAGGAGAGATACACGAATAAGAGAATGAAGAAATTTTACGTTCGCGGATGATTCCCCACAAGCGACATGCTTCGGGGATCAACCATCGCAATATGTATTGGCGAAACGTATAAAAATGCGGCCACGACCAGAGAAATTTCCCAAGGAAATCCACTTTTCCCGAATACAGTTGCTAGAAATCAGATTTTATACCAATACTAGTACACTAGCCTGATCTTTTTGGAAATTGAAAAAATTCAAGGAAATACATCGATCTTAGATAGTAAAAGCCAATGATTTTTCAAGAAAAATCTTCTTTATTTTATCTTATTGGTACTTATATAGAACAAGAACCAATAATCTCATTATTTTTCGAGAAGAAAATTCTTTCTTATAGTACTTTCTTACCTTACTTATGTTATATTGCAAATTGTTCTGTTGCATATAACGTTGTCTTGGAAAGTATAAGATAAAATTATTTGTGACACTATCTGCTAAAGTAAAAAGTACTTGCTTATACTCTGGGAAAAATAAAGACAATAAGCTTGTACGAAAAGCTTGAGAATACGAAGAAACAATATATAAAGAAAATATATATTTTATAAAAAAATAATTTATTTTATCTTTTTTTGCTTTTATCCATCGTAAAACGTGGATCAAATTGTAAAAAAACTTATATGTTTTGTTTTTAAAATGAACTTATAACATGATATCCTAAAAACTAAAATTACTTTTTCTATTTTGGCATATCATATCATTTTCGATGTGTTTCGCATGAAAAATTTCTAGATTGTAGCCAATCAATGACAATATCTCAATCAAACGTTATCTGTTCTACTTGTTACGTGTCACTCACACCACAGAAAAAATATTAGTGAATTATTGCATCCATCTGTTATATAGCAATATCTGTTATATAGTAAAATGTGGGAAAAACGATATTGTTTGGAATATTTTATTTCGGCCGATTCATATGTTTGCGGGAGTAAATATGAACGGTTAGTGAATTTCTGTTCAAAGTTTAATTTAGTTTTAGCGATATTGGACATCAAAATCTAATATCCGATATGTGTGTAGCAAAAACTATCAAAAACTATCAAATTTATTTAAAACTGTAGGTAGTTTTTTTTAGAAAAATTGCATAAAATGCAAAGTTTGATAATAAAAAAATAAATAAGAAATTATTGTAATTTTAACGTAAATCGAAATATTGAATAAAAAATAAAATATTATAAATTTTCTTTTTTTAAGAAAAATGTACATTTCTTATTAATCAAAATAAAACAATCTTTAATTTTTCCTTGTTAAATTTTTATATTTAATTTAAAAAAATATTTTTTGCTTTATTTATTTTGTTGTTATTAATAAAATTTTATGTTCTACGTTTTTGAAGCAAAAAAGTACTAAATAAAATGTACTAAAATAATTTTTGGTTCGTTATTTTAAAACAAATCCAAACAACGATAGCAAAGTCAATATGAGCCTTTGAGCATTGATGTATCAATTGGTCTATCTTTGGCTAGGGAGAATAATTTCTTTCACTTGAAAAAAGTATACCATTACTTATTTATTTAAGACTTGATTTTCTAGTTCTGTTTATTCTAAAACAATTTTGATTAGTTCTGATTATATTCATGCATTTTTAAAAAATTTTAACCATAAGTTTTTATATGTAAATTATTTGTAAAATGTTTTAATTTGCTTAGTCAAGTTTGCTTTTGTTGTTTAACGGCCAGAACTTTGTTTAAATTATCAAGAACTATAGAACTATTAAAAATAAAGCCAGAAATTCTTATTTATAAATTCTCACGAAGTGATACGCCATCTTTATGCAATAAATCTGAAATAAGCCCAAGAATTCATAGTATTCTACAAAGTAATAAAATAACATAAAGACAAATATTATATTTATGTATTTTCATTTAATGAGTAAAAGTCGAAATCTTAGAAATTGTAAAAGTATGGGTCATGACGTCCTATTGGATTAATGTGCAATAAAGTTATCATCGATAAGAATTTAATCTGATAATAATCTAACTCTAATAAGACGCTAATTCTTTTTGCGTTCCAATTTTTCATTCAACAGTGTGTCGGTGAAAGTAATGGCTCTTCGACGAAAATATTTGACATTAAAGGGTCTGCGCGTAAACATTTTGTAATAGGGTATACATAAATACTTCAAGAAAGGAGTGGGTCGAAAAGGGAGCGTACATATTTACATTAGATGATATCTCGACGGGATTCTCATCGAAAGAGAATGCTTTTGTGAATGCGACGGTATATCCCGCCGTCGCACTGACAGTTATGAATGGCCCGGTATTGTAAAGCCGAAGAAATTTCACTTGCTCTCGATCCTGCGTTCTTTTCTCTGCGATCCCACGCGATGGAATCCGGTGAATATTTCTCTTATCGGAAATACGATTGATTCTGGCGTTTATCTCATCTCGCACGCTCTACGATTTTCAAAAATTCCGCTCTTTAACATCCCCGCATTTTTCTGATATTTATTGAATTATTAAAATCTATATTATTCAAGCTATTTCATAATTTGAAAAATTATCATTAAAAATTTCTTTGTTCATAAATAATTTCGCAAATCAAATCTATTAAATATGTATACATATTTCACAAAATATTTCAATAAAAAATCTTATTTATTAATTACAAAATTATGAAGATTGTTAGACGAATAAAAATGATAAAAATTTCTTTTAGAAGAATTTACCATCTAATAAAAAGAGCTAGATGAGATATTACATTCCCTTTTTATCATCGCATTTTAGTGACGAAATTCCATTTCATCTTGCAAGAAACTCCGCAGATTTCAATCTGGAAAGTGTACTCGTCCATAAGAAGCTGATATTTCGTTTAACACGACTAAAAATACGAGTTACCGCAAATTGTAACGTTACATTCTGTTGCATAACCAAAAAGATTGTTATGTTCATGTCTTGAAATAAACGAATATTGTACTCATTAAAATTCGGACAAAAATAATTATTCTCGTTTAGAACATAAATAAAGACTCGTGTGTGTAATATTGCGAGATGCGTTGCAGTCAAGCAAGCCTCGTAATTATCCAGGTACTGTGCACACAGAGACGCACATTTTCGCTAAATACATGCTAGAATCTTGCAAAGCTGGAGAACAGGAAAGACGTCCCAATTAACGTAGATCCAATTAGCGTAAAAAATTCCCCGTGCATTCTGATACAGGTGATAATTTATTTAGACTTGACGCGGTTGCTTTAGCGCACGAAGGCAAGTTACATAATTTCACGAACGAATACAGCTTGCATTATTTCGCAAACGTGCTTGCCTTTTCCACCGCCGAAAGTTACTTGCAGTGACAATGTATACACATATTTGTATTGTGTATCTGTATGTGCACTTTTTTTTAAATGAAAATACATAAATATAATATTTGTCTTTATATTATTTTATTACTTTGTAGAATACTATGAGATTTATTTAGTAGAATTCTTGAGCTTATTTAAGATTTATTGCATAAAGGTGGCGTATCATTTTGTGAGAATTCATATAAATAAGAATTTCTGGCTTTATTTTTAATAGTTCTATATAGTTCTTATAATTATATAATTTAAACAAATAGTTCTAGCCGTTAAATAACTAAAACTTGACTAAGCAATTTAAAACATTTTACAAATAATTTATAAAAGTTTATGGTTACAATTCTTTAAAAATGCATGAATATATTCAGAACTAATCAAACTTGTTTTAAAATAAACAGAACTAGAAAATCAAGTCTTAAATAAATAAGTGATGGATACTTTTTTCAAGTGACAGAAATTATTTAAAAAATATTTTGATATCGTTAATAATAAAAAAATTTTAGAAAATATATGAATATGTTCAGGAACTATACAAGAACCATTTTAGTGTATAAACAGAAATCTCAAAAATTTCAATGAGCGTCTTATTTGGATATATTGATACATGTGTGCCTCATGATCATTTTATTAGATATTATAGAATTATTTTAAAAAAAGCCAGAATTCAATTTTTTATGAATTTCTATTAAGGGATATACCAAGCTTTATATATACTTATTTAAGCAATTCATTTTTAATAAATTATGCAAATATATGTGTATTTTGTTATTAAGCTTTTCTCTTTTTCTCTAAAACTTTTGAAATTGTTTTTGAATAAAGCATGTGAGTATAAATTAACGAGATAAACTCATTTTCAATTCTTTAACTGTGCCCAATTAAATATCTCTGTGATTCTAACTAGATTGAATTTATCTAGACTTAACTAGATATAATTTATATATATACACTGAAAAAAAAAATTTGTTAACTTGACTAAACCTTTCAACTAAATATTATTTTGTTAATTGAACATATAGAAATATTTAAATTAAATATAACATATTAAATTTAACAAAACGTATATTTGACTCAAGTACTAATATATGTTCAATTAACAAAATAATAATTTAGTTGAAAGGTTTAGTCAAGTTAACAAATTTTTTTTTTCAGTGTATTGATTATAATATATTATAGATTGAATTAATATTTAATTTGATTACGTAAAATTTTCATTTACATTCTCATGAACGATCAATTACTGAATTTGGCAAGCATATAAATGAGCTAGCATTGCACTTGAAAACAAGTTTCTTTGAAACTGTGAGTTAAATCTGCTTTTTGCACCTTACGATAATAAAAGGTGAAATAATACACACATACACGCGCACGAAAGATAAAAAATGCAGGGAATATCTCGCTCCACTTGCTTTTTATAAAAATTCCCTTGTGTTATTTTCGCAGAACAAATTTCATTGTACAAATATCATGGTACAATGCAACTATTGAATGATAGACGGGTCCTACCACAAAAATTCTATTTTATTTGAAAGTGGTTGTTAAAAAAGGAAAGAATCGACGAGTTTTATCGCGCATGTATGCTTTTCATTGAGCTTGCTTCGCTGCGCTCGAAATCAATGGTTAATTAATGAAGTGAAATATCGAGAAGCGTTCTCAATATACGTCGAAACTAAATAACTCGCATGTTACTTGTCCGTAATTAGTTGGTAAATTTATCTGATAGCAAGTGGGATCCCCTTGCTTTACAAAACACGATTGTTTACTCGTTAATTCAATTGTGTTATCCATTTTTCAATTCGCTTTGCAGAATCGAGCCGCAGATAAAGAATTCGATTAAGTTAATCTTAAAAAAATGCAGCATTATCTTTCGCGGTGAATTCATATTGAATTCGAAAAATATGCATAAGAAACATCATTTTGCATGTAACGGATGCTCTAAATTTCGATGTGAAATGAAAAATAAAATTTTAGTATCTGTTATTATATTTTATTATATGTTATTCATACTGCTATTTCCAAACTTGGAACTTAAATATGAAAATTTTTCAAACTATTGATTCTGATATAAATGTCTGTGCTATAATTATAAGTCTCTCCATATTTCTTTATAAAACAATAACCATTTCTAAAAGTATATTTAAAAAACGATAGAAATATCGGCTCAAATAAATATGCTTTTTAATCGACTGTGAAATACAAGTCATGCAAAAAAAGGAATAAAGAAAAAAATATAAAATAAATTTTTATTTCTTTAAAAGCCATCTTAAACACGATTCTTCTCGCGATTTACATTTCATTTTATTCTGCTTTTCTCAACACAGAATAATAGAAAATCGTAATGGGGATGATAGAAGAAATGCAAACTTATCACTACATAAGCATAGAATTTACATCAGAGATAGAAGAGAGAGGAGAATTGTATATGTACTTACTTGTGTCTATCATAAAATGCTCATCTTTTTTTACAATGTATCGACAAATCTATTATCAAATTGACTCACCTTTCTCGCTTACATACGATTTCCTTCCTACATTTCATATAAAAGTACATGGAAAAAAGAAAAAAAGATCCGAATCCAATTAAGAAAAGTTCTCACACAAATTGCAAAGTATACAAGTTTTACGCTCAGCTGTTTAATAAAGTTTAATGTATAAAATGAAAGAAATAGAAGTTTAGTCTTTGTTTTTCAAATCACATAGTATAACTAACAGTTATAATAGGGATTAAACAGATGATAATAAATGACAAATATGATAATATGATATTCTTTGTTATTAATTATCAAAGTGTATCGAGGCAACTGCAAAAAGATGTCACAATAAAAATAAAATAAAATAAAATAAATTATAATAAACATGTAAAATAAGTGACCGTGTGAAAAAAAATTCTGCATTTATAATTTTTCGCTCAATTCGCTTAATATTGACCAATAAAATGAGTATTATAATAAAATTAATAGATATAATAGAAATTATTACCATAGTCACATATTTAATAACACATTGTTATACAATTTAAAATCGAGATTCTCTTAATTTTCAATGCAATATTATAATAAAGATACATATTTAATTAAAAATTCAAAATGAAAGAGTGACAATATAAAGATATTTATATAAATAATATTATTTGCGCAGATAATGCGCACTTTTCCAATGAATTGTGCTTTTTATTTATGATAGTTATATCTGGTTTTATTTCGAACTTCTAATTATTATTATGTTAGTTTATTCAATATTTGGATGGTCCTACAATTTCATCAATAATTTATATTTTATTATTCCCAATATAAGAAATATAGTATATTAAAAATGATTAGATATTATATATGATACATTTGCATAAATAAAATGAAAAAAATCTCTGTTATTTTTGATGGATAATTGATGGATACTTTCTATCAAATAATTAACTTTTACATTATGTATAAATCATTGGCTCTATATGTATATACAAATTTCTTTTTTTACTCATGTGTTTAATGTTATAAAAACCTATTAAAAAATATATGAAAAATACTGTTTTATTCGATTTTATTGTTGCTCTATTAATTTCTTGCTATTTTATCATCGGACTATAATTTTGTTCATTTAATCCTTTTCCATCTTTTTCTTCATTTAATCCTATATTTCAATCCTTTTTTATTTTCGATTTTTTACATATATATTTATACGAAAAGCAAGCATGAGCATTTATCAAATAATATGATGCGTAAAACTTCGTGAATGCAATAGCACATTTAATACGATTAAATAACAGTAATTTGAACGTTGTTCTCAATGATTGTTCCACTTACCATCATTTTGAATTTTCGTCGCGATACGAGGTAGATGAAGCTGCTTCGCAATAAACTTTATTCGTAAGATGTCTGTCCATTATGCGAGAAGTTTCGAAAAATATATTCGTACACCCGACTTGATGCGACATCGTAGGAATCAGGTTACATCATCGAAAGTCACGATTGTTTCTGATACATATTAGTTCGTACACTCCGCGACGATCGCCCGTAATGTTTTTCGACACTCCCGACATTTATCCGCACGCGAATTTCACTTCGAACTAATAACGACCGCGACTTTTACCTCCCCCTGTTGCTACGTCATATGACGTCATGTGACGTAATCATCGACTGTGAATCAGGTGATACTTCACTCGATAAAAGCATCGAAATATTTCACTAACCCAACGCGCAAAGATTTCTGCGTCTTGATTAATTAAATGATTAATCGCGATGTATCTGTATCACTGATTTTCCCCCAGTCCTCTACTATTTATCAATATCAATAAATATATAGATATATTTTATCAAACCTTACGCGAAAGAAGTATCGATGCGACACTGCGTACATAGGTTACTTCGACGAACGAGGCGATTATTTATGGTGCAAACTGTTTTGCTCGTCGTATTTCTCGATACTCTTAATGTTTGTACGCGGATTTCACTTTCACGAACGAGAAGAAGAAGAGTACAGGGCAGTTCCGGTTTCGAAACAACGCAAGCTCGCTGTTGACACTTGCTCACACGCGATCTCACTCTCGAGTAATGGCCGCGAAAAAAGCGCCAAGTGCATAGCAACCGCGGTTGTTGATCGAGAAAACGGCGCCAAATGCATAGCAACCCTTACCCCCTATAGTACGTCATCGTGACGTAATCAACTAGCATGTGATCTCGAATGATACTTCACTCGATAAATGCGAAGCGCTTGACCGACCAATCAGCGCGCAAGGAATTCTTCGTCCTGATTGGTTAATCAAATTCGCGACGCCAATTGAGTGTACGTCTTTCCCTACGAGCTTTTATCATTTATAAATATGAACGAAACACATGTTTCGAGTGTAAGGCCCTGCGCACAATAGAAAAAATATTAGGAATAAGAATTATTTTTAAATAATAAAATCGGAAAAACTCTGATATAAAAATACAAATTCGGGCATAAAGGACTCTTAGTAGGTTATAGCTTTTTATATACTCGAATTTGTATTTTTATATCAGAGTTTTTTCGATTTTATTATTTTAAAATAATTCTTATTCCTAATATTTTTTCTATTGTGCGCAGGGCCTTATACGATGTTTTAGGCCCTGCGCATAATAGGAAAAATATTAGGAATAAAATATTAAATATTAGGAATAAGAATTATTTTAAAATAATAAAATCGGAAAAACTCTGATATAAAAATACAAATTCGGATATAAAGGACTCTTACTAGTTTATTAGCCCTTACTATAGTCCTTTATATACTCGAATTTGTATTTTTATATCAGAGTTTTTTCGATTTTATTATTTTAAAATAATTCTTATATCTAATATTTAATATTTGTTCCTAATATTTTCTCTATTGTGCGCAGGGCCTTAGCGAATAGACTACATACGGAAAAAGGCGTCTCTCGATATGACGGAATTATGCTATTTCATATACTACTTGATTCATACTCCATGACGATCGTTCGTAAGTGCGGTCAGGGAGACGCTACAGATGCTACAGATGCTTCGAAGGATGCATTAACCATTAACCAATCAGGATCGAGAATTTTTTAGTTACTAGATTGATCGATCAAACGCTGCGATCTTCCCCAACGACACCATCACTTGTGTTATCACTTCACGTTTCTCGCCTTGTCGTTCCGAAGCTGGGCCGTTCTACATTTTGCTTCTTTTATTGTTATTTGAAAGTTGTCATTTGTGAAAGTGAAATCCGCGGAAACAAACATTGGAGTGTCAAAGAATATGACGAGCCTTCGTCGCGAAGCAGTAAGTATCATAAATAATCGCATCGTTCGTCAAGGTAACCCTAGGTACAGTGTCGCATCGATACTTCTTTTACGTAAGGTTTGATAAAATATATCTACATATTTATTGATATTGATAGATAGTAGAGGACTGGGGGAAAATCAATGATATAGATACATCGCAATTAATCATTTAATTAATCAAGACGCAGAAATCTTTGTACGTTGGGTTAGTGAGATACTTCGAAGCATTTGTCGAGTGAAGTATCGTGCGATTCAAGTCGGTTCATTACGTCACATGACGTAGCACTGAGGGAAGTAAGAAATGTAAGAATCGCGGTTGCTATGCATTTTGGCGCTTATTCTGGAATCAACAGTCGTGGTTGCTATGCATTTCGCGCGTTTTCTGGTGTGTTACGTGGTCGCCATTTTGCCATTACATCGAAGTAAAGCTCGTGTGCGGACAAGTGTCGGGAGAGGGAGAAATAATACGGGCAATCGTCGTGAGTATTAAACAATGTACTATATAAAAAGTAATTGCGTTGTTTGTTAGTCTTAATAGTGTATTGAGTATGAAGACGGCTTTTGTTGTATACATACTATATCGATTTGTTCAACATGTACTTCGTGTCCCTTTAATTGGAAGTTCTGGAAGCTTGCGGAGATATTGGAAAATATAATGAATGATTATCGTAAGATGTACTTATTAGTGGGCGTCGAAAATAATAGCGTCGTTTGTTAATTTAACTCTTACAGAAAATATTTATTTCGTACATTTATATATTTTTGCTCATATAAAGAACATTGCAAATGCAATCAAAATCGGAGTATTATAAAAGTAACACTTAATGAGCGTATTAATTCGACATGATAGTCGCTTAATTACGATATTTAATTTATGTTTGTGCAATATTTTGGTTACCGTAATGTTTATATTTTTCCCTGATAGAAAATTCATGTGACAAATGTTGGGAGTGTCGAATATTGACGGGCAAAATGTTATGTATTTCGCGTTATTTGCATATTCGGAATGTGTCGCAGATAAATAATGTACCGAGAGTTTCGTGAAAAGTAACGATTAATTAACGCACGCAATCGAAATTAATTTCAGATTAATATATATGTATGTGTGACTTTGCAACAAAGGAAGTAATAATAGCCAACAAGATGACTTTGATTTGTATTTTTATGCTCATTTATTTTTAATATTACCGTCTCATTACCATCTCTTTATTAGTGATTATTTATGTTTATGCCCCATAGTATATATATTTTATTGCTCTAGTATATATATATTTAATTGCATTAAGATAATTTCTGATAACGCATATAATATGTTTCAGGAGAAGTCTTGTTTCACATATTTTTTATTAATTCTTTTTGAACGGATATGAAAATAATAAAAAAGAATAAAAAATGATACCAAGTAAATGAGAGCGAGAACATTAGATAACAGAAAAATCAGATTTGCATATAAAAACAGTCCTTATATTAAGCTTTTTAAACAAATAATCATTGTTTTGTAATTTCTAATTAATTTTAAAGCTATTAGAATTTATAATTATATGTGTATATATATATTTACTGTTTAATACTGATTTTTCAAATATTTTAATGTTTTTTACAGATGCTATAAAGTCGTTCAAAGATGCAGTTGATCTACATTGTGGCAGAAGTTATATCGTAGCAGAATTACATTGTGACAGAGCTACAGCGTGGCAGATCTATGGCTTGGTAAATGATAATTTCATTGTTTCGTTATAACAGTAGTGTGTTTACCGCATTTTTGGATTTTGATATAATCAGATAAAATCAGAAAAATCAGATTTGCATATAAAAGCAATCCTTATATTAAGCTTTTTAAACAAATAATCATTCTTTTGTAATTTCTAATTAATTTTAAAGCTATTAGAATTTATAATTATATTTGTATATATATCTTTTTAACCGTTATATAGATTTTTCAAATATTTTAATGTTTTTTACAGATGCTATAAAGTCGTTCAAAGATGCAGTTGATCTACATTGTGGCAGAAGTTACATCGTAGCAAAATTACATTGTGACAGAGCTACAGCGTGGCAGATTTATGGCTTGGTAAATGATAATTTCATTGTTTCTTTATAACAGTAGTGTGTTTACGGCATTTTTGCATTTTGATATGATTAAATAAAATCAGAAAAATCAGATTTGTATATAAAAGCAATCCTTATATTAAGCTTTTTAAACAAATAATCATTGTTTTGTAATTTCTAATTAATTTTAAAGCTATTAGAATTTATAATTATATGTGTAAATATATATATTTACTGTTTAATACCGATTTTTCAAATATTTTAATGTTTTTTACAGATGCTATAAAGTTGTTCGAAGATGCAGTTGATCTACACTGTGGCAGAAGTTACATCGGAGCAGAATTACATCGTGGTAGAGCTACAGCGTGGCAGATCTATGGCTTGGTAAGTGATAATTTCATTGTTTTTTTATAACAGTAGTTGTGTGATTAACGGCACTTTGCATTTGATATAAATAGTGCTCAGTAAATTATTATGTAGATTTTTTATCCTATAATATTTATGTTTTGTTTACAAATTATTTGTTTGTGAGATTCCACGAAGCTTTGTGGAAAAGGTATTTTATTAATATCGTTTATATTAATATTCTATTATATAAATGTTACGACGAGAGAGTTATTGAAAATTATTAATGCGCAATAAAAAAAATTATGCGCATGATTTTTTTAAAATTAAATTTTAATTCGACCTCTTTATCAAAATATTTTAATATTATTAAACGCTATGTATGTACATTTATTCGAGAATTGTGGAACATTTTAGTTTCCACAAAACTCTTACACATTTTTTATACAAATTATATTTAAATAATTCACCTATTAAATATTAAAAACACTTGCTAATGACATTTTCTGATAATCTGGGCAATATTGAAGAGTTATATATAAAGGCATTGCGTACCATTTATTCGATACTACGATTCAGCATCATTATTGGAAAATTCGAAACCAACAAATTGCTGATAATCGTTGGTTTTCATGTCTGCGCACTATTTCGACGTTAACTTTGTTAACTTCGGGACAAAAGCGGCTACAGTTGTGATTCGGCGTATATAACGGCGTATTATGGTTATCGCTAATTAGCTCGTACGGTATATTACACGCGGCAGAGACGGAAATTTTATTTTAACGTGATTGTGTGCATCGGGCGGGCGTTGCCGGGCGTGATTCATGCGCCAGAGCGAAAATAATTTGTGGGTATAGTGCGATTGCGATTGTAATTGCTTGCGCGTATCCTCGGCATATGAAGTCATACGTTTTGAATGTCCCCATAAAGCAGTTATATTAAATTGAGAGGAATTGCGGGCTATACTTTTCTCTCTTTCTCTCTCTTTCTCGATCGGGGGCGTCCTGGAATTCATCCGGCGCTCGTCGAGATTCGTCTCGCGCAGTTTTTCGCATGCTCTTTACACGCGGCCGCGTTCTTTCAATTTGCTATCGGAAATTCTGCAAATTCGTCGCAAATTTGGACGCACGCCAAAAATATTCAGGTTTTCCATCGACATCGATATAACTATCAACGATAACGAACGTTTATGCGCCACCGGTCGACGTCAAGTTATAACGACGTGATCGTTTTTTCTAATGAAAAGTTTTTGAAACGTTTTGCGCAAATTTGCATTTACGAAATTTCCGTGGAAATGAAACTGGAAATTAAACGATCTAGGAAATATTAGAGCAGGATAATTAATTCCTCTCTAATGTTTCACACAATAAAATAATATTCGCAATTTTATAAAATATGAGAAGTACAATCGCATTAATAAATCTTAGGGGAAAAAAAACAACAGATTATTATCATAATTATGTTAACGGACTCTATTTAATCATTTTAAAATTAAAATTTATGCGATAAGAATAATTGTAATAATTTTACTTTAATTATTTATCTGCATCCAACGATATTTTTAATTGATTCTTGGATGCCTTTCTAATGAACTTAAACAAAATCCGAATATTCAGCTTTTATTCCACTTGTGCTCTTTCTATACATTTTATTTTCTACAATTTCTTTCTCGAATAATTGCTATATTAATTGCTGTAATTATTATATTTAATGACTTTTGTCTTTTTAATTGCAACGGGTTCTATATTGTATTGAGTACGCAGTATAGAGTTTTTGATTTATAAAGAGCCATTAAAATGCCTTTAGCCGTTTATTATTAAAATGTTCGCTGATTTTGCTTCTTTTTTTTTTTTTTATTCGATACGGATGAGTGAAAGGCAACATTTATACGAATTTACCCCGAAACCCGTCGTGCGAGCGGTAAAAGCTGCGAATATTATTCTCTACTCGTTTATCTTGCGGACCGCAGCAAAACCTCCATGAGATGCAGCCGCTCTTCTCGCGTTCTCTTTCTCTTGCTTGCCACCGTAAATGCGTGAAACGCCGCTTTTGTTGATCCGTCTGCAAAGAAACGAGCCCACGGCGCGTTGCGGATTAAAGCGCGGAAACGCTATTCTGACATCTTTCTTGACTCCGCTTTGTCCTGTGTGGCACTGCGGCAGGAGCTTTGCGTGCTTTCATGCGAATCCTGAGAGAGAAAGAGAGAGAAAGAGAAAGAAATAAAGTGAAGGGCGAAGGGAATGAAGAGACAGAGAAAGAGGAGAGAGGAGCAGAACCTAGACATCTCGGGAAGCAGTTTAAAAGGACACAACGCGTTCGCCCCGCGTAATGAGGAGTGCCGTGCAAACTCTGACGAGAAATCGTTAGCGCTATTCTCGTTAGAACGGTTAAACTCGTAATGCAATTATTCCAGTTATGTACAAGATCTTGCTCGTTCGCAGTTCACATCGGCTATGTTAACTCGCGCGCTGTCGTGTACGAAATCGAGCAACGTTCTTGTTGTGGTACGTCGCGCATTCGCGAATGAATGTCTTTGGGGATTCGCGTTGGTGAGACACTTTTAAAAGTGTACAAGCTGCTTGCTAAAATAAATCGCAGCGAATTATGCATACACGATGACGACAAATATATTAAAAATTAAAATAAGATACTCTGAGATGGGATTATAAAATATGTATATTAGCAAATAATTTTTTAATATACAATTTTACATGCAAGAAAAAATATATTATTCTTCTTTTTGTTTTTATTCTTTCTTTAACTACATATTTCTCCATTGCATTTAATGAGACAGAAATGTATATTTCTAAGAAAATTCGCGATTTATAATGAATTAGTACGGACTAAGCTAAAAGGATGAAAAACGTGTTTCTGCAAGGATTACCTAGCGCTAATGGAAATTGGGGAGATTATGAGGACGCGCGAAGGACACCTTAAATATGTCCTCGTAGCTGCCATGACGGAAAATTTGTGTCGCGTTGCTCCCGCGATGCCGTCGTAACAGCCTCACCGACACTCTCGTGCGATTGCATGTGTGCAGACACGCGCGTGAATGTGTGTAGTCGGTTGTCTTAAGGTACAAACCCCGAAATTTATTGCCACTAAACACGACACCCCGAAAACCCGCCTCACTGTGCCTGCTCGCGAAATTGGGCGAGGATCCCCTAATACGTATCGTCGGGATCTTTGCGATATAGATCGCTCTTTATTCGTACGTGTGCATGTTTTAATTAATACAAATGTCATGAGAATTATCCGACATAATCGCGGCTATAAAGAGCTAGTCTAATTCAATTATATTTGTCTTTTCAATTATATATATTTATAAGTACAAAATATATATTAATTTTTTAATTATAAAAATTAAAATTAAATCTTTATTCAATTTTCTACCAGTGTATTCGCTTTTTGTACATTTATATGTATTTAATACGATTTGAATTCAAAATTCTCATTATGATGGAGGTAAGATTAATCCTTGATTCAAAATTCTCAATTTTTTATTCAATTTGTCATTGATTATGATGTTTAATATAATATATTTTTATTTCCCATCTCTTTTTTTGTAAAAATATATATTTTAAAAATTAATATAAAAATAGAATTTGATAGTATTAGAAGATGTAGAGTTATAGCATTTGAAAATGAATATAGTTTATAGATTTAAATGGAACAACAAGATTAAGGGTGTACATTATACCTTGTAATGAATGATACGTGATGAATCATATCTTATGAAGGTAAATGAGTAGAAGTCTCATTCATTCAGTTGCTACGTTGTAAGTATTGTAAATATTTAACTCGATACTTCATTAACAAGCTATCTAATATTGAACATTGAGGTTGGCAAATAGGGTCGACAAAGGGTTAGCAAATAGGAGTCTCATACTGAAGTTACCCACTAAAGTAAAGTTAACTCCAATTTTCTCCAATAATAGGATGTTGCTGCTCATATATGTTTTGCTTCTCACTACTTAACTGATCACTGATCACATTAAACTCTCTTCTTTGAAATATATAGATAATTTAATTTGTAGATAATTTAATTAATAAACTTGAAAAATCTCTTAAGAAAAAAATTTGATGAGAATTATATTCTTCAAATTTTAATTTCTAACATTAATTATATTCGGCCGAGCCGAAATTCAGCCGCGATTTACGGTGAATCAAGATTAAATAATTTTATAACTATTAATACATGCAAATTTTCAGCAAACGAAACAACTATTGTTTCTCTTAGTTTATGCCGCAGCGTGTTTTCGCTCCGTAAACCCGAGACATCTTGTATACACTTGACAGTTATGTATTATTTCCCGCTTTTGTGCGAATTCACTGCTCGGTGCGCAAACGCCAGACGGGAATCATCGGTATATGTACACATCCATAATAATGTTGATGAGTATAAAGGCTGCGGAACGCGAACAATGAAATCGCTGTGGATTGCTCGAACGAGCAGCTCCCGCGACGTAGGTCCGGTAATATTTAATGATAAAGCGATGGAGGTGAAATGAAGTGAACTATCTAAGGTATTCACAATACGTCCCGCGCACCTACAACTGCAATGAATTATGATCTCGTGGCGGTGTGCGGGCCAATAGCTCTCATCGCTCTCGCGAGACTATTCTTTATGTTTTTGTTGGTTTTCTATGCGTGCGTTTATCGCGCGAAATTGCGCCTAATTGTAGAATTTTTTTGGATTTTTTTATATCATGGAATTAAAACTGTGCCGACGAGAACTGCGGATTACCTGTGCCAGCAAATTTTTATTATCTGCGCTGCACTATGCAAATGGACGTGTAAAATGACTAATTAAAGGGACTTTACTATGCATGAATCTTCGTTTTTTAACGCGTGAGATAACAGAATAATCACGATACCCCACTATTTATTTCAGTTACAGTTCTCTCATTTGCTCTTTATACAATCGGTTAAAAACTTATAACATGAATAAATTAATAAGCAAAGTAATGAATATCTGAGATGCATCATAATCACCTAAGTCTTCTAAAGTGTCAATTTTGGACTTTTGATAGATATATTTATTAGCTAAAAATTTATATTTTTCCTAAAATGATAGAGACATATAGTATATCACATATCATATATCAATAAAGTCAGTTTCTTCTAATTGTAATTTTTTATATTTTGAATCAAAATATATATGCTAATAATAGTTAATTAAATTATCTTTGTGAATCTTATTATATATTCGTTAAAGAGAGCACACGAAACTATGGAGACGACTGCAATTGAGTACCACGCATTATCCGGGGATTTTTTCGTGTCACTAATATAAATTCCTCTTATACTTGTTTTCGCGTGTGTGTGAAGCTGGCGTCTGATTTTGTGGAAACTCATAAATAATTAAGAGTTATTGCTTTATTGTCAATAATTCTAGAGTTCTTGATAGTTTAAAGTTTAAACAAATAGTTCTGGCCATTAAAACAATGAAAATGCCTTGGGACAAATTGAGACGCCAACTTCACACAGCGTTTTACTTTGTCTTACGGCATTTTCTTTATCAGTAATTATCAGGATTTAAAAAAATTATAGTTCTACATGAGTTCTAAAAAGAGTTCTGCCTTCTAAAAGCAAAAAAAAAAAAAAATATTAATTAAGCTAAAATAAAGACAACCGAATATCTATATCTATAGATATTGAGATGAGACGCCAGTCGATTTTCGAGAACTATATTTATTCTGCTATCTTATATCTTTCCGTACAAATCTCCTTCGAGTTTTAATTAGTTATTAGAACGACACAAACGCCATTCCTCGATTTTATATAAATAAGAGAATAATATTTTTATATAAAGTTTTATATAAACTTGTTTAAACTACCTTATCTGCGATTAATATTTTTTGACAGAATAAATTAATTATTTGCTAAATAATAATGTTACAAATAATATGTTATAATACTTTAAACTAAACTCGATTAATATTTTTGGCAGTTATCAGCTGATTTCTGTCAAAAAATATTAATCGCAGATAAGGTATTATAACATATAATTTACAACATATTAATATTTTATTTTATACAACATATTATTATTTCAAAATTTAATTATTAAATTTTCGCTTTATTAATATTTTTTAATAAAAATCAGTTGATAATGGTCAAAAATATTAATCGAGTTTGCAGTATTATAACTTCGATTATAACATATTATTATTTTAAAACATATTACTATTTTAATATTTTTAACATATGATTTTAAAATTTAATTAGCAAATTAATGCTCTATTAATAATTTTTGGCAGATATCAGCTGATTAAAAAAGCGTTAATTTGCTAATTAAATTTTAAAATAATATGTTTTAAAAATTAAACTATAGTAATATGTTTTAAATAATATGTGTTACAATTCTTTTAACTCAATTAATATTTTTAACAGTTATCAGCTGATTTCTGTCAAAAAATATTCGAGTTTAAAGTATTATAATATTTGCAACATTAATTTTAATTTCTATAACATATTTCTATTTCAAAATTTAATTAGCAAATTAACGTTTTAATGAGCTGATTTCGAATATTTTTTAATATTGCAGATGTCAAGTCGCGGTTGCTTTCTGAGATAAGTGTCGCAGGTACCTTCGAACATCGCGTGCGTGATGAGTCGGGATCTATAATAGCGACGAACGAACGTCTCGATCTACTCATTGGATTACGCGGTCGGGCATCCGCGATTATTTAAAATCGGCGTTCGTCGCTTCGCGAGTTCGAGTGTTTGTCGTGAGACGTTTCTCCAAACACATATTTCGCGTAATTTATGATAAATGTCGCGGGTATTTGTCGCGTGTGATGAGTCGGGAGTGTCGAATCTAGCGACGAACGCACGTCTCGATCTACCCATTGGATTACGCGGTCGGGCATCCGCGATTATTTAAAATCGGCGTTCGTCGCTTCGCGAGTTCGAGTGTTTGTCGTGAGACGTTTCTCCAAACACATATTTCGCGTAATTTATGATAAATGTCGCGGGTATTTGCCGCGTGTGATGAGTCGAGAGTGTCGAATCTAGCGACGAACGCACGTCTCGATCTACCCATTGGATTACGCGGTCGGGCATCCGCGATTATTTAAAATCGGCGTTCGTCGCTTCGCGAGTTCGAGTGTTTGTCGTGAGACGTTTCTCCAAACACGTATTTCGCGTAATTTATGATAAATGTCGCGGGTATTTGTCGCGTGTGATGAGTCGGGAGTGTCGAATCTAGCGACGAACGCACGTCTCGATCTACCCATTGGATTACGCGGTCGGGCATCCGCGATTATTTAAAATCGGCGTTCGTCGCTTCGCGAGTTCGAGTGTTTGTCGTGAGACGTTTCTCCAAACACGTATTTCGTTATCTTTCAACATCGCAATATTTATTATTATTCGTGTTTTCGCGAGTGTCGCGAGTGCTACCATGGACCAAGAGAGGAGGAGGAGGCCCAGGGAGGCATCGGGCGACAGCGGGGCAACTGCGAGGTATATATAATAAAAATATTTTTATTTAACTGCATTGTTTATGAGATATTCGATCGTTTTATATATATATGTATGCATGTATGTATGCATGTATGTATGCATGTATGTATGCATGTATGTATGCATGTATGTATGCATGTATGTATGCATGTATGTATGTATACATACACACACAGACAGACACACACACACACACACACACACACACATGTATATACATAATTTGAATATTTTGTTTTCAGATCAATGTGCTGTGTCTGTGTACTACTCTACATATCGGTGAGTGAGAAATTTTATTTTATCACATTTCTCTATAGCGGTAATGAGGGTGTGTGAAGCTGGCGTCTTATTTCGTGGAAACTCATAAATAATTAAGAGGTCTGGCTTTATTTTCAATAGTTCTAAAGTTCTTGATAGTTTAAACAAATAGTTCTGACCATTAAAGCAACGAAAATGTCTTGGGACAAACTGAGACGCCTTTACGCAGCGTCTCACTTTGTTTTAAGGAATTTTTGTTGCTTTAATGGCCAGAACTATTTGTTTAAACTCTATCAAGAACTCTAGAATTATTGAAAATAAGACCAGAATTCTTAATTATTTATGAGTTTCTACGAAATCAGATGCCAGCTTCACATACACTGCTTTTTCGCACACGTCATATTTGATTTGAAGTCGATATAGGTCAATTGTTAATTTTTTCTATTTTGTCATCCAATATTTTTCGAAATAAAAGATGATACGGAATCCGAGATCCAATCACCATTTGCGAGTGTCAATAAATTTCCGACTCGGTGCGGGATTATCGTAATACATGTTATCTAGAGCTGCTCCGAGAGCTGCTCATTGAAAACAAAATATATAAACTCTTCGATATCTTTTTTATAAAAAATGGTAAAATTTGCGTACAGAGAGAAAAAAATGAGTTTTTTAATTTATAACAATTTCTTTCTATGGGAATGTTAATAATTATTAATTATATATTATTGGATTTTATTGTTTTATTTATAAGTTAATTATATAATTTGTTTTGTTTTGAGACTAAGTAAAAAAAATATTTTAGGTATATATATTTTTAAAACTAGGGGGGTCAAATATATAATCCTGCATTTGTAAGAGACACTTATTTTCGTAAAGTATGCGTAAAATGCAAATGTATTATGATAAAGAACAAAAATCAAATATTTATTCTATAATTTTTTAATATTCTATTAAAGACAAAATTATTTATTGGACTTTTTTATGTTATGAAATGGCTATATTGAACATTAAAAAGGTGAGTCTCCATATATAAGCATGATATATTTCTTATTGCTTAGTATATCGACTGTTTTATGGCTTTAATAAATATTATTGTTTACATATATGTGTTATGAATGTACGCGCGTGTATACCTACTATGATAAAAAAGGTAGACGTCATAAATTTTGGGTTCTACATCAAACTATTAAAAAAAGATCCGGATATATATGTAGTTGAAAATGATTAGTTTTTGAATTATATTAAGGTTTTATTACATAGTTTATTATACATACATTTATTTTTTATTATTTAAATAAATAATATTAGTTAAAAATTAAAAGTATTATTTAATTAAAAAATAAAAATTAAAAATATTATTTAGATAAAAACTTGTTAAAAATTTATGATAATTATTAATATTTTTAAATTTATGATAAAAATCCTTTTCTCAAACTCATATTTTTTAATGTATTATTTTATATTGATATATATATATTATATATTATTTATTTATTACTAATCATTTTTAACTACATATATATGTCCGAATCTTTTTTTAATAGTTTGATGTAGAGAACCCAAAATTTATGACGTCTACCTTTTTTATCATAGTATCACACTCTTGAAAAAGAAATGAGATATTTATAAATATTTATTTTTAATTGTTTTTTTTATTTTTAACTTTTTTGACAAACATTGGTCTCTTTCCTATCTGCTATTATGATTACATTTTACCTGCGCCATTTTATGTTCGCAAATTGCAACGAATCTAGTTAAACAGCGCACACTTTGCACTGACGCAAAAAACAAGAGATAAAAAAAACAAAATCTAGTTAACATATCTACTCGCGTGGCGCCCCATCGTTAAATTCGCCCGACGGGCTGCGACGAGACTGTTATCCGTTTGTTTGCTTTCTATTTACGGGCGTCGCCTCGCGAAATTAAGAGAAATCGTTTGGCTGAGAGCGTGCGTATACAGAATGTTTCGTAGTTTCCTGGTAGGGAATGTCAGTTCCACTTTTCGTTTTCTGGTTCGTAACGTATTCAATAAATGTAACCATTTCCTAAATTAGACTTTGACACAAAAAGTAACGAATTATGAATTCCTAATTTTGTGCATTCATTATGTTCGGTTATATCGATTCTTTTAACATTAACAAAAAATGTTCGATGAATGAAAATTGCAGAATTGTGAAAAATTTGACAATTATAAATTATACGCATATAAATTAATCATTTATTTATTAACATATACAACGTACTAATAATTTTTTTGAGAATTAATAGAGGCATAGAACAAATTATAGAATAACATCAAAAGATATAATTAGAAAAAATATAAATAAATCTAGTGTATTAATATTTTAGAATATTCTTTAAATTCATACAATATCGCGCAAGATTAAAATTACTTAAAACTCAATCATCAACTATATTTTTTTATTTTTTTCTCATTATTTTTTGGAATATTTGTTTTAGTATATTTTGCTTTCTGACTAATAGTACGTTCTTTAGAATAAGTACAGCATATCTTGCATAAAACGTCAAGTTATAGGAAACATTGTGACGACAAATGTACTTGTTTTTCTGTTTTTCTGTATACACATCGCTAAGGGAAGGGGTAAATTTGCGTCAAGAGAAAAATCGCGAGTGGCGTCTCGTGGACTGAAAACTTTCGTGGTTCCCCAGCGTGTCGTCTTGCACGGCCGGCGCCGAAAACAAAATCCAGATTGCGGAAGGGATTTAAAGTTCTTCGTTCGAACTGTTATGCCTGGCGATGTCGGGTAGATGCAGTCAGAACGATGGCATGTCGTTGAGGGCCGGTGGAAGAAAAGCGGTAGAATCGATAGAAGTCACTACCCCAAAAGCGGGAATATTCAGTTTCGTGTCTTTGAACTTTATGGAGACATATGAACGTTTCTGTTTTTTAGATTCATATGAGAAATGAAAGAAAATATTGACACACATAATGTGTTTTCCCAAGTTATAATGATGAAAACGTAATATTTTTTTGTAGCATGTTTCTTCGATAATTAACGATGTTTTAGTAAATAATTTATTAAAATTTATTTTATTTGCTTGTTATTTAATTAATGATATAAAGCATTTTACAATGCAATATGTATAATATATATGCAAGAAATTTGAATTGAAAACATTTTTTATTTTTTTTTTCTTCTAAAATTAACTAATTCTTAATAGCGGAAGTGCCTAAATTATTAAAGCATTTTATTTTTATAATTAACGTCTATTTTCTGTTATGATATTTTCTCTATATAGTATATATAGAGAATATTCTAAGTGTCTTCTTAAAATATAATGTTATCGGATTGACTTGGTAATAACGTCATAATTTTTTGCGTCAGTTTTGCAGTTTACGGATAAAATTAAAATAATCACATATGTTGTCGGATGGATATAGCTGAAATCACAAAATAGATATCGATTGCAAAAGCCTTGACGTCTTGATTCTCAATTTATTCATTTCACAGTCAAATGCTTATATTTAACAATTTTCAGAATAAATATAGTAGTACGTTGCAAATTGTAAATATTACTATATTATATTCTGAATGAGTAAATGAAAAATATGTAGATATTATACATACTACAAGTCATTCTTGCTTATTTTTGATAATTTTGATAATATACTACGTATGTATATTGCAGATTTTTTTTCTGCCTAATATTAATTTTTGAGGTAACAAAAGGGTTTACTTAATAGAAGTGTCTTTGCTATCGCCATATCTATCTTCTATAAGATCCATAAAAAACTACTACTTAAAATGAATCTATCTCTATTTTCTGCATTAATGCATTATTGTATCGGAATAAAAAATATTTAAAAACCTATCTATAAATAAAATAACAGGTCAAAATACTGATTTATATTAAATCGAAATATCCGCAATTAAAGAGCGACACTCGCTCACTCAAGCATTACCGGGTATTGTATTGCAAACAATTTTCGCCCACGAAACGTCTAAAGTTTATCGTAATTGAGAGTGATTTTATATCTGTTTTGTATTAACGTATATGAATTAATATTTCCATAACATCCCCTCTCTCCTCTTTTTCCGTAAATTATTCAATTCATATTTCTCTCGCCGCAAAGCTTGATTTATTAAATGTCAATCGAACTAGAATATCGCGTTAGTTTATATTGGGTGTGAAAAGTAATTAATAGCCACATTATTACCATATTACGCGGTAATTAAATTGTATAACGAAATTGGATGAATTGTAGCACTATAATTCAATTAATGTTGTTTTCTCAACTCTATCGATGATAGAACTTTTATATAATTTTCAATTAAAAATTTTGTACATTGATATAATAGCATTAAAATATGCATCGTACATTTTCTTTCTGATTTTCTGATAAGTACTAACAATAAGAAATGTGTATTGAAAAATTTATTTAGATTCTCTATATGAACATATAAACACAATATATATTAAATTGAAGTAATATTTAATGTTGAATTGAATTAATATTAAATGTTTATATTTTTACTTTTTCTCGGTACCGGAAATAGGAATTTCTGACAAGACAAAAATAAAAAGATTAAGTCGAAATTACTTTTGAAGGGCGCCTGTAGGAAGAAGTTAAGTACAAATGGCGAGTTCTTTTTCTCCGTGAATGATAGACCGTGAATCTTAATGCGATGCAAATCCAGGCGTTTCGCGGGAAAAAGTTTCGATGCAGTGGCGCCATAAATCAGGAACCCGCCTGAGATTCAATTTAGTGACGTTAGCGCACAGCACAGTTTCTGCAGTTAATTAATCTTCATAATCTTATGACGGAAGCCACCAGTGTCTCGAGACATTCTTCCCTAGATTTCAATTCGAAATAGGCAAAATATGCGTCATTCAATTCCTCTTAAAATACTATTCGACTTCAATCCTATATAGAATAATTACGTGAATGGTCGGAAAAAATGATAGAAATTTTGTATATATATACATATATGAGTTTGCATGATGTTAAAAGAAGTGTTGCATATTAATCTAAATTATTAATAAGATATCTAGAAGCTTTTTTAAAGCTATTAAATTTTTTTAGAACACACATTTGCATATATACATATACATATATGTATATGTATTAATATATACAATATATATGTAATGAAAAAATATGCATTATATTTTATGAATGTTTGTAGTTTATAATTCATAGTTTTGGAATTCGATTTCGTGAGTCGATTCAATCTCGTAAGAGCAATGCATTTTTATTTATTTATTTTTTTTTTTGAAAATATACATTATTGAGAGAAAGCGGTTAACAAATTTTGTCATCATTTTATTCATACAACACATACACAAATATATTTCTTTTATAAATTGTAAAGAAGCAAAAATAATACATTTTATTATATTAGTAATTTGTGCATAAAAAATTATACTTTATGAAATGGTGTAACAACACGCTTTTAAATTGATTAATTGCAATGTTACTCGACGTCTATTTCAAAGCTATTTTTTCTTTCAAAGGAATCTCGTTTCGAGAAATCCAATAAAAAAGCCGCTAGAGCAGAGACTGCACAAACTGACTGTTTACATTTGAAAGGCGAAATTGAAGTGCTTTCCAGCACACAAAAATTTTTTATTTACGATTGGAATGTATTTATATATTTTTATTCGTTCAATAGCAAGAATCCGGTTTTGTTTTCAAACGAGACGAATAGGAGTTTGTTTTTAATATTTCATTGTGTTGCGTTATTTTATTTTCGGTCAGTTATTTCTCACAGAACTATTTCTATCAAGATGTAGATAGATCGATGTACATAGATCTACGTATGACCTATCGTGTCCCAGAGGTTCACAAGGATTAATTTCGAGATCCATAGAGAATGTGACCCGGTAGATTAATTCACAGCTACCCTCATCGATGACATCGTGTACAGGATGCTCTGGTACATGGAGTGTCCTTACGTGTTTTAATTGCTATATACGAATTCGCCGAGAAATATCACGTACGCGTTCCATAATACCACATTAAAAATTTTTTTATTAAAATTTTATTTTACAATGCAACATTTTTTATGAACATTAATTAATGTGCTAAAGAGAATAAAACATGATGTTACAAATTGACAAATTGTAACATTTTATGTTTTTAAATCTTTTTATATTTGTAATTTATAATGTGCTTATAAGAAATCTATAATTTATATTAATTATTAAAAGTTAATTAGTGGAAATAAATATTTCCTGATATATTATAATTATCTACATGCAAGATGTAGTTGACCCATACATATATATTCTTTTCCCATAAACTGCAAATTATTATAAATCGAAATGCAGCTCATATGTCAATATTATATGTAATAGGCATAAACTTACATAAGTAGAGAGACTGAGCGTTTCTGTTGGAGGCTTAAGGATAACATTAATAAGAAGGGACAATAGAGATTTTCTTATCTCTAAAGATGCTTTTCTTGTTCGATTGTGCAGTTGATGGAAAGAAGAAAAAGGAAAAGCTTCACATTGTCACTCTTCTTTTTCTTTTACGTTGCTCTTTTCAAAGCATTGTGAGACAGAGAAAGCATTTTACCTTGCACATCTTTGTTTTTCAATCTTGTCGTTATCGCATAAGCGTGCTCAGGTTATTATAATCTATGCACTGGAAAAAAAAAATTGTTAACTTGACTAAACCTTTCAACTAAATTACTATTTTGTTAATTGAACATATATTAGTATTTAAGTCAAATATACGTTTTGTTAGATCTAATATGTTATATTTAATTTAAATATTTCTATATGTTCAATTAACAAAATAGTAATTTAGTTGAAAGGTTTAGTCAAGTTAACAAATTTTTTTTTCAGTGGTAATGAGCTATAACTTTTTACAATTATATGGTATTGAAACTATAAAAATATCTATATAATCTATATAATACTATCTAATTTATACCATCTATATAATATTTCAACTTTTAATTTCTCATAGCATCTAATTTAGTATGCATACTATTTTTTATTTAATATTTCGATGAATAGGACAGTGAAATTTGTTTATTGTGGTTTGCCACAAAAAAATGTATAACGTGGTTTTTTTTATCAAACCATAACCATAGATGGAAAGTTGAAAAATCATCGCTTTTCGATCTAACGCTATTTTCATTCGAGAAAACAGAAAAATGACGGTGAAAAGCTAACTATAAGAATTATCATTGCGTGTTCGAAGTGTCAGCGCCATCGGTTAGGTTAAGTTATTTTTGTCGGTTCTTCAGGTCTGTTCCTCATTTGCATTCGGTGGCGTTGCGTCGCATAAAAAATAAACTCGACGGAAATTACGGGATCGGGAAGACTTCGGAGAACTTGGTATCGCGCGCGCGACTCCCATTCACGAGGAAATTGTTGGTTATGTATCGCGGCGGAAACTTTCGCCA
Organism: Prenolepis imparis; assembly: GCF_030444845.1. NCBI lineage: Eukaryota > Metazoa > Arthropoda > Insecta > Hymenoptera > Formicidae > Prenolepis > Prenolepis imparis. The sequence goes on along the minus strand of NW_028141162.1, from coordinate 14,243,580 downwards.
TGTCGGAAACGCAAGTAGGTAGGTTTTGTCTGTCGCTATGGCTTGCATTCTTCATCCGGAATATTGCCGCAGCCCTGGCGGGACTTCATTTAAAGTTCGGTCCCATTATCACGGAAAAAGCTTGAGAGCGTCTACCTCTCCTTTTCTCTTCGTATCAAGAAGCTCGAGCGAGTGCGCCTCGTTAGAGCGCCCGAGCATGATATAAATTTCCACCCAACCAGCATCTCCAGAGGAATCCTCGAATTCTCGAGTATTAATCTCGTATTTCGCGGATGAAGATCCGGCCAAGCCCTTATTATAAATTTGAAGGTTCGACTTGATGCATTCAGTTTTTGAATGGGCTAATTCACAACAAATCACGGTAATGAAGAAGTCTGATTTGTAAGAAATAAAAAACGTAAAAGAAAATAGTAAATGTAATTAATTTAAATGTGAAATGAGCTAAGAGAGTTATTCAGATACGATTAATTAATTTTTAAAGTTGATGCACTGTTAATTTTTTTTTTATTTCTTAAATATTTATATTGATCTCGCGTGATGAGTAATTAATACAGTAATTAATTCATATTTATACTATTAGATGCGCATAAATTATATGGAAAATTATTTTGATTTCCCTTTGATAGTACATTCGATTTTTGGTTTAATATAATAAAAAATTAAAGATTTAAATAATTAATCAATTTTGCCACATTATTTGAAAAAAATAACTTAAACATTTAATAAATTGATAATATGATAATTTAAACATTCAATAAATTAATAAATTGATTATATATATAAAATATATGAACATGCTTATGTATTAGCTTTAAAAATTCAAAAATTGAATTAACAAAAAGGAAGATAAGGAGATATTTTAATAAAGACAGTATTATCTGTGTTTATATTTTATATATATACATATGTAATATATTATATACATATATATATATATATATATATATATATATATATAATGTAACATATAATACAGTTTATTAAATAAAATATCCGATTATCTTTTTTCTTTGTTAATGTAATTTTTGAACTTTTAAAGCCAATACATCGGCATGTTCACTAACTTTGCCATTCAATAAACTGCCGTCAGATTTCACGTCGAAACTTCAAATAAATTCGATTTAGATCCGAATAGTGAATAAATGAATGCAGAAACTCCTCTCTTGATCGCTCATGCATATGCACCACGTTATGTGCAACTTTCTCTTCAAACCGGTCAAGTAATGCATACAAAATAGCATTGATTCCGTTTAGATTTCGAAAGATATTTAAAAAATAAATATTAGGGGATAGTTTAAAGGAAAGCTAAAAAATATAAAGAAGCTTTATATATATAAAAGACATTTCTTTAAAATAGAAATATATCTCTCGGAAAGAATATTAAATTTTTGGTATACATATGGCTACTATTTTATTTGAAAAATATGGTTCAAGATTATCTGGTACCTATGTCCTTTGTGGAAAAAATGTTTTAAAGATTTAAATGCTCTCGATTACAGATATTTAATTTTTTTCGATCTTTTTGTCAAGAGAAAAATTCTTTTAAAGTTTTATCTTTTTCCTTTAAAGTATAACCCAAAAATATGAAACTTTATACTTGGAAAGTCGAGTTTTTGTCTCGTTAAAAATTCGGAGAAGCGGTAGACAATAATTGGATAGAGGCTCCACGGAGAGCATGCGGGTTGGCAACCACTGGCGCGAACTATTATCAGATTTGCGATCGGTCCGCTACAGAAAATAGACGCTTAAAGCGTGGCGCGGCAGTGGCGAATGGGGTGTAAATAAGCGCGAGTACGTGGTGGATCATGCATATGCACCGCGCAACGTATGTGTCCTTCTCTCTGGCTGGTTCCACAGTTAACTTGGAGCACGAGCGTAGCATGCCGATGCCGCCGTCGGCCACGGTTCCCGAGGGCTCGGCTTGCAATTTAAATGGCCGCGACACGCAGCAAGTGTCTCCGGAGGTCGTTGGACAACAGCATCGGCTTACCCACAGCCTGATCTCGGTCGGGTCCAGCGTCTGCCGAATATGTCACACGAACACGCCGAAGGAACCGCTCATTTCCCCTTGTAGGTAAATGCATACTCGCTCGATTACGGGCTGACCAGCTCTGCTTAGATGGGCGAAACCTCAATTTTGGAAAATCTATTTGGACGATACCTCGATGAAACGATAGAATGAATAAATGAAAGAATGAAATAGAGTAACACAATAAAATAAGTAATGAAACAAATAATGCACACAAAAAAAAAGAATATTGGTTTCGTCCGCGGCAATACTGATATGTTAATTAGATGATATTGAATTTTGACATATTCTCCGTTAGTATCGGTATTGAAAAGGGAATTTATTTGTTACAATCTTGAAATTTTTCTAAAAATTAGGCGAAAAGATTTATTTTATTTTCTTGGATACAATCTATTTATTAATCATTCGAGTAGGTACATATGTGGATTAATGAGTTTAAATCGGGTATTTAGACGAGAGCTTGCAGATGTATTTGGAGATAATCCAAGGTAGAGCGCCAATTTAAGAAGCGTAATTGGACGGATTTCAGAATAAGCTTAGATTAAGTTACTCAATGTAATAGCTGGCTGAAATTTCAGTGTTATACTATCGATTCTCCAACATAAAATTTTATTTTGAAATTACAATTATTTTCTTTATATTACAAAGACATTTCTGCTATTAAAATATTAAAATAGAAATTTTTCTCAATTAATTATGCAAATACATAACAGATTAGATTTTATAATAATGCTAATAAGTGATCGAAATGAACTTAGTGAAAAATATTTTGAAACATTTATCTTGACGTTAATAATATTAAAATTAATTGACAAAGCCATTTCTAAAAAATTAATATAGAATAGAAATAAACGAATACAATGTACCATTTTTCCTTTTGGTATAAAAACGGTTGCTTGCTAGTAAATATATTTTTAATTATAGCTCCTTTTTCGTGTACAGATACACATACAACACATACATATACACACGTAGAATTTTTGAGTTTTTTGAGAAAAAGTCGATTGTAACATCCGCATGCGAGAGGCAGCAGAAGAGATGTAGTTGTGCATTTACGATTTCGAAAACTTTATCATGGTAAAACGATGTACATCATTCGCGCAGCTACGGTCCGGGATTTAGGACAGAATTTCGCCATCTTACGAACGTCCCATCTTTCATACTTAATAGGATTCGGGAAAAATGTGGTGCTCACCGGAATGGGAAGTGCTTACGTATTAATGGCGGAGCGTCGCGATATTTAAATCCTGCGGATTCAGCTTTAGATATTTCTGTTGATGCGCTTAAGCGATATACATGGTGAAAAATTTCGCTACGAAAGCGTGCGTGAAAAACTCGTAATTAGGTACATAAACAAAATGTTTTTTTCTAAAAATAGTAACTCAGTTTTAAAATGTGTTGAATATATATTATTTGTAATTTTTTACTTTGTTTAATATTCTACAATAATAACTCTCGAAGATATTATAATAATTTATACAGTTTTTATATATGTCTATATATATATAGAATGACAGTTTTATTATTGAAATATTAATTAGTTTTGATAGTTTAGTAATTTTACATTAGTTTTGAATTTTTATTCAATGAAGCGAGAAGAAAGTTTCAAAAATATAATTAGAAAAAGCTATTTTTGACTAATTTTAATAGCTTTTATTTTAAGCAAGATTTAATTTAATCATTAGCTATATTGCTAGATATTTCAAATTAAAATTTTTGCCAAGTTAACATAGTCGATTAGCGATGAATTTAATTACGTGAGAAACGAAGCTACCAAGTCGTTATAAAGACGAGTGGCGAGAAAAGCAGTTGCTCTGATTCCCAATAGTCTATTCTTCCCCATCTATCACAATGTATGTTGCGCGAGGCGTCAAATGCTAATTTTGCGTTAGCATAGATGGAAGACAGGCGCTAATTAATTAGCGTTAAAGCTCGATTAAATGATGATCATCTCATGTCAGCCAATGAAATATCGCGGGAGATTAGCTATTAGTATATACTTGGAAAGCTAAAGCAATGTCTTGAGTTGATTCATTACTTTGAAAGTCTGCTGGTATCTATCATTCGAATTTACATGTTATGTTGTAATCTCTTTCCTCCTCTCTTTCTTCGAGAAATAGAAAAATTAATATTGAATTAATAATGAATGTTCCTCAGTAACTATAATTCCGCTTCCTCTCAATTATGAACGATCTCTTTTTACAGTTTAAAAAAACGAGAAAGTGTCTCAATTAAATTGTCTCGCAATTTCAAGATTTTTAGGGTGTACATTTATTTTCCATTATACAAAAATTTACTTCAGATCTTATGATATTATTTTATTTAACACTTTGGCAGATCGCGCGCTCTTATTACCGTTTTTTTGCGAATGGCATCTGCACCGCCTGTCAACTTAACGACCTGAGTCGCACCTTCTCGCTCATATAGGGGCTTAATTCACGAGGACCTCGTGAGAGTTCACAACTACGTGCTACATTTATATCTCGTGACCCATTTCTTTTCGCGTTACCACGGCAACATTAGACACGCGGTGCTGGTAAATGCGACGATGTCGCCGCCATCGTCGTCGCATCCGACGAGAAATCTGGTCCGACCAGACGCATGAATCAACACACAAATTTTGAAATGGCCGATTATTTACGGTAGAAAACAGAGTGGTTGTTCGTTGCGAATCTACAGTTTCGGGGAGAATTCCCGCCAAATGCACGCGTGATCTCGCATTCGAGAGTACGAATACGCTTGATCTTACCTCTCCCCTTATTCGAGAGCAAGCAAATCTGTTTTCTTACTTCTATATTCTCCCTTTGTTCATTTTTGATCGAGGGAAATGGAGGGTGAAATTCTTCTCACGCAAATATTAGTCTCATCCATCTTTTATCATACGTCGTTTATTATACAATACACATCTTTGTACGTTTTGTATCAAGTGTGTGAAAGCTTTTTACACGAAAATCGTACGCGATGCAACGATTATTAATTAAGTACGAGTTGCAGACTAACATAACGGTAATATTTAAAGTGCGGATATATAGAATCGCGGCAGGTGTGTTGGGCGGTGAACTGTTTAAAATGTTAAATTATTGGGAAGTTGGGTGAAATTTTTCCGAGCAACTTTCGCAGCGGCCGCCCGCGAATTATTTCTCGTTTAATATCGTTCCTTATATCGTACTCGACGCTGACGGAGTATTCCGGATTCTGCTGCATACCGCGCATTGTTCGTCGGAACAATCGCAAAACTGATGTCATAATGCGGGAGCCATACTCCGCGAATCGCACCGCGAAAGAAAAGCGGCATAAATTTCATCGGACGATAACTGTTTCCCTCCGGATACGCGGGCTAATCATCGTCCATGTACATCCTGCCATGCCCTGCCAAAGAGAAAAGTTTATGACGCCGCTGGGCAAGCAAATCATATAAAAGAGAATTGTTTTACTCGCGGCTGCGCGTCGCGTCAATTTTTTGTTGCGTCGCATATTTTCGTTTGTTGAATAATTTTCTGTCATTTTTCATGTTTATACAGGCTGTCCGATAATAATCGTCCAATCCATCGCGTGGAGGTAAAGAGAGTTAAACCGAATAAGAAAATCCTCTGTCGTTTTACGATCTTTTTCAATTAATTTTTCCCTTATAATTATTTGCGAAAATCGCAAAATGAACTTTTCTACTCGATTTAATTCGCTCTATCTGTACACGGTGCGGCGATTATTACCGGACATCCACTTTCTGTATTAACGAAAACAAATTTAAATATTTTTTTTATATTAAATATTAAAAAAAAATTATTATTAAATATTTTGTCTCGAGTTGCTTTAGTAGAACTCGTAGCTAATCCCTTCATTTTACAAGGAAACGTATAAACTGTCTGATATCAACTTGACGAGACTTTAACGCATAAACTTGTCTTCGGGATCACCGAACTGCACAACAGACAATAGTAGTTCAGACTTGCTCACTTCCGTATCTCGTTTGGGCTAATTTGCGCGTTGCTGCATACATCGCGGATGAAAGAAGCATATTATAGTTCGTCGTGATAGTTGCCGGCGCTGTTTATAATAACTAGATTACACCTCCCCAACTCTCTCTCTCTCTCTCTCTCTCTCTCTCTCACTGGCAAACAGTGATCATTTAATGCGACTGACAAAGCGAAACGTCGTGACTTTATCGTCGAATGAAGTATAGACCTCGGCTCGGCACCGAAATCGACCTCACGTAGTCACATAATTCTCGCGTTGGCTGCGTGATGGTGGATCGTGCTAAGAAGGGGGAAACGAGACGTTATAAGAAGGGAACTACTCTTTTGTTCTCCCTTACCCTTTCTCTCTCTCTTTCATTCACGGCCCAGTGCAACCGAGAGGCCGTGGAAAGGCGTAAATGAGTGAATAGTTCGTGGAACGTGTCTCGGCGATTAAGGACACACAACTCGTGCTCGAAGTGACACGAACTACGTGAAAACGCAGTAGGAAACGCGCGAAATGAGAGCGGCCCGCTGCAAATCTCTCGAACGTTTACCGTCATAATTCTCGAACTTACGGAAATCTTTTCTAATCCGACTGTTACTTTGAGGCCATAGACGTTCGGCTTGAAGCGGCGAGGATATAATGCGGAACCGGGTATAACTCATCTCTTACGTTCTCGGTGGCGAAATGCATTCTGCGCTTGCGACAACACTTGCGTTTACTAGCGAACAGATTTAATATTTTCTATAGAATAAATCCTGCGAAATGCAGTTAATAGGTTTGCATCATTTAACTTTGTCCATACACAAAGATATTTGAAAGATATTTTATAATTTAGATGTATTAATTAAATTAGCATCTTTATGAGAAAATTATTAATTATATACATATTTAGATTTTATAAAGTTTGTATTAAAATAACAAAGTTATATTTTCTGATAAAAATCAAATTTTTTAAATGAAGATCTTAAAAATTGAATTCGTCGAGTTCGTATTTTCCTATGTTTTTTATATTTGCTCATTCTGCTTAAAAGTGGCCGAGCAAATGTGGTCGAAATAGTATACAGCAAAAAAAATCAACGAAGTCACTTAGCTTTTATCCCTTATTTCATCTCGGACTGCTGTCTAGATGCAATTTATCAGGTTTTTTGTGCGTCTTTAAATGGCCTAAATAAAATTTCAACTTTGACAAAGAAGCGTAATCTTCGGACGTTATTTCCCTCGCGTGTTAAACTACTTGCGTAACACTTTGACGTTATGCACACGAGTGATCTTACAAACACACACACATGATAACGTGTTATAATATTACAATACGATACACGCGACATGTATCTTCTAGGTGCAAGGGCACGCTGGCTTACGTGCACTTGTCTTGCCTGGAACGATGGCTGAATCAATCGTGTCGAACTTACTGCGAATTGTGCCGTTACTACTTCAATGCCGTGGAGACACCTCGTTATCGATGGTGAGCATTATATATTTATCGGGTAAGGACGAGAGCGCGGTTTCACAAGCCGGATGTAATTCAAGCACCTGAAATGCACTTCGATCTCTCGCACACGCCGGCGCGTTTTCTATTTCGTTTTTCACCACCACACCCATTATTTTCCTTTCCGCGATGAATTGTTCAGTCATTTTTTTTTCTATTTCCTTCCGCGCAATTTGTTTCCTTGCTACGAGCCGATCAGGTTGCAGTTTGGAGTTAACTTGAATCTCAAAGATGATGTATCGAGCAAATTGCTCGAGGAATCGTGACAAAGTGGGGGGCGATTTATGCACTAAAAGTACAATCCATCACTTTGAATTTAAAGGTCGGTTCTTGAAGCAACTTAGAATTGGAACATTAAGTAAATTTATTTCTTTTCCACGAGATACACAATTCTAAATGACATCAATTTTATTCGTATTTTATCTATTTGCATCTATTTAAAAAAAATTTTTTAATGTACTTTTTAATAAGCGAGTATCTTTTATATTCGACTTCTACAAAATATTAGGTTCTAGAGCAGCGGTTTGTGCAGTTTACTGACAAGTATTTCGTTCATGTAAGCGCGCGACTCTCTAAGGATGAATTTTTTGAGCTTTTATCTTAATGGCTATACTATATCCGGCCGCGTGTAGTTATCATTTTTATGGGTACCTACAGGCCAGAATCTCTGAGAATATGGATCAGCCATCCGCGGAACCGTACAAATATACAATCGGACCTACTCATCTTAACGTTACTCACTATTGTTACGGTGGGATTAGCCGCGGTGTGTCTTTTGGGTGAGTTGCTTTTTTAAGCGAAACAATCTCCTTGTTATAGCGAATATTTTTCGATGCCCAATGCATCTCATAACAAATTTAGATTAAAAAAGTTCAAACTTACATTCAAAGAGAGATTTTAAACTAAAAGATTTTACTTTTTAAGAAAAAAATTTTTCTTCATTTTTAATATAAAATTTAATATAAAATTTAATATAAAACATATATTATATATATTATATATTTTATATTGAATTTTATATTGAATCTGAATTGAGAGATTTTTTTAAGCTTTAATGTTTATAATATTTTTGCGCTTTCGAAAATATTACGCATTGTTGTATATTTTATTATTTAATTATCACTCGGAATTTTTTTCGTATAAAAAATATATGCTCCAACGTGTACACTTGACGCGTATCTTTGCATTTCCAAGCTTTTTTAGGAGCGTGGTCATACAAAAAGAAATGTTAGGCTCTTACGAGATAGCGTTACAGCGAAAGAGAGTAAAAATTGTATGTTAATGAAGCCTTAGACAATCTTATTGTCAGTTCCGTCCGATAAACGTGCCACTTTTGCGAAACTGTTGTTGCACCGAAACTATGTACGTACTTGTTATCCGCCGTAACTTTACAGGTATGCGGTACTTTATCATTGAGGGAAAAAAGATCGGAATTTCCAAGCTTTGGACTCGAGGGGCGATATGGTTCTTTCTCACCATCGTGATATTAGGCTATGTCACCACGGTTTACCTGCTTGGCAGGGTAATTATATTGTCGATTTATTCTTGTTTTTTAAGTTATCTCTTCTCTATTTATTTATTGCTAAGAATACTGCATTTAATAGAAATAAATGCAGTTTAATTTAAAGGAATTATGTTGCGTTAAACAGTATTTAACATTGACTTCTTTGAATTTATGATCCGGAAAAATGTTTTTATTAATGCAATTCGTTTGCAACTAGATAGGAATACATGATAAATAAATTAGATGTGTTAATTAATGTAACGAAAGATGCCAGATAAAATTACTTGCATAATATTAAAATCACTTAATTAAACATTTAATTAATTAATTACATAACACTACGATATGATATAAATATATTATTATATTTCTCTATTATTATTTGAATATATTGGAAACAAATTTTCACATACGAATATCTTATTAAATTTGCATAGATTATTTCATCAGAAACTAATTTTGTAAAATTATTATTTTACATTATACGTTAACGATGCAAAATAGTATATGAAACGGACGAAACCAATCGCACGATATTGTGCGATACATGAAACGAGGTCAGCATTGTAATGAAACGTATTTAACCAGCCGTTTTCTACATCCCAAAGGATTGAATGTGTCCTTGCAATTAAGAGCCAACAAGTAGAGATTAGTTTTGGGAATGATAAATAACATGATTTAGCTTCGTCTATTTCAATGAATGTAAATCTTATTATACATATATAAACGGCATTAAAAAATTGATTTTTTTTAATATGATTAATTATACGTATATTATTTTCGTAACATGAAATACGTATAATATATATTTTATGTAGGTAAAATATATTTCTAAAGCATATTTATATTTAATTTATCTGAATCATTTTTATTTATTTTGTTGTATTTATTTTGAAAATTATTCTACAATATTAATATGAAATGAAATTTACAATAAAAATAATATTTCCCAAGAAAATATCAAAAAAATCTTTCAATTTCGAGGATGTTATTTTTGTTGAAGTCATTATTAAGTCATAAATGAATAATACTGTTACCGGGCAGTTTTAGAAATTATGAGTTTATTTAGACTTTCATATGTGCAAGTTTTTAGATACTCGAACGCATAGATCAATACGTGGCATAATAGCTATAACTTAATATCTATTGACGCTTCGAGTTTGAAACAGTGGCCATTTTTCTTAGTTTAGACTGCACTATCTTTGGCTGAAAGGTTGCACGGTAAAGCCACGTGATGGAGCATGATTTATTTTTTACTGCATAACATATTTCGAAGAATATATGTACCCGATCGGGATACATTTTGTAACGTAGGGATATCGAATCGCGGTGTTCGGGCACTTTTGAGTAGCAACGTACGCCGATGCTGGTATAACTTGCATCAGCATGAATCCCCTCTGGGTCGTCGACTTTACATTGCACCCAACACAGTCTCGTCGTCGTTGTGTCGCGGTTTATGTTTATGCAGCGCGATCTCGCCGGGGCCAGATAGCGACGACACTCGCTTCGAACGAACGCATTAAGACGCGGTGCGCAGGTGAAGCGTGAGCGGCATCTCCGCGCTCGAATACGTAGATATAATGTAGTTGAAACAAGCGTGGCAAGATGCATGCTCTTTGCGTGCTCTGACACGAACAAAATAATATAGGCGCGAATTAAAAGTCGTCTTTTTATTTTGAAAAATACCTTCGTTCCTTTACGAGAGTGTATAGGATTCATTTTTTAATTTATTTCTCATTTATTTCAAAAGCGTAACTACTGGTAATAAAAGGGTCGTTTATATTATTGTTCTTTTTATGATTAGATATTTGAGATTCGCGGGCGTTAATTTTACCGTACAGTTTATTTAACTTTGATTTATATCATCCTCCTCGGTGGGATAAAGATCATAATCTTTATGGCGTTGGCGTGAATTAAATGGGAGTTTCGTTTAGAGCTGTTATGGCGAGTATTTATGGCGATCGTTTATGTGTCCTAAAATGCTTGCTAATGGTTTCATTAAATTTCTAGATATAATTAATTACCGTGGAGCCTGTCAGCAAGTGTTAGGTTTGATTATCTCGCTTAAAGCTATCACTAAATTTATCGTCATTGGCATCATCTCAAACATGAATATGGAAATCGTCACGTTTCCGCATGCAAATATGTGGGGAACATGCTTAATAGAATGAAATTATCATACTGATAATTATCCTTTGCACATATAATGAGCTTTAAATAATTCTTATTGTATAAATTAAATTCTCTGGCAATATTTTATTTCGAATATAACTTAATTAAGAGCGATAATATAATTTCGTGCTTATTATTAACTTCCATAATATTAACTTTTATAATATAATATAATATAAACATTTTTAATTTATCTAATTATGAATTATTAAAAAATTTTTTAACATGAATAAAATTTAATTTATTTTGTATATCTAAATTAATTATGGAAGAATGAGTTTAATTAAAAATTATATTATTTGTCGCATCGTTTATTTATTACGGAAGCATTATCGTTTACAATTACTATAACGCCTTTTGCCAGCAAAGTCCAAAAATATACGCGGCAATCTAGTCACGTAGTACACGTACATCCTCGGTGCAGATCAATGTCGTCGATAAATCGAAAGATTTATCAGCCACTAGGATGTATATAATACATTATTCCACTCTTGGAACAAAGTGCGCCTTCGATCTCAGGAAGAATTATTCACGGCGCTTAACGCCTCTGCTGTACTATTGAAACTGAATAGAGGCGTCGGAGGCTGTATGAAGTGAGGGTAGGCGAGCAAGATGATTAGAGTCTAGCGTACGATATTTCGATCCCAGAGCGGGTCAACAAATTATCACGCGTCACCGAACGTTTTCATTAATCCTCGCGGAGAAATCCCGCAAGTTGAAGCGCCCAGAAGGGCGTACGAAGGATCAGATAGGAGACGGCAGAGTTTTAAATAAAAAGAGGACTCATATGTGTCGCGCCGTAAATCGCTGCAGTTGAATTGAAATCGTCGAATGTCGTGTTTAATTAAGAATAATCGCGAATACGCGCCACTTTCCGAATCGCGTTTTCTCTCGCGCTTTCGATCGGGAACTCCTCGCTCTCTTTCGCCTCTCTGCCTCTCTCTCTATCTCTCTCTTTTTCTCTCTTTGTTACGTCGGAGGGTACTCGAGGCGCGTTACTCGAGCCTGATTTATCGAGTGGACTGCCCTTTGCCCCTGACAACTGAAACTGCCCGGATAATTTAAATCGGCGGGAAAAGGAGCAGCCGCGACCTCGACGGCTCTCTCCAGTCGCTCACATTTGTCTCTCCTTCTTCAGGACCAGGTGTCGCCATGGTACAGGTGGTGGAAGAGCACCGTCAATGTCAGGCTCGTTGTGGACCCTCAATTGCTCCGCCGTCGACCCTCGGACGAGTCCTCTCAGGACCGCGAGAGTCATGATGGGTCGAGGGAAATAACGGTGGTCGATACGTCATGAAGCGAATGCGCATTAATAAAAAATGAAAGCAAGCAAATGTTAACTGTGAAAACATAAGCCACGAATGGATGAAATAAACATACGTACTGTGCGTGAACGGAATTATCTATCGCGTGTTATTATACTTAAGCTTTTACTCATTCGTTCGTGATTCTGTCACTGTTCTGTGTATAGTCAGGCTCTAATCCCAGTTCCTCGACGGTTGTGTCGACCCAATTTCCATCACGCGAATTTACATGGTTCTCTGAAACCTTTCAGCATTCGGCGAAATTCGATTCTGTCCGTCTTTCTAGCGTGAAAAAAAGCTCGCGTGATTCGCATAACGTGTCGACGAATGCAGTTGCGGTGAATTATTTTTTGTTTCTTTTGCCGTTGGATTTTACCTACCGCGCGCGTATGTGTTGTTCTTCTTAAAAAAGAAATTTCCGCGTTTTTCGTGGCGTGCCGTCCGCGAGATTTAATCACGCAAATGAGATCACAATTGTGCGCGCGCGCGCGTACGTTTAATGTACAGGGTACATTAAACGGGAATATCTTGCGAGTTTAAGCACGCGCGCCTTCTGCCAAGAAAAATTTAACTGGTTGGCCGAGCTCGCGATGAACAAACGTTATAGTATCGTTGATCTAGCAATTAACTCATCTGGCAGGATACCAACTATTTATATTACAGAGCGTTATCGGACAATCTGTCCGCTGCCCACCCAGCCATCACTGAAAGTCAGCGTTTTTTCTTTATTTAAACAAAAAAAAAATTGAACGGCTCCAACGGCAGTAAGAAACTTTTAGTTAACTTGCAGAAATAATTCGTAGTTTTATCACTTATTGTTGTACTCTCGTATTGCCTACATTTTGAAAGTAATATGGGTCAGTATTTATATTGAATTGAACTTTGAAAATCAATTTTTATTTTAACAGAATTTTAATTCAAAACTTTATTGTATCAAGATATTTAATGTTTAAAATTAAGCAGATGCACAAAAGCAAATTTTTCTCGAAATTGATTTTATATTTGCCGAAGAATCTCCATTTCATTGACAGATAGAAAAAATGCCATTCTTCATTTTGCTGAGCAATCACAAAAAAGCTAAAAAATAAATGGACGTCTGTGTGCGTTCCGAAAAATTGGAAAGAAATTTTTTAACATGCTCTTTTTCACGTTCGTGGCATAAATCCAAGTAAATCGAAGGTCCGAAACCACGCAATTAGCAGTAAACATCTCGTTTTACCTCGTAGTAGTAAGCCCCGCTTAAATGCCGGCGTTACCGGTGACTTTATCCTATAGTTAGTTAAGCTGCGACAAACCAGTTACACTGCTTTGCCCTGGGGGGGTTATTGACTATCGTTCGGTCAGTTCCAAAACGGAAACAGAGTAGTTTTATTAATTTTATGGGAAATTGAAGAAAGAGTTTTCTGTGGAAAGTGTAAATAATTTTGGATAAATACGTAATGTCAGATATATGCAAATTATCTTACACGTATTTATCCAAAATTATTTACACTTTCTCAATAAGAAAATCTTTATATATTACGTTGTGTGAATATTTGCACTATATACTTTGAAAGCACATAAACTTTAAGAGCACTTATAGCACTTCTTCCAGAACGTCACTTAACTTTGTTAGCATTTTTTTAAATAATGAAGATCTATTCCCTTCCGTTCTAAATACAATTTTTACATGCATGCGACAATAAAAAGAATACAATGTCTGTATAATAAATTTCCTTTTTACTATTTACTGAGAAATGTTAGTAAATAATACAATCTGATTCTTTTAGAGATTTTATTTTCACAAATATTCACGTAACTCCAGGTGCGCGTATTTTCTCGCATATAGTAGAGTGGGAAATATGTTATTTTCCCTAGAGCAAAACACCAGGATCAGCTGCCACGATTTTCACTGCATATATGTATACGTTAATGGCTACGAAATGAGGTTTATGTTTACTGGAGAAGTAAATTTTCTTGCAACGAATGTAGTAAAATAATCTAGTAAAATATATTTCGAAAGCCAATTTTTGTTATCCAAAAATTATTTTTTTTAATAAAAAAAATATATAAAATTAATTTCTGCACAGAAAGCAACATTAATAGATAAAATCTCATCTATATCGCTAAAATTTGGAACTGCATATTTTTAATTTTTTATAGATACATTATTTTTTTAATAAATAATGATAAATAATGAATGTGTAAACGGGGCGGGGGGGATGTTATATAAAGAATATTATAAATTGCGATTTTCACACTGAAATCTTTATTGATTGTGTTTATGGAACATGCTGCTCATTTTTTTTTGAAACTGATAAAATACTGTTCGGAAATATATATAATCAATCTATATTATTTTCAATATTCTCCGAAATATTAATGAGATTGCATCGACTTTTTTTAAATTGAATTATGGAATGTTATAGTTCACAAATTTTTAGAATTTTTAGAATTTGTTAATTTCTTTTATAGAATTTATTAATTATAAACGAAGATTGAGATACTTTATTTAACTAGAAGTGACTTTTAAATACAATTATCCCATAAAAGATACTTTTTGGAAATTGAGGTCAGTGTGCCAACGTGGCCATTCCGTGAAAACTTTTCTTTCCTCTAGTTAGTACTCTTTTCATATTCATTTCGGCTTGTTTAATTGCGGAGAATCATGTCTGTCCTTATTTGTCCGACACTAGAAAGATTCATGACATTAAGCGCCTCCCAACTGCGCTGAAAAATGAAGAACCTAGCTCAGTTCTGACCTACATTTAGTCTCATTTGTTACTAACATCTATAACGATCCCATCCGAAGCTGGACAACTTCCTAGAACATTTCCAGATAATCGAAAGTCACGAGCAACTTATTTCTCAATCGAATGCGCAGAGAAGCTACGCAATATTGATATTAGAATCCGAGTTATTACAACTGCGAGTTTCAACAGATGTGGGTAACAAATGCAACTGATGACTTTTGTACTTTGTATTTGTCATTATCCATCATATTCTGTCTCAACATTTTTCCGGCAAAACAATTCTCGAAGTTCGCGTTTCCGTATTTTGATAGAAAACAACATCAATTGGATTTCTCAATTAAATAAATTGTTGGAACTTTTGCTTTTAAGTGTAAATGTCTTTATTTCAATAAAATGTTATTAAATAAAAATGACACCAAATTGAATTTTGATTAAGAAAAAATCAACTTTAGATTTGTCAAAGTTAATTGTTGAATAAAATAAAGATTAAAAAAAAATTTGATCTGAATTCTTCAATGGAAAACAACAATTCTACTAAAATTCTTTTTATAGAGGATATAATTATGCTGAAGAGAATTCTGTTTGTTCCTAAAAATAAATTTGTGTAGTTTTGTAAAGTGTGCACTTTTAATTTAAAAATAAGATAAGATATGTGCGATGGTGTCCTATGGGATATAACTTTTGCAATCTATCTATTTAACTGGCCAGCTCGGGATGTCTAGTGACCGCGCACGTATTCATAATTTAACGCGCTAGTTTAGGAACTTTAAATTATGTCCGCCAACGCGCGTGCGGATCACTGCTCGCTTGCGGCTATGCGAATAATGAGAATTTCAATATTCATATTTGGCCTTAAAGCGTTCAGACCTTGACGAATTTGTAGAAAATAATAATTTTATTCTAGAGCAGCGGTATCTTATCTGTAGCAAATAGCTTTTTGGAAAATATATCTCGTATGATTAAGATAATACTCTCTTTGCCATATTGTGCTCTCCTATTCCTCGAAACTGATTTTGTAAAATGCTATTACATTTAGCCCATTTCCGAACGAGATAAATTGAGCTCGCAACATCGTATATCAAACATTATATATATATAATATACCTGATGTTTCTTAAATTAAAATTGAATCTCGTAACATTAACGTAACATAACTTGCGCGCGAATCATTTTTATATATATCTGCCTTCTTGATTTTAATTATCATTCAAAAAATTAATCTATACAATTGATCATTTTGCATTAAAGCGATTAGACCTGCAGTCCTTTGAGAAGAATATATTTATTATTAGTAAAAAATGGAGACACGCGTAAAACATTTTTACTCATGCGTGAAATTAAATGTGTAAAAGATAAAACGTAGAAAGAGACGTCGTTGCAAGTCGTTCGAGAATGTCTACCAGAATTTAAGAAATAGGTCGCCCCATAAATTGAGATTCTTTATGAAGATTAGACGCCTTTTTCCGGAAAAGACGCGAGTTCGTGAATATATGTTCGTTGGAGTTTTCGCGGAGATTTAACGTGATTGCTTGCCTCGTTCGAGCATGAGCCTTGCACACGCGACTTTCGTGTATCTCGTAAACGCGGTGGCAGCGAGCGGCACATTCACAAGTCCGGATAATTCAATTCTTTCTCTTTTGGCCGCTGAGAGTTGCTTTACGTTTGTTCTAAGAGAGCGCTCTGCTCCCGTTCGCTCGATATCGCGAGTAAGTATTATTTCAGTCGAGAAGAAGCTCCAGATATTCTCGTAAAGTTGGTCATTGTGAGATCGAGGAAGCTGTAACATAATTTCGAACGCGCAGTTTTATTGCATAAGCTCTAAGCTCGTTAAATTCGAAGTGATGGTATCCGTAAATGGAAAGCTCACATTAAAGAACCTTTTCGAAAGGAAATTTCCGCATTTTCTTACTACATATTTTCTTTCTACGTAATGATTATTATATTAATTTTTTGACGAGAGAATAATACACTATATAATATACATAAAATATTTTCACATTTGTTGCTTTTTATGGGTATTAGTATTATGGTATTATATGGCGCTTTATAGTATTTAAATACAGAAAAGATTTGAATTAATATAAAAGTGTGTGGTTTTTTTTTAGAAAAAAAAATTTAGATTTATTTTTCGGCAAATACTGTATAATAGTCATGATTTTAACTTTTTCATATAAAATAATGTGATATTTAAATTTTATATATGTGTATGTAATTTTACTAAGCTCATTGCGCGAATTAATAGAAAAATATTATTTTCATCTTTCTATTCACATTTACGCTCTTCAGATTTAATATGTTTAAATTAATCACTCTGGAAAACAAAATAATTAAAATTAGCAGATCATGATTTTAAGATCTACGCAAAAAACATATAATAGATTATATTATTCAGTTCATATCGAGTAGCTATTCGTGCGAGAAATATTGCGAAATAAACCAATTTCCGAAAGTAAATAAGTCAGTTGTGATTGTGCAGAAAATGTATAGGTGTGTGTCTTTTCAACTAGTATTCGAACGAGAACGTACAAATGTAGATCGGAAAAGACAAACAAGTTTGTCTTAAATATTTGCTATCTCCACGAAGGTAAAAATATAGAGTATGTAGATATAGAGTGAGTACGCGTGCGCACGTCTTAACTGCTTTTGCGCCCATATATGCAACGTAAATATCTTTTCTGTTCTGTCAACTTTTGTGACGTATGGCGCGTATTTTTGTAGAGTGGCTTCTGTTACCGCGTAGAAGAATAAAACATTATTGACAGCTTCACAATTTTTCTGAGATCGATGGGCGTGACTTATTTTGCAATGCATACAGTAATCAATACTTTACGCGAATTGAAAAATATATATATATTAATATTTTATATGTTACAACCCCTACTTATCTTAGAAAGTTTCTATTATAATCTTGTCATTATATTTTTTTCGTTCTGCATGAACGTTGTTCGAATTTATAAATATGATGAATCTGATTTTTGCAATAGTTTGCCTTTTTTTTACGTCACTTATTACTATACGGTATTAAAATTACGTGACACAAATCGGCAGAAGATCCGCGGATTGTAGTTACACGCTTTGTAATTCGACGGAAGGGGAATCCAGAGATCCGGAAAGACCAATTATCGATACTGCTGACTGCGAAATAAACGGAAAACGTGATTGGGTTAGGGAAAGCGATACTCGCGTTCGCGCTGACCAATGAAATTTTTGAAAGGTCCTCGCATGTACGCGAAGAATTGGATTGTACGGGCAAGAGGGCGAAATAGCCGATTACTTCAAAGTACGAATATTCGGTCGGATCACTTGAAGAACTTCTTCAGATTGATCGCGAACGGATGGCACGATGCCTTACTTCTTCGCGATTTCCCTTATCTGTCATCGGCTTTTGATGTCGACAGGGAACTTGAACGAAAGGAATTTGAGATTGCAGTCAATAAATCGAAGTTACGAGATCGAGATCGAACTTTACATGTATAAGGGCGTGAACTCTTTTTTTTGTGCAAGAAAATTACTTTAGTCATCGAGAAGAATAAATGTTTTTAGTGCTGAAAATAATATAAAGAATCTTCGTTGTATATAGCATTTCATATGCATTATTTATGTAATATATACTCATTATGTTACTACATCTAAAGAAAACTAGTGCTATTATTTATTTTTTTGAATGTAGTAATTACTTGTGTTATTAGCAATGCGAAGTAATTACACATTATAATATATTTGAAAAAATAAACTGGCAATACCAACACAATTTTTTCAAATTTTCATAAGTTTGTGAAGTGAAGATGAAGTAAATTATTCTCGAATTATTATCAGTAAGTGCTCTTTATTTAGATGTTCCAAAATGTATATGTTAGAAACGATGATTCTTCTCTGAAACTTTTTAAATCTCGTTGATCGTAACAAAACTCGGCATTGCATCTTTCTTGTTGGTTTTATCCGGGGCTGGATTATTAAAGTGTTTTCTTTAAAGAGATCCTTCACATTTCGAGGAGCCGGGAAGCAAACTTTGAAAGTGAGTGAAGTATGCTATCTATTATTTCTCGGTTGATCAATATGAAAATATCGACAAGTAAAGACGAGCAACTAGATTGCTATAGCAATGAGTGAATATATTATTTCAAAAGATTTTATTAATCTTTGCTACAAAGATATTTTTGTTTATCGAAAATTAGTTAAAAGCTAATTCAATTAATGAGTAATTTTGAAATGTATTACTAAAGTAATTCTTTTTTTAAAGCAAAGAAAGAGAGAGAGAGAGAGAGAGTTTTTTATAAATATTAATGTATATGAAAATGCATTTAATAACCAATTGAAAATTCAACTCTCAAAAAAATTTTTAATCATATATCAAGAGCAGAGTTTTTGAGATAAAAATTGTAAAATAGATATAGATTTTTATTAATAATTTTTATATATAATCATTTTAACGGCCGGATTTTTTTACGATCTATTATTGATATTTAGTATTACATATAGTTTCTTTTGTTACACTGGTTTCTAAATATTACATGGTTGCATTTGGAACTGCAGGACATGAATGTTATATATGCTTTATAGAAAGTTTTAATCTCCTATACGCGCGCGACACTTGGGAAAGTCCATTAGATATTAATCGTAATCAGCATATCAGTAAAATCATTAATAATTTTTCAAATTGTATGACACATGATAATTGCGAACACATTTCATTGGTCAGCAGTAAAATGTTTTGCATTAGCAGTTTGAGATCACTAATCCTAAGCCAGCGATTCGCTGCTCTTTTTATTTAAATTATAGTATACTTTATATAATATTTTCTCGTATTTTTACGTATGTCGTATTAAAAGTTTTATATGATATAACATTATGTATATATGAGCGTTTCGACAAAATTATTTAACAAATCTCGCTCGAATAAGTCATATTATACGTGCATATAATATGCAATATAATGTACATATGCAATAATAATGAGAAAGTGATTTTTTCCGAGTCTGGCGATTAATCAGGGATAGAAAGTAGCATTGGGCAGCCGATTTCAGTGATCATCCGTCCGATATAAGCGACAATAGTAACGCATCCGAACTCTTTTCATCCCTGCACGCTTTTATTCCTCGTTCGAATAATTTCGACGAATATCGCGATAATAGCATTAATAATGTTATTATTTCTTACAACAATTTTTTTTACAAATATTTAAATAATAAACTCTATTAATGAAGTAATAAAATATTATTCGCACGCGACGTATAAAACTCTTACCGTTTGATGTTTGAAATCGGGGAAAAAAAACAGAAAGTTTTATATCATATAACATCATGTATATATGAGCGTTTTGACAAAATTATGTAACAAATCTCGCTCGAATGAGTCATATTATACGCGCATATAATATGCAATATAATGTACATATGCAATAATAATGAGAAAGTGATTTTTTCCGAGTCTGGCGATTAATCAGGGATAGAAAGTAGCACTGGTCAGCCGATTTCAGTGATTATCCGTCCGATATAAGCGACAATAGTAACGCGTCCGAATTCTTTTCATTCCTGCATGCTTTCATTCCTCGTTCGAATAATTTCGACAAATATCGCGATAATAGCATTAATAATGTTATCATTTCTTACAACAATTTTTTTAAAATTTCATTTACAAATATTTAAATAATAAATTCTATTGATAAAGTAATAAAATATTATTCGCACACGACGAGCTATGTGAACCTAGCACCCTACTTTTTAAAAATTAATTTTTTTAAACGGAAAATGATAGCATTTCGTTTGTAGTTGTTTGTAATAACAATAATTTCGTTTGTAGTTTTATCAATTAATAAATAAAAAAAAATTTTTTAAATGACTCGCACTCGACATTGAGATATGCGCAATCGCTTGCGCAGTCTTCTTTAGAATCGTTTGTAGTTATTTTCGTTTCGTTTGTAGTTGAGCGGTTCAAAAGTTATAAACAATTGTTTATTCGTCTAAGAGCTAACTTTGTCAATTTTTAAGATTTTTCAAATCCGCTTGCGCAGTTTTCTTTAGAATCGTTTGTAGTTGTTTGTAATGATTTTTCTTTCGTTTATAGTGTTGAGCGGTTCAAAAGTTATAAACAATTGTTTATTCGTCCAAGAGCTAACTTTGTCAATTTTTAAGATTTTTCAAATCCGCTTGCGCAGTCTTCTTTAGAATGTAATTGTTTGTAGTGATTTTCCTTTCGTTTGTAGTTGAGCGGTTCAAAAGTTATAAACAATTGTTTATTCGTCCAAGAGCTAACTTTGTCAATTTTTAAGAAAAAAAAAAAAATTTTTTTTAAATTTATTAATTGATAAAACTACAAACGAAATTATTGTTATTACAAACAACTACAAACGAAATGCTATCATTTTCCGTTTTAAAAAATTAATTTTTAAAAAGTCGGGTACTAGGTTCACATAGCTCTTGCATGGACGTTTACTTTTAACATTGAATGTCATTTTGCTTTACGAGTGCGATATAACACTCGTTTAAAAAATATCACCATGAAAAAGTGATCGTATATCGTAACATTATTTCATTATTGCGTCGGTGACTGTACACCCGAGTATTATACATAATTATAAGATATGCAAACGCTATTTGTAACCATGCAAGAAAAATCCATGCGCGCATCGTGACAATTTTTTACAAAGATTATAATGCGAATCTTTCAGTCATCTGTTAAAAATGATAATATATATCCATAATTGGAAAAAAGTGAAACAACATTTGGGAAAATTTATTTCTTTTTTAAAGAAGTCAAAAATTTCAAGATTATAATTTTGATTAAATATATCCACGAATTTCGAGATAAGTTGAAACGTCTTGCGCAATTTTTATGTGAGAGTTTAAAGTCTCTAACCGCGAGAGATATAGGGCGACACGTCGCGATCGTATATTTCTTTCTGACATTTAGTTAATTCATTTTATTTTTATCTCGTTTGCGAAAGATACAAACTAAAACATGTATTGCTTTCTATAACATATAGCGATATATTATTTGTGCAAAAAGTACAAGTTAATGATACAATTACAAAATATTGTAGAATTTCTATGTGGTAAAAATGCAAAATAAAAGTGCACCATAACAATAATAATTATAATATTAACAATATGATAATAACTATCATAAAAATGATATAACTTACAGTTTATTATTTCGAAAAGTAAAACTATGTGTTTTATATTTGCGAAATAATTAAATTTTATTTACAAAAAGTTCTTTTTTCTTTGAAATTTTTTTTCCTAGAAAATTGATGTCAAAATTTATCAATGTGAGATTAATAGCAGAAATAAAATGATATTTTAGTTTATCCTTTTATTAGTTTCTTTTGAAATATATTGCTAATAACGATTTAATTTAATTTTAATTCAGAATAAAAAAGAGATATTTTGATGGTAAATTAAATGTCGGATTTTAGCCGGATTTTTATGAATTTTCCAAAAGACTTCATTAAAAAACTTAATTTCCTAACCGCGGAGTAGGGCGCGATATACATATGCAGTTTGCACTTTTAATGTGAAGCCTCGTTCCAGCGCAGGAACATGTTGCATAATTTCTCTCGACTGACTTATCGCGAGATTCGACTGCTGGCCGACGAAATGGATTTTCTCACCTCCGGTCCGAGAGAGTCGGGAAATATGCTCGACGCTTATGGTGACGTATGGCGTGTATAAGGAGAGAAAAAAAAAGTGTGAAGTCCTGACTATTCCCGGTTCGATTTATCGCGGAGTTTTTTGCTCACTGGTGAGTACGAAGGCGATTAATTAGCAACGCGGCCGAGACCATCAGCGTGGATTCGAAACCGAAGCTGTGCGCGTACGCTCGCGGATTAATTCGCTTGATATGACTTGAAACCGAGATTTGTCCGGTTGGATTTCCGCGGATTGGATTACACGCTCTTTCATCTACACTCGTCACGTGCAATGGGCTCGTCAAGAGTCAGTTGATTGCCTGCTACACCTGATCGCGGTGTTGGCTTACGAGTTGTTCTCTCTCCGATGACAAAAAAAATATATTAATTTGCTATAAGTTTTAGAGAAAAATTTATTACGCACAAACAACTAAAGTAATCAGCTTCTAATAATTGTTTTAATTGCATTGCCGTGTTTGAAATGAAAAAAATTAGCATATATACATGACACAATTAAAAGAATATATTTTCTCTCTCTTTCTAATAACTTTCATATTGTATAATAAAATGTATTATAATTGAATTATATTATAATATATTATAATTAAAAACAAGTCTGAGTTTGTATAAGTATTTAAAAAACATATATCAATATTATAAAAGTAATTTTTCTTCAGAAATCCGACTATGCATTTAATAATAAAAATATATTGCAATGAATATATTTATATTATAAAATAAATGCGCGATATTTAATGTTTTAATTGTGTTATTATTTTATGCTAAACTTTACGTATATAGAAAAACAACTTTGAAGTGCAATTTAGAGAACCATTTGAAGATCCACTAATCTTTCTGACGTGATTGCTTCATCAAATATAGAAGTACGCGTGTGTGACGATGTTCATAAATGTTTTACCTAAAATATATAGAGGCAATATTGCTTTACACGATGCTCGACCGCATCTATCATTTTGAACGATATCGTTTGTTCCCGTCGAGAGCAATGTCGTGGAAGTGGATTGGTCACATGTACTTGATCGCCGATTATCCCAGGCGACTTGCTTAGCTAAAGGGAAGGAAACTCCTTTTCGTGACACAGGAAAGTCTCTTTGAAACGCAGAAAAAAAATAGCAAGAGCATTCTTTCCTTTCACTTCGAGTTATTAATGCATTTGCAGTGTAACTCTTATATGAAATGCAAAATTAAGTAACGGAAAAGTTAGATGTGAAACCCTTGCATGTAAATTCACTCATTATCGTTCAACTTAACGTGTCGCAACTGCGGCAATGCACAAATGAGAAAAATAATATAGAGACCTTTTGCGTAGAATTTTTTTACAAATGCAACGCGGTAATTTCTGAACTTTGTGTTTTCATAAAGATGACATATAAAATATTTTATAATTTCGAGATCTTTTTTTCGAGCGGTTTTAAAGTAAAAATGTTATAAGACAGGTATAAATTCTAATATACCGAGTATAAATAATGGATTGTGTGAAGGATTCTTAAAAAAAAAATTTTAATAAATAAATGTTATATAACTTTATATAATTATACATATATATAGGTATATATCTATATATATATATATATATATATATATATATATATATAAAGCACGCGAAAAGATATTTTATATTTATTCTTTCATTATAATATTCTAGTGAGTTTCAAAATACATAAAAATGATTCTAACAAAGTGATGTGTTTACTTCTTGGCTTAGCAAGTCGAATTTTCATGAGGTATGCAACGTTGCCCGTTGAATAGAGTATTTTCTTTTCAGTATTGCGGCACGCGTTCGTGATCCCATAACACTGTTCTTGGTTGCCTTATATAAAGCGGCCCGCGAATATGGCGCTTTGCGATAGGAGCATTCTAGGAGTGCTCGCAAAATAGAGCATCCTAGGAGTCTCGTTTCCGTTTGCGTTGGCCAAAGTTGCGCCAGCGAGAGGCTCGAAATTCCGGCGCACGTGAGAGACGCGGCAGAAGCGCGCAAGAAGCAGGAATGAACACCGAATTCTCGGCAGCAACTATTGCCGCGGTTCCGAAACCGAACGAACACACAGTTGCGAACTCTCGCGTGAAACTCCCTATTTCGTGCCGCGAGACAAGAAAGCGGCCCGGGTTGCGAACGTACGAATGCATGGATGCAAGCGAGGCTTCGTAACTCGTGACTTTGTCGTAGTGCATCTTACAATTTGCGGCCTGAAGCAACAGAGAGGAGAGAAAGGCGATTGTTTGCCGAGACCGCGAAGTAAACTTCTCCGGATCCTTTTTAACATCCTCCGGATGTTTTCGAATTTCGCCGTGAGACGTGATTTTCGAGACGGTCCAGTTAAGCAGTTGTATAGTTCACGCGCATCGTTTTATCTCAATGATTCATCTGCCCAGTTCCGTGTTTTTTCATACTTTTTCATCTCGATATTTTTTCACGTTGTGATGATTTTTGAAGAGAAATTATCATTTTTTACTACACGCCTCTAATTAAATATTTATATTAATTGAACATGCCGCATTATTTATATATTATATTTATTTTAATAACTATAATATATATTATTAGTGTATATATTATAATTATTTAGTCATGGGAAAATGATTATCAGCCATAATTATACTTAATATGATAGACTATTTTAAAATGCTTTGAATAAATATACATATATAAGCTTTTGCACTGTGATTATCTCAGTAGGAAAACGTGAGAGCATAAAATCAGACAGAAATATGGCAGCGTTTCTCAAATACGCAGCAGTTAATGTACCTCCCATTAGCCTTTCGAGAGCGGATAAAGGATCCCTCGTTGGAGTTTCTCGTAGCTCTAATCGCGAGTGTCAGACTGAATCGACCCGTACTACCGGCTGTACTCAATGGCAATAAAAGTGAAATGTATGAAGGGAGACAATCCAATTACCTATCCGCCGGCACGAAATGATGCTTATCGACTTTGCTAGAAGGTGGAACGTATTATTTCCTCCTTTGCCGGGTGTTCTTGTAGCTTTGTCTCTCTTTCTCCTTTCATTCCTCCCGCAACCAGATCGCGGGCTCGTCATAAGTTTAGCATTCGAGGTCGGTTGGTAACGCGGAAAAGATTTTTATCCTTAATCGTTTCTTCGTTTCTGCGCGAGATATACATTATGGCACTAAAGGATTCTACAAAGAAACTCGGCGTTCTCTCTATATTTCCCCGTCTCTCCAATCTTCCTCTTCTCTACTTCCTGCGTTCTACGTGAAAATCGTAACTCTCCACGGTTCACCATGTCCAGGAATAATAATTTAATACTCTCTATCGCAAATTGCACGACTGCAGCGCGGCGGAACGTTTCCGTTCATATAGACGACTTATTCCGAACAATTGGAAATTGGAGTCTGATCGCGTATGCGCGTGTGCTGGGTCCGCACGAACGGCCGTTTCGCGCAAGATCTCGTTCCTCGAGAATCTCGTTGTAGCGTGCGCGTGCGTCCGATATTGCCTTCGTGACCGATATTAAGTACTTACTGGATAATTTCAGATTCGATATTCATGAGACTGGATATATCTCGTTATGCGCATTTTTTCCAGAGTGGACTTTCTGCTGCGAACGAGAATACACAATTTGCGGATAATTATCATGAGTACAAGTTATATGAATAAGAGGTTAAAAAATGTGATAAATCGATGAAATTCCGTAGACTAATTCACATTTTATTTCATTTCCAAACTTAAAAAATTTTTAATTTTGAATCGAAAAGATAAAAATATATAGATAGTCTAGATATTATAAATATACAGATATAGAATTGATTCTGAATTTCCAATAATCTATTTATAAGAATTGGTAATATAAATATCATTTTATACATTATTATTATTAGTATTTTTATTTGATACTATGTGATACACTTTTTCTAATCTCTAGGGATATCATTTTTTATTTACATATTTTTGTATGTGTAAAGATATTGTAAAAAAGAGACAAAATCTTTGATATACGAAATACAAGATACGACACGATTTTATTAATCTCTTATAGCCAGGAGCAAGAATTGAAATTTTCATTAAATATAATGCTATGTATGATTATTAATGAGAATGGAAAAGGGAGAAAAACAATTTGAAACAGGTCAGACGAAATCAATAATTAGCCGAGAATCTGGAATGGTTTTATTCGCACAGAGGGGCAAAATAAACATTATTTACTAATGCATATATGGCCATCGCGGTACTCTTTTTTATCTAGCATCGGAATATGTTTGCTACTCAATTTACATGGAAATCGGCGCGCTTATGTGAAAAAGCTTAAATATTCATGCGCGATTCTCGAAATGTTTATAAAACACGTGCTTTTAATTATTTCGCCGATTGCGTATGGATCGCGTATCGAAAAGGGATCTAATCATTACTACCGTTCGGGACTAGAGTAAAAATCCTGGGAAGAAAAGGGCATGTTAGCGGACAATCATACCTCGAAAACGTTAGAGAAAACGTCGATGTTCGTGCGCCGCCGCTCCAACAATAAAGTCGGAACTTTTCCAATCAAGCGGGCTCGCGTGCGGAAAGAAATCAGTCTTTGGTCCGGTCACGTTTCGATTAATCTCACCTTACCCGCCGCCTTCATGCTTAAAACTACCATTAAGCGTTTTATTCTCAGACGAAGAAAGTGCGTAGACGAGTTCGCGTTTCGAGAAGTTCCTATGATAAGCCGAATCGGCTTTATCTCTTTCGTGAAAAGAAGTAGATAGCGGCTTAACAAAATCCTGACTTTACTTAGGTGCACACATTTATCATAATATTTAATATTCGAAACAAATTCTGGCATAGAAAATTTTTTAAAATCATATTAAATGCATTTATTATTGAAAAATTTAGATATATTTTTTGTGCCCCCGGAAATCTAGTCGTGCCAAAATCACAGTCAAAAAAAACTTTGGACTACGATTCGGAAATGTTAGCGAAAGAAAGCAATTTGTTGGTTGCATGGTGGCAGAAATTTTTTTCCGTTAAACCGCAACGTAACGAGCAACCCTAAAACGAGAGTATCGTCAGTTTGTTCAATCACCACGTGACCAATGTGTACAAAATGCGCAACTTGAAAGCGATGGGATCGAGGGATGTTTTTTTCTCGCAAGGTTCAACGCAAATGCGTGCTACATATTTGTTGTGTACAAAATAAATTAAACGCCTGTTTGTTTGATCGATATACGATTGATGGGGGGAAGAAGAGGGAAAACGCGCTAGGAAATTTTCCCACTGGAAACTTTCCAGTTCATGTTTATTTCAGCGACGCCTCGGAGATCTTTCGGCTTTCGAAAACGTGTATTGTGAGGAGACTGACACTTTTTTTTTAATGCCGCAGAAATTTCATATTATTCGAGACTGAAAATTGCTCCGGGAACTTCGTCGAAACTTTTGCAAATTTTCGACGAGAATTCGCGATATTATATTGACCGCATTGCGCATGCATAAAGATTCAATTTCCAAATGGATTTTGTAACTTCTTATATTATTTATTATTCTTACGTCATTTTCGAGGGATATATATTTTTTTTATTTTCTTCATATCTTAATGTGTATTAAATCTAAAACACAATTATAAAAGAACATATTGCTACGATCGAGGAAGAAGAAACATTTTATAACCTTGTAGCTACTTGAATTTATTATAAAAATTTCAATTTCTTAAATTCAATTATTGAATCCAACTATAAAAATTAATCGTATCTGTATATGTGTATAAATATATAAATATAAAAATTGTTCCTAGCTCTTACAAATATTTTGAATCGTTTATATGTTATATAAAAATTTTATTCCATTAATGTGGAATAGCAAATGTATATGTATATATCGTTCTATCGTCAAAAATATAATTAAGTCGCGTTTATTGATATTATATATACTTTACAGCAGTTTTCATAAAAGTATCCGGCTCTGTCATTATTATTATGATTTTAGTTCCGTTGGCGCAAATTTTACAGACGATGTACGCATGGTTAATGCTTTTTGCAATGCTGAAAGAGTTTTAGTTTTCGAGCACCGACTCGAATCACCATTAGATTCATCACGGGCGCGCAGTTTCGTGCGCCATATCGATTGCCATAAATTAGAGGAACGCCTCCGTTTTCCAATTCCCAGAGCTTTTCATTATTTTTCGCGAAATGCGCGTGTGCATAACTGCAGATATCTTTTAATGGCGTGGCCGCACGGTTTTTCGAGGTATAATTAAATGTAGCGACACGTGGCGTCATTGTTAAACATTATGTTCATGACGTGTTTTACTCTTCGTCTATAAACTATTCCCTAATTAAAGCATTGCTGGTCAATATCTGGTCAGATGTGTGCGCCATTGCTGTAATTTAATATCAATGCAAATTCTCAATGCTATTTAAAATATAAACGGTGTAATTGAAAAATATATGATACAGAATAAACATATAAATTGAAAAGCAAATCTAATATATAATATTAATTATATATTATTTTATTATATATATATATATATATATGAAAAAATATAGATTTTACTATAAAAGATGTTTTGAAAATATGTCGAAACAGAAAGACTAACTTTTACATTGTTTTCGTTTTCAACTTCTTCCAACTATTATTCGACTATTATTCAAAATCTTTGAAATTCACATTTTATTAAAAAATTTTAGTATGAAATTTTATTTAAGCATTGAGAAAAATTTATATTTGATTAGTGTGGAAGCAAATGAATTTCTTATGCGTATTTATAAGTCAATTTTTTAAAAATATATTTATTTTATTAAAAATAATTATAAAAATATATTTTATTTTATATGAATCATTGTTATGCGTGACATCGTTATATCAGCTCGAATCAGAAGATAAGCGAAGTTTGATGGGGGAGTGCAATTTAGTATGATAATAATTAATTGGCAGCTCTGCGAATACACGACGGCGTTACGTCCGCCGCCGGGGCCGTTGCATTATGCTGTTACGTAACCAATGAAATTGTAGCTAGAATTCCGGGAAGTAACACCGAGGAAAGTTTGTCTTATAGAAACTCCGGTAATTAAACTAAAGTAAAGTGGCGTTGGTGCACGACGCCACGTTACACATTTATCCATCTAATTTCGGTAAACTGTAATTTAACAGCATACGTGAGTATTTCGTTCGACCGCATCTCTGAGAGTTCATCTCGCTTCCGTTCGATGAACTTTTACAGAAGAGTGATACGTTTATTCATATCGGTTTCACGATAACACGATACACACAAGTTTCTAAAGTCGCGTGGAGTTTACAATTAAATATAGGTTGCATCATGATAAGATTTAAAACAGCATTGTGCAAGTTCCAGTTCAACAAAAAGAATGTCGAACAAGTTACGAATGATAATTTATTTGTTGACTCATTTATGTCGCTTAGTTACTTACAGAGCTAAATAATTTAACAACGAAATATCTCGAAAAATTCAGAATACTTTTACTTTACAAATTTGATTGATTGTTGAATATATGTTGCAAATATTCAAAAATATAAATTATAGTTATTATAGATGATTGATATTATTAAATAATTGCGAAATTGTATTTATTATTAATTGAAATTGAATAATGATAATAATTATATGATTGCATATATTTTTTACGACTTATGAATTTTAACGTGCAGTGAAGAATATCATTAATTAGTTGAATATTTTCAATATTTTTCTGCAGCATAAATAAACAATGATCATAATGATAATTATGCGTTGAATTTTTAACGATACGCATTTTAATGTTTCACGTGTTATAAATTCGGATCATGTTACATTCTCACCTGCAGTTTTACATATTAGGAAGATTATTTTAATATTACTGTATTACTGATAAATAATAGATGAGCAAAAAGTCAAAAATATTTAGGCAAAGTTTCCATAGAAAAAATCTTTCCTTTTTTTTATCATCTCCCATTTAGCTAACAATAAGTGATGGCTTAAATCCATAAATGACAGTTTATGGTTAGTAGATTAACTCTTAGAAATTAGAATTATGTTGAGGCGAACCTTCCAAAGAAATAAGCGATTCAAATGTTAGTAATAGATGGTGCCACTTAAAATTATTATAAATTGAACAAAAATAACATTCGGATTTTTGTTAGAACTAATATAGAAATTCTATTTCTATTTTTAGAGTTAATCTATTAATGATAACCTTTCATTTAAGCCATTATTTAGTTCAATTGAAAGTGAAAAAAAAGGGAGAAATTTAGCCACACTCTTTGCGTATCGTCGTATTCGTTCACTGAATTTTATCGTCTAACGCAGTGTTCGAATTTTTTTTTTTTTTTTTTTTTGCAACATGTATTGCAATTTTACTATATTACTTCATGTTTTTTAACCCATCCTAAAATTAAGTGAATCTACAGATTTTTTATTTTATAGCAATACCTCGTTTGTTTCATGGAACAAATTTTATTTTTTGTAGTTTTTACAGAGAAAATTTGTGTATACAGTACCGGCCAAAATTATATCACCTTTTGATTTTTTCAGCATAACTTGTTTTAAAGTGCACGGATCTCTATCAAATCATAACATGTTTTGAAGGTTGGTATAACATTGAATTATAATTCAGTATATGTTATACCGTCCTTCAAAATATGTTATGATTCGTGTAGAGATCCGTGCACTTTAAAACAAGTTATGCTGAAAAAATCAAAAGGTGATATAATTTTGGCCGGTACTGTATATATATATATTTTAGTTAGGTTTTTTTATAAAGAAAAAAAATATTCTCTATATTTTTAATATATTGTCATTTTATTATTTTTGTTAAAAAGTTTAGTTGAAATATATAGCGATAAATATAACGAAGCTATCAGAAGTTTTACATTACGAAAACTAACATGTTTTTATGAACCATTTGCACGTAATTCCTGTTTACACGGCAAATGCAGCCGCACGCATTTCAAAGAGTTACAAAGTCTTACGTAAAAGAGAGTTTGAGCTCATGAGGAGACGAAAGTGGCCAATAACTTTCAAGTTTATCCCGCAACGAGGCAGAGCGGGTCTTTCAAGTGAGTTTCTTTATCGAGCTAAATTTAGTTGTACGTTACGCGGGTGAGAATGTGACAAAGATAAGTTCAAGTTGCATACGTGACAATTATTGTGTTACACATTTCGGTTCCGTTGTCGTTTGCCTAAAACGCGTCTAAGTCACAGGCATAGGCTTTTAATATTTTGTACGCTTCAATACGTAAAAAGAAATTCGAGAAGACATTAGATTAGAATCTTTAAATTTAAGAAATTTCGACATCTCAAAAAGGAAAGTGGCTCGTTTATCGGCATCGATAGTCCTCGATGTCACTTAATTATACCACAAGCGGCATCCAAATATACGTGCTGGCAGTTATCGATTTGCGCATGGTTAAGAGGATGGTGGACTAATTACGGTCGAAAGTGGGGTAATGGGTGCGTCGTTCTTTTTTATCCAGTGCACACTCCACCCGCCTGATTACGCATTAAAGGCGAGAGAGTGATAAAAGCCGTGAGAGATAAGAATGCGCGAAGTCGAATGTCTTAAGTTTCCGAGTTAGATAAGATTTCGTGTTATTTAATGTAAAGGCTCTGATAAAACGCCTGCAAGGCATGCAAATAATAAGTACAAGCGGTTTTTCTCGTAGCTTAAGCTACTTACGCCATTAAACACGGCCAAAATAGCGTTTTATTAATCTTTTATTATTAGAATGATCTATTGGCTCTTTTACGAGATATATAAATATATAGTGTGTGTGTGTGTATGTACATATAAATTAATTAGTAGTTGATTGATTTTTTAATGAAATTTTGCTATTATATTTAGTGACAAATAAAGTGGAAGTACAAACTGTGAGTATTTTCACTGATGTTCGATCAAATCTTGTCACTTTAATTAGTGATCTTTTCACTGATTTAGTTTAAGAGAATATGCATCATGTATATGTATAGCATATACAATATACATATATATAAATGTCACTAATTAAAGTGACAAAATTTGATAATCAGTGATAATACTCACAGTTTACACCTCCGCCTTATTTTTCACTGAATATAATAGCAAAATTTCATTAAAAAATCAGTCAATCATTAACTAATTTATATGTATATTTATGTGTGCGTATGTATATATACATAGTATACATAATGTATGTACACATAGTGCGAAAACAAAACGGAGGTGCAGACTGTG
The DNA here is from genome assembly GCF_030444845.1 of Prenolepis imparis. Lineage (NCBI taxonomy): Eukaryota > Metazoa > Arthropoda > Insecta > Hymenoptera > Formicidae > Prenolepis > Prenolepis imparis. Next base: position 14,210,602 of record NW_028141162.1, on the reverse strand, counting down.
AGTGTTTTCACTGATCTTCGGTGAAATCTTGTCACTTTAATTAATGATATTTTCACTGATTTAGGAGAATGTACAGCGCGCGCGTCTGTGTCTGTGTGTTGTGTGTGTATGTGTGTACATATACATAACACATAAGTGTTTGTAAGTTTATGTAGCAATGCGGATTTTTTTACTAATACGTTGAAAATGCCTTCATTAAAGTGGAAAGTAAAATCGGTTTTAGCAATATTTTTTTTTAATTATCGTAAAAAATTCAATGATAAATAAAAAAAATGTAACATTTTTGATAAAAAAATGTATTCGTACTATAATACGAATGTTTTATAAAAAGTTAAAATACAGCTTCAATCTGATAGTAATTATCATTGTATTTATATTTTTGTCTATTATACATATCAGTTTATATAACAATAACTTAAAGATAAAATTAGTAAAATAATTACGGTGATATATAATAAGAAGTAATAGTAGATTATATAATTTATTAAAGTTGTATTGTTTATTAAAACGAGGATGCATTTATAGTCTTAATTATTAGGAGTGACTTCTTCAATGTATTTATGCCCCAATTTGCTAACAATCAACTATATTAATATTATTTGATTAGGGTTTTGTTATAATATTCCTCTATGATACCAGCGGACGCTATAATTATGACAAAGACATAGCAATGTCGTAATTAGATTATTGGACTGTCATATGCCTTTGAGTTTGAGTTCTAACTCCCTGATCAAATAACCTGTCCACTATGCAACCTTTGTCACCTTAGGCCTGACAATCTGCGGGCACCTTCGATGGAAGCGGTTGGTAGATCGACAATTACTAGCGCCAATGCACAAAACATCCTGTAGTCCATCATCGGCATTCAATTCAATTTGCATTTATGTTTCTAATGCTGACACTGATATGAGAGAGATTGGCTAATTAATGATTTATAATTATATATTTATATTTAATATAAATTTACCATTTATATTTATATTTAAATATTTATATTTATATTAATGAAGGCAGATTAAAAAAAAGAATGTATTATCTTTTAATACGCATATTAATATTAACGATATATAAGGTGTCTCGAAACCATCGGATATCGTTTTAAGAGCAGATTTTTTTGGTCAATTTGGAGAAGACTTTTTTTCAAATATTAAGATATCAATAATTGTCGAATTATAAGCGATTGAAAAAGAAAGTTTTTTCATATTCTAACTTTATGAAATTAAAAGGTTAACAAAACTATATTTTTAAATTAATTTCAGATCGAATTTATTTTAATAGAATTCTAATTTGGAGTTTAGCAAAAATATGTGATAAAAGAAATTAGTAACTTGAAAAAAATGATGATTTTTTTCGATATTTTTCTTAAGGAAAAATTGTCTTTAAACTGGCCAAAGAATCCGTTATTAAAAGATGATCTTTGAGATGGATTTTGAGACGTAGTGTATACTAGTGTGTTATTATCAAAAATAAAATATATTACATTTATAAGATATTGTAAAGTTATTTTAAAGTTATCGACTTTAAAACGGTCGATTGATGGTTATAGCATTGCGGATCAGAACAGATCGATATTGGGTAAGTCCATTCGAAGTATGAGGAAAGTACAGTGCGAAATTTAGAGGGAGGTAGTCGATAAACGGACGAGAGATCCGCAGTAGGCGATAACGAATAGAAATAAAATAGAACTAGAAGCGAAGGTGATAACAGGTGAGAATAGGTGGATAAGCGAACGAAAGGAGAGAGATAGAGACAGAGACGGAGGATGAAAAAAGAACCGAAAAGCCTCGGGAGGACAAGACATTCATGTTTTCGCGAGGGGATATTCGGGAGTGCAGTAGAACGCGAGATCCCCGAAGATGTCTGGCCAGCCGCCAGAAAACATGGCGCTACGGTGCTCTCGCGTATCTCTCTCTCGCCCCGACGACTAGGTTCGCAAGGGCATGTGCCGCTCGAAAATGTTCCCCACACATTCATTCTCGAAACCCGGAGTGAGTCATTGGTATCCGAGCTCGGTCAGTCGGTAGCTGATCTCTGTTACGTGGTCGCCGGCAACGGCGACAGTCGAAGTCGACCGATTGCATCTCGTGGGAGCAGTTTATTCTGTGTTTCTTTCCTTTTTCTCGATTTTCTTCTTCCCGCGAATCTGAGAACGACTGACCTGTAAATTCCATAGAGCCACCTCGTGCTTGCTCTGTTAACACCTTAACCTCGCCTGATGCTGGTCACAATTGCCGTAGTATTTAAACGGCTGTCAATATAGTAATCCCCTATATGCGTATTATAAATTTCACGATTTTTGTTGCAGACAAACCAATTATCAAATTTCGATTTGAGTTTTGGTTGACGAATATATTAGAGAAAACGAATTTTATTTAGGATTAATTTTGATAGATATCTGCGAGATTGAAAAAAGGAGAAATAAAGGTATTTTACGACATAAATTATTAGTATCCGCACACACACATAACACAATAAATTTACCTTTCAATGAATCGCGAATATAAAATTATGACGACGCACAAAGTGACAACAAATTTATCATGCAATATTTCAATCAGTAAAGTTAAATGGTATCACGCATTGGAAACATTATATTGAAATCGGATAAATGGGTGCAATCATTTTAATTTAATTTATTCCCTTTATTTTCTAATCGTGATAATATAACGCGATATTTATTCCGATAAAATTTGAGAAATAAACTTTTTTGAATGAAAGACGATATTTCACAAACAGTGGAACTGTGTGTATTGAATATCCAGTTACAAAATATTGTATATTGAAAATGTGCCTCGTCGAACAGCATTTACATTTCGCGGGATTTCCGAGAGTGCGATTGTCTGTTAAATCATAACATAGATTCCAATCCGAGTTGAGGTAACTCATCAGTTGATCGACTAGATGGCAATTGATTCCATTTCACCGATTACATCCGTGCTCGAGATAACTGATTATGTCTGTCAAACAGGAACCATGCGCGCATATCAGGAAGCACACAATCGTAATCTTACTCGAGGGAATGCTATAATTTCTGGAGATAATTCTGTCTTCAAAGAGATTAATCCTTAAAAGAGACAAAATGCAAATAAAGAATATGTTGCGCGTGCACACACACACACACACATACGAGGAAAATAATATAAACAAATTGTACTTAAAGAGTATTTTTAATTATGCGTGTGGAATTAGGAAAAAAAATTTGTATAATATATTTGCCGTGAAAATTTATGCAGTTATAAAACAATTGTTTATATATACATACTAGAACAACACAAGCGCGCGGTACGCGTGTGCCATTTTTCGATTTTATGTTAAAAAAAGAATGTTTTAAATAATATGTTATAATACTTTACTTTAAACTCTATTAATATTTTTTGATAGAAATCAGCTGATAACTGATCAGCTGATATCAAGAATAAGGTATTATGACATATTATTTACAACATAATATATATATATATATATATATATATATATATATATATAGAGAGAGAGAGAGAGAGAGAGAGAGAGAGAGAGAGAGAGAGAGAGAGAGAGAGAGAGAGAGAGAGAGATATTGCGAGAACGTTTGACATTAGCAATTTATCGAGTACTTTAATAATCGAACTTTCCGAGCGCGCTTTTAAGGCGTGGAATGCGTGCGCTCTTACCGCCTAATTTATTCCCGCATTCCGGATCAAGGATCGCTTAAAGCCAGTTCAATAGTCCATTTTCGTCGACTCGCGATTACATTGAGGTCGAGCAAACGCGCAATTCCGGAAGAGATCTCTGCCAAGCCTTTCCTCGCCTCGGAAAGACGACCTGGAAGTGCGCGTTCGCACGCCCGAGGACCTCTTAACTGCGTCTGCCCGTTAATTGCGTGAGCTTTATCCAACGAGGAGCGGGCGAGAAGGGGGCTTAAAGGGGAAATTGTGGCTCGAGGGATTAAGCTGCCGCGATATCGGTCCTCATCTTGTCTCTCGCTCGCTCTTCTCATTACTCACGAGCGAATGTACGGCGGGTCCACTCCCGAGGGAAGTCGAAATCGGTAATCTAATTCCGCGTTAATTGCGTTTATTTACGTGCCCGTTGAAGATCCATGCTGTGCATCCCGTGAATGTGTATCTGATTATGCGATCGTATAGGCCCGGACGAGCACAAAAACTACCGCAAAGCCCACCGTCTCGATAAATGAGTTATTTTAACGTTTAAACTCCAGCAAAAAGCTTGCCCATCGACCGATGCATGAATCAGGCATGTATCATCGCACACAGTGAAAGAAATAAATTTGCCACTAGCACAGTCGCAGTAATTCTGGATATTTATTTTCTACAACAGTTTCTAAATGAATTGCTACAAAAATATGGAAATTTTTCATTTCCTTATTTATTGTAGAGTCGAGAAAATTATTTCATCGCGCATGAAGTTTCTTGATTTTTTCGTAACATTAACAAAAAAAAAATATATATATATAAACTTGTTTGCAATCAAATTATTTTGTACATTATTTATCTTATATATTTAAACTTATATTTATAATGAGATTTATATTTACGTGGTAAGATTTTTGTGTCTTTAAGATTAATTATCAAAACTAAGATTAATTAACATAGTTTGCGATCCAAGTATGTCTGCAGACATTTATGCACTCCTACTCGCATGATTAATTGAATACGTCGATCGCGCATTCCATTTTATTGGTCGAAACCAATAAATTGCGCGCATCTTGAGTCCACTTCTTCGTCGTTTCGAAATCGTCCGGCCAGTCGGCCAAACTTGGGATGAATTTCGTGGAAACTTTCGGGACGGAAAATCAATTTAAACTACGGAAGAGTAATCAGTGGAGCGCTGCAAAAAGTATCCGTCGCCCTATAGAAGATGCAAGAACTATTGTCGGCACACTGTGAGCTCGAGAAAGGAGTTCAACGGCAGATCGTGACGATATCCGAAGCAATTTTGCCCTGAGAGCAATATATTTTCGTTTGCGCACTGATTTCTAACGCCTGGATAACGATCTGTATTCTCGTGCCATTATCTATCATCAAGATACAATCGGTCGCGAATCGGATCCGAATTGCACGCCGTGTGTATGTCATATACCGATAAAATCCAGAACTGGTCGGTCGCGTTTAGCGTCAAACGCGGGATGAGAATAAGAGTCAATCTGCGCTCTCGTCAAGTGAACCACCGCGTATTGGAAAGTGGGTCAATTGCGCGGCTTGTAGTCGATGGTGCATCTGCGATACTTTTAAGCGACAATGTATCGCCAAAGCATCGTTCACACCAAGCGCGTTATTAATTTAGCGCGCACGAAAAAAAGAAAAAAAATACAGGATCCAGCATGTCGAACGATTAGAATCGTAAAAGTGTTTGTCACCGAGTGACAGACTCGCGTCGTGTCGTTGTACTATTATTACGTGAATTTTACATGGAAACAAAGCTTCATCTCGCGAATAAAAACGGGGGCGAAGGAGAGTGGACATGTGCACGTATCTGTATTGCTCGATATTGCGAACCTTCAGAATTTTACGATTGACTTAAGCTCGCTCTCGGGGAGAGGTGTTCAATAGCGCGGTCAACGGATGTTCGTTGCCGCGTTTGTCGAGCGGTTTGCGAAATTTGTTACACTCGAGAAATTCGCACCTCTCGGAACGAAATAAGCTGCCTTTTGTCGGACAGATCGATCAAGCCTTGAACGAGAATAGGAATAAAAGTCAGACAAGGTCGGGCGGTCTGGCCAATAATTTAAAAAAAATTGATCCGCGCGTTACACGTCGCGCTTGCGCCAACGTCCTTTCCCATTCGTGCGTTTATTGTAATAATTAATTCATAATACTTACTCTTCATTTCAAATGATTCGTATGCAGATACGTCTTGCATTAATGAAGTTACGATGACAAGCATGCCTCGGGCTTGTAATTTGCACCGATACGCATGCTTGTATCACCGCATTGCTGGAATTTACATATCCCAGACATCAATTAATATCTGCGGTGTATACATATACACCGCGCTATTTCCCATTGCTAATATCTTAAACGCTACATTACTAGCAAACTCTGTAATTCAAATCGGATACGCATATTATGCTTTAAGCTGGAAGCTGTAACTGTTAATTGTGCTGCCCACAATTTACAAACTCTTTGTAAAGAGTTACTAAATAAGTTGGAAAATGTCAATTAAAAGTCTCAGTAAAATTAGAATTGTTTAAATGCCTCTTCTATGTGCAAATCTATGCACAATCAAAAATACAAACTGTTTTAAATTAAATAGATTATATCAATGTTCATATATTTTCGTATACATGTCTCACATATTTATTGTTTTAATAATATTATTTATCAGAATCATATTGTGTGATTTATTTGCTATAAGTGTAGTTTGCAACTTAATGTCTATTTTGAGAAGAGAAAATATATGCTCCCGTATTATCATGATTTATCTAAATGTACAAGTATCTTAATAATAATTAAGCGATAAATTTTAGAATATATACTCTGTATATACCTTGAAGGGTTTGCGGTTCGCCATAATAATTCTACCGACCGTTTGTTTAATTACGCGTATCAAAACGATATGAACATTCATAAAGCGAGTGTTAGTGCAGTATGGTTCATTTTCTCATACTCGCGTTGCGCGACATTAGCCAAGTGCTTTTCAGTACCGGCTTCGCGAAATTTGCAGTCACGCCAGGATGAAATATTAACCTCTTAAGCGAATACGCGATGATACTGTCCGCAATACCACTGACTAATGCGCAGTGGGTATCACTGCGACGTGCATCGTATCATTCTTACGCTTCTTACGGAATATGAATGCACTCATTTCGTCGGTTCTTCGCCTAGCTAGCGATCCCTTCTCTATGTTTTATTACATTTAAATATTCAACAATCGTTACGAAGAGATTTATTAAGATTAAATCCAATCGCTTTATATACATACACCGTGTAAAAACGCGTTTCGAATAAATATATATATATCACATTTTATAATGTTTTATAATGTTAATAATTACATAAGTTTGGCTTTTGTAGATTTTTTATGTGCTTGGCAATTTCTCTTTTATTATTATAATATTATATTTTACATAATTAGTTTTATCGTCTTTTTTGTTTTGTTCGTTTTATTAATTTAAAATATTTTTACTATTTCCGATATTTTTAAATTATATCATGTTTTTCAATATATGTAATTTCTTTTTATATATCTTCCGATACATTATACTTTTTAACATTTTTTGATAATCGAATTTTTGTAAGCAATATATATTTATTATTACATTGCACTCATGAATATTACACGTCTATTGAAACTATAATGGTCAAAGATTAAAAGTGGAATGTGTAATAAAGATAAAACATGCGCAAAGGAGAAATTTTTAACACAAGCTATTATAATTTTAAATATCTGTCTATTGCAACTCCAATAATATAAATTTACTTTACTTAGTATTCTTTGATACGCGGCAGATTTATATCTATCGCCATGCCATTCGTATTGTCTACAGTAATTGATAACGATTTATACCAGGGTGACTCGAAATTCTTAATTTATTCGACTGATTAAAAAGTATGCAATCAGGTCAACCTTTTCCGTTTTTGGAATTTGTATCGATTAATTTGCTTTTATCTTCTTTATTTTCTTTCGGCGAACGTTCGATTTAATCGAAGCAATCAGGTTGAATGATTAAATAAACCGTAGCTCATTGCGCGCATTTTCGGCACTCGGATTGCTTTGGCTTGCATCCAAAAACTATCGATATCAGCAACATCGACCTTCAATACATCGAATTACCATTGTCTAAAAGAATAGACGAACCCCCGCGATATAAACAGTGATAGCTTGCAGTTTGCCGCGGATTTTTAGAATACGTGTTGTACGCAGAGAAATCTTCGGAGATTTTTAGAGTACGTATTTCGGAGAAAAGTCCCCCTCCTATCGGACAATTAAAGTGGTAGGACACAGCGATCGAACGATCGATTTGCTTTTCTTATGTCGATGGAAAGATGAGAAAAACAGAGAAACAATTATACTGCACGTAGCGACCGCAAAACGTGACCTCTTGCGTTACTTGGCTTCCCATCGCAAGTTGGCGAACGCGACAGCGAAATTGCTCGCTGGCGAGGGTCGCCCGACAACGAATTCTCTAAGAAAATCGGATTGCCGATTGCCCACCCTACCAATCTACGACGATCGTCGTTTATATTTGATTGCCGCTGCTGAAAATTCAGGTCGTCGTTTTTGTGGATGACACACAAAGTCTCTCTCTTCTATCTCTCTTTTCTTCATTATCATTATGCCATCTCGCATGATTGACGTGTACACCGCGCTTGTAATCTTTATAATTTTATTATAACGTTATTATGTCTATACATTCTAAGTAAATGATTTTTTTCGAGAGCTTCTATTTTATTTTACTTGTCTTTTTTTCTTATTTGCATCGTCTTTTTTGTGCGACGTTATCGTATAGTAATAAACTGACTTTTTCCCTTCTATTCTTGTTTCTTTTATTAATTTTTTCCTCAGTTAATATTTGTTCTTAATTTGCTTAAGAGTCTCTCTCTCTCTCTCTCTCTCTCTCTCTCTCTCTCTCTCTCTCTCTCGTTATTATCTTTTGATTTTATTGATACAAAATATTCTTGAAATATTCCAAAATATATTATCTCTTAATTATGAATTGTTTAATTAATTTGGTTTTTCGATAAAATATTGATTATATTTTTCTACTATTTAATTTTTAACATTAAATATCTTTCCAAATTCTCAAATAAATTTTACGTTTACATCTATTATTTATTGCAAAAAAGATTATCATAATAATCTCTGCCCTTTTCTCTTGCGATTTCTCTTCCCTGAATTTCATATACATATATTATACTTTTTGATATATATGTTATTTGAAAGAGAAGAACGGCAATCATAGCTTCATATCGAATCTTCTGTGCCAAATGAGATATAAGATGAGATAGTTAGTTGCCGTTGCGAGGTTGGAGTTTACGTCACATGACCGATAATGGTCGATGATAATTTGTAATGCGAGATTCATAGATAGTGAATATGTGACAAAGATATCTCGCAGTTCTGATTCGAATAATTGTGATGATTTGGAAAGTGAGAATGTGGGATTTTCGCACGCGTTTGGCGAGTATATTGTGGTATGAAACTGTAATATATTACAGTTTCATGTTGTCATTACTTTAGAAAGGATAGAAAGAAAGAAATGAGATAAAGAATCTAATTATGTCTTTTTATGTTGCAATTAATTTATTTTAATTATATAGCAAAACAGACAAATTTTAATTATTATATAGCGGTATCTTATTTCCGTGAAATATAGACATAAATTTCTACCACGATCTAATTTCATCCCTTGGTGCCAGCTCGTATTACATTATTCGGGGTAGTTTATTAGTAGCTTTGCACGCTACTTTTCGGCCGTTTGAGGGTTCGTAGTTATAAACTGCAAAATTACATTTCGTTTATCGGAGAAAATGTTTAGAGCTGAACTGCGCATGTCGGACGATAAAGAGACATGAGTGTGAGGGGGCAGGAAGAAGAGATAGGACGAGAAAGGGAGCGGAGACGAAGGGGGCCCTAGGGAGATCTGTAAAGCGGATTTCCGAATAGGACACACTTTGCTCCGGGTATCCCGCGGCTGTTGGATAGTTCGAGCTGGTACGACTAACGTGAAGCGAAAATACTTTTTCCTCTTTGTATACCGTTCCATTGCACTTTTAAATTGGCTCGTTCGTAAGCACTTGCATACGAGAGACTTGGACCTCATTCCGTCCTCCTCATCTTATGATCATGTAAACGCACGCGCAATCTAGTGCAATCCTTTCCTAAAGTAATGAACACACCGGTGCAGTGAAAAATTAACGAGGATATCATTAAATATGAGAACTCTCGAGGATTCGACTTTAATAAATTTTCGAAAAACATTATTAATGTCGATTTAAATATGCGTATTAAACGATTATTGAAAAATACTGTAAAATTAATATTAATGTCGAGTTAAATATACATATTGAACGACTATTGAAAAATAATTTAAAAATAATTTTATTTCTATTTAAAATATGTAATATTGCAATTTGGAGATTTTTTTAAGCAAATAATTATATTTATCAATTTTTGTGCTGAATGAAACAGTTATATTTACAACTGTTTATTAAAATTAATATTATTTAACAATACTCTCTCTCTCTCTCTCTCTCTCTCTCTCTCTCTCTCTCTCTCTCTCTCTCTCTCTCTCTCTCTCTCTCTCTCTCTCTCTTTCTCTCTCTCTCAGACAATTTCTAGATAATATTCTTTAAAATAATCTTATATATCCATTAGAATATTATATATATCCAATTAGAATCAGAGAGTAATTGAGAGTTTAGAATTTAGAAGAAATATAAAATAAATAATTAATTTGAAATATATTTTAAAAAATATATAAACATATAAAATTTTAAGTGAACATCATTGCTAAAAAATTTTAATAATAGTATCAATCTTGAAAGTGTTGTTCTCGCGATCATTATGTCACTTATTGTTAATAGGAATATTTTGTCAAAGTCTTTATAGCGGTTGATTTGAATATTTAATTGTTAAGCTGAGGTTTTATCGTTATGCGCTTAAGCTGCACAATTTGGTGTCGTTGGAAAAACCCCCATCACCTCGCAACCGGCCAGTTAAATGTCATCTATTCTGGGTTCAATCTCAATGTAGAGCGCTTAACTTCGACGATAACGATTATCGTCGACTCATCGCGTCATAATAGTGGATTTGTGCGCTGCGGTGACGATAACCCTCCCCCACCGTTGCTTCATGAATACGAGAGAGGCTCTACAGCGTCATCGGAATAATTATGATGATCAGAAAAGCAGAAATATGGAATTTCAGTCAGACCTCAGTAACTGAATGTGGTCGGATAAGAGGTATTGACTGCGATTTATTAGATATTTTAATTTATCAAACGTACAAAAATACAAATACAGTGCATCGATATCGAAATAAATTTTCATTAAATTTATTAATTGAAATCCGAAAGAGAATACGGAAAATAAATTCTATGTTTATATTATATCGAGTTTATATTATGTTAATATGTGTATATGTACAAATTGTAATTGATTCTAATATGTGCAAAATTTTAAACAATCTCTTTTCCCAATATTTAAACTATAATTATTTAATATAGATTATATAGAAAAGAAATTTGCAGCTATTGGAATAAATTAAATCAAGATAATCTTTTTTAGTAAAATTGAATAAAATATAACGAACGAAGATTTTTCAAGATTGATAGTAAATTTTTACGCAAATATGTTAGATAAAATATTAATTATTATTTTATACTATATCACATAAATATGATGAAACTTTTATTTTGATTTTGTTATGTTGATGAAAATATTTCATTCTATTTCATCAAATATCTGATTCTTGAATAATGCATACGTTAAATAAGTCAATATAATTAATGGAAATATGTACAACGCAGAAACGAAATTCCGTGAGTAGCAATTCTAATTATTATAGAATCGAGATTACAGTGATACTATGTTTGACCATCAAGATCTCATGCATACCAACTTACTGCGCGAATAACATACATTAAAGGCAAAATTCTCGTAACAACTGCACGGTATGCTATGTAACGTTAATATAAGCCTATAGCTTTAATTCAAACGTAAAGTTCACTTAACAATATATAGGGAAAAGTAGGTCGTTTTAAAATGAATTTCTGCATGGCATACTAGCCACGCAAGAGAGAGCTTATGCTGCACATTTTAGCGCTAGAATCGTATAAATGGAAGCATGTAGGACGAAACTACAGTCTTCCGAGAGTAAGTTGAGCTACGGATTACGACCTTTTCTCTCTAGAATTATGTGGTCAAATGTATCAGCTGCATAAACGGGGGAAGGGCGACGGGGGAGGGCACATCGAAATTTTCGAAGTTGTCGAGTAATGACGACAGGAGGGCGGACTCTAAGGGATGAACCAGGCATTTAACCACCGCCGGAAGTAGCACTGCACGGGCGCGATAAGCCCAGCGCGTGGTTGGAAGGGGAATCCTCGTGGCCAGCGAAGTGCAATTTGCCTCTCGTCACAGTGCACTCACCCTCTCCTTGCTGTTCAATCCTCGAGTTTGCATTTCTCCCTTGTATGTCGAACGAAGAGTTTGCATCTTTCGTCTCACTTCGGACGGCGAACAAAAGTCTCAATGAAATTCTAGATTCTAAGTTAAATTAATTGTCGAGTTTCAATTAGCTCGACAATCCTTTTATGCGACTCTACTATTTCTTTGTTAGTCAGTCTCATTTATTAATGACGACTTTCTCGAGAATCGAACAGTCGAGGTAAACACACACACACACACGTTGTCAGAACCGATTAGTACCGGAAGGCGATTACTGTCTATTTCGTTTCTTAGCACGATGCAGCAGTAGTAATTTATATCGTATACCGTGAAACAAGCTGTTTCTATAAAAAAAATTGATGTTTGCCGATGGGAATAAATTGTAAATTTAATTCAAAATATTATATAATACATACATATACGCACATACATACGTATCGTATACTCAAATAAACATTTTATTATAATAAATGATACAACGTTTATATGTATATATATTCCTTCTCATATAAATGTATTATTTATTAAAATGATATTTTATTCGGGGATACGCGAATACGCCGCAAGGATTTAAGATCTTCAAGCCTTTTAAGAATTATCTCGAAGAGTTACGCCAGTTTGACCCAGAAATGCGTCTAATCGATCAGTAATATTTGCTAGGAAAACGTCACGAAGTTTCTCAACCAGGATGAGAGGATATCTAAAATGATGATCATAGCTAAAAACACTGTGCCGAACGCGAAGTTGCGAGCTCTACCTCTCTGTAATTAACGAGTCTCTAACGAGAGCGTTCGTACGTGAGTGCACGAGGAACTGAGACAAAGTTATAATTATTACTTTTACGCGCTTCTCCGAGTCATCACGGAGTTCATCGACCGTCAAAGTTGCTGGCGGATATACAAATTCAGAGGATTATTGTTTGTCAGTAATGAGAGGATTCTAAAGATAATATCGTGCTCGCGATAGAAGTTAGTCATCGACGTCGGAATATCTTATTGTAGCTGCTACAAGTTTTAACAACGCCGATGTAGCAGCAACGCGATATCTGACTTGCTGCCGTAATGAGTTTGATGTACAAGTCGCGGAGGCAGTCGTTCTCGATTTTCAACGATGAACTTTCTTTGAACTCTCTCTCCTCTCTCTATCTCTCTCTTTCTCTCTTTGTGTGACCTCTAACACTGCGACCACTTTATGAAAGGAATTCTGCGTTTCCGCGATTCGTATCGAGAGTTGTGTCGATGATAAGAATTATGAGAGACAAACAAGTTCTGAGATAACTGCTTGTCTATATGAGTTACAAGTTACATACCCGAACAACTGTATCAGCATCATGCAAAACTGCAAAATACACGAATGAGTGAGCTAGCAATGATAACGCGCGAGTATGTTGTTAAATGATTTAAACGCAGAGATACGTATAAATATATGATACGGAAATTTAAGAATATGTCATCTGAAATCTGAACAATGAAAAACTCATGTAGGAATTTTTTAAAAATATTTTGAGTCTTAAATTTTTTTTAAAATAAGTTATTTATTTTATTATAATAAATATATATCTAATATTAATGAAATAATTTTATTTGATTAAAAAAAAATTTTATTATTTTGATGAATTTTGATAATTGATATTATCATTATTAATTAAAACGTTTTTCTCGAATGAACAAGAGTTCAATTCATCACGTTCGTTGATGAAGTAAATTAATCAATGGAATTGGCAAATATAACTTCGCCTCTATTGGATGTTATCGACAAGAAAGAATACCCGGGGAAACGAAGAGACTTATATTTAATCTAATTCGACTAGTTCACTCGCTCGCATATATGTACTCAGGGATTACGAGCAACGAAGCGTATAGAAGGCTTTGTGCCTCGCATTCGGACGGATCGTAACTATATCTGCCGAGTGTACCATTCGGATCCGCCGCGCTCGTCTCGACTGTCCAACTTGCCTTCACTTATAACGGAAATACGGTCCGTATAAGATACACCCTGCAGCTGCGAGACAAGCGCACTCGAGATGTTTCGAATCTAAAATAGGAAACTTCGACCGTTTCGAAAGGGTCCTTCAGCAATAGGACGACGCGGTAGCTACACGGTGCCTACGTGTTACATATAAAGAGATCTGCAAGACAAGATCGAGCATGGTATTGTAATGTATATCTATAAGTGAGAAGGATATGTTGAAATATATTATTTGAATAGAAATAATTAATAATTATATACAAATCAATTGCAATTTTAATAAGAATTTTTTTTTTAATTTACTGATGATACTGGCAGTAATTTTAGTTAAAATAAATTTAATTTATTAAGCGAGGAACACAAAATTATTTAGCACATTCTTAACAATTAACTTGTTAAAATATTTTCAATCTTTTTTAATGAAGAGGATATCAACTAAATAACCGAGGAAAATCTGCAATTAAATGGAAAGATAATACAGGGACGTTTTGTACGTGATTTTAATATGCAATGTCACGAGTATATTATATAATTTCGTTATTTTATTTTATTATTCACATTCACCAGATATGATAAATCATACCGAACATTTCTCCTAGCAATCTCTTATCGAGAATTTTACAATACATTACTATGCTCCTCTTGAATTGAGATAACGTAGTCTTATCGAAAAAATTTATTTCGTGAAATATAATTCTTGCAGCAAGCTGCAATAACTTTAACAGTTGAAATATATATCTTTACATATTGTCACATAAAAATTTAAAAATAATAAGCTAATTTAATAATAATACATTTTTTGTCCACAAAATTATTCGTATAATTATTTATATATATATATTTTTTATTTATATATTTTTATATATTTTTTTTATTTATATATTTTATTTATATATTTTTTAATTATGTTTTTAATATATTTGTTAATTATTATGTCCTTTAAAATTTATGAAAATGTGCTTTAACGAGCAATTCTCGTTAAATCAAAGACTTATCGTTGCCGCATAAATATATAACCAGACTAAAATTTCCGTCTGCCATGTCGAAATTTCGTTGAAGATCCATTTACATTCATGCGAGCGCGGCCGTCATCGCCGCGCGCTCCGCTTCGGGATTAATTATTATTAGATACTGACGCAACTGTGCCGCGATAAGTTATTTATAGAACGCAATGGAATTACGGTTAATTACAAGCGCTGAATTAATCCGCGCCAAAATGTCAGCATGCGATCACGTGCAGCGTCGGAAATTACTTGGCTCGAATTTCTTCGGCCTTTAGAATCAATGCGCACGAATCGACAATGTGTCTGTCTATAGCTCGCTATAAAGTGCTATTTTGAAAAATGCATTGAAAAGCTGTGCACGTTATCTGGTCCGTTTGAAGGCTTTGCAAGAAAAATTCTTTTCTCTGGCTTTTTCAATCCTGTTATGTTCTTTTGATTAATTACTGTTATTGATATATATATATATATATATATATTAATAATGTGCTGTCTACAAAACATCTAAATTTATCTTAATTTGTTATCTAGCTTATGTGCAATGATAGTGATTCTAACTTTGTATTGAGATGTCAAACTCGTTTTAATAGACGTAAACAGATGCAAAGGGTGATAAACGAATAGCCGTACATTGAGATGTATCGTTATCGCGAGAAACGATAATTACGAGACAAAATCTCAATACATCAGAGGCAAACTCCGGGCAGCGAATGAGTTTTCCTATCGAGATTTTGTGGCAGTCGTGTGGAAACGTGTTCGCCGGCGGTTTACAAAGATTAATGACTTACGTGTGAGTGTATCGTGTCATAAATTGTATGTTTTTCGGGCTCTTTCTTTCTCTCTCAATCTCTTTCACAGCCGACTTCTTCTTTCTTCTCTGTCGCTTTGAAGAATTTCTTGTCGTTGAAAAATAAGATCAAATCGATATCTTATTCGTTCGATATTTTTCCGCGACCTTTGATATTAATTTTGAAACTACGTCTGCGACGAAATATTCGCGTGCATATGATTACACGATTCGGATTCTTCTCACGCGCCTTAATGACACTTTTCTCATGAATGCAAGATATCTTTTAATTTAAGACACTAAGATTTTAGAATATTAATTGTACGAAAAAAATATTATGTTCTTATATTCTTAAATATCTGAAAGAAATTAACTCTATAATGTTACGCATACAAGAATAATGATCTGTCTACATTCACTGCACGCGTATCCGGGCGACGATCGCAAAATGTAATGGTCGTGTCACGTAACATGTCAGGGGCCGTACTGGTTTGAAAAGTATTAACGATCGTCATGGTATATCTGCCACGATCACATTGTAGCTCGTACAACTGCAGGACAACGGAATGCGGATAACGTTTCGCGTAACAGCCGCAAAGTGACGACTCCGACTACGACGACGAGAGCGACAAGGGGAGGATTATATTCATGTCGGTCACGTATCATAGTGCCTCTCAACCATGGTGTATCGTGTACCAAGGCTGCGGGATGAAATAAAGAGAGGGGGAAAAAAAAAGGAGAGAAACGAATAATCGCACCTACACATTCTTGTTTCATATAGTTCTCCCCCTGCCGATCTCGCGGAATGCACAATGCATCCGTCTCTCTCTCTGCCGAATTAATCGGCGAGCATCGTCGTGTTCGCGGTCAACGAATTCGAATGCAATTTACAAGCATCCATCGATAATGCAATGTGTCGCGAACGAATGGATATTGCGTCGCCGGACAAATAGCTCGCGTATATTGTTCTCAAGCTGTTTTGTATGCGTAGAAAATATCACCCTGATCCAGGCCGACATTAACTCTCTGTGTATGTACGCGGCTTGGAAGTAGCTCTCGCATATACTCGTTCTTTTTTTTGTACCTTCACGATGGCTTGTTATAGAGCTCGCCACGTAATCTCCGTTCTTGCAAGCATGAAATAAGCGTACTTAAAAACTTTTCATATCTAACTAGAAAAAACTTAAAGTATATATACATATATATATATATTGTTTACTTTGTCTTTTCTTAAGTGTAAAAAGAAATGGTTGCTTTTAATCACCGTACGAGATTATCAAGAGTTGAATTTTAAGAAGGGGAGGAAAATTATTATTATTTTTTTTTGAAAGAAATCGAACCAAGAATTTTTAAAACGTAGAACAGATTAATCCGTTGTAATTATTAGCTCTACTTGTTCACAGAGTAGCAAAAAAAGTGAGTTAGGGGGATTTAATCTTTGGCTAGGATAAACCGGGGATTAAATAATGGCATGGCGACAAATAATCCAGCTGTGTGTATGCGTATGTATACGTATGTGTCATGCAAGCGACAGGCACAAACAGCGATTGTGAAACTTCAAAATATCCTCTCGCGGGAACTCGTCCAAAATATAATAACGTCAAGTGAATTTATCGATCGCGCGGGCGGATCTGTCCGGATGCGTTCGGCTGCGACAACAAAATATTATCCTTCGCTACGGCGATTAAATTAAAGCCCGGACAAACTTGCGGATTAATGGCGGTGGATCGGCTATTAATCTGGTCGTTGTGAGCAAGCAAAATAAACGCAGCTCCCCGGAACATTGAAAATATTTTGCATGCGTCTCTGCTAAGGATACACTGACAGGAACCGAATTTATCACACACTTCCTTGATTTATTTCGCGGCGTTCCGCTACACAAAAAAATGATACTTTTTGTGGCAAATAATACAAATTTGAAGCAAGCTTGTATTAATCTCAACTCTCGATGATAAGTAATTTATATATACGATAGCTAGCGTTGGGAAATTTTCGCGACCAATTCATTATCTCTTTACCAAAGACAGCTTTCAATATGTTCCATCAATCGTTTACGTCTTTTTCGTTTAACGATGATATATAAAATTCCCTTTCGGCTTTTATACGTAGAGTATCGACTTGTCTAACGATAAATCACTATCGGCTATCGATGGACAATCGGATGTCGAGCTCCGTGTCGACTTCCGACATCGAGAAGCGTCGGCCTTGTCTGGCCCTGGAATGAGCGATCGGACGAGCGGCTTTGGCGTGTTTGCGTGGCACGCGTGGCATCAAAGCGCAATCGCAATCGCAACATTGGTCTCTATCCGCTCGTCCTTGGATCATCCCGTCGAAACCGCATATACCGACATGAGGCCTGCCAATTGTATTATGTATCGCGTCCTCTGTAACTGCCACCATTGTTACGTCGTTCAAAATCGCCTTTGCCTTTCTCCCGTTGTGATTTGCGCACGACCCCGATAACGTCAGCGGCCGCATGATGATTTAATCACCGCGAAGACCACCGTTTCGGTTATCGGCAGTTTCCAGATAAATCATCGACAGGCCGTGTGACGCGCGTAACCATGCATTTGCGTGCGATTGTTGAATGGATCGCATCGAAACTGCGAATTGTTCGGGGAACAGTCATACCAGATTACTGTTAATAACTGGCCAGTGATTTGTAGAAATTGTACAAATTGTTATAATTTATATATATTTAAATTTATGTTAGAATTTATTCACGGAATATTATTTACGAGAATTTTGATAGACGTTAATTTTTATCTTATCTGCTTAATTTCGATTTAGATTTGAATGAGAATTTTTATATCTGAAGAGAGAGATAGAGATAGATAAATAAAGAGACTTCTTCAATTATAATTTAATTAGCTATTCAATTAATTTTGAAGGGTATTACGTTGTAATATCTTTGTTACGTAATAGTCAATTGTATGTACGTCGGACATAATTTTCTCTTTACGAGGTAACAAGAATCCGAAATTAGTTGGAATAATGAAGAGAATTGTACGACTGAGTAGCTGAATAGAAAAGTGCATATATATCTTTGAGAATTGCGGAGAATGACACTCGCGCGCGGCGCGAAACAAGGAAACGCCGAAAGCGCTACGCGAATCGTACAATTAAAGTCACATTGCGAAAAATAAGAGGCGGATGGAGACGCATTGTAATTCATTCAATTCCTTCTCTGGCACGCGTTACGACGCTTTATTTGCCATCGCAAGGGAGTGATGGCGAGCTGCGACTTTTATTCCACGCTGAGTGGAAAGCATGAGATGCCTCTTTAAAAGACTAATTTATATGCTTTTGACAATCACTCGGAAATTATTCAACTCGAGAGAGAATTATATCTTGCAAATCTTTTCACAAAATTGCATTGAATGAGAAACATGTTATATTTTTTGAATAATCATTATATTAGATAAATTATTATCTATTTGTGTAGTGTATCATTAATTTATTTATGAATTTTTTGGCCGAGAAAAAATAATGTGCAGCGAGCAAGAAAATCACGCGTTTAGGTGAATATTTCAGCGAATTGCAATGCCTAGTTCAATTCTGGCTACATCCCAACGCGAATACATGCTGGCGAAAACTCATTTATCCGGTGTAACCATTTTGAGTTGTAATAAAGTACGAATCGTGTAAATTCGCCTCAACCTTTTCGCAACATACGCCGGCATTCCTGGCGCGGCCTTTATCCCACGCTTTGTTCAGTCACGCTTCGCCTCCGATTCGCTCTATCAATCTTACAAAGCCTTTCATCGACACGGCCATTCAGACGTTTCCTCTTTATCCCGTTCGCCAAAGTCACCTTTCTTGTCGACGATCGTCCTTCAAACGCGCGCACGTCGTCTACACGTCTAACGTATTCGTCAACAGCACCTCGGAGACCTCGCGCGAAGGTAGGGGTTAAACGGGTAAACGAGTGCGGGGTAACGTAAATCGAGTACGTTGATTTAATCCTTTCGTGCCTAGCAGGTTATATATCAGGGGTTCAAAGGGAGAGAGAACGCGAAGTAGGTCAAATGTAATAACATTTCAAATATCTGTCCTTCACGTTTGATAATACTGAAAAATCCAGGGCGACATGTGATGAAATTGTTTTTTATTTCAATAAGTCACGGCTATTTTGCAAAGAGTATAATATCTATATATGATAAAAAAATTATTTTATTGCAATACATACAAGACATTTTTATTTATTTAGAAACATGCAAAATGATGGAACAATTAAATGAGAAAGTCAATAGTTCTTTCTTTATTTGAAGACTCGAGAATTGGATTGTCGGCTGACCAGATAATGGTTATACTACTACTATGAAGAGCGACGGATGTCGATCGAAACTGGCAATCTCGCTTTAACATAAATTCACGCATGTCGCTCAAAGCGACAAACGTGTGCCCTGATTTAAAGCGCCTGTTGAAAGAGACGGTATTAACCCGCAGTTTCGATGATCAAAGATGGTGATGTTGATTGGATTGCTGCTATATTGAAAACCAGAGTATATGTATTTGCCGTTACTTTAGAATTGTGCAAAACTTATTTTTATGAGTTTACGAGGGATATTTATGTGAGTTTGTAATTTTTTATTGCACAATGATTGAGAAACATTTTTTAATCAAATAAAATCTATAAATATTTTATAAATAAAATCTATCGATGATAAATATTAATAGCCATCAAATATTTGTTTAAACGTAAAGGAAATGACAAGACAATTTTACTGCTCCATTAAGAGTTAATTTTCAATGTAAGTGATACTCGATACTGGACACGTTCATATTTTACCGGAACAATCTTCGCAGCTCGATTGCGAGGCGAAGATCCCGTCAGGGAAGCATTAATACTTGCCTTGTGCTAGAGAGAATTGTACAAGTGCACCGCGATCGAGTGGCACGAAATATCGCCGACATTACGTATTGGAGCAAGGGGGCATTATCGTCGATTAAACCACACGGCCACAATCTGCACCGGTCTATATAAAATGTACGCTGCCGATAACAAGAGAGCAACTTTCGTATCGTGGACTAATGGCTTCTACAAAAAGTCCCGTCTGTAAACATACAGCTGAAGTTACTCCGAAGGAGTCGGCAACGATTTTATTACCGTTTCTGTCGGTCACAAAAACGCATTCCCTCTACCACGTCTATACTTTTTATAAAATAGATAGTAGAGTGTCAGTTAATATTTGCGACGATAATGTGTTTCTATGTTTAATCCATCTATTAAGAAAATTGCAGAATTTATTTAATTTATCATAGAGTCGAATAAAAAATCTCAATCTTAATTGTATTTTATTCAGCTCATGAAATATAAACAGATTAACTAATATTTCTTAGATCAACGTGACAGTAATGGAAAATTTTTATCACTTTTTAATTGTCTTCACTTTTTAGTAATCTAACGATTAATATTCTAATAGCAATTAAATTGTATTGCGCATGTACACGATCGGCAAACATGCAACTTCCTCCTTGCTCGAGTTTCATCTAGCGTACCTAGAAACATGATTTTGAAACGAAATTGTCGCGTGTAACGTCGCGTACAGCACCGGTCGCGACGACGGTTTCGATTACTACTTGTTCTTTTCATTAGGAAGTAAAAAGAACCTCGTGCTGGAAGCGATAAGAGTAAAATGCCTTGCAGCAAAATGGTTGTCCTATTTTTGAATATGTGTGTATACGTATATAAAAAAGTTGAAGGAAAATATGCGTGATTTCTTTGGACTGTTCTGTGCTTTTGCACGATCATGCTTTGCTGGATAATGCTTTCTGTATAGTGATAGTACTATGTTTTGCTTATAAAAAATAAAATAGAAGTGCGCGGATCTTGCCATTATTATAAAATATTTTTATGGCGAGAAATATCTTTCTTCTCCGTCAAAAAGTTTGAAATGGAAGGAAATGGAAAAGGACTTTATAAAGGAATTGGAAAAAGACTAATATTGCAAAGATATTTAATATACAAATTAAATCATTAATAGATTAGATGCTTTTATAATTATTTTTTTTATAATTTATGTTACTGTTTATGTCATATAATTCTAACATTATTTTTTAATGAAAACGAGAAGGAAACAATTTGTGTCGATTGGACATAGAGATCGATAAGTATTTCCGTGTCACTTTAACAACTTATAAGCCGTACTTTAGTCAGCATAGATATCTCTTGTTTGATCCTCTGCGAGAAAAAGTATCGATATCTTTTCTACAAGAGGATCTTATCGTCATCAATGTGACTGACTTACGGGTAGAGTGACTCTTGGCACCATTCGGTGGTGAATTGATTCCTTGTTTGTTTCATACATACCACGCTATATATATAATACGCTTGAGGCAAAGAGAGAGATCGGCGTGTCAGTTGACACGCTTCGTGGATCGCTTTGTGCCGACGAGAATCCACGATGATGTGATAAACAAATTCACGTTGTTCCATATTCCGTAAATTCGTCGAGGCGGAACCGAGTTTACCAGTTTCAGGAAGACAGAAGGTCGGCGCGATGTCAGATAAATCTGGCAAACAGTCCCTCGCTTCGTCGTAACTCTCGATGTCATCTCGGTGCTCTTGCGCTTCATCTACCATGGTGTCTCTATCTCGAGCAGATAATATACGCGGTTGATTAATTTTGCAATCTAATCCGGCCGAGTTGATAATTCGTGGAAACACATGTTTTACATTCACAATAATTTTTAATTTATTTCTATTCTCATTCGTTTACGTAGTAATCTCAGTCAGATACTTTTCAAAAGTTTAATTTTTCAATTAATATTCGAAAATTATTGCATAATATAATTATCTAAAAGGAGATGAGAGACAATGAATTATGAAATCTCCTAAAAAACACAGTTTATTTTATTCAAATTTTTAACTTTTAATTGTTAAAATTGTTAGAATTATTAGAATCATAAATTTATCAATTATGTATTTTTAATGTGATAACTTTTTGGATGCATTATTTACTTCTACCATATAATCAATAATGCGCCATTTAATTAAGAAATGAGATCTCTTCTCACTGAATTTTTACCCAATTTATAAGTGGAGTTAATTAAATTATGAAATAACATAAAACTAGGAAATTTGTAAAGAATTGATCACATATATTGAAAATATATTTAAAACGCAAAAGTAAGATTATAATACTTCATTTTTTATTTATTTTCGTAATATAGACATGTAGTTTCCATTTAAGAAATTATTTAAAGCGTAATTTAAAAGATGTCTTTTTCACATCGTACTACATAATTAACATTTGCGCAAAGGAAGATTTAAAAGACATCTCTTATTTTCATCGCGCAACGTTAATAATATTTCCTCATTTTCATCTTTATCTCTCTGTTGTTCTTTCTCTCTTTCTCTCTCTTTTCCCCCTTTCTTCTTTATGTGTGCAGCATGCATATTGTAAATTTGACCTGCATATTATCTGCATTTGAATGCACATATAGAAAGTAACGTAATGTAGAGAGATGTGTATTGTGTATTAATAGTGCGATAGATACAGCCATGTTGTTTCAAGATAAATTATTTCTACGTAAGGCGACAGAATCATGTTGCTTGAAACAAACATTTTCGCCGTGAGTGGATGCCTTTATATTATACAGACTGCATTACAATGTTTGTACATGTGAGTTTAGTGAGATTCTCTTTGCGGTGGATATATTATTATTACTCGTCTCCTTTCGCTACTTTCAAGTTTTCATCACAAATTATTTTGGTCAGCAGATTTCTAATTAAACTTCTGCAGTGATGTTTTTTTTAAAAAATAAATTAAAGAATGAGATTAATTTTTTCATCAAAATAATTAAAAATTTTGATATTAAATAATTTTATATTTATGCTTTAGTGTAAATTTCCATCCACACGTATATACACAAAGTATGAGAATTTATTATTTTATAAAATAATAAATAGAGTATTTCTGTAAAGAAATTAATGTGTTTTTAAAATTCAATTTTTTGTTTTTTTTTATTTGAAATTTAATATTGTATATTTGAAATTTAATATTGTATTATTATAAAGAAAATATTTCGACTTTTTTTATATAAAATTATAACTTCGGTACATTTTATATTTTTGTGTAATATATTCTAATAAAATATTTTTAAATAATTCATACTAGAAAGTCTTATGCAGATTTGATGAAAGAAATACTTTGATTTTTTAGTAGGGGTCGGACATATCGCGAGCGATCGGTGAAAGCAATACGACGATAAATCTTCGTGACTTACATCGCTTCGTCTATCATATTTAAATATAATTCTTTGCAGTTATCTCGTTCCACTCAATACACTTGTCCTTAATGTTCTCCTTACGTCTGGAGCGAGGGCATGCACCTTCGCAATGCTTATTGTAGTTGAAAGACGAGACGATTTGTAACATCCAATTCTCCTCGAGTAACAAGATTTATATATCTAGAGAAGAGGTTCCCGAAGAGATGTCTTGCAGGAATAAAGAAGTATGACAGAGAATGTCAGAACGAAACGGATAAATATGATTCGATTTTACTCTGCTTGAGTGAAATATATGGATCACTTTTTTAGAACATGTCTTATACACGCATGTGCATAATTGATAAAGCAAGCGTAGCAAGATGTCAGGATTATTTTCTTTTTGAATGATCGTAGTTATTCATTTACATTATTTTTAATATCCATATATTCGTAATGACTCTGTTTTTTCCAATGCAATCGATCATTTAGTAACGCGGACACGTAGTATATATCGTTAATAAATAATCATTTGAATAAATGATGATAGAATATAATGAAATTACTGTCGTGATAATATGAACTGAAAAACGTGAAAATGTTAAATAAGAATTATTTAAATCTCTCGTATTCGAACCAGCGGCAATTAAAGTGTTGCTCGATTTTAGTACAATCTTTACGCATATACAACTTTGTGGCGGATTGCGAAATCTACGTAATCGCCCGAAGTTATTTTGCAATTTTATCGGACCTGCCGTGCTTCGGCAATCGTTATGCCATAAACGGGGTGGAAATAAATAAATAAAAGAGAGCGAGAACGAGAGAGAGTAAGAGAGAGAAGTACACAGCGCTGCTAGTAGAGAAAAAGGAACGAATTCGGAGTACGGACGGCAGCAAACGAAATATTTGGTATCGGAAAAGCAATTGTTCGGATTAAACGCAGCGGTTTTCGCATGGATCCTTTTTTCATATATATGTATTGGGATTTAATTTATTCTCTCTAACCATAACCGGCGCGCGCGATCGAATCACGATTATCACTGCACGATTCGGGAATTTCGAATATTCAATTAATTCCGTCGATCTGCCCCAGGGATCGATTTCAAATTGCAGGCTATTAGTAGCGTTTATGCCTTAAGGAAGATACACCATCCTCGTGTTTACTAGACACGAAGGAGCTTCGTGCAAAATTATCATTATCTAGTCAGTGCTCGGTACGAATGTAGTTTGTTCTACACATTTTCGTATTACACAAATATACATATATGTATACATATATACACACTCTTTTAGAAGTATTATTTTATTAAAATTTTTAAATACATTTTTTATAAAAAAGACATCAAAGTATTAAATATTCTATTTTTAGTAATCTTTTAATCTTAACATTGTAATTTATAATTATTCCACATACGAGATAACAAATTAAATAAAATATTAAAATGGTATAATAATGAATATTTTATTATCAATTTTTGTTTTCTGTCTTTTATTTTTTACGTTGCAATATGCATGAAAGTACATTTGCTTCTAGCACACTTGCGCAACAATACAAATAACAAGTTGTATTGTGCTCGTTACACTTTACAAAATTAGTTTGTTTAGTAATAGTCCAGCAGGGAGGTTTAAATAGATTTGCTGAGTGTAGCGGCGCTATTAAATAGAAATACAATAAGATTATTACGAATTTATAAACTTTCTTAAACGTATGTGACAGTGCTCCAAATAAGACTAATTGATACTTGTGCCATGATAATAGTCTTATCTCTTCTATTTATTTAAGTTATAATATTCTTCAAAGAAGTTGAATTTTGCTCTCTTTATCGATAAATTTTATTATTATTTTATTTTCAGATGATGTGATAATGTAAAAAGCGATAACGCTAAGCGTATTGCGTATAAAGGCGTTTATCTTTATATTTCTCTTTCTTTTTTCAACATATTTTATT
This sequence comes from Prenolepis imparis, assembly GCF_030444845.1. Taxonomy (NCBI): domain Eukaryota; kingdom Metazoa; phylum Arthropoda; class Insecta; order Hymenoptera; family Formicidae; genus Prenolepis; species Prenolepis imparis. The sequence continues at coordinate 14,184,576 of NW_028141162.1, read as the reverse complement.
GATCAAAATTTTTTAAATGCATTGTTCGCGATTTTATTAAGTCAATTAATTGGCTATCTTCTTTAATAATATTTAAATGCAGGTATTTTATATAAGATTATAACTTTATTGTCTTTATATTTTAAAATTGACGATGTAAAAATGTGAAAAGTCGCTCAATTAAAGTATAAAGAGAGAATAAAATTTTAATAAGCTAGCTCGCATATTTCACCTACATATAGTCCACATAGCTCGTCGCTTATAATATTTAAGCTACCACGCACACTTAATACTCTATCTTGATACATTTTAATAGACTAATATTAACAATACGTTGGTAACAAAAATAAATAACATCGATATATTAAGGTCACATATTAAGATCATTAAAAAGTAAAAAGCCAGCAAAATGACCAATTATCGCGCGATTAAAAGTAATGAAATTTTCGAGTCGACGTTCTTAATAGGCTATCAAAAGCATATTACGTCGTCGCAAGAAGATAAGGCTCGTTTTCGCGTTCGTTTTCGAGAAGATTTCTCATCGCGGATCTTACAATGCGGCATTTCGTAGCTACACTTTACTACTCAAACAAAGCCGTAACGGCGCTGATCAGCCACATCGAAAATCCGATCCTCCCTTCTTGTTTGCAAGGTCGTGTGTAAATCTTAGGTCGGGTTAGAGAGAATCTCGGGATGAACGACACTTTCGCTCCCCGGCGCGATATTTATTCAAACCGGGAAAAGAGTTGTGGGTTTCGCCCAAACCATCGAATTACTGAGCTGTTTTCTTTCCGTCACTTTGAATATATATATAGCGACGACGTCTCACCGATATAACTCTATCGTGTGGAATTCAGATGCATTCGAATTCATTTTTCTTTGAACAAATCGATTCGGGTGAAAGGGTCGTTTACACGACCGAATTATGTGGTATAAATACCGAAGAATCTCAGAAACTCTTGACGAGAAATAGAAGTTGAGGGGTGAAGGTTACGAACTAAAATAGTTCTCGAGATATGTCATTCGTATCACACGAATTAAAATATTATTATCGGAAGATATATTTTGACGGCGAATATTGTAGATTGGAAAGAGAGATAAAATTGAGGAAATTGTTTTTGTCGAAAGGTATTAACAATTTTTACTAAATACAAATTTCATCGACAAGTTTAGAGATCGCAGACTAACTAAATTCTATTGTAAATAGGTATTTACTTGTATACTTATTTAATTTTTTTTTGTATAATTTGAAATATAAATGCATTTTATATAACAGAGAGCAAGTTGATGACTTTTCCCTTTGGAATATTATTTCGGGTCAACAAGCGCGTAATGTAACGCATGGAATTAGCAATGCAAATGTTGCGTTTCCATTTTACGGATGAGCACCCTATATAAGCCGCATATGGCGATACCAAGTTGCACGTGCGAACGTAGTTAATGTCCTGATTTCGAGTTGCTGAAGCTCTGATACAATGTGTCAACGTAAATATCACTCACAAACTTTCGAGATACAACGAGAACGTCACTAAACGCAGAGCGAGAACGATTACAACTTCGATCAACGACGGAAGTACGTCGGAGTACTTAGTCTTCCTATATTATCTCGTCGTCGAATACTGTCAAATCAACATCAAATAACGAAACTAATTTACGAATAAAAATAAAATATAATAGAGAATAAATAATGTTTTCAAACTGCAGATTTTGCAATTTTTGCATATACATATAAGTTGATTGAAAATTGAAAATATATACAAAAAAATATTTTTTCTCTCTGCATTTCTATGCAGTAGTAGTAGTAGCAAAATTTTTTAATTATAAGATTTTTTTACGATATTATAATTATATTTGTCCTTTTAAAATACTAGAACAACACAAGTGCGCGGTACGTGCGCTCGCACCATTCTTCGATTTTATGTTAAAAAGAATGTTTTCAATAATATATTATAATACTTTAAACACGATTAATATTTTTGACAGTTATCAGCTGATTTCTGTCAAAAAATATTAAATTATAATATATTATTTACAAACATATCACTATTTTAATTTTTTAACATATTATATTAAAATTTAATTTTTTACCATATTATTATTTTAAAAATTAATTAGCAAATTAACACTTTAATTTTTAATTAGTTGATTTTTGTCAAAAAATATTAATAAAGCAAAAATATTCTAGCTTACATATACATATTAAATTGTTAAAATTATTAATTTTTAAATTTAAATTAAAACAAAATTAAAATAGTAATATGTTGTAAATAATATGTTATAATACTTAAATAATAATATGGTAAAAATTTAAAATGGTTATATGTTGTAAATAATATGTTATAATACCTTATTCTCAATTAATATTTTTTGACAGAAATCAGCTGATAACTGTCAAAAATATTAATCGTGTTTGAAGTATTATAACATATTATTTAAAACATTATTTTAATTTTTACAACATATAATTATTTTAAAAATTAATTAGCAAATTAATGCTTTAATTAGCTGATTTCTATCAAGAAATATTAATAAAGCGAAAATTTGCTAATTAAATATTCTGGCTTACATATTTATATTTATATTTTGTGTATGTTATAATTTGCTAATTAAATTTTAAAATAATAATATGGTAAAAGTTATAAAATAGTAATATGTCGTAAATAATATGTTATAATACCTTATTCTCGATTAATATTTTTTCTTTCTAAAGCTATATCTTTTCGAACGAATCTCCTTCGAGTTTTAATTAATTAATATTATTATAATATTAAGTCATGTATATAGTATCGCGCGCGCGCTATTAGAGTGAAGTTGCCGATGTTTGTAGAATAGCGGCCATTACCGAAACGCTGCGAGTATCAGGCAGTTCGAGCTTCGTCCCGCTTTGATTAATTAGTAAGCATAATCGTTAGAGACGATTTCTAACCTTTGTATTGTAATATTTATCAATCGCATATCATAATTTCAACGTTAATATGTTGGCGTTCTTGTTCGAAACGCATATTTCGTGAAAAATTTAATGCAAAATCGCTTGCCAACATAACCCAACTTAATCTGTTGTCGCGCGCGCGAATGTGTTGCGATCCGTGGATATATTTATCATTAATTCTAGTTTACATATTTATATTGTGTATGTTATAATAAGATTATTCTAATATGTATGTATTTTATTTGTTACAGGTAGCATTGCGATACACAGTGCGATTCACGATTTACGCGTCGTGTCGGGAGTGCCGTGTAAAGTGTCGCGCGTCGGGTGTGCCGTGTAAAGTTTCGGGCAAATAATTATTCGTATTTTCGCGAGTGTCGTGAGTGCTACGAAGGATCAAGAGAGGAGGAGGAGGCCCAGGGAGGCATCGGGCGACAGCGGGGCATCTGTGAGGTATGCAAAATAAAAACATTTTTTCTAAACTGCATTTTTTTTAAAGCTGTATATTCGACACACACATATGTATATACATAATTTGAATATTTTGTTTTCAGATCAATGTGTGCTGTACTACAACTCAGCTATTGCACGTATCGGTGAGTGAAAAATTGTTTATTTATAATATTTTAATAGCGCTAATGTGGGTGTATATTATTATATACATATATACGATATGTTGAAAATATTAAAATATTAATATATTTTAAATATGTTATAATATCTTATTCGCGATTAATATTTTTTGGCAAAAATCAGCTGATAATTGTCAAAAATATTAATCGAATTTAATATATTATAACATCCCTTTTTAAAAAAGCATGTTAAGTCGATTCTCGTAAGTATTGTTGCATCTTTTTCGCGATACTGATAGACTGTTTCGATTCGCATTGTGCGTTATATTCGTAGCACCGAGAGGCTATCATTGCTAGAGTTAGTAGTTTAACAGTTTGTTCAAAATAAATATAAAATATAAAATAATGTGTTTTAAATAATATGTTACATATAATACTTTAAACTCGATTAATATTTTTGATAGTTATCAGCTGATTTCTGTCAAAAAATATTAATCGCGGATAAGGTATATTATAACATATTATTTACAACTTATTACTATTTCAATAATTTAACATATTATTATTTTAAAATTTAATTAGCAAATTAACGCTTTAATCAGCTGATTTCTGTCAAAAAATATTAATAAAGCGTTAACTTGCTAATTAATTTTAAAATAATAATATGTTAAAAATATTAAAATATGTAGTAATAATAAAAGTTGTAAATAATATGTTATAATACTTTAAATTCGATTAATATTTTTTGACAGAAATCAACTGATAACTGTCAAAAATATTAATCGAGTTTAAAGTATTATAACATATTGTTTAAAATATATTATTTTATTTAATTTTATTTTAAACAAACTGTCAAACTGCTAACTCTTGCGATGACAGCCTCTCGATATTAAGAATATAACGCACAACGCAAATCGAGAGTGTCAATCAGCATCGCTGAAAAGAGGCAACAATACTTGCGAGAATCGATTTAACATGCTTTTTTTTAGAGAAGGATACGTATTTCATCCTATTGATTTTGGAGCAATCGTGAACTTTTTTGCAAGATAATTATGTGTTTGTTAAATGTTTTAAATATTTCAAATATATATTAACAACAGTATAAACAACATGTCGATGTCGAGAGAAGAAAACTATGATCTGATAAGTCTAGGATATGTTGAAAACAGCTTTGCTAAGTCGAGAAAAGGAGCGACGTGCAAATGTCTCAGTTAGCTTCGTTAACTCCAAACATTTGCCCCGCAATAACTCCATATACGCTGCCAACTTTCTGCAAGTCAAACCACTGACTTTCCCAAGTTAACGCGTGAACCGCGAAACACGACGCTATATGTATATATACATATAGTTACTTATATTAACATTCGTACACTGCAGAATATCTGAATTTCCATAAGCATGTTAAGTTATAAATTAATAAATTTAGGAAGGTTTCGCAGTGTTTGAATATTAAAGTGAGTAACTCTGTATATATTTCTCTTTCTACTTCGTTATTCAATATTTTCCACGAAAAATCTCCCACTGTATTCGTCAAATCTATCTTGGAATATCAGAAAAATATATTATATTACGTATATATATAAAATTATGCACAAAAATTTACAATAGTTATTATTCTGTTATAATACACCAGTATTTCCCGTCTCTCTTATTTTATTTTCTATCATCAATTCTTGCACCACAGAACGATCTTCTTTTATATTTTGCAACTATCGTAAGCTTTAGGGTAGTCTATCACCAATCCCAATCTTAAGCCAATCATTTGAGAGCGTGTCAAGATGTGATAAGACGCCCAGTCACAAGAAACGAACTGCGATTTTCACGTGTAATTTATTACGATTCGACCTGTCGGTTCTCGCCGTCTCAGCTCCATCGGGTACCGCTGCTGCGGGAACAATATCCGCACGTTTTTTTCTCACTGATCTTCTCTGTCTTTCCTTCCTTTGAGATGTGGACTCGGTTAAAAAATCGTCGAGAAAATTTTCGCGCGAATTTTCGTAATTGGTTTGCGCATGAGTAAACCTCGTTAATATCCGTAACCGCCGTGCAATTGCCTTTCTCTAATAATAGGGCTATTAGGGCGTATAGCTGGCCGTGTGTCTGGTCGTAAAATGAGAAGCGAGTTATTGTTCAATGCGTGACGTTCGTGGAGCGGTAGTCTTGCTCGAAAATGCAGCAGCTATGATTTTGATGCAGTCTGGCGTAATAATAGCACTTCCATATCTCTCATGTCCGTAGTGCTTTGTTTAGAAAAGAGCGTTTTTTCGGATGAGACATTATTAGAGTTCACGGAAGCTTGTGTATATTAATACATATTTTCATATCGCGAGCAATTACGTAAATAAATGAAGAAATGTATATCATAAAAAACTTATTCCAAAAATTCTGGCGTGAATCCCGCGCGTGATTCGCGCGAATTTCATCGCAATTCCGCCGCGGTTAGTCTGTAATTATCGGAATAAAAATACGGTCGTAACGTTTGCAAGTTATCGGTGATGCGTGTTCGAATATCCCCACTCTCGGGGATTCTTCCTCCTGGAAATAGCTGAAACTCACATTATTGACCCGTTTGTGAATAATTGGGTCGTTAACGAGTAATCAGTCCAACTGTCTTTTCCCACGATTAGTAAGACATTTCACAACAATTCAACTGTAAAAGAGAGTGAGAGAGAGAGAGTGTTTCCGTGTAAAAGTGGAGTTAGATGCAAGGTAATAATTATGCGAATGCTGTTTGAATTTTTATAATCATGATTACGATTTTTAATTAAGTATTTTTCAGAATCAGATGTTTTTGATACTTTAAATTCGCTGTATTTAATGCAATAAATGTCCACAATATTCTCTGAAACTTTGAGAAACCTCGCATAGGATATCGGTATTTATCGAATTACGTAATATCGAGTCTTGTTATGCAGGTAATGTCGATACATTTCCCCGACGTATATTCTGTGAACTAGGCTGGAACTTTGTGAAATATGAAATCTTCGCATGCTGCGGGAACTCGAGCACGGTAACCGGAAGATTGCGCGACTTGATTAAATATTAAGTTTTAACGGAACGTGCCCAAGAAAATTACATTAAATATCCCGCGATCGATGGACATTGCATAATTTATTATCAGTTTTTGAATAATTTTGCAATTATGTGTACTTTTATTGGAAGCTCATAAAATCGATATATAATAGTTTTCTGTTTTGCGCAAGAATAATCAATGTACAATGCTTGGCTAATAATGTTAAAAAGAATAATAAGAATAACGTTCGTTGTGAAAAGCGTGACAAATTTTTTTACAATTCAATTATTAGTCAATCACGATTCTTATTGTTGGTAAAAAATCTGGAAAGACAATAGCCGATATATCTCTCTATTCGCCTTTGAACAGGTTTAAACCTTCAAACAGGCGTCATGCATATTCTATCAACGACCTAACCAGAAACCGCAGGCCAGCCTTGCGGTAATGTTAACCCAGCAACTCTGATCTATATAGCCTGACAGAGAGGCATGTCTGGGATTGAGGATTTTGAAAAACCATAACCGCAACAGCAACCTCCACTTCACTTTTGACGCGACGAGAATATTGCAAAGTTTTTTTTTCTACTTAATATCTATGTCCCATTCAAGAGTCACGACTAAAAAGGTTATGAACTTTTTCTCGAGAGTTTAAACCAGTTTTTTAATTTTTTATCTTCCATCTCGATATCTTCCATCTCATAAATGCCTGTACCTTAAACTCGATAAACGTGTCGTTGTTAAATTTAATTAACACATAAAATAGGATAATATTTTTTATTTAAATTGATGAAATCTTTATCTATTCAATAAAATGATTTATTAGATTTGATTTGATGTCAAGCTACATACAAGCATTTCTCGGCGAATTGTCCATTTCAAAGATCTTTTGCGGTAAAGAAATCTATTACTACGCGAATGCTTTGACTATTTATTTAGAGCGTAACTGATGCTCGAGCAAAGCCTTCGTTGTACTGTCAGTTGCGGATTTCCTGGCGTCGTAATTAGCAAGTTGTCTCAACAGGAGGAGCTGCAAAATTAGGAATTATGCTGCTACTCACCTCTTTGTCCCCTAGCTGATGAACTCTGCAGTGAAGAAAAGCGGTTTGACCGACTGCAGTAGTGACATTCCGTGGCACGTTCGTCTCGAAAGCCGGCACGCCGCTGACGTTGCGACTTCCTTGCACAAGACTTCCGCTCAAGACTCTCTGATCGCGAGTGAACGTACCTGTGTGACACACACATAGAAACGTCAGCGTCGAAAATTAGCATGTCCACAACTAAGTCGCGAAACTCATTAACCGAAACGCATAAAGCTTTAAGCTTCCACCGGTTCTGCTAGTCGCGATGAAAACGGAAATTATTGCGTAATTCACTCTTCCTCGTATATTTATATTTTTAAGATTTTGATTCGTTTCAGTCGGACGTTTCGAAGAGTACCTAATAGAGATTATTTCTGTTTTCAGATTGAAAGCTGTTCGCGGCGAGGAGAACGCAGTTTGGTAAGTGACAACAATTTTTTAAATTAAAAATTTGTGTGATCGTTGCGTATTTAGTGTGCATTTCGTACAATAGTATATTATTTAGCAAAATATAAGCGACTTTTTTTATAAACACAGTAACGTAAATATGTGTATGTATAGGAACTGTGTGTTATTCCAAAACTTTTTTTTTTAATTTCAATGCAGAAAATTTTATTTATTTTCAACATTTTTTTTCAATCTCGTGAAATTTATTTAAAATATCTTTGTGAAGAATGTTTATTTTATTTATTGTCAGAACCACGATAGATAACGCGCATTGACGAATCGAGTACGCATGACAATTGCGTGCAAAATCATAGTTAACGTTATCGAGATAAGTAGTGAATTCTCGACAGACGTCGCTATTTCTTGAATTGATTGTTAGCGACGAAATCAGATAAGTTCGCAAGTTTGTATTTGGCCTGCAGGTAAGATATAGATCGCAGATTAATCTGCAGCTTGCGGATAGAGGAAGGTCGGGGAAGGACGAGCTTGCATGACCTGGCCCTTTATCCGTTGACGGTGTTTTGCGCATGAATCAGTTTAGACTAGAATATGTTTTGCGGACGAAACGTTACGCCGTGTTTGCACACGCTGATGACGGTCATTTCACCGATATTAGCGTTAGATTGTTCACTAATTACCGACAATATTCAACAGCCATAATAGCAATGTTGGAAATTTTCACGAAGACATCCGTTTAAGAAATTATTTTTATTGCAGTCACCACAAAATTTATTACATTACAATTATATAATGGAAAATGTGCCTTTCAATTATAGTAATTTTGATATTATATTATTTCTTATTGAGTCTTGAAATATAATTTTTTTCTCGATGTTGCAAAAAAAAATTTTTTTAATATGTCGCACAATAGAAGTTAAATTTAAATTATATTTAGATAGAATATGAAAATAAATATATACGTATATCTTTTTATACCGGAGATTTGCTGCGCTTTTAATAAAGCTTGTTATAGTCGAAATGTTTAATAAAAAAAAATAATAAAGCTACAGCATTACTATTGCATATGTTGATATAAATATGAAAATACGTAGGTTCTAAAGTATCTCTGGGGATATTAAAAGTTATTTTATACCTTTTTACGTACTTTTGGTTGCATAAATTGGTACATGTAGAAACCGAGAAATATATTCACACAGAAATTTCGTTTCTTTTTACGGGACTATGTGAACTTTAGCAGTTAACCTACGACGACCGAACATTTGAATAAGATTTGAATTTTGTACGCAAAGTTCATCCTGGTGTGAAACAAGTCGATCCTCTTGCTGAGAATTAACATAAATTCTCTTGCCGAGAATTCTTATATTATCCTTACTTTAATTGTGTATGCTCATGATAAAGTTTTATGAATTATATATAATCACCATATATCAATTACAATGTTTGCACATCGGTGAAATACAATAAACCAATTTTCTATTTTATGGATATATGTAATATAAATCTATTCCTCGTTTTATAAGAGAATAGTTTATTAAAAAGAAAGAAAGTTTATTATTACGTATTATATTTTTTTGATATTAAAATTTAGAGCATACTTGAACGCATCTCTTTGAAAAAGATGGATATTTTAAGCTTTTGAAAAAGGTTAATGTCGAATTAATAAGCGGACGAACGAATGGCATTAATCTTATTACGACAATTTATGTATTAGGCACTATTTGCCAAATGCATTCGTTTTATACAGTGGCCATTTATTTTTTAAAGAATAATTGACTGCTCTCTCTCTCTCTCTCTCTCTCTCTCTCTCTCTCTCTCTCTCTCTCTCTCTCTCGTACGCGAAAGCTTTTAGCTTCTTCGAACATTAGTATTCTTTATATAATATGATTTTGAGCAATTTATAACATAATTCATTTTCAAATAAACATTCGACTTTATACTCGAGCAAAGAAAAATTCCCTGCGATTAGAATAAGTTAAAATGATTTAAAAGAAACTTAAATTTTACTTATATAAATTTATAGACTTAATACGCGTATGCGATGATTCGCAGATGATTAATCATCATCATTATTGTTTTTATCAGTATTTGAAATATTCTTTGGATGTCTTGTACTTCCAAACTGATTATTGTTTCGTACTGATTAATGTTTATTGTCTAATATTATATAATAAAAGTTAATTTTTTTATATTAAATTCAAGATAAGAAAGTGACGTGTAATAAATTATAGTTTCTGTCACATTATTACTCTATAGTTTCTTAATTTTTTAAATTTTAATTTGAAAATTTGAAGTCTACTTCAGTTGACACACAAAACATTTTTCACATCACTTACATGGAATGCAATAATCAATTGATTTTAATTTTTTTTAAATATTCAATTAAAAAATATCATTTAAATACAAAGATAGTATACAATTACGCATAGTACAATTACATTTATACATAAAAAAAATAGAAGGAGAATCGACATCAATTGTGAGGCATTGTTATTTTTTTTCTTCTCTACGACAAATGAATCAATTTGCTGGCTCGGTCCCGATTCATTTAATAACAGATAAAACACCCGTGTGTATAATCGATATGAACATCGGGTTCGGCGTTCGTGAAGACACGCGTGCGAGCATCAACGCGAATTCCTCTTTAGATTTGTACCAGCTTGAAAATTCGTATCAAGTTAATGAATTGTATTTCATCGAAAATCGATCGACTATCGTTTACGTTTTCGCCATGCAATGATAAAAGCACCTCGTACCTCGCGGTCTGTGTATCGGAGCAGTCCGTATCGAACTTCCGACATAGTCGGATGCGAAAGGTCACGATCAGGAAATAGTTCCGGATGCGGATCGACGGGAAATGAAAACTTTTTCATAACGGGAACGGAATGCTCGCGAACGTCACACATCGCGTTGAATTGGAAGCCGCCGAATGATATTGCGCATAAAAAAAAAAAAAACAGTGTGACATTATTCAAGATATCAAATGACGCAATATTATCTGATAATCTATATTTAAAATATCGATATTGCATTATCGGTGAGAGTCGCGTGAGAGTTAATATTTTCAAATATATCATATATTCGATATGTTACGGACTTTTCAATCATAAAATTTCACTCATTCTAGTGAGCTGTATTCTGTTAGAAAAATATGTATATCAAATAGAGATATTGAATTCCGTTAATGTATAATATAAATGTGATTGTAGATTGTTTATGAATCTCTTTTGGAATAATTTTTTCTTTTTTGGAAATTTTTTTACAAATCGCACACGCTATAGGTCGTTTGTTATATATATTTTGATTAACCTGGCAAAAACATTCGCGCTGTTAAAGTTAAAACGCGAGAGTTTCGTAGTGAAATAATTTGTCATTGTCGCGATGAGCGCATCCATATTCCGCGACCGAGTTTTACAAGGGTGCCACGGTGATTCGCGCTGATCAATAACGGGGGAATAATAAATAACGGACAGACTTGTCGATAAAGCAACGGGACCAAAAATCGCCGTCACACCAACACTGCAATGTGTTGTATAGTAGTATACATACGTGCCATCTCGCCCGCAAAGTTATGACCCCGTGGCCCGTGAAGCGGATACACAGCCCTGCTTCGTATGTGTGTATGTGTTTGTGTGTGTGTGTGTGTGTGTGTGTGTGCATCTGGCGTGTTGTGCGGTTACAACGTTGTAACTCTCGCTCGTTGTGCGAGGACAACGTGCCAGAACAAAGAAGCAAGGTTTTTGTCTAGTTTCGTATAGTGCCGTTCGAAGAGGATTAGATGGAGGAGAAGCTGGCGTGCACATAGTGGTCTTATATCTTGTCGTATGTACGTATTTATAGGAGTGTAACTGCCATCAGTGTAGTAAATGTCGATACATTTCGGCAAGATGGCACACATAAAAAAGTAAAAATTGTTCCAATTGTATTTTTACTATCTTCTCTATGTAGCTCGATAAAGAATATTTATGTAAAACGGCAAAGAAAATTTATTTCAATTACGTTGAGGACTTTAATAGCCGACGGTTCTCTCGTGTAATCATCTCGGTCAGTCGAATGATGCTCTATATATGTGACATCATTCAATTATAAAGCCATACTCTATATGTATATATAGTTTAGAATATCATATTGGAAGTGGCTTCTATTTACTGGCATTTACTGGAGTGCAGCACTGGCTAGTGATAAACTATATTGTGATATATTTGAGATATTAATTACACGATATTATTACATACTATGTAGTCGCGTGATAACGGTGCATCTAAATTACAACCAACTCTTCATCGCGAGTACCTATGGCCAACGATATATCCAATTTTCCTACGAATAGAGAAAATATGTAGCTTTTGTTCCCGGAAAGAGTAATTTGGACTGCTGTAAGGGTTACATTTCACTGGGTGCGGCCGCGTGTTGTTCGACCGAACTTTTGTCGCAAAAATTGACTCGCGCGGGCGAGCTATATACTCCGGGGATTACGCTTCGAAAGCGCCGAAGCGAGGCGTTCGATGTACGTGACGTATGGCAGGTTGAAAGGATCGTGGCTACAGTTACCGGGTCTGCTGAAATCTCGGCGAATCGATGATTTGATGGATGTCCGATCACGGACGCGCTCCAGGCATTGTGTCTGTTAGTTGCTGTAATTTGATAATCGCTGCGATAGATATACCCTGCGCTTAGGTACTTTTTGGCAAAACATTTTTTTTTTTCCGAAAAACTGTTAACGATTACACTGACAATAACACGTAACAATTTAGGTGATGCTATTATTTAAATTTTATTTTATTTTATTCCTTCTTTACGAAGAAAATTTTTAGTTCTCTCTTTTTAATTTACATAGATTCTTAAATATATTGCATATTTAATTATCTTATGTGTTTGAAACTTATATATATTTCAGTAAGAGAAGGGTTTTTATTTAGTTGAAAATTTTAATTGTGAAGATATTTATCAAAATTTGTTAAAATTTAAATTTATCATAAGTGTTCAAATTATCATACAGCAAAAGAATCTCTCTTTACTTCAAGTTTTTGAAGGGAATATTAATATTCCGAAAGATAAGAAATTTGATGTATAATATATATATAATTTAGAGAAGCAAAAGGAAAGATATATTACAGATTTTAAGACATTATTCGTCCACGTCAAAAGGATACTGATTATTCTCTCTAATATAATAATGTAACGACCGTGGTTACATAATTGCAGGCTCAACTTTTCTAAAACTTTCTTTTAACTCTGCAATTAATTTCAATTCGAGTTAGCGCTTCGTATGGTCACGGAAAGTTTTAATCCAGAACTGACCCGTAGAAAACATCGATGAAATGTATTTTTGCTGGAAATCATAAATTTTCGAGATCGGTCGTCTTCCCCATTCGCTCTGCCTTTTCTCCTCATAAAGCACGGCAGGTCCGAAGCTGCAAATTTGATCTTAACCGCGATGACGCTGGCTCGAAACGGCTGGCCGATGTATGTTCGGGCGTGGACGAACTCAGCTTTCGTTGGATTACGCGGCCGCAGCAGGAAATTCGAAGGTTGCCGGGAAATTTGTGAGACACGTGGGAAGACGCATAAATCAGACTCCGCTGATTTCGAGGCAGAGGCTACTAGGGATTTCTCCGGGTGATCGAGCGCGGTTCAATCTCGGTCAAGCCGAGAACGACTTAATGCTTTAAATGCAGCAGCGTTCTCGCGCGAGGAAGATTTAAAAATCCACCGGCGTTTACCCCTATTAAGCTGGCCCCACCACCAACGCCAAATAAAGTCGCACCTATCGATTAATTTAGTGCTAATTATGTGCTAATTTGTTGCCGTAGTCCGGATTTTGTCGCTCAAACCGTTTAGCAGGAATTAATGTTCAAAGTGGGGGGGCTGGCTTGACATTAAGCTAGCCCCCCCCATAGTGAAAAAAAAATCGCACCTATCAATTAATTTAGTGCTAATTATGTGCTAATTTGTTGCCGTAGTCCGGATTTTGTCGCTCAAACCGTTTAGCAGGAATTAACGTTTAAAGTGACATTAAGCTAGCCCCCCCCATAATGAAAAAAATTATAGAATGCTCCGCGCCGTATCAAGTAAAAGTAACTCTAAAAATGTGTTGATCCTTTGTTTTTGGTATCAAAATAATCTACAGAGAGTGTACTAACCAAATAAATGCAAAACTGAATTTGTTGCTCGATTTTAACTATCAAAACGCGACGCTTTGTCGCCACGGAACACATACGTCGCGCGGAAATATATCATAAAATTAATAAAAAAATTAGTTGCTCGGCTGTTTTTGGTATTAAGATGATTTACAAACAATATGCTAACTAAATAAATGCAAAACCGAATTTGTTGCTCGATTTAAACTATTTAATTAAAGACTTTGTCGCCGCGGAACATATATGTCGCGCGGAAAAATATCATAAAATTGATAAAAAAATTAGTTGCTCGGCTGTTTTTGGTATTAAAATGATCTACAAACAATGTACTAACTAAATAAATAAGAAATTGAATTTGTTGCTCGATTTAAACTAATTAGAAAAGAGACTTTGTCGCCGCGGAACATATAAGTCACGCGGAAAAATATAATTAAAATGATAAAATAATTTGTTGCTCGGCTGTTTTGGGTATAAATATAATCTACAGACAATGTACTAACTAAATAAATAAGAAATTGAATTTGTTGCTCGATTTAAACTGATTAAAAACGAGATTTTGCGCGACTTATATGTTCCGCGGTGACAAAGTCTCGCTTTTAAATAGTTTAAATCGAGCAACAAATTCAATTTCTTATTTATTTAGTTAGTTTATTGTTTGTAGAATATATTTATACCCAAAACAGCTGAGCAACAAATTATTTTATCATTTTAATTATATATTTTCGCGCGACTTATGTTCCGCGGCGACAAAGTCTCGTTTTTACTTAGTTTAAAACGAGCAACAAATTCAATTTCTTATTTATTTAGTTAGTATATTGTGTGTAGATTATATTTATACCCAAAACTGCCGAGCAACAAATTATTTTATCACTTTAATGGTATAAATTCGCGAATTTATATCATTAAAGTGATAAAATAATTTGTTGCTCGGCAGTTTTTGGTATAAATATAATCTACAGACAATGTACTAACTAAATAAATAAGAAATTGAATTTGTTGCTCGATTTAAACTGATTAAAAACGAGACTTTGTCGCCGCGGAACATATGAGTCGCGCGAATTTATATCATTAAAGTGATAAAATAATTTGTTGCTCGGCAGTTTTTGGTATAAATATAACCTACACACAATATACTAACTAAATAAATAAGAAATTGAATTTGTTGCTCGATTTAAACTGATTAAAAACGAGATTTTGCGCGACTTATATGTTCCGCGGTGACAAAGTCTCGCTTTTAAATAGTTTAAATCGAGCAACAAATTCAATTTCTTATTTATTTAGTTAGTTTATTGTTTGTAGAATATATTTATACCCAAAACAGCTGAGCAACAAATTATTTTATCATTTTAATTATATATTTTCGCGCGACTTATGTTCCGCGGCGACAAAGTCTCGTTTTTACTTAGTTTAAAACGAGCAACAAATTCAATTTCTTATTTATTTAGTTAGTATATTGTGTGTAGATTATATTTATACCCAAAACTGCCGAGCAACAAATTATTTTATCACTTTAATGGTATAAATTCGCGAATTTATATCATTAAAGTGATAAAATAATTTGTTGCTCGGCAGTTTTTGGTATAAATATAATCTACAGACAATGTACTAACTAAATAAATAAGAAATTGAATTTGTTGCTCGATTTAAACTGATTAAAAACGAGACTTTGTCGCCGCGGAACATATGAGTCGCGCGAATTTATATCATTAAAGTGATAAAATAATTTGTTGCTCGGCAGTTTTTGGTATAAATATAACCTACACACAATATACTAACTAAATAAATAAGAAATTGATTTGTTGCTCGATTTAAACTGATTAAAAACGAGATTTGCGCGACTTATATGTTCCGCGGTGACAAAGTCTCGCTTTTAAATAGTTTAAATCGAGCAACAAATTCAATTTCTTATTTATTAGTTAGTTTATTGTTTGTAGAATATATTTATACCCAAAACAGCTGAGCAACAAATTATTTTATCATTTTAATTATATATTTTCGCGCGACTTATGTTCCGCGGCGACAAAGTCTCGTTTTTACTTAGTTTAAAACGAGCAACAAATTCAATTTCTTATTTATTTAGTTAGTATATTGTGTGTAGATTATATTTATACCCAAAACTGCCGAGCAACAAATTATTTTATCACTTTAATGGTATAAATTCGCGAATTTATATCATTAAAGTGATAAAATAATTTGTTGCTCGGCAGTTTTTGGTATAAATATAATCTACAGACAATGTAGTACTCTGCGTTGATACCACTGGAATTTGTTGCTCGATTTAAACTGATTAAAAACGAGACTTTGTCGCCGCGGAACATATGAGTCGCGCGAATTTATATCATTAAAGTGATAAAATAATTTGTTGCTCGGCAGTTTTTGGTATAAATATAACCTACACACAATATACTAACTAAATAAATAAGAAATTGAATTTGTTGCTCGATTTAAACTGATTAAAAACGAGATTTTGCGCGACTTATATGTTCCGCGGTGACAAAGTCTCGCTTTTAAATAGTTTAAATCGAGCAACAAATTCAATTTCTTATTTATTTAGTTAGTTTATTGTTTGTAGAATATATTTATACCCAAAACAGCTGAGCAACAAATTATTTTATCATTTTAATTATATATTTTCGCGCGACTTATGTTCCGCGGTGACAAGTACTCTGCGTTGATACCACTGCTTCGAGCAACAAATTCAATTTCTTATTTATTTAGTTAGTATATTGTGTGTAGATTATATTTATACCCAAAACTGCCGAGCAACAAATTATTTTATCACTTTAATGATATAAATTCGCGCGACTCATATGTTCCGCGGCGACAAAGTCTCGTTTTTAATCAGTTTAAATCGAGCAACAAATTCAATTTCTTATTTATTTAGTTAGTACATTGTCTGTAGATTATATTTATACCCAAAACAGCCGAGCAACAAATTATTTTATCATTTTAATTATATTTTTCCGCGTGACTTATATGTTCCGCGGCGACAAAGTCTCTTTTCTAATTAGTTTAAATCGAGCAACAAATTCAATTTCTTATTTATTTAGTTAGTACATTGTTTGTAGATCATTTTAATACCAAAAACAGCCGAGCAACTAATTTTTTTATCAATTTTATGATATTTTTCCGCGCGACATATATGTTCCGCGGCGACAAAGTCTTTAATTAAATAGTTTAAATCGAGCAACAAATTCGGTTTTGCATTTATTTAGTTAGCATATTGTTTGTAGATCATCTTAATACCAAAAACAGCCGAGCAACTAATTTTTTTATTAATTTTATGATATATTTCCGCGCGACGTATGTGTTCCGTGGCGACAAAGCGTCGCGTTTTGATAGTTAAAATCGAGCAACAAATTCAGTTTTGCATTTATTTGGTTAGTACACTCTCTGTAGATTATTTTGATACCAAAAACAAAGGATCAACACATTTTTAGAGTTACTTTTACTTGATACGGCGCGGAGCATTCTATAATTTTTTTCATTATGGGGGGGGCTAGCTTAATGTCACTTTAAACGTTAATTCCTGCTAAACGGTTTGAGCGACAAAATCCGGACTACGGCAACAAATTAGCACATAATTAGCACTAAATTAATTGATAGGTGCGATTTTTTTTTCACTATGGGGGGGGCTAGCTTAATGTCAAGCCAGCCCCCCCACTTTGAACATTAATTCCTGCTAAACGGTTTGAGCGACAAAATCCGGACTACGGCAACAAATTAGCACATAATTAGCACTAAATTAATCGATAGGTGCGACTTTATTTGGCGTTGGTGGTGGGGCCAGCTTAATAGGGGTCCGGCGTTTATAATTTTCAATCTCATCTCTTTCTTTTTGTGCCGTGATTTTAAAGAAAGGTCTCAGTGTGTAGCATTATATGATTTTCGCCACCGAGTTATTTTCTCGTCGTGTAATCTCATCTAACTCTCAGCTTATACTTATACCATATTTTGCGCTACGTTATTTTACGCTACGTTATTTTACGCTTTCTGCATTTAACGTATATATGTATAGTATACCAGCAAGATTGTTCTGTATTTCTTTAGCGTTGCGTTTGCATTTGAAATATAATAATTAATGTGCTTTCATTGTATCTGACGTTAACGATTAACTATGATTTTCTTCATTAGCGCGTATTATGCCAGCGTGATATCAATGATTTCACGCGTATAATTACGCTATGAAATTATGCGGTGGCAAATTTCTCGGAGTAAATGGGCATATAAATATCGTGGTTTTAAAGAATATATCTCATCATATTGCGGATAAAACGAGAATCGCTTATAATTGCATCGAGGGGAATAATTGCGTAAGAGTTAATCGGATTTTCATTACGCCCCGTGCAATTCGAGAATCGTCGACGGACCAATACGAGCGGTGGGAACAAATCAAGCTGGGATTTTCATCGGCAGTATCACAAATACGAAAGTGTTTATTAGAGCTTTGGGGGATGTTGTCACGTCCATATTTGTAAATCTGATTGAAGTACCCAGTAAAATGGCAAACGGTCCTTGCGCGGAAAGTGCAGTTACGTGTACAAATTCAGCTTCGAATGTGATCGATACGAAAGCAGTATGTATTAGAACATATATTGGGACACGTATATGTTTATTATTCGAGAATCGTCGGTTTCTTTCTCATTCGATATTGTCTTTTTCGGTTTCAACAAATCGCAACTTTTTATATATAAACATTATTAATAATAAATTTTTTTATCGAAACTGCATCTATAAAATTAATTTTTATTTTTTTAAAGTTGCATTTTTAATGGAAGATGGATGGTACATCAGAATAAAAAATATTAGATGTAATAGAAAAGCTCAAAGTAAATTTATAATGATGTTTAAATTGTATTTTTTACTTTCTTTTACATTTTAGCATAATAAAAATCGAGTATTAAATTTAGTACTAAGAATTTAACAATTTCCACTCGAGAGACAAATATATTTCGTTAAAAGAAAGTTTACTTACGGATACAATTGATATTTTTGAATCTGTCAAAATCACGTGTTACATGTTCTCGAATTCACGTTTGCGATTAAACTTGGAAACACGAAAGAGAATGACATATAGACAGAAGAAAAGGCCGCGAATTCGAATATATCGATTCTCGCGCGATACCGCAAGAATAATTCGCCGTAAAATATCTAACGATCACGATGTGGCGAGGTCAGCTTTAAGCGGGCTTAGCCCGATTTTGACCACGTTGACCCAAATTACGAGATTTGTCTCTGACAGCTTGGTAACGAGACTAAAGGTTGTGCCGCAATTTCACAGCTGAATTTAGCGACGACACGCGTAGGAAATCCTCGGAATCCACAGCCGCTTTGCGAATTCACGGAAGGGTGTATACGAAGGGAGATATCTATACAAACGTTATCACCGGGACTGACATGTAATCGGGTTGGAAAACTAAACAGCTCATTTGCAGCGCGCGATTAGCTTAGCCGTCCGCGTCGGTTGGCTGGGATGATTATGCGAACATGCGGCCTCTCCCACGTTCTACACCGATTTCCTTCACGCGAACTGCCACTATCTCACCGATTCATCATCGGAACGTCATATTGGCCAAGATTACTATCGATAAGTTTTGATACAAAGTCAATATTTTAGTATGTTCGCGACTGATTATCTTGATAATATCTGAAAGACGCTTTTATCATTCAAAAGAAATTTCCTCTTTTTTTTAAGTTTTGTATCTTGTATTATTATTTATGGCTTCTCTCATAAATTTTTAATAAATTATAAAAAATTAAATTTGAAATAACAAGACAAGACTATTACATAAACAAAATATTGTACAATTAATTTTATTATATCACAATTTTAATTTGAATAGCTTATCAAAATATTTAGAACAAATTTTTAATATAATATTTTGATGCAAAATATCAAACAAATTTTTTTTTTCCATGGATAAATTTATCAAAAGACACCTTCCCGAAGTTCAATGTAAGCGGTCTATATGTAGAACAAAGTTGTATGATATAATCGAAATCAAAACGATCGATCGAGCCATACAGTATAATTTCATTAAATTTGATTTTCGTCGCATTTCAATTCTAGGACAATGTAGCTGCGATTGACCAGCGCGTAATTAATTCATGTGATCCCTTCGATCGTAATTTTAGAACAGATGGAATTTTTAAAAATGTAGTGGGAAAGAGAAGAGCTATATATATCACGTCAAAGTGTTCAGCATGCTCGTGCAGAATCGAAATGTCGTATTCGACCAGCGAAATAAAGTCAGGTTGATAAAAAAGCTGTCGGAAATGATGGATGATGATGGCATATAATCCCGAGTTGTTTTCCCTGCGATGAAACCAACTAGGCACAAAAAAAAAAAGAAATTCCCCCGTCAAAATTAAATGGAGCGTTTAAAGACAGAAAGCGTTCTCGCACTTAAGAGCCAATCTATCGCGATACTGCAGAATTTTTAAGCACATCGTTATTTTCTCCTTGATATTTTACTTATAAAATTATCTAATTTTTACTATAATATCTAATCGATGTTACGTTATATCTACCATAATTACTACATTTTTTATCACTAATGCACAGTATATTATATGTAAAATATAATAATTATTTGAGCTCGTTTTTCATACTCTATTACTAATTTATTCTTTATTATAGATGCTCAGTTTTAAAGAATTGTTAATGTTTTTTTCCGAGTGGTAAACGCCATAAACATTTTTTTAAAGATATTGCTAGCTCTTTTAATAATCCTGGTAATTTATTCGTGAACGTTTCTCTAATGCGAAAACAAACATTGTCGCGATATAATAACTTTACTCGTTTCCCGATAGTCGGACCGACCGGCCGGTGTTTCATACATATTGATACACGCTTTCAGAAGAAGATTACGCGGAAGATAATAAATCCTATTTTCCCATGTCACGTGCAGCAACCCGTCGCTTGTTTTTCCATTGTATAATGGAATATGTACGCGGGTAAGTCCCTGGTTTTGACATAAACCGTTCCGGGCGCGGAGGCTGCGCGCACAGATGAAGCGTGTGTAAAGACCGGTGACACATGATTCTCTCCTATTACGCGATGGAAAACGGAAAAGAGGACCGGCGGTATCGATACACGTGGCTGGAAATTGGAGGAAAGAGGTAACGACGACGACGGCGCGACGTGATTGTTTCCGAGCAGGAAATAGAACCTCTGGAAACGAGGCCGGTGATTTGATGTTAACACGTATGAACGTGGCGTTGTCTGTTTCCAATAAATGGGTACGAATGCGTCGAGATGTATTGCGCATCGATTTTCTATAATGTCGCTTGCGGCTAATAACGGAAAACTTTATTACGACAGAAATCATAAGTCAGTGTCTTATAATGTAGAAAAACAACGTGAACCATACATCGCCCCGTCATTCATTTGATCCAATTACATTTTTTGTCACAATATTCTGTACTGTGAACAATATTGCAGTTTATGGTATAATTCGAATTCCTTAATTATTTATGATATGTAGATAAAACGACTTCGCGGATATCTCAGGTATTCTTAATTAAAGCGCAGCGCGGAATAATCGATATTTTGGCAGCATCGATTTCTCGCTTCGACTGTAGCGATCTACAGTCGTCGTAATTAAAGAAATTAGCGCGTCCGCGATTCCCTACTACGTCGCCTATAAATAAAGATTACCGGTAATCTCGTCGGCTAACCGTCCCACCCTTTTTGTCCGGTACTACAAACTGCTCCCTGGCGTAACAACGGCGGCGAGGAGGAAGCGCCATAGCCGCGAACCAAATTAATTTTGGACGCTTGAGCACACGCGGCGAAAAACGGAGGAAATCCGTCCGTGTGCTGGGAGATAAATCATCACCATGTTGTATCCTGGGAAACTTGTATTCTTGATACAACGAGATTTCCGAAAAAAAAAATCGTGAGATTTCATTCATGTTTGCTCTCCTCATAGCTTCCCAGAATAATAAGTTTCATAATTCCCATAATGGTTCGAAAAAAAAAATAAACATTTTGAACTTGGAACAGTGCCATCTTGAATACGGAAAGAATAAAAAAGAGATATAGTACATTTGGATGTAGGAGATATATCTTCTTCTTTTTATTTTTATCCTAATTTAAAAACTCTGAGGAAATTTCGTTAATTCTGCTAATTGCAGATTTAAATTATCCGAGCCCTGTCGTTAACTTAAAACGAAGACATCACGTAGAATACAACATATATATATATTCTTGAAAATAAAATCTTAACAAATAGATGCGCATGCGAATTACACATTTAATCGTAAAAGATTGAGGGAGTTGTAGTTAACAATTCAATGCGCGGATGCTGGTAAACACGACTGTCTATAAAAGAAGTACATACGGAAGCGCAACGAAACTGCAACGACGGCGCAAATCTGCAAAACGTTACGTTCTTTGTAACAAAGCGCGCTCGTTCCTTTCTACGAGCTTGCTCTCTCAGGGGAAACCCGAAGCGGAACCCGAAACGACGCGTCCACCGTTACGGACGACATCGCGAGCCCTGTCGTTTCTTTGCTTCGCCTCGCATCGCCGGGAGAGAGCGAAACGATCTTGGCGACCCCCGGACCTGACAAATCGCGGGGCCAGCACCTCGGCGAGTCGCTGAGCTTTGTCCGCGTCTGGGGAGAAAACGCTGCCGCGGATATATCGGCGGGATTAATCGGATACCTATACGCGGCACTTGTCACCTGACCGCTCCGGAAAGACGCTCGAGAGCCATTCGCTGAGCTATCCATCTCCGGCGGCTTCGGAAGCCGGAGCTACGACACCTTTCGGAGAAGCTCCTCGCGTCTTCTCATGCGCGGGAAGAGGAAAATTCTCTTTCTCTCTCTCTCCCTCTCATCTGATAAATTCTGTGGGATAGATAGAGAGAGGGTAGATCGAAAAGCAAACACGGTGCTCGCAGGCTCGCCATCGATCTGCCAATCCAGCGACCTGGATCTTCGGTCTTCCTCTCCTTAGCTTAACTTCTCTCTTGAAACTCGAGAGAAGCCCTCTAGAAATCGACTTCGTAATCGGAGTACTTAGCCTGATTTTTTATTCATTGTTATCCTTCGCGTCTTCCCTGCTCTTAGTGAGAATTCGAAAATTCCCGTGAACGTCGTACAGATGTTACTTGACACAGAATTTTACAAGAGTTACGAATTCTTGTAATTTTGTACATTTTTTCGATGGAATTTTCTTTTTCTTTTTCTTTTTCTTTTTTTTTAGAGATCAATTTTATCTCATTCAAGGTAGTTTGAAAAATATTGAGGCACTGATTTATTTAAAGAAAATTGGACAGTGATATAATTGAAGCACTTTGCATGTATCTCTTTAACATAAGTAACAGACAGAGAAATTCTACGCTCTATGAAGAACATGCTGGCATGTGAGCCATATAAGAGGAGCAAGAACGGGTTCATAAATCCAGAAAGTCATCTCCAACTTCGTAATAAGCGCGCGAAAAACATCTTTTGTTCCGTCAAAGACGCGCGCAACGGTATAACGGCCGTAAAACGGCGCTATTGTGATACCCGAACTGCACGATGTTAATAATAAAACTTTAGTAATCTTCATTGAACGAAAGTTTCGGAGTTACCCTTCGAAAGATGAGTTAACCCATTCATCTTTACACGAGTCGTGAAGAAGACTTACAGGACGTTTTTCAAGAGTCATAAAAAAGTAGCATAATAATAGAAAGAAAAAAAAAATTGTTAAGAACACCGAATATATATTAGGATATCGTCGAAATAAAAGACTATACCGTGTTTCTGGAAGGCTTATTCCTTCACGTTTGCCTCTACGGAACATTGGCGATGATTTAGACGACTCGGTCGGCCAAACTTCCTCTCGTTGCGACGTGCGCGGCAAGTTTTTTAATTACTCGCGCGAGAACAGGCTTTGTATTCCACGTTTCGAGATCTTTAAGGGGCCGAGAAAAGTTTCGTCCACTACCACTTCACCTATACATCATCGGAACGATTATGAGCAAAGAAAAAAAGTAATCAGAGAATTTATATTATTTATATTTCAAACTCGAAATTTTTTTAACAAAATATTGTTCTTAAATAATTATGTAATAAGCATTATTTTTTCACGAAAAGAAAAATAGTAGAATGATATTTTTTTAGCTACGAATTCTCTTTCTTATTTCATTTATATATATTATTATATATATATTTATTTCAAATTAGATTTTTCTTCATAAATGGTATCAATGATTCTTGAACGCTAATTGATAAAAAATAAAAATTATTAATTTTTTTTAGAGAGAAATATATTTGCAAATTTATATAAATAAATTCTAATTCTCTTTTATATAAATATTATATCAATATATATTATTACAATCTAGTGTAGTCCTAATTTTACTGACACAAATATATGCCCCCCTTTCTGCACAGCAGCTTTCGCAGAAAGCTCGCTGAGCACTTGTCGCTCAGGTACTACTGAGCACGACACGAGGTCGACCGATCCCGAAAAGCATGAGGATGCATCGTCAATGATACGAAATTGGGATGCACGCTGCGATCCGGATGAGAACGGCACTTTGTTGCAGGCCGGCTTGCAAAGCGGTTCTTATTCCGGAGCTCCGTTTCACTAAACGGATCGAGTGACCCATTAAGAACAAGAGCTCAGGATGCGGACGTAGCCTTTTAACGAAATGAGCGTTTCGACCCGTTCACCTCTTTTTCCTACAATTTTGCGCGGCCACAGAGCATTTCTCGCGATAACGCATTGCACGGAGATCGGGAATGAGCGTAAGAACGATGCCGTTCCGTAGAAATCTAATAGAGATTCTTACGAGAGCAAAGAGAAACCTCGAATGCTTCTGAGATTATAGTTGCGTTCGAACATAAAAGTGGACGACCATCCAGCATTAAAACTCTCTTGTTGCAAACGTTGCGACTTCCTACTTTTATATATGTATATAAAAGAGTAAAATGACAGTTCTCTTTATACCAGCATTTCATATTTTATTGCATGTTTTATGAAAACAAACGTATATTATAAAAATTTTGTTAAGAAATATCGTATTTTAAAGCCATAAATTTATGTGGCTAAGTCTTTTACTCTCTCCTTTATATGTGTAAAATATAATATATAACACAAAAAACGTATAATATAAAGCATAATATAGAAACATTAATGTCAAGAAATTTGAGAAATTGCAGAAAAAAACGGGAAACAGTTTTCGTGCATAAAATAACGCATGCATTAATTAATTTAGATGATTAATAATGATAGATGTTATTTCTCGATCTAATTAAAAACTTGTTTGCTGAAATATTATGCGCTGCATTCATTTAATTTGGATAATTAAGAATCTGTGCTGTGAGCATTATTATAAAATAAGCAAAATTCTTTTCAAAATTTCTCACTTTTTTGCTTCGTATATCGGCTAGCGATAATCGAAATATTAATGAGGTATAAGCAAATAAAAGAGTTAAAATACACGCAACGCGCTTTGTTAATATAATATAATTTCTCGCAAAACAATAAAATAAATTATCAAAACGTGCATTATTTATTGTGAAATAATTTGCATCAAAATATTTTTTGTGAACTTAAAAGACTTCAACAATTATAAAGATCTTTCCTGAAATAATTAAGATGCATTAATAGGTATCGATCGACAATGAAAAAGTCAAACTACAGAAACAAATATACACGATATAATTATGCAGCTGCTGATCACACTTTTTTTGTTGAATGTTTAAGAACGACAAATTTTGCCCAAAAATTTAATTTGATCGATAATGCGGATTCTATATTTTAAATAATATCTCACTCATTATAAATACGATGTGTAATTCTAATTTTGACCATAATATACATTGTTCTCTTTCTCTCTCTTTTTAAATTTATTTTCTATAGAAACAAAAAAAAGTATATGAGCTTCGATCTCTGTGTTTCGATATTTTTCGTGATCGGAAAAACGTTTAAAAGCCAATGGAAAATTTGCGACGAAACGCGAACGAGTGCAGTGACAATATAATGTCGTGCAGCACTTCCGCATGCAGGTAGATACATCGCACTTGTAACAGCCTTAGGCGGATAGAGTTGAACTCGATCTTTTCCCGGACCTTTTAGCTGTAATATATATATGTGTGTCTTTGTAATAGCGATAGCTTTCAGAATCTCATTTCGTAAAACTAAAAGACTACTTGTAATTCTTATAAAAAGATGATTAGAAATAAAAGGAAGATAGAGCCAACATAGTAAAATTAAATAGTTAAAATTGCATCTCAGCTTTGCTGATTATTAATAGTAAGATACTAAAAACGTAAAGTAAATTTAAATAAACAGAATAATGGGTAAATAATTAAAATATATTTTATACATATGTGTATGTGTGTGACAGATTATTATTCTGAAGAATAAAATATCTAGAATATATTTTTTTCTATTTATAGAATGATTGCTGCCACATAAAAATAATTAACGGAAAAAGTTTTGTATATTTATTTTGACTAGAGTATAATACTTTATTATTGCATATGGGTTACATTATTAATAGGTGGATTTTACTAGATAAGAGTAAGACTATAGAGTGAAAAGAATTCTTTCGTACAGGATTTCGATTCTCTAACTGTAAGTAATGTTGCAAGGAAGTTCGACCACTATCTTGGGATTGGATACGTATATTTGTAATACGATGCACAAACGTTGAAAAATGCACGGATGATGCGACATACTTGAATGTTGAAAAATGCAGATGTTTTCTTCGATCCCTACGTGTATATGTATATATGCGCGCGCGCATACATAACGCGTCAAAGCATTTCAATTTTAATGTAAAACCTCTTGATAACTGACTGAAACGAATGGTAACTGACGAATGAAATTTTTATTTGAACTGAGTCTGCTTTTAATAATTAAATAAGTAATAAATGCATGATATTTGTTTGCGATTTTATTAATTAAAGAGTTAATTAAAAATTATGTAATATTCAATGTTTTTTGATATGTGAAATAAGTGAATAATAGTTCTACAATTCGTATTTAAAACGAATATTTTATTTGATGAATTATACGAGCGTTTAAATATTCATTTATTTGCTTGTAAAAGATTTAACTGTTTCCAGAAAATATGTTATAGTTTTAATGAAACGCGAAATTGATCTAGGCATATTCGCAAAGTTGTTTAACAAATTTAGGTCGTCATTCCTAGATTGTTTGTTCAGGATATATTAACATAGTTTAATGTTTAATATAACAGAAGTAAACTCTGACAGAAAGAGAGAGGAGAAAAAAAGAGAGGAAAAGAGAGAACGAGGAGAAGGAGATATTAATTCAATATAGTTCCGCGAACAAGCAAAGCATTGTTATTATATGGAATTATATGTATATAAATGTTATATTTTTCATATATCATGATGCATTTTTTTAAGAGACATAATTATAATTTTTATTTTTAAAATTTGGGAAAGTAAGGTGATGTTTATGAAACTATTTCTTAAAATTAATTGCTTCTGTAGAACAATTAATATATTTTTTTTTCTTCTTTGAGTTTACCTTAGCTATAGACCAATGTAATTATTCAGAAAAAGAATATCTCTCGGAGAAATAATTATACAATATATCAAATTAAATTAAAAGAATTGAAATTCTGCAATTTTGCGTATTTTCTAATAATGTTTGGCATTTTATGGTTATTCCAAATTCTAAGAATCTAAGAATAAAAAAGAAGTAAGAAGAATTTTTCATATTCTATACTTGATGTGAGATATAAAACGATCATATTTCTTGTTCATTTTGCTGCTGCGTTCTATATAAATGAGTATTGATTTATATTGCGATTATAATTGAATATGAAACAATATATGCTATGCGTGAAAAATCATTGAAATATTAAATTAAAAAGTATTATACAGTCATGTTATTCACAGTGTAGCTTTATCGTAGGATATAAATTTTAGTGAAATTAAGTGTGAATAATAATAAGTCGCATTAATATAATACTTTCAATTACGCGTTTTATTAATGCTTCACAAGTTGCGCGTTTACACATTATCGTTATTGATTAATATCTCTCATTGAAATTATACATTTTTGTATGTGGAAATAATGTCGCGTTCCGGCAAGCCCAAATTTGAAATTCTCCCGCGTAATAATAACATATACATATATCTGTTAAGCCACATAAATCATATCCGCCGAATGCAATCGCATCGTCATTAGCATGCAAATACATTCTCATTATTAGCCTAAACCTTGGCAAAGATTATTTCGGTATATATCTTAATCCTTCCTAAAGTCGCATTTATTTTCATCTTATTCTGAATCTGCTTTTGCAAGTTTTAACTTTCAATTTGAGAAATTATTTTTATAATTTATAAGACGCCGATAAATAATGCCGAGCATTATTAAATAGTAAAAGTGGATTAAAATATGACGAATTGAAAACGTATGTATGCAAGAATATTACATCAGCGATTATGATTAATTTAGTTGGACGATAATATTAAACATATTTATCAGTATTTCATCTACATTTAACGCCTCATGTAGCGTTATCCGCGGTTCCAATTATTAACTGTTTATTGTGAACGTCATTTTTAATTCCAACATTAATTTAAAATAACTATATGACGATTATTAATATTAAACATTGATCATATTGATCAGTATTTTCATCTACTCTTAATGCCTCATATAGTTCTAAATGTGTTATACATTAAAGAATGTGCGCGATAATTGCAAATTATCTTAAAAATATTTAATATCATTTTAGATACATGAAACGATAAAATTATAAAAATATTTAAGCTGAAATTTTAAGAGATTTAATATATTGCTCTCTCTGTGCATTATAAATTATATTTTAGGATATAACAATGGATAGTAATTATATTATTAATATAATACCGGACGTTAAATATTCTATAAAATTAAGGCAAGAAGAGAGCGAGAGAGAGAGAGAGAGACAGAAACAGAAAAAGAGAGTGAAATATAAAAAACTGAAAACTTTTGCAAACTGAGCACTTGCTAAACGAGATAAAAGCTTTATATCATTTTTAACCATTTATAATGGTAACATAATTTAATACGGATATTCCATACAACAATGCAAAAGGATTTAAAGTTACTGCCCGAGTTACGAAATTCTCTGTCGTGGCAAATTTTATTCAAGAAGCAACGAGAAGCGGGGGCGGTTAATTACAAGATTTGCTGGTTTCACGTTGTTACAAAGTTAAACGATCGTTTTGACTCACCGTTTACTAATTAGTTTCTAAAAGTCCTCCGTGCGGATAGTTCAAAGAATGCTGCAGAAACAACATTACCAGATAGGTTGTGTGATTGAATTAATTCAAGTCCCAATAGATACTGTCATTTCTGTGCTCTAACTACCCGTTGAATTAAAAGTTTCATATTTGTTAGAACATGTTTTTAGAAAAATATTTTTACATTCTCTTTTTAAGATATATTTAGAATAATATGGTTAAAATATTGAAAATGGGAAAATGTTATTTTTTCGGATTAATATAATATATTTACAAAAAAACATTTCATTTTTAAAGGTTTTTAAACAGTTGAGTTCTTAAAGAAACAAATTTTTAATCTTTGTCTGAAAGTCTCAAACTATTTTTACTATTATACTTTTATCCAGAATATGTATATATATGAATATGTATATATATGGATATGTATATATATGAATATGTATACACATTTATATATATATATATATATATATATATATATATATACATTTATGTACACATTTATATATACATATAACTATAGCAATAAGTATAAATGCGAACAATATTAATATTGAATATGAAACTGCATTAATGCAATCTTTATTCTCTCTTCGATTTTTACTTGGCTTTCTACCATAATATTGAATATCAAAGCAATAATGTATAAAAAACGATCACGCAACTCGCGAGTATATTTAATAACAGAAACGTCATGACACGAGAGTGATGTGACACAACGGCGCGGCTCTCGCGTTTGTTTGAGCAAGGAAAATTGTTACATCCGACAAAACAAGTCACCGGCTGCGCACATGTATCGCGCGACACGGAGTAAACAAGATTTCTGTAGCGAGTGAAAGCAAACATCGATGGACTTTTTCCCATAGTTGCTGGCATGCTCTCTTCTCTCCCTGAAATGATTCCTCGTCGCACGATCATAAAGCCACTTCGAGGTGACAGGTGGATTGAATTTTTTATGGATATATCAATAACACATACTTTGCAACTGTCAGTTCACAGAGCATGACTTCTAAGTGAATCTCCATCATCACGATAAGAAAACAAGATGATCTTTTCTCTGTGCGCTATTAATAATTGAGTACTTTAAAGTACGGATATGAGCTTCAGTAAAATATTTACATACTTTTCTTACTCGTGAACTTGTGAGCGAATATTTATGCACGAGTTTGAAATCTTTAAGAATAAAATTCACGTACTACTTGCGATAAGGAAAAGAAATATGTAATTTCGTAAAAAATTAAACTCGAATTACAAGAGTCTTTGTTATATTTCGCTCTTCTACGAAACATATTCCCAGACTGAAGAGTTTTATATTCGACGAGACGTTCCATATAACAACATCGCATGGGGAGCATGTATCCCGCATCACGATAATTTCTCTTCCAATTCGCGCCCGAGCCTTTTCCGTCTCGTTCCTTTCCCGAGTAATCAGCGAGCAACAGAAACGCGAGGCGCGCGAATGTTCAACATAAATCGCGCGTGTTCGTATACCGCGGCCACCATAATTTTCCGGAAACACGGC
Source organism: Prenolepis imparis (assembly GCF_030444845.1). NCBI lineage: Eukaryota > Metazoa > Arthropoda > Insecta > Hymenoptera > Formicidae > Prenolepis > Prenolepis imparis. The sequence goes on along the minus strand of NW_028141162.1, from coordinate 14,153,725 downwards.
CTTTCTCTCCTTCCCTTTCTCTCCCTTATTCACGAAGACTGCAAATCTTTCCGGAGGCATCCGGCATCGTGCGAAACAAGATTTCCCGTCAAGTTTAAAGGGACACCGCCCTCGATGAAACCACGAACCCTCGTCACCCATCCCGTTTCTGAATCTCGCCGCTTCGTAAAGTCCTGCGATGGCGACCGTACTTTTAAGACGAAGAGAAGTTAGTACGTCGCACTTTTATTGCTGGGGGGTATCCCTGGTGAGTTGCACGGGACCGCAAAAATTGGGAAAAAAGAGAAGAGAAAAAGAAGGGCGGACATAGGGGAAGGTATCCTTAGAGACGCCGACTTGTGCCACGAGGGAGTCGCCTGTTACTTCGATATATATCGACTTCCGAATTTCGTGGGAGCCGTTGCGGCTGTGGCAAAAGTGCTGGTATGGGTACAGGTAGTGACGCGCCCAAACCTCAATCGATATTATGCATTATATATATAAAGCATATATGACTCAATAAATATAATATAAAACAGTATCTTTTTTAATGTAAAGAATTATTTAAAGAGAGAAAATTAGAACAGAATAAGTTGTAATTGATATTTAATATTTGTCTGTATCGCACGAGAAAAAGAGAGAGAGAAAATTAAGGATGTAGCTATTTTTGAAAGATTATTTTTTAGAATAATTTGTCTTATTATCTATATAAGTGATTACTCTTTTAATTTTTTATTATTAATTTTATTTCTAATTCCTTAAATATTCGCATATTTTGCGAAAAAATTATAAAGACGGTGGAAAAATCACCGAGCGAATAAATAAATTTAAAAAAAAACAGATTGCGGTAGGAACGGAATTGAATAAACTGTTTGCGCAAGAAGCAGGAAATATTAAGGGAGACGACGAATTGCTCGTGAGTTTGGCAACGACTATCCGACTCCCGTTTCGGCCAATGAAATTATCACGAAATGTTCCAGAATGTCGTCACGTACGTGAGAAAACTCAGGTTTCGAGCATTGCGCCCTTAGGGCTGTCGCGCGCGCGTTTCGGGATTCGAGATGACGTCTGGGAGATTCTCGATCGTGCCCGCGGTCCTGGCACAATGGCCAGTCGAACAGCATTTCTCGGAAAAATGGTGTCAAAGCGGATCTCATTTTACGATCGGACTGATGGGAAGGTAACGAGGATGTCGTAGTTTTTGAAAGGATAATGCCATTCGAGCGTCGTTCTATGTGCTATGACATGGCGCGGTTAAAAGTTTATCTCCAAGAAAGTGGGCTCTTTGAGCACGAATGAGCTAGACAACGGTAAAGAGTATAAAGAATGACTACTTTTGTAATGTCAGTGACTAACGCGGTAATTTTTCTCGTACATTTTAATAAAATAGAAACATGTGCACGATGCATATTAATGTATTGTATTACTTCTCTTTTTGTTTCAATATGTTTTATTTTTTTATATTCTATATATATAATTTCATTTTTTAAAAGAATATAATTTTCTTTAATCTGTTAATTTTTGCTAATTTTCTGTAAACTTTTGTGTCACAGATAAATTTATAGATGATTTTTTTATAACATATATAGTTTGTCAATCGAGATTTTAAATTTTATGTTTGTTTATATTAAATAAATATATTTTTTGTTATTTTTGATGCTTTTATTTATCTATGTTTTTTTTTAAATCTGAAGTTTAACTTGGCCAACTTTGCGATACAACTGTCGAGACATATGATTTAGCTATTACTCACCATGAAGGCCGTACGACGTCTATACTGCCATTAGGCGGAGTTTCGGCCTCCTGACAGATTTCACCGCGAAGATAGACTCAATTATGTACCGCGCTCGAACTCGACAAACTAATTCACTACTTGATCCAATATCGTCAATTGCTCCTTCACGCCTGAATCTATTGATTTTACTCGGCCTGTTCTTGACAAATGTTTCTGAAAAGCTGGCACGGTATTAAAACAGTAATCAGCGTATATATTGAGCATTGTAATAAATATGTGAAAATGTGAAACGTGCTGGAGAGAGAAATGTAAAATGTGAAATGTAATAGAAACGTACAAAAACATGCGAAATGAAGAAAAATGCAGCGACAAATTCGGGTGTGAGTCTAGAATGCACGCAATAAAACCCGGAGCGCGGAGGACGAAGTCGGAAAAATTTGGACTTCCATAGTTCACGAAGTTGGCATGTGCGCGAAATCTCCGCGGCATAACAGGAGTGACACGAATTTCCATGAAATCTGGATTTTTCCCGGAAAACAAGCGACGATTTGAAGCAGCGGCAGAGAGCTGTCATCGAGAATCGAGATACTGACAAAGTAAAAATGGAAGTTAATCCGATCACTTCAGGGCACTCTTTTACAATGATAGACAAGTACGCACATTCGTTTTTCAATTACAAATAATCACAAACGATTACTCTGGAGTATCGTTACTGGAAAAATCCATTGAAACAGAGATAAAGCAAACATGAGTAAATCGAATTGCGTCAGTATGCTTATTGATTGATATATGTTTAATTAAATCAAATTCTTTTTTAATGTCGATAATCGTAAAAACAAAATAAAAAGTCTCAAAATTGATTACTACAGTTATATTTCGATACTTTTAATATCACAAAATTTTGTAAGCTAATCCTAACTCAATAGCGCCTCGTATTTAAAGTTCAGATGACATTTCGTGAAATGGATTCAACTCTCTTAATTAATATCTATTCAAATTGAGCTTAGAGTTCCTCGATCACAGTAATGAAAAAGATTTTAGTTTTTAACTGGTCACAGCTTATATGAAGGAAGCTTTATATAATCTCCGGCATTCATTGTATTAGGATCTTTTAATTTCTATTGATTTTTGCTACGTGATCTCTCGACTGTATTTACGAATAAATTTTATTTTACAAATAATTTTTGTGCTTTGCGTCAGTAAATCTCACTTGAATTCATCGCGAAGCATTTTTTTTTTATTAATTATAATTACGTTTATTAAGTATCTCTCTTTCTCTCATTTTCTGTCTCTCACGTGTCTTTAACGTCTTCATTTCGTACTTCATTATCTTTTACTGTTCTATCAGAGCAGTTTCTACTTCGAAATGTTAGTATCTTCCAAAATGAGATGCCGGATTCAAAGTTGAACGAATGAACACTAATTCCCATCGCAGCGGAAGCGCAGTTCTCATGAGCGGCGAAATCTGCTTTCGACTGACAGCCCACAATCACATGGGGCGATTAAAGAAGAAGTTTAATTACAAGTTTAACTCGCCGACAGTTACCGCTAATTGTACTTGGCGAAGAAGCAGCGATTTCAGCCGCTCGATCATAGCACCGAGGGTGGATTGCAATTCTGACGATCGGTCTTTCATTGTCAGCCGGTCCAGCTGACGCCAAAAGAGCTCGAACTCGAATCAGCTGCGGATCAACAGCCTCAAGAAGATGGATCCGCTCGCGGTTGTTCACCTTCAATTATACGCAGAAAATCCTTTATTCTCGATTATACTACCGCGGTATGAAGGGGTTGGTTTCAGCACAGATATTTTACGAAGAAAAATGGAGTAGATTATATATGCTGTTTTTCTTAATATCTCTGTAATTTTGTTGATAATTTCTCAAATAAGTGAAGATGATAATTTTATATAATAGGGTGCTAAAAAAGAAACATACATTAAGAAAATAGTTTCTGATGTGATTTAAACGAAGTCAATTCAATGTATGTATTTTCACTCGATTGACAATCGGAACACACAAGTGTTCTCGAAGAGCAGGCTCGAGCAAATAATACTTGAAATGATACTCTTCTCTCGTCGAAGGAGGAAAAAATTGCCATCAACTGCACAAATGTTTAATTACGGAGAAAGAAACATTTAGAAATTTAAATTGCGATATATGTAAAAATCGCACAGCAGATAAAATAATACTTATTCTTTATAGGATCATAAAAATTGTTTTCTTTCTCTCTTTTCTTTTCTTTAAAATTTTTTGCGAATTTTTTAGAAAGCACATTTCTATTATTAAAAAACTGTTTTTAGAAAGTTTTTGTGAAAATATTGATACAGTGAAACGTTTAATCTTCTCATTTGCGTACAATTAAGTAATATCTTGAAAATGAAATATCGATCCTATAAATTATTAACTTTATTAATCCTCCCTCATTCATTCGATATTTTTCAGTTACTAGTAATTACGCAAACGTCATGTTTATTAAGATTTCAGAAACATAATACATAATTAACTGATTGCTTTACTTATTATTTAGTAATATAGTACCATTTTAATAAAACGATATCATTACGTAATGACATTGTGCTATTTATTAACACAGTCTCGATAAATTATAATTTAGGAATTTATACTTTCAACAAGATATTAAATTTTGTCACCCTTGAAACTTTCAAGATTGGATAAAGTTCGCCATACCCAATGTAAAACGTAATTAACTTTGGGATAAAAGTTTAAATGAAGAAAGACGGGAAAATTATAATTGAAATATCGCTACAATCATTTTTGGATAGCTCGCTCTCGCAATATGATTGTCTGTATACCGAGACGTCTCCTTAATCTTGAGCTCTACTACTGAATCTATCCCACTCGGAGCTATGAGCTCGATAATCTTCGTGGCATTAGTATCCAGCTGTAATGGGCACTCTCGTTGGCGCTCTCTCGTTTTCTCGTAAACTTTCTGCGAACTCGGACTCGTCCAATCAACATCCACCGAGCTCGGTGTGATTTTTGCTCGAGAGGGACGACGACGTGGCTACATTGTTTGTACGAGCTGCTTTAAGACGTCTGCTCGGTTTGATAATAGGTTGCTCAGCTCGGCGGTGTGGGACTCATCCGTTAAACTGCGAAACTTCTGAATATGCTAATTTCACGGCTAGTTCTAATGTTTCCGAGAAAGTGGGTCGCGATGCGCGAAAGAGGAGAGGGCAGAATAAGATATGAGAGAGATAGAGAGAGACAAGAGAGGGGGAGAGAGAGAGAGTGAGAAAGTTCAACGTTAGTCAGTATGGTCAGGTAATTACCCAGCACCGAAGTACTTAATGAAGTATTCCAAAGGAGTGCGAGTAAATGACAAGGAAGGAAACCTGAGGAAACGGGAGTCCGTGGCGCGATCGTGACTTCGGCGCTTAAAACGGCGAGCTCATTTCGCGTCCCGCGAACGTAACGTAAATAACGTAAATAAATAATGAACAATCCGGTTTTAACGGTATTAAACAAACATTCATCGTAAAGCCGAGGACTTTAATCGCCGTACTCGGTATAATAAAAGTCCAATAAAGACTTTTGATTATCCAATATCTTGCGGTTTATAATACTCGTAAGCGCGATTTCTTCCTTATTTGAAACGGTGAAATTTTGATAGATCATTAATTTCTGTTAGACGATGAAAACTTTTGTAACTAGGATATTTTTAGATACATCGAAACTCTCTCTTACTGCCGATTTTATCTTTTGAATTTTCTGTTTGTGACGCGATAAGGAGAGAAAGGCCGTTTTAAAAATGTCGGCTGGTCAGCGAAATTTCGCAAATCAATTTCGCGATTCTTGCAATTGTGGGAAGCGATTGACGGAACGCAAAAATCTTTAGCTTGCAGTTACATTCACCGAGAGGAGAGAGATAATAAAAAAAAACCGCGTTCAAAGCGAAAGCTAGGAGTAATGCAGTCTTAAAGTGACGTGTGAACATACATAGTATATTATTTTGGCGAAAAATGTGCTTCATCTATTAAATATTATTATTTTATATTTTATTTATCAAATATTATTTTTTTACATACTTAAATGTATTATATACTATGTGTGTGTATTGAAATATCTCAAATTAAATTATTTAAAACAGTATAACTATACTACGGTATAACTAATTTATATTTATGTTCATTGTTAATTTAAAAAATCATTTCTTTGATTAAAGTCATTATTTATTTCTTATTAAAGAAAAGAACAGATAAAAAGTAAGTTATTTGTTAAGTAGGCTCATTAAGTATAATATTTTATTAAGTACATCAATTTTAATATATTAATCTTGTACTCTATATTATATAAGCACAGACTTGTGTTACGATCCATAAGTTTCTCGCATATTCATTAAACGTCTAAGAGTTCACGTTGTTGCGTAGCATAGAAAATCGAGTTGAGTTCTGACCCAGTTACAGTATATCTCTTTTGAAAGCACATCATCTTACTTTACTGACAAGACGCGTTTCACTTGTGTTACAATCGATACTGTCAGTAACAGTGATACCAGTCAGTATTTCTATTAACAACGTATAGCATATCGATCGGTTCCGCAAATCTGATTGCCTCACAGACCGGACAAGGGACAAGCATCTGTCTTGAGATCCGCGCATGATTAGATTACACTTCCTTGGTGATTATCGGGATGCGTCGTATCACATCGTGCGGTGAATGCGGCATCTGGCCGCGTCGAGTGGCTTTGCATCGCGTAACCCTATCATACATACGTCCGCGGAATTATTGAGCCGTTTGCCGGATTTCGCAGTCATAGCGCGAGAACTCCTTCCTTCCCTCGCCGCGGATACCGGGGAGATCGTGGCCGGGAATCGTTGTATCGATTCCGTCGTGGCCGGAATCGACGCGACAAGCCGGTCACGTATCACCGTGTGCGGCAACACGTATACGATCGATGCCATATTTTATGGTACGCGCGACATACCCGGGTCTCAGCAGCTTCCTGCTGGCTGTTGGGGGGGAATGCATGTCCCCACTGGGATACGTGATGTACAAGCCCGTAAAAGGATCTGTCAAGATTTTCGTGACTGTAGCAAGTGTGCGAGTGGTTTCGGTATCCTTAGCGTGCCTATTTACTCGTTAAGCCGATGCTCTGCCTGTGTGTGTATATGTATGAGCGTGCGTGCGTGTGCGAAGACATATGATGACTTCTTAGGGTGTTTGCGCTGTCAACTAGAGTCACGCATGATATCTTCCTCTTTAAATGAGACATTTATTACTTGAAAAAAAATTCCGAATGTGATTTGATATATAAATATACGTATAAAAATCTCATTTTTTTCAATATTCTGATATCGGGAAAGTTTCTAATTAACGTATCTATCAATGCAATTTAAGTATCTATTTTTGTGCACGATTGACGATTTTTCTGTTTGGCTTGGATTCTTTATAATGACTTCAATAATCAGTAATCTACCATGAAGAAGTAACTATCAAACTTTGTCTAATAGCATTCCGTGGTAATGCAGTTTGGATAAGTTTCTTACGTCTATTATTCATGATAACGTTTATCGAACGAAAGTTTCCAGCTGCGGATGATTCTAGGAGATTTATACACGTTCAACTGTCGGTGCGACTATAGCGTGCATAGCGTTTGATAGATAATATTTGTGGACATTATAACGATTGATTTTATGTGGAGAAACAAAGTGGATGTAATAAATTGAATAGCGCGTAATAATATCGCGTAATAATATCGCACCTTCCGGAGAATTAAATGCATTATTGAAATGTCTTTTAAGTAATATAATTTGCAAATAATATATGTACAAATTTTCGTATTTACATATTATTTAGATAAAAACAAATCCAGTATATATAATTATTATGCACATTATTTGCTAATATAATACCATGTGGTAAAATTATATTTGATAACATAATACCATCTGACTTGATTATAACATTTCTTTATTTTAAACGTAGAAGCCAATTAAACGTAAATAGCCAATGATTCGATTACGAAGTATCATGCTCGAATATCAAATGTCTCTTAAAGCTGGATGAGGCGAAGCCCGTTTTGCGAACAGACGTTATCGCGTGCGCACTTTGAGCCTGTTCGCCACGAAACCGGCTTTGAAATGCATTAAATTGGCGAGCGACGTATACAGTATGATTCAAGAGAAAAAGTCAATGAGTAAAGAGTTATTATGAGAAATAAAATTATGAAAAATAAAATTTACTATTCTTATTGTGCTTAATTCTGAATGATTACAGAAATAAAGCTGTTTATACAAAACTATTGTGAGTAGTAATAGAAAAATACGTATCGCAAAAATTACACATACAATAGTACTAATATTTAACATTTTTAAGCATTGGCACCTTTTGAATTCTATGAAATATAAAAATAATAAATTTATTTCGGTTTTACTAATACTCGCGAAATGCCAATGTCAGTAGATTTGTATACGAATATGTTGTTTCTCTGACGTCCTTGACGTTCCTGTATGCGAATGTCAGTATCTACAATGCGAGTGAGCGAACGTCTTGTTTCATTTATTCATTTTTCGTGTATCGGAGAAGATGAAAAACAAGAAAAGACGAGAGAAAGAGAGAGAAATGCTAGAATCTGCGCAGTTAACAACTCAATTTCAAAATTTCGATATTATTTAAAGAGTCTCGATTTTTCTTCAATAAAATTTTTATAAATTTTTACTAATAAATCGTTTAATATTATGTTTTGATATAAGAATTTTGGCGATTAGTACATACGTATACAGATTGGAAGGGAGATACAGAAAATACTACGAGAATTGTAATAATTGTTCCATTTCGATCAGCAGAGACCTTTCTTTCTCTCAGTCTGATTCCCAATAATCGAAATTATTATTTTATGAAATATTGAAGTTTCCTTTTGAATCGCCTTGTACCCTCGAAAGAGAGGTAGCGTAAGCCGATTACGTCATAATAGTGACCACGTAAAGGGACGTGTAAAAAGGCCGTACGAGAGCTACTCCCGGTTGTGGCGTGTCAGCCTGTCTTAAGTGGCTATTTCGGAATAAACGCGCGACGCGATGCAACCACCGGCATAAGGGATGGACGCGCACGTAATATCGCACGTGTGGAAATTGTTTCCCGATCAATCATTCGAATCGAATCTTTCTTCAGGCTTTCCGCGCCGTTGCGCGCAAAGCAGATTACAATCTCACCGCCTTTGCCCGCGCGAATTTCTCTCTCAACATCTATTGCCTTTGTTGAAATGGTCGCTCGAGTTTACTTTAGCGCTTGTTTTCTATTTGTAGAAGCGAATAGTTGCGAGACCACTTTTTTGTTTAAACTCTGGCATGTATGTATGTATCTTTGAGTGTAAACGCGGTATGAATATGTTCTTATCTGGGATTCATTTTATGGACAGAGTGGCTGTTATTTTATGGTGGAATTAATGCTATTCTAATAGATGCATTAAATGCATTATAATCGTATTTGTGTGTTGTTTTTTTTTAGTAATAATGATTATATTTTTTAAGTCATTTTTATAACAAGTAGAAAAATTAGCCAAACATAAAAACTTATACTATTATAGTCACTGAAAATTATAGAAAAAAGGTAATGAGAAAAGAATTTATGAATACTTTTTGATGCTTTATTATATTTGAACTTGAATCACAATTCCACTATAGCAAGTGAAAATTAAACACGCAGAGTTAAAAATACAATGAATATTTTAATATTTTCGACGATAAGACGAAAAAGAACGTTATATAATACAGGATAAACATAAGAAATTTAACAAGATGGTAGATGAATAAAGTGAGGCGAACGTAACTCATCTTCTCCGTCACTCCATTATAATTTGCAATTCATTATACGGAACTTCTCTATCTTCTCTTTCTCTCTCTCTCTCTCTCTCTCATGATTATACCTTACATACGTTAATTAATTATTAATAGAACCTTCAAGCTACATTGCAAGCTGCACAGGATTAATGTTACCCTATATATAGCAGCTGTGTAATTACTCTGATTTCGATACCTGCTACGTCAGATCACCTATTGATCACTGTTGTGCTACAGAATACCTCACTAACTTCGAATAGTCATTGCTGAATGTGTATAAACGTCACCCGACAACACGGATCTCTATACGTGTATCGGGATTGAAGGATTGCGTGCAATTGCGAGGAAACAATGCGACTTTCGAAAGAGTGAATAGGAAGAGAAAAGGAGTGGAGGCAATCAGTTGCTCGCAATCGACACGAATTCGCGCTGATCCAAACTACAAATATAAAGCTACATTATCGCCGGCATGTATCGCGACATTTTTTTTCTGTGATATCACGCAATCAGCTTGCGAGAATCGAATGCTGAAATATCGTGAATGCATATATATTGAAACAGAAAATTCACAAAAATTAGATAAATAACTAATAAAATCTAATATCAAATTTTTTTATAACTAGAACAACACACATTCGATCAGTCGCAAATTATTCGGGATCTTTGAAGTATTAGAGTAGAGTAACCTCGCAGTGGTTACAGTCCGTGATTAGTCAGACGCGCGGAGCTAAGCCGAATCGTGTACACCTGAGTTCGGTAATTTACGGCCAAGCTATTGTAACATTTATCGGCCAAGTACGTGACAATTTCGAGCAAACTCTGATTATTATTATTATATTCATAACCGAAGAAACGAGCGATCCTCTCGTTGTAATTTAAGAACAACACAAGCGCTATGCGTGCGCCATTCTTCGATTTTATGTTAAAAATAATATTAAAAAAAAATAAAGTTTGTTTAAACTCATCGATTAATAATTTTTTACAGAAATTAGCTGATTAAAGCGTTAATTTGCTAATTAAATTTTAAAATAATAATATATTAAAACATTAAAATAGTAATATATTGTAAATAAGTATGTTATAATCTTATTCTCGATTAATATTTTTTGACAGAATTCAGCTGATAACTGTCAAAAATATTAATCGAGTTTAAAGTATTACATATTACTTAAAACATATTATTATTTTAATTTTTATAACATATTATTTTAAAAATTAATTAGCAAATTAACATTTTAATCAGTTGATTTCTGTCAAAAAAATATTAATATAGCGAAAATTTGCTAATTAAATTTTAAAATAATATATAAAAATTAAAATAGTAATATATTGTAAATAGTATGTTATAATAGCGTAATTTTGAGATATTCGACACATACATATGTATATACTTAATTTGAATATTTTGTTTTCAGATCAATGTGTGCTGTGTACTACAACTCCGTTATTGCATCCGTATCGGTGAGTGAGAAATTGTTAATTAATAACATTTCTGTAGCGATAATAGGGGTATATAATATGTTGAAAATAACAATGTTTTAAATAATATGTTATAATATCTTATTCGAGATTAATATTTTTTGACAAAAATCGGCTGATAATTGTCAAAAATATTAATCGAATTAAAAATATTATAACATTCTAAAAGACATGTTAATTGTAAGTTGATTCTCGCAAGTATTGTTGCATCTTTTCCACGATGCTGATTGATTGTTTCGATTCGCATTGTGCGTTATATTTGTAGCATCGAGAGGCTGTCATCGCGAGGGTTAGTAGTTTAACAATTTGTTCAAAATAAAATAAAATAAAATAATGTTTTAAATAATATGTTATAATATACTCTTTAAATTCGATTAATATTTTTTGACAGAATTCAGCTGATAACTGTCAAAAATATTAATCGAGTTTAAAGTATTATAACATATTATTTAAAACTAATATTATTATTTTATTTAATTTTATTTTGAACAAACTGTCAAACTACTAACCCTCGCGATGACAGTCTCTCGATGATACGAATATAACGCACAACGCGAATCTTGACAGCCAATGAGCATCGCGGAAAAGCGACAACAATAAACTTTGATATATGCGAGGAGCGAGTATATCTCGACTTTATATATCTCTTTTAGAAAAGGATATTTATTAAATCCGTTGTCTTTCTTTCTTCCTTTCTTTATTTTCTTTATGTTTTATTATAACTAAGAATTCACCTCCTTAATTTTATTTTGGGATTAATTTTGAGTATATGTTTGCAAGTTTATTTTTTGGTAAATATGCCAAATATTTATATTCTATTTTTAGTGCAACTTGGATGAACATTTCTTTTGTTGTAAAAATAAATTCATTTTATTATGAAATACTAGATTTTTCAAATATCTTCAAAATACGAGTGTAGCATACAATTCTAGCGGAAGTTCTTTGTGAGAGCGTTTTTTTGCGAACATTTTTACCGTGAAAGGTGCGTAGTGTACGAACCCTTGAACTTTCCATCCTCGTTATTTCGACAAAAGGCCGCTTTTCGAAACTTTCCAGGACCGCGAGTACGTAGAGGGATTTCGATAAGAAAATTTATCCGTCGCAGAAATGATGGAGACGAAAAAGTTTAAATTCAGCCCGCTAAACTCCGATCCGCGCGCGCGCGCGCGAGATCGAATCATTTGTTTCGGAATTGATGACGGCACACGAGAAAAGAGCCAAAAATCGATAGCGGTGCCGGGAATATGCGCAACCGGGGTCGGCCTGGCCCGCCCGGCTTTATCTTCCGACCGCGTTGCTGCATTCTGTTATTATCGGCGCCAGTTTTTCAAGCCGCGGCATACCGCCGCTCGCCCAGTTCGACATTTTCGTTTGACAGGCCCGTATCGCGCGTCCGGCGAAAAAAAGGCCGGACTATGCGCATCGACGCGGTCGCCCATGCTTCACCACCGCAAATCGCGTCGCCGCGTATTTTCGACGACGCTCGCGGCCACCGAAAAACGTGCCGCGGTGTTGCGTCGCGGTCGAGTCAAATTTAAAAAAGAACGAAAGAAAAGGAAAAAATCGCATTCCCGACGCCCTGCGCCAAGAGAGAGAGAGAATGCGAATGAGTGGCGGCGAGGCGACGCTCGTATTTTCCCGGTTTCGGAGCGGACGTGTAAAAGCATGTAACACCTAGCCGCGCACACTTTTGTGTTTGGTCAGCACGCTTCTATCTCTCGAACGGAAATTTGAGAGTGCGCGTGACAAAAGATTTGGTAACACGAGAAGTTGCAGAAGTGCGATAACATTACGGTATTGTTAATACATCTTGTACTATCGATCTTTTTATAACACAAATATGTTGATATTTTTTTCGCCTGGATTATTCTTCAAATCCCCCGCATATTCTGTCATAGGAAATCCTCCCTTGTTATTATATTTTAACAAATTTTTATTTTTGTCTCCTGAAATAATTTTTTTTGTGCTGTCTAATATTTAGCATATATCTCCGTTCAAAAATTAATTTAAAAAATGGAGTAATTGTTAATAATGATGATTAAGATCAATTTTACAGAAAAGACGCGTGCCGAATAGATACTTGTATTCAATGTATCTACTATCCATTTTCTCCGGCGCGGACGACGTTGGTACATAGACTGTACTCTGTATAGACACAGCTTCACCCAAGCATCCAGGAAATGCTAATATTAACACTGGTTCAGTGAATAGAACATGCAATTTAATAAGAGCCAATTGCAACTTTTTATAGCGAATTGCCGATACTTGTAGTGGGAGCGTGCTTTAAATTATTCAACATATTATCTTCTTTACTACCGGTATTTTTATATAGAGAAGATTTTATATTACCTTTGATTGAGCAAATTTAGATGCTTCTGAATAAGTAATAATAATAATAATAATATTGGCGATGAATTAGAATTAAATTGCTTTCATATTTGCACGAAACCGATTTCATTAAATGCTACGTACATTTCAGGTAAAGCAATTCACATTTATTTTTTAACTAATACAGAACGTTTTCTGGTATATATTCTTGTATATATTCTTATTGATGATATACAATAAGAATATATGTGATAAATTATATATTTCTCGCTCTTTTTAATTTTTCTTTTTCTTTAAATAATTAAATTTAATATTAAAATAAAATATGAAAAATTATTTACTATATGTAAAATATACATGCTCTTTTTTACATAAAAAAACAAAGTTTAATCTGCCTTATAATTTAGAAATGCTGAATTACGCATATCTTTCTGGAAAATATTGCTGAATAAAATAAATTTTATTTTCTCAACAAAATTTCGTAAATTAATAGAACCAAAAAATACACGTACATATACATTGTTTACAACGCGTCGCTTGACAGCTTCAAGTTAGTCGCTGAATATTGGAGTGGGGATACTACATAACAATAGGAGGCCTAAAGTTTAATTCAGTTGTCGATCTTTGAGGAAGACCCAAATAAAAGTGATATATTAATCAATACTCTGCTACGATAACATCGATAATACAAGAAGTATTCATATACACTTTATATATTGTGAGCTAGTATGAATAATGTCTCGTACTGGTTTTAACATATTTATAGATTTAAATAATACTTGCATATATTTATTTATATACAAAAATGTGTAAGCGTGTAAAAATTGTAACTCACGCGATCTGAGATTGAAAGATACATATTCATCGTTAAAATACTCGTTTGACATTTTCTTTCATCACATATACTTGATAGTCAGCGATTCGAGATGCAGAGATTAACTATAGTGCCCCAGGTGGTGCGAAACTTTTCTCGATATGTGTGCGGATTCATGATTACGATGGCAACATATCGTTCGCGTGCGCCAACGACGTATTGCGTGACGTTTCGCGGAGAGACGCGGTGAAACCGCGATATATGGCGTCGCGCTTTTCCTTCGCCGAACAAAGTGTCAAAAGCAGGGGAACGACCCTAATTGAATCGTCTAGCGAGCGCGTAACCTCCGGGGACAAAAGTTCACGGTGCAGCGGTGTGCGTAACACATCGCGGTTAAGTATACCGCAACAAGTTCGTAAAGACAACGACAAGCGTCGCGACCTCAACAAGGTCGGGTGCTCTCTGATACGAGTGTAACGATCACATACATTGCGCGCTTTACGTGCCGACGTATGTGGAGAAAAATAAAATATATATCTGCATCGAGAAAAGAAGAAGTTTTAGTAAAAATATATAAAATGTATATAAATATTAATGAAGCTGTCCCCCTACAATCTCTACTGAAAAATTTATTAGCAAATTTGACTATACGCGCTCTGATGTATAAAATCATCATATATTACATTATAGCAAAAACATGTGACACATAACGCCCGCTTTAGATAATCTATAATACAGAATCTACATACTTATATTTTATGTATTGCACATTCTATGTAATGTATATATATGTACATGTGCTCGATATATTTCTTCAAATATTTTTTGTATTATATCATATATAAAATTGTTAACAACATTCTCGAATTTTGTCGCGGATTGACGATTTTCATATCGATTGACAGATCGTCTAAAGTGGGCTTAAGAGATTTAAACAATAAGAAGCTTAACATACTGACATTTTGTTTGCAAAATTTACATCATCTATTCATTTTAACGATGAAAAGTTTTTTTTTTTTATATAATATGCAGCGTATGTCAAATTTAAATGTATACGATTTTTTTTCAAAAAGATAAATTAATATTTTTTTTAATTTAGAAAATTGACATAATCTTGTAAATTTAGATTGACTGATAACGATGCGCCGATTAATCATGCAGTTCCCTTTAATTAGAAAGCTTTTTTTACAAAATCTTTTTTATGAAATTTTACTCACGTCTGTAACCGCGAAGACATGTCAGTATTTCCAGCCTAATTGATCCGCTTCGCACGAGTGTGGTGCACGGATTGTTTTCCCTCGGGCGAAAATTTCCGTTTCGCGTTTACGTAAAAGCGAGTTCGTACATAAGGGAGCCGGCAACGAGTTTGTAAAGCATGCTTGTGTGTTACGCACACGTAACCACTGGCGGATTCAACGGGATGGAATTATTGGCATGCTAGACGGAAAACTGACAAAACTCGAAGCGAAATTCGATGAAGCGAATATTGAGCAGAACACAACGAATAAGAAAAAGACGAAGATAAACGTCGAGAGATCCCTCGTAGGATAGTGTGGAAAGAGGTTTTGCTTGAAAAGTTTCCGAATTATTGATATTTATTATCAGTTCATAATAACATATATTCAGGTTATGCGTACAAAATCAGCAAATTTTACTCCAAAATCTTCGGAGCAATATGTACGAAAATAATGATTAAGTGCACAACGCGATCTGATTTCAATTTAACTTATATATTAATAATTTGGCCGATAAAAAAATTAGCTCGAGGTAGTTTAGCGAATATATAATTATCTCGATTTGTGTTAATATTTTTTTTTTAATTTTATGAGATATTAGATCAGTTTTGTCGAATGAATATGTGCTGAATACGCTGCTTTCTTTTTTTGGTGCAGTTTTATTCCACTGTGCTTTCCTGAATTTTCCGATATAAGGCAACAACTAAACAAGCCGCTACAGTTGATAATTAAAATCGTCGAGCCAGTAAAAAATACGTCCGACGCGAACAAAATCGTAGGAATTTTTTGCTATGAATAGCTTACGGCAAAAATACATATACATATATGCTCGTTTCGCTCCAATGAGCGAAACAATTTTATACGAAATTACGTGAAAAACATATATTTTATAAAATTAACGATATTTTATATAATTGACGCGAAACTTGGGATTTACATATTATGATAAAGTTAAAAATGTTGAAATTGTGCAGATTTATGGTAAAGCAGATTTCCAATAAAAATGTCAATTTTGACATAGTTGTAAAATTTTTTAATACAGAAAATGATTTTTGTTGATTGGCTTTTATAGTAATTCTATATGTTTATTTTAGTTTGCTGAATGCAAAATAATTTTCAGAAATATCATTAGAGTCTTGTCCGACGAAAAGGAATTTTCTTAGAAAATTCTGCTTACATAGATCACGTACATTGGAAAAACGGACTCGTTCGGTACATCCTATGATGCATCAAATCCTAGCGCAAGTATTGACTACGTGACTGGGCACATTATGAGCGTGTTTTGATGCAGGAGCACGACGATACTAGCACCGATTACATCGTATATTAGCGATAAATATATTGGGACAATATTCTTGATAATAACGTACTTCAATAATAGCACGCTTATGATGTGTTTAAAAGGGCTATTTATCAATCGAGAATAAAACCAATTAACAACGAAGACTTTAGTAAGGTTCTTAATATGAAATATATATTTAATCTAATTATTTCAACAGGCTAGAAAGAGAGCCAGACGCGGACGGTACTGCGTTAATTTCAAAGAAAATTAATTTTTCATAGGGGGCACAAATTTTCTTTGGTGCGATGCCCACTTAATCCCTATATTTTTCCCGCCTACGCTTCTTTAGGGGAGTTTGAGAGATTTATTAAAATAAAATCTTAAATTGAAATTTATTTAATTACTTTGGTATCGCACCAAAGAAAATTTGTGCCTTGTGCATAATTAATTAATTTCAATAAAAAGTTTATTTTCTTTGAAATTGACGCATTACCATCTGCGTCTTTTTCTAGCTCGAAAACCAATTAAATTTACTGACACTATTAATGCAAAATATAGATACTAATATATATAACGTAAAATGATACTATTAATTATAGAATCCTTTAAAATTTAGTTATTGTGTTATTTATTTTTATACAATGTGTTTTGTACGTTAACAAAGATTATATTAAAATAATAAAATAGATCCTTCTGATGTGACTGTGATAAGTCATAAAGAATAATTTAAAGAGAGAATGTTTATCGTAAACATAATCATTTTTTAAAAGTCTTGATAAAATAGATATCCATTGCTTTGATTATAATATCTTCGTTAAAATTTCATATTTATATATGTGTCAAAATTAAACCTAGAAAGGAATAAATTTAAACGAAAGTTCGCAAGCACAAGTAAAAAAGATAGAAAATATCGATAGGGGAGATCGTGATTGGTTGTTCACCCGTTAATTTTGCCGTTGAAAAAGGATGAGAAAATGAACGGAGAGAAGCGGGAGCGCGCTTTAATTCGAGTCACAGCGAATGAAGCAGCGAATCTGGTGGGTTGATGGTTACATTCGACCACGAGGAATCGGATCCGACTTAATGAAAGGTCGAAGGAGGATAGAGACGCTGACGTGGCGCACGTCTCCGGGTGCAGTTATCGTCTTTACATGACTTTACCAATTTAGGATGTCTCTATCTCTAATTTCTGAAACGATGAATTTTAAATTAAAAAAACCAGTGACATTTATATAGCAATTAAGAATATCTATAGTATATTTCAAGCTGTGTTTTAAGAAAAAGTGAGAAAGAGTTAGTGGTTTTCCGCGAAAAATGTATTTCTACATTATTCTCTTCTTTTTAAGCCGCATTAAAAAAAATATCAATATAGAATTGATCAGTATGAATATATTTTTGCCAGTCTTGTATATTTTATAATGCGTTATAACGTAGTTATCTCTCTCGGAAAAAGTTGAAAGTTCTTCCGCTGAATCATGTTCAATCTTCGCGGACTTACAGACAGTATCGTGCATCGCTTTACAGAAAAAAAACCTTCTCTTTTGGAGTTTAGATAATAAAGTAACGTTACGTCGCGTTTATCATAATTAATAGTCGGTAGAATCGTAGCATAGTAAGAGGACAAGGCAGTGATTAATATCGGCCGCCCGGTAACTTGGCGTTGATCTCGTGACAACGGCTCTGCGAAGCGTGCAGCGGTTTCCGGTGAACAACTTTGGCTGGCCGCGGATCTTTCGTCGTTTGACGGATCTGTCTCTCACCCTCTCTCCCTCTCTTTCTTCTCGCCCCCGTGGAATGGTCTCGAGAATAGAGAACAGACAGACATCCGCACTGATGCCCGACAATGCGGAATATCTCTCGTCCCGAAGATAATTACATCCCTCTCTGTCGTATT
Organism: Prenolepis imparis; assembly: GCF_030444845.1. Classification (NCBI taxonomy): domain Eukaryota; kingdom Metazoa; phylum Arthropoda; class Insecta; order Hymenoptera; family Formicidae; genus Prenolepis; species Prenolepis imparis. The sequence goes on along the minus strand of NW_028141162.1, from coordinate 14,135,178 downwards.
ATTGTCCGCGCTGGTCCATTGTTACCTGGCCTACGGTGATACAATAGTTCTCGGCGTGGTGTATCAGGCCGTGTTCCATTGTCCCATAATTTACGCCGCGATTTTACGACTCTTCCACGCAGCGGAACCGTCTCCGTGGAATCGAGCTGTAAACAGTGGCGACGTCTCGATTACACGCGTCGGAAGGATCGTAAATCACGCTGGTCTTAGTTTTCCCGAGGCGTAAAATGAGTTTCGCGTTTGTCCTCGGGATCGCCGGGAAAATCGGGACGGTATCTTTATCAAGCGCTTCGCAATCTATGAGGTAAAGGGGAACACACAGGGATACTCTCTTCATTATTACTTCACACGACACATACTACACAGACGAAAAAAATACCAGTAAATCACTTAAACGATATTTTCGCGGAGGAATCGAATTATTGTACCGTGAAATCGTGCGCGCGCGATAATATGTTTGCGGAGCAACGGAATATTTTTGCGGAAACAAAAAGATTTTTACTTCGCACTCCATCGACTTCGCGTTCTTTCTCGTAAGGCAGCTGGGACAATATTAATATACGATATCGCGACGTCGTCGCAGAGAAGTTTCTCCGCGAATCGGTGACACGGAAAGAATATGGAAGAGAAAAAGGGCGAGAGCCATATTTCACCTCGTATTTGCTGTCGATATGGAAACATACTAGCGACGTGTGTAACATTGTGCGCACAAAAGGCACCGAAAAATCTCCCTACGTACGTTCAGGCTGCTGAAATTTCGAGGGAGAGAGCAGCGCTTCGCTGCAAGATTTATCTACATCTGGTAGAGATGCGTTTCATCCGGCGTGAAACATGTTGTAGCAAAGCAACACGTAACTCACGTGGCTGCTTGAAGGGTGTATCGTGCTTTAAACTTGTTTTTATCGAATTGTAGTTGAATTTTTGACACGAATTAAGTCTTCGCGCTATGTGATTGCAGAACCGGGAAGCACTTCAATCCGAATGCACTTTAACTAAGTGCGTTCATTCCCTTAATATTTCCGCGATTCGACTTTTTATTTAACATATTAGCGCATAATTCTCCAAAATTATTTCCGCGCGCAAAATAAACTTTTTATTTTTTATTGTCGATTTTTGAAAATAATCTGGAGAAACGACTTTCTCTATTGTTGTTGAAGATTTGTCATTTTTAACATAACTAGAACAACACAAGCGCGCGGTACGCGCGCGCCATATTCAATTTTATGTTAAAAAAGAATGTTTTAAATAATATATTATAATACTTTAAACACGATTAATATTTTTGACAGTTACCAGCTGATATCTGTCAAAAAATATTAATCGAGAATAAGGTATTATAATATATTATTTACAAACATATTACTATTTTAATTTTTTAACATATTATTATTTTAAAAATTAATTAGCAAATTAACACTTTAATTTTTAATTAGCTGATTTTTGTCAAAAAATATTAATAAAGCAAAAATAGTCTAGCTTACATATACATATTAAATTTTTAAAATTATTAATTTTTAAATTTAAATTAAAACAAAATTAAAATAGTAATATGTTGTAAATAATATGTTATAATACTTAAATAATAATATGGTAAAAATTTAAAATGGTTATATGTTGTAAATAATATGTTAAAATACCTTATTCTCAATTAATATTTTTTGACAGAAATCAGCTGATAACTGTCAAAAATATTAATCGTGTTTAAAGTATTATAACATATTATTTAAAACATTATTTTAATTTTTATAACATTATTATTTAAAAAATTAATTAGCAAATTAACGCTATAATCAGCTGATTTCTATCAAGAAATATTAATAAAGCGAAAATTTGCTAATTAAATATTCTAGCTTACATATTTATATTTATATTGTGTATGTTATAATTTGCTAATTAAATTTTAAAATAATAATATGGTAAAAGTTATAAAATAGTAATATGTTGTAAATAATATGTTATAATACCTTATTCTCGATTAATATTTTTTCTTTCTAAAGCTATATCTTTTCGAACGAATCTCCTTCGAGTTTTAATTAATTAATATTATTATAATATTAAGTCATGTATATAATATCGCGCGCGCGCTATTAAGATTAATTATAAGATTAATTAAAAATATTAATCGCGGATATGGTATATTATAATATATTATTTACAACTTATTACTTATTACTGTTTCAATATTTTTAACATATTATTATTTTAAAATTTAATTAGCAAATTAACGCTTTAATCAGCTAATTTCTGTCAAAAAATATTAATAAAGCGTTAACTTGCTAATTAAATTTTAAAATAATAATATGTTAAAAATATTAAAATATGTAGTAATAAGTTGTAAATAATATGTTATAATACTTTAAATTCGATTAATATTTTTTGACAGAAATCAGCCGATAACTGTCAAAAATATTAATCGAGTTTAAAGTATTATAATATATTATTTAAAAAATATATTATTTAATTTTATTTTATTTTAAACTGTCAAACTGCTAACCCTTGCGATGACAGCCTCTCGATACTAAGAACGCACAAATCGAGTTAATCAGCATCGCGGAAAAGAGGCAACAATACTTGCGAGAATCGACTTAACATGCTTTTTTTAGAGAGGGGCACAGAAGATATAGAAATGATCCGATGATGATACAATAAATCCTTATATAGCGTGGTAAAAAAATTGCTACAGGCCTCGTTATAATGCGATTAATTATCCTTATACAACGCAATAAAAAAATTTTAAATTTTGCGAAAACTTTTGCATTTCTTTTATAATAACATTTTCGACTTTTACATACAACTCATGAGTATCGTATAACGCGAAATCATATAAGGTGGAACATATTTTCCGTGTAGCCCCCATTATACGGGCGCTCAGTGTACCTATTCGTTCAACTTGAGAGAGAAGCGTACTTTTGAAAAATAATATTTTTCATGAATGTTATCAAGGATACAATGGATCTGAAACAATGACATAAACTCGATTCCAATTAAATTTTTCTAGAGATCTACCAGAGAAAAGTTTTCAATTGTAAGGTTTTCTCTCTTTCTCTATTTCAGGAACATTATCACATAGTATTCTTTTAAACATATTTCAGACTATCAATCTTACAATCTTGTTGCCCATACGTATTCCAAGCGTTATATGTTATCTATTCAAGATCAATTTTTTATTTTATAAAGAGATAATATTTTTGAAAAGATGTAAATTTTTTTCTGTCTTTCTCTCTCTCTCTCTCTTTTTGAAAATATATTATGTTTGTTTTCTCATTTTTAAGTCCTTTAAATGTCGAGCTACTAGTGCTTTAGATTGTTGGGCCTCTCGAGAGAGTATTTATTTGACTTCGAAATATAATATTACAAATTTAATTATTTAACCGCGCAGGATTATACTTAAATATTTTTAATATTTCATTTATAATGGCAATATGAAAATAAAGACATATTTTTCGACACAGAAAAGTCTGCCTTTCTATGCGATGCGCAACAAAGGATAGACGTAAGCGAAGAAGTTGTAGATCACGGATAACATGAGAGAATGAGAAAATTTAATCTGTTCTTTTCTGCTGTCTTTTTAGCGAACTTTTGTTAACATGATAGCACGAACAAAGCATAATATCTTGAGACAAAAATTCGAAGCAATAATTAATAATAAAATTCTTATTTTGTTATATTTGAAGTATGCGAAAAGCGACATTGTTTAAAAGATAGATAATTTCAAGATAAAATAATTAATAATATGATGGAAAAATTAAAAGAGAGATAAGGATGTAGAATCGATTGCATGTGTATCAATCGCAGTAGTTATTCCAGATCTTCCATTGAAAATCCTTTACGATAGAAAAAGGAAGCAGTAACTTTCGCTGAAATCTTTGCACGAATTCACGCGGAAAATTTAAGAAAAACAAGTGCGACGATGCGCGCACACACAGTATTGCTTTTTTCTTGTTTAGCAAAAACACGGATCGAGAGAGTTTCGCGTGACAGGGAAAAGCCGTATGCATGGCGCGGCGGTTGCTTTTATATACACACGCAATTCGAGTGGAATCTCTACGCGATTAACTCTCTCTCGAAACGAGCGGGGTAGTAAAGGGGGTTGGAAGGACGCGCCTTTCACGAGCCCATTATCTCGAGTCATCCGTATCCGACGACAAAGGGCCGTCCCGATGCCGGAAATTAAAGAGCCTGTCGACGGGCGGTCAAAAGACATCGTGAGGGTAGAGAGGCAGAATTCAGTCCGTGATTTCGCTAATAAGGCTTCGCCAGCGAAGTACATACCGCCCCCCGGGATCTTATCAGAACTTGCGAGGTTCCAGGATGATCGAGCGGTTTCGAATTACACTTTCCTCTTCCCTCCCCCGCGATATTGATTGGGGTTGGTCTATAAATAATCGTTGTTCATCGCGATTTGCAATCTATCGATGTGACCGATGTCAATCGATAGTGATCGCGTCTTTGTTCTTCTGTCGGAACACAATGATTCTCCCTCGGTCGATTGTCTGCTATTAACGATTATAAGGGAGACCGAACCGTAAAGGGTAGATTTTCTTGCGCAACATCTCTTGCGCATCTTTATTTCGGAGAAAAGGGATCCCGTTTGTCTCTTCTCGCGAAAACGGAATAGAGAGGTATACCTTTTTGACTCTTCGGTTACTCTTTAGAGAGAGCCGGCTTTTGTTTGCCATAAAATGACGTTTAAAGTAAATGAGTTCTTCAGCCGATGTTCTTAGACGAATGATAAATAACGACGTTTGAGGGAGTAAACTCTTTTGATGAAGTATCCATAGAGGTTTGATAATATAATAAAGTTGCGTGGCTACGAAATATTAATTAATAGCAAGTTTTGATAAGGAAGAATATTTATATATATTCTGTAATCTTGATAACAATTTATTTTTAGTTAGGGAGAAGATTAGAATTCAAACGGTGCGCTGTTTCTTTTGTTATGTATAAAGCGCTAAAGTCGTTTCATTAAAATGCATCCCGTGCATGGTTTACCGATCGCCATAGTTAAATTAAACATTAAATCTTGATGCAACGCGCATAAGTTTATTAAAATTAAATTAAATTAAATTCCAATACATCATTGTATAAAATTCTACAAATGGAGCGAGAAGATAATTATTTTATTCGTAAGATATTTTCTGTGAATTGTGAGATAAAAATTTTTCGCTATGCGATTTATTATTATCTAACGAAAAAGAGGAAACATGATGCACGTGTGCAAAAAATACACATTCAACACATCTGTCGCAAAATCGAAACTTGATATTATACAATGTCTTTATAGAGAGTATCTGAAATAATAATTTAATTCTGGGAGAGAGAGCGTATATTGTATATTACGTTATGAATAGAAATAAGAGCCAAAACATCATAAAGATTTTGAAGTCGAGAAATGCTTTATTAACGCGTTCCATGAAATATACTCTTTTCCGAATGGATTAGAATTTCAGTAGTCTTTATAATTTTCATAATCAACAAGAAGTATTATAAATAAAATATGGCAATAATAATGCACATATATAAATATTATATGTAAATATGTATGAATTATATTTATTAAGAAAAGAATGCTTAATGTGGCTCCTTATTGAAGTAAAAGTAAGAATAAAAATCTTGTATTATAATTAAAAATCTTTAGAAATTACCAAGAAAATTACGTGCGAAATAAAATAATAAATTTTGACGATGTCTGCGAGTACGTTGGGAAATATCGAAATTTTCTTACTTTCGAGGGTTTTGTCGATTTAAGTAAATTTTTCATGATAACGGCCCAACCTTAACGAATACATTTCGCCCATTATAACCCGCGGCACGAAGCGTAAGAACGGCACTTTCAGATCGGATACAATGGTCTATCGTATAGGCGTGCCGTGTCTGCAAAACGAGTTTTCAACTCGCTCTCGAACTCGTTTTCATAGTATATTACATTATAGTATAACTCCCCCATATATCTGTGCGCGCATCTAGCCTCTCATTAATTTTATTATTCATTTTATTATTATCGCAATCCCATAAATCAGAATTAATTTTATTTTCCATTTTCTTATACGATACATTTTGTTTATCTAGCTTCAGTACTTACCGTTTTTTTACTCAGATATATTTTATTTACCAATAAAACGATATTTCGATAAAATAGGATACTAAACGCCTAATTCTCGAAAACGCTCATTACATGAAAAAAATAATTATGCAACATTTATTATGAATTTTAAAAGAGACAGCAATAGGCTTGAATTTTTAAATCTCGGATATATATGAAAAAATATTTTTCTCAAGGATTGCTTTCACTATATTTAACTATAACTTCATAGTGATCTCAGGTGGATACCAAACATGTCAAAGGAAAGCCAGCGTTGGCGGGATTTCATAAACAATTATACGATAGGGAGAATTATTCGCCTAATGAGGGAAAACGCGCACGCGAGGAAAGCTTCTTTAGATCGTTTTTCGTTGCCGTCGAAGTTTTCGATGCCGCGAGAAGTTCGATACTCGCCTGCAATCTCGCATTAAAAGTTCAGCGACGCGTTAGAGCGTAACTCTAACCCGCTACATTATAATACATTAGTCGACAGGAGAAAATGTAAATGGCGGGCTGCATGCGTGTACGCGGCGGCGGCATCTTCGACGCGTCGGAGAATCCATTAAAAGTCGGGCCATAAAAAGGGAGCAGCGCGAACTTTGCCGAGTTGTTGTAGCTTCTACTCAAGAGGCATTGCGCATGTTGTAAGAATGAAGAGATCAAGCTGTAATGTATTATTTACTACTCTTGCTCGTGTCAACTACATTAACTTTACGAGTTTAATTCTCGGCAGCTTATAAATGCTTGAGAACGATTTGAAATAGTAATACGTGGATGTAAAATTATGTTATTCCAGAAATATAAAATAAAAAATTTGTTATCAAGTAATTATTTTTTAAATATAATTTTTGTAAGTGGCAAAATACACCATGCATTGCTCATGTAGCCTCCAGCTTCAGTAATTATCAAATATAAATAAATATTAGTAAAAAGAGAGAGAGAGAGAGAAATTAATTTATATGATCTCCTATACATGAACACGCAGATTTAATTAATGTTAAGAATGACATGTCATTGTTTAATATGTATTCATTCAAGGAGCTTATCTGTCAAAAGTTCGAGATATTCAGAATTTGTGAACACATAGATTCTTCAAGATTAAACATAGTAGATTCTTAGATTTGATGTAGAATCGCAGATCATAGAAGAAAATGAAAACAAATTTGATCTCAAGATTTCGAAGGTAGAATAGCAAATTTAACTGTAAATGCGGATAAAATTCGATCGTTAATCTATCTGTAGCTTTATGAAACAATCTAAATGAGGCGCGAAAGCGATTAACATTCACGTTATGAATATAACGCGACGATTGCGTATGACAATGTGACACGGCATAGCAACTCGCCTCTTTTGGCCGCGGATTATTCGCGATGTTCGATTATGCTCGACAGGATTCGCGAAACGTATTGAAAGTCCAACGAACCATTGTGCGATCCTGATGACATTGCTGGCCGATTACAATGTTCTGTCAGCGATTTTCGGGCCACCATTAACCCGGCGGAAAGTCCGCGCCGCTGTTAACACGGTTGGATGAATCAGGCGGCGCGTCAAACGCAGATCGTACAAGTATGGCAAACACGTTCGTCGCGTGTGCGCGCTCGCCTCCGTAATTGAATTAGCGAACAAGCCACTGTAGTCCATATGTCGAATGATGATCCCGAACGATCGTTGAATGCGTCAACGCGGCCGCGCTGCTACGCACACGACATCATATTTCAGTTATGGCGGATTAATCATGCTCCCTTTGTATCGTTAAAATGTTTTAGATTACCAAACTCGCACAATGCCACGTTCGGATCGCGAATACTTTGTTATCTTTCCTCCCTTTACTTTTTATTTGAGGCACAAGGAATTACGTTTGGAGAGAGCGTGCAATTTATAATCGTTACTTAAATCTCGTTTCATAAAAGATATATACATATATGAAAGAAAATTGAATAAAATTTTGTGTGTGTGTGTGTGATAATGTATTAAATAATTCTGAAAGTCAAAGAGAAAGAGAGCGAGGCAGCAGTAATTTTCACAGCAGTTTTGTGATAATTTTAGAGAATTTTCATTTAATTTACGCAAATAAATGAACCTTTACGTGCGAGTTAAACTATGATTGTTGAAAATGAATGGAAGGATAAATATAGATACATAATATAATATCAAGATCGAGATGTTATTACGGTTACAATGGTAGTAAAAATTCAAATACAATTGAAGCGCTTCCAACGCACTCGATGCAAAATAAATTCTTAATTACTTTAAAATGTTTTCCATCAGTGTTTGATTGAATAGATTGAAACGATTTGAAACAAACGGCGGGATCCAGGGAGACAAAACTTGTGCATTAAAAGTCATTGAGTTCTCTTTACACGATATTAACGGTGCATATAATATTTATTAGATGAATAATTAATAATCTCTTTGGATTTTAATATCGGATATTTGGCACAAACTTACAAATATTTGCGACGCATAATAACGGATTATTATTATTGCAAATTATAAAAGAAAATAAATGCGACAAATAAATAAGACAAAAAATTTATGAAACACAATTTAAATTGATATAAATAAAATCAGTATAATTCACATTTATATGCATATGAAATACACGGTATTGCATATTATATAGATTTACTCTTCGAGATGGCAGGCGAGTTTGGTCAAAATGCAAAGATATGAAAAAGACGTGAAGTAAGTTCTACATTTCATAAAAGTACATACGAATTTCTTGCTTCCTAACATCGCTAGCAGTGTAAAACGCCTTACGGTAAATTTTCACCACTCCGGACTGCTGTGTGCACAAGTGCAAACGATTGTGCAGACATGCATGCGCAAAGACGCGCTTGCAGGATATCTCGAAGATGTTGATTTATGTTCTTTCTCCCACATGGGCGGAATGCAGAATTTAAGATAAAGCGCAAACGGATTTCGAATAAATCTTTGCTTTAAGGGCGCATGTCAAGGATGTGTTTTTTATTCATATTTTATATGCCTAGGATTTTAAGTATATAAAATTTATATGTAATTAATAAAAAATTATATAATTTATTTTTATTTATTAATCTCTCTCTCTCTCTCTCTCTCTCTCTCTCTCTCTCTCTCTCTCTCTCTCGTGAATCTAATTAATTATTTATATCAAGGACTCTGTCTTAAATCTTACTACAAACGCGATACTTTATTACTGCGATGACAAATCGTGAAACAACATACACTTGCGTGATTCTAAAGATAATAGGATCCACCATAAAGAGAAGAAAAGATAAAGAGAGAGAAACGGGCGTTAATTTCGAGGCGGAAGTTGTATAATCGGCGGACCATGGTGGACGAAAAGTTTCCACAGCCAACCATGTGGTTTTCTCTCAGGAAACTTTCCAATTTCGCGACGTCGCGGGGACGAACGGTTCGCGGCATGTGCTACATCCTCTAGGACTCTGCGATACATCCTGCCGAGCTTAATCCTAGTTTTCTCCGTGCCCCGTCGCGCTTTCTCCGAACGGGGTAGGATTCCCTCGATGCATCCCGTCGCGTCCGAGGCCGTCGTTGCAGCATCCGGGCGTCCTTCGTGATATTGGCTGTATATCACGATTATACTCGGAAGGCGGCCGTCTGATACCGTCGAGTTCGCTATGGCGCTACGTATCGTCCTTGACGGTTTTATGCATGCCGTTAGCAGCGATGGTCCATTTTCCTCGCCCGCGATCCTTCCTCCACCGGGGATCGAAGAATGTTTCTTATCGCGACGATGCACCGCGCGTTCCACGATTCATTCCTGATCTCCAATTTCGATCATATTATTATGTTGCGAGTCGACTCGCGCGGAAAATCGCGGTAGTTCGTCCGGAAAAAGTCTTAGAATCGATACCACTGCATGAAAAATAATCGTCTAAATATCATTATTTATTTTCTTCTCTCTCATTTATGTGTAATTATAATTTAGAGATCTGAAAATTTTGTTCAACAATTTAAATTACATATTGATATCAATGTTTTAAAATAATAATTATTTTTATTATATGTTATGTCGAATTTTATTGAGAAGCTTAATTTGAGTTATAATAATTTAAAAAAAAGATATTGTAATAAACGCGCGATGTTGTTTTTTAATAAGCAAGTGAGAAAAGGCAGATATAATACGATATATATTTTTTTCTCATTCTAAACAAGTAATACTAAAATAATGTTTTTAAGTTCAAAATGACATAAAAATTAATGCTTTTCTATTGAAAAACGGAGTTTCCTAAAAAGTATGTAGTCAAGTTTTGGTACTGTTTATATGCCGCGTTATTCAGGTAGCGATTCAACAACGTTATTCAGGTGACGACTTACGCTGTGCAACGATATTCGCTCGTGCAATCCGGAAGGAAAAGACTGAAACGCATCGGGTGGCATATTCGGTCTCGCGATAGCGGAACGCGGATAATGCGCTGGAAAATCGGGCCAACACCGACACAAGCCGATCGGAAAAACGTACTTCCGGCGACGAAGCAGGAAGATTGGTAGAGAGCCGGGGGGGCTATTCGATATAGAGCTCCGGTCGAGGAACAATACTGCGTGAACAGTGACGAAATAATTTTTGCGCCGCGCAACTGCATCGAAAACGCAACTGCGGGGCTTATCAGATCGCGATGAAAAACATAAACGACGCGCGGGCTGCTAACGGATCTCGGGGGTGAATCATGAGGGAAAAGTTTTGAAGTTTTTTAAAGAGATAATACGGCTCGACACAATGTGAGTCAGGGCGCGATATTATTGCCCTGAATATCTTTTTATACAGACACCGCGGGAGAGATACCATTAAATTTAATATATCGCTCGTTTGTGTCGTGTTTTCTCTTTTTCGTTTCTTTTTTGTTATCGACTTTATCGGCATTGCCGCGTCGAACTTGGAACGTAACGCTATAATCACAAAATAAATGAAACGTTTATTAATGGTCTGGTTGATTTTCTAAAAAAAAGCAATAATTATATCATGTAAACGATTAATATGTTAATATATGCAACGAAATTATGTCTTGTTCTCTTTGTAATTTCTGTTGCATTTCCATCGCGCATAATCCATTCGGATTAGATTATCCTTCATCTATATTATCGACAAATATGTATTATGCAATTTTGGCCGCCGTTATACGATGTCGTTTCTTCTCACTTACGGACTCTATGGAAATAGGAGCGAGAGCGTATGCATGCATACAGCATGAGCGTTGCAACGATGCGGCGGCAGCTGTGAAGGATGAAGCAATGCAACCGGCGATATAGCGCGGCGTGCGGCAGGATATGTAGCGGCCACGATGCGCCGTGCATACAGGTTTTCATGCGATAAGAAACCTACATTTTAGTCGTGATTGAATGCAACCGCTGCCGCGAGTTAAAGGAAACACGGTACGGTTGTGTGTGTGTGTGTGTATGTGCGAGAGTGGGCGCATCTCTCCCGCAGATACACACGGACGCAACTCGCAGGTCTATTTGCATCTTCTCGAAAATTGGATACGCTTTAGAGGAGCGTCGGGGCTTAAAGCGTGGCTTCGGAAGCCTCCCGCGCGCCTCCCGGCGATAAAGTATCATGAGGAACGCGTCTCTCGGCGCGCAAATCGAATCTTGCGGTCGGTTATGAAATAGAGCGCACCGGAAACATGGAATAACATACTGGGACGATGCTTAACGTCTCGTATACTTGACGTATAGTTGCACTATCCGCTACGATTAAGGCTACATCCGAATACAAATTTCATTAAAAAATCATTGTTTATATGGAGGTACACTATAATAAATACGAAAATTCGTTTCTCAATATATTTTTTCAACAATTAGAATTTTTTATTATAAATAAATCAAGTGATTATTACAATTTTCCAATATATGGCGTTAATTATCGAGCTGTTTGTCTCTTTTATATTATGATTGTCACACGGCAACACATTTTCGCATTTTTTCACATTGGACGCAAAGTCAGCGAAAGTCTCGTGCAGTCTGTACAGTGAATGGTAATGCGGTGCGCAAGATAAATAAAGAGGGAAAAACAGGAAAAACAAAGAGAGAGAAAGAAAGAAAGAGAGAGCGAAAGATAGAGAGAGATTGAGTAGTTCTCAAGGGTTGGTACAATGAAGAAATGGAGAGAGAATTCTTTGGCGTTTCTCCATGTCGGGAGAGGTGGAACTGGATGAATCGGCTTCATGTACATACAGCGCACTGCTCGACTTTCGTCGAGCATTTCAACGCCGGCTATGAAGGGAAATTCCGCCGGCTTCTTTTGACTGGAACAAGCGGTCCGTAATGGAGTTGTTGTTCCACGTAGCGTGCGCACCGCCTCTCGAGAGATACTCTCGACCGCGATACGTTTCGCGACGAAACTTCCGGTTAGCCTGACAAGCGCGAATGAAAAACGCGAACATCTGCTTAATAAAGCTATTTTCATTTTATGCAAACGATTGTTGAGAAGTTATACATGCAGTGCTTTTTAAAAAAGCATGATCGCAATAAGGTTTTATCCCTTCTTGAAAAAAAGGGATGATTTTTTTATATAACTCTTTTTTTTATATATCTATCGCATTGTAGTGAAATAAGACATTAACATATTATATTATAAAATTATTGTGCTCATATTTATTTAAAGCAGAATATAACACAAACAATTTTTATTATCATATTTTTAAGAACAGATTTAAATTACAACGTTCAACTTTTTATACGAAAAAGTTTGTATAAATTTACTGGCTCGTCATTACTTTGTAAAAGCAAGGATTAAAGCTTTTGATCAATTTGACTCTTAAATTAAAGATTTACATAAAGCTTACGCGAGTACGGTCTGCCCAATGTTCCTATCGGCCTAGAAGCGCATATAATCATTTTACGTTCGCGCGACTCCATTTCGCTAATGCTGCGTTAGTTTGTGACATAATGTATGGTAAGCTGCGCAATTATTGGTCCCCGGATCAACCGCTCTTCTTCTCGCTGCCCTCTGCAGCGGAGTGCAGTCGTTTTCCAGGCTAATTCGATGCAGCCACCTAGTTTTCCCGGTCAATTCTTGTATCGCGTTCGTTTTGTGTTTCTTTCCTTTCGAAGAGAATGTTTTCTTTTTTCTTAAACGCGCATGATTGTGTTGCGCATCTTGGTGATTCGATGCGATTATGCAACACGACTGAGAATTAGCATTAACAGTTTAAATAAACTGGACATTAACGTTTTTCTAATTCGTGTAATTGTGCAACGCATAATATGATATTAATTCTGATGAAAAAGTTGTGAACATATTAAATGAAAAGAAAGTAGAAAAATGATTAACATACTGAAAAACTTTCTGATTTAAATGATTTACATTTCTAAATAACATAATACAAATGAAATTATACATATGTTATATCTTTAGAGTAGAGTTAGCCATGTGATATATAAAGATATAAATGAGTCATTGCAAATTTTAAGTTAAAGAAAGTTGTGAATTGTGAGAGAACAATTAGGGATGTTTTTCATATATACATATGTATATTTTATTTATATTTTAAGATAATATTAATGTATGTATATATATTGGTATATGGACGTGAAATTAGATCGGAGAGGATCGTTAATAAAATATGATGTCGAAAACACACAATTAGTAATGACATGACGCGATATCAAGTGTAAATGATATCATGTTTTGTTATTTGCATTTGCTTAATTTGCGAGCATTTGCTTGTATGTGAATGCATCCCCGTTCCATATTCGCAAGTCACCGAGGCAATTCGCAAGTCAATTAACGAGATTAATTTGCGTGCCCGTTAAATGCCTCTTCCTGCGTGACACTTCGTCACTGGCGCTCGCACTCGAAGTTTCACGTTTAATCGGAGTGCATCGCCATTCATGCGCCTGATATACGAGCGTAGGAAATATGGAATTTCAGATGTCGATTTTACACGCGGCAGACTCAGTCGCAGTGTCAAAACCTATTCATGCTTACCCCCAAGCGGAAAACGGGTGGAGAGAGAGAAAGAGGAGAAGAGCGATACGGGGGTCGGGCGATTCTTCAAAAGGATTTTTCGCCCTGGGAAATCAAACGGAGTCCCTAAAATAAATTCACGTCCTTCGTCTCTAGTCTCGAGACCGAATTAAAAAAAAAAATTTTTTTCTCCCTCTTTTGCCTTTTTTATTTTTGTGTTCGGTAAACGTGAATCGGGTCGGCAAACGCCTAATTGCACTTCGCGTTTAGCTCGCAGTAGAGATTGTTGATTGCCAGAACGTTGCTTTCGCGAGCTAGCCTTTAATTCATACATATTTATCTCGCTTAGATATTTTTTATATTATATTCATACATATTTATCTCGCTTAGATATTTCTTTAATTATATATGATACATAAATATAGTAATTACATAGATAGGTATAATGAAATTAATAACACGTAATAAATCTACGTAATTTTGTATCTTTTTTACTTTATTTAGTAGAAAAAGTTTTCCTGTTAAATTGATAAATTGATGAATGCTAAAATAATAAATGTAGTGAAAAACAACTGTAAATAAACGTGCAAATTTTTTTTGTTAATATCTAATATTAAAAATGTCTGCCATATACAATATTATATAAAAGATTAATCCGTCAGTTTATAATAAACTACGTAAACTTTAATCGCGCGCGCGGTCCAAATTTAAAATTTAAGAGCGCAAAAATCTTTTTTCTTATCGAATTATACTCTTGACAATCGCGAACTTTATATTCATGAGTGTTTCCAGCAGTACAATCCATGCCAATGTGAAAGATTCGATGTAGTGATCTTCAATGCGTTTTATGAGTCTCTGTCGTATTCTCCTTTGCTGGAATGCTTTTTTCAGAGTGAATTTAATAAATCTGCTAGTAGTTCGTGTTGCTTACGTAATTCAAGCTTATATGCTGAACATTTGTGTTTTATAGTAATTTTTTAAGAATATACAATAAACTCTGAAAGAAATTAAATTGGAATCTTATCTCTCAATGTATACTAAGATAGTAAATTGAATAGGATATTGTTGAAATTATTGGAAAATTGAAAGAATGTTATAATTTCTTCAAATGATGTATTGTCATATACGCACTCTTTTACACTCAAAGATTTTAGCTATCGCCATATATTCTGATTCTTCCAATAAAAAAATATAAACATATTTGTAAGGTTTACACATCTCTTAGTAATATTAAGGCTTTCACTTTTGTTTCTTAACGTAAGAGATTTTTTTTTTACTTAAAAATCGGAGAATATATTGATATATATTGTAAAATATATCAAGTGATAAATAAGAGATAAATAAGACTTCAGGAAGATTAAATATTAATATAGTATATTAATTGAAGAGAATTAATAAAATGCTTTGACTCTTATTCTCATCTTTATTTAACATCAAACATTAAAAGATTATCCAATTTATTATAATTTTTATATGTCAAATATGAAAGTTGCACAAGAAAACAGAACACAAACTTAAAAGTAAAGCGACATTTATAATAGAATCTTAATTTAATAGGATTTTAATTTAATAGATTGCAGACCGTAGCGTATAGTCGGTCTATATATTGGTTTGTTCTACTGAAATGTTTCCTCCGAACTTGAGAAAATAATGATTTATGATTCAGAGACATTTTCGGACACATGTTTACATGAAATTTCATTATGATATTAATAAGAGAAGGAAATATGCTGAAAATATTTGAAGTTTTAAACAATCTGAAAACATTAAAAGATTATCCAATTATAATTTTTATATGTCGAATATAAAAGTTGCATAATGGAAACAAAATAGAATACAGACTTAAATATAAAGCGCCATTTATAATAGAATCTTAATTTAATAGACTTTTAATTTAATAAATTGCCGACAATTAAATATAGTCGGTCTATATATTGGTTTGTTCTACTGAAATATTTCCCCCGAACTTGAGAAGATGATGATTTATGATTCAAAGATATTTTCGGACATGTTTACATGAATTTTCATTTTGATATTAATAAGAGAAGGAAATATGCTGAAAATATTCGGCAAGTTTTAAACAATCTGAAAACATTAAAAGATTATCCAATTTTAATTTTTATATGTCGAATATAAAAGTTGCATAAGGAAACAAAATAGAATACAAACTTAAATATAAAGTTCCATTTATAATAGAATCTTAATTTAATAGACTTTTAATTTAATAAATTGCCGACAATTAAATATAGTCGGTCTATATATTGGTTTGTTCTACTGAAATATTTCCCCCGAACTTGAGAAGATGATGATTTATGATTCAAAGATATTTTCGAACATGTTTACATGAATTCGTATTTTGATATTAATAAGAAAAGGAAATATGCTGAAAATATTCGGCAAGTTTTAAACAATCTGAAAACATTAAAAGATTATCCAATTTTAATTTTTATATGTCGAATATAAAAGTTGCATAAGGAAACAAAATAGAATACAGACTTAAATATAAAGTTCCATTTATAATAGAATCTTAATTTAATAGACTTTTAATTTAATAAATTGCCGACAATTAAATATAGTCGGTCTATATATTGGTTTGTTCTACTGAAATATTTCCCCCGAACTTGAGAAGATGATGATTTATGATTCAAAGATATTTTCGAACATGTTTACATGAATTTTCATTTTGATATTAATAAGAGAAGGAAATATGCTGAAAATATTTGGCAAGTTTTAAACAATCTGAAAACATTAAAAGATTATCCGATTATAATTTTTATATGTCGAATATAAAAGTTGTATAAGAAAACAAAATAGAATACAGACTTAAATATAAAGCGCCATTTATAATAGAATCTTAATTTAATAGACTTTTAATTTAATAAATTGCCGACAATTAAATATAGTCGGTCTATATATTGGTTTGTTCTACTGAAATATTTCCCCCGAACTTGAAAAGATGATGATTTATGATTCAAAGATATTTTCGAACATGTTTACATGAATTTTCATTATGATATTAATAAAAGAAGAAAATGCTGAAAATATTTGGCAAGTTTTGTTAAGATACCACGTGTTTCGTTAAGAAGTCTACGACACAGAAGTTTAAGGACCGTTGTAGTGGCACTGCGTTGACGTGTTTCTAACTTACTGAGAAGTCGTCGCGACGTATGTCAATACTTTCGAACTTCGGGGCTCTTAACGACGAGTATTTTTATACTGTCATAACGGATAACAAGTTCCCGGTTTCGCCAAGAACCGTCGCTATAATTCAATGTCGGAGGCCGGCGGGGGCCGTCTCTCGAGGCTCTATATCAACTTCTCGGACAGCCTAACTCCTACACCCCCTGTACCCCTCGCGCGCGGCGCATGTTCGGGGCACGGTTACCCCTTCATACATACGTAAGATGCGGCCGACCACTGAGATTACGATGTTCTTTTATTTATCGCGTCTCGTAGTGGCGCACGTTATGGACGACACGACCGGGGATTCGAACTTTGAAAACGGCGCTGCGTTGTCTTTTCCTGATATGACGGGTACGAATGAAAATGTTATCAATTATTAACGTCACGCTGTTAAGAATCCACGAAGATAAAATAATTTCATATCTTGAAATGAATAAAAACAACGTCGTGAGCGCCAGTGAGATATTATTCTAAAGGCGACTCTTAAACGTGACTCTCTTGCATATACAATACTCTTCTACTTTAATTACGTAAAGTAGATAAGCTTTTAAGAGAGATTCGTAGCAAGCTCTGCTTTGTATATTTTACTGAGAAATTTTTTAGAGTGCGTAAAAGTAAAAGAACATGAAAAAGGTGCAAAAATCTATGGATATTAATAGCTCTTATTAGGTCAAAATAATTGCGCTTTTAAATATAAGATAAATTAATACATACGAGACTTTTTTAATCGAAGCGGATCACATCTTGTCTCTAGCTAGATTGGAACATTGCACAATTGGACGAGAAGGCAGTCGCCAGGTGATTGGATAATTGGATCTGTCACGTTATATCTTGTTACACAAGCCTCCACCAATTAAACAAGGACAAGGCTTGTATTTCTTTCGGACGTCATTAAAAGACTTTTTTTTTTTGCACAACAATACTATTTTTCTCTTCTTCTAAGATTCACCTACGTTATTGATCTTTTTTTTTCTCGTACCAATTATTACGATCGTACCGGAGAGAAGCCATGTTATACCGTTCGTGAACTGCTTTAAAGAGAAACTGCGGTCAAAAGGTGAAACCTTCTAGGGACATATTCTATATATATTTGAGAAGATCCGTGCTTATAAACCATTTATATATCGGTGAGGATATTGCCGTATGTCGAGAGAAAGTGATATGCGAGAGCAGTCGATTTCTCATAGTTCCCGCACGGCCACATCGTGACGTTGAAATGTGATCGGGCTTATCTTTATGATGTACGAGATGCAAACACTCATTACATTCGTCTGTACGAGGGATGCGAAATCTACCCTGAGGGAAAAAATGTATATAGCGCTGCCAAGAGATTCTCTCAACGCAAAAAACCTTTTATTTGCAAATTACATAAGTTTGTCGACGTAAAATTTTCCCATCAAATCTTTTTGGACCGCGTGTCATAAATAACATAATTATTTTACGATATAATTGTTTGAATAAAAAATAAATATTTCTCGGAATCCCTTACATTGACATTTATAATACGCTTAATGTCACTTTTATAATTTCTTTTTTATATCGACATTGACACTTTGTCGTACAGCAGAATTAATCAAAGAACTTTCATAGTGTTATTTTCACCATAAGAAACATTATATCAATGCTCTAAATTTTTAGAAACAGACAGAGGAAAGTAGTTAGCTATACAGAGTGTGCGGTAATAATCTCCCCATCTATTGCATTGAAGTAGAGCCAATTAAACCGAGCCAAGAAAATCCTGTATCGTTTTGCAATCTTTGCAATAATTAATGAAAAATTAATTTTTTTAAATCGGCTCAAGTGCGCAGCGTGAAGAGACAGCTCAATGTTGCACGGTTACAATACATAATTAAACTTGATTATTAATCCCAACGCTTCGTCGCACGCCTAGTAACCGCGATTGTACTCGGATTGGCCGATTTTCTTAAATTAATTTCTCCTTAATTATTGCGAAGATTGCAAAATGGACTTTCTTACTCGATTTAATTCGCTCTATCTGTACACGAGAGTTGCGGCGATTATTACTAGATACTCTGTGCATACGCGAAATATTAAATTATATAAGTATTTTAAAATATAGAGATGAATTATTAGACGATTAATCTATACTTTAAAATACTTATAATAATTTAATATTCCGCGTATATACAGTCTGATAATCGTCGCATTTCTAATGTGTAGCTAGAGCGAATTAAATTGTATATAGGAAAGAGAGTAGAGAATTATATTATTGCTCTAATTTTTTATAAAACAGACGAAGTACAATGTTACTTATTATGAAAGTCTTAACTGTGATTTTTTTATATTCTATTAATTTTTATAATATTATAAGAATATCTAAATTTAGAATATATAATATATTATTTAGAATTTAGAAAATTATAAAATAAATGTCAAAATTAGACGGTTATACATATATTTTAACATTAAATGCGTTGTGTTAGATAAGAGCCAGAATACCGGACTTTCTGGCAACAAGAGCTTTACTGAGACCGCTAATGTTGTTGTTGACTTACAACGATGATGTTTGCAAATTTACCCTAAATTTGTCTTCAAAGTTGTAGCATAATTTACACGGACGCGCGACATATCTTGACATGAAATTATGTGCAACATACAGTAGCACAGTTATGAAATTAGTTATGAAATTATGAGATTTAACAAAAAAAAAATCACACGTAACTTGTACAATATATACGCTCTTGAATTTGATTCAATACAGCGGTTTGTTTGAAAAATGAATATCGTATAAAAATGTATATATACATATATATGTGAATGCGTGTAAACATTGTTTTTGTCGCGCGCCGCGCGAACGTCGTGAAGTTCATCGTAGTCGGACGCCGACCTTCGAGGAGGAAACATCATCATGATATTCCGCTCCGTTGAACTCGGTAATTTTTCATTTAATAATAATCTAGATCTCTCGTCTATCATTAAATAATACATTAAATTCAAAATCTTATGTACATAATTACGTGTATAATTCCGCTGCGAGAAATATATTACCTAACCCAATCTAACCTAACTTAACCCGCTAAGGGCCAATTTCACCAACGTCGGTTAACTTTAATCTTCGGTTAAACTATATCTTTGTCTCTTTTCAGATACGTTCTTAAAAAGAGACAAAGATATAATTTAAAAGGTTAAAGTTAATCGACGTTGATGAAATTGGCCCTAAGACAGCGGAAGGATGAAAACAAAGAAAGCTATATATCAGTTTGCTTTTCAATTTTCGAAAGTCTTCATCACCTTTGCACGAAATTAAAGAGTGAAAAATGTGCGCTCTTCGTGTAATTGCCTCATCAATAAGTCCGGGCATTTCGCATGAAACATTTTTCTCAGGCGAGGCGCGCAGTGAAAACGCGATTCGCGTGTGCAACCGGGGGGCGATTTATTTATTTATCGGACTCTCTGCGGTCGAGAGAGAGAGAGAGAAAGACGAGCAGCAGCACTCGCAGACGTCGGCGAGTAGCTCGAAATTCGAAGGCTTTCGAGAAAATTGCGAACGCGCGCGAGTGCATCCGCCACGGGGGAGAATGCCTCGCCTTTATGTGGCCGGGTCGGAGTAGTAGACGCGACGGCGGAAGATTTGTCAGGCTCAAAGGCAACAGCAAAAGTTTCATGTACTTTGGCAATTTCCTTGACGCTCGGACGAGTGCACGCATGGCACCGAGGCATCATCCACGCTTTGGGAAACTTGAAGAAGTTTGAGACCGCGACCGAGATTCTTGATACCGCGTGGTAAAGCAGATGATATCTCTCGTGTAAGAGAAGACCTGACCCAACCTAAATCGCGGAGCACGATAACGGAACGCATTCGCGCCAATGTTCTTCAATTTTAAGTATACTATTCCCCAAACGAAGGAAATATTTGTCAAATAACTCGGTACATGCAAACTGTCGTTGTACGTAAATTATTATATGTATACAATTGATTGACATTGCATATCGATGTGTATATGTATATATAACATTGATTATTTATTAAAGATTTTATTAAAATACGCATTATTTATTCATCGATTTTATTTTATTATAAATTATATAATTTATCGATGAATAAATAACGTGTATTTTATATTCTAATAACGTTTCTCTCTATATCTCTGTAAAATTATCTTCGATGCACTGCACACACATACACACACACACACACACACGAGCTAGTTCAAATAACGTCAAAAAAATCACGGAAAAAAAATCGATACGCGCAATATCTTTTTAAGTATCTTTCGATTTATTTGTTCGCAACCCCTGTGCAATTGCAAAACCTGCCCATTAAGCACGTACGTGGGCCAGAGTAATGACTGTAATAATACAAATTCTGGCCGAATGAAACGAGTTTAAGCGGATTATACGGGATGGTAGCAGCGGCCATACCGAAATTTAAATACGGATTGGATTCTTTTTGCATCGTCGTTCGACCTCGTAATATGAACATTTTGCGCCTCGATTAATAATATTTTTCGATAACATTTTATTGGGACGATTACCGCCGCATTACGTACGAATCGCTTGCGTAAATTTTTAATCGATGTGCGCTTTAATCCGCAAATTCGTAACGCAGATTTGTTGTCTATTCGACAGCGCGTGATGTTGTTCGTTGTATCAAACGAACGAACAACAATTTTTTGGTGTAGCGATTAAAAAATAATTGCTCAGTTGCATGTACATGAAAAAATATTTCGCCTAGCATTTGTTGCACACGGCTTTTTGTTTAGAAAAACAAAGTTTCAGTTTCTTTCAAGTCTTTTTATTACAATACAAAAATAAATAAAATTGTTGATTTATAATATTGAAGTTAAAAAATCGAATTGATTTTGACAAACTAAAAATGTTTTTTTTATTTGACATACAGCTTTCACAGGGAAAGATTGAAATATTGAATATAAAATGATAGCAAGATAGCTTATAAGAGCTATGTAAGATCAATGTAAAATTATCAAATCATAAATGTTGAGTTTTAATATGAACTTGTACAATATATAATTTGGATTATTTAATTTAACATGACTTATAAATATATATGTGTATATTTATATGTATTTATTGTATTGATATTACTTCAGATAATATTAAAATTGATGATCTTTTTATTTTCGTCTTTATTCTATTTTATTTAACATAATGTTATTTTATTTCAGATTCAACTGGATCATCTACTTGATGTTGTCGCAAAAACTCCGCACACGATATCGTCATGGTTTCCAAGCGAGATTTGCTGCCAGCAGCTACAGACATGGTAAGTAATACAATGTCATTATGTAGTTATGTTGTAAGGTACGTCGATTCTCCTGCGAGAGAGGATTCTCCTCGACAGGTAACCTTTAGCGGGCTTTGTGTTGCGAGCAAGTATAATATCTACTCGTTAACTACTAATTACAGTAGGCAATTTAGTGCGTCCGATTTTCATCGCGAAAATTCATAAGGTCGGTAGCAGAAATTAATTAAACAACTTGAAATTCGCACAGTGTTGGTATAAATGAATACATGGATGATTACTACATTGTGACAATCCTTTCAAGCTACAATAATTTTTAGAGACTATATATATAGTATAACGTTTCGATATATTATTTACATTATAATTGAAACGTTGTATAATTTATTTACATACATTTAGTTTATATCTTTCAATATTTTCGACTTAGAGTGCGTGAAATTTGTAATATTTATTTTCCGACCTCCAACGCCAACATATGACAGAATATACGTGCATGACAATGTGTTTTTTTCGCGGCTTTAATGGACGGCAAAGAGAGTCGCGTCTCCCTCGTTTTAGCGTATCCACCAATCCGGATAATCCTTCACAATACATACGATGACTCTCGTATTCTTCCTCCCATTGCTAAATTACCGATGATTATAACTCGTTGCCGCGATACGAAGATGAATGCTTCGTTATTACGTTTCAATTAGCAAATTATGCTTGTGCGGTATTCGTGACGATTGGAATCAGTTATATTATTAGACAGATCGAACTACATATTCCCTCGATTATCCATGTCTATGAGATCCGCTTATATTTTCCCATTCATTCGACGAATCTCTCATCAAGGATTCCTCATCTATAATGGATTTTCAAACCGCATAGAAATGTCGATATTAGTATTGGAAATAAAATCGAACGCTGCACACAACAATGTTATATTATGGATAATGTAACATTGAAAATAATTTCCAAATGCACAGTTGTTTGATTTAAATACATAAATGTGACAATATTTATAATAAATGTAATATTTTTTTTTTATTGAAAAGTTATTTTTGGAATATCAGTTTTATTTGTTTGATTTTATTGTTATATTTATCTGAAGAGAATTTATATTTTGACTAATATTATGTTATATAAATAACTTAATTATTTTCAAAATTATATTTTGAAATACTATATATAATAGAAATATATTTTGAAACTTGAGGGCAAATATAAGGCGGTTTTGAAACCACTCGCAAGGTTTACAGACTGAAGACATAATTACTACACAGTATCTGGTAGTATTCATGGGCACAAAAGCGTTCGTCCGGCGGTCTAATAGAGGCCTTTTCGTTTGAAAGACACGTGCGTGGCAAAATTACGGAAGTATGCCGGACGTGAATCCAGGGCTGACGTAAAGCGCTCTTTATTTTCTGCGGTCCGCTCGGCGAAAGAGCGAATTACGAGACGCACTTTCACGTGTACCGTGTGTCTGGATATTTATTTTCTCGTTTCAAAGGAAAGCCGCGCCCACGGGGTGATTTGTCACAACGCTCGCGCAAAAGCTTATTAACCGCTAGCGGTACTTCGGGAAAAGTAGAGCGCGAAAAAGGAAATGTGGATATGTGAGGGCTGTAAATGGCGATTTTCGCGATCACACGCGAGCGATCGTAAATGCACGCGCGAGATTGCACGTTGGAGTCTGAGTATGGCGCGAAAAGCAATGCGCGTCCGTTCTTCGGGGAGCTCTCACGGCCGATAATAAAAATGCAAGACGGGGAAAATGTATTCCGGCGGGAAATGTATGTATGCTGCGCGCTAAGCCGCTCGTAAATAATAGCCGGGGATTTCGCGGATACCGCAGATAACCGAGAGCGTAGGCGATCCCTCGCGCTAATTTAATCTCGCTTTATCCCGAGTGTTTTAATATCGTGTTTAAATTTAATGGACCGGGGTCATTTAATTTTTTCACGGCAAACGCCCGTCCGTCTGACGATAACGCTAATGCGTATTTATTAGGTACACTTTTTAAGATAAGGATGTCTTTGTAGGAAGCCTAATTACAAGATCTCGCGCAAAGTAAGACAAATATCTTTTTTTGTATATACATGTAAATTTTATATATAACTATTTTTATATATATATAATTTACGATTACACATGTTTACCCTTAATATCTGGAATAGTGCTCTACTGATATGAAGGGAGCTCGAAAACCCTTCGCTAATATGAGATAACATTGTAAACCAAGAAGATGAGGTAACGCATATATCTAGGTACTCGGAAGTTTCCTGCAAATGCCTAAAGCGACGCGAGATAGTCATTTACTGTAGTTCAATGTGCATGAATATAGGATTGCATAATTATATCACTGTAACATGTTGGGTGTATGTTTCGAGTAATAATCGTTATAATTACTGCAGTTACAATAATTCCTAAATTGTATTCTCATGCATACATATAGAGATAAGATTTACGACTCGATTTACGACTCTATTTACGACTCGATTTACGACTCGATTTTGTACTCTTCCATTTTTTTACGGAGAATGTGCACTTATTTTACTTTCTCATGGTATATATTATGGAGTTGAGTAATCATTTTAGTAGCTTTCTGCAAATCATTCTACATTGATTGCTATAAATATTGATTATCATGATAACGAATCAATGTCAAAGATTTTGAGATTAGTATCAATTTTTGCATTGCAAAGTGGAGTAAAAATCTATTACAGTAGAATTACATATGTGATAAACAGCAATATACAACTTAATATATTAAAACAACTCTAAAAAGTAAGTTGAATATTATTTTTGTATAGTTCGTATTTTCATTTAAAGGATTCAGAAGGAAACCTTAAAAGAGTCAAGTGCATAAGATATTTCAAGTTGTTGCATTTGTTAAGATTTTCTGCTGAAATGCGAGGAAATCTTTTCTTTTTTATAAAAATTTTTTGTCTTTTTTATTGATTCAAACGTGAAGCTAAAATATCTTCCTATCTTTGCCATCTTTTAACATAGTTGCGTTTATAAAAATACGGAAAGCACTGACTTGCCTCGAAACGCAAACGGAGAACTCTTTCATGTTAGCGGTTACAAAAGACAGGAAGAGGAAGGTAGGATGTATATATGTGTGTATATATCCTCGGGTGGCTTTCTCGTAGTGGCATGCGAGTCGTCGCGCTCATGTACATGTTGCAGGACGTGTCATCGACTTACAACCGCTCTGGTTAGGTCCGGCTTATGTAATACATAAAGCGCGACATGAGTTCGCGATATGAAGCCAGGAATCGCGCGCGTCGAGGCATCTCGCGAAACCCGCCTCGGACTCGGAGTAATTTATGACGACGAGCGCGCATGATTATGGAGAAATTCTCGCTGGAGCATGCGTGTATTTATCTAATGATGGGTGGCCGCATTATGACGGTATATTGATTCCTCCCCGATGATCTTTTTTTATTATTTTTTTTTTAAACGGCGCCGTACTCTTATTAAGCGCTCTAAGTGCTCGACGATTCATGGTTCGGGGTTACTTGCCCCCGTGAACATTATTAATTACGACCAACGCGTGCCTCTCCGAATAACCGTCAGTTGCACTTTGTTATTCTCACGTATGAGGAAAGCACACTACGATCGTTAGACACTCTTAATTCCATACTTAATAATGGCGGAATGAAAAAGATCTTTCTCTTGAAATAATAAACGATGGCTAATTATTTCAGTTTAGAAAAAAAATATCTAGTATAAAAAGCGATTGGATTAATTTTAATTATATCTACTGTGCGACATTCTTTTGATATTCTTTTGAAATATCGACCGTTATTATTTAGCTTTTCTATATATGGATGGAGTTGTTGAGTGTAATTAAACTCCTGCGATATAATTGAATTAATTAGGATGGTATCGCAGGGAATAAAGACCGCGTGAGATGTAAGTTTGTAATTTCTAGGCGAAGCGTATGCCTGGCAATTTCGTTATGGCTAATTAAACTTTGTTAAAACGGATGTTGATGCACGCGCGTAAAATAGAATACACAACTCAGGTTTGTTGCGTACAAAATTGATCAACAATGATCGTGTAGCTTGCTTATTATTACGTAAGATTAAGTTATCTCATAAATTTGCATTATGCCGAGGACACAAGTAAAACAAAAAAGATTGTCTTTCTCTTTCCATTTTTTTGTTCCGTTATGTAATTTATCATATTTTTCGCAAAAAAAATTATCGATTTTTCTGTCACGCGATTGTTACATTTATTTATATTCCCGTCGATACCGAAACTTTTCGTGGCTCGCGCAATTTTCTTCTGCAAAATTGCTTTTTTCATGCAACGCGTGAGTTACGCGCGAAAATGAAAATGGAAATTGTACGTACTATGTAAACGCGCATCTACGCGATTTTCCGTATGTACGTATCGCGGGTTTGTAACATTCGGAATCTTGTATGAACCGTGTTGGCAACGAAAATTACGTGTAACCGCTGTTTGAACTGCTGCTGCTGCTGCTGAATTTGACCGCCTGTCAGCTACTTTCAATTACACTCTCTCCGCAGCTTGTTGCGAAACCAGAGTTTCGGTGCGAATTCGAGAGCAAAGCTATCGGTTAAGCCTAGGTAAACGGATTAGCACTTGGAGAAATGCGGATGGGAGAGTTAAGCACTTTCGCGCCTTTCGATTTCTATACATGTAGGGTTGTTTTGGCTTTAATTTGGTTTTAACAACAGAGAAAGATTGTTAAAAAACGTTAAAAACTGCTCACTCTGATTTTTTAGTTCACGCGTCGTTGTCTTCAAATTTCCATGCAATTCAAATGTTTCGGATTAAGCGCATTAGAAATTTTATCTGCGTATTTTCTGATTAATTTGAACTTGATTTTCTTTCTGGAAAAAAAAATAAACTGAAAATATTAATATATTGAACAAGTATTATATTTTTCAGAAAACAATATCTCTTTTTCTTTATTATTTAATTTTAATTTTATTTTAACAGAATTATAATTCGAACTATAATTCAAAGTCGTATTTGTTAAAATATTTACATGTTAAAAGGGATGCTAAAAAATATGGTACGTAATTGAATTTCTTTTAAAGAAAAGTCAATTCCGAATTGATCAAAGAGTTCGTTGATGAAGCTTCGTAAGATTGTCGAGCAACTTGTATAAAACTGCGCGTTGGAGCGAGTCGAAACGGGCTTCGCCGGACTGTCTCTCTATAATTACAGAGACTAACGACGCGATTTTGTGCGTGTTGGTGAAAAGCGATGTTCCCGCTCGCGCAACTGCGCGAGATTGATTTTCTGCAATTAGAGGACGGCCTTAACGAGTTTCCGTTGAAACGGAGTGCTTTTTACCGACCATACCGCGTGTTCCTCGTCACACCGACGTCTTGCATGTCTTAAAGGATTTCCAAAAGCTTTGATATTTCCCGAAAAGATTGCAATCTTCTTACTTACATCTGGTTGATCAGCAATGTCCGTTTGACATGTACTAGAAGAGGAGGGTGGTTTAAGATGGGAACGGGGAGAGGAGAGCTTTTTGAGATCCGTCCTCTTTATTAAAAGCCTGATTTTCTTCCGGTCATTTGATCCCGAAGCAGGAGATGTGTAACGTTCTTTTTCAAAAGGGAGCTCATAAACGACGACAAAAAAATGGCGAACGACCTGAATAACAAACTGTTCAAAAGGGATATCTTTAATAAGTAAAGCGGATAATCATCCTCTTTCTTTCTCTTTCTCGTTTTCTCTCTCTCTCTCTCTTTCCCATTTCAGCTTAAGACTTTCAAGGTAATTAAAAACCCTCGTGGCTAAATTGTGATCCCGGTTAATTGTGCGATTGCAATTATGCGCCGCACGCAACGCACTGCATCCGAAAGCGGATTATATTAAAAATGCGTGTGTCAAAGAGTCGCATGTGTTAATTAATTCGCGTTTGGAACGTTATCATGAATTAAGTTAAGCCGCCCTCAGTCCAGCTCTCGCGTTCTTCACGCTGGATTAAATGGCACGCGATCTGCCATAATTTCCGGCCGGACTTCCGCCATTCGCCTTTTCGACGCCAACTACATACAGTGCGGTTTTATCATTTGTTCGTTGCTCGTTTCATAAAATTTGCAAAGAGAAAGATGGATTTATATTTTGTCGAAAAATGAAAAAAGAATCGATATCGCGCTCTGTCGTGTCACGAATATAGGTATGTCAATTTCGAAAGATTGATGTATATATAGGGTATATGTGGCCACGCGTCAAGTATTCAATACCTCGCGCGAGAATATTCCACTGCTAATCGGAAGTGCTTGTTAAGCCCTGCGTCACCGGTTACGAACGCAGTTTCTAATGCACCGAATCGCCGCTCATCGGTTATGCTCTCACGAGAGAGCCGCGTGCTCGCGAATCGTCCACATATACGTCAATCAAGTCGGCGCTGAATTTACATTAGCGTTAAACGTACACGAATCACGCGAATACGCGGCTGTATTTGCACATCAGCACCGATCGTGCTAGTATTCCCGCGATTAATTAGCGAGAGCAATAAAATTTGCGCGCAAGTATTTCAGATCGATACATAGATAGCAAAATTATGAGTCTTACTAATTGGACGAAGGAAATGACGTTTGCGGGCCAAAGAGCATTTTAAGTCACATTTACTTTTAATTATTCTGATATATGAATTTTGAAATATGCTATTTTATTAAGAATTATTAAATAGAATATGTATTCGTAATATATGTGAATCCTTTCATATATTTACACATTAATATAATACAATTAGCGCTTAAATCACATTTTTTTATCTTTACGCTATTTTTAAACGTTTATATGATTTAGAAGTAGATATTTTAATGACATCTTAACTTTTTTATTATTCATTTTTTATAATATTTTGTTTGTTTCTCCGTCGCTTAGAATGCCGAATTCCAAAGAAGATAGGCGATGCGCATTATCTTTCACGAAATATCTGTTTACTATTATAAAGTAGTGAAATCACTTCTCTGGCAGCCGACTAAACAATCGCCGCGGGTGTTCGCACATCGTATTCAATTACGTTCTCGAGCCAATGGTGCAAACGAACGACGCGAGTGAGAGCTAGCGCTTTTGTTCTGCTCAGCTTTGTGCGCCGTGCATCTCTGTGATACGCGTCGCATCCTGCCGTGTTCCGATTGTAAAGATTTCACAGAGTGCGTAATGACGAGACCACACCAACGGTGGCCGTTATATTATTTGCCTATTATATTATTTTTCCGATCCTTTATTTCGCCGGTCGTTAAACAGCTGATCGATAAACGCGAGCGCGAGCCGGTTTTTAATTATTCATTCGCGTCGTAAAACACCGTCGACTGATGGTTACGCAAACCTCGCGGTTCTTCGTCGTCGTCGTCGACGAACCGTGTACCTGGGTAAACCCTCGCACGTGTTTCCGCGCATTAGCACGTATGGCATCATCCGGTGCACTCGCATACTCGAGCAACCGCCGTACCATCCCCGCGATTATCCCGGATCACTGACTATGAACCGACAATTAGCGGCGCAAGACTTAAACGCGACGTTACCAAACTCATCGGCAGAGCCGCGAATTCTCCGCGCGTTCCGCAAGTTCCATCCGAGTGAGACGCTAGGCGCGATTCGGTCGAATACGGTCTGACACAGTCTCCGTCTGTGTAATTACTCCGAATCGTTATGAGCGATAACCGGAGCTGCGCGAGCGAACGTTATGTAATTTCGTACAATTTCACGCTAATACGAAAATTCTGAATTTATCCGGGAGATTATGAGAAAAGGGATATTTGCGATATAATTTATTCTTTTGTTGAAGTAAATCAAATTAAAATTTTAATTGCACAAGTTAGAGATACGTATTTATGTATAAAATTTGATTCGTACATAAATATCTCTAACTTGTGCAATTAAAATTTCAATTTTACATGTCTTATATTTTTTAATTTTATTTTTAATATATTTTATAAAGTTTTGTAATTACATATATTCTTGTAAGTGAAAAAAATCTAGATGTTTGATCTAGATTTCTCACATTTAAGATAATACACTATGCAAAAAAGAAAATTTGAAATCACCCCTTAAGTTGTATTGGTTCCAATTAGTATTTTAAAAATTCTCGTGAGTACGTGTTTCTCATTAATTCGCGATTAGTAATGCAAGACTGCGCGCGCTGATTAGAGGTAGACGACTATGAAAAAGCTCGCAGCTTGCTTCGCGAAGGTTCTTGAGGCTCAACACGAGCGTAATGGAGCAGGGATTTCTTACAATACCGTACGTTTGTTTTTATGGCACTCTAATACCTATTTTATCAGTGATTATATACTTCTTCACGAACGTTAATGGCATCATAAGTGCACTATAATTATGAAAAGACAAGGAACTCAAGTGCGGAATTTTATCAGTGACATTTGATTGCAAGGATTACTTTCATAATACTGCATTAATTTCATCCATGTAATGAGTTTCTCGAATAAACGCGAAAATGGAGAGACTGTATCTATTTCATCACCGACATTCAATTACGTAGATTAGTCCCGCAAGAGCACGTTATCGTGAATGTTCCCTCAAGAACGCGACAAGTTTCTCCTCGACGATGTTGGGCGACTTATAAAAAAAACGCTTGTTAAAACATTCTGAAAATCCTAGATGAAATTTTAACGTACCTTGGCTGATCGCGATCGCTTCGATAACCAGCAGAAAACCAGCGAGTACCAAAACGGCGAGCCAGCGACACAGCATTTTTAACACCTCGGATCGCTCGCTGCACTACCGATCCTTGCTCGTTAATCCTTACTCCGAATAAAAATCACTCTCGTGAGCACGACGCGTACTCATCAATTCTTACGTCTATTGTTGTATCGGCGCACTATGCAATGTCTTCACTCTACAGTGAAAATTCAGTATTTTCTGTGTCAAATCTCGAGAACAATACCTCTTCTTAAAACAGCATATACACTTAATTTTTTTCTTTCGAAAATCATACACGTGCTTTATTATACAAGCAATTTAAAATTCATATATGCACATCAAGATGTCTCGTTATTCACTGCACCACGATTAACGCCTGAGTGGCCTAATCATTTATGGCTGTCGGCAAGATATTGTCGAGCTGTTAAGTTTCGTGAAAGCCTCCAAAAGCGAAAAAAATTCCGCAGTCACGGATAAACTCTCTGACACACAATCGATCGTAGATCCACGATGAACAAGGTTCGGATACGCTCACAGATGATGCTCCGCGGCCGCTTTCGCGCGTCTCCGATGACAGCCACGCTCACGTGGAGTCTTCGCTAGGACGAGCGTCGCGACGCTGGGCCCGCGAATATCCTGTCTCAGACGCAGCATCATCGTCTTCCTCGGCCGGGACGCGCGCGTCGGCCGCATTCGAATCGGTCGGTCGCGATCGGGATTAACTCGCGTAACTCTGCCGGACGATCGTCATCGTCGTACGTTCCTTTTTTCGATCGTCGTCGTTGTCTGACCGCGTCGTCGACCTTCGTCGTCGTCGTCGTCGTCGTCGTCGTCTCGCGCGACGACGTTGAACCCGCATGGACCAGCCGCCGGCGCGGATGAGGCCTGCCGCACGGCGTCGCGGCGCGAAATGATCCTGCGGGGGATACTCTGCCGCGGCGCGCTTGCGCGATGACTTTGCTGCGTTCGCCGCGGATAAAGCGCGGACCGGTTACGCGCAGACCGCTTTCTCTGCTCTTCTCCCTCTGTCTCTCCTCGCTTTCTCACCCTCTTTCTTTCCCGGCCTCCCTCTCGGTCGCCGGGGGATGACCGCTGCGAGATCGGGAGTGCACCGGAGCATACACACGCCCGACCCTTCGCGTCGCGGAGAGTCCGTCTTGTTGTCGATCCCGCGGCTACCCTCGGGCGGGAATTATGATGTTGTCGCTGCTGACGGATCGGCGAACTTTGCCCATATTAAACGCCGGTTATTACCGACTCTCGCTCTATAACTCTTGTTTCATCATACGAAGCGCACGTATCTCAGACGGGCAGGCGATCTGACAATTCCGTCATCAGTGTTCTGAAAATTC
This sequence comes from Prenolepis imparis, assembly GCF_030444845.1. Classification (NCBI taxonomy): domain Eukaryota; kingdom Metazoa; phylum Arthropoda; class Insecta; order Hymenoptera; family Formicidae; genus Prenolepis; species Prenolepis imparis. The sequence continues at coordinate 14,102,776 of NW_028141162.1, read as the reverse complement.
GGGGAACAATAGATGGAGATGCAGCATCAATTTCATAGTCTCGGTTCGCGCTTAAGATCGCTCACGAATTACTGCAAATGCGATTTTTATAATAATTTTTAATTTAATGGGCCACCGAAGATAATCTTCTTTTACTTGTCAAATTTTATTAATATAATTTAATTAGCGTACGCGCTAGAATTTGACGGAACGTTATTCTCTCAAAATTAATAATTGTTCGTGTCGCGCCACGGTCATTGAACTACGCCAAGACTTGGCAAGTATTGCCAAACTGCGGCACATTGGTAGCGACACGTAACGTGTTCCTGTTTACAGAAACTTATCGACGTGAATACCGTTGCCAAGTATGCGCCGCAGGCTCGCCTCGCCTCGATCGACAATAACTACTGTTAATGTTAGTGCGCGAGGTAGAAAGCCTCAATTGCAAGCGCTACATCAGTGTAAGGGTTCGGCTTACATAAGCCGAATGATCTATGAGTGCTTTATTCAAAAGCTTGGCAATCCACGGATCAGTGAATCTGCGGAATCACGGGCTAATAGTTTCTCTATTGAAAGTGTTTTCAAATTACAGACTTGTGGAGTTATAGAACCGAATTTTCATAAAGCCAAGAACAACTTTTGTTACTCGAATTGCAATTTATTTACATTCCGCGGTTCATTCGCATCAATAATCTAACGTATGTACATGAGTGCAGTCTTTTATCATAAAACTGATATTTTATCTCTCTTTATATGAGAAATCTTTATCTTTATCTTCTCTCTACATATATATCAAAAACGTAAGTTATCAATCAATTTTCAATTTTTCTTGAAATTATAGATAGTTTTTTTTTTCTTTTTAGTTTTATTAGTGTTTTATTGGTCTATGTTAGTAATATCAGTTCTCGATTATCGGACGAGAATTAGACTGTGTTAGTTGCTTTTATATTTACATTTAACCAAGATACATTGATCGCGCGTATTTATCGTATTTGCAGAGAGTTGAGCGAATTTTCGCAACGACGCTTCGAAATGTCGGATTTGTTCAGACAGAATTCTGATTTTCTTTTAAACGGATTGCCACTCTGTTTAGTTCATAGAACAGACTTTGCCGGGCGGCTTCATGGGCTCCATCGAAACGTGTAGGAGAGCTTTGGGCGATTCCACGTAAAAGGAATACGTGCCAGCGCGTACTTTCAAATGAGATCGGATTGATCGGACGGACCTAGAGCAAAATGTTCCGCCTGTTACACGTGTATGCGGCCCCGTGTGGCACAGCATGCCCATGGTGTGTCGGCCTTCGTTGTCGGATGGTATTTGTTCAAGTCCACGATCGGTACACCAAACGTTCCGCATTAATGAGAACTCTGCGCGGTTGATCTTATGAGCGGAATAATATATGAGGGAACTATTGAGTTGTGTATGTCCTGATGTGAATTGAACATCGTTATATCAATATACCTTGCAGTAATTTAGCAGCGTATACCGAGGCAGAGATTCCGACATGTATACAGAGAGAATTTTCTCTTAGAATTTACCCTGAAAATCATGGTAATCGTGGGATAATATCGTATGGAAAGAATTTTATGAGAATTTCTCTGATTAATATTTATCACAATAAAAATAATAATATCTATCACAATAAAATATAAAACATGTTTGATTAATTTCACCATGCAGTTTAGTAAAATTAATCAAACATGTTTTATATTTTAGTGTGTAGATATTATTATTTTTATTGTGATAAATATTAATAAGAGAAATTCTCATAAAATTCTTTCCATAATATTGTCCCACGATTACCATGATTTTCAGGGTAAATTCTAAGAGAAAATTCTCTGTGTATTATTCAATTTTCTTGAATTTTTGTGCATTATGCGAGTGTACGCTAATTATTACGATCATTATTAATATTATTATGGATAAGAATAGTTTACGCTTTTGCACGCGAAACGTGTTTATTTATATTTTTAAAATATCTAAATTTTTTATTTTTTATTTTTTTTGTATTTTGACGGAGCTTATACAATAACTACCACGATATTTTGGTATCTCCTGGAGCTTCCGTTTACATTTTGCCGTTAGCTTAACTTCACAACAGGCTCTTCTCTGAGCTTTTATAAAACCAACAACCCATTTGTTTTTATTAACAATAAATTCTTATGAGCAGGGGATCTACATTTTTCCATACGCGAATGTGTCCACCAGAGATTGATTTATATAGTTTCAATTCATAAGTATTTAATTACTCAGTCGATAAAAGTAAATTATAAAAATTATATTAGATAGTGTATAGATAAACTATACACAAAGAAACAATATATTTAAAGAAAAAAATTATAATTTTCTGAGATATCTTATCGTATTAAGCATAAAAAATATTACGTGTTAAGCATAAAGTTTTAGACGTCTGTCGTAAGACGTGGCGAAATTAAAGCCACCCCCTTTCTGTCTACGATGCGATATTATTACTACACTGTAGGGATTTATTCACTTTGTTTACCTATGTTAATAATTATTGTGCAGATATTCTGTAAAGTTGTGCCGCGAAGTCGAAATTTCCAGCTGATGACATTTCGCGTGCAGTATAACTTTGCCAACGTTTGCTAAATATTTAGTCGACATACATCCGCTTGCATAATGCTCAAAGATCTACCCTGAAACCGCAAAAGCCGAATTCCCAGCGTGCGTGTAACGCCGAATGTAAGGATGCCTCAGTCTAATCCCTCGCTGGCATCGCGTACATAAGCAACTGGTTATATCTGCAGAATTCAAAACCGTACGATCGCATTTAACGTTAAACACGTGTTGCAAACACGGAAGGAGGGGGTCTAGCATGTTGTCGCGAAATTGCGGAGCGTGTTAAGTATGATTTGTTGGAATTTCCATCGCAGCGCAGATTAAGATTTGATGATTCCGTTTCTCATGATTTAAAGTCAATTGGAGTAACACTGATAATAGAAATGAGTACAAATTTCGGAGTAATTTATAGGATGAAATTGTCACAATTTACAATTGTCGTATAAAATCGTATAAATGCTATTTTATATATATATATATATATATATATATATATATATATGTATATATAAATTTAATGAGTAATAATTCAAATAATTACCGTGAGAAATAAAACTAATTATGATTAATTTATTAAAATATAACACATTTCTTTGAAATGACGAAATAATACGTATTTTCTCATAAAATGATTGCTTTACGATATCTCTCTTGAAATTTGTCACATAATTTTCATTAAATTGTATATTTATCATATGAAATTCTGTAGAAAGACATATATTTGCGCGTTAGAAAATTGCAAAAGATTAATTGCACTTCATCTACGTTATCGACAAACTATATATATTTATTTATTTGCTTTTATACATATATATGCGCGCATACATATGTATATCCGTAATATGTATTTCGATTTTTTATTGCAACAAAATTACAACATAGTTACAATACTCTGAGATTGTATTGATTGACATAAATTGCGAAATAACTCGTCGAACGTATTTGCGCAATATCAAGCCGAGAATGCAAGCAGTGTCGTTTTCGAATCGCTTGTATGTGCCCTGTGTGAATATAAATCCGGTTTTTATTTACATAATCGTTGGGAATTTAACGCGCGCAGAGTTTTATGGCGTAGGAAGGCTCGGTATTAAGTCCGATTTTAGCATTTGTTATTTAAATCGCGACCACTTGGCGAACAAACAGTCGTAGGATTGCCGGTATTTTTGCCCCGAGTGCTCTGAACTATTAATGACTAATTATCTTTTACGTACCGGCGGAAAAATGCGACCGCTGAACGCACGCGCGTGTATTGGATAATATACTTTCCCGATATTTCACGCAATGAATTTTACAAGGAGGTTATCCTCAACGCGGTTACACAAAAATTCGTAGCTCGATATACATGGATACGTGTGCAAGCATTTCACATCGATCATTCGATTATGGATTTTGGTACGTTGCAAAATATCGCGTTCGAAGATTAGCAATATTTTCGGTATCACGATTTTTATCTCATTTACACGGGGAAATTTGCAATGATATTGGAATGGTTGGTATTCTTAATTGTGTTTCTATTGCGCATAAAACGATATCGATCCGTTGAATTTTAAAATGAAAAAAGAATAAAACTTTTCATTCATAATAAGCGAAAAAGATCTGTATTTTGCTATATAATTAGACCCTGCCTCTCTTCTTCCTTACATTTTTTAGATTTTATTATATATACCTGTCGATATTTTTGATCTCATTTCTTCGCAGTCACTTTGCTTTCAGTAATTTTCCTAAAAAATGCAACGGCTCGTTAAGAGTTCAAGGCTAGAAAGTATTCTTCATATTACGCCATCTCATTTTGTTGTTATCAGAATTTTCCGAGTTTTTACGGTGGTTGATTTAGTGCCGTAACGAGCTACCCTTTTGTGAGACGCCTTCTCATGCTAAACACTGTTATTTCGCTGGCAGCTAAGAAATCGCGGCTTAAGAACCCAACCCGCAGGTTCCCACCGCATTCCGCGGCCTCAATGCTGTGAGTGATATCGATTTTCTTGGCGTGCTGTTTCCGCGGTGTAAACGGGCCATTACCTTCAGTACGTCTTCTTTAACCTTCCATAATGGCGAGTGTTATTGCTTTTTTATGGTTGTATAGTTTTTGTAATAATTATATTATTCACCTTTTTTCGTTGAAGAAAAGAAAACAAATTTCTCTCTTTGATCGAATTTATCTCGATAATTTTAGCAGCGAAAGATTGATACGGCTCATTCAATGATCATAATCTAAAGATTATTTTTCTTTACCTGCACGGAGTTTTACACGGAATCTTACACGGAGTCTCGCCCGATTTATATCATTCTTTTCCATGAATGTCATCTCTAATGAGAAGTAGTCGCGGTAATAAGGTGTCAAAGCTCGCCGCGAGTTTATGGGGCAACTTTCAACCAGTCGACAGTCGTAGAGTGATTTATCGGGGCGCATTGGAATCGCGATCGACGCCATGACTTACGACCGACTTTATCAATATTGAAATAAGATTAATTCATCGAGAGTTGGGAAAGTAAAAATCGGGGATGAAGTGAATGCGCACAATTTAAGTTTTCAATGCGAAAGCACGACGTTGAGTCGGGGACAAGGTGATAGTAAAACGAAGTGCCGCCGAATGCAGCGCATTTAAGCTTAATGGTATATTAAATCGGGAAAGACTTCTCCATCTCCCCTCTCGTGTAAGTGTATTGAAAAGTTTGATCGATCACTCTTGAAAACCTATATAGGACCGCGACTCGAAAGGGGGATCGTTTATGCTTTCGGCAAATGGTGTAAAGTCGTTCGATAAATTCTACGGTGACTGTTCTCAGTCAAACGTAGATGTCATTTTCGTGATAATAGGTAGAAGATCGGGAGTCAATGGCGCGCAAATTAATATTACATTTAATCGGAAATCCGTGGCGAAATATTGCTAACAACGAAAAAAAGTGGTCTCGTCATCTCATGTTTAGCGGAGCAATATTGTTTGAATTTCTTGTATAAATAAAATTAACATATACCGAAATCAGATGCGTCGAATGTCTATCGCTGGGGAGCCATAATCGAACTTGTGTAAACGTATCGCCAATTAATAATGGCAAGTAAAACATTTTCACATTGAGAGATTTGTAAATATTAAATTTAGAAGAGTCGCGCGCGATTAAATGTACATACTGTATAGAGTAATATCGGCATGGCGCATATGTTTTAATGAAAGGTATACATAGCCGCTGCATAATTATGGATTCAAAGCTCGTCGCGACCCACCTCGCGCGTTGCGTTGTTGACTTACATGTTCGTCCGCTTTGATGTCGTGCGCGTCATGGCCGAACGGGTTGAGGGCGTAAAAGCTACCTGCGACAGTGTGTATGTAAAAGCCGAACGCACAATAACTAAAGACGTATAAGCTCGAAGCAAGATCGCTTTGAAGTTCTTTCCCGTCAATTACATTGTGCAGTCAAATAATATTCGATGGCAATATATATCGTGAAAATAGAATGATTAAAACGAAACATTTATGTGTTATCTATATTATTTATTTTTATTATTGAGTTTTTATTATTTAAACTATATTTTTATTATTGAAAATAATCATCGATTTTTTTCGACATTAATAATTATTAATTTATAGAGATTTATAAGTATTCGTGCTAATGGTTTATTAATTCATTTGTTAGTTTCTTGAAATTTACAGAATATTGATTAACTCATATTTAAACTCTCCTAGGGGATTTATTAGTTTAATTAAAAAATATTAAACGAGAAATACATGCAGTTTATTATAAAAAATTTTAATAAAAATTTAAATCAACGTATGCCAATTAAAACGTAATTTATATGCAACTAATTTTTATTATTATTTTTCGTTGCTTGGGTATTTCAAATTAGTGCAGTGTTTAAAGCTTTTATTTTTAATGCATTACCAGGTATATTTATATTTTTTTGTGGTTTTATATTTTGATATTTTATTTTTAATTAATATTATATGGTATGTAGTAATATGAGGAAGTTTTAATTATGTGATACATCACAATTTAAAAATGTAATTACAGTGGAAACATATGATGTTAATAATGTAATATTAAACAGAGAAATAAAAGCAGTTAAAGCTGAATTCCAAGTTAAGAAATATTGAATCCATTAGCTTATAAGAAAAGTAATAAGTGATTGAAATATATATTTTAATAGCAGACGTGTATTTATTTAATATTGTAAATTATGCCTTTCACTTGACGTGTTTGAAATTTGCGGTTTTAATTTTTTAGAATGTAGGATGTATCTGCAATAAAGAACGGCAACAATTTTCGATTTATTCCGATAACAGTTCTTTTTTTTCGTGAACGGAAAATTCCACTTCGACAACAAATACGAGCGAAGAAAAGAGCTCGATAATTTCAAGGTTAAATATCGCTGAAAATATGGGAAGCGCGGTGAGCGGAATTGCATTTGATGCGCGAAACAAGCGAGGCGTAATGAATCCGCAGTAGTAGAGCGTGTTTTAAGTCAGACAAGTAATATCCCTCGTCGCGCGACGCGCATCCGCTATTCGGTCCGAACTCGCAATACAATCGCGCGACGTGGAAGCTCGTGAATTGCAACCTCGCTGTTCCAGGCCAACCGTGTCGCTAATTCCGATCTTCTAAAACTTCGCCAAGCAGCCCGAAAAGTTGATGTCGGTATTTCGCAAAAACGAGGGGATCTGTTCTATCTTACAGTCGCTACGAGGCTTTCGTAAGCGCGACGTATTTTGCGGCAGAATAAACGTCATTTGCACAAGGAACTTTTATAAATGTTATAATCTATATACATCACGAAAATAAGATAACAATGCATATAGATTTAATACTTTAATTAATAAATTATGAATATCTTATTAATTTTTGACACAAAAAATAACACGAATATTTTATTTCTTTTGAAAAAGTTTGACATGTAAAAAATACTGTGCTATTTAAATATTAAATAGCATTATTACGCGCTTCGAAAATTGCAAATAATAAAATCCTATATGAGAAAAAAGTATAAAAACAGATATCCTCTATAGCAGAGAAAGTAATTTTACGGCATACTGTAGGTTCTCGTAGCGGAAATAAATCTCCGCGTAGAACAACGGGCCGTTTCGGGGGCGAACAAAAGGGCGCGATAAAAATCGTTTCATTCCGGACCGCCCGGTACCGGACGAATTTCGAAAATGTTTGTCAGCACACGGGGGTGCGCGCGTAGAATAGAATCTGCGGGTTTAATTCTTCACGCGCCGCTCGGAGATAAGCCGAGCGCAATTTAGAGACACAGCAGCCGATGTGCCGCGCGCACAAGCCGAAGTTTCATCGAATTAAACTTTCCGCCGGCTATAAGTTTCTAACACAGACAACGACGACGACGACGGGAGAATGTAGTCACTTATGGCAATCGCGCAAACGGGAAATCTGCATGTATATCACCTCATCGTGCCCTTATTCAAATTACGTGCGCGATTCAACTTTCTCCGCGGTGCTCACGTGATATCCGCGAGCGGCGATATGGGATTCCGAGTATTGTGAACTTCGTAAACATTGATCAACGAACCCCCGGGTTCCGTCCTGTCCCTGGAGAACGGCGAGAAGTGTACTCTTAGCACAGCTCCGGTCCGAATCTAATCAGAGAAACTCATGCCACTGTAAAATCCGATATAAGCAGCAAGCAGCGGTTCTGTCCCTCTCTCTTTCTCTTTCTCTCTCGCTCTTTCTCTGTCTCTCGCTTTAAGGCGTGAGCTGCCGCTTTTCCTGTAGAGAAGAAATTGTGGGATCAACGTCTTAATGTTGGATATCCTGCGGTTTTGTTACGGAGGGGAATGATGAGGATTTTCGGAACAATGCTGGCGTAATCGCTGACTCGCACCGGTTCGCGGTCTTAAGTGATAGAGAGCACTTGCTATTCATATGATAATATGATCTAACGACGACTATTAAGTACAGGAATTAATTGCATGCGTGTGCAATCAAGTAATATACCTATATAAGTTTTGAGGAGATTTGAGAATTGTTATATATTGTTAGAGATATCAAAAAGTTTACTTATAAGAAGTAGCTTAATTAGGCAAATAATATAATTTATGTGCATTTTAGGCGAATTTTGCAGAATTATAAGAGATATTTAATATTTCTTGATATTTTATCGATTTGGTCACTGCTTTCTTCTAATATAGTCAAATGTGACATTTCGATAGACATCTCAACATCTTTCAATATTTTTTAATTTTAAATTGATCTTTTTATTTTAAATTAATTTGAATTAATTTAACAAATGTTTTATTAAATATTTAACAATTGTGAAAAAAGAATAATTTTAAATTCGTATTTAATTGTCTAACATATTGACTATTAATATTGTTGTACTTATCAACGTTAGTTAACTATTAATTTAACATCAGTCACTAAATTTTGTGGTCAATTTCTACTTTCCTTTTGCAAGCAACTTTATTTTTGTTGATATTCCATTGCTCATTGCTTTCTTCTACTACAGACGGATGGCGCTAGGAATCTGAAGTGCATCCCAAAATTTCTTAAAAATGCATCTAAAAGATCTCGAAAGAGAATTTTTTATTTTTAAGTATGTGGAGAGAAATATATTTATCGAGCGCGGCATTTAATTCATTTATTATCGATAATTATTTACATTATTTGGAAAATAAAAGTTGTTGCGATTTCAGTACCCTGTAATCTGACAATGAGTTATCATGTGATGTATCATTGATTAACATTAATAGTATAATATTTGTTTATTAAATTGAAGAGATGATATTATATATTTTATCATTGCGTATTCGTTAATTTAAAAAAAAATTTGTTTATCATATAATGTGAAGTTATATATATAATAACATATTGGAGACAATATACAATATTTTCCTGTAAGAAATGGTAGGTGATTGACTTTACTTTTAATTGATAGAAATATATCGAATGTTGATATACTAATTTGTTGAAATCATGCCCTTTACCATCGAATGGGGAAAGGAGATAGAACAATAGGCGAATCTGCGAGAAACTATCATTTCTACTTCAGATAACGTAGTTACATATAGTAGATAAATATAATTTCTTTTCGTTTTCTTATAATTTATAAATTAAATTATGTTTCCTTCATATAAAGCTTCTTATGCAAAATAAGAAAGAAAGCATAGTTAAAAGTTAAGTTATTATATATAAAAAATGATACTGTAATGTATTAGACATTAGAGTTACTAAATTATTAAACATTGAAATTTAACAAAATTAAAAAAAATTATTTTGTTATGCAAAATTATTTAAGCAATATCATTTTGACGCGTTGGTATTATAAGAAATATTAGTTTTTATTTGCCACATTACATAATATTGCCATATTATTTATTATCTAAGTATTTTGTTTTATTATATATATATAGTGATCACGTTTCAGGATATATAGCGGCATTGTTAATATTTTGTAGAAGTTTTATTTAATCCCAGTAGATTTCGAACTTTGCAAGAATTTCAACCAACATGCAAACTTTGCGCTTACCATCATATTTTATATTATCGCTTCGGGGTAAACCAATCTAAATGTTGGTTTGCGTGAGCTTAATTCCATTTTCCGACCGTACCTATTAATAAAACTTCAATGTTGACTAAACCATTTTTTTTTAAACTTTGGCAGTAAAACTAAATATCCACAAGATTCAATATGTGATCTGTTATTGCGCGTTTCTTGTTTCTCTTTCTCAATATATAATAATTCTAATTATTTAAAGATTCAAAGATAGTTTCTCGTTGATCCAATTATATAAATAAATGGAAGATTGATTATACTTGTATATATTGAAAGATATAAAATTATAGTAGATCTTAAACTTTAAAAACTTTTAACGTATGTATATATGAATGCATATGCACAATTTTACTTTTTGATAAATTTATTGGTTTACGAAATGAATAACAAAAAGAGATTATTAAGATCATGCATTAAAAATACATACTCTTATGCACAATTTTATGTCTCTGCTTTTATAAATATTAAAAGTAAGTATTAAAATTATCAAAAGAGAGTATTAAAATATAAATATTAAAATTAATTTTTAAGAATAATAATTAAACAATTATTGAGACGTCAAAATGTAAAATGAGATACTACACAATTGTGTGGGATCGAAAAAGTGGTCCAATTTCCCGTTTCGAGGAATCGCGTTTCATTAATTATCAAGTCGATTTGTACGATTTGGCGTAATCGGTTTGAAATAAACGAATCGCATTCGATTACGTGGCGAATACATTTTATTGTACCACTTTGGTATGCACTTTTGGAGTTTTATCGATCGCGAACTACAATCAATACGGTTGCGGCGGTGAAGCGTTTACGTGGGCAGCGTTATCACCTTTGATTAAATCCATCCCCAAGCTGACGCTAATAGCGGATAGATCGCAGGTGGCGGTACAATAATATGCTGTATTTACAGAGCGCCCTGGGAATTAATTTGCCGCGTTACATCGGCCGAGCACATTTTAACCAACGATTAATTCCGGCAGACACTTGCTTGAGTCGCGCGGCCATGACACGCTATATTCTGATGCTGTGAATTGCGCCCGGCATAATTTCGACAGCGACATTAATTGAAATTAAATGTCTAGCGCGATCGCTCGCGTTCTCCGAACGCTGACGGCACAAGCGTTTCATCTTGGCGTGATAAAAGTCTTTAGTTCTTCAATAAAAATTGGCGAACAAAACTGAAAATCAAAGTTCTGTTTCTCAAAGTTTTTTTTCTATTTTCCTTTTTTTTTCTTCTCTTATTTCCAACACGTTAATATACATAAATGCCGAGGCAATTTATAATTGGATGAAAATTTTCAGAAATTAAAACTCTTATGGCAGATTATTCTTTTACTTCCATAAATTTTAAGAAATTTTAATAGTTTTAAAAGATTGTAACTTTATAATAATCTTATTATATCAAAGAGATATAATTATTTTCTCTCGTGGCGCTTAAGATATTAACCCTTCGAAGATGTCAAATATATTGTTCGCGTCATGGAAAAAGAAGAAGAAGAATGATCTCTCGGCTTATAGCGCATTAATGGTCTTTAACGAGCTTCTCAATTAGGGGCTAACCAATTAAGATCAGACGACGTTTAAATTCACTCGAGCGCGTCCACCGCCAGCGACGATGGCGGCACTATCAAGAGACAGTCCATAAGTTAACGCTCCATCTGCTCGGTCGCTTTTCGGCTTTCATGGAAGGAAATGAATAGGGCAAGGCTGGCAGTCGGCCAGACAGCAAGTAACTTATTATATCTGGCATTAAATTATTATAGAGCCGCGACCGACAATGGGCATGGCGGAGTGCATGGGAAACGATTAAATCGAACGATGGATCTGGACCGCCCCGGCAGGGCGCTAATGCGCACCGATTTCACGCGTGCAAACGCGCACGCGTGAGAAACGCGGACGCGGATTTGTGAGAGCCGCTAAATGCTGCACGGCGACGCGTTTTCTGGTGATTGTACCCTAAATGTATTCCGGAAGTCTCTCGATGGCGAAGTTAAATGATCCGGTAGAGAGAGAGAGGGAGAGAAAGAGAGAGCATGATGGAACACGCGGAAATCTAGACGTGATTTGCTAAAACCGCAGCTATTGCTGCATTGTAGCAAATATTAATTAATAGGATGAAAATCGATTTGTGCTACTGCATAGTTTCGTCTACAATTAAGTAGTTAAGTATTGATAACGAGAATTTGCGAAAATTGAAGTATTGGTCGTTAGGTATGGACTATTAAATAGAGGATTGTACAGAGTAATATGCGATATAGATGTAATTCATCTTATTCTATGCGAAATCGGAGAATAATTAAAATTATCTTTCAAATTTTATTTAATCTTTTTATCTATCATTTATATTTTTTGCGCACCTAAACTCTTTTATTTTAATGAGGCATATAAATTTCATCGCTATTCACATTTCGTTTAGAATAGAATTTTCTTTTTTTCTTTTTTTCTACAAAGAGCAACTTTTCGCACTTTATTAAAAAATCTCTATAAGCTCGGAAACGTAATAATAGATACCATATGTAATCTACACAATGCATGTGCACGCTATGTACGCAACATGGTATGGCCGTCCGACATTAATGTAAAACCCGGAATCATTCGAGAAATCTAGAAATTTGTCGGCGTCCGTAAGACGTTTTAATTACGGCAATTTAAATTCAATAATTTTGGTATTTTGCTCGGGCTGGCGGAGCCGCACAGCTGTTCCGCGAATTAGCATACTAAACTTTATCACCAACAGCTCGACAAAGACGTGCCAAGACGGCTGAACTAATTTCGAAGATAGAATAAAGTTGGAAACGCGGCCGCGCGCGTTCTTCGTTCCGACTCTGAAAGTGATAACTCGCTGGAATCGATACCGTCATTATTATTTAGTTTCGTAACTCTCGATCGAACGCGATACGATTCTCTTCTGAAGCGATCGATTGCACACTCGAGAGTAATTAGCTACGACGAAGTGTCAGGATTATAAATGCAAATTAGATACGCTAATTTTTTTCTTATATGAACCGATTTGAAATATATTATTTTTATTTTGGAAGCTACCAGATTTTTGACAATAATTATTTAATTAATGTTTAAAGTTTAATTCTTTATTAATCGTGCAATCAAAGTATTGGCATTTTGCAATAACATTATGAAGAACATATTAAAAAAGAAAAAATTAAAGGAAATCTAAATGGACAGATTATTCTCGCATTCATAATAGAATAGCTGCACACAAAAGCTGCTATGAAAGTTTAATATTACATTTTAGCATATATATAAAATTAATAATCTTTTATATTCATATATTTTAAAATAATATCAAGAAATAATTTCAACTTGAGTTTGTAAAATAAGAGAATTCCATTTTTACACTCTTTCCGTCTAGGCATTAAAAAGACATTTCAGGTAGAGCATAAAGAAGGAAATTATTTAACTTTCTTTTTTTAAATTTTGCATTTTATTTAATTATATTTTACATATATTTTTAAACAAGAAAATCAATTGAAAAAAAGCTAATGTTATTACAGAATTTATAACGATGTTTCAAATCAAAATTCATGCTAGTTTAGTTACGAAATTTTCTTTTTTAATCGATTTTTCTTCATTTCATATTTTATCTTATTTTGTGTTCATCTCATTGCGCTCCTTCTTTTTTTTTTACCGTAAAAGGATCACGAATATTTTTTTCAAAATATCGGTTGAGATTAAGGCTTTGTAAGAAATTTATAAGACAGTAAAAATATTTTCTTTTTAATTAAATACTTTCGTGTTACTTAATAAAGACTAGTTCTCTTTAATTGTGAAGATTTGTGAAAATCTTCCGGGATATATAAAGAGTTGAAGCTTCAAAAGAAAAACCGAAAGCTCCAAGACTTTTCATTAAATTATTATTAATTTCTAAATAGATACGTGCGCGTAGAAGAAGGAAGACATCAATATATTTATCAAGTTTCAATACATTCCTTTCAATATCGAGTACATCATCGATAGTTTTTGTTGACGCCAATGTCGATATCAGGTATCGGTGCTTCGTCTCGGTACAACAGCAATCCTAGTGGTCCGCTTGAAATGGGACTCATGCTGGCGCACCCGTTTTTATCGTCATTACGGTGAACATAATTTTTCGTATATCCACGACGGAAGCAGTAAGATGCTTCTGTATTTCTGGCGTCGAGCTTGGCGGTGACTAAAGGGAGCGAGGGAGAAAGTTAGAGGGGAAAAAGAGAGAAAAGAAAGAGAACGAAAAGAGTCAGAAATTTGTATTCAATTTCAGCGGGACTGTTTTGTTTTACTCGATTTCTCCGCATACATTACGCGAGACGTGCGCGGCTTTTCAAGCGATCTTTTATATTATCAATGCAGCTTTACCAGCTGCAAGAGGTACAGAGAGTACATGCGCGAGATTCTTAGTCGACCGCGCGTAATAAGAGGCACGTGAAGGAGACTTTGTTGTCCTCGTCCTGATGGAACCCGAAGCCGTGATGCCCGCGAGAGAAAATGCGAGAGAGAGAGAGAGAGACACTAAGAAAGGCAAAGGCATAATTAAAATGTATGTACTAGCCAAGAAACGTAGGGGTATGCAAGAAAAGAGAGAGAAAGAGAGAGGATTCTTAATGCATTTCAAAGTCTTATTATTCTAATGTGTCCATGTGACCAGGTCGAGCTTTAGTCGCGGGAAAGGAGAAATGCAAAAATTGCAAAATTTATTTAGAAAACTCTGCACGACTCACAAGCTGTAATTTGCTTCTGAAATCGAATTAGCTGAAGCACTGAATACAGGTATATAAAGATAATTCGAAAATGTGTCAGATAGTTGAGGAATTTCTATGTATATACAGTGTGAATAAAAATGTTCTACTAATCTGGAATGAACAAGTAGAATGAATTTAACTTTTCGCTGCTCCACACATATATATATTCTTTTTTTCTCAGATATTTTATATACTGTTCATACGTTGCATATGGCATACGGATGCAAATTAATGTTACGCGAGTAGCACAATTTGCCGTGTGATGCGATAATCTATGTGCAATGCCATCAAAGTCATATTATGAGTAAATAAAAAATAAAACATACATACATCCAAAGAGAGAAAGAGAGAGAAAGAGAGATTTATATACAGTCCTCCGGGAAACGTCGCGATGCATACATGTGTCAATATAACGGTACGGTTTTGCGTGAAACTTTATCTGCCGTGCACAGTTTTATCGCGCGATGCAATTAATTTTGTCGCTATAACACAACCAGCAGAGTGTTACTCTTGTCACACATCGATATTTGTTGTCTCTCGATCTATATTACTTTTTACATTATGGGATTAGTATTGTATTTATGATCTTTAGTGCTAGTTGTCTTTTAACAGTATATCTTTCATAAAAATTTAAAACTGTAGTATATTTCTGTTTTAATGGCAATTATTAATTTCCAATTGGATATGTTAAAAGCAACATTATTGAAACGAATGTTTATTCCGGTATTTTTTGCTACACGTCAGACTTGTTAATGATGATTTATTTTTAAAATATGCCAGATATGATTGCAGGAAAGCATTCAATTGAACTCAGTTTCTCGAGACAGTGATCTATGGAAAAGGTAATTTTCTGGTGACAGTTACTGCTACACGTCGCTTCTCCGTTTGTTTCAAATCCACTTTAGATTTTTATATCACAGAATATAGGGCACTATGGTAAAAATAGGTGAACTTACGATTTTATAGTGAAGAAAGGTTAAGTTATTATTGATTCGGAATCTTTACGGTATTCGGTAATACAGGGCACATATTTTTTTGTCGAACAGTATATTATCTCTTTCCTTAGCAAACAATAATAAATTTTAAGTTTTAGGAATGCGCAAGTAAATAATACAACTTTCTATACTTCAATTACTTTTAATCGAATTTTATTTTTTTTTGTCACACAGAATCTTAAAATTTAGTTATACAAAATATTATATATAAAAAAAAGAATAAACGCTTGAAATTATTTTTGCATTTTCACACTTAAAATAAACCAGTCGATTGTTCTTCTTGGACGCGTATGTAACGTAACGTTATTTGCATTCGCTCTCGGGTGTGTGTATGAAGGTGTCAGCACGAATTCTGTGGCAATTGTGCATGAGCTTCGGTATATAATTGGGATGAATATTGAGAAGTTGGCGGTGAAGTTGCGAGTAAACTTGGATGCCTCGAGGCGACCTCGCTGCTTGAGAGCAGAGACGTGTTGCGGACAGCTCTCCTCGCCGTTTCTCTCCCCGTCTGGCCCACCTTATTCACCTATCGCTGCCACCTCGCCTGCAAAACTGTACGAATATTCTCGATTATCCGGCGCTGTGACGATGTCTCGTTCCCAGCGTCGCAGTCGGGCTTCCGTTTCCGATTCGCACGCGGAGAGAAAAAGCTGCTCGAAAAGGGAGGGATAACAACGGAGCGTGGATATTAAATACGAAGGAAAAATAGCGCGAGAACACGAGGGCGAATTGAAAGGAAAGATTTTCTTCGAAAGACATATTGTTGATCTCTCGCGCTTTTACAACAAATATTCACCGCGATAAATTTGACATTGCATGATTGTTATTTTGTAAAAGCTGTATAATTATAGTTATAACTCTAAGTACAATTAATATTATATGATTTTGATCATGAGGAGAAACTCATATTAGCAATTATTTCTATATTAATTTTTTTTCGTCCGAACGAATTCTCTTTTTTTCAGTAATATTAAAACAACGATTCCTTTTTTCGTGTCATTTCATCGTCAAGAATTTCCGGGCGTCAAGAACCTATCGCTTCGCATCGGGCGAAATCATTATGTATTACGCGCGATCATTACATCCCCGAAAAGTTCAGAAACGGTCTTGCTGCTTGAAAGCAGAGACATGTTGCGGATAGCTACCACTCCGTTCTCCTCTCCTTAACCACGTTATTCGGCTATCGGAGTTTCCGTGCAAAACTATGCGAATATTCCCGATCATCCCACCGTCCTGATGGAATTCGTGCGCTTGGTACGCGCTGGCGAAATATATCCGGCCGGATATCACGCCGAAGAAGAATCGGCGATCGGGCAGCGCCGCCGCAGTCGATCGGATTAAAAAAGAAAAAGACTTGTAGCCATAAACCCGTTTTTGCTTTTGCTTTATAAAATTTATGGATAAATTGTTTTTTTTTAATTATATCATCGCATATTATGGATAAAATATCTTTAATCTTTATATCAAGCGATGTGGTAGCATCGCGATGTCAAGTACAATAAAAAAGTAATTATCCATGTAATTATAAATATTTCATAAAGCGTTAAATATATAGTTGGTATAAATTAATGTTTCAGAATGACAACATATCGGCTGACATATGACGCGCTGTTATTATGTGCGCAAGGCTGTTACGTGTTGTCATTCGCGCAACAAGACTCGAGCTGCTCCGTGTATCGCCTCTCGAAATGCGATCATTCTCTGCGAACAATTAGTGATCAGTGTTTTGCACGATTAATTAATTCCACAATTAAATTAAAGATTTGTAAACATATCAAAGCGGGGCAAAATATTTGTTTACCAAAATAAATAATTTTGCGCGATTTATTTGTTCAAAGTAAAAATCGAAGCGATAAGAAATGTTCATTTTATCAAAAGCAATAATAAATTTTCATTTAATTACAACATATTTACAAACGATCATATATTCTTTTAACACACACACACACACACATATATATATATATATATATATATACATATATATGTATATATACATATATATGTATATAATAAAAATATCTAGAGAAAAAAAGACAAAATTTATAAAATTACTCTATAAAATATTTTTTATTATTATACATATTGAATATAAAATTCAATACGTACAATAATAATTGTTTTAATTAATTATTTAATTATTTTAGTGTTATATTTGTATTTTATATTTGTATGTTACAGATCAATATAACTTCAGTGCAGTTAACTCCGCATCGATCGGTGAGTGATAAATTTCGATTTTATGATAAAAAACGCCAAATATATAAAGTATGTTTAAAGTTTTTTTAGACTTTTATTTGTTGTATATGCAAATTCGGATACTTTTTTGTGTATTTGGCGTTTTTTAGCTTCTTTTTTAAAAAGGTTCTTTTATTTATTTATTTAATGAAAGAAGATAATACTGTTGTGCGTGATTGTTGAGATAAGCTTGCGTTCTCCTTCATTTTGCATATTTTTTCCTCTTTTTTTCTCTCTTTTTATCTTCTTTCATATTTTCACAGCTTTCGACAAAGCTGACTTTGACGTCGAAATATATCGCATCCCGTTTGACCATGACGGCATTCACGTAACACTCGCCAACGTCCAAGCGAACAAAATTCCGAAAAAAATCAGAATATCTCTCAAAGTCTCTTACTAACCGAATCTCGCGCTAACATTTTGTTCTGATAAAGTCTTTTTAACCCAAATTATCAAAAATTTTCTTTTTTACTTACTCTATTGCAAAATAAAAGAAACAAGGAATGTTTATCGAGTGGAACAAATAAATCGCTCGAATCACGAAAAATGACGAAATTTTCTTTTATAAGAAATTCTTTTTGACCGACATTTTTTCTCTTAATAGTATCTCTAATAATCTATTAAATTATTGTTTGTTTTTTAAATATCTCGCATATAATATGCGTATGAAGCTAATTAAATTATATGAAGGAACGATTTTGGTGCGGGAGATGAAGGAGGGGAGAAAGCGTGTAGTCGACAGCGATTGTTGCATTATTAACTTTACGCGCGGCTGTTTCTTCGCTGAGCCTCCTCGTGGCTACGTAGCTTCTACCGAGAGTTTCGCGAGCGCGTCTTTCTGCTTCCGTTTAATGCGAATATAAAGCTCAAGTCCTGCGTATGATCGTTATGAAAATCCACAGCGGCGGAGTCCCCCGTAATTCAATGCAGAACCAAGTCTCGGCGACAAGACACGCCTCGCGTGTTCTAATTTTATACCTTTCAACATCAAAAACATCAACATCGAATTCTTTACGGGATATTATTTTTACAGCCGCCACTCGCTGCAGTTTCCGATTTTTATCCACACTTTTTCCTTTACACATTCCTTTTGATAGTATTTACAGGAAATTTTCACTTATAAGCGACCTGGTCCTTTATTCATTAAATACTATCGAGAGATCATAACGCTTTATGTTCTCTCGCAGATATGATGTTTTAAATGTTGAATTTTGAAATATATTTTCGCGTGCCTCAACGTTCCACAATCGGATCGTATTTATTTTAGTTCATCTTTCGAAATTTGCTGACGCTCTGAAAATCTCGACGCTCAGCGTAATAAAGGAAGATCTTCGTACGAAACATTATTATTTGGGGGCTACTGGCTTGCGCAGAGGCTAACGACTACATTAAGTTACCATGTTACGTCTCGTGACAGCCGCTTTTCATATCTCTGCCGTCAGGAACGCGCCCTCACGTCTCATAATAGATATAATTCACTGAATAAGTATATGTAAATTATATAATCGAATACGATGTCGTGTCTCTTTCATATGGAAGACATATCAAACATATTTCAATCCTACGCATCGCTTAACATCGTTATAATAAAAATCATAATGCGAATATTTAATTGTGTTATAATATGTAAATGTATATATTTATATATTACAACACAACAATTATATATATTTATATATTTATAACGTAATACATTTACTCTTTTATATTAACAGTTATGATAAAATTCCACATATAGAGAGATATTTCAAATTTTGATACATATTTATTATTATCTATTTTGAAAATGGGATATATTTTTCTCTCTTATAATATAAATAAGATACATTAGACTTATATTTGTGCATTTTATTTAAACAGCTTGTCTTTTCTTTTTAAAACTTGACTGTCTCTCATTTTTTTTAAAATTTGACCTGTTATTTTTTAAATTGAAGAGATCGTTTTTCCTCACTTAAATAAAATTTTACGTGAGATAATACATTCATTCAACTAATAGTACATTTCCCAAGTGATCATGTTTTAGTCTTGATCGAGAAAGCATTTTTCCAAAATAGATAGACAAAGAGTTATAAATAAAAATTCTATAGAAAATACCCGCCGCGTTGGATTATTATAAGGGAATTTCTCGATAGATTAGTTTCATCGTTCGCGCACGTTATGGAACGTTACGTCGATCCTTTACATGCCGTCCCATAAGCGTAACCGGACGGAGGCAGCTAGGAGCTCATTTAATAAATAATTCCCGGCATCTGTGTGTTCGCCTTCGGTCAGTCCGTTCATTCTTACAGCGGTGGTTCCAGTATCGATTTCCTGCGACTGTAAGAAAAATAGACCGCGTTTCGGTAAATTTTTAATCCACGCCGTCCGTCGATGTCTAAATAAAGAAACTTTCTCCCCCTTTATGCAAAACTCGCGCGTCTAAGAAAGTTTTCGGATCTAAAGAAGTGTACAAGACCGAGGCCAGGTGGTGAGGGATATGCTCGCTCAATATTTATGCGTTGAAAGTTGCGGTTGCTGCCTCGTACTTTTCTTTTACAATAGTGTCCCATTGAACTTGTGACTGAACTTTGACCGCTCGCAGATTATGTAGCGAACATTTCAACATTTGAGCGATTGAAAGCAAAAGTAAGTCGTAAATGGATATATATATATATATATCTTCATTAAAAAAAAAAGACTATGAAATTGATGCAAAATGATGAAATCTTCAAACTAACGAATTGCCTCATCACAGGATTATCTAAGATCGTGCACTGTAGAGAGATTGTATCGGACAACGTGTCAGTATTTAGTACATCCGAGAAGATCTTTATCCGCTGCACAAGACGGTAAATTACATCTCGCGCGCGCGGACGTCGAAAGTCACCCGGGGATTAAACTCTCGATAATTCAGAGCGCAGCTCTTGATGCGGCACTCGTCGGGAGAAATCGCGTTACACTTACACGGCTGGATTCGTGTCGTCGGTCGCTGACACCGACAATCAACAATATCAAGCACTTACGGTTATAGAGTTAGCTCGTCGGCTGAGCGCATAATTACCAACCGGAGCGGAGAATCTCGCATAATTTTCGAGCAGTGAAAATTTCATGGTGAATACATGTATATACGTATATACGTACTCTCGCGCCGTCCGGGCAAGGCGTTTTAACGAAGCGCGAGCTATCGTCGTATCTCACGAGCGTCCCGTGAATTTTCAGCGTACGACGATCCGCTCCGGCGCCTTCGTTCGTTCCGTCGAACTTGGCTGCAAGCGGGAAGAGAAACGCGAAGGTGGTCGATGTACATGTACCGGAGAAGTGTTCATCTCGCGAACGATGCCGGGGCGAGTGATGTGCCAGTCTGAGCGGCAGACAGCAAAATCATTTGCCAACGTCTGGTTTGTAAATTATTACAGCTACCCGGGAGAGACTAAATCGCCCATTATTCTGTTAAACGCTTCGGAGAAT
This sequence comes from Prenolepis imparis, assembly GCF_030444845.1. Taxonomy (NCBI): domain Eukaryota; kingdom Metazoa; phylum Arthropoda; class Insecta; order Hymenoptera; family Formicidae; genus Prenolepis; species Prenolepis imparis. The sequence continues at coordinate 14,081,303 of NW_028141162.1, read as the reverse complement.
GAGATTTATTCCCGAGTCGAAGGGACCTACGTAAAAATGCGTTGCCTTAGCAAAGCTAGCATCGGGTTTTTAGAAATTTTTTTCCACGTTAATCGTTGTACTAGAAAGTACAAATTAAATAGTAGAATGAAATTGATTAATGACGTGCAAGAATGTATCCACTTTTCATTTAATGAATAGAATCTAGTCAGTCATTTTAATTAACAAGTTTCCAAAAAATATATCCTTTTTTTCTGTTCAGAATAATCTATCGATAAATAATTATGCGAGTTGCAAATATATTTTAATCTGTACTTTGCTACAAAGGCAAGTTAAAATAAGACCAATTAAAAAATAGTAGTGAGACACACATGAAATTGCATACATTAGACAAATGTACTATTCATGATATATTACTTTTATGCGTAATGTGCTGTTAATTACATGACCGCTTTGTGAGGCTGAATTCTTTATTACCTCGCACCGAATGATTTATATGCATAATCGTGCGTGCGGTCGTTTCATCGTATTGCTGCGAATAAATATCCGCGTATGCACGCGTGTGAAAATACTCGATGTATTGCGCGAGAAGCTCTGGCATTTTCCCAACATTTAAATAGCACCCGACCTCGGACTGATAATAAGCAAAATTTGGTTTACACCAGATTAATTAACTTTTTTCTACGTTTATTTATTCTATTTTTTATTTAAAATATATGTTGCGAATGTAGTTACGAGTAGGCAAAATGATTAAAGTAGTTTGTTTCTGGTTCATTTCTTGAAATAAGATAACTTTTGTGGCTGATGCTTTAATAAAGGGGCGTATATATGTATGTAATTATTAATTGTTAATTACTATTTAATTTTTTTTCTACTAAAGTTATTTTATATTTCACCTCGTGAAGAATTAAAAGCCGATAAATCATTCTTTTCGATCACAGTGCCATGATCCGCACGGTATTTTCTATTCGACGAACAATTTTTTGGCAAGGTACAAGGAGCCTTCTCTTCGGCGAGGAACGTGCTGGGAGTTCCTGCGATTTCTTTGTTCGATTGATGTTCAATGCGAGAAATGTGACGGCCGATACTTCAACCTAGCTGCGATATTCCCAGGATAAATGTCGACGAAGATCGCGGACGAGTATTTGGGAGACAGATAGTCGGGTGATGCCCGTATTCTCGGTGGATTGTGAATTCCGTAAAATTTTGCGGCCATTCCCCGTGGTTATCTCTTTAATCAATTTGCACACGGTTTCGGTTGAACGTTACATTTTTCACATATTTTCGTTCTTGTATATAATTCTTTTTTTTCTCATTCTCTCTCACGCGCGGTAAACGGCAAATTGTTCCGGATAATGCGTTGCTATTGTACCTCGTCAAATTGAAAAATCGTGCAGTGGCGTTCGAAACATTTCAATATATAATTATTTCGGCGCGTCTCTCTTGCGTTCGAGATTTAATAAATCCTCACCTCGCCGATCCCGAGAGTGAAAAGGGAGAGCTCGGTTATCCAGAGCGACATTGCATCAGGCGCGGTGCGTGGAAAGGTTCTTTCGTTGGTTGGTTAGGGAAACTTTCGCCGAGAGAGTCCCGCGGCGAACTTTTAACGCTATACCGTATACGCAACCCCGGAAAAGTTTCAACACGCCTACTTGCCATTCGTTCGCGGGACGGACTTTTCCCTGCTGCCGAATCCCTTTTTACGCGGGAGTCTTCTACCTGAGAAGTCGTTATAAACAAGGATTAAGGCTTTTCTCTCTCTCTCTCTTTCTCTTTCTCTTCTTCTCCTTTTCTCTCCAAACGCGTCATATTTTTCTGCACGTTCTTCGCGAAATATATTTTTCGCATTCTCGCTGGGCGGCGCGATATTCACGCTTTCCGGAAGTCGAAAACGAGCGCGCGCGCGTGAAAATGATAAAAATGAAAGGAGGATATGCTGTATTTTTAATAATAGTGTCTCTTCCTTATGTTCTCATATTTTCTATATTATTTTCATTTTATTAAATTTGAATATATTATTGAATTATAAGCGGATTAAATTGTTATCAATTATTTCTGCTTATTAATGAAACTTCATATTTTATATAATATATATATTTGTCTAACTATAAGTTTAATCAAATTGATAAATTCCGTACATATCCGCAGGTTTACATTGTGCAAATATTTTAGAATTATATTCAATTACGTTAATCGCTCGCGAGCAAAATCTTTGGCATTCTAATTCATTTAAATGATTTTATTGAATGGGGGCATACATATTTATTATTCTATTATAATTTGATAAAAGCAATATTTAAATTTTTTATTGAAATGCGCTATTACAAATACCTAGGAAATAAGTTAAAATTACGCGCGATTATAATGTGAAATAATTTTATTCCGTAAAAACACGCTTGCAGTTTACGATTACAACGGAGCAATTAAATGAGCATGCATTACGTGTAACATAATAACAAAGATGCACTTAAATGCTTCCTTAAACCCCTAATTTTACACGTGAGATAAACGTCTATTCGCACTAGCTTGGGGAACCCAGTGAACATTAAACTTGCTTCGCACATTTCTTCAATTTGATTTTGCGTGACTGCGTTGTAATTACCTCCGAACAAGACCGAGATATAGAGAATGTATTGTATATATTCTATCTTGGAGAGAACATTGAAGCAGAAACTTTTAATACTTTTCGGAATAAAATCATTAAATCGAATACAGTGACATATATGATATAGCTTGAAAGCAATTAATAGCAATGAAATTTATGGTGTCCAAAGTTAGAAATCATGACACAGTTTGATTTGTTCAAACTATTGTTTATCTAAATCCTCTCGATTACAAATACAATATATTGTAATATTATAAATATTCTATTTTAAAAAGATGGCAGTATTTTATATATTTAAAATATATAATTCAATGTATACACTTGTAATAATTATCATCATATTTTTGGATAATTTTCAGAAGAAAATAAACAGTTCTTTTATTTAAATATCTTAAAGTTAATATGATCAAATTTGAATCAGAGCTAATCAAATGACATATCACTTCGGGCATGTATCACATGCCTGAGAAATCGATATCAATGAAATATAATTAATGAAATCAACCAGAAATAGACAGCTATACAAGCAGCTATATAGGTGAAAAAGAGAGAGAGAGAGAAAGAGAATGACAGAGATGTATTATAGAGAATCACGTGTGCGCATAATTACACGCAGCCTTTAATGATTAGCGCCATTACGAGGAAGAATTAGGCGCGCGCTTCTGCAGGACGAGCCTACGTATATATATATACAGCACGTTCTAATAGGGAGTCCCGCACATATAAACGGCGGATAATAAGTCACTTACACGGATCCTGGACCAGGGGGTTGGCCGCACGCCAGTTCTATTCGCGCTTCGGTTGTTCCGATCTATTCTATACCGTGCACGTCACACGCATGACGCTCTTAACTAAATTATGGACAAAGTAGTACGATTTCCCGGCTTAAGGGTGCATTCACAAAGTTTCGCTGCAGCCCCACGAATTCTGCGTGCCCTATGCTCTGTGCCCTGTCGCGGAAATACCCCGATGGTGCCTGTGGAATTTACAAAAAATACGATATATACTACTTGGGTATATCTTACGGTGCTGTTGAGAAAGTGAGAGATGTATAAAATTTTAAAACCAACTTATATTGGAACAATAATCTGAAACTGTATAATATGACATAATTATTTATTTAGTGAACAGGAAAGAAAGTAATTTTGGGATCATTATAATATAAAAATGATATCTCTTTCTATTATTAATTTTAAAAAATTGACAAAATTATTGAATTCCAAAATTATATAGCGATTACAATATTTTATATTGCTTTGAAATATTATAAAAGCAATAATTTTATGTATATATATAAAATAAGTTCTCTCTCTTTCCCTCTCCGTTTTGATGAAATACGGCTTTCTTGATCTGCAACGAAGAAATTATTTTACTGGTTCTATGCGGTTAGACACGATGGCAGTAAAGTGAATCGTGCAAAACATCCTTCGCCATGTATCGCATTCCATGTCAGCAACGAGTGACGGACGTTACACGCCGTGTTATAAATTGCGAACGTCCCCCACGGTGCAGTTAGCATGGTACACAACCCTCGATATGAAACTGCGAAGTTACGTTTGGCATTAGTCAACCATTTTCATTGACCCACTGCTTCAATTTATTGTTTATTGCATTTAGATAGGAAAGTACGCATTCGAACAATTTGAAATTATCTTATAACCCACTATATATAATAAACGCGTTAATTAATTTAGCTAAAACAGTTATATGTTATCTTGTTCACAGAAAATAAAAATCGATCATGATTTAGAGAATAATTTAAAATAGAATTTTATTGTGGTTTAGAATAGGCGAATTATTATAATTAGTTCAATGTATTTTTACGTGTTTATTACAAGCCATATTATCGTAGAATAATTATTAAGTGATTATTAATATAATATCATGATTATGAAAGTGCAAAATTTTTTTCTAATTATTTCAGAAAACATAACCCATTTTTGAATACTTTAAAACATCTATCTAACACTTGTCTACATTTATTAAAATGTGACCTATATATCAGTGATCTTTATTGACAGAATCTCGATACTGATTAATAAATAAGGAATTCAGAGCATATGTAGGGCAAGTCTGTTTAATTTATAAGGTTCACTTTAGATATAGTTTTCTATTTAATACAATCTTAAAATTACATATTTATTTAAAATGTAAAGTTAAGAATAATAACAATAGTTTATTTTTACTTTCAAATTCGTCAACAAATTTTACTCAATCTTATTTTGTCAACTATTCCGTTCTCATATTCCGTCAATCACATTTGCGGAGATAAAGCTATTTGCGGGTACGTTAAATCGAATTTAGACAACGATTGGACGTCACATTCGGAAGTATCAGGGCGAATTAAATGTTAAATCGTTGCACAAAGGATGGCCAAAAGGACGGTGTGCGCGTTTTTGCCCTTTTGGCCGGAAAGTTTTTTTCCGCGTTTTGTCGGACGGCGCATTTGAATTTTTATAGCGCCGCTGATAGATTGACAGACGAATTAACTGACAGTGTCGACGTCGACACTGCTCCGAAAGAGAATCGTGCACGGGCAAATGTTAAAAGGTGAAAAACCCACAGGTTTTGTTTTAAATTTACTACACTACTGCTAATTACAGAGAATGCAATGAGATACATTTATGTGAACATATAATAATTTCTTGGAATGTCGCGCGAAAATAAAAAAATTTATTTCTTTTTGTACACGATTACATTCCAGCTTAATTTATATATAATAATTAATTGTACATCTCTGTACGAATATAATAAAAAAAGTTATCCTTCAATCATTTACATTAAAATATGTTATACTTCTATTGAAAATATTGTTGCAAAGAATTTATTAACATTTTATTTTGATTTAATTTCGACATTTCCTTTTTTTCCGGCAAAGAGGAATAAATAGGCACTAACTGGTCGAATCTTCTCAATGTTACTCGCATATTGGTTAGTGAGAGACTCGAACAGTACGCTGTTATAGCGGATGAAAATTCGGAAATGTAGATGTACAAATTTTTTAACTTGACATACATAAAATAAGGATGCGTCGCACAGGGTCCGCGTCAAAAAAGTATCAATTTCTAATATTTTAAGAAGAGCCAAAAATTCATCGATTATACATTTTAATAGTACATTGATTACAGAATTATTTGGTACCAAGCAGACACCAGCGTACAAATTTTTTAATATGATATACATAAAATAAGGATGCGTCGCATAGGGTCAGCGGTAAAAAGTATCGATTTCCAATATTTTAAGACGAGCCAAAAATTCATCGATTATACATTTTAATAGTACATTGATTACAGAATCTTTTGGTACCATGCAGATACCAGCGTACAAATTTTTTAATACGATAAACATAAAATAAGGATGCGTCGCACAGGGTCCGCGGTAAAATGTATCGATTTCTAATATTTTAAGTAGAGCCAAAAATTCATCGATTATACATTTTAATAGTACATTGATTACAGAATCATTTGGTACCAAACAGACACCAGCGTACAAATTTTTTAACTTGATATACATAAAATAAGGTTGCGTCGCATAGGGTCAGCGGTAAAAAGTATCGATTTCCAATATTTTGAGACGAGCCAAAAATTCATCGATTATACATTTTATTAGTACATTGATTACAGAATCTTTTCGTACCATGCAGACACCAGCGTACAAATTTTTTAATACGGTAAACATAAAATAAGGATGCGTCGCACAGGGTCCGCGTCAAAAAAGTATCGATTTCTAATATTTTAAGACGAGCCAAAAATTCATCGATTATACATTTTAATAGTACATAGATTACAGAATCTTTTGGTACCATGCAGACACCAGCGTACAAATTTTTTAACTTGATATACATAAAATAAGGATGCGTCGCACAGGGTCCGCGTCAAAAAAGTATCAATTTCTAATATTTTAAGAAGAGCCAAAAATTCATCGATCATACATTTTAATAGTACATTGATTACAGAATTATTTGGTACCAAGCAGACACCAGCGTACAAATTTTTTAATATGATATACATAAAATAAGGATGCGTCGCATAGGGTCAGCGGTAAAAAGTATCGATTTCCAATATTTTAAGACGAGCCAAAAATTCATCGATTATACATTTTAATAGTACATTGATTACAGAATCATTTGATACCAAACAGACACCAGCGTACAAATTTTTTAACTTGATATACATAAAATAAGGATGCGTCGCACAGGGTCAGCGGTAAAAAGTATCGATTTCCAATATTTTGAGACGAGCCAAAAATTCATCGATTATACATTTTATTAGTACATTGATTACAGAATCTTTTCGTACCATGCAGACACCAGCGTACAAATTTTTTAATACGGTAAACATAAAATAAGGATGCGTCGCACAGGGTCCGCGTCAAAAAAGTATCGATTTCTAATATTTTAAGACGAGCCAAAAATTCATCGATTATACATTTTAATAGTACATAGATTACAGAATCTTTTGGTACCATGCAGACACCAGCGTACAAATTTTTTAACTTGATATACATAAAATAAGGATGCGTCGCACAGGGTCCGCGTCAAAAAAGTATCAATTTCTAATATTTTAAGAAGAGCCAAAAATTCATCGATTATACATTTTAATAGTACATTGATTACAGAATTATTTGGTACCAAGCAGACACCAGCGTACAAATTTTTTAACTTGATATACATAAAATAAGGATGCGTCGCACAGGGTCAGCGGTAAAAAGTATCGATTTCCAATATTTTAAGACGAGCCACAAATTCATCGATTATACATTTTAATAGTACATTGATTATAGAATCATTTGGTACCAAACAGACACCAGCGTACAAATTTTTTAACTTGATATACATAAAATAAGGTTGCGTCGCATAGGGTCAGCGGTAAAAAGTATCGATTTCCAATATTTTAAGACGAGCCAAAAATTCATCGATTATACATTTTAATAGTACATTGATTACAGAATCATTTGATACCAAACAGACACCAGCGTACAAATTTTTTAACTTGATATACATAAAATAAGGATGCGTCGCACAGGGTCAGCGGTAAAAAGTATCGATTTCCAATATTTTAAGACGAGCCACAAATTCATCGATTATACATTTTAATAGTACATTGATTATAGAATCATTTGGTACCAAACAGACACCAGCGTACAAATTTTTTAACTTGATATACATAAAATAAGGTTGCGTCGCATAGGGTCAGCGGTAAAAAGTATCGATTTCCAATATTTTGAGACGAGCCAAAAATTCATCGATTATACATTTTATTAATACATTGATTACAGAATCTTTTCGTACCATGCAGACACCAGCGTACAAATTTTTTAATACGGTAAACATAAAATAAGGATGCGTCGCACAGGGTCCGCGTCAAAAAAGTATGGATTTCTAATATTTTAAGAAGAGCCAAAAATTCATCGATTATACATTTTAATAGTACATTGATTACAGAATTATTTGGTACCAAGCAGACACCAGCGTACAAATTTTTTAATATGATATACATAAAATAAGGATGCGTCGCATAGGGTCAGCGGTAAAAAGTATCGATTTCCAATATTTTAAGACGAGCCAAAAATTCATCGATTATACATTTTAATAGTACATTGATTACAGAATCTTTTGGTACCATGCAGATACCAGCGTACAAATTTTTTAATACGATAAACATAAAATAAGGATGCGTCGCACAGGGTCCGCGGTAAAATGTATCGATTTCTAATATTTTAAGTAGAGCCAAAAATTCATCGATTATACATTTTAATAGTACATTGATTACAGAATCATTTGGTACCAAACAGACACCAGCGTACAAATTTTTTAACTTGATATACATAAAATAAGGTTGCGTCGCATAGGGTCAGCGGTAAAAAGTATCGATTTCCAATATTTTGAGACGAGCCAAAAATTCATCGATTATACATTTTATTAGTACATTGATTACAGAATCTTTTCGTACCATGCAGACACCAGCGTACAAATTTTTTAATACGGTAAACATAAAATAAGGATGCGTCGCACAGGGTCCGCGTCAAAAAAGTATCGATTTCTAATATTTTAAGACGAGCCAAAAATTCATCGATTATACATTTTAATAGTACATAGATTACAGAATCTTTTGGTACCATGCAGACACCAGCGTACAAATTTTTTAACTTGATATACATAAAATAAGGATGCGTCGCACAGGGTCCGCGTCAAAAAAGTATCAATTTCTAATATTTTAAGAAGACCCAAAAATTCATCGATTATACATTTTAATAGTACATTGATTACAGAATTATTTGGTACCAAGCAGACACCAGCGTACAAATTTTTTAACTTGATATACATAAAATAAGGATGCGTCGCACAGGGTCAGCGGTAAAAAGTATCGATTTCCAATATTTTAAGACGAGCCACAAATTCATCGATTATACATTTTAATAGTACATTGATTATAGAATCATTTGGTACCAAACAGACACCAGCGTACAAATTTTTTAACTTGATATACATAAAATAAGGTTGCGTCGCATAGGGTCAGCGGTAAAAAGTATCGATTTCCAATATTTTGAGACGAGCCAAAAATTCATCGATTATACATTTTATTAGTACATTGATTACAGAATCTTTTCGTACCATGCAGACACCAGCGTACAAATTTTTTAATACGGTAAACATAAAATAAGGATGCGTCGCACAGGGTCCGCGTCAAAAAAGTATGGATTTCTAATATTTTAAGACGAGCCAAAAATTCATCGATTATACATTTTAATAGTACATTGATTACAGAATCATTTGGTACCAAACAGACACCAGCGTACAAATTTTTTAACTTGATATACATAAAATAAGGTTGCGTCGCATAGGGTCAGCGGTAAAAAGTATCGATTTCCAATATTTTGAGACGAGCCAAAAATTCATCGATCATACATTTTATTAGTACATTGGTTACAGAATCTTTTCGTACCATGCAGACACCAGCGTACAAATTTTTTAATACGGTAAACATAAAATAAGGATGCGTCGCACAGGGTCCGTGTCAAAAAAGTATCGATTTCTAATATTTTAAAACGAGCCAAAAATTCATCGATTATACATTTTAATAGTACATAGATTACAGAATCTTTTGGTACCATGCAGACACCAGCGTACAAATTTTTTAACTTGATATACATAAAATAAGGATGCGTCGCACAGGGTCAGCGGTAAAAAGTATCGATTTCCAATATTTTAAGACGAGCCAAAAATTCGATTATACATTTTAATAGTACATTGATTATAGAATCATTTGGTACCAAACACACACCAGCGTACAAATTTTTTAACTTGATATACATAAAATAAGGTTGCGTCGCATAGGGTCAGCGGTAAAAAGTATCGATTTCCAATATTTTGAGACGAGCCAAAAATTCATCGATCATACATTTTATTAGTACATTGGTTACAGAATCTTTTCGTACCATGCAGACACCAGCGTACAAATTTTTTAATACGGTAAACATAAAATAAGGATGCGTCGCACAGGGTCCGCGTCAAAAAAGTATCGATTTCTAATATATTAAGACGAGCCAAAAATTCATCGATTATACATTTTAATAGTACATAGATTACAGAATCTTTGGGTACCATGCAGACACCAGCGTACAAATTTTTTAACTTGATATACATAAAATAAGGATGCGTCGCACAGGGTCCGCGTCAAAAAAGTATCGATTTCTAATATTTTGAGACGAGCCAAAAATTCATCGATTATACATTTTAATAGTACATAGATTACAGAATCTTTTGGTACCATGCAGACACCAGCGTACAAATTTTTTAATACGGTAAACATAAAATAAGGATGCGTCGCACAGGGTCCGCGTCAAAAAAGTATCGATTTCTAATATTTTAAGACGAGCCAAAAATTCATCGATTATACATTTTAATAGTACATTGATTACAGAATCATTTGGTACCAAACAGACACCAGCGTACAAATTTTTTAACTTGATATACATAAAATAAGGTTGCGTCGCATAGGGTCAGCGGTAAAAAATATCGATTTCCAATATTTTGAGACGAGCCAAAATTTCATCGATCATACATTTTATTAGTACATTGGTTACAGAATCTTTTCGTACCATGCAGACACCAGCGTACAAATTTTTTAACTTGATATACATAAAATAAGGATGCGTCGCACAGGGTCCGCGTCAAAAAAGTATCAATTTCTAATATTTTAAGAAGAGCCAAAAATTCATCGATTATACATTTTAATAGTACATTGATTACAGAATTATTTGGTACCAAGCAGACACCAGCGTACAAATTTTTTAATATGATATACATAAAATAAGGATGCGTCGCATAGGGTCAGCGGTAAAAAGTATCGATTTCCAATATTTTAAGACGAGCCAAAAATTCATCGATTATACATTTTAATAGTACATTGATTACAGAATCATTTGATACCAAACAGACACCAGCGTACAAATTTTTTAACTTGATATACATAAAATAAGGATGCGTCGCACAGGGTCAGCGGTAAAAAGTATCGATTTCCAATATTTTAAGACGAGCCAAAAATTCATCGATTATACATTTTATTAGTACATTGGTTACAGAATCTTTTCGTACCATGCAGACACCAGCGTGCAAATTTTTTAATACGGTAAACATAAAATAAGGATGCGTCGCACAGGGTCCGCGTCAAAAAAGTATCGATTTCTAATATTTTAAAACGAGCCAAAAATTCATCGATTATACATTTTAATAGTACATAGATTACAGAATCTTTTGGTACCATGCAGACACCAGCGTACAAATTTTTTAACTTGATATACATAAAATAAGGATGCGTCGCACAGGGTCAGCGGTAAAAAGTATCGATTTCCAATATTTTAAGACGAGCCAAAAATTCGATTATACATTTTAATAGTACATTGATTATAGAATCATTTGGTACCAAACACACACCAGCGTACAAATTTTTTAACTTGATATACATAAAATAAGGTTGCGTCGCATAGGGTCAGCGGTAAAAAGTATCGATTTCCAATATTTTGAGACGAGCCAAAAATTCATCGATCATACATTTTATTAGTACATTGGTTACAGAATCTTTTCGTACCATGCAGACACCAGCGTACAAATTTTTTAATACGGTAAACATAAAATAAGGATGCGTCGCACAGGGTCCGCGTCAAAAAAGTATCGATTTCTAATATATTAAGACGAGCCAAAAATTCATCGATTATACATTTTAATAGTACATAGATTACAGAATCTTTGGGTACCATGCAGACACCAGCGTACAAATTTTTTAACTTGATATACATAAAATAAGGATGCGTCGCACAGGGTCCGCGTCAAAAAAGTATCGATTTCTAATATTTTGAGACGAGCCAAAAATTCATCGATTATACATTTTAATAGTACATAGATTACAGAATCTTTTGGTACCATGCAGACACCAGCGTACAAATTTTTTAATACGGTAAACATAAAATAAGGATGCGTCGCACAGGGTCCGCGTCAAAAAAGTATCGATTTCTAATATTTTAAGACGAGCCAAAAATTCATCGATTATACATTTTAATAGTACATTGATTACAGAATCATTTGGTACCAAACAGACACCAGCGTACAAATTTTTTAACTTGATATACATAAAATAAGGTTGCGTCGCATAGGGTCAGCGGTAAAAAATATCGATTTCCAATATTTTGAGACGAGCCAAAATTTCATCGATCATACATTTTATTAGTACATTGGTTACAGAATCTTTTCGTACCATGCAGACACCAGCGTACAAATTTTTTAATACGGTAAACATAAAATAAGGATGCGTCGCACAGGGTCCGCGTCAAAAAAGTATCGATTTCTAATATTTTAAGACGAGCCAAAAATTCATCGATTATACATTTTAATAGTACATAGATTACAGAATCTTTTGGTACCATGCAGACACCAGCGTACAAATTTTTTAACTTGATATACATAAAATAAGGATGCGTCGCACAGGGTCCGCGTCAAAAAAGTATCAATTTCTAATATTTTAAGAAGAGCCAAAAATTCATCGATTATACATTTTAATAGTACATTGATTACAGAATTATTTGGTACCAAGCAGACACCAGCGTACAAATTTTTTAACTTGATATACATAAAATAAGGATGCGTCGCACAGGGTCAGCGGTAAAAAGTATCGATTTCCAATATTTTAAGACGAGCCACAAATTCATCGATTATACATTTTAATAGTACATTGATTATAGAATCATTTGGTACCAAACAGACACCAGCGTACAAATTTTTTAACTTGATATACATAAAATAAGGTTGCGTCGCATAGGGTCAGCGGTAAAAAGTATCGATTTCCAATATTTTAAGACGAGCCAAAAATTCATCGATTATACATTTTAATAGTACATTGATTACAGAATCATTTGATACCAAACAGACACCAGCGTACAAATTTTTTAACTTGATATACATAAAATAAGGATGCGTCGCACAGGGTCAGCGGTAAAAAGTATCGATTTCCAATATTTTAAGACGAGCCACAAATTCATCGATTATACATTTTAATAGTACATTGATTATAGAATCATTTGGTACCAAACAGACACCAGCGTACAAATTTTTTAACTTGATATACATAAAATAAGGTTGCGTCGCATAGGGTCAGCGGTAAAAAGTATCGATTTCCAATATTTTGAGACGAGCCAAAAATTCATCGATTATACATTTTATTAGTACATTGATTACAGAATCTTTTCGTACCATGCAGACACCAGCGTACAAATTTTTTAATACGGTAAACATAAAATAAGGATGCGTCGCACAGGGTCCGCGTCAAAAAAGTATGGATTTCTAATATTTTAAGACGAGCCAAAAATTCATCGATTATACATTTTAATAGTACATTGATTACAGAATCATTTGGTACCAAACAGACACCAGCGTACAAATTTTTTAACTTGATATACATAAAATAAGGTTGCGTCGCATAGGGTCAGCGGTAAAAAGTATCGATTTCCAATATTTTGAGACGAGCCAAAAATTCATCGATCATACATTTTATTAGTACATTGGTTACAGAATCTTTTCGTACCATGCAGACACCAGCGTACAAATTTTTTAATACGGTAAACATAAAATAAGGATGCGTCGCACAGGGTCCGCGTCAAAAAAGTATCGATTTCTAATATTTTAAGACGAGCCAAAAATTCATCGATTATACATTTTAATAGTACATAGATTACAGAATCTTTTGGTACCATGCAGACACCAGCGTACAAATTTTTTAATACGGTAAACATAAAATAAGGATGCGTCGCACAGGGTCCGCGTCAAAAAAGTATCGATTTCTAATATTTTAAGACGAGCCAAAAATTCATCGATTATACATTTTAATAGTACATAGATTACAGAATCTTTTGGTACCATGCAGACACCAGCGTACAAATTTTTTAATACGGTAAACATAAAATAAGGATGCGTCGCACAGGGTCCGCGTCAAAAAAGTATCGATTTCTAATATTTTAAGACGAGCCAAAAATTCATCGATTATACATTTTAATAGTACATTGATTACAGAATCATTTGATACCAAACAGACACCAGCGTACAAATTTTTTAACTTGATATACATAAAATAAGGATGCGTCGCACAGGGTCAGCGGTAAAAAGTATCGATTTCCAATATTTTAAGACGAGCCAAAAATTCATCGATTATACATTTTAATAGTACATTGATTACAGAATCATTTGATACCAAACAGACACCAGCGTACAAATTTTTTAACTTGATATACATAAAATAAGGATGCGTCGCACAGGGTCAGCGGTAAAAAGTATCGATTTCCAATATTTTAAGACGAGCCACAAATTCATCGATTATACATTTTAATAGTACATTGATTATAGAATCATTTGGTACCAAACAGACACCAGCGTACAAATTTTTTAACTTGATATACATAAAATAAGGTTGCGTCGCATAGGGTCAGCGGTAAAAAGTATCGATTTCCAATATTTTGAGACGAGCCAAAAATTCATCGATTATACATTTTATTAATACATTGATTACAGAATCTTTTCGTACCATGCAGACACCAGCGTACAAATTTTTTAATACGGTAAACATAAAATAAGGATGCGTCGCACAGGGTCCGCGTCAAAAAAGTATGGATTTCTAATATTTTAAGAAGAGCCAAAAATTCATCGATTATACATTTTAATAGTACATTGATTACAGAATTATTTGGTACCAAGCAGACACCAGCGTACAAATTTTTTAATATGATATACATAAAATAAGGATGCGTCGCATAGGGTCAGCGGTAAAAAGTATCGATTTCCAATATTTTAAGACGAGCCAAAAATTCATCGATTATACATTTTAATAGTACATTGATTACAGAATCTTTTGGTACCATGCAGATACCAGCGTACAAATTTTTTAATACGATAAACATAAAATAAGGATGCGTCGCACAGGGTCCGCGGTAAAATGTATCGATTTCTAATATTTTAAGTAGAGCCAAAAATTCATCGATTATACATTTTAATAGTACATTGATTACAGAATCATTTGGTACCAAACAGACACCAGCGTACAAATTTTTTAACTTGATATACATAAAATAAGGTTGCGTCGCATAGGGTCAGCGGTAAAAAGTATCGATTTCCAATATTTTGAGACGAGCCAAAAATTCATCGATTATACATTTTATTAGTACATTGATTACAGAATCTTTTCGTACCATGCAGACACCAGCGTACAAATTTTTTAATACGGTAAACATAAAATAAGGATGCGTCGCACAGGGTCCGCGTCAAAAAAGTATCGATTTCTAATATTTTAAGACGAGCCAAAAATTCATCGATTATACATTTTAATAGTACATAGATTACAGAATCTTTTGGTACCATGCAGACACCAGCGTACAAATTTTTTAACTTGATATACATAAAATAAGGATGCGTCGCACAGGGTCCGCGTCAAAAAAGTATCAATTTCTAATATTTTAAGAAGACCCAAAAATTCATCGATTATACATTTTAATAGTACATTGATTACAGAATTATTTGGTACCAAGCAGACACCAGCGTACAAATTTTTTAACTTGATATACATAAAATAAGGATGCGTCGCACAGGGTCAGCGGTAAAAAGTATCGATTTCCAATATTTTAAGACGAGCCACAAATTCATCGATTATACATTTTAATAGTACATTGATTATAGAATCATTTGGTACCAAACAGACACCAGCGTACAAATTTTTTAACTTGATATACATAAAATAAGGTTGCGTCGCATAGGGTCAGCGGTAAAAAGTATCGATTTCCAATATTTTGAGACGAGCCAAAAATTCATCGATTATACATTTTATTAGTACATTGATTACAGAATCTTTTCGTACCATGCAGACACCAGCGTACAAATTTTTTAATACGGTAAACATAAAATAAGGATGCGTCGCACAGGGTCCGCGTCAAAAAAGTATGGATTTCTAATATTTTAAGACGAGCCAAAAATTCATCGATTATACATTTTAATAGTACATTGATTACAGAATCATTTGGTACCAAACAGACACCAGCGTACAAATTTTTTAACTTGATATACATAAAATAAGGTTGCGTCGCATAGGGTCAGCGGTAAAAAGTATCGATTTCCAATATTTTGAGACGAGCCAAAAATTCATCGATCATACATTTTATTAGTACATTGGTTACAGAATCTTTTCGTACCATGCAGACACCAGCGTACAAATTTTTTAATACGGTAAACATAAAATAAGGATGCGTCGCACAGGGTCCGTGTCAAAAAAGTATCGATTTCTAATATTTTAAAACGAGCCAAAAATTCATCGATTATACATTTTAATAGTACATAGATTACAGAATCTTTTGGTACCATGCAGACACCAGCGTACAAATTTTTTAACTTGATATACATAAAATAAGGATGCGTCGCACAGGGTCAGCGGTAAAAAGTATCGATTTCCAATATTTTAAGACGAGCCAAAAATTCGATTATACATTTTAATAGTACATTGATTATAGAATCATTTGGTACCAAACACACACCAGCGTACAAATTTTTTAACTTGATATACATAAAATAAGGTTGCGTCGCATAGGGTCAGCGGTAAAAAGTATCGATTTCCAATATTTTGAGACGAGCCAAAAATTCATCGATCATACATTTTATTAGTACATTGGTTACAGAATCTTTTCGTACCATGCAGACACCAGCGTACAAATTTTTTAATACGGTAAACATAAAATAAGGATGCGTCGCACAGGGTCCGCGTCAAAAAAGTATCGATTTCTAATATATTAAGACGAGCCAAAAATTCATCGATTATACATTTTAATAGTACATAGATTACAGAATCTTTGGGTACCATGCAGACACCAGCGTACAAATTTTTTAACTTGATATACATAAAATAAGGATGCGTCGCACAGGGTCCGCGTCAAAAAAGTATCGATTTCTAATATTTTGAGACGAGCCAAAAATTCATCGATTATACATTTTAATAGTACATAGATTACAGAATCTTTTGGTACCATGCAGACACCAGCGTACAAATTTTTTAATACGGTAAACATAAAATAAGGATGCGTCGCACAGGGTCCGCGTCAAAAAAGTATCGATTTCTAATATTTTAAGACGAGCCAAAAATTCATCGATTATACATTTTAATAGTACATTGATTACAGAATCATTTGGTACCAAACAGACACCAGCGTACAAATTTTTTAACTTGATATACATAAAATAAGGTTGCGTCGCATAGGGTCAGCGGTAAAAAATATCGATTTCCAATATTTTGAGACGAGCCAAAATTTCATCGATCATACATTTTATTAGTACATTGGTTACAGAATCTTTTCGTACCATGCAGACACCAGCGTACAAATTTTTTAACTTGATATACATAAAATAAGGATGCGTCGCACAGGGTCCGCGTCAAAAAAGTATCAATTTCTAATATTTTAAGAAGAGCCAAAAATTCATCGATTATACATTTTAATAGTACATTGATTACAGAATTATTTGGTACCAAGCAGACACCAGCGTACAAATTTTTTAATATGATATACATAAAATAAGGATGCGTCGCATAGGGTCAGCGGTAAAAAGTATCGATTTCCAATATTTTAAGACGAGCCAAAAATTCATCGATTATACATTTTAATAGTACATTGATTACAGAATCATTTGATACCAAACAGACACCAGCGTACAAATTTTTTAACTTGATATACATAAAATAAGGATGCGTCGCACAGGGTCAGCGGTAAAAAGTATCGATTTCCAATATTTTAAGACGAGCCAAAAATTCATCGATTATACATTTTATTAGTACATTGGTTACAGAATCTTTTCGTACCATGCAGACACCAGCGTGCAAATTTTTTAATACGGTAAACATAAAATAAGGATGCGTCGCACAGGGTCCGCGTCAAAAAAGTATCGATTTCTAATATTTTAAAACGAGCCAAAAATTCATCGATTATACATTTTAATAGTACATAGATTACAGAATCTTTTGGTACCATGCAGACACCAGCGTACAAATTTTTTAACTTGATATACATAAAATAAGGATGCGTCGCACAGGGTCAGCGGTAAAAAGTATCGATTTCCAATATTTTAAGACGAGCCAAAAATTCGATTATACATTTTAATAGTACATTGATTATAGAATCATTTGGTACCAAACACACACCAGCGTACAAATTTTTTAACTTGATATACATAAAATAAGGTTGCGTCGCATAGGGTCAGCGGTAAAAAGTATCGATTTCCAATATTTTGAGACGAGCCAAAAATTCATCGATCATACATTTTATTAGTACATTGGTTACAGAATCTTTTCGTACCATGCAGACACCAGCGTACAAATTTTTTAATACGGTAAACATAAAATAAGGATGCGTCGCACAGGGTCCGCGTCAAAAAAGTATCGATTTCTAATATATTAAGACGAGCCAAAAATTCATCGATTATACATTTTAATAGTACATAGATTACAGAATCTTTGGGTACCATGCAGACACCAGCGTACAAATTTTTTAACTTGATATACATAAAATAAGGATGCGTCGCACAGGGTCCGCGTCAAAAAAGTATCGATTTCTAATATTTTGAGACGAGCCAAAAATTCATCGATTATACATTTTAATAGTACATAGATTACAGAATCTTTTGGTACCATGCAGACACCAGCGTACAAATTTTTTAATACGGTAAACATAAAATAAGGATGCGTCGCACAGGGTCCGCGTCAAAAAAGTATCGATTTCTAATATTTTAAGACGAGCCAAAAATTCATCGATTATACATTTTAATAGTACATTGATTACAGAATCATTTGGTACCAAACAGACACCAGCGTACAAATTTTTTAACTTGATATACATAAAATAAGGTTGCGTCGCATAGGGTCAGCGGTAAAAAATATCGATTTCCAATATTTTGAGACGAGCCAAAATTTCATCGATCATACATTTTATTAGTACATTGGTTACAGAATCTTTTCGTACCATGCAGACACCAGCGTACAAATTTTTTAATACGGTAAACATAAAATAAGGATGCGTCGCACAGGGTCCGCGTCAAAAAAGTATCGATTTCTAATATTTTAAGACGAGCCAAAAATTCATCGATTATACATTTTAATAGTACATAGATTACAGAATCTTTTGGTACCATGCAGACACCAGCGTACAAATTTTTTAACTTGATATACATAAAATAAGGATGCGTCGCACAGGGTCCGCGTCAAAAAAGTATCAATTTCTAATATTTTAAGAAGAGCCAAAAATTCATCGATTATACATTTTAATAGTACATTGATTACAGAATTATTTGGTACCAAGCAGACACCAGCGTACAAATTTTTTAACTTGATATACATAAAATAAGGATGCGTCGCACAGGGTCAGCGGTAAAAAGTATCGATTTCCAATATTTTAAGACGAGCCACAAATTCATCGATTATACATTTTAATAGTACATTGATTATAGAATCATTTGGTACCAAACAGACACCAGCGTACAAATTTTTTAACTTGATATACATAAAATAAGGTTGCGTCGCATAGGGTCAGCGGTAAAAAGTATCGATTTCCAATATTTTAAGACGAGCCAAAAATTCATCGATTATACATTTTAATAGTACATTGATTACAGAATCATTTGATACCAAACAGACACCAGCGTACAAATTTTTTAACTTGATATACATAAAATAAGGATGCGTCGCACAGGGTCAGCGGTAAAAAGTATCGATTTCCAATATTTTAAGACGAGCCACAAATTCATCGATTATACATTTTAATAGTACATTGATTATAGAATCATTTGGTACCAAACAGACACCAGCGTACAAATTTTTTAACTTGATATACATAAAATAAGGTTGCGTCGCATAGGGTCAGCGGTAAAAAGTATCGATTTCCAATATTTTGAGACGAGCCAAAAATTCATCGATTATACATTTTATTAGTACATTGATTACAGAATCTTTTCGTACCATGCAGACACCAGCGTACAAATTTTTTAATACGGTAAACATAAAATAAGGATGCGTCGCACAGGGTCCGCGTCAAAAAAGTATGGATTTCTAATATTTTAAGACGAGCCAAAAATTCATCGATTATACATTTTAATAGTACATTGATTACAGAATCATTTGGTACCAAACAGACACCAGCGTACAAATTTTTTAACTTGATATACATAAAATAAGGTTGCGTCGCATAGGGTCAGCGGTAAAAAGTATCGATTTCCAATATTTTGAGACGAGCCAAAAATTCATCGATCATACATTTTATTAGTACATTGGTTACAGAATCTTTTCGTACCATGCAGACACCAGCGTACAAATTTTTTAATACGGTAAACATAAAATAAGGATGCGTCGCACAGGGTCCGCGTCAAAAAAGTATCGATTTCTAATATTTTAAGACGAGCCAAAAATTCATCGATTATACATTTTAATAGTACATAGATTACAGAATCTTTTGGTACCATGCAGACACCAGCGTACAAATTTTTTAATACGGTAAACATAAAATAAGGATGCGTCGCACAGGGTCCGCGTCAAAAAAGTATCGATTTCTAATATTTTAAGACGAGCCAAAAATTCATCGATTATACATTTTAATAGTACATAGATTACAGAATCTTTTGGTACCATGCAGACACCAGCGTACAAATTTTTTAATACGGTAAACATAAAATAAGGATGCGTCGCACAGGGTCCGCGTCAAAAAAGTATCGATTTCTAATATTTTAAGACGAGCCAAAAATTCATCGATTATACATTTTAATAGTACATTGATTACAGAATCTTTTCGTACCATGCAGACACCAGCGTACAAATTTTTTAATACGGTAAACATAAAATAAGGATGCGTCGCACAGGGTCCGCGTCAAAAAAGTATCGATTTCTAATATTTTAAGACGAGCCAAAAATTCATCGATTATACATTTTAATAGTACATAGATTACAGAATCTTTTGGTACCATGCAGACACCAGCGTACAAATTTTTTAACTTGATATACATAAAATAAGGATGCGTCGCACAGGGTCCGCGTCAAAAAAGTATCAATTTCTAATATTTTAAGAAGAGCCAAAAATTCATCGATTATACATTTTAATAGTACATTGATTACAGAATTATTTGGTACCAAGCAGACACCAGCGTACAAATTTTTTAATATGATATACATAAAATAAGGATGCGTCGCATAGGGTCAGCGGTAAAAAGTATCGATTTCCAATATTTTAAGACGAGCCAAAAATTCATCGATTATACATTTTAATAGTACATTCATTACAGAATCATTTGATACCAAACAGACACCAGCGTACAAATTTTTTAACTTGATATACATAAAATAAGGATGCGTCGCACAGGGTCAGCGGTAAAAAGTATCGATTTCCAATATTTTAAGACGAGCCAAAAATTCATCGATTATACATTTTATTAGTACATTGGTTACAGAATCTTTTCGTACCATGCAGACACCAGCGTGCAAATTTTTTAATACGGTAAACATAAAATAAGGATGCGTCGCACAGGGTCCGCGTCAAAAAAGTATCGATTTCTAATATTTTAAAACGAGCCAAAAATTCATCGATTATACATTTTAATAGTACATAGATTACAGAATCTTTTGGTACCATGCAGACACCAGCGTACAAATTTTTTAACTTGATATACATAAAATAAGGATGCGTCGCACAGGGTCAGCGGTAAAAAGTATCGATTTCCAATATTTTAAGACGAGCCAAAAATTCGATTATACATTTTAATAGTACATTGATTATAGAATCATTTGGTACCAAACACACACCAGCGTACAAATTTTTTAACTTGATATACATAAAATAAGGTTGCGTCGCATAGGGTCAGCGGTAAAAAGTATCGATTTCCAATATTTTGAGACGAGCCAAAAATTCATCGATCATACATTTTATTAGTACATTGGTTACAGAATCTTTTCGTACCATGCAGACACCAGCGTACAAATTTTTTAATACGGTAAACATAAAATAAGGATGCGTCGCACAGGGTCCGCGTCAAAAAAGTATCGATTTCTAATATATTAAGACGAGCCAAAAATTCATCGATTATACATTTTAATAGTACATAGATTACAGAATCTTTGGGTACCATGCAGACACCAGCGTACAAATTTTTTAACTTGATATACATAAAATAAGGATGCGTCGCACAGGGTCCGCGTCAAAAAAGTATCGATTTCTAATATTTTGAGACGAGCCAAAAATTCATCGATTATACATTTTAATAGTACATAGATTACAGAATCTTTTGGTACCATGCAGACACCAGCGTACAAATTTTTTAATACGGTAAACATAAAATAAGGATGCGTCGCACAGGGTCCGCGTCAAAAAAGTATCGATTTCTAATATTTTAAGACGAGCCAAAAATTCATCGATTATACATTTTAATAGTACATTGATTACAGAATCATTTGGTACCAAACAGACACCAGCGTACAAATTTTTTAACTTGATATACATAAAATAAGGTTGCGTCGCATAGGGTCAGCGGTAAAAAATATCGATTTCCAATATTTTGAGACGAGCCAAAATTTCATCGATCATACATTTTATTAGTACATTGGTTACAGAATCTTTTCGTACCATGCAGACACCAGCGTACAAATTTTTTAATACGGTAAACATAAAATAAGGATGCGTCGCACAGGGTCCGCGTCAAAAAAGTATCGATTTCTAATATTTTAAGACGAGCCAAAAATTCATCGATTATACATTTTAATAGTACATAGATTACAGAATCTTTTGGTACCATGCAGACACCAGCGTACAAATTTTTTAACTTGATATACATAAAATAAGGTTGCGTCGCACAGGGTCAGCGGTAAAAAGTATCGATTTCCAATATTTTAAGACGAGCCAAAAATTCATCGATTATACATTTTAATAGTACATTGATTACAGAATCATTTGATACCAAACAGACACCAGCGTACAAATGTTTTAACTTGATATACATAAAATAAGGATGCGTCGCACAGGGTCCGCGTCAAAAAAGTATCGATTTCTAATATTTTGAGACGAGCCAAAAATTCATCGATTATACATTTTAATAGTACATAGATTACAGAATCTTTTGGTACCATGCAGACACCAGCGTACAAATTTTTTAATACGGTAAACATAAAATAAGGATGCGTCGCACAGGGTCCGCGTCAAAAAAGTATCGATTTCTAATATTTTAAGACGAGCCAAAAATTCATCGATTATACATTTTAATAGTACATAGATTACAGAATCTTTTGGTACCATGCAGACACCAGCGTACAAATTTTTTAACTTGATATACATAAAATAAGGATGCGTCGCACAGGGTCCGCGTCAAAAAAGTATCAATTTCTAATATTTTAAGAAGAGCCAAAAATTCATCGATTATACATTTTAATAGTACATTGATTACAGAATTATTTGGTACCAAGCAGACACCAGCGTACAAATTTTTTAATATGATATACATAAAATAAGGATGCGTCGCATAGGGTCAGCGGTAAAAAGTATCGATTTCCAATATTTTAAGACGAGCCAAAAATTCATCGATTATACATTTTAATAGTACATTGATTACAGAATCATTTGATACCAAACAGACACCAGCGTACAAATTTTTTAACTTGATATACATAAAATAAGGATGCGTCGCACAGGGTCAGCGGTAAAAAGTATCGATTTCCAATATTTTAAGACGAGCCAAAAATTCATCGATTATACATTTTATTAGTACATTGGTTACAGAATCTTTTCGTACCATGCAGACACCAGCGTGCAAATTTTTTAATACGGTAAACATAAAATAAGGATGCGTCGCACAGGGTCCGCGTCAAAAAAGTATCGATTTCTAATATTTTAAAACGAGCCAAAAATTCATCGATTATACATTTTAATAGTACATAGATTACAGAATCTTTTGGTACCATGCAGACACCAGCGTACAAATTTTTTAACTTGATATACATAAAATAAGGATGCGTCGCACAGGGTCAGCGGTAAAAAATATCGATTTCCAATATTTTAAGACGAGCCAAAAATTCGATTATACATTTTAATAGTACATTGATTATAGAATCATTTGGTACCAAACACACACCAGCGTACAAATTTTTTAACTTGATATACATAAAATAAGGTTGCGTCGCATAGGGTCAGCGGTAAAAAGTATCGATTTCCAATATTTTGAGACGAGCCAAAAATTCATCGATCATACATTTTATTAGTACATTGGTTACAGAATCTTTTCGTACCATGCAGACACCAGCGTACAAATTTTTTAATACGGTAAACATAAAATAAGGATGCGTCGCACAGGGTCCGCGTCAAAAAAGTATCGATTTCTAATATATTAAGACGAGCCAAAAATTCATCGATTATACATTTTAATAGTACATAGATTACAGAATCTTTGGGTACCATGCAGACACCAGCGTACAAATTTTTTAACTTGATATACATAAAATAAGGATGCGTCGCACAGGGTCCGCGTCAAAAAAGTATCGATTTCTAATATTTTGAGACGAGCCAAAAATTCATCGATTATACATTTTAATAGTACATAGATTACAGAATCTTTTGGTACCATGCAGACACCAGCGTACAAATTTTTTAATACGGTAAACATAAAATAAGGATGCGTCGCACAGGGTCCGCGTCAAAAAAGTATCGATTTCTAATATTTTAAGACGAGCCAAAAATTCATCGATTATACATTTTAATAGTACATTGATTACAGAATCATTTGGTACCAAACAGACACCAGCGTACAAATTTTTTAACTTGATATACATAAAATAAGGTTGCGTCGCATAGGGTCAGCGGTAAAAAATATCGATTTCCAATATTTTGAGACGAGCCAAAATTTCATCGATCATACATTTTATTAGTACATTGGTTACAGAATCTTTTCGTACCATGCAGACACCAGCGTACAAATTTTTTAATACGGTAAACATAAAATAAGGATGCGTCGCACAGGGTCCGCGTCAAAAAAGTATCGATTTCTAATATTTTAAGACGAGCCAAAAATTCATCGATTATACATTTTAATAGTACATAGATTACAGAATCTTTTGGTACCATGCAGACACCAGCGTACAAATTTTTTAACTTGATATACATAAAATAAGGATGCGTCGCACAGGGTCCGCGTCAAAAAAGTATCAATTTCTAATATTTTAAGAAGAGCCAAAAATTCATCGATTATACATTTTAATAGTACATTGATTACAGAATTATTTGGTACCAAGCAGACACCAGCGTACAAATTTTTTAACTTGATATACATAAAATAAGGATGCGTCGCACAGGGTCAGCGGTAAAAAGTATCGATTTCCAATATTTTAAGACGAGCCACAAATTCATCGATTATACATTTTAATAGTACATTGATTATAGAATCATTTGGTACCAAACAGACACCAGCGTACAAATTTTTTAACTTGATATACATAAAATAAGGTTGCGTCGCATAGGGTCAGCGGTAAAAAGTATCGATTTCCAATATTTTAAGACGAGCCAAAAATTCATCGATTATACATTTTAATAGTACATTGATTACAGAATCATTTGATACCAAACAGACACCAGCGTACAAATTTTTTAACTTGATATACATAAAATAAGGATGCGTCGCACAGGGTCAGCGGTAAAAAGTATCGATTTCCAATATTTTAAGACGAGCCACAAATTCATCGATTATACATTTTAATAGTACATTGATTATAGAATCATTTGGTACCAAACAGACACCAGCGTACAAATTTTTTAACTTGATATACATAAAATAAGGTTGCGTCGCATAGGGTCAGCGGTAAAAAGTATCGATTTCCAATATTTTGAGACGAGCCAAAAATTCATCGATTATACATTTTATTAGTACATTGATTACAGAATCTTTTCGTACCATGCAGACACCAGCGTACAAATTTTTTAATACGGTAAACATAAAATAAGGATGCGTCGCACAGGGTCCGCGTCAAAAAAGTATGGATTTCTAATATTTTAAGACGAGCCAAAAATTCATCGATTATACATTTTAATAGTACATTGATTACAGAATCATTTGATACCAAACAGACACCAGCGTACAAATTTTTTAACTTGATATACATAAAATAAGGTTGCGTCGCATAGGGTCAGCGGTAAAAAGTATCGATTTCCAATATTTTGAGACGAGCCAAAAATTCATCGATCATACATTTTATTAGTACATTGGTTACAGAATCTTTTCGTACCATGCAGACACCAGCGTACAAATTTTTTAATACGGTAAACATAAAATAAGGATGCGTCGCACAGGGTCCGCGTCAAAAAAGTATCGATTTCTAATATTTTAAGACGAGCCAAAAATTCATCGATTATACATTTTAATAGTACATAGATTACAGAATCTTTTGGTACCATGCAGACACCAGCGTACAAATTTTTTAACTTGATATACATAAAATAAGGTTGCGTCGCACAGGGTCAGCGGTAAAAAGTATCGATTTCCAATATTTTAAGACGAGCCAAAAATTCATCGATTATACATTTTAATAGTACATTGATTACAGAATCATTTGATACCAAACAGACACCAGCGTACAAATTTTTTAACTTGATATACATAAAATAAGGATGCGTCGCACAGGGTCAGCGGTAAAAAGTATCGATTTCCAATATTTTAAGACGAGCCACAAATTCATCGATTATACATTTTAATAGTACATTGATTATAGAATCATTTGGTACCAAACAGACACCAGCGTACAAATTTTTTAACTTGATATACATAAAATAAGGTTGCGTCGCATAGGGTCAGCGGTAAAAAGTATCGATTTCCAATATTTTGAGACGAGCCAAAAATTCATCGATTATACATTTTATTAGTACATTGATTACAGAATCTTTTCGTACCATGCAGACACCAGCGTACAAATTTTTTAATACGGTAAACATAAAATAAGGATGCGTCGCACAGGGTCCGCGTCAAAAAAGTATGGATTTCTAATATTTTAAGACGAGCCAAAAATTCATCGATTATACATTTTAATAGTACATTGATTACAGAATCATTTGGTACCAAACAGACACCAGCGTACAAATTTTTTAACTTGATATACATAAAATAAGGTTGCGTCGCATAGGGTCAGCGGTAAAAAGTATCGATTTCCAATATTTTGAGACGAGCCAAAAATTCATCGATCATACATTTTATTAGTACATTGGTTACAGAATCTTTTCGTACCATGCAGACACCAGCGTACAAATTTTTTAATACGGTAAACATAAAATAAGGATGCGTCGCACAGGGTCCGCGTCAAAAAAGTATCGATTTCTAATATTTTAAGACGAGCCAAAAATTCATCGATTATACATTTTAATAGTACATAGATTACAGAATCTTTTGGTACCATGCAGACACCAGCGTACAAATTTTTTAATACGGTAAACATAAAATAAGGATGCGTCGCACAGGGTCCGCGTCAAAAAAGTATCGATTTCTAATATTTTAAGACGAGCCAAAAATTCATCGATTATACATTTTAATAGTACATAGATTACAGAATCTTTTGGTACCATGCAGACACCAGCGTACAAATTTTTTAATACGGTAAACATAAAATAAGGATGCGTCGCACAGGGTCCGCGTCAAAAAAGTATCGATTTCTAATATTTTAAGACGAGCCAAAAATTCATCGATTATACATTTTAATAGTACATTGATTACAGAATCTTTTCGTACCATGCAGACACCAGCGTACAAATTTTTTAATACGGTAAACATAAAATAAGGATGCGTCGCACAGGGTCCGCGTCAAAAAAGTATCGATTTCTAATATTTTAAGACGAGCCAAAAATTCATCGATTATACATTTTAATAGTACATAGATTACAGAATCTTTTGGTACCATGCAGACACCAGCGTACAAATTTTTTAACTTGATATACATAAAATAAGGATGCGTCGCACAGGGTCCGCGTCAAAAAAGTATCAATTTCTAATATTTTAAGAAGAGCCAAAAATTCATCGATTATACATTTTAATAGTACATTGATTACAGAATTATTTGGTACCAAGCAGACACCAGCGTACAAATTTTTTAATATGATATACATAAAATAAGGATGCGTCGCATAGGGTCAGCGGTAAAAAGTATCGATTTCCAATATTTTAAGACGAGCCAAAAATTCATCGATTATACATTTTAATAGTACATTCATTACAGAATCATTTGATACCAAACAGACACCAGCGTACAAATTTTTTAACTTGATATACATAAAATAAGGATGCGTCGCACAGGGTCAGCGGTAAAAAGTATCGATTTCCAATATTTTAAGACGAGCCAAAAATTCATCGATTATACATTTTATTAGTACATTGGTTACAGAATCTTTTCGTACCATGCAGACACCAGCGTGCAAATTTTTTAATACGGTAAACATAAAATAAGGATGCGTCGCACAGGGTCCGCGTCAAAAAAGTATCGATTTCTAATATTTTAAAACGAGCCAAAAATTCATCGATTATACATTTTAATAGTACATAGATTACAGAATCTTTTGGTACCATGCAGACACCAGCGTACAAATTTTTTAACTTGATATACATAAAATAAGGATGCGTCGCACAGGGTCAGCGGTAAAAAGTATCGATTTCCAATATTTTAAGACGAGCCAAAAATTCGATTATACATTTTAATAGTACATTGATTATAGAATCATTTGGTACCAAACACACACCAGCGTACAAATTTTTTAACTTGATATACATAAAATAAGGTTGCGTCGCATAGGGTCAGCGGTAAAAAGTATCGATTTCCAATATTTTGAGACGAGCCAAAAATTCATCGATCATACATTTTATTAGTACATTGGTTACAGAATCTTTTCGTACCATGCAGACACCAGCGTACAAATTTTTTAATACGGTAAACATAAAATAAGGATGCGTCGCACAGGGTCCGCGTCAAAAAAGTATCGATTTCTAATATATTAAGACGAGCCAAAAATTCATCGATTATACATTTTAATAGTACATAGATTACAGAATCTTTGGGTACCATGCAGACACCAGCGTACAAATTTTTTAACTTGATATACATAAAATAAGGATGCGTCGCACAGGGTCCGCGTCAAAAAAGTATCGATTTCTAATATTTTGAGACGAGCCAAAAATTCATCGATTATACATTTTAATAGTACATAGATTACAGAATCTTTTGGTACCATGCAGACACCAGCGTACAAATTTTTTAATACGGTAAACATAAAATAAGGATGCGTCGCACAGGGTCCGCGTCAAAAAAGTATCGATTTCTAATATTTTAAGACGAGCCAAAAATTCATCGATTATACATTTTAATAGTACATTGATTACAGAATCATTTGGTACCAAACAGACACCAGCGTACAAATTTTTTAACTTGATATACATAAAATAAGGTTGCGTCGCATAGGGTCAGCGGTAAAAAATATCGATTTCCAATATTTTGAGACGAGCCAAAATTTCATCGATCATACATTTTATTAGTACATTGGTTACAGAATCTTTTCGTACCATGCAGACACCAGCGTACAAATTTTTTAATACGGTAAACATAAAATAAGGATGCGTCGCACAGGGTCCGCGTCAAAAAAGTATCGATTTCTAATATTTTAAGACGAGCCAAAAATTCATCGATTATACATTTTAATAGTACATAGATTACAGAATCTTTTGGTACCATGCAGACACCAGCGTACAAATTTTTTAACTTGATATACATAAAATAAGGTTGCGTCGCACAGGGTCAGCGGTAAAAAGTATCGATTTCCAATATTTTAAGACGAGCCAAAAATTCATCGATTATACATTTTAATAGTACATTGATTACAGAATCATTTGATACCAAACAGACACCAGCGTACAAATGTTTTAACTTGATATACATAAAATAAGGATGCGTCGCACAGGGTCCGCGTCAAAAAAGTATCGATTTCTAATATTTTGAGACGAGCCAAAAATTCATCGATTATACATTTTAATAGTACATAGATTACAGAATCTTTTGGTACCATGCAGACACCAGCGTACAAATTTTTTAATACGGTAAACATAAAATAAGGATGCGTCGCACAGGGTCCGCGTCAAAAAAGTATCGATTTCTAATATTTTAAGACGAGCCAAAAATTCATCGATTATACATTTTAATAGTACATAGATTACAGAATCTTTTGGTACCATGCAGACACCAGCGTACAAATTTTTTAACTTGATATACATAAAATAAGGATGCGTCGCACAGGGTCCGCGTCAAAAAAGTATCAATTTCTAATATTTTAAGAAGAGCCAAAAATTCATCGATTATACATTTTAATAGTACATTGATTACAGAATTATTTGGTACCAAGCAGACACCAGCGTACAAATTTTTTAATATGATATACATAAAATAAGGATGCGTCGCATAGGGTCAGCGGTAAAAAGTATCGATTTCCAATATTTTAAGACGAGCCAAAAATTCATCGATTATACATTTTAATAGTACATTGATTACAGAATCATTTGATACCAAACAGACACCAGCGTACAAATTTTTTAACTTGATATACATAAAATAAGGATGCGTCGCACAGGGTCAGCGGTAAAAAGTATCGATTTCCAATATTTTAAGACGAGCCAAAAATTCATCGATTATACATTTTATTAGTACATTGGTTACAGAATCTTTTCGTACCATGCAGACACCAGCGTGCAAATTTTTTAATACGGTAAACATAAAATAAGGATGCGTCGCACAGGGTCCGCGTCAAAAAAGTATCGATTTCTAATATTTTAAAACGAGCCAAAAATTCATCGATTATACATTTTAATAGTACATAGATTACAGAATCTTTTGGTACCATGCAGACACCAGCGTACAAATTTTTTAACTTGATATACATAAAATAAGGATGCGTCGCACAGGGTCAGCGGTAAAAAATATCGATTTCCAATATTTTAAGACGAGCCAAAAATTCGATTATACATTTTAATAGTACATTGATTATAGAATCATTTGGTACCAAACACACACCAGCGTACAAATTTTTTAACTTGATATACATAAAATAAGGTTGCGTCGCATAGGGTCAGCGGTAAAAAGTATCGATTTCCAATATTTTGAGACGAGCCAAAAATTCATCGATCATACATTTTATTAGTACATTGGTTACAGAATCTTTTCGTACCATGCAGACACCAGCGTACAAATTTTTTAATACGGTAAACATAAAATAAGGATGCGTCGCACAGGGTCCGCGTCAAAAAAGTATCGATTTCTAATATATTAAGACGAGCCAAAAATTCATCGATTATACATTTTAATAGTACATAGATTACAGAATCTTTGGGTACCATGCAGACACCAGCGTACAAATTTTTTAACTTGATATACATAAAATAAGGATGCGTCGCACAGGGTCCGCGTCAAAAAAGTATCGATTTCTAATATTTTGAGACGAGCCAAAAATTCATCGATTATACATTTTAATAGTACATAGATTACAGAATCTTTTGGTACCATGCAGACACCAGCGTACAAATTTTTTAATACGGTAAACATAAAATAAGGATGCGTCGCACAGGGTCCGCGTCAAAAAAGTATCGATTTCTAATATTTTAAGACGAGCCAAAAATTCATCGATTATACATTTTAATAGTACATTGATTACAGAATCATTTGGTACCAAACAGACACCAGCGTACAAATTTTTTAACTTGATATACATAAAATAAGGTTGCGTCGCATAGGGTCAGCGGTAAAAAATATCGATTTCCAATATTTTGAGACGAGCCAAAATTTCATCGATCATACATTTTATTAGTACATTGGTTACAGAATCTTTTCGTACCATGCAGACACCAGCGTACAAATTTTTTAATACGGTAAACATAAAATAAGGATGCGTCGCACAGGGTCCGCGTCAAAAAAGTATCGATTTCTAATATTTTAAGACGAGCCAAAAATTCATCGATTATACATTTTAATAGTACATAGATTACAGAATCTTTTGGTACCATGCAGACACCAGCGTACAAATTTTTTAACTTGATATACATAAAATAAGGATGCGTCGCACAGGGTCCGCGTCAAAAAAGTATCAATTTCTAATATTTTAAGAAGAGCCAAAAATTCATCGATTATACATTTTAATAGTACATTGATTACAGAATTATTTGGTACCAAGCAGACACCAGCGTACAAATTTTTTAACTTGATATACATAAAATAAGGATGCGTCGCACAGGGTCAGCGGTAAAAAGTATCGATTTCCAATATTTTAAGACGAGCCACAAATTCATCGATTATACATTTTAATAGTACATTGATTATAGAATCATTTGGTACCAAACAGACACCAGCGTACAAATTTTTTAACTTGATATACATAAAATAAGGTTGCGTCGCATAGGGTCAGCGGTAAAAAGTATCGATTTCCAATATTTTAAGACGAGCCAAAAATTCATCGATTATACATTTTAATAGTACATTGATTACAGAATCATTTGATACCAAACAGACACCAGCGTACAAATTTTTTAACTTGATATACATAAAATAAGGATGCGTCGCACAGGGTCAGCGGTAAAAAGTATCGATTTCCAATATTTTAAGACGAGCCACAAATTCATCGATTATACATTTTAATAGTACATTGATTATAGAATCATTTGGTACCAAACAGACACCAGCGTACAAATTTTTTAACTTGATATACATAAAATAAGGTTGCGTCGCATAGGGTCAGCGGTAAAAAGTATCGATTTCCAATATTTTGAGACGAGCCAAAAATTCATCGATTATACATTTTATTAGTACATTGATTACAGAATCTTTTCGTACCATGCAGACACCAGCGTACAAATTTTTTAATACGGTAAACATAAAATAAGGATGCGTCGCACAGGGTCCGCGTCAAAAAAGTATGGATTTCTAATATTTTAAGACGAGCCAAAAATTCATCGATTATACATTTTAATAGTACATTGATTACAGAATCATTTGATACCAAACAGACACCAGCGTACAAATTTTTTAACTTGATATACATAAAATAAGGTTGCGTCGCATAGGGTCAGCGGTAAAAAGTATCGATTTCCAATATTTTGAGACGAGCCAAAAATTCATCGATCATACATTTTATTAGTACATTGGTTACAGAATCTTTTCGTACCATGCAGACACCAGCGTACAAATTTTTTAATACGGTAAACATAAAATAAGGATGCGTCGCACAGGGTCCGCGTCAAAAAAGTATCGATTTCTAATATTTTAAGACGAGCCAAAAATTCATCGATTATACATTTTAATAGTACATAGATTACAGAATCTTTTGGTACCATGCAGACACCAGCGTACAAATTTTTTAACTTGATATACATAAAATAAGGTTGCGTCGCACAGGGTCAGCGGTAAAAAGTATCGATTTCCAATATTTTAAGACGAGCCAAAAATTCATCGATTATACATTTTATTAGTACATTGGTTACAGAATCTTTTCGTACCATGCAGACACCAGCGTGCAAATTTTTTAATACGGTAAACATAAAATAAGGATGCGTCGCACAGGGTCCGCGTCAAAAAAGTATCGATTTCTAATATTTTAAGACGAGCCAAAAATTCATCGATTATTCATTTTAATAGTACATTGATTACAGAATCATTTGATACCAAACAGACACCAGCGTACAAATTTTTTAACTTGATATACATAAAATAAGGATGCGTCGCACAGGGTCAGCGGTAAAAAGTATCGATTTCCAATATTTTAAGACGAGCCAAAAATTCATCGATTATACATTTTAATAGTACATTGATTATAGAATCATTTGGTACCAAACAGACACCAGCGTACAAATTTTTTAACTTGATATACATAAAATAAGGTTGCGTCGCATAGGGTCAGCGGTAAAAAGTATCGATTTCCAATATTTTGAGACGAGCCAAAAATTCATCGATTATACATTTTATTAGTACATTGATTACAGAATCTTTTCGTACCATGCAGACACCAGCGTACAAATTTTTTAATACGGTAAACATAAAATAAGGATGCGTCGCACAGGGTCCGCGTCAAAAAAGTATCGATTTCTAATATTTTAAGACGAGCCAAAAATTCATCGATTATACATTTTAATAGTACATAGATTACAGAATCTTTTGGTACCATGCAGACACCAGCGTACAAATTTTTTAACTTGATATACATAAAATAAGGATGCGTCGCACAGTGTCCGCGTCAAAAAAGTATCAATTTCTAATATTTTAAGAAGAGCCAAAAATTCATCGATTATACATTTTAATAGTACATTGATTACAGAATTATTTGGTACCAAGCAGACACCAGCGTACAAATTTTTTAATATGATATACATAAAATAAGGATGCGTCGTTTAGGGTTAGCGGTAAAAAGTATCGATTTCCAATATTTTAAGACGAGCCAAAAATTCATCGATTATACATTTTAATAGTACATTGATTACAGAATCATTTGGTACCAAACAGACACCAGCGTACAAATTTTTTAACTTGATATACATAAAATAAGGTTGCGTCGCATAGGGTCAGCGTTAAAAAGTATCGATTTCCAATATTTTGAGACGAGCCAAAAATTCATCGATTATACATTTTATTAGTACATTGATTACAGAATCTTTTCGTACCATGCAGACACCAGCGTACAAATTTTTTAATACGGTAAACATAAAATAAGGATGCGTCGCACAGGGTCCGCGTCAAAAAAGTATCGATTTCTAATATTTTAAGACGAGCCAAAAATTCATCGATTATACATTTTAATAGTACATAGATTACAGAATCTTTTGGTACCATGCAGACACCAGCGTACAAATTTTTTAACTTGATATACATAAAATAAGGATGCGTCGCACAGGGTCCGCGTCAAAAAAGTATCAATTTCTAATATTTTAAGAAGAGCCAAAAATTCATCGATTATACATTTTAATAGTACATTGATTACAGAATTATTTGGTACCAAGCAGACACCAGCGTACAAATTTTTTAATCTACATCGGATAATTGAGACAGACACGAGGAGGACGCGCTGACATAATTACCGTCAGTGCCCGATTTGTCGGGATAATTTCGTGATACGTGTCCCGACAGTGGTAATTCCATAATACTCGGTTCTCTCTCTCTCTCTCTCTCTCTCCCCTCACTCTTCCTCTCCTCACTCTCCGGGCACCGTAAATCTCGAAAAATTTGCGTTACCAGCCGGTGATTAAAGAACGAGGCGATAATGGAAGGCAACGTGGAAATTTTCGTCCGCGCGTTGGACGCGCATCGTGGCCCAATTATTTTACAAATATGTCACCGGTTGACTTTCAGTCACATCGTTGCCTAAGCCGTGATGTTGCATTTTTCTTCACGTGTCGCGTCAACACATACTCTTTAATTAGCAAAAGCGTAGAAATTATGCTGGAAAACTATGTACAAAAGCTACGAGTGTCTTTAGAAACTCAAATTTTGCGTGATAATAAATTGAATATACTTTGCGCAATATTAATTTTTTTTATTTCTGTTTTTTCTTTTACATATATTTTATGTGAAGATTTATACAAGACTGCAAATTACGAAAACTATAATCATATAATTTAGATATATTGCGGGCTTTTTATCGAAAAAGCTGAATGTAATGCAAATAGTCAGCAACAACTGCATAATAAGCAGATTAGAAATTGGAAATTTTATTCCAAGTACTGCTTATCACATTTTTATGTTCAAAAAGAATTTCGAAAATCACCTTGCGCGACGTTTTCAAGTAGCATCGGAGGGAATTTTTCAATCTCCTCAATCCAGATATGTAATACACTTTTCCGTCACCCAGAATGTCGACCGGCCCGCGCCACAGAACTCGATGCAATATAAGAATCTCCAGAATTTGTACAATTTTTTAATGCCCATACCACGCGGAGCAGGTTTTCCCCTGCGATGAAATTTGAATGGCATGACTCCACACACATATATAGGCAAGGACATGTTACTTTTTAAAGGATATTAAATGTCTTTTTTTTTCTCTTTGAAAAGAAACATTTTCAATCACTCGCACATTTATTTTGCATCACTATTATCAGAATAATATAGCTTATTCAATTGATCGATAGAGAAATCTTGAGTTTATTTAAATTAGCCGCATTGCATAATGCTATCTGTGTGAAAAACGTCTCTGATAATCGTCGTGTATTTCTCTAGATTCGCGATACAATTGCTCAAATTGAAAACTGGCAATTATCTTTCGCTTTCTGTCGCATTACCAATGCAAATTCCGACCGTCAATATAGTACGAGGACGCGCAGATTTTTCGCGAGAGCGAAATTAACTATTTTTGCACTCCATGGACATATAACGGTTAAATCTGGGTTATTATTTCGGCGTCAAAAAGGGTCATTTAGCCGTGAAATTCGATTTACTATGGCGCACAAATTCGATAGAAAATGGACGCTGAAAGATTATTATTCTATATCGCATCAAATTCCTTCCTTCGATACTTTCAGTTGCAAAACAATTTAATGGCTCGTAGAGACTGGTAGAGACAAATCAGATGTGCGATAAAAAGAAAATATTCATCTTACGTGCAAATCTTGCAATATTGCTGTTTCTAATCTAATTTTAATATGACTATCGCGATCAATATTGTTTCCTTCTATTTCTATAACAAATTCTTTTAGACATGCATAAAGATTTTTATTATTCGAGATATGTTAATTATTTATGTCTAACGTTGGAACAACTTTTATATGATAATGATTATTATATTGCATGTCTAAGACTATATATTTTAGAAATTTTTATTATGCTTGATATCGATGGAAAGTACGAAGGTATGTGAGATTAAATTGTTATATTATTCGAGAGAAAAACAGCGAAATCGTCTCTTTCGTTTATCGTCCTTTTTCCCATGGATGACAAAATGATGTGGTTACCTAGAAAGCAAGGGAATTTTGTGGTCGTTCGCTATGCGAAATATGAGTAGATACCAAAGTATTCTGTTTTTTTTTAGTTTTAACCTTCATAATGGAAATAAATGGTATAGCTATATATGTATATGTATACTCTGCAATAATCCATATTTGACTGTCATACGATTTTATGATTGTGATTTTTATTACATTTCATCCTTCATACAGATTGAAAATGTTCAACATAACGAAATTTACGACGCTCATATTTTAACAGATTTTACATATATTTTCATTAAACAAATCAAATATTTTTTCAATAAATAAATTAAAAATAAAATGAGATATATCGAATGACATTAATATATTATCACGTACTTTTCTACTTTCATATACACATACATCTGTAAAAGACGTCGTGATGGAAATATCGTATATATCTTCGGCGCATAAAATTCATAATTTTCAGAATCGATTATACTCTCGATTATTACTCTCTAAAATTACCGATAACAATTTTCTCGATGAACGATTACAACGTTCCAAGTTATATGCGTATCGCGGCCGTTTAGCCGCAAAATTCGATCTAGCGAAAAAGAGAGCGAGAGAGTGAGGAAGAGGGCGGGGAGGAGGGAAGAGAGAAAGAGAGAGGATCGTTTTCCGGCGGAAAACGAACACCTAGACCGACTATACCGCCGGTGTCCAGTATCCTTGTTCCTTCAGTATAGTGCTAGAGGATGCTGCTGCGGCTCGCCGCGAGAGGCGACGGCATTTCGCGGCGGTCGCACTGAGGTGTGGGCGGAACGAGGTTGCCGCACGCTCTCTTTCAGTCAGCTCTGTCCGCGTACTCACCCTCTGTAATTATCCACTGCCCCGTAATTTTCTTTAATCACAGGAGCCCGCGGCGCTCCGGCGGCGCTTCGCGCTCTCACTTTGACAGAACGCGTGTCGAAAGGATTCGGCTAAATACATTGCGATATCCGCCGGCCCGGGGTACCAGGGACAAAGGAGGGTGGGCGACGAGGGTGACGCGGGAAACGGAAGTGCGAATAGCAACATAGGATGAAAACGGATGGACGGCGATTCGTAGAAAGTTAAAGGAAGCGTACGGAATGGACGTATAGAGCGGAACAAAACAGCGAAAGGATGAAAAGGGAGTGGAAGGGACCAAGGATACGGACGGGATCGAGTTTTCGCGCGCGCGCTCCTATTCTATACCCGGTAGCTAGAAAATGAGGACACACGTACCGTTGATGCCATTGCGGGAGCGAAATACGCTTTCCGTAGATATTCATAGGAGTCTCCGTTGTAAATACAGTTATTCATAAATAATGGACAATCGCGTAATGTGTGGTATGCGAATAGCGAGACGCATTTAAAAATTTTCACTTTGACAATTCTGCGTATCGTGCGCGCACATTAATTTGAGAGTGAGGAATTTTTCACCAGCGCTAATCGTCTTTCGCGGATGTTTAATAAGTCAGGTAGCGATTTAATTAGACGGCGAGTCGCAGCGACTCGGAAATAATAGGATTTGACTTTAGAAAACGCGTATTTTGATAAGTAATACTTTATTGTGCGAAAAGCACGAGAAGGAAAGAGAAAACGGATTGAAAAGAGTGTTCGAGGATTGCTAAGATTAAAGCAAGGATGAATGTTTCGAAAGAAGAAATAAAAAGAAAAAGAAATGAAAAGGAACACGGTAAAATCTATAGATAAAACTTTCGGGGGGTATTTGACAGATATAGACTTACATATATCGTGTAGCAGCGAAGCTGAAGAAATTGTTCAGAGGAATTTTCATTCGCGGTGAGTCGTCGCCTTGATAATGTTTTCTAATTTGTTTTAAATCTTGTTCGAGGTTTAGAAGTCTAGGCACTTCGCGAGAATCCGTCAGCGGAAATCCGAAAAAATCTGCTTCTCGCGATACGCGTTAAACCGGATTTACGCGACATTGTTCCTCGGTCAATCGATCGCTATCGGCTGTGCTATAATTATGTGTTTCTTCAACGTGCGAATACGAGAGATAAGGAAGAATCGCGGTGCAATTATCGATTTGGTGTAATTATATACGTCGGATATATTGCGCTTCTGATTCTTTGATTAATTATTTGTTGTTTCCTGCTTGGAGATAAGATAACATAATATTCGCGAATACAAATTTGAAATTCCCATTTTGATTATTTCATGCTGAAAATGATAATTGAATTTCTACGTATTTTTCAAACTGGATACATACATTTACATTTATATCACAATGAAATATATCTATGATAATTTTTTACATTGCATAGAGATATTAAAATTTTTCCTTACAAGCAAGATTTTTTAGTGAAATTGTTTCTAATTGCGTGATATACGAGATTTAAAAATGAGACAAAAGAATTTTTCGATCGGGGTGTGATAGTATAGTATATCTTTATTTTCAAGATATAATAATAATCGACAAATGCAAGTAGTAATATCGGATGCAGACGTTGTTGCGACGTTAATCCCATTTGCTCGAAACACGAAGTGCATCGATGACATCTGCGTGCTACTGTTACGGCCGGGTTGCTGCAGCAGCAACAGTTTCTGCAGCCGGAACAGCACGATTATCCGGGACACCTAACGTCAACCGCTTTCTCAGCCGCAGTTCCTGCAATAGAATGACGCATGCACGGAGCTTTCCGCATTCAGATCCTTGTGATATCGAACCGTCGCTGCGAGCGACGTCTGCGAATAAAAAAGGAGGGGGTTCCTCGTGTAAACGCACTTCGAGATGCATACGATTAAGATCTTTCTCGTGGCATCGCGTTTCAATGCATCGGTGGAAATATCTGCGAGAAGTCGCCGTGTATTGTCGTCGAGTCTCTCGTATTAATGGATGTTCATCAAATTTTATGTTTTTATTCTTTATTGTTTTTATGCGTAGGTTATTTATTTATTTTTATAATGATATAAAAAGGTTTCTCGAATTTCGATGCTATTTTACCTCGTTTTTTGAGTAGTATTTTGAGTAGTCTTTGAGAATGTTATCGTGAGAAATAATTAAATATTTATACTATATAGTGCATGAGATACCATATGTCGTCGATTTGCAGAACAAGTTGTGCGGAACAAATGTGTCCAGGAAATATCGCTCTGACCGTAACTCGGCGAACATTAGGGGACGGGACGGGCCATACGCAAACACGCATCGTTATTTTCGCCGGTTCCGATAACCGCGTCCGATGAATACCGTAAAGTTTCGTAAAGACCGCAAACATAAAAGCCGCGATAAACGTAGAATTGTTGAGGGGTTTATTGTGAACCGCTGCAAAAGTTTCGTTGTCTCGCTTTATCGCGACCATGGCACCGTGCAACTCTTTCTCGTTTCTCGTTGCTCGTAATTTTCAACAGGCAGACTACGCAGTAGCAGGCAGGCTTCGTGTTTTCCTGTCCGGCCAATTCCAGAAGAGTGTATGGCAATTCGGCCGCCCATTTCGGTACCCCCTGGCGAAATGATGATGGAATTGCGTGAATCCTCGGTAAAAATAATGATGCCTCTGCAATGCGCGAACTAACAGGCTAATCTCTCTCTCTTTTTGCTGTTCCTCCTCCTGCCTTTTTGCCGGACGCACGTGGTTTCTCGCAAATTTCGTGACATACTAGGTCGTCTCCTCTGGCGAAACTAATTAGCATCACTTTGGGTTCTCAGCGGCGACCGCACACAAGGCTTAATCAGACCTCAAAGTATTACACGTGCCGACTTTGCGCAAAGTTCCCGCGTAACGGCATTCCTGTTGCCGGAAGCGCCCTGCTGGTAGTTTTGCAGTTAAAGAAGGCAACGAGAGAGAAGATTATATAAGAATGGAGATTGCGTGGGGAGAGAGACCGAAGTTGCGCGCTTGGATTTTGACGTGAGACCATCTGGGAAGGGTAATATTGCTTCTATCTCGGTTGAAAATGGGTGCTGGAAATTGCTCATCGATGTTAAATCGACGTTAATATTATTTTACGCAACAATGTAATAAATTTTATTTCTCTTCGAGAAATATAAGAAATGTACGGGTATATACAAGAAGGAAATGGGAGCATGTCGGGCGCGATTCACCCGGCGTGGGGCGAATAACGCGGTTCGCGAGACTCCGGAAGACGCCGTCGATACCAATCCCAAGTTCTCCGATTTCGTTCTATAACACAGCTGCGGTCTATAATACACATGCACACACGTGCGCGCGCTTATATACGCTCAACAAACATGCAAACATCCGCGTACGCGCCGGGAAAACGGACCGATGCGTATACGGTGATATTCTGCAGTCTCAATCTCCCGCGAAAGAAGCCCGCGTTAATTAACAGTCGCGGCCGATCGCGATACCGCTGTCAAACTATAAAGATAACGGCGGCGTCGGATGTTCCCCGGTAAATGGCTGCCGGGTGGGCGCCGCAACCCCTTTCCCTTGCTGTCATCATCGTCGTCGTCGTCGTCGTCGTCGTCGTCGTCGTGGTGTCGCGGCGCCGTATCCGACAAAGTCCCGCGACACAGGCTGACTGTCGAGGATGTCGGTCGTTGTTGTTGTTGTTGTTATCTCGAGCTGTTTCCTGGTAATTGTCTTCTAGGCGGCCCAGGACGAGCTCTCGTTATCTGGTGAATAATTCAATAAACTGTTTGGGAGTTTGTAAAGCGAAAATTTCACGGGTTTAGGGGCAAAAAGCGACGCGAGAGAGATAGATGTTCCGTTTGATGCGTCCGCGACTTCCGGCATCATTTCCGATCTCTGATCTCGCGCGACCGTCAACGATTGAGAGAAGCCGCGATCACGTCGATCGAATCATTGATAAGATTATTTGCATGATGTTCCTACTCTTTGATTAAAATTACTTCAATCGGTAAAATTAAAATGCAAATAGATAATTAACAGAGAGAGAAAGAGAGTCAAAGAACTTTATCATATTCTACATATACATTAGCACAGTTCTTCTCTAGAAAATAAATTAATTGTCGATTCATTTATTTCGGGAAAAATCTCATTTTTAATTCACGCACGGATTTAGCTTGCGATCGCCGACGAATTGTGCGAAACTGAAATTAATTTCAAGCTCAATATTAAATAGCTTCGAACGTACTGCCAGTAGACAATGTCATTAAATACACAATGTCATTGAAGTAAACGTGTTTTACACGTGATATACGAAACCGAAACTATTACATTTTGGACATTCGATACGGTTCAGTAGGGCAACATGTATCGCTCTCGATGCATTCGAAAAGCAGATGCTTCTCATCGAGAGCAGATGTTTGAAAATATAATGTATTCGA
The DNA here is from genome assembly GCF_030444845.1 of Prenolepis imparis. Taxonomy (NCBI): domain Eukaryota; kingdom Metazoa; phylum Arthropoda; class Insecta; order Hymenoptera; family Formicidae; genus Prenolepis; species Prenolepis imparis. Next base: position 14,038,937 of record NW_028141162.1, on the reverse strand, counting down.
TAAGTGAGACACGCGTGGACACCGATCACTCGACAAAAAATACAATTTGTACTCATGTTGGTTTTCGATTTTGTTCAAAGCGCATGTCGCACGCGACTAAATCATGCATTTATCCAATATAATTACACTTGCGATATACATATATACATATGTACACACAACAAGCGTATATGGGTGCGTATTCTATGGATATTTTCCGGCCAATATTTCTCGATAAATATTTCGCGGCCGTCGCGATACGCAATTGCGCGGGAGAGAATTGCGTCGGCGACAAATATTATTTATTTTCCCCATACAAACGGAAAATACATATTTCGAGTGGCGGCCGGAGCATGTTCGCGCGGACGCGAGCGATCGGCAAACGGTCGGTGTAACCACTGAATAACGGATCTGTTTCTGGCAACTGTTGAATATTCAATGAAATAATTTGTTTTGTTCTATCGTCATTCTTTTTTTTTTCTACCTCGCGGTGCGCCGCGAAACCAATCATAAATTGTAGAGCGGCTGTTAGCGGGACGAGCCGGCTACGTCGATGACCAGTCAAGACACTTGGAAACCGCGGCCGCAAAATAATTAGAACGCTATGAATAAAGTCGCGATTGCCCGGTCTCTGAGATAGTAAATTATAATAATTTTTTTTTTATACAAACAAGTTTCATTTATAGATTCCTCGATCAATATGGAATTGATTTTCCCTTAGCAGAAATGCTCAATATGGCAGCAGGTTTTAAATTGTGCAAAAATTAAGAATAAGTTTTTTTTTTTTTCAAATTATGATAAAACGAAAAGGCTCTGATATATAAATACAAATTCAGGTAGGAAATAGGCTAATAAAAACATTTGTTTTTAATTTGAACATTTTGGTTCTTTCTTTGGATTCCATCTTTAGCAAATGGATTAACAAAAAATTCATGTGTCTTGATTCACATTCCCGTCTTTGGTAAGTTTTTAAAGCGATTGAAGATGAGAAAAACATTATGACCTCAATGAAGTATATATGTATATACACACACACACAAAATAATATTTAAATCGATCTGCTGAAGCTGGTCCAAAGAAAGGACACCGAAACGGTCAAATTAAATAAAGATTTTAAATAAGTTGGTTGCGTCTAATTTTCACGCTTAGCTCTAATTAGTCTGTTTCCTACTTAAATTTGTACTTTTCAAAATAATTCTCTTCTGAGATTTAACCTATAATAGAAAGTTGATATTTTCTCTTATTGAAGTTTATATGTAGATTTCAATAAAAATTTAATATACTCCGGTTCTAATTTCGCGACATCGAGATCAAGCTCAAAAATCAGAAAAATTATACATGATGTGTCAAAATAATTTATTTATACACGAATTTACATGTGCGGAAAATCATCGATAATTTTTGTGAATGTACTTGTATCTTGTCAACTTGCTTGCCCTCGGGCATGCATTTGATTGCATCGGGACTAACATAAGTTATATCCGTGTAATGAATATTTTACCGTTTATTTCATGTCGACGGAGAATTCTGTTTTCTTCGCGTAGAAAAACTCGTGCAATCAAATACATCATTTTAATGACATTATGTAATTTGACGTGATTTTATATCTGATAGGATATTTTTATTCAATCGAATTTCAAATTAGTAAAAATAGTAAAGCTATAGTGTAATAATTTAATTAATATTTGTTTTTTATTTTTATTGTGAGTTTTTAATTCACAATTAGTTTGAACCACTGGCGGGTCCTGGGGGGGGGTTAACCCCCCCCCCCGCAAATTAAAAGAAACAGTTTTGCTGAATTTGTTTAAAAAATATAAATAAAGAAAAACAAACATTAAAGAGCTATCGACGTCAGGATCCGCTAGTGTATATATATAAGTATAAGATACACACTGTAAATTATACTCATTACGCATTCAAGGAGTTAAGTATAGATTAAGTCAGACATAGGACGAAATGATGAGATAATTTCGTTGCACGAAAATAATTAGGCGAAATTCTTTATATCTATATAATATATACAATATGTATGTATAAGATACATTGTAAATTATTACGCATTCAAGGAGTTAAGTATAGATTAAGTCAGACATAGGACGAAATGATGAGATAATTTCGTTGCATGAAAATAATTAGGCGAGAAATTCTTTATATCTATATAATATATATATATATATATATATATATATATATATACACTGGCAAAAGAAACAGTTTTGCTGAATTTGTTTAAAAAATATAAATAAGGAAAAACAAACATTAAAGAGCTATCGACGTCGTTGATCCTGGAATAAAAGCTAATCATGAAACCAAAAATATTAAGTAAAATAATTTTGCAAAACCCCCCCCCCCATTATCGACGTCAGGATCCGCTAGGTTTGAACACAATACAAAACAATGTTTATAATATCAAAGTATTTTTTAAAGGGCGAATACTAAATATATTTTAGATCTTGCATATTATATATTATTATATAATACGTTTTAATCAGCTGATTTCTATCATAAAATATTAGTAATAAAAATTTGCTAATTAAATTTTACAATAATAATAGGTTATAAAAATTAAAATAATAATATGTTGTAAATAATATGTTATCTGCGATTAATATTTTTTGACAAAGATCAGCTGATAACTGTCAAAAATATTAGTTGAGTTTAAAGTACTATAACATTCTCTCTATTTAAAACATATTATTATTTTAATTTTTATAACATTATTAATATAATTTTTATAACATATACATATAGTCAGCTGATTTCTGACGAAAAATATTAATAAGGTGTTAATTTGTTAATTGAATTTTAAAATAATATGTTATAAAATGTAAAATAGTAATATGTTGTAAATAATATGTTATAATGACCTATCTGCGATTAATATTTTTTGACAGAAATCAGCTGATTAAGGAGTTAATTTGCATTATTAAACATATTATTATTTAAATTTTTATAACATATTATTTTAAAAATTAATTAGCAAATTAACTCCTTAATCAGCTGATTTCTGACAAAGAATATTAATGTGTTAATTTGTAAATGAATGTTTTATTAATATTTTTTGACTGAAATCAACTGATTACAGCGTTAAGTTGCTAATTAATTTTTAAAATAAAAATATGTTATACAAAGTAAAATAATATGTTTTAAATAATATGTTATAATTCTTTAAACTCGATTAATATTTTTGACAATTATCAGTTGATTTCTATCAAAAAATATTAATATAATATAATAATATAGTAATATGTTGTAAATAATATGTTATAATGCCATATCTGCGATATGGCATTATAACATATTATTTACAACATATTACTATATTAATATTTTTAACATATTATTTTAAAATTTAATTACCAAATTAACGCTTTATTAATATCTTTTGACATACATCAGCTGATTAAAGCGTTAATTTGCTAATTAAATTTTGAAATAATATTATGTTATAAAAATTAAAATAATAATGTTATAAATAATATGTTATAATACTTTAAACTAATAATATTTTATGACAGAAATCAGCTTACTGTCAAAAAATATTAATCGAGTTTAAAGTACTATAACATTCTCTCTATTTAAAACATATTATTATTTTAATTTTTATAACATTATTAATATAATTTTTATAACATATATTGTGTCAGCTGATTTCTGACGAAAAATATTAATAAGGTGTTAATTTGTTAATTAAATTTTGAAATAATAATATGTTATAAAATGTAAAATAGTAATATGTTGTAAATATGTTATAATAATGATCTATCTGCGATTATAATATTTTTTGACAGAAATTAGCTGATTAAGGAGATAATTGCTAATTAATTTTTAAAATAGTATATATGTTATAAAAAATAAAATAATATCTTTTAAATAATATGTCATAATTCTTTAAACTCGATTAATATTTTTTACAGTTATCAATTGGAGTTGCCCGGACTGCCGAGTCGAGCCGAGTCGAGCCGAGCCGAGCCGAGCCGAGCCGAGCCGAGCCGAGCCAAGCCGAGCCAAGCCGAGCCGAGCCAAGCTTCGCACGTACGCCGCGACCACCGCCATTACGACTTCGCGACCTTGGCGTGCTGCGCGTCCCGTAACTGGCACAAGCCTGTCTGTTGCTAGATGTATTTTCGGTTCGCGATCAAAGTTTGCGCGCTCATCGCCGGTCCATGACAGTACGAGTGTGAGTTTAGTGTTTGTACGTACTTGATTATCGTACAAATCCGATCGCGTCGCGAAATCGTGTACCGACATCGTGATCGCGATCGCACGGGCGAGTCTTTATGTACACGGGCGGATTGAATTATCGTTGCGCTTTCGATGCGAATTTCCAGAGTTTTTCGGCGTTGTCGATCCGATTTCTACGTCGTTGAATTGTGATATATAAAAGATAGTGAAATGTAGTGCCCATTTCTTGGAATATCGGCGACTCCTGAGTGCGTCGTGAAGGAGTCGCCGCATCATCGTCGTTCGATGAGGCCTTCAGATAAGTGCGCCTTGAAAAAAACGGCGACGCGAAAACAGAGCATCGGTTTTGTTCGCGCGCGAATAAGCTCTCGCGATCTTTAAACGAAACGCGTCGAATTGTGATATCTAAAATCCGGGCGTCGTTGCGCGTCGCGAACGAAAAAAATAACGCGAGTGCAAATGTTTCGAGTGAGTGCCATAAAGGAACGGTGCGGAGAGAAAGAGAGAGAGAGAGAGAGGTGGCCCGGAGAGGCATCGGGCAACGGCGGAGCCACGATAGGGTAAATATAATTTATAATTTATTTAACTTTTCACTTGTTATTTGTGAGATTATCTATTTATCCTTGCGATAATGATTCAAATTTTACATTGTATAATATTGAATGTATAATATTGAATATAAAATATCCTGGATTTTTTTATATTTTGAAAAATACTTAGAATATTTAATAATAATAAATATTTGTATATGTATATAAAATACAATTTCTACATTGTATTATATTTAAAAGATATGTAGATATAATTATTTATGTAATGCGCACGTACCTAGATTTTTTTTACTATTAAATATTTTAATTAAAATATTTAATAGTAAAAATAAATAGTAAAATATTTTAATTTAAATATTTTTTATAATTATTTCCGATTATTTCTATCTTTCTTTAAAATATATTTCTTGCAAATTATGTAGTTTTTTAATATCTTAAAGTAAATAACAAAAGTTAACTATGCGCATAATATATTCATTTTTTGAAACATTAAAATTAATTTTTAAATTTTCAAATTAATTTTAATATTTCAAAAAATGATTTGAAATATTATAAATGATTTAAATATTTTAATAATTGTTTTATATAATATTTATACGTTTATATTTTACAGATTAACATTGTCTACAATTCCGCACATCAAATTGGTGAGTGTTGAATTATTTTAAAAAATTTTAAGATATTAATTTATATTTGCGCAACTTGGATCGAAATTTATATCAAATAAAATTCAAGTTCGTAAAATTTGGTCTAACTTCCTTCGAAGCAATTCAGGTGGTGTGCATTAAAAACGCTGTTTATCTTACTGCATACTCGTCTGAAAAATATATAACGTACAATTGTCGTACCCTTTGTCGACGCTATGCATCGCGTTTCAAAATATCACGTGCCGTTTTATAAATGTAACAAGATGTAAGCGACACTTTTGTTAACGGACGGTGCAAAGGAGAAAACTTTAAAGGAGAGAATTCTCGGCATTCTTAAACGTTAAAGCAGTCTTTAATGATGCTCGTTGCGTTGCGTAAAGTGTTTCTTATACTCTTTCTGCTTGGCGAGAGATATGATATATTTCTTCTTTTTTTCGAACAACAATTGAGGAGCATGCTTCCCATTTCAATGCGATTTAGTTTGGATATAGTAAAATAAAACTTGCAACTTGCATGCATTATTTAAGTAACGAGCAAGCAAAAGAACTCAAAAAGAATGAAAAACTACTACTTGTATAAGAAAGGTATATTCAAATTTAGAAAACAATGCATTATTTTTCTCGTTCGATTATACAATTATTTTTATTCAATTGTAACATTTTTTAATTCCTAATTGTTCTTTTACATACTTTTTTGTTGAGTTATATTTTGAAGATTTTAAAGATTTTCATATTGAGAAAAAAATTATGAACCATAATAAATATTTGATATATATATGTAGAGAAGCCAAAATTATTATTCGTTCATTTAGTTTGGGATAAATCTTGTTTTGACGATATCTCGAGTTGAAAAATCATAATTACTGCTGGCTATCGCACAGTTTTTTTGCCGCTTGAAGAATATTTTTTGGAAAATTTCATTCTTTAAAGAAACTACATGTGCAAGCTGAAATATATGTTTTGGTCGGATGTACAATCGAAGAAGAAGATGTCAAACTATACATTTATCAAAATTCGTACGGGAAGATCCGGTACGTCTCCGAGATCCGACAGAAACGCAAGTTGCGTTTAGGAAATCTCGCGGCCCGGGGATTAGGACGCAAAACGATTTATTATAACGAGTATTGCTTGTCGCGGCTGGAGTCACGGATCCTACGTAATACTTTGCGAAGTAAGGAGACGCAGATTGGAGATTAGCGCGACAAAATTAATAGGCCGCGGCCTGACAGGAGAATACTGCAATCCACCTGGGGCCGCGTCCGGACAAGTCTCTCTCTCCAGAGCGTGTACACGACTTAAATAAGAGCGGGACGCGCGCGAGTGAAGAGACGATTTTTAAACAATTTCGCGCGCCGCCCGTTCGTTCGCGAAACGAACGAGCGAACACTGAATCATTACTATAAGCCGACATCGACGTCGCGAAACTATCGACCTACCGTATCCTCGCGCCGCTGCCGATGTAAATCAACTATATCGCGATATAATTAATGATATAACTTGGAAAATTTCCTAGGCTCCAGACAAAAGTAGGCAAGCCCGCGTGGCTCCTTTTTTATTTTCGCCGCGAAATCATCAATCTTTTTCCGTTTCCTGCTTCCTCCGCTCTCTTGCGGTTCTGTCGATCAATTTTGAAATGCGTTTATGCTCCGGTAATGTTCGCATCGATTCTGTATCCTGAAAGATCCATGTAAGCATACGTATAAAAGTGCAGAGTTGGAATATTGATCGTAATACGGTAACTAGTTGCAAGAATTTGTACGCGAATAAAAAAATTGCAACAAATGGTTTAATACATACATGTGTTGTAAATTAAATTTTGCATATAAAAAGAATTTCTCTCAGTTTTTTTTTTGTTAGAAAAAAATATTAATCTTTTATTATTGAAACTTTAGAAAAAAATATTTGACATCAATCTTACAAAATCATTGCGAAATTACTTTGACATGTCAATTAATGTTACTTTGTACTTCATTACTTGTCATTATGACAACTATTGGACATGTTAATGGGTGATACAATAAGAGATTGCAGTATTCCCTCTCTTCCCTCTCTTTATAAAATCGGTACGCGATGCTGATTAACGAGGCTCATCGAAGAAGTGAACTCCGTCCATTGTGCCGCGGCATCAATGAGCTCTCCTCGATCATTTTCTTTCAGTCTTCGAGCGAGTCCTCTTCTTTGGGTTTGCGCTTGCCGTTCTCACTTTGCTCACAGGACTCTCAATTCCAACTGTGCATTCGTCTCCCGGATATTCCGATTCCGTCGCGTCAATCGATAACTTCCGATTATTCCTCAATCTAGAAAAAGAGAAGAAAGCGTCTTCTCTGCTGTTACTTGGCCATTTATTTGCAAATCTGATTCAATTAAAAACAGGAAACAGATTCTTTTTATTCAAGTATTCAAATTAAACATTGAATAATTAAAACATTGAAACATATTATTTAAAAAGCAAAAAAACTATCGACATTTATTGATACGAATAATAATTTTTAAGATACTATGATGGCTTGATACAACAAAGTAGCGTAATTGCAAAAATATAGTACTTGATTGATAAGCAGTATTGCATATGGTGTAAACATTTCCCCTTGTAACTGAAGTATAGATAATGCATACACTAGGTCATAATTTATATAACTTGAAACCGCTAAATTTATATATTTACGAAATGTAGAGTAATTTTATCACTTAATTTACTTTATTTTTAAATAACTGAAATAACACGTGCGTTCGTCGTTGAGCATTATTGACAATATTTCGAATGTACATCAGCTAAAATTTAACAAGCTCGTCGGTATTACGTCGATAATCTTCAGCGTAATGAAAGAACGCGACACATGGAAATTGCTGAGCACGAAGTGACTCTTGTCGTGAATTTAATAATTGTTCGTTCTGTTCGCATGATTGCTATGAAATAAAAAGACGATGCTAGACGATGGATGCATCACATGATAACGAGTAGACAAGAAAAATAAAATCGTCTGTACAAGCTTCCCCTGTTGTCGTGAAAAGAAAAATTCGCAAGTAAAATATCCATTAAAAAAAAATGAAGAAATAAAGGAGAAGTAATTTTTCTTAACAATGGCATGCAGATTGACGTAAAAATAAAATTCTAATTAATTTATCGTATATTTTTAATACATTTTTACTTTTAAATGTTTATTTGGTCAAGAAAGAAATTACGTTGCCTTCACGACATATAAAACTTGACTTTTGTTACATTTATATGTCTGTTGCAATTTTTTTTTATTGAAAGTGCTGATGCAAAATACACACACATACTTAAAATGCGAAACGTTATTGACTTTAATTGTGTCCAGTATAGCAAAAAATGTTCTTTGTCATAAAAATGTATTAATCGCACATTAGGACAAGTTCGTAATTTATTTAAAATAGTTATTATCAAAAGCAGCTGTATAAAGATATTCCTATTAAGTTAATGATTATTGGCGGATTACTGAATAAGTAGTAATCTAGTATATTATTTTAGTATGCTTAAGTAATCTTTTAGTTGGAAATTGATATTTTTATTTCTTTTTTTAGAGGAATATGTATGTATACATATATAAACAAGTGTGTGTGCGTAAAGGAGTATGTCGGTTTGCACCGCGCAAATATAGTTTTGTTCGCGATCAGACATTGCATATATTGACAGACTAATTAATTTTTTATTTCACTTCTAATTTAATCTCTGAAACTTCTATTATTGTATATCAATAGTTGGAGTAAATTTTTATGGAAAGTGTGAGGACGTCTCGAATCTAGCGTGACGAATTAAAATTATCTTTCTTTCTCGATCGAAAACGTCACTCTTCTTCATCGCGACTTGCGCAGTTTTATATTATAATAAATGTCATCCAAATATATAGGATGATATTAAAATTGGTGAGATTTTCTGACGGGGAGTACCGTCTTTGCCGTCGATGCAATTCTGAGCCGGTACGTTGACGAAAAGTCTAAACAAATATTTGCCACGTACTGGCCAACCTGCTTTATTTGCATGTGCGGATGGGGGGAGGGGGGATGTGCACAAGCGAGGATATATTGGTTTACCTACTGAAATATTCGGTCGTCTGTCAGGCAATGTAAATCTCATTTATAATAATGACGACGTTGCGTATCTTTTTCTTTTTTTTTTTTTTTTTATTTTCTTCCTTTACGCCGATTCTCCATCTCGGTTGTCACAGTCGATGATTCGGCGCAGTCGCCAGGGATCTGATTTATTTCTTTGCTTTTAGCGCTTTCTTTTACGAGTGGCAAGATAAAATGAATGTGGACGACTATAACTTTGAAAACAGCTGTTATAGTTTATAGTGCTTCACGCGTTTTGACAAACAGTTAATAAAATAGTTTTTTCTGAAAATTCTTCTTTGGAAAAATCTTAAAATGTTAATGCATGGATTCAGATATTTTTTTTAGCACTTTATTTATTCATTTTTGCAATCTATTAGAAGCTGTAGATATAGAGTATAAGGCTGGATAAGTTTATTTTTTTTATATCAGGAATATTGCGAAATGAGTTATTGATTCTAATAAGACAAATTCGGCATCCATAGTTTCTAATTGCCTCGTTTGAAAGATATATGTTACCGTTCTCCTCTTCCCAAAATCCGCATATAATAGTTAGCTCTAGACGGCAGGCGTTCTTGGCATCGCGACCGCAAACTTAAGTCGCGAGAATTGCTCTCAACGGATTGTAAAGCTGCCTGGGAAAGAATACCTGAATAGCTTAACCGTTACGCAGCAGGTGGAAATCTGAATTGTTTTAATGCAATTGAGACTCTTTGCAGTGAAATAAATTTTCTGAACTTTTCATAAATTTAACAAATCTCGAACTTAAGAGTTGGTGGAATTTATCACGTAATAGAAATTAATGAACGAACAAAAAATTCGAGTTTAAAAGAAATTTTTAGGTATATTTTAAGATTATGTGCGTTGCGATATATTAAAGAATACTTTTATCTATCAATTGATAGTTACAAGTTTCCCTAATTTACAGATTTGACAATTTTAAGACATTTATTATATGTATACTGTCATCAAAAACTAATATTTTCCCATATTAAAAAGTTTTATTCACCGGTTATATAAAGTGCTTGCCATAGTCGGCGTGTCATTTTTCACTAACCGTATCGAAATGGGTCATCCTCAAGAAGTATTTCGAGGATGGCGAGGTATCGCATAACTCAGGATTATTTTCCTCCGCGCACAAACGAAATCGTCTTATCACCAGGCGCTGGTTCACTTTTACTAGCAAGAAAGACGTTGAATTTGTACACATACGTGGTTGAATTTACGTCACTTTGTCGGTTAGAAACGGAGTCTTAAAGTAATACTAAATATTTATAGCTACAAATATTCCAAAGATAATATGTCAAGTATTGTTAAACGTATATATAATTATATATGTTCGTATTATTCGTGCACACACAATTTTCTTTTCTTTTCTTGGGTTCTATTTTTTTCATGCAATGTTATATGTCCTTATAGACAGCTGGATTATTCGTTGCGATCGATTTTATTAATTAAAATGCTATGGCCAGATACCAAAAGTCATATCCGTTCAAGAAGTGGACATATCACAAGCGGTCAGCATACCAATGGGAAAGAAAAGAAGGTCGAGATGCAATTTATCGTGTCAATCGTGACAGACAATCGATAATCAATTATTAGCGCGTCAATGCACAGAAATGGATCATATATCGTTGCGTTCTTCTTATTATAATTCTTAAATCTATATGTATAATCATACATTTCTTCAGCTATAAAAGAGAAAATCATACGTATGTGTACATATTTTGAATCTTATACCGCAATTAAGTATTTTTTTAAGGAAAAAGAATTGGATATTATATAAATCTACACAAAATTGTGTTTAAAAATAGTAGCGTGTTTAAATTTAATTAACAAAAAAAAATTTATTATAACATTTTACAAGACTATCAACAGTCTAAAAATTAGTCAAAAGCAGTTGTACTATATCTCTAAGTAGTTTTGTGCTTCATTTTTAACTAATTTTCTTGTTGATAATAAATTGCAAAATCATAAAAAAATCATAAAAATCGTAAAAAAAATTTATCGCTTTATTAAAAAGGAATGCGTGGGAGTGATGTATAAAATAAGACTAAAATCAGATATTGCCCTTTCTTTTATTAAAATTTACTTAATTTTATATAATTTTTAAAAATTACGATAAACATGTCGCTAACTTGTCGGTTTTTTTGATCATGGTTTTTATATATCGATAAAAACAAGAATATTAATATGAGTATTCTTGAGAAATGTGAAATATAAGAAATATTAAACTATATTATATTATATATATGTTTATTTAACAATTTTTTGCATGAAATTTATAATAAGCTTGATACAAACGAATTAGAAGACTAATTTTAATCGACGGACAGCAGCGAGATATTGATATTTAAAAGATAAATTTGTTGACAGATGAGATATTTCTCAGATAATAATATATTTTGCTCACCAGAATTAATCAAATTTAAGAATAAGAAGAGAATTTGTTATTGCGGACGGTTGCGCGTATCAAATATAGTTCAGTGTTGAAACGACGTGGCGGAATAATTATATATATATATATATATATTTGGTCATTTATATATATAGTAGTTTTATTTCAAACACCGCTGTTAAAAATCAGTCGCTAATGAAAAATTAGTACGAAACTAGTCTCATTATCGTGTGAGACTAAAGAGAGAGATACGCGAATTTGAAAGATAAAATATTAATTAAAGGCTTTTCCGCAAAAACACCAACTCTTCTTTAAAACTACTTCTTTAAAATGAAGATAAATGGAGTCACAAATGTCATGCTTATTAATATATATAGGACAGAAAACAACTCTTTTTTTAACTTTAGAAACTGATTCGTCTTTGTGCACATGATTTTTCAAGAAAAGTAAAAAAGAAGGCTATGAATTATTAATTAATTTTTAAATTTTGATATGAAATATCTTGGTAACGGTGTTTTAGAGTTAAATTTCCAATAAGCTAGAGCTCCTTCGAATTAAACAAAAAATAAAATTTCGTTATTTATGCGCGCGTATCTCGCATCAGAATGAGAGCAAACTGAGAGGCAACATTGACCCGAGTCGAGAGATATTCCCGGTAATTACCAACCAGGTCGAATTGTGCTCTTGGCGCATTTCAGATGAGCAAAACAAGATCGAGAGCAGAAGAAAAGATTCGCTGTATGTGATAATAAAGAAGCGACATAAAGCAGGTTGAACGAGAGACGAAAAAGTAGATTTAACGTTGGAATTTTGCTTTTTTAAAGACGCGACAGGCTGTTTAATTCTATCTAATAAAACAAAAGGGGGTCATTCTTAATAATTTTTTTAATCGAATCTTAATAATTACCACGTTATTCTTTTGTGTTCTATCGAAAAAATATAGAAGAAAAAAAAGAAAAATCGATACATGTTGATTCATTGACAAAAAAAAAACTAAACTAATCAATCAATTATAAAAAAGTATGCCATATCAATTACTTATTTTCTGATTACAAAAATAAAATAAGTTCATATATATTGAACGATAAAAATTTTAAATATTTTATTAATATATTTATTATATATATTTAAGAAAATATATAATATATTAAATATATATATTATATATTTTTTTAAATTTGTTTTTTTTTTATTTAATTTTGTGAGATTGCTTTGCACTTTTTGAAATCATAAAATAATATATACAATATTTTCCCTTGCTTCGATCAATTTTCCAATATATATAAAAATAATTACACTTTGTTAGCTTTTTATTATTTCTAGAATTTTTTCAACATAAGATAAATTAAAAATTAAGTAAATTAGAAACACAACTTAGGAATTAAATAAATCAGAAAAAAAGTTTAACTTAACGTGATATGCAATAATTTTATCAGATACCGAAAAAATGATCTAATTTATAAAAATATTTAGAATTCAATATACATTTAATTATTGTATATACATCGTTATATAACAATTGTTATTCGAGGTTCTTTGTTATTTTTGCAAATTAATCAATTTGGAGAAATGAGATGAGAATTCGCGTTCGTGTCGCGCTCGAGGGGATCGCCGAACCCATCGCATGCGTAATACTGAAGGAAGGGAAAGGATCTGGATGCAATTTGCTTCCGTCGACTGTGACGACCGTACCAAACGACGATAGTTGGACGCGGGAGAGGAGTGTTCTATCACATAAAGGGGAACATATAAATAAAAAAAAAAGGGAGAAAGGAAAATGTCGTCCAAGGAGAGAGGGTTGATCGGACTTAAAATGGGGAAAGAAAGATAGATAGATAGCTAAATAAAGAGAAAGAAAGAGAGATTGAGGAATGAAAAGCAGAGAGAGACCAGAGACATGAAACGGCTTACGTGCACTTTCACGGAGGACCTAAACAAAGTCCGGCGTGCATTACTTTACGAGCGTGGAGGGACGTGATCCATCTCGTCGTTAATGCGATGCGAAGCAGCCCCATAAAAGGCTCGTGATCTCTCCTTTCGCCACCTGAGCAGAGTGTCTAGCTAATCCTACGTGGAAGAGGTTCGACGACGACATCGCAAAGCTACGATGTTACGGATAAATGCTGCGCGAATTTCCGAGCCGAATTACCTGCCTTGCCTACGTGTTACGATATACTGATGATTCCGCTGTTAGAAAACGTTGAGTGATCATTTTCACAATGATAGGCAGAGAGAATTAAGAAAGTCATTCTTTAATTTTTTAATTACATTAATTTTTGTTATATTTATAGATTATTCCCTTACATACATACATACATACATAATAAAATTCTTACTTATTATATAAAATAAGCAAGATTTTTATGATATATTTATGTATATATATCTCTTTTTCTCTTTTTCGCTACTAACAAGATAATATTATACATACTAATAATATTAATTTGATCTTACGATGCAGAACAAATTGAGAGATACTACATTTTTTTATAATATGAATTTTAGTAGAAATTTAGTAACATATACATTATATACATATATGTATATTATATATATATATAAATATATATATATATATATATGTATATCACTCTTTATTCACAAATCTTAATTAAACATTCCGGGTATCAGTCAGAGGACTTGCTCGAGATTATTAGTTCTCGTTGTTGCTAGCACGCCAATTGTTAGCATTTCCGGTCGATGCCTCGAAGGGAAATTCCATGGAGTGTACGATATAAGGGAAACTATGTGCGTAGAATTTCGCGAATTTCTAGGTCTACAGGATAATCATCTTATGAGTTGCCTTGAAGAATCGATACACGCGAAACAATATTATTATTCGATATTACGTACTTATTAACCGTAAGTTTTCGAAATTTCTCTTCACGCAATATCATGCGCGCACATTTATATATCTTTAGAGAGATTTTCTTCATGGAATTTATACAAGTTATATATAAGATTATATTAAGAATTAAGATTGAATACATAAAGTCTTAAAAATAAGGGCTACACATCAAACATAATCATCACTATCAAGCTTATTTACGGAAGACAAACGATTAAAGTTCGTATTAATAGAATTAATATTGCAAGATGAGTCTCACGCTGCAATGGTTGCGTAATCGAAATCCAGTAAGGAAACTGGATCCCGTTTCCTAGTTGATGTTGTAATGCAAGCGCGGCGAAATTTACATGATTTGCTCTCAGAACTGCATTAGACCTGCGTGTCTTACAATTGCGTATCTTGTTTCAAGTGTTTATTGAATGCAGTAAGAAATTGAAATCATTGCAATAAACATTATTAAATGAAGATTGATACGATAATGGTATAATGAATATTGCTCCGTAGCAAAGACAAAGAGACATTCAGTTTTAAAATAAAAGTTTTAAAATAAAAGTTGCATCGAAGCAGTATTTAGCTTGTTTTTTGCAGCATTCTCCAACACTTTAAAAAGTCCCTCTCTCTATATATAAGTAAATAAAAATCTTTATTATTATTAAATTAACAAATCAAATCAATTTAATTTTTATTTTTCACATATATCTATTGTGCAATTTCGATATTTTCCACAATTCTTTTTTTAATTTTTTAAAATTACTTTTTATTTCGTATGTCTCGGCGGCATTTGTAAGCTTCATCTGCGAAAGTATCTTTATGATATAAATTTAAATGGTTAATTGAGCACGATAAATTTTTAAATCGCGTCCAAATATATCTTCGATATCCAATTACGTTCATTTTAACACTATTAGGAAATTGATCGATACCGTCTCTCGCGATAATTGTAACGTAAGCACGGCTAGAGGTGTGTCAAATGGCGCTGGCAAAGCGGCATATCTTATTAGAAACAAATATTCATGTCACATACCAGGCGCCGGCTGGTGCCAAGTGTTTGACTGTTACCCTACGCTGCACGTGCGTGAGAGACCGGGCGAGTCTGGCATATCTACCCCGTGTTTCAAAGAAGTTTGAAATAATATCGAGCGAATTTTTCCATTTGACCCGCAACCTCTTGCCCCCCTCCCCCCTGTAATCCTCCGTGGAAATCCATATAACTAACCGCAGCGCATGTGTGTACCTCGGCTTCGTCCACTCGCTATATTTTTGAAGTATATGTATATTCCAGAGAGCAGACTCGTATATTTGATGCGCGAATATTCCAAAAGTAACATCTTTTCCTTTTTAAAACCGAAATGTAAAACGCCCTTTGACGCGAGTTTGACATGTTATTATTGGTGATCATAAAATTGCCAATAATATTTTTTATAATTTGAAATACTGTTCAATTTGTAATATGTTTGCTTTATATGACTCTATGTGTGGAATGTTCGAAAATCATTGGCAAAATGGTTTTATCCTTTTATTAGATTTTAGAAATCTATTTTTTCTTAGCGAAAATATCGACAATTTGAGTATTTAACGATTTAAAATATTTATATCCAACGTGATAAAAAAATCGATTAAAAGGGTATCCAATGGTTTCAGGACATTCTGTGCAATCGATATTTTACAAAGATAGATAATTCGCGCACAGACAGAATGTGCTAAATATGGCTATCGTATGAACTATAAAATATCGTGTGAAGTATATCAATTTTCCATAGAATTTCTGATATTTTGATGTATTGAGATATTTATATCAAAATATGCTTTATATCGGAAATATTATTACCGTTTTGACAATTACATTATTTCCGAAGTAATAAATATCACAATTGACATCAATGGATAATCTATATAATGAGCATTATTCTCGTATACCATAAGATGAAGATGAGTAATATTCCTATTATTTGAGTTAATATATGTATATGCAGTCTATTAAAATACAAACTTTAATATATTAAAACGGCACATGAACGATGCGTAAATAGACATAAAAGCAATTTGTTTCAAAAACACATTTTTTTCGCTCATGTATTTATCACATTTCGCATATTTAAAAGTCGATATTTAATTTGAACCAATATCAAAATAATCATTATACAATACGTTAATATATATGATTAAAAATGTATTTTTTAAACTATATTTTTAATCATAACATTCGAAATGCCCTTCTTTTATTACACAATAAATTGTTAAAAAAGCAGAATATTCAATATTTTATTTAGAAACGTATTTTGTGAAATTAATTTTATTTATCGTCTTTACTAAAAGAAATGATCTAATTTAATAATTTTTATTGAATATTTTAAGTCAGAAACATTGATGCACAAATTAATCGTTCGTTGATCTCGACGTGAGAATTCCATATTATCTCTAGAAAAGTATCGTAAATATATTGTTTATAAGATTGGATAAGAAAAACAATTCTCCAGGATTAACAAAACAAAAAAAAAAGATTCAAGCTTTCCTCAGCTTCCGCGATTTGAAAGTTCGTATCCAGAGCGCTTTGTCGATTTGAAAAATTCCGGAGTTCTTCTTCCGCTTGAATTTACAAGTACGTATATCCAATATTAAATTCCAGAATATTGCATTATTAACACACGTGAATTCGAGACAGACTGCAATGTAGCATCTAAATATTTCAGAAATGATGTCTCTCTCTCTCTCTCTCTCTCTCTCTCTCTCGCGCGCGCGCGCGCTTTTTCTGACTAATTATTTACGATTCTTATTACATAATGGTGAAAACGAAATAAATTTTAATTATTATATTTGCTGTCATTATTAAAAATGTTTTATATGCTGATTTTTCTCAGATTAAATTTTCAAACTGATTTAAAGTATTGACAGAATTTTGATAGTAGGATATCAAAATTCCGGCATATCTTATATTAAACATTTTATGCAAAACTTACCTCCATGCTCGAATTTTCTCCGATATGCAAGATTGCACGAAAGAGCTAAAATAGGCAGATATTTAAAAATAGAAAAAGCGATTAATGTTAAATGTGTGATAATGATAAATAATATGTAAAATTATTTTTTCACGGTTGAGAAAACACAAGTTCATATAACATAAGAGATTAACTTCGAGAGAGAACGTAATAAGATATCAAAAAACACAAATGGGTTTTTACGCAATAATACACATACGCAAGACAATATTTTTATTCGCAGCTTCATATGACACGAAGCTTCCTCTTTATTCCATCATGGTACTTGATTACAGTATGTTCACAATTATTTACAGAATTTTACTTTCCGCTACCTTCTTACACGACTATATTTATACAATCCGCGTCACTCGTCTTTAATTAATCTCTTGTCTTTAATTAATCTCTGTTCACTGAGATGTTCGATTGCGCGTATATACGTATAGTTTATACAAAATTACTAGCGAGCACTATACATCGCGCATCTTCGGAGAAAGAAAGATACCGAAAAATCATATCGAACGCCACTACAACTTCGCAATTACCATTTATACAGAGGAAGATAGCTTTTACATTTGATAGATATGTACGTAGATAGATATACACATTGTGTCAATGGTCGAATGTTCGCTCATACGAACAAGTATCCCCATGCTCGAGACGGTACTCGCATGATCCCGTCCGGATGCGAAACGATTGTCCCATTTAACAACGCAACGATGCAACTTCTTTTCTTAATATACAAGTCGAATCGATTACGCTCGTGAAAACGAAAATAACGCGATTTGTTTAGCTAGTTTCTTGAACACTCATCGAGAAGCGCGTAAGCATATTTTCTGCCTCGAAGGGTTTTTAAAGCACATTTCCCGTCTCGCGAGGTATCCACGAGCTTGTACCTCCGTCAGAACTGACATAATCCTGAAGATATCTCGAATTTACATAAACTAAATCAAAGAATGCCTTTCATCTTCCGGCCGTTTAACTTTTACATTGTCTTACAAAAAGTATACAATATATCATGTATCGATCAAAACATAATAGAAAACTGACTTTGTGTTTTAACATCAAAAGAACTGATGCAACTATGACCGTTTTTTAAAAGTCAATCACTGAGTAGAATTAGATAGAAATATTTTTTTTTTATTTGTTGTATAAAGAAATAAGAGAGAAATATAATGTAAATCTTCTAAGCTAAGAAATTTAAGAATTTACAGATAGATTAAGTATTAATAATTTTTGCAGTATTTATGTATGATTGCTAAAAGTCTCTCTCTTCCATGAGCGAAGTATTTAGCTTACGATTAAAATCTTTTTGATAACCATTTTTAATACTTATATTGTACTTTTTGAGGAAACGTATAATAATTGAACAAACTTTATTTGTCGGCTACCGAGAAAAACGGATTTTATTATTGAACTCTTGTAATGTTAATAAAGCGCGAATTTACGATACCGATTTTAAAGCTCAATGGTGCTAGAGGAAAAAAGGGGGGGAGGCGGATTAAATACTCCTTATTAAAGGAGTGAGAAGTCATTCTTCGCGTCATGCACACCGCTAACAGATTTATTCGAAGTTCCGTTTTCTTGTATTGTCTGATATTGCAGTCTAGAGGAATATCTGGAAGCGCGAAAGGAGGAATGAGCCGTTCGTAGAACTCGCCGAATGGCAGCGACATACAAGATAACCGTCAGTGATAACTTCCACGGGCGCGACTTAGGGATGTCGAGGGGACGAGTCGTGCGGCCATATTCCCTTACGTGTAGAAAATTCATCGGCATACAGCTCTCGTGCAGGGATGTTTTTCTTAGGCTACATCCATAATACATTTTACTTTCCGAGAATCTCCGATATTGCCCGTCACCGAACTTAAAGATAAAAGTCGGGGGAATAAGCACGAGGAATCCGATTATCCGCGACACCGAGAACGGAAAAGAGCGAATATCCAAATCCTAATGTACTTGCGACTGCGAACAATATGGTCAACTACAAAAAGATTTATCGTGAGTTTTCAAGTACACACGATTGTTCTTATTTTTTTGATTTCATATAGGAATTGATATTCATAAATTTATGTATAGTAAAATTTTATAGTCTTCTAAAAATAAAATTACAAATACACGATATGACTTTTGTCGGTTTTTTGGAGATATTATTATCACGTTAGAATAACACAAATTAAAAATATATTAAGCTTGATCAGTCTTCGTAAAAATTCAATACAACACAGAGCTCATAGATTGTGAAAATTCGTTGCGGGAAGAACGAAAAATTCTGAAATGGGTATTTGGATTTTTAGATTTGTTTTGCAACGGTGTTTTTTCGCGTTCGATAACGAAGATATCATGTTATTTACGACTCAATAAGCGTAAAGAAACTAACGGCTGCAACAAGCCACGTTGCGAAATCAAAGTAAATAAAAGAAGACCAATGGAAAAGATTAGCGCGGATACAATAAAACGGAAAAACATAAAGACAGTTCAGAAATCGTACAGTATATCGATTCAGATGTGAAAAAATATTTATAGAGATGGGATAGCATCGCGTACATGAAATAAACAAAAGTAAATAAAATTTGTATCACGCGAGGTAGAAAAATATCGTAAAAATATTAGAAGGTAAGAAAAAAAGGGATTTCGCAATGTAAGCGCTAATCGACGATCCAAAGAAGTGATAATTCACGTAGATAAAAGGAAGTTGGCTAATACTCCTTCTTTCTGAGACTTAAAACTTTACACCAGGTTCCATCGATCCACTTAAATCTCATAAAACAAACTTTTCGAAGCTGTTCGATCGTGTCGTAGAAAAATCCGAAAATCACTTGGCAGTTTAAAAGCGCCAAAATATATCAACGTTAAACGTATTAAATTGAAAAACTATTAAAAAATGCTCTCATTACCGGAAATCAATATTAGATAAAAGATATAGATATTTTGACGCATATCAATTCACTTGAATCATTAAATTCATCTTGCACACACACACACACACACACACACACACATATATATATATATAAAAATAATAAATTTTATAATAATTTAGAAAATATTTATTTTACATGTAAAATAATTGTAAGATAATTGTGATTCTTGATTTCTTAAATAAAAATAAAACGCGGAGGAAAAGTCACATGTATAGGACATTCGCGGCGAATCGCGGAATGACATTGATAGTTGTCGCGATGCATTGCAGCGTGCAGCTTTGAAACTGCACCCCTTCGACACCGGCATGTCGAAGCGAGCTGACTGCTAGAGTGCGCGATAAATCGACCGCCGTGTAACCAGAGCGCTTACCTAACTATCCGCGTCCCTTGTATATATCGCCTCGACGGGCTAACACGTCGTACCTCTCGGGACTTTAATAAGCGTAACCGTTGGGGATTAAGCAAGCGGGTGTGGAGCGGCCAGGATTGTAGGGGAGCTAGAATCTACGAGGGGTCATACGGAGGAGAGACGACTTGAGAGAGAGAGAGCTGACGCCGAGGAGAGCCGGTGCAGCTACAGCTGCAACGGTAACTTTACAGAAACGACTTCGCGCCGTAGCTCAAACGGAACGGGTAAGCCCGTTTGGAAGTCGTACGAAGGAGTCGTCGACGTCGTCGGGCATCTCGCGACAATGACGACGACGACGAGAAGATGTAAGCGGAGAAGGTGAGGATGATAGGGGAACACAATGGGAGAGAGAGGCCAGGATCTCTGGTCGGCGAACCGTAAAATCCTCTTCGCTTCTTCTTCGGCTCTCTCTCTTTCTCTCTCTCGATGTCAGTTTTCGATGCGAGTCGCATCCTCGCGCGGCCGATTTCGCGTCCCGCCGACTCGCGGCGGATAATACCGCGCAATTACTCCGCGGATGCCCGAGAGAGTTCGCGAAAGAAGGGAAATAAAATCAGCATAAAAGGAGAGAGAGCCGCCAAATGGCGCGGCCTCGGCACGTCGGGGCCTTCTAATGAAAGCGTCGGCGGGGGACGGGGGGAGAGAGAGGCGGCGGTGGTGGCCCTTAAATTAATTCACGATGAATTACGTCCGCGCCAGCTGCGAAGGCAGTTGTGTTTATTTATGGAGGAACTAAGATCTTCTTCTCTCCTAGTCCTTAAAGGCGGGATTCCGCCCTTATAATTTCTCACGATGACCGAGAGAGGCGGGCCCCGACTCTCCGTCATTCCCTCGCCGACGAGAGAGAGACGATAATCGTTCTGGAAACGAGTATTCCCTCCGACGAAATAAGAGGGGACACGCTCGTCCACAGTCTGGCATGCCACGGCGGCGTGTCGCAAACGAGCGCGATTTGGGGCTCAGGGGGGGCGAAAAAGCGTCATGATTTTTTTCTCTCTCGGGCTTTTTTCCCCGGTCACACCGGAGAGAGAACGACCATTCATTGGCTCTCGCGAGGACGCTTGAGGACGCTTCGCAAACTGGATTTTTTTTTTGTCCATTTCGACGTAGGTTGCAGTGTGACGAATGTGGCACGTCGCGAATTATATCGAACGCGCGCGCAATGGACCATCGGTTAATTGAAGGGCTCCCCAGGAAAAAAGTTTGCGGGCGACAAATTCGTCAGACGCGATATTTTAGGAGCAACGTAAAATATTCAATGATTAAAAAGAAATTAATGAGTGATTCTCGTCGAATATTATTTGACTTATCTATTTTATATACCTACATTTAGCGGATAGTTTAGAACCGTTGCAGCCCAACATATTTTTAACATCGTCATTAGTTTGAAACTATGAACGTTCTACGATAGACAAACTTTGTTACGGTTTGTATTTTGAAACTCGATAGGATAGTGAAAGGATTAACTTTCCCCTCGTGTTTCCCCTTCGCGTAAAAAAAAAAAAAGTTTGCTTGGCTTGTTTAAGAGTAATTAGGCGGTGTAATCGGGGCAATCATGGTGGGACAAATCGATTGAGAAACGCGGAAACGAAAATTGATTTTGAAGGGGATTTAAACGTGTCCCTGCGAGAGAGTTGTCGGCGAGTACCGAAAACGATTGAACCGCGACGCGTAACGAGATGCAATTTCGATTGCCATAAAACTCCAAAATCGTGCGCCCACGGGAATGCTCGATTTATTTAGCAAGTGAACACAACACTAAACGTGACGCGAGCGATGCGTGGCGATCGATGCGATTGATTTTTTATTATTTTTTGCGGCTATTCTGGACTCTCCGCTTTTTGAAAACAGAATCAAGATCCGAGAGAAGATGGCATTAGAATGGCTAATTTTGACCACTCGCTATTATGACGTTTCTCATTACTGCAACATTAAGTATAATTAGAGAAATTACTGTGAAAGCGAATGCAATAAAATTTGAAAACTCTCTTACAGTAATTGAAAAAATCTGTCGACACGGAACATAAGAGCATGCTCTCTATGCTAGAAATATAAAAATATAATTATCTCTTTTTCTCTCCTTTTTTACTCTCTGCTTCTGCCTCTTGTATTTGTTCGAAACAACTCGCGTCAGAAGGGGATCTATCGAACATTTATATTGATTATTTCGTTCACACGGCAATAATTAGATATCAGTGCCTGATTGTGATCGATGAAGTTTTTTATTGATTATTTTACTTACCATGTTTTTTTGATTGAATTGCTCATAAGTTTGTAATTTATACACGACATAAACTTTTGGATAATTTGGCACGTCGCTATTTTTTATTTATCAATTTTTATTAATTTTTTATGAATAATTTTATTTTATTTCAGCATCACACATATTTATAAACAAAATTAATTCATCGATATATCCTTCAAAAATTATATACTCACTAATAGTGTTGGCGCAAATTATTAATAAAACTTCCAAATGTCTATAATGTTATAAATATAGATTAGTTTGATAAATGCAAAAAATATCCAGTTTATTGTCTTGTCATTAAATCGAGAGAGATCATCAAAAGAAAATGAGAACTATGTTTCCCTAGTTTTATTTTGTTTCGTTAGTATAAAATATTATTTTAAAACTGTGTTACTCGTCAAAATAGCCGATTGTTGTCCTTTCTTAAAAATATACCTTTAAGATTTTTATTATTTTTTTATTTTATGATTTTAGAAAACACAATTCTTAAAGCAGAGAATACAATTCTTAATATCGCTTTCAAGTTTAGTTTAAATCGAGAGCTTTATGACCGACAGTTGCTATTAAAGTTCTCAAGTGTAAATACTTCTTGAAATTTATTTTAACTGAAAGAAAGTTCTAATATCGAAAGCCCGTTCTCGAAAGCAAAACTCTCGAAACAGTCATTGAAAAGTCTTCATTCCGTTGCTAGCATTTTGATATCGAGAATCACATTCAGAAAAGTAGAGCTCTCTGGAATAAACATTTCTCGAAAGTCATACTTGATTTCATGCTGATTGGAAAGAGAAGAAAGAAAGAGAGAATTTTATTATCAAAAACTCTATTATACTTAAAGCACCATAAAATCTCATTCGCGTAAGAGGAGTAATATTAAGGAGAAAGAAAGAGAGAGAGACAAAAAACTTTGCGATAGAACACAGGTACCGATTGCGATCAAAAACGCGGTGAACAGCTTCCGGCCGCAATCGAGAGCATCCGTCAAGATTGGAGGCGACATCCGGCGCCTTGCTACTTCCGGATCGAGACTCATTTAAAGCTCTCGATACTCGTTTAAATCTATTACACTAGCGATCGTAAGGGCTATTTAAGGAAGGTTTGCACGCGATTAAAGAACGTGATAGAGTAATTAGGGTGGGGAAGAGAAAAGATGGCACGAACGTGTTAGTTACCCTGACGTGTCAGTATGCACATATACACATGCGAGCGTGTTCGTATATGATATACACGTACATATATACACATATCACGCAGCTTATTGCCAACGAAGCTGAAGAGTTACGCATCTTCGATTCGCGTGAATATTATCGTCACTTCGAAATACATCTCCTTGTCGCTCTTTTCATCTAATATCTATCTTTTTGGCCTCTACCACCGCTTTATTTCTCTTTCCTATTTCTCCGTTTCTTTCATCGTATAATATAATAACCGCCATCGCGCAATCATCTAGACGTTGTCTATATTCATAAAGTGAAATATCTTTAATCCGATCATTCACGATTCGATGATTTCACAATTATTCATACTCTTCTACGTAATAAAAATAGAAGAATCAATTTTACGTAAAATTTGCAATATAATTCAATAATTATTAATCTAATTAATGTTAGTTTATTAATACTATTTCGATGATATCAAATAAAACGAGAGATTCTACGTATTCTTCCACAAGATACAATTACACTGCTTAACATTGCATAAGAATAAAAATAATCTAAGACATTATTTCAATAAGTTGAATAATAGTATCGAAAATAGAACTGGCCTTAATTATATACCGAATTTGACCCCTGAATTTAATTAATTTAGCACTCACCGATCGGTTCTTCGATCTCCAAGTATATCACCAAGTACAACGATCAAGATACACAAGATCCCGCGATGTAAATTCCTGTCTTCGGACCCACGTGGTTTATCCCTTCCGCGAGCTTCCGATCCATTGATATTAAGTCTATGAATTACGAATAAGCCACTCAGGGAAGACGATACATCGTCGGCGGCAGCAGCGGCGATTTAAGCCCATTCGAAGTTGTTTTTGCTGCGTAGGGTCGAGCAAGCTGTTGAATAGCCAATGCAGATTGAAGCTTTCATTTCACGCGAAGCCGCCTACCTGGCATGAAGTTCGCAACGTAACATATGATTCACTTTATCACCCGACTTTATCTTACTGATTAGATGGGATCAAAGCAATTTGCTTTGAAAATGGCATTGAATCTCTCTCTTGAAAATCCGATTGCTCAGCCGATGATAAAGCGCGTTGTGCAGATACATATTTCTCTTTCTTTCTCTCTCGCGAAACTCGCTGCAGCGACCTGCAATAGAAACAACTTCGGATTCGAGCGGACGTCGATCGCACAACTTCCTCGAAAGTATGAAGATTACGCTCGTTGCCGAAAAATCGCGCCACGACGAGACCGACGTGCGATCGCGAGCACCAATTTTTAGCGCGTGCCTCGACCTGGTCCTTTGAAATTCCCCGGCCCTCTCCCATTTTTCTCATCACCATCATCACCACCACCACCACCACCATCTGCGACAAACGATCATCAGCGGTACCAGCGGTGACAGGAAGATGGACAGCCTACGTCGATGAGAATCGGCGCCCGAATTGACGTTAATGGCGGGTCGTTTTTTGCCGACGCGGCTCGTCGACGACGGCGTGACGGGCAACGGATAACCCACGTGACCGTGAACCGTGTTGTCCACCGCCAGCGGCTTGTTCTCCGTCTTGTCCACCTCCGCCGAGCCGAAAACCATTTCGTCCTCCTCGTCGTAAAACGGTGGCCATGCAGTTTGTGTCTTTGTCGGTCCAGAGATTTCTGAAACAGCGAAACACAAAACGCAATATTTAAGATGCAGAACAGAATATATCATATATAATTAGAAAAATATTAATTTCCTCAGAACTTAATTTCCTCACGACAGAAATCATTAGTATGACGATCGACTGTATCTATAATTTATAATTAACATTCAATATATTTATGATGATATTTCGGCAGCTTCAGCTAGAGCGAAAAAAATTAGGGTTTTCTCATTGTACTGTTCCAAAAAGTAGCAAGGTCGCGAATTTATCGGCGCTTATCTGGGAATTCTGACGCTTATGTTACAAACTTTCTCGAGAGTCACTTGAATAAAGGAAAGAGAAGTTGAAGCCGCGGGGCGTTTGGAGATAAGATAACTCGACCCGTACGCGTGCCGTTTTCATGAAAAGAACTTAATACCGAACGGAAGTGGACACGTGCGTACACTCGTGTATACAATGTGTTTTCTAAAGTTTTTCTTGAAGTTTGGGAAAAAGTATATATTCTGCGGTGAGTTTCGAGAACATTGTTCTTCGGTGAGGATCGATCGTATTTTCCTTTATTTATTTTACGAATAAAACGAATTAAAAATTTTCAAATATTATTCTGTCGACATATTGGAAAACATAAATATATATAATGCGCGCTATTTCTTGTACCATCACTCTTAAATTCACATAGGCAAATATGTCGTCCGCCGCACCGAATGGATGGCGAACTCGCCCTCGAAATCGATGGATCGATAACATGCGACGATTTACGAAACGCGAAGAGCAGTATTGAATTCGCCAAACCTTATCTTTTCACCCTCGGGAGAGTTGCTAGGCGAGAAATTCGAAGATGAGAATTGACCGAAAGGTGTTCGATATAGAGGCAGATCCTCGGGAAGGTTTCCGTCCGCAAAGTGACAATGCTTGTAAACGCGAGGCGTGTTTGTCGTAAGGGAGGAAGAAAACCTTCTTATTCCTATATCATCTCGCAATCAGTCAAGAGGTCGAGGCACGTGAGGGCGCGGATTTATCGTCGGCTCGACGACTGAAACCCGAGCAACAATTTTCACGTCAAGCTCTGTGTTGGTGAGAGGACTCGTTAACCTCCTCGCGACCCGCCGCATTAATGTAGGAATAACAGGTCGTGCGCGAGAGAGCAAATTTCGCCTTCCCACCCCTTTCTCCCGTTCCCTCGCGAGATACTCTCGGTGTAACCGAGCTACAACGCGCGGCAAAAAGTCGTTTCCGCGCCATAATTTCGTTCGCTGCGAATAGTCGAGAGCCTTGTTATCCGGACGTATTTAAGATCGCTTCGTTCGCAGCCACGCAGAGACGTGCGGAATGTTTTGCATGATGTGGTAACGTACTTCGAAAGCGTACTTCTGGAAGGGGATGCCCGGCGTCTCGTGCTTTCCTTTAACAAAACTGAAATCCGGTAATAATTGGCAAAAGCTACTTAAATATCGAGAATCGAAAAAGTTGGCGAATCAAACTTGAAAAATTTATACAACGAAAAAGAATTTTCAATCTTTACTTAATACTATATATAAGTTTTACTTAGCTGCGATTTTATAGTTACCGAGATAATTCGAAATTTGATGAAAATCATGTTTATTTGTTGCGAATCTGCATGTAAATTTGATTCTCAGATTCGCGTAGCATTCCCGAGGAGCAATGTTATTTCCAAAGAAATTCAGTTGTTATCAGCTGTGTAACGTGCAGAAAATTAATCCCGGCGGGCTACTTATAAGTACAATAATTCATTCACAGTTTACAGAGCAAACCTCTCACCGTCGACCTCTCCCGTGCAATTATCTACGGATCTATTTGCAGGTTTTATTTCACGGTACGAATCTTAATCCTAGCGTTACGACTATCTGAAGGAACAAAAAGAGAGGAGGAAGGGAAAAAAGAAAGAGAGAAGAGAGAAAAAAACGAAGTAGGAAAAGAAGTGGGATTATCCGCGAATGTACACGTGTACTTACAGAGAAACGAAATGTGGCGCGGATAAAACGCTATTCTCCTCCGTTTTTGACTTGCGTTCCGTCGAATAATCGAATTAGGTATTCTTTATATGGGCTCCCCCGGAAAACTTCGTTTGATAACGGTTGAAAACGCGCTGTGTACTCACCGTATAATCGAATACTGCTCTCGACCTCGCCGAGGGAATTTTTGGCCGCGCACCGGTACGTTCCCACGTCGTGTTTCTGCAGGTTCCGGATGGTGAGGATCATCCGGACCTCGAACGGTGACTTCGGCACCGCTTGCACGTCGTACCTGACGCTGGTTATTATCATCGCACCTTGGCAACAAAAGCAAAGAGCATACTTAATTATTCCATCGTGTCCGATGATTAGGAAATTGCGCGTTTATTTCTCTCCGAGAATTCGACTTGCGCATCCGACATTTTTCTCCATTAATATATGCGACAAAAAAATTTTTATATTATGAATTTTGCAGAAAAATGCGGAGTATTTTATTCCAATGGAGGAAAAGAGGGAGACTGAAACTGGAAATAGATATACAAACTTTTCTCATATAAATATTCGCGCAAAATATAAATTATAATTATAATCTCTTTATATTTTTCCGACGAAATCATTTCGCAAATTTTTTAATTTGACTCGACGGATTTCGCAGATCTCGAATATAATCATTCTGTTCACTGGTTTCTCGATAAAAAAAACCGTTTTATATCTCATACGCATTTATAAAATATCAACTATATACATTTGTTAAATTATTTCAATTAAATTCTGAAATATTTTCATACTATGCATAGTAAGCAGTTGAAGATAAGAGGGTTACGTCTCTTGCTATATAAATAAGACATCTCGCCCGTTTCCTGCTATATGCTTTCTTATTACATGTTGAAACAGTTGCATATAATGGGAAACAAGTGAAAGATATCTTCCACGCGAGACGAAATTGCATACGAATGTATTGGAGCGAGGAACCCCGGATAGCTGAGCGTGTGTTAAACTGGGAGGACGTCTGGCTCTTGCGAGGCGAAATCCACTACGGGGATATTTCCGCGAGTCTGGAGAGAGATACGTAGTATTCTCTCTTATGTCTATCTAAAGTTTTCTTGACAAATTCTGAATCAAGATATATTATTATACGCCATTGCGTTATATATAGTTGCGCTTTTCGTTGACATATTATGCGTGATTTACGATACCGAAACAGCGTTGGCTTTTTATCGATATATCTGGAAAAGAAATGTAGAAAAAGTTGATTGCTCTAATGTGTATTGAGAGAATTTTCACACTTTATATTTTACATATTTTTGTATAAAAGAGAGAAGAAAAAAGAAATAATTAAATTATCTCGAGTCTTCTTTTTGTTTGTTCATATAAGCTTAGAACGTGTTTCCAATTAGGCGAATAAATTTCTTAAAGCTGACAATATTTCAATGTAACGTCTAATATCGGAATCACCTAAACTAAAGTACGGACTATAATCGGATTTGTCATGCGAGAGTAATTAACGCTGGAGCATTTCTCCGTTAGTTATAGTCGGTAATTAGTTAACAAGCCAATCGCTGTAACGGACTGTACTACTTGTGGTAGCAGCTTGCTGGCCAAACGCAGATATATACATTAAGATTACATTCGTACATATACATACGAGTTGAAAGATATTCCATAAATTATGCCTATTGCATTTAAAAGGTAATTTCGTTTTGCGTGAAAGTGAAAATTGTAACGTAAATTAATTATTATTACAATTAATACATTTCCTGGATGGAAAAAAAGAGAATTGAATTATTAATATAATTTGAAATACGTATTAGCATATATTGATAAGTAATAGTAATACATATACGTATTGATCGAGATTAAAAATTAAAAAGTATTACGGAGGATTTATCTTAAATTACAGACTTTAAAGTTACGTGATCGTTTATGAGAATTATATTTATCAGATGATGTCATAATTACATAAATTGATTCATTTCATAAATTGCATTTTAATTTCTCTTAATATCTCAGTAATTGCATTTTATCTCGTGTAATTCAAGAAATATAATCAAAGGAATCTAATTATCGATATTATTTTATGCATAATCAAATATTTATCTCGTACAATAATATATTTATTTTCTTTCTTTCTCTTTTATTTCTTTAAATAAGCTTATTTTTCTATAAATTTTCTTGTTTATTAAGTGTCCACATAAAACTACTGAGATATTGATAGCAATCAGATTGCAATTTATACAATTTGGAATCAATCTGTACGGAATAATTATACACAGTCTGATAAATATATAATAAATTGATAAAATATTTCTAATAAGCAATAAATAATAAAGAATATGTCCATACGGGCAATATTTTAAATGATGAAATTAATAAACATTGTGAAATCTTTAAAAGACGATGATTACGTAATATATTGCGTTAAAATAACATTCGCGAAACAATAGTTACGAGGCACGCAGTGCGGAAATATTTTTTTAAACGAATGTTATCTCACCCTTCGGATCCTTGACCCAATAATTAATCGACATCGGGGACGCCTCGACGAAACATTCTAAGACCACGTCGGTCCCCAAGGGCGCGCCGACCAGCTGATTAGGTACTTGAATCACCGGTGGAACTGTAAATCGAAATTGGAAAATATGGTTGCATTTCTCCAGCTTCTTGGCATAGAGGAATCGAGATACACGCGATATCAGGTTCAACGATTTGGACGGCAATCACTATTACTCACAATGTACGTTGATATAAATACGTTTGCTGACCGCGGGCGGAACCCCGTTGCTAGCGATGCACAGATAAACCCCCATCTCGTTCCTCGAGATCTTCGTCAGTTTCATCTCCTCGCCCAAAAACTCGGTCACCGAAACCACTGAGAACAGTGTACGTTTAGAGCACATTCGATATATAGGTGACGCGTGCGCGCACCGCAGCATTCTTGTGCATATTTTAAATTATAAGATTTTTTTACTAATGTAAAGTAAGATTTCTATTTCGAAATATCGAAATTTAGTCGACCTAATTTACTCATGTGCACGATTTATTTTAAATTTTGTACAAATTAAATAATTTAACAAATTTAAGATATCTATTCTTCTTTCTTTTCTGCAAATCGGGCTATGAATTGCGAATTTATATATTAAAATTTTAATTTTTTTCTTCAAAACCAGTAATTATTATATAAGCAAAGTTTTATTAGATATGACAAAGCGAGAAAATTATTTAGTGATTAATGAAAATATGATTAGAATCATTTCAGTTTATCGCGAGAAAGCTAATGATTATAGAATAAAGTTAATAATTATAAAGTTAATGACTATTATAGACAATGTTAATAACTTGAAAGAGGGAGAACGCACTTTTTTGCTTTATTAAAATTAATTTTTTTCTAATAATTATAATAATAATTATAACTTAATCGTTTGTTTTTATGATAGAAACATTAACTGACAAATTATATTATTTTTGCCTATTGTTATTCAATGGAGGGCAACCATTAAATATAGAGAATGAAAAAAGAATGTAGAACGCGCCCAACCTATTATAAAAGCGGACGATGATCAATAAAATAACAAACGCGCTTAATGATATTATATTCGCGCTAATTATTCAATTTCCAATATTTTATTGTAGAATATGCAATATATGTTACATTTCACATGTTACATTTTTAATACACTTTTAATACGAATTCATATTTACGATTTGCAAATTTATTCATATCTTGAAAATAAGACTAAAGAATTGTATGTTTATTTTTTGCATGAAATTTGAAACGCATATTCGTAATGGCTCGGTATAAATTAATGAAAACAAGCAATTTGACTAAGTGACTCTGTATATTATATACTGATGAGTGTTTTCAAATGCAAACAACGTAGCGGCGCACGCGAATAAGACGAGCGCAATTTATTGCGCCTGCAACTACTCCCTGCCGCGGAATATCGTAAACAAACGCACGAACTCTCTTCTCACCTGCGATCTCGTTACATTACGTCGCAATTTAACTCGTAAACTTTCCCAAAGATTCTCCGTCTGCCGTGTATATTTTTTTTACCCGGCCCTATTAATTACGTGAAACCAATACGAGTGTTCGCGTCCTACGCTGCGCTGTGGACTTAATCGAAGTACCGTAAAGACTCAAGGAACGAAACGACTTATTATCGATTCAATAGAAATCAATTCCTTAAGTAATATTTTATTCTTTGTTCGCGCTTGGAAATTACTTTTCTGAAAATAATATTTCGAAGTGGAGAAGAAATTGGACGATGGAGATCGATTAAAGATGGAAAAAAAAAGAAATACACGTATATACTTTTAGAGAACGCGTTGATAGACGATATAAAAAATACAAATAATAAAAAAATGTATAATGATGATGAGTTTTAAATGACGAATTCTAAAAATAATATAATTTGTAGAACGAGCAAATTAAAAAATTTTCACATTGTTACCGCTTTTGCACTTTCATTCATTAATTTTTTTCGCATTTTAATACGAAATGTTCGCGCCATTAGCCGCTGGTCGCGAGACCGGTAGACTTTTCCGGCATGACTGTGATAATCACTGCGATTGTAATGCCGACAATAAGCCGTGGAATCGGGTCGTCCGGCGATGCAAGATCGCGCCCGGCATACGCTGCATCCATCGGTTGCAACGGCATGCATCCTTGCTTTAGACCGCGTCGACAGTACGGTGAAATTTGCCTGCTATTAGTAACACCACGCTGAAGTGAATACTAAATATATCGTTTAGCTGAGACTGGCAAGACGGCCGAGAGCAAAGCGGAATGGTTCGCGAGTTCGGATCAACGTCTGATTATTTTACGTTCGAACTACTTCAAGGGATACGCAGTATGACTTTATTCCGCCGGACGAAATTTTTTGACGCAATTAATTTCCAGTATGTCATATTTGTTTAATATGAAAAAACCATGTTTCCAAACTGATTGAAAGTAAAGAATTGATATTAAACAAATTCTAATTAATAGAAATAAAATTTGATAATTAATTATTAAACTAGCCCAGAATTATCAATTCTCGATAAATTGCGAAACTTTGATTCTAACACTAATTATTATAATATGAAAAGAAAGGGAACAAGGAAGATAGACGGCGCGTGTTCCATATAATTTGGCCAATATTAAATTCGACATTACGACTTAACGATCCGCGGAATGTCGACGGCGCGGCCGGCCGGGCCATTCAGCAGAAGTCGCCGGCGAAAGCTGCATCATCTCAGGGAATCAGCGGAATCGGTTTCCGGGGCGAAATTCGTCTTAAAGTACGGAAACGGCGGTTCGTAATGAGGGAATTTGAATACTAACGGGATCCCCGGGAGCGCGGTATGCGCGCGCCTAAAGGAAAACATAATTGTATATTCCGCGTTTCTATATCGGCGAAACGGCGCGGTACGGCGGCGAGGGCGTGCCATCTATATTAAATCTTACCGTGAGACTTCTGGTTCGGGGCGCTTCCTGCAAATGGCTCCCGAATTATAATGTTCCTGCCGTCTTCTCGGCGCCAGGATACGCGCGGCGCGGGTACGCCTCTCGCCCGGCACGTTAACTTCACCTGTACGTGTTATGAAACCAGAATTATAAAGAGAAGCGAGTTCGTTATTGCACTCCACTCTAATGCCATGCTTCACCCAAATATATATTTGGAAATATAAACGAGGGAGAAAGAGAGAGAGAGAGAGAGAGAGAGAGAGAGAAAAAGATGCGCAATCTCCGTCTCTCTATGTAAAACACGTACGCGCTAGGGACGTTTGTCCGAAACAATGGCGGCTCGCGCGGATATTCGAGCGGAAAACGAATCTATGGTCGCGAGGGGCATGAAATATCCGGCATTGGAATTTTTTTTTTTTTTTTTTTTTTTTTGA
Source organism: Prenolepis imparis (assembly GCF_030444845.1). Taxonomy (NCBI): domain Eukaryota; kingdom Metazoa; phylum Arthropoda; class Insecta; order Hymenoptera; family Formicidae; genus Prenolepis; species Prenolepis imparis. The sequence goes on along the minus strand of NW_028141162.1, from coordinate 14,005,047 downwards.
ACGGTTATTAGCTCCGCCGCATGCGCTCGCAACACGGCCAATTTTATCGAAACCTTCTCGAATTCTCGTTAACGGATGCTCAGTTTAACCATATTTTTGTTTCTAGATGGCTCGAATAATCGAACGGTATCGAGGTATTTTTGTGAATAAATGACATCAGATACTATGAAATCTCGACTTGATTTTGCAGAATTTGTCGCGGTGTGTTTCTATAGATTCATAGATCGATCCATTATGAATATATATCGGTTCGATTCTCATCAGTTACCGAGTTATGGATGTTCAAAATGAACGCAAAGGGATGGGAGTTGCGAAACACGTACGCGGGAATGAATATCTGTGTGTTCTACAATGGAAAATATAAACGGCGTGTTGACAATTAACGACACGACACGTGTCGCAGCATACTGCACTGTTTGTTGGCCTGCATTCTACTGACACGCTGCCTGTTGGTTTGCAATATCTGTGACGTTTTTAGATGAATATCGTGTTAGCACGGTTTCGAGGTGTAATACAAGTTATTGCATATATATCGTATAATTTGCATAGCTTCAAAAAACATAAAATAATTTTTGCTTACTTGATTCCTTTAAAAAGCTTTTAAATCAACATTTAAAATTTACAGAAATGCATGTAAAATAATTAAACAGTGCGATACTTGACCCTAAAATTTTGATTATGCCATAATAATCTAATTTGTCAAAAAAACTTTTTAAAGATTTAAAAAATATCAGACAGATAATATATACATAGATTATTACTTAATACGTTATTAATATTTTTTATAATTATTTATTTATGTCACATTATTTTATTAATATTGTATCTGAGATAAGATCGGAAATATTTTTGTGAGATGCAACTATAAATTGATACGGTATATCAATTTCATACAAATTTTTTTTAAGTTAAACTTACATTAAATTTTCGAAATAAATAAAAACATAATTTGAAAAAAAAAATATAATTCAAAAATAAAACTTTTTAGAAAAGTATTTTCTGCCTCAGAGTTTGAAGAAACTTACACGAAGAGCGTTTTGCCAGAAATCAATTTTAAAATAAGAAAGATACGAGTTTGAAAATGTTGTAATCTTAAAATTTATTCAGGTGTAGCATGAAAACGTGTTTGCACGATGAAAAGGTACATCATGAAAAATTTTCTAGTGTAGATTCGCTTAGATTTTTTCATGAGAGTTTGATAAATATAAAAGAGAAAGAGGGAAAAGAAAGAGAGATAATAATAATAGTTATAGACCGCCAAAATTACTTATTTATCTTAATGGACACGGATTGTGCCGTCAGGAAACGAATTCACAAACTCGAGAATCTCGATTAAAATTTCAATTTTTCATGAACTTTATCTAGTGTGCCGGGTCAACGGAAAATTTAACTTTTTTTTCGACGCTATCGCGACAATTGACAACCACTGTTGAATTTATAGCTGTTGGATATTGTATCTATTAGGAATGTCAAATTGAGGATAGATATTTATGGTTTGTAAAGCAGAAATTATTTAGTAGAAATAAAATTATATAGACAACATATATATATTTTAACGCACACAACATAAATGGAGCAGTTTAGAAAATACAAATAAACTGTGAAGCTAATACAATTTATGTGTAGACAAAAAATTTAAAAACACAAAATTAATTTTATTTTATCGCATAGCCGAAAAATCAAAATTCACAATGTAATTCTACAATTTTCCGAATAAATAAATTATATCTTGCAGGCAGATACAATGTTCTGTCGTAACAAAAAGAGTACGATACGATATTTAGACGCATGTCCCGACAATCTCGTCAAAAGAGGTAGAAAGTAACTTATACAAACTGACAGTAGTACTATTTTCTGTATATAACCCAACTGCGGAAGCTTATTATAACAGGAGTATTCGCTATATGCGCGTCGGTATAATTTCAAAGTTTAAAATGGTCCACGATGTAGCGGGGCGTCGTATAGTTGCTGTCGCGTCTTCGTAAAAGCGTCCTGTCAGACATTCTGAAAGAAGCGCGCAATATTCTTTACCCGGGCGACACCGTCGGCCATGCGCGCGGAAAAACGCGAGGATGAGATGAGGTATTCGCTAAAATTGCGCCGCTGCCATGGAATATGAATTGTGAGCAACAGGTATATTTATAAGCTTATTTCCACTGATGGCTTACTTACATCCGCGCGAAACGTCAAGATTGGCTGTAACACGTGTATATAATGTTGCGTCTTCGCGGAATTAATGCACGAAGAAAATTAGCGGATCAAATAAATTATTATACTTATAAGAGTCGCGAGAACATATCTATATCTTTTTCTTCCAGGAGCAACAGATCTAGTCAAAATATCGTATTTTCTTCCTTTCTGAAATAATAAAATTATAATTAAATTATTATTAATAATAAAAAGACATTTAATAATAATAATTACGAGTTTGTGCTGTATATAATAATGTTAAAATAGCACTTGCAACAGGTGCACAGAATCACTATGAATTACATCATGAAGTATACAACGCAACACATTATATTCGTTTTTTATGCTTAAATTGACGTCTTTCTAAATATGACAATTAGTTTGTGGATTTAATAGTAACGTGCCAGCGTACGACAAGTGCATTCACAAGTTAATACTTTTAAGTCGGTATCATTATGGACTTCCTGACGATTTAAGCATCTTAGCAGTAACACCAATCTCGTGTTCAAGACGTTAATGACGACGAATAGCGGAAGTTGCAAGTTATTTGTAGACTCACAGCCGCGAGCCGTTGCACACTCATGGCGCGTATTGCCCTTCTCCGATATAGATTTCTCCGACATGAATCAAGCGGAATAACGTTGCCCTGATAATTTACTACAGACGTAAATCAGCCCCACATTTGTAAGTAATAAACCATCGTTTATTCATGACGGGTTTTGCACGGGGTAAATTATTTAACGACCTCCGGCCTAGCGTCGCGCCATAGTGCATCTTTCTTCCTGGCATATTTATCCGTAAATTTATTCCCGCATGCAGATGAATACTTCGAAATTGAGTCGAAAGTTAATTGTTGATCGAAAGCAACATTCGTTCAATATTGACGTTGTTTTTCAACAACAGTGTAGTAAGGAAAGTATTGCTTATCGTGAGAAAAACTGTTAATTCTTAATTGTTAGTATAATCAAAAATCTTTCTTTGATATTAATGATATCAAAATTATATAATAACGTATAATATAAATAAGGTACAATAAAAATATATAATAACGTAATAATTATAAGTAATGTACAAGAAAAAAAAATTTACCTGGCCATTCTCGCCTACCATCATGTCACTTGATGTAGCTTCAGGATCAAAATCGGGTGGTACGACAATCGACAGCATACCTGTCTGAAAGAAACAGATAATTTGTAATTAGTATTAATATAAACTTCTCAGCGAGAAAGGATAGTTTTAAGTATTTTATTTTAATTTTATAATAACTAGAACAATCCAAGCGCGCGTTACGCCGCTTGGATTGTTCTAGTTATTATGTACAAAAACCGAAGGGTTTTGTATTAAAAAAGTAATATTAAAAAAAAATAATATAAAGTTTATTTAAACTCGATTAATATTTTTTTTACAGAAATCAGTTGATTAAAGCGTTAATTTACTAATTAAATTTTCAAATAAAAATGTTATAAAAATTAAAATAGTAATATGTTGTAAATAATATATTATAATACCTTATTTTCGATTAATATTTTTTGACAGAAATCAGCTGATAACTGTCAAAAATATTAATCGAGTTTTAAGTATTATAACATATTATTTAAAATATATTATAGTATTTTAATTTTTATAACGTATTATTATTTTAAAAATTAATTAGCAAATTAACGCTTTAATCAGCTGATTTCTATAAAAAATATTAATAAAGCGAAAATTTGTTAATTAAATATAGCTTACATATATTTATATTGTGTATGTTATAATTTGCTAATTAAATTTTAAAATAATAATATGGTAAAAGTTATAAAATAGTAATATGTTGTAAATAATATGTTATATAATACCTTATTCTCGATTAATATTTTTTCTTTCTAAAGCTATATCTTTTCGAACGAATCTCCTTCGAGTTTTAATTAATTATTAATATTATATATAAGTCATGTATATAGTATCGCGCGCGCGCTATTATAGAGTGAAGTTGCCGATGTTTGTAGTCTCGGCCATTACCGAAACGCCGCGAGTATCAGGCAGTTCGAGCTGCGTCCCGCTGTGATTAATTAGTAAGCATAATCATTAGAAACGATTTCTAACCTTTGTATTGTAATATTTATCAATCGCATATCATAATTTCAACGTTAATATGTAGTCGTCATTGTTCGAAACGCCAATTTCGCAAAAAATTCGATGCAAAATTTCTTGCCAACATAACCCAACTTAATCTGTTGTCGCGCGCCCGAATGTGTTGCGATCCGTGGATATATCTATCGTTAATTCTAGCTTACATATTTATATTGTGTATGTTATAATGCGAAATAATAAGATTATTCTAATATATGTATGTATTTTATTTGTTACAGGTAGCATTGCGATACACAGTGCGATTCACGCGTCGTTTCGGGAGTGCCGTAAAGTGTCGCGCGTCGGGAGTGCCGTGTAAAGTATCGGGTAATCGTAATTATTCGTATTTTCGCGAGTGTCGTGAGTGCTACGAAGGACCAAGAGAGGAGGAGGAGGCCCGGGGAGGCATCGGGCGACGTCGGTTCAACTATCAGGTATGCAAAATAAAACATTTTTTCTAAACTGCATCGTTTATGAGATATTCGACACACATATGCATGTACATAATTTGAATATTTTATTTTCAGATCAATGTGCTGTGTACTACAACTCCGCTATTGCACCTATCGGTGAGTGAGAAATTGTTATTTTATAATATTTCTATAGCGATAATGGGGGTACATATAATACGTTGAAAATATTAAAATAGTAACATATGTTTTAAATAATATGTTATAATATTTTATCTGCGATTAATATTTTTTGACAAAAATCAACTCTGATAATTGTCAAAAATATTAATCGAACTTAAAATATTTTATAACATCCCTTTCTAAAAAAGGCACGTTAAATCGATTCTTGCAGGTATTGTTGCATCTTTTCCGATGCTGATTAACTGTTTCGATTTGCATTGTGCGTTATATTCGTAGCATCGAGAGGTTGTCATCGCGAAGGTTTGTTTAAAATAAAATTAAATAAAATAATACGTTTTAAATAATATGTTATAATATTTTATCCGCGATTAATATTTTTTGACAGAAATCAGCTGATATCTATCAAAAATATTAATCGAGTTTAGTATTATAATATTTTATTTAAAACTAATATCATTATTTTATTTAATTTTATTTTGAACAAACTGTCAAACTGCTAACTCTCGCGATGACAGCCTCTCGATGCTACAAATATAACGCACAACTCGAATCTTGACAGCCAATGTCGCTGAAAAGCGACAACAATAAACTTCGATATATGCGAGTATCGACTTAACATGCCTTTTTTAAAGAAAGGAAAGGATAAGTAAAAAAAATTATAACTTTATATTCCACCTTTTTTTCTCTGTTACTTTGTTTCACTGTTATTACAAAATCGCACTTAAATTATTTAACCGAAATATATAATTTTTTATCACAAATATTTTACAATTTTGTATAATATAATGAAACTATTCAAATGTGAGATATTTAGAATATTGCGTCGCGCGATTTGTTTACATTTTTTATGATTGGCGAATTTTAATTAATGCATACACGAATTTCACAATGATGACTTGAGAGAGATAGATTCTACAAAGCGCATAGAGCTATAATTATGTCTAACTTTAATCATACTCTGCAAAAACTTAGTACACGGTTCATTGAGAGACAGAGAAACATATTTTTTTTCATTAATATAATACGGCATTGCGCGCAAATGTGGCTCATCCTATGTGCTGCGTTGATAACAACAAGCGAATCAGAGATGATGACATATAGCTCGCTTTATTTCCCTCGTTGCGGTATATATATGACGCTGCTATGGAAATGGTGTTTAAAATAACCGGATTCGCGCTGCAAGGACTGAGAGAAACGTAAATAAAAATACAAAATTAATGAAAAACAGGTGTATTTTTTATTCTGTGGAGAGTGTACTTAATTTCTTAAGACTAATTAAATAACTGCAAAAGCCAAGATAATATCATCGACTCATATGAGATTCTGAAATTTTGTTTCTGAACCTCTAACAGAAGAACGATTCACGTGGAATTGTGTGTTTTTTTTAATTCGTTCTATATCAGTTTTTTCTCCGGTTTTCGTTACATTAGTAGATTACGAAGTACGGGTGTAAGGCAGTTAGATAACGCGAGCGTCTCTAAATCTCGAATGTCTTGCTCCCGATATACTTTAGCCCGACGTTGGGATAACGTATTATGGTCGTGCAACCTGCTGACGTTGCCGGTGTGGATTTGTGGATGTCGGTGTGTATCGTGGGTTATTCGTTAATTAACGGCGCGCAGCGTCAAAACATCATAATCACTAATCGGCATCATCATTCTTGCATGCCGCGACGTTCGATAATTACGCGCGTGAATTATACGTGAGTCACGTGCGCAAAAATCGTGACTTCCTGCCATAATCCATCCGTTTTACTAATAATTTATTTTTTATTTATTTTCTATTACTATAATAATTATAAGAAAAATTATTTCTTGATCGTAATATTTTTATTTATACTTTTAATATGTATAAAAATATTATTTGACGAATTACAGCAGAAATTATCGATAATTTTAATGAATTCGATAGATGAATCTTGATTGTAAGATGGTGGAATTTAAATCGCGCTATACGTTACGAGGATTTTACGGCTCCATTGTTCAGAGACAACCTAGACTAAAACTTGACGCAATCGAAATGCCGGATGTACGGCACACTTTCCCGCAAAGTGTAAAATAATCCTTCAGGACAAAGGGTTGCGCGCTAACTTACGCATTCGACGCTTATCAGAGCACGCGTGCTCGCGGAGGCGTTATCACGTTATAATTTCCGAGCGAGGAGACAGTAGAGAGCGCGATAGAGAGTCGTGGAGCAGAAGGAGGATCAACCTCGAACATCTCTGCGTTCGGGGGACTTTTGTCGGTCGTACGTCAACCCACGAGACGTCAGGACGAGTGCAAGGACCTCTCTCTCTCTTTCTCTCTTCCATCCCCTGCTGTTTCTCCTTCACTTCTCCATATCTTTCCCGCCGTGTTCACTTCTCCCCGTTTCTCGATTCTCCTCGTTTCACCCGCGATTTAAAGGAAACTCCACACACGTCGCTCTCTCTTTCTCTTTCTCTTTCTCTCTCTTGTCCTTGCAAGACGCGGAGGCACGAAGTGTACGTGCAATTACGAGGATGTAATCCACGCCACGACGAAACTTCAATCGTTATAACCGAGTTGTCTGGCAAGCCGCCGCTGCAGAAACAGCCCTCCCGACAAATGCAAACTGCGTACCTACTACCTACCTACCTACCTACCTACGTACCTACCCTATCACAGCAACGGCGATGACGAGACACGTGCCCGAGCGCGAAAACTCATACGTGTCGTCATTGAATTGTGAAACTACTTTCCTTCGCACTCGCGCGAATCGTAAATTAATTTTATTACGCGCCTGGGAATGATTGTATCAATAATCGTGAATGAGTCTGATCAAATCTCCGTTTTTAGAGCTAGTAATAATTAATTAATTATTTAGTTTACATTTTTCTCTTTTAATATTACTATAAATATTAACCCAATTTTTTAAAACCAGTTTTTTTTTAACTGCATTATTTTGATAAAAATAGAAGTTACAAACTTTTTTTTAAAGCAACATAAAAGTCTATACAATTGTCATTAAGAAAATATAGGAGCGTCATAAAAATACGAAGACAAATATAAGAGGAGTTTAGTAAATCAATATTGTAAATGTGATATCAATTATGGTTAATGTGGAAGATCATTTTGTCTTACAAAGTGTATCAGAGGGTAAACACTTTCGCGCAAACAACACGCCCGTTGAGACCCATTATCGCTTGTTAGCCAGATTCGCATTATAGGATTAATTTGTAAGTATGCGCGCAATTTCTCCCGATGTAATCGCGAACATATAACTGAGAAGTCGTACATTGTTTCCTAATGATTAATTGTATCGTTGAACGAAGCAAAAATAATTCTGTTCTTTTCAGTATTTGTAAAATATTCAAATATGCTGAAAAGTATTACAAGACAAAAAGTTATATATATCGTATGTGCTTTTGCATTCATTGATACGAAATATTAAATTTGCATCTGTCGTCCCTGTTATAATCTATCTTGATGATTCATTATGAGTAAAATAAAAATTGATGATGAATGAAGATTATGTGAACAATCATAGTTAGTTAAATGACTGTGATATGATTATATGATGATATATTTAGTCAGAAAATTGTGTCACAATTCTAATGGAGAATGAAATTTTAGTTTTAATCGTGATAATTTTTAATTAAAGTAGAATTATAATTTCAAGTAGTATGGACAAGATTTGCGATTGATTTTGAACCGTTATAAAAATTGTACAAGATCTCTATAAGGGATACATGGTAGTTTCGCGAGATTCGATTTAATTATTCGATTAAATCAGTGCATTTCGCGTCGCGTCAGAATTATGCAGATAACCCCGAAGAAGTGACGCGAAATTTCAAGAAAGACGACGCACAAGTCGACGTCTACGTACGTACACGTAAATTTTATCAGACACGCAGTCGGAATTATAAGCGACGCGCGAAGGGCGATGCCGTATATTCGGCAACGAGCGAGGAAACATAGTTACGAGAGGCGAGACTCCGCATCCTTCGCAGAGTACGAGACTCTATCGTGTTTTAACTGTTGATATACATACATACGTGAATGAAGGAGAAAAGAGAGAGAAACGAGAATCTGATAGTGGGAAAGTCAAATTTACGGAGGAAAAATTTATTCGCAGGAGACAATTTATTACTGTGATGAGCGGCTGATTTTTAACGATTTAATAAGCGTACAAAGGAGAAGATTGATATTATAAATTTTTGAGAATTTAAAAAAATTTTTTTAAATTTTAACATAATATAATAATAACAGAATATATAGTAATAGAGGAAATAATATTGCGATAATAGTAAAATATGTGAAATATGTACTACATCATTTTTTTACCTATCTATCTATCTATTTATCGCTGTTTTTGCTTTTATGCATCATTTTTTTGAAAAGTCATATTTTGATTTGTTTCCAATCGGATTGCGGATTTGCTCTGGCAAATCACTGGTCTGCGGTTTAACCGCTCGTGGTAAAACTTGTTTAATTCAAAAGATAAAGCAAAATAGACACATGCACATAGAAGAAGGAACATATGACGCGATGTAGATGAGAACGAATATATTATTAATTACATAAAATAATAATTAAAGAGTTCAGGCAATCAGATTTTACATTTGTTCACAGAATCTATATCTTTAAGAGAGATATTTTATTTAGACATTTTTTTGTCCCTTGTGTAGCCCTTATTTTCATGCTATATTTATTTTTAGTAATTAAACTACTACGCGCGCGCCATTCTTCGGCAATATTTTTAATTCGATTAATATTTTTTGACAAAAATTAGCTGATAATTGTCAAAAATATTAATCGAATTTAAAATATTATAACATCCCTTTCTAAAAAAAAAGGCGTGTTAAGTTGATTCTTGCGAGTATTGTTGCATCTTTTCCGCGATGCTGATTGACTGTTTCGATTCGCATTGTGCGTTATATTTGTAGCATCAAGAGGCTGTCATCGCAAGGGTTAGTAGTTTAACAGTTTGTTCAAAATAAAATAAAATAAAATAATACGTTTGAAATAATATGTTATAATACTTTATCAACGATTAATATTTTTTGACAGAAATCAGCTGATAACTGTCAAAAATATTAATCGAGTTTAAAGTATTATAACATATTATTTAAAACTAATATTATTATTTTATTTTATTTTATTTTGAACAAACTGTTAAACTGCTAACCCTCGTGATGACAGCCTCTCGATGCTACGAATATAACGCACAACGCGAATCTCGACAGCCAATGAGCATCGCGGAAAAGCGAGAACAATAAACTTCGATATATGCAAGTATTGACTTTACATATCTTTTTCAAAAAAGGACATCATTTTTTTCCGATTGATTTGCTACGGTATTTATCAGTCTTATTCAGCAAAGTGCTCATTATTTAGCTTGGTAAAACGAAACCGACAAGAGAGCGACTGACGAGTAGGGCACCTTGCCGTCGTCCCGCAACCGTGTCGCGTGTTACTCTCCGTGCACTATTTAAGATTACAGCTTTCTTCCTTCGCGAAAAGAGGGAAACTACGACTAGCAAGGGAAGAGCTCGCGCGAATTCAATCCGAAATGTCGGAAAATTAGATCTCGGCTCGACTTCCAGCGGCGTCTCGCGCCGTATCACTTTGCCGGCAAGAGGCGGACGAGCCAACTGTTACTTTAAGGCAACCAGACAACCGCGGCGGTCTTGACTCCGATCTTAGAAGAGAGACAAGGCAAATGTTATCCGAGGGTAGAAAGGACGAACGGAGAACTTACGGGGCGCTTAACTAAATTGGCTCGTTAAAGTGTCTCTCTTGTATCGCGAGAAAAATTTCTCACGCTCGTAAAGCGACATTTTCGCGTACGCCTAATTACCGTCTAACTATTTAAGCGCCGTGCATTTAAAGGGACGCGAGCGCACGAATTTTGAGAACTTGTTTACTTGATTGTTCGTAATTATTCCATTCGAACGAATTTGTGCGCGCGAGCGTGGAAAGTATACAAACGTATACCTTCGTTTAATCCCAGACTCTCCATTGAAATTATTCACCGCTCGAAAGTCGATTTTATGCGAGACCGCTGGTTTTTTTTTTTTTTTTTTTTTTTTTTTTAATCAGTAATTATACGTCGACCGCGTGTAACAATCGTTTAACGCGACTTAATATTCCGATCCTTTTCTGATAAAATTATATACACGCAATATATATATTATATTAGGGTGTTTCCTCTTTAATTTAATTTACTGTTACTTTTTTGAGACACCTATTATTATAACTCGGAGCGAGTCGTTCGGAGGGATGTGCAGGATTTAAGCGATACTCGCGTTATTCATAAACGGGTATCAGTGTTCCCGAACTGGCGAAGACGGCTCGTTAAGTTCCCGGGCTCGTTAAGTATGTCGCGGATCTGCCAGCCACGTGCACGCGGAGGGCGAAATGCTTTCGATACTTGTATAGATTGTTATGTCGGCGGCAGAGCTAATACTCTCTCTCGCGGCAGAGCTTTCGGCGGTAATACCGCTGTAGTTTGTGTGCTATCGCGCGTCACCGACGACGATTAGGCGGACGGAAAGTATGGAGATGTGTAAACGAGGTTGCTGCGACTGTTGCTGCCTCTAATCGAGAGCGCTTTAGTTTCTCTCTTCCACATATACATATATACACATATACACTCTCTTTCTTCTTCCCTTTCTCCCTCTCTCATTTACGTCGCCCGAAGGTTTCACGGGAATGTAATGAATATGATATGATAAATGCGATGTTTCTCATAAACATAGAGTAAATCAATAATGTTATTAAACGCAAAAATTATATTTATCATTGATTATTGTGTTACTCATGTCGGTGTATTATTCATGCGATAGCTTACGTGGTTTGCGAAATTTTCAGCTGATTGATATATGCATTTCTGTTATATTCTATTCAATATTTCTGTAATAAATTTCATTTCAGATTTCAGAATTTTGAATCTCTTTTCTTTGTTGGAAATATTATCTCGCGATTTGAAAGCAAAATTATTCAGTAAAAAATGAAACATTTTATATAGCGGATAAGGACTTAATAAGGATTTCTGAAGGGTCTTCTGGGTTTCTAATGCGAATACGATTGCGCGCGTATCACGTCCCGTGGATTATGTTAATGATAGTTAGCAAACTGAGACCCGGGATGATTAATTGCGTGAACCAAGTGAGACGTGGTCCAAATGTAACTGAGTAACTATCGATTAACTCATGCGCATCTTGGCACTTTGTCGATGCGGGCATTATTGGCAGTGAATCGCTCGATTAATTGTTTTGTTCAGCGACTTATCGCTATCCATTTCCGCGATGTTCGTCCCGATGCAGAAAAACTATCATTTGACGAAAATTTGTTCCTATTTTATTTTATTATCTCTTACAATTAGCTATAAACATATATAAAATTAAATGAATTCGTATAAATAGAAGTATAGGAAGATTTTTGGTATATATATATATCTTTAAACAAAATCTTTACACAGATTATATTATATAATTTTTATTCACTGACTTTATGGATATATCATTTTTATATGACATGTAGATCATTTTTCTTGCAAGTTATTCTGAAAAATACACAGGAAGTGTTAAAGATACGAAATACATCCAGTGATTCTTTTATAGAGTCACTATCGAAAAACCATCGTCTTTCGTGAAGTTCAGGCTGGAGCGCAAGAAATCGTATTCCTTTTAAAGCCGATTGTCGCGAAATAGCGTAGAATATTTACGCACGAGGACATATTATTATCGTTTCTTACGACGTATTTTATTGGTGATGTACGTAGTAGTAACATTATGATAAGTCACTTCGAATCGATTTATTCTATTTTACGACTTCTTTCCTGAAATAAAAGTTGATAGATTTGTATGAAATTTTTATCGAATATATATAACAAAATTTTGTCAATTTGCACATAATTGAAATAATATATATTTTTTGTATATTTAATATTAGAAAATGAAACTAGAGAAGACATAAATATGATGCAAAATATTTGAAATATTTGAAAATTCTTTATTACATAAAAATTGTTGTCATAATCAACAAAAAATTTGTGTTATAGTCAACATTTACTTGTTTGGAATGTCCAGAGAATCAATAAAATTTATCCTCAATATTTCATAATTGATGCATTCTATTTTACTGAAATAAAGTTAAGAAATCTACTTTATCCAAACTCAATAAAATTAATTTAGTACAGTTTGTAATTAATAGAATCGCTTTTGAGTTCATGTTATATAAATTATATTCACAAATATGTGCAACGTGAAATGTTTATAAGATTTTTATGTAATGTGTATATATAATGCACATATATATAGTCACCAGATAAAATATGTAATAAAATATGTGGACAGATATAATATGAGAGATCAATTTGTGTGTTTCGCCGGAATTGTATGACCTTTTGACCATTGACGAACGTGTCCGCATGCTTTATCGACCTAAATACAGTCGTCGATAGGGTCGTCCCAATTAGTTATTTCACCGAGTTTGTTAGTTTGCCACGGCTAATTTCAAACAAGAGCTATGTGTTTCCGAGTTTACTATATCGAGACAACATATTGAGATCAGTAATAACAAAATATAGATAAAATATTGAAACTTATTAATTTTATTTATCAATTAAAGAGAGAGCGGATTTTATTTTAAGAATTTAAATAGAAAAATATATTTATATATAATAAATTTATTTATCATTTAAATTTTTATATATTTTAACAGAATTATGCGAGCAAATGAGTGCAGTGAATCTGTCATCTCTTTTAAAGACTTTTAAAGAAGTCGACGATATCATTCCTGTAAGATAATCATAGGAAAAACGTAATCACCGAAAATGCTCGAAACGACGAATACACCATCGTTTCCGCGTCTAAGTAAATTCCGCGCGTTTCTAAAACAGCGGCAAACTGCTATTAGAAGCTCTTTCTCTCTCTCTCTCTCTCTCTCTCTCTCTCTCTCTCTCTCTCTCTCTCTCGCTCTCTCGGAACTTCCTAACGATACTTCCGCCACCGCAGTGTCGTCGCGAAAGATTCTTCGTGAAACTTGCGCCTCGTTAAATTTACCCGCTGGCCAATATTAACGACGACGGAAGTAAAGGCGCGGTATGCCTGAAATGGACATTACTCCCGAGATTCGAATGAACGGCGCAAACTTTGTAATTGAAGCAGGGAAAAGCTCGTGACGGAACCGGTTGATTCACGTGGTGTATCAGCAGCGTGAATAAATCAGTACAGTAGTATTCGTTGGGCAATTTTAAAATTTTAAATGCATTTAATTATGTCATCTGTATAAAATTAAAATATATGAATAATTTAAAAATCGATTCTGCATTATATATAATCAGAATTTTATCGTGAAAATCCCAGCGGCCACCCCGTATATATCGACCCGTATCATTAGTAATGAGATACATACCTGACTCTTCATGGGATCCGTATTGATCTGACACATGTAAAGACCGCTGTCCTCTTTCTGAACGCCCTTGATGTGAAGGTTCCACATACTGTGATCGCTATGGGACACGGATATCCTCTGATTGTGCGTGATTACGTGATCGTGTATCGCCTGAATCGCCTTCGTGTCCGCCTTTACCCAACCGACCTGGAACATCAATCGCCAGAGATCGAGGCCTTAATAGGGGTGACGGGGAACAAGAGATAGATTGATAGATAGAGAGAAATATAGAATCGCGCTGCCGGAAATCGCGGTGACGGGCGTCACGGATTTCGTCGAAGACGCCGCAATTTTCTCACAGGCATCCGACTGCGGAATACAAACAGATGTGGGGGATGCCTATCCTGAGGTGCGCAAGCATGCAGACGTATATACACATACACCCACACACACTCATATACACACACACATGGATTGACACGCACGATTCCCCTTGGCCAAACTTTCAGCGATATTTGCATTTTCCTTAGAATATTCCGAATCCCAAAGCGAGAAGCGCTCGCGATTTCACGCGAGCGAGTAAGCGAACGCACGTACGCACATGTATTCACACATACATAGCATGGTTACACCACCATGGTTACACCACCATGGTTACACCACGTGCGCGCCCATTCTCGAACTAGTAATAGAAAACCGGAATACTACCATGTCGCGACTTTCTCTCTCTCTTTCTCATTATTCTCACATGTGTATTCTCGCGATAGCGACTGCACAAACATTCTATCGACAAGAAGGGTATCGATGATCTTTCTTTGGAACAGAGAGATCCAATGATATTCGTGTCTTTGAAATGACAAAAGCGGCTTCTTCATAATCTTCTCGTTTTTTTTTTGTATGTATGAAAATATGTATCTATATAAATATCTATATACACATTTTTTTCTTAGTAAAATTTCGTTAGTAAAGAAACTGATCTCAATTTCATTTGTATACGAAAGAAATAACGGCAAACTTGACGCTTTTCGCTTTACAAGAAACTCCGCAGACTTTAATCATGACTATCAAAGCGCTTCTTCAATAGATATTGCAATTGTTCAATATAGAATTGTTTTAAAAAACAGTAAAATGGATCGCTTGTGAGTCATTCTTTCGATTTGACTTTTAAATTCTCTCAGAAAGTGGACTATAAATGGAGAGACCATCTTTTGACTACGTCTGGTAACGACGGATTTCTAGCACATCGCAGTTGTACTTCACATAAATTTAATTATCATGATTCTCCGCTTGGAATTGCTTTAATTTGACCGACACGAGGCGTTGACATTTATTTGCATATAATCGATGCTCTCGTTGTACCGCGCGATTAAATTAACGGTATAATAATAATTATACAATCTGTGACATGCAATAAGAATGGAAACAGAGAGAGGAAGAGAGAAAGAGATTTCGAATATTAATTCGAAAATGAAGCTCGTATATTATTCCGATATTGATATTTCGCTTCTACTTTACTGATTTGCTGATAAAGATTCGGCTTGATGTGAAACGTAATCGAATCTTCTAATCTATAAGTTTGAATTTCTATAGTTTCTATAGTTACAGTTTTAGTCAAATATAGCGTCACGTCAGATGTAGCGAACCTCAAAATATCAGTGTCAAATGTCTGATCAGCTACGAGCAAAATGTATGACGAATCGAAGCAACTGATTATACTATGATAGCTTATATTAATTTCCTCCGTAATATAATTAACGTAATGCAGTTTATGTGAACAAATGCGTGAAGAAATAACAATAATGTGTGAAAAAGATAATCTCACAATATAAAAAACTAAAAATGTTATTAAATTCCACTGTCGCATAAAAATGCGAATTTGCGACTAATAGTAATGATAAATGATATAACTCAAGTTATTCCGCCGTAAAGTGTGCGCGTGCAAGATCGATAGAGAGCGCGATATGTATTAGATTAACTTTATAAAAAGATTTCGTTAATACGTTTTTGGGAAAAACGTCGGGCCGTTCGTAGCTTCTTATGTACGCACGTGTATCGATAAAAGTTCTCGATTCTCTGAAAGTAGAAGTCGGGCAAAGTGAGCAGAAAAATTCCCCTCGAGTTCCTTAAGTGAGAATTTTGCAGATATATAAGATCAATTGATGCGGCCGTGAAAATTGTACAGATATATTATTCAACGCGTTAAATGTATTTTCTATATGTACGTATCTTATCGAGTATATTTTTTTCATTACATAGCTCTGCTCCTTTTTATTTTTGCGCGTAGAAGATAAAAAAAAAACTAAACTCCGGATTATAGAAATTTATATACAAATAATTTTTTTAATAATAATGACGTATATATCAACAAATAATATGTAATAATAATCTTTTAACGATATCGTCACATTATCGCTTTTTTTTATTCTGTTTGTATTACATCTATCAGATTTTTGTGGTACTTATCGGACTATAGCAGTATACATATACGCTGCGAAAGTTTATGGTAGCAGATATGATTTTTTAAAGGCGCTTCCTTTCAGAAGTTAAGCGAAACCCCAAGAAGTTAAGTGAGCGTTACGACATCACAGGCACGCCGTCGCTTTTCATGCAACTTACCCTGTAACCTCCTAGATGTTTCACTAGACACGTGAAAGTGGCGTCTCTTCCTAGTGGCACGGTTAGATTGGTGATAGGACCGGAGAATTCGGGTTGAAAAGCGCCTCCTGAAACGATAAAATATACGTATGACGTGCGTGAAAAATACATACGCCATTTGCATAGCGCATCGCCGGCAATTTTTCGACAGTGATGTCGAATTCGCAGTCGCGTCGCGCAGAATGCACTTTATGAAAAGCGAATAAACGTCACAAGGTGGAACGGTACGCGACTTGGCGAAACGCGGAGATACGTCTCGCGACTTGCAAATTAAATGCATATAGACATGTGACGTCGAATTAGCGAGAATCGCTGCCGTATATGCGTAGCACTTAAGCGATCTTCTATATGCGCGAATAATATTAATCGACATCTGATTGACATTTTCTTCATATCTCCACTTCTATGCATATGTGCTTCGACAATTGTATTTACACGAAAGATTTATGAATATCTCTGCCTCATTTTTCGAGGAAAAAAATACATTTTTTTATTAGAAATAGTATTCTTTGAGTAATTATTATGAAAAAGTTCGATAGATGTTTTAATATGCAAATCATAAAATAAAAATGTTTGTTTGTAATTCTGTCTTGTTTAAAAAAAACTAAAATTTTGTATATGGTTTCTTCAAAGTAACGTTGCCACATAAAATATGAATTAAGACATAAAACAAAAATAATTCCAATAAATATGATTTATTGTAAATTAATTTAGTTCTTGAAAGTATAATTTATGTTGTAGAAAAATACATATACCTACCATTCTATTGTCTTTCTAACATAAAATAATACGTGCAGCGCACGTAATAATAAATATTGCTTACACAATTACAACGATTAATGCATCGTGTATATAGTGTACGTTTCTGTTTACCTTTTTATATTTTTTTATATATTTCTTATATTTTTATATTTTCATTTATAATAAATTATTTTTATATTTTTTAAAATTGTTTGATAGGTGCATATAAATACAACAATGGCAATCGTTCGATATGATGATAGATTGGCATAATAAGATAAAATGCGCGAGAAATATGATGCATAACGTATAAATCGCTTCGATGGCAAAGTAGAGATTGAAGATGCTCGGTTCTATCATACTTTCCGTTCGTCAACTTCCGCATTTTATTTACTCTCGCGGTGGCATTTCCGCCTGAAATAATTTATTGCCAAATATATGTCGTGCCTAAACGCACCGTAACGTCAGATGATTTTTACGGTCCGTCGACGAACTAAATACCGTTCGACGACTCGCGTCGGGCGAATTGAATTAATATTGCGATCGGCGGAGCTTAATATATCGCGCGCGTCGAGATAATTATCCGGTAGTTTACAGAATAATGACGTAGACGTTGATTGAATCGATCACTCTGGAGAGAAGCGAGTCGGCGCGGAGAAGAGACATTCTCAAATGCAATTTTCCTCTGAAAGTAGATCCTCCTTAAGCAAAATAAGAACAGACTTCACAAAACTATTGTTTCTACATTTTCTTCGCGATCTTCGGATAACAAGCTGTTTTGGTCCTTGAATTCGTGTGCCTAGAAATATCATGGAAAATGTGTATCACATTCGATGGCTTCCATCGAATAGTGCGAAATAGATGTGTGCGTGCGCGATATTTTTCGTATGAATTTTTGCTAAAAATAGCTGGCAGCGCGGCGTACGGCGGGTAAACAGGACAATGATACTTCTGCAGAAATTTCTGTCCCAGCTGCTGCATAAGCTACTCGATTTAGAGGTTTTTATATTCTGCAATATGCGAGGTTTGTGCCTGCGTAGCTTGATATCATGAAAATGCAACAATATTTACCTGCTAATTGAATAAAAGAAATATTTTATACACGCGTTATATAGCAGACATTTATTTATTGCGTTCATTTATAAAATTAATAAAATTTTTTAGCGAGTTTACTTAATTAAGTATTTCTATTTTAATGAAAAAAATATATGAACCTATATATGAACCTCCCATTTTTCATCGTCAGAGAATAATTACAATAAATATCGATTGCGACTTCATCACCGCCAAGAAGAAATGTGGCAATTTATTAATTATTAATCTTGCGGCAAAGAGAAATCTGCGATATTAAATTACGATAATCAACTTATTTTGTATTTGGTTGTTATAAACGAATTTCTCTATTTTAAACGAATGAGATCACAAGTAATTGCTCGCTGAATTTAGATAAAAATCATATTTCAAAGTCAAATTTTTCTAAAATTAAATTCTTTTTGAAATTGTTTTTAAAATTTATTGACATGGGACAGTGAATTATATGAAATTAATTAGAGTACAACAAATGTATGAATTGAAACAATTTCGCTCATATATATAATTCGAGTTATTAATTTTCAATTATCTCATTTCTCGTTACACCGTGCGCAACGATATGTTTGAATGAAATTTGTAATTGTGATAAAAGATCTTTAATTCTATTGGATATTCAAAATCCATTAAAAGTGATGTATCAAAAATGAGTATGTCTATTGCTATGAAATAATTTTGATTAACATTTATCTGAAGAATAAGTTATGATCTATGAAATGTTTTATTACTTCTTAGCATAAATTATATATGCTTACTTAAAATCTATTAACTTTTATTATAAATATCTTTCTCTCTCATTCTCTTTATGTTCGTCCAATAATCAGCTATTATAACAAAGACACTTAACATACACATAATTGTATGTGTGTATATATATAGCTTAAACAATTTTAATTTCTACTTCTTAATTGTATGTGTGTATATATATAGCTTAAACAATTTTAATTTCTACTTCTACAGGATAATTTTTAAAGTTAATTTTTTATCGTTATTTAATATAAAGGTGTGATCGTGTTATTTATAATTAGTGCAATTTAAATGATAAACAGTTATGAGCGAATTATGTGAAACAGAGTTTTTGTACAACATCGTGTAGACAGATAAAAGAGAATTCTAGAGATAGGAAAATTTTGCTAAAAGAATGCGACGCAGTACGGAGAAGGAAATATGTAATGGTAAAGGAATTAGCAATAAATCTAAGAAGAAGAGACAAGCTTGACCTATTTATCTTATAACAGAGATAATGGAATCAAAAAGTATTATAAAAGAGAGTGAAAGCGACAATCGTCGTGAATAGCTTAACATTCTGCTGTCAGTTGATACTAGAGAGAACACTATGATAAAAGTTAAAATATAACTCTCTGAAATATATATAAACATAAACCGAGCCCCAGTCATTTGTTATGCGAAAGTATGTCCATAATTAAGGCACCACGTATAGCGTATATGTATATGGTTTTAATTATTTTTGAAAAGAAATTTTCTTGAAAGACTGTGTAATGTAAAATATTATATTTAGATTTCATTTATGAATTTATATAATTGTTACTTCCGACAGGTACGTCGTGTTATAAAATAATAATTAAACGGCTAAGAAAATTATGAAGTTAAAGTACATCTCTACAAACCGATTAAATTTTAGAAAAAATTCAAAAATATTCAAAATTAATTATCTTAAAAATAAAATAAACTAAAATTAAATATCTTTAACAGATATTATATTTTTATTTCACGAATAGCGATTTTCTCGAGCCTTTAATTAATCGAATGAAGATTATAAAGATGATTTCAAGATGTCGGCGCGCAAAAATTGACAATAGCTCATCCGCATTTTATCAATATTAAAAAGTTTCACTGGCATAAATTACTTACGCACCTCGTACTCGTCAACGTTGCAACAGCAAGTACACGAGAGGTTTTCCATCCGGAAACTTTCTTGAAAATTGGCGAGTGGCTTATTATCGAACTTCCGTCGGGAAAGTAAGTTGTTATGGATATTAAATATCGTAAAATTCTTCGCCGCGCTGTAATGTAATCGAATTAATAGCTTTCGTTGCTCGACATACACAATCCTTTTTTCATAACAGTTTACTCGTAAACTCTTTATTGTTGCTTCGAGATAATTCGAGCAATTTTCGCGCCGAGTCCTTTCATTATCCGAGGACCGCTTTTTGCCTTAATAGCGACATTATAGCGACAGCTTTTACTTTGGAAAATCGCATACAAAGCTTTTATTCATTTTTCCATTCATATTCTCGTAAATAAATTCTTTATTTTTTGACGTTAATAGTGATATTTTATTTTATTAAAATTTGCGTAGGAAAAAAATTAAATGTATTTCTTTCGTATAGAGATATCTATATGCTAATGTTTTCGTTAAAAAATACCGTAGTTAAATAAAATAACAGCAAACCCACGCGTGTGCAATGTTTACTATAAAATGGAAGTATAGAGAGAGAGAGACACTGGTTGACGGAACATTGGAAAATAAACAACTGACGGTAGATAAAGAAAAATAAACTATCGATTACTAGGACGATTTGAACAATTTATCTCATAAATAGCATCGCGCTGCGCAATTATTTACTCTTTATTGGTCAAGCGTTATTTGACAATAATTTTGCACATCATTTCGTGCATTTGCACATCGAACAATCCAAAAGCGTATTTGATGAAATTCAAGCAGCACTAATAATCACTTGGAAGAGCATATTTATTAATTACTAATTATTAGTTAATGCTTATTAAATGTAATATTTTGACAAAAACTTTTAATTTTTTAAAATATATTATATATAGAATTTCTCATTATATTGTTTTTATTCTTTTTATTTGATTTTATTAATAATCTTAAAAAATGTATTATTTTTTTTGTTACGAAATACCGATATTATTTCCCTAACATATCTCTAACGTGTTGAATTTTCTATTAATTAGGATAAGATATGTGAAATTCATATATGATATTGATGAAAAGAAGATATACGAGATTGGCGAAAAGACTTTTGAATTCGGATAAAATTATATATAGTAAGATTATCAGTTTAATCGATAAAATTTATGCACACATTTTTAATTTTATAAGACATTTACGGAACTGATTATTAAGCAAAATCTTAATCTCTCTTTTTCTTAGATTCGTATCACAAATATATAATAAGTATATCCAAGTATGATAAATCTATTGTACATTTTGCCCGGAATTATCCACGCGCCGGAAATTCATTGCGAATGAACTTCATACGATTTACTCGATCCACGTGTATCGCTCGTGTAATCGAGCATCCGGAGCGTCGACTAAACTATCGCTGCAATGTATCAACTGAGGTAATATTAACTACATGTTTAACTCATCGCGCTAGAATGCACTTTACGCACGCTCAGTCAGTATATTAATAATGATGGCCGTATTTCATACACGTCATATCGATGACAGGCAAAGTCACAATACTAAAAATAATTTACATATCTGTCATTTTTTTCTGTTTATTGAAAATACATGAAAAGTGAACTATGTGAACAGCGTACATTATTTTATTATTAAAAATTTATTGTGCGATAAAGTAAAATTGTTTGAAAAAAAAGTATATATATATAGGTATATTTTTTATATGAACAACATTATATTATAGAGAAACTAAAGTAACACAATGATAATACTTTGGACACTGGTGCACGTGTTCTAAAGTACTTATAATACACTTTTCGTAGAGTATAGTTTTCACTCTCTGCAGCGGACCGATTTCCGCATTAGGTACTAGTTTTGACTTTCACTCGGGGACTCTCCAGCCAAAGGCAGGCAGCCAACTTGCTTGCCAAGTTGCTTTTGTTGTTTCAATGTCGAAAGACTCGTATTATTATCGTTGTTTGGATTTGTTCCGAGATAATTATTTTCCGAAAATCATTTTCCATATATTTTTTTATTTTTATTATAAAAGAATAATGTAGTAAAATTTCTTCAAGAAATTATTCCAACAGATTGAGACACATTATTATATCTTTTACAAATTGAATAAGATGTACCTTTAATATACTTTGCATATAGGGGAGAAGTCATATCCACCCTAGCAACGTTTTCGCGCCTGCAAACGCACTTTCGTCCTTCGCTAGTGGCCAAAGTAAACGGCCAAACAAGCAAACAGACACTCTACAAATCTCGTCACCCAACAGCCACCGTCCTCCGCACGTAACTCTGACCGCCTAAAGAAATATTCCTAAAGTCGCGACTCTCAACGGAAAGTTCCCGAGTTCAGCGTTTCATTTTTCTCGTTTTGCATCCCTTAACTCCTTTTCTCTCTCCCTCTTTTTTTGACTCCGCCTTGTTGGTTTTTTCTTTTTCTCTGTTCTGTTACTGCGCGCAATTTAACATGCATCATGTCTTTAATTATTCTTTTCTACTTCGATTTTATTATCAGATATTTTAGAAAGAGAAAATTGATCTGTTCTCTTTTCAAGAAAAATCGAATTAATAGCTTAATAAAAATATAATAGCTAAGCATCTTGCTTATTGTCGTTTAATTGTACTCTTTTGAATTCTATCTACTTATTGGATTTTCTTTCTCCTGTCATGCTCTTTTTCTTTTTGCTTCACTTCTTTTTATCATTTTCTTTTTTAGTCATAGTTTGCCTCGCAAAAACTGTCTGTCGTAACAAGACATTTTTGCAAAATTTTGTCGCGATTCGACGACGGTGCTGATAATGCAAAACATAAGCGAAAGCGTACAGTTTTATACCGAAGAGCATGATGCTAAATTCATCAGTTGCAAAATTCAGAGTTGCAAAAATACGAGGATTAAGAAATGAGAAAGTGCTGTCGTTCGTTGCTTTCCAAAATCGTTGCAATGGGAATCATTTTTAAGCGAATATTGACTTATGAAATGTTCCCTTAAAAAATATCGCGGATCTTGCAATTTTAGATTTCGTATGAAATTAATAATTGTTATATCTTTATTTGAAATTAAGATTAAATACATTATTTCTTATTACGAGTCTTCTTCTCGAGCGAATTTCTATTGCAAAGAAAACGCAAAGGGACGACGAAAAATTGATTGGAGACACGCTGCATTTACGATGAAAATAGCATATCTTAGATTAAATGAGACATTTCTAAATAAAGCCAAGAATTTGCGTCGCGCGGTATCGCTTCATCGATGATGTCGTTCGCCTCGAGAAAAGTCGCGTAAAAGAAGGTTTCGTTTAATTTAACTCAATTTATTCTTCCGTTTGCCCGCCTCTGAATGGCCACCCCTTTTCCATTCACCGTTCGTTAAGCAACCGATAAGCGGAAGTTCCCGATTGGCCGAATGCTGCCTTTCTATGGTCTGCACGTCTCGCTCCTTATTTATCCCTTTCAGCATCAATATTCAATGCACAATGAAACACCTCGCACTTACCGGGATGGGACCTTCGCGTCCAGTTCATAATTATTGATTTGCAGATATCTCTTCGCATATCAATATTTATATACAATTATTATTTGCATTTAGAAGCTGTACAGAGCTCTTCAAAGTTTATTTTATATATAAATTATGTTATATATAAATTTAAGAAATATTTCGTATTGTTTATTTTTATAAAAAAATAGAATAAAGTTTTAGAACTGCTTTTTTTCAAATAATAAGTCTGGTTTACTGATGTTTCAAAAATAATAAGTTTACTGATTTTATTAAACTATTAATTTTTTAAATAAAAATATTAGGATTTATTTTAACTCATTTTTATTGTATTTAAAAATCTACACAATCAATTTTTGCTATCGAAAATATATTGAAAAGTAATCTAATCTTTTTATTGTAGATATATTTCAAATGCCCAAAATAATAGTGTAAGAACTTTTATTAAAGATTATGAATTTCTATATGGATGTGTGGATTTGAAGTGTTAAATAGAATCTATTACTAGGAAATCTTAATGAGATAATTCGTCAAGATCGCAATGCAAATTGGGCATTTATGATAGAATGGAAAAATGTTAAAGTCGTTAAGGGAATGCGTAGGTATCGGAATATCGGATACAGGAATCATGGTGCTTGTTTGTTTGCGAGAAATGAATCCGCAAAGAATAAATATTCAGGCGCGCTAGTGTTTTCGCTAAAAAATCCTATTTATCCGTTGAGAGAATACGAAAAGAGAGATCGGCTGAAATTGAGTGATGTCAGTAATCAAATGCCATTCATCTGTTATGAAGACGTTTCGCCTGGGTGGAAATTATCATGCGAATGCGCGACTGGAGGAAGCGATAAAACCTTGATAGTTTGCGAAATTTTCTTATCTACGTCAGACTATATAACATTTTTCTTCGCAGTCTGCCCATTTTCTTTCTCTCCTCTTTCTGTCGTCGCTCGCCTGTCTTACGCGCGATATCTGTAGTTTTTATTAAAATCGTAATCTTTTATTTTTTCTTTCACGAACATTCGCTTGTATGGCTGAACATTCCGTTTAGCTCTCTGTATTACACGTTCATCATCATTCGAGTTTTTTTTTAAGACAAAAGGTAAATTATGTTTAGCTTTATACAGCAAAATTTTATTTTTATGTTTGTGTGGTTTTCATTGTAATTGCGTTGAAATATTTTTTCCTTAGTATTATTTGTAATTCAAAAACTATTAATGCTTCTGTGACATGTGTGCATAAATATGTTTGCGTAATAATTAATTAACACATAATAATATGAAGGAATTAATAGATGATTAATATGATACCCGAAATAATCCCGCGATATTTACTGGTTTATTAATTAGCTGCTATTATCGATATTCGAACACGTAAAATCCTGCTCTGATGCATTTTCATTTAAAATCACTTTATTTTTGTTCCTGAAATAAATTCCACTTGAAATGAACTGAAAACCTATTTGCATTGTTGGAGTTTAATCCGGGAAACCTTTTAACTTTCAGAATTAAATATTGTCGTAATTAGTGTTCTCTTATAAAATATACGCCAGAGGGGAAGGGGATTCAATCTGCCATTTTATATCTATTTATTTGGATTATATTATATTACGCAATTGGATATATTACATTATATTTTATTATATTATATTTTATTATATTATATTTTATTATGTTATACAAATATTTCTACTTTATATTTTATATATAAAGATATGCACGATTTTTTCCCCTTATTTTTTTACGTGAACAAGTAAAATGTGGAATGAGCAATAATATGCGTGCTTTAACGAAACTCTACGAATTGTTCATTTTATCCGCGGAACACGCGTTGGTATTCAGAAAAAGTAATATCTCACCGTAGCGGAAGGTCGTAAGGCCAATATCGCCGTATGTCGCGCCGTGCAAGTGTGCGTTTCAAAAGCGGATTAGTCCCGGTATTGTATTTACAGGTGGTCGTGTGCACAGCGAACGGCTTAGTTGCAAAATTGCCCGTACACAGTGCGATATATATATATATATATATATATATCTCATGGTTCTCTCTCGTATTCATCGGGATCGGTGTGGCCCTCGAAATCTGCGAACGCGTTTGCGTGACGCGATAGGCATCTACTCTCGCCGGGATTCTAATATCGTGGGATCATCTGGGGAAGAGGGGGAGGGGGAGACGAAATCCGTTAAAGGATTTCGTTAGATTAATCTTGTTTTTCCGGAATCGCTTTTCGATCCGTTATAGCGAATTTCAGGGGATCACCGTACAGTTAATACGAATTGCTCGAAATTTTTTTCCCTCGCCTACCCTCGTACTCTCGTGTTCAAGTTCCGATGAAATAATAAAGAAACTTACCAAAGATATCGTTCGGATAAATCAGGAGCGCCAGTAATACCATCAGAAGTGCCTTTTGCCGATCCACCATTTTGCCACAATCATGGATCCAGCTGAAAACATGAAATAATAATTATTTAATTTTTAATATATATTGTCTTTCACATATATAACCATTACGATTTACGTATTTAACTTGTCGCGTGTGTGTGTGTGTTATATTTGCTTTATAAATTATGATTTTTTTTATACGTGCATCGAGTACGTATAAAATCATATCATTCAATATTGATTTATATATATATATATATATATATATATATATATATATAAATTCAATCATTTTTAATAGAAGAAAGAGAGATAGCATAATTTTTTCACATGAGATTGCACATTATTAATTAATAAAATATTGAATGCATAATGCGTAAGCAAAAATGTTATTTAATGAGAATCGCGAGTAATCGAACACGTCATGTCAGTTAATTATAGGTACAATTTCCGCATATCCTTTTGATGGTTCATATAAATTATTAATGAATGTGTGTAATTAAACGAATCCATCGTATTCTCGTATTCAACGTTGAAAATCAAATAAACGCAATTAAAAAGAAAGATCAAAAGTTATTGAATAACGAACATGCTCATAATTATATTTACGAAATAATATGGACTTATCGTTCTTTTTTTTTCTCTGCATCATTGATCAATTTTACTTAAATCGCATATTACGAATATAATTGTTTGATTATCGATAATGAATAATCGATGTATCCCAGCAATCTCCCTTATGTTGTTGATTCAGAATTCCGTTTGCGCGGATGTTGAGTAAAAATAAAAATAATAAAATAGACACGAAAAGTAGGAGAATATATTATAGAAAAACATTAAAGTCGTGTCAGCGTCTGTGGCGATATTCCACAGGGATATTCCTTATCCTTTCATCTAGACTTTGCGTAGAGATCAAAACATACATCCGTCGCACTTCCGGTTATATTGAGGTGATGGGGACTTGTTTGTTTCCGCGATATTATATCAAGGAGAGAAAATAAATAAAGAGAAACTAAGATACACCGCAAACATGCGCAAGAAGCGGATTAATCTTTGATAACGATATATAATCCAATTTTCTCATTGAACAGAATTGTGACAGAAATTTAACTATATTTAAAAATTGTATTTTTGAATCCTTGTCTCTCTTCTGATTTATAAAGATCCTTATCAGACAAGCATCTCAAATGTTTCAAGAAGCTTTTGTAATATTTATCTGACTTGATGTTAAGTAATTAATTGCTTGAATTAGCTTTGATTCGAGATTGTGCAATCAGACGCGACTTGAATTAAATCTCATTGACGTAAATATTTATAAATATATGCATAGGAAAATTTAACGTGGCAATAACATACCTCTCGACGATCAGGCTGACACGTTGCGAGCGTTAAACGCCAATCAGGCAAGTTTCTCTTATGCAGTGCCACACTGATAACTCCATTACGAAGCCCAACGCAGCTAGCAGACTTGTTAGACACTTCGAATCATAATATTAAATTGATGTGACACTTCTATCGATCTCCGTGCACTAACATTTACAATAATGACGATGACGTTTATCTATTTACGTTCATTTTCAGAAGCGAACGAATTATATAAGTAAACTGAGCGTGTTTCAGATTTATTCACATGTTGCAAAACATATGCAAATAATATATATGCTGCATATGATTTAAATTATTTTGACATAATCATTGCTTATGCATAGTGCGTACATTTATTTTTTCACCATTAAATAATTATACTCGAAAATTATAGTTGGATTTATTTTTTTTTGTAATTTAAACATATGTTTCCAATTATAACGATATAAATTATATGTCAAATTCTATAATATTGAATTTGACTCTTTTCCACTTTTTAAGTATCAACACGTAATATGTAAGCTTGATTGGTAGCTCATGGGTAGGAAAGATCCTAACGTAAAATCGAGTATCCACGCTGTTGCGCTCGAAAGCGGGGTCGTCGGGGCGAAAGTTTGGCCGCGACAACTCTGCGACGGAAAACGGCGGAAGTTAAGTACATTTATCGCCCCCCACCGTCTCTCTCTTTCTCTCTCTCACACACACACACACACAGCAAAGTGTATCCATCATGTGGACGCGTGCCCGCGCGACAGGAAGCGGAATCAAGTTCGAGACCAGGGCAAGCTTTTCCGCTTGACTGCAATGAGCAATAGCGGTGCGGCCAACAAGTTTCGAATGTGATGAGCGAAAAGGCGAGGCGATAAAACTTGACACCGGCACGGTGCAAAGTTGGCGAAATGTCAAAACTCCCTTACCTCTCTCTCTCTCTCTCTCTCTCGCTTGCCTCGGAATTTGCAACTCTCACGGGCGTGTTACGAATACACGAGTGCAAGTGTTTCGTACTTCCGGTAAAGCGCAAGCAGTTGCGGTAAAAGAGCGCGGTATAATTCCCCGGTGAATTTCACGAAAAACTTTACGAAAACGCAAAATTTATGAAATATAAAAAATATGAGAGGAAAAATTTGGAAAATCGTGACGTATAAGTGCTAAAATAACAGGGACTTTTGCGGTATAATAACTTACATTGAAATATTGTTATCGGTGCCGTTCTTACGTTACGGACGATAGAAATAACCGCGGCTTACCCTATTTCATAGCATGCAAGCCAACGCTGTACGCCATCCTCATATACCACGGGCGACGTGACTTTATTCAAAGCGGATTCCGTCGTTTACTCGATACACAGGACGGAGTAATATCGAGTTTGGATTTCGACTAACAAGAGAGACCGGCAACGAAAAGGCGGCTGGCAAACGACGAGACCCGCGTAAACAATACTATCGAGTAATTAGACGTATACAAGACGATTCTTCTCCTAGAGAATAGACAGTCGCGCGCTCTCGAGACGAGGTCGTATTGTTTTACATGGGTTTAGGACGACAATTCAAAACCAAGAACGCGAAGACGCGCCCCTTTGTCCTATCTTGCGTCTTTGTGCATTCTGCGCAAATTTTCAGTTGAAACTCTTTCGCGTCCTCCTTTCCTTTCCCTCGGCTCACCTTTGTTCAACTTGGTCTGGTATTGTGACAACAATGCGAAATATTTCTTATTTACATCGAATTTTGCGAATATGCAAATGTCTTGAATAAAAGTCCCACGTATTACGATCATTATTACGCCGTCATAAATTATATTTCTCATAACTTTGCAACAATCGTTACACTTCCACTATTAACAAGGAGAATTTCGCGAGAAACAGCTGATAGTAGCGGATAATGCAACGAAGGAACGATACATTCGACCAGTCGCAAATTATTCGGGATCTCTGAAGTATTAGAGTAACCTCGCAGTGGTTACAGTCCGTGATTAGTCAGACGCGCGGAGCTAAGCCGAATCGTGTACACCTGAGTTCGGTAATTTACGGCTAAGCTATTGTAACATTTATCGGCCAAGTACGTGACAATTTCGAGCAAACTCTGATTATTATTATTATTATATATTCATAATCGAAGAAAGGAGCGATCCTCCCGTTGCAATTTAAGAACAACACAAGCACTATGCGTGCGCCATTCTTCGATTTTATGTTAAAGAATGATATTTAAAAAAAAATAAAGTTTGTTTAAACTTATCGATTAATATTTTTTCACAGAAATTAGAGGATTAAAGCGTTAATTTACTAATTAAATTTTAAAATAATAATATGTTGAAAAATTAAAATAGTAATATGTTGTGAATAATATGTTATAATACCTTATTTTCGATTAATATTTTTTGACAGAAATCAGCCGATAACTGTCAAAAATATTAATCGAGTTTAAAGTATTATAACACATATTATTTAAAACATATTATTATTTTATAATTTTTGTAACATATTATTATTTTAAAAATTAATTAGCAAATTAACGCTTTAATCAGCTGATTTCTGTCAAAAAATATTAATAAAGCGAGAATTTGCTAATTAAATATTCTTACATATTTATATTGTGTATGTTATAATGCAAAATAATAAGATTATTCTAATATATGTATGTATTTTATTTGTTACAGGTAGCATTGCGATACACAGTGTGATTCACGCGTCGTCTATTGCACGTATCGGTGAGTGAGAAATTATTTATTTTATAACATTATTTTATAATATAGCGGTAATGAGGATGTATATAATATATTGAAAATATTAAAATAATAACATGTTTTAAATAATATGTTATAATATCTTATCCGCGATTATAATATTTTTTGACAAAAATTAGCTGATACTTGTCATAAATATTAATCGAATTTAAAATATTATAAAAAACATGATTTAATATCAATATTATAACATCATTTAATATCATTGCATATGATTTAATATTAAACAATTTAATATCATGATAATCGAAATATTCTTAGAAGCATATGTTTATTTGAAATATTTGATTTATTTTCGCGATAAAATTATGTTGGTGAACAAATAGAAGGCGCTGAAGAAAATGGCTTAAGATTATTATACACAATGAATATTTTACGATATATAACAATTTTAAATTTAATCTAAAATTCTCCAGGGCTCTTGCCAAAGTTTCCTTCTAATGAGTTCATTTAAACGCATAAAATTCAGATCTTCCTAATTGCGAAACTTTTAGATGCACATAGCTGGAAATTAAATCATGCCGCAGTCGCATGATAAATTTCATCCATAATTCGAAAGCATCTCCGTTGCAAAATTCGTGGTAAAGAACATCTTGTCGCGATAAATATTCGGCCTCTACCTGATTATCTTTTCATCTAATTATCCATAAGCGTCTGGCGCGAAAGTTGACGCCCTTACGCAACACCGCAAAATGGTCCTTCGCGCGAAAACCTTGTTGCACAGAAATTGAATTATTCCTGACGAGTGCTGGCTGCACATGCATCATAATATATATATATGTATATGCATATACTATATAAAAAAATCACTGGCGCGTATCGCGTTGCCTTAATGCGATCTACGTCCTGTAAAGTGATGTAGAGCATAACCGGGTGTACGGGTACGAGCAAATGGTTTTTACAACGCGTGCATTATGGCGATTGTAATTCTTGTCTACCTATATATTGCCGGGGAGCAGCGCGCACTTGTACAAGAAACTAATCTGCATTCAAAATTTCATCCTTGTCGAATGCGAAATGAAATTTCCGATACGCTAATATTATCGAGAGCCACGCGTGTTCGATTGAAAAAGTTCGCGAGGTCGACTCCGCATATTCATCAATGACCGTATGTTTAGAATTCATTACCGCTTTGTCTGGTTGCGCGCGAATGTCTATTCACACACGGCCATTCGTAAATATGATTGACTGTAAAGAACTAGTGATCAATACGCGATCATCGGATCAAATTTGAACAATTCTAATTTTAGGTATTATTTTAAAATATACTTTTTTCGTACAAACAGTAAGAGTGTTTTTTTTTTTTCTTCTTTTTCATCTTCTCAACTCTTTGCAGCTGATGCAGTTGCTGATAGTAACTATCGGAAAATGTCAATACGAGTGGAGTGTTTGGTGGATGTAACCACCGAGTGACCACTGAAACGTATTAAGGCACGTTTATATGTGTTAGGACTTTAAACTGTTGCGGTTTTTTGGCGATCCTGGTACTGCATAATTTAGCATATATAAACAAAAAAAAATGAAAAAAATATTATTCAATGTGAGACGTGTCACAACATGAAATTAGAAAAATAATTGAACAATTTAAATTTAAATTGATAAAAAAATAAAAAGAGAAGAAATACAATATAAAATATATTCTTTTGAAGCAAATACGTGTTTCCGCTTTTATTTTAATAATATTTATTTAACATAATATAATTTATTTGTTATAATATTATTTAGATTGATAATTACAGAATATGTATTATATAAAATGTATATAAATATTTGCAAAATCATAGCACCAGAAGATACGATAATAACGAGAAGAGCTAAAATATATGAGCACAAGATTTCGAATTTTCCGTTGCAACAAAGGATTAATCGGAGCTTACAAAATTCTGACCGCATTTATAGCTATGTGACTAAGTAATCCAAGTGATGAACTAATTTGATCGTTACCTCATTGCGTTGACGATGAAGCTCTGGTGATCTGTAATTTGTCCTTAAGCGCTTTCACCGCCGTCGTAAACAGGAAAGAAATCGTTTCTGTTGTCGTTCGCTCGACGGAAAGTTTTCCTTTTCTAATGAAGAAAAGAATCTGTCGAATAACTGCATTCGTTTTAACGAAGTTCGCCCAAAACGATCTTTCATTTTCTGCGCATCTCTCTCTCCCAATTCAATACACAATGCAGAAAATTGCAATGGAGTAAGAATGTTTCTTAATTCAATTCTTTCGCGAGAAAATGAGTAGCTATACGAACCTTCTATTCTACTTAACAGGCCGTGAATAAACAGCGATCAAACTCAGCTTCGTCAAAAGTAATTAATTAACCTGTTTGTGCACCCTTCAAGAATTAATCTGAGAGAACCTATAGTTGTTTATTTAGAATCGCTATTAATTGCCACTCTTGCGATACTCTTTTTATGTAATTAAATATTTCAAAGTTGCCTTTAAAACAAAGTTTCTTATTCTTAAAAAATATAGCTTTACAAATATATTTTAATATAATTATATATATAATAAAATTTGTTTGAGAATAAATGAAAGAAACATTATTTATTCGTTTCATAATTCATTTATCTTTTTCAAAAGAATATATTTCTTGTTTTTCTTGTCTAATATTTTATACAAATATTTTTATACAAATTCTCTCAATACTTTCAAAAAGTTTTATGTCAACAAGGCATACAATTTTTAATGTTTCTATGCAGTAGGCAACCTATCTCTCGGTAGGAAATTAAATGTTATCTTTGTGCACCCCCTGCGTTCGGCTCATAAAGTCATCGCCACGTGTCTTGCTCGTACCCGAGAAGAGTGAAATGCGGGGAAAGATGAATGAAGATTCGGGTAACGAATATAGCGATGGTATAGAAGCCCTCCTCCTTTCGCTCCTATTATCTGCTTTCGAGAGGGGGCGAGCGGCTCGTTTCGACCTCCGGCTGTCGTGGCGAGAAACCATGATAAAAAGAGCAACGACTATCGCCCGCGATATTACAACGAAAGGACTAGTATCATAACAGTAGACGCTCTTGGCGCTGATAAAGGATGGGCGGGATGTAATCCTCTCGTGTCTTCAAATTCGCCAGTCCCGACGATGGGTCGCAGTGTTTTTCGCGACTCTCTCTCTTTCTATCGCTCCTCTGGAAAACAGTTTTGCACACTCGATGGTACGCATAATATGCGGAGATTCCGCACGCGGTTTATTGCAATGATTCTAGGTTTTTTATTTTTTGTCCGTGTTTTCTGCGACAGCAGCAACGATCGACAGCATCGTTCGTAACCGAAGATTAGTCCTTGGAGTCAAGTCCGGGCGGATATAATCAACTGCATGTATGCGAATCCAAAGTTTATATATAGAAAGCGTTTCTTGAATCGCGTTCTTTGCTATTCAATTTCTTTCGAAGATTAAAAAATAATTCGTGACACGTTTGATTGGTACTGAGCGTATTTTTTCGAGAGATAGATCGCGAGAGAGAGAATACATTGTTGGAAATATCATATCGTATACTCTCTTTCGAGATAAACAAAATAGGTAGAAGTATAAAGGAAAAAAAAACAGAACTCCGGTTGTCGATAAATATTCTCTTGGCTAACATGAAGCGTTATATCTGTGTACAGCATCAGCTGTATCGCGCTACAATTTTAGCGTGGTAAAGCGCGGTCATCTCGCTTAATGGCATCGTCGTCGTCGGGGGTTAGTGCGTCGCGAAAGTGCAAAGAGTCATAAAGCGTCGACGACCGGGCAAAAGAAACGTCAGGAAAATACGACTCGCGAAGGCTCCGTCTAAATCCATATGATATCGCTTATACTGATATTGGCAATCTTCGATATCTTGATAGTAACAGATATTACTTTGTACGGTATCTGTACGTGGCCCTTTATGTTTGCCGGAACTTCTCCATTTTCGAATTCGCATTTATTGAAACTACGGATGATATGGAAAATCCTCGTTTAGAGAGAGAGAGGAAGAAAGAGAGAGAGAGCCTTGTATTTTACGACGAATTGTGCGTCGGGAATTTATAATTGAGTGATTAAATAATATGCAAAATCACTCTTCCCGATGTAAAACAGTTCGATATTATAGTTTTAAATATGTTTATACACGCAGTTCGCATATGTTTTGCCAGGATTCGTCACTTTGCATTTAGATGCCTGAATTACAATGGCGCACTTGCATTTCCTATAAGAAAATGATTTTATCGATTGTTCTATGCAAATGTGAATGTGTTCGACAGCGTCCTGGCCGTAATGTTCCTCTTTCATTAACATGACGGATTCATGTAAGACCCTAAAGGATTCATGACGATTATCTCAACGTTTCTAAATTGCCTCCGGTGGTCAGTTCCAAAACTATATGACGATTAAAATGGTTTATACATAGTTATTTATATCAAATTTCCAATTTTTGACTATCTGTAATTCTATTATCTTTTCGACACTTTAGTTACAGAAATATATATTTCGAAAGTTCCTAATTCAAGTAATTATATTAAAATTAGTTCAAGCGTTAAAATAATTATGATACGGATTTAAGTGCACTTTATTTAAATACCTTTATATAATAATAAGCAAATAAATATATATAGTAAGGTAAATGGAGATACATAAAAATGTATTTAGTACATCATCAAAACAAAACTTTTACACTGGCCAGAATTAATTTTTGGCTACGCCTTTGTAACGTGACGTAGTACGTCCGCTGCCTGAATTTACCATTTAAAAGTGTAAAAACGCGCGCGACTGGAAAATGTGGCTTTAATGTCCGCGGAATAATAACTCCCACCGTTGAAAATAAATCGTACAAAGGGCCGTACCGCGTTCTATCCATGGAACAGTCGCCTTGTCTTTGACGTTTCTGACTAATGATCCCCGGCCCCCTTTTCCGCTTTCTTCCCTCTCTTCTCGAGGGAGTTCGGAATATTATTATATTCCGAGTATAATGATTGATTGATTAATGCCGTACACAAAATTACAGAAACCGGTCAGATTTCCCGTTTAAACTCGCCGGAGAAAAACTTGTAATGGGTTCTCGTTTTGGCGGATTGAATAAAAGCCTAATCGTACGTAGCAAATGGGATGCTTAAGAAAACATCTCGCGATTTTCTGACAAATTTGGAGAAGATTTATTTCTCAGTGAAATTTTGAGGTGTCGGAAGTAGTGAGAGTAGAGAGGAGGACAAAATTCGCGACGGATATATCGCAAAAACAAACGGGATGGAAGAGGAGAAGAGGGAGAAGGCTCGTAGTCCCATAATGGAGCAGGGCTTCGCTTCTCGAAGAAGTCGTGTTCGATCTCGGAAAGTTTTCAAGACTTCCCGCCCTCTTCTTTCACACACGTGTCGGCTATTCGTAGTAGACTCGCCACCTTCTTCACGCTTCCGCTACCGCGTCCTTATAATTCAAGAAATATATCGTCGCCATAGAGGGGTACTTGCATCCTATTGCACCCTCATCTCTTCTTTTTGGTTTTCCTTTTTTGTTCCTTGAACAATGTGCCGAAACTTTCGAGCGATACTGCTTAGATTTAAAAACGAATTGCGATATGTATATACTATAATATAAAATATGAGATGTGACGACAAAATCGCCGTATAAGCGAAAGAGAAAATAACTTTTTTTATGAAGAAATAAATATATAGTTTGAAATGTTGAATAGAAACGTTTTATATGAAGTTATATGTTCCGAGAAAAATGACTTTAATATATACATATATATATATATATATATATATATATATATATATATATATGCTATAATACCCTCTCAATAATATGATTTTTTTCACACACTATATATCAGCATACTAATTAAATATTAAACTCAGCTGACATTGTACGAGTATTGGAAAGAGCATAAAGTTACTAAAAATTCGAGCTCTCTGTTGCCCGGCAAATGTCATTGAAATATTTCACCGAACAGAAAATTAGCACGAATTAAGCTTCTCGTTTAAAACGGGGCCGTGTTCAACCTCGAGGATCATTGATCCTCGTTGAGGTATGAACGACAGGAGAGCCGCTCTCTCGACAAGCCGTAAGTCGTTATGTCGATTGACCGCCTTCAAATTGTCCTATTTCTAAATTTAAGCTCGTATTATATTTCAACGGATGGTTAATCTGTCTTTCACTCTTACGTCATGGAGAGAAGCTCGTAAGAAATTAAAATTTTTTTGCAGAGCATGCGGGTGGATCCAGAAGGTAATTTTTTGTCTTTTAGCGGAAACGTCGACGTTGAATCCTAATTAAATTTCGATGTTGTTTAACGTACCAGTTGTACAGCGCGTATTAAAACCCACATGCGGTGGCTCTCTGGCAATAAAAAATTCGCTCACTAACTGGACCGCAATTACAGACGGAACAATCACAAGCGAAAGCGTTTCGCTAAAACTCGTGTTATTAAATTTTAACTGTTATAACGTAAGTTTTGTCCCTGCGCAGATTTGCGACTTTTATCACGAACGATCTTTTTGTGAAGAATTTAAATGCTTCTTTCCATTGCTGAAAGCATTATACTTTCGAGCAGAAAGCGTTTTGTTAATGGATTAGTTGCATAAAATGAATGGAAAGATTAAAATTATCATGTTATAAATTATTCTTATATAGGGTGCAATATAAGGAATTTCTTTAAAGGCAAAAGAGAAGTCAGTTTTATTTGTATTGAGATGAATGTTTCATCTTTTTTATATGTGACTCAATAAAAGTAGAATTAATATAATTATATAATTAAACTGATTGATAAAGATTGCTGAGAATTTTTGTTTGACAGGAAATTTTTATTTGAATTATTGTTACATTTTATACTACAATTGTTATCATTTTGCAGACGAGATTTTCAAATGAGAAAAAGTATGCTATTGAAAATCTTTGCAATATTTTAATTGTTCTCGATTTTTTCACGTAGGAAAAGTGACAACAGGGAGTTATCGATCCTAGGTGAAATAAAAGTTCGTGGAAATTTGAGAACGAATGTGATGTTCTCGTCGTTTTAAAGAAATAATGTCGTAACACATTCGAATCCTTACGCGACGTAGTGGCGGATTTAGTGAAATCTGACAGAAAGAGCTTCTAGCGAGAACATTCGCTATGCAAGATGCAAATTTCTACATGTGCAGAACATTAAATTGCAGATATTGCACTTTCTCTTTCAAATTTGTGATTTTTTTCAAAATTCTGTATTGCAATAGAGAACAATCGATGCAAAATATTAGATTCTATTTTACTTTAATTGTTCAATTTATCAGAGTGCTTTTATTTCGATAACTTTTTTGCTAGCTATTGTATTTGAGTTAAAAATATATAGGCACACAATTGCATCTTATTAATTTAAACGTTAAAATTGTAATTCTTTCCATCAACTCTTTCGAAATAAATAGTTTAAATAATTTAATAAATAGTATAAATAGAGTTTTCTATATTTAAAGTAATGAAACGTATTTCTTCAGAGAGTGAGAGAGAGCGAGAGAGAAATATAAACCACCTAATAATTTTTAGATTAAAAAGAATATATTTATGCAGTGTTGCTGTATTTCATAATTAATTCTTTCGCAAAAGATATTAAGATATAAAAGATATTTAATGCCTTAAATGGATCAATTTAGAACAAAGGTTTATTAAAAATAAATATAGAAAATTGTTTAATCTAGGATCTTTCTAAAATAAAAGTATAGAAATTAAGAGGATTCTTATAAAAGAGCGAAATTGTAATAATATAAAGCGATGATACTCTCTGTATTTTAAAATATAATATATTTTATAAAATATATATTTTCATACAAAATGTAATTTTAGAAGATAAATTATTAAATAGAAAACCACATAATTTCGTATTGGCAGTTTTAAATACTATAAAACAAAAGTTATAAACCTGACCAATTTTATTGAATCTTTTCTTTATGTTCAAATCTAATAAAAAAGATGGCTTACATTCCTTTCTGAAACAGAACACATTCATTTGTAGGACGATCAATGAAAGAACTGGAGCGAGCAGACGAGTCTGAAGACTCTTAAATTTCCGAAATCCCGTACACGCGGTGTACACACGACACGCGGTACTCTGCTGACTTTTCGAAATTGTAGGCGGGTGCTGCCGCTCTCGCCGGCGTAAAATAAATCAGAGTACAGGGTGAGAGATCTAGCCGACGATATATTCTGGCACGTCGGGTATATTCCCTTCCTTAAGTTCTCGTTGCCCCCGTACCGTCGCCGACGCCGATGCGCCTCTATAGATTTGGCTCACGTCGAAGTCAGAACGCAGAGAGGGAATGAGAGAGAGAGAAGAGCTCCCCTGTCTCTCTTTCTTTTTTTCTCTGTCTCTTTCTCTCCATAAATCTCTGAAGAATTCCTTACTTACGACAACGATACGCACAACCCAACTTTGCCATTTCAGTTGCAAAATAAACGTGTTAGTTAAGCGTCTTCCAATTATGTCAATAATTGTGCGATAATTGAAAGAAATTTTGAAAAAAATTATTTCAAAAGTTTTTGTGAAAAGATTACATTTTTTAGCAAATAAATTTTATATTTGAATGTGTGTAGAAATGTTGCAAAAAATACTGATATAAGTCATTTTGACTTTTTTTTTTTAACAATTTCTCATATTTTTTTAGTGCAATCTTCTAATCCTATTTTAATCTTAAGCTTATTTTTTATTTACATTGTTATATCAATTATGTAAAGCTGCTTACGCGCGCGAAGCTCTTTCAATAGGGTTGTATAAAGATTAGATCTAATTTTTTAAATGAACGTTTTATTATTTCTTATACATGGTTTATTATTCGTTTTCTTATATTCGTTATGTAAATGTTTACACGTAGAAAAATTTTATTTAAATAGATATTTAAATATGAGCGAACCACTGATAAATTACGTTGAAATTTTTCTGACCTTTATTAAGCTGATTAATTTCACTTATCGTACTTAAACAAGTAGAAAGATTGTGAGTTTTCAGAAACTTGTAAAAATAAATCTGCAATCGTGTGCTGGACTGTTATTCTCGGAAAAAAATATATTATCACCATTTCTCACTATAAAATGGCGTGAATTGTGGTCTCAACGATCGTTTTGCGTTTATAGAGATTATGCAAATACAGTCCCGCCGACTATAAACTATGGAGAATTTAACAATTTTTCAACCATAGGACACTCGATCTTGCTCGCGTTTCTGTGGCCATGTAACAATGACAAAAAAGGCTAACAGCGATTTCTTTATTTTTCAATCTAATAATAAGTATATCGATATCTTATAATTAAATAAGGAAGTACATATTTTAAAAAGACGAATAATAAAATTATTGCGCGATTAATTATTTAAGTTAATGGCTTTCCAATATTTTATCATTTACAATATTCATTACGGATTTAATTGATTGGCTTTATTATTTACTACTTTCCGTACAGCGAAACTGAGATCTTTAATGTATTTATTTTTCTGGATAAAGTAAAAGTACTTAAGGTAATTTCCTTAATATTTACTTATTGTTAGAAAATATTCTTAATACTTGATTGCTATACAAAAAGAAGACATTTATTTTGGTTGAAAAGATGTAGATATAAATTGAATTTTTTATTGAATTGATGTTATTATAAATGGATCTTGTTTTACTTAGAAATATACGCTATAAAAAATACTAAGGAAGAAAGTTAAAGATTTATTATTTTTTCTTTTTAAAAAATATATTAATTGCGATTGCTATATTAGTATTGTTCATCATTAATATTGATTTATTTCGTGCGTTGCTAAATTTTATTCATTTCTGATATCTTATCGCTAATTCTTATGTGTAGGTTATGCGTGCGCGCTTATTATTCCGGTTCACATAAAGTACACGTAAAGTAACATCACGCAGTATTGCAGGTGGTGAAAAATTCCTCAAAGATTTATGGTAAATGCTTTATAAAGGCTGCAAGTTATATTTTACCGACTTCGATACATAAACTGAAAATGCACGCCTTGTGCTACGCGTGGAGATTCTCTGAAATTACTTGCAGAGATAAATAGGGATCGTAACAGCCGGTAATATCTCCTTCCACTACTTTTATATTACTCATCATCGTTCATCATTATGTCACACGTAAGATGAAAATCGAAAGCTTCTCGCAAAATTCGATTATCGATTGTAAATTTTGCGCGTTTTATTTTATTTTATTTTTTTAAAGATTTTATATATGTATATTTCAAGAAATGATACTTTAAACATGTTTTAAGAAACAATATTTACACTTATTTTAATTTGTAATTTTTATAATAATTCTCATTTTTTTATATCAATTATTAAAAGAATCACTTGTCGAAAGATCATACAACAGGATATTAATTTTATTAGTTATAATTCTATCTTTACCATCAGTATCATCGAAAAAAAATATTCTTCTCAGTACGCAAGATTTCCTTAAGACAGTTACAGCGATCTATTACACACAGGGGTGAAATGATTCCGCTACAGCGTCGCCTTCTCGAGCGAAAGTTTATAACTCGCGATAAAAGCGTGGGGGGAAGCTTAGCAAAAAGCTTGATATTCCTTAGCGCCCGATAAGAGCCTTAAGGTCTCACAACTTTTTCTTGCAAAGTTCACGAACAGTCTAAGCGATGCTGTTTATTATATTTTGTATTTCACTTTGAGTGCTGCGATCATTAAGTGGATAACCAGAGTTTCAGATGCACGAAATTTAGAGAGGAACTGTAAAACCAGAAAAATCTATGATGTTTGTAAGACTGCTTCTATTTTTCCATCATTACGTCATATTTTTTTAATAAGTAGATATGGGCAATTTTTTTAGGTAGAGATATTTTCGAAAATATTTATGAGACGGTAGAGACTTATCTCCAACTTTATTATCAGCCAAGAAATATTGAAGCAATGTTAGGCAAAATTGATTTTTATATCCGACTTTTTGAAAATTTTATAATCGCGGCCAAAAATGGGAAAAAAGATCTTTGTAATATCTTGAGAGATATAACGACTCTAATAACATTCGTCGGTGCTAAAATATTCGACCGATATTCTTGGTCGAGTGGAATTTCGTGTTTATAGCATCATGGGTTTTCACTATCCATCCCATCTGTTTGTTTAGTCACAAGAGAGAGAGAGAGAGCTTTCTTTGTCAAAGTAATGCACGAGAATTAAACGTAATTTTATCTTATGCAATTCATTACGCATTATATACGCAATGAATGCGTATATAATAGCAATTGAGTAGAATAAAAAAAAAAAAAAAATTAAAAATGGATAATATCTGTCTGTCGATGCAATTAAACGATATTCTGATATATATTACTAGATTTTTCTCTACTTAATTACAGAATTATCTTGATGGTTAGAGTGAATGCTGAAACGTTGAGACTGTAATAACTTGCAAAGAAGAAAAAACAAAATGCAAAGAAGTTATTGATGCTTGCATTGCAATTTTACTTATCATCAAAATGCATGTAAAAAGTGTTATTTAATAATTTCACATTTAAGCAAATAACATTTTAAAATAAATTTTATTTACTGATCAAATATAAATCTTATTTTTTATTAAGTAAGATAAATATTTAAAAAATGGCGCTAAATGAAAGAGTTAGAGAAAAAGAGAGAGAGGCAAATTTCTCACTAACGTAAAAGTGAAAAGTAAGCATATCTTTAGGAATTAAAGAGCGGGATGGAGAATTGAACATTGAACATTCAATCCGCGAGTCTACAATATTTTATTCCCGTCGTATGTTTCAGGAGCACTTGAGCGAGAGGCTGTTTAATTCTGCTCGTGTCTTTCATCAATCTGACTTTAAAAGGATCAGGCTAATTCAACGCTCCGTTATTTAATTCCGGATTAGGCAGACAATCGCGCGAAAAAGCAGCTCTTGAATTAGTTCTATTGCTTTCGCCTCATCCGCGGATCGTATAACCGGCAATTCGTCGAGTTCATCGTAGAAGTAATGCAAATTCCGATATCAAAGATAAAATCGGATAAAATAAAATTGATTATAGATAACTTAATTATAATGTTGAAATTTTTGACCGTGTGTAATTATATAAATAACTAAGAATTATATTACGATGATTATTTGAACTTGGATAATTATTTAAACAATAATACAAACTACTTCTCTTAATAAAAGGCTAAAAACATTCTATTTGTTGACGTTTCTATTTGCGTGAATATTTAATGCTCTAACATGAGGTTTCCAATTAGTATTTAAAATAAGAA
Organism: Prenolepis imparis; assembly: GCF_030444845.1. Taxonomy (NCBI): domain Eukaryota; kingdom Metazoa; phylum Arthropoda; class Insecta; order Hymenoptera; family Formicidae; genus Prenolepis; species Prenolepis imparis. The sequence continues at coordinate 13,962,265 of NW_028141162.1, read as the reverse complement.
TTATTTTATTTTATTATAATTTTATTAAAATTTTATAATTTATGTAAATGTTATTTCTCTTTGCAGATTGAGAGATGTCATCGATATTACGCACGTCCATTATTTCATGACAAGAGAACAACTTCGTGTGAGGTGAGCATAATACATAACAATTTATTATAATTGAAGACTCTATCGGTATAATTAAATTATCGTGTAAATTATTGCTATCCATTTAGATTTAACGAATATTTATTTGATATGACAAACATTATTTTTTAACAAATATTACATATTTACATATAATTAAAATTAAAACTAATATCTATTTATTATACAGAAAATAAAGAAAATTAAACAACTTATTGTTAGATGAGGATATTTATCTGATTATTGAATCTTATTAGGTATAAAATATTCTCTCTCGACATATTTACAGATTTTCGATATATTTTATAAATATAAATTATGCTTATTGTTGATGGATATTTTTAAAAAGTTATGCATTTATAATTTATAAGCGATAAGATGTGCACTCAGGCGATTGAACTCTGCTTCGGCTTATAAAATTATGTGATTTATTATTAATCTTTTATCGACGTAATTCTTGATTAATCTCACATGTGGGACATGTTACTCGTATATCTTATCATAATAATATTATTATTAATTTATAATATTATTATTAATTAATTAAATTTTAACGTAACGATTTAATATACTTGATGATTAATGTATATTTATGTAATAGAGAGAGAGAGAGAGAGAGAGAAAATATTTCTTCGACTAACAATTTTCTGCATTCTGATAAAATACAATTATAATAAACACTTCTTTGATAAAATATACACTGTAATCAGTTTTATATCTTTATCTTATCTCCTCGTGTTTCAAAAATTTTAAATTATTAAAATCAAGTAGTGAAAGATTACTAAAAATTATTACGGCCGCGAATATCGTTAGTAAATTATCTACACGGATCTACCCGTTTTCTCTCTCTCTCTCTCTCTCTCTCTCTCTCTCTCTCTCTCTCTCTCTCCGTGACTTGGAACATCGGTCGCGACATTGGTGGGAATATACGACGGCGGATTAAAATCACAGAGATCGGGACTTTGGAAAACGCGCATGAATCATCTCGCGCGGAACGGTCGGAGTCTGAGATAAGAATGGAATACGATGATCTCGCCTAGCCGGGCTGTAATTTACGTTTTTACGGAAGTCGGAGCGCGCGAGCGAGGGAGGGTTGAGGGACGGCAGGGGGTTGAGTTAGCACAAGACACAGCCTAAACGGCGGGCGCAAGAAAATTAGCAACGTTTGCTTCGCGTAAGAGTTATGAGGGCTTTGTAGCCAAACTACTCATGCGCATTAAGGGTCATTACAATGCCCATAAATTGCGGCCACTGTCCGCCGCGATATTTATGTTATCAATTCTCCCGAAACCGGAGGAGGGACGAGGATGACGACGAGGCTCTTAGGTGCAGCAGCGCCGGTTTCTCGTCACGCGTTGCCTCTTTTAATTCGCGTCTCACCCGGTACAAATGCACTACCCCAGCGCATATTTTTCTAAGTTATTGCCGTCCTCGCTTTCTGTTATTGAGCGTACATCACTGACAAAGTGCTTCCCCGACATAACACATATTTGTGTTCTCCACGATGCAGTAATACATTTTTTGATCAATTATGACTGTAGTTCTCAAATTAATGATTTTTGTGGATTTGAACATACAGTTGGTTATTTAAATTATTATTTTTCATGTGAGCAGGATTAGGTGATTTTTTTTTTATATTTCTAAGAAAAAATTTATTAAACGATATTTCCAGCCTAAATAAATCCAGCCAATGAATAAAATATATATACATATATTTTCTCACGTAATAATTTCTCTAAACTGCATTATACGATCTGAAAATCTTATACGTTTCTCCAATCTGTATTTTCGATGTATAGCGTGTTAGAGGCTGCTGCAATTTATCAAGGAACAAATATCTATATGTATTATAAAAGCAACCGCGGAAAATCTTTGTTCTGAGATATGCGTTTCATTTACGTGCAACTTGCCGTAGTTGAAACTGCTGATATCTATCCCCCGTCGACTCAAAGAAATATTTAACATATTCGGCGACGACGGGGAATATTTTGCCCTTTGATATTTATAATGTAGCGCGAGATTTCTGTGGGAAAATTTGTGCCAATCCGTAATTTTCACCGTTATTCGGAGAGCGAGAGAATGTATCTTTAATTAAATTCGCTAAATAAATTATGCAAGACGCGCGATTTTTTTGATTGTCGTTACACGTTTTGAGACACTATTGACAAAATTAATACATACTTAAAAATTTCGAATTTATCATTATTTATTTATTATTAATTACGGAAAGATAAATTAAAAGATTCCGTTGTATAACAAGAAGACAGAATAAAGTTTACGCGCTCTACTTTTTTTTTCTACTCAAATATATAACGAAACGAGAAACACACGCCACATCGGTACGCTTTCATGCACTAGTACGCATTCCTACCCTTTAATGTAGTAGAAAAATGTTTTCATGGTCGAAAGTACTTGAACGAGGCAAGGCGCGTTCGTATCTCACGGAGACGTATGTGACGCGAGTATGATGGTAACAACGCAGGTGTAATGAATAAATCCCGAAGTTTTTCGGCACGCGGAAGTTGCCGCGCAGGCTATATATATTTCGCCGCCCCCGTCGTTGAAAAACGAAATAACGTCCTTCGGCACGTTCGCAGCGCGACTGTAAAAAACTCGCTGACTGAACTTGTTGCGAATTTACAAAATATTATCGCTGCGTAGGATTTGTTTGTATTGTTAGTTCAAAGTACACATTTTTTTTTTAGTATTTATTTATCAAAACAAAAATAAGTCCCGACCTGTTTATTTGTTTGTTCGTCGCCGTACCGGGCATAAAAATGCCGGATTTAAAAAAAAAATTTTTTGAAGAGCGCGATGGTTTCAAAATACAAGCTACGGTGACGTATATTTTAGTCAAGTTATTTTTTCTTCTTGGTTTTTTTTTTTTTTTTTTTTTCTATATTCTACATGGTCGACAGAGTTATTCGAAACACAATGTTGAACATTAGATATTTTATAAAGTTGTGAAGCTCATTTGCATTCTCGCAATTGGCTTTTGTAATTAGATATTATCATATTGATTTTCAATTATATTCGAGGTTATTGATATGACGTTTGTAATTAATCAATCATCACAAATCATATTGTTATCCGATCTTTAAAAGAGAGAGAAGATATTGCCATTTTTATTTTGGAATTCATTTTCACAATTTGACAATCAAACATCGTACAAAGTTTATATTATTATACCTTGCAGTACTTCAGGAAACTACTATCGCTGTTTCCAAATCTCAGTTCTAACTGATTGTGAGTAGTATGACTGTGATGTACAATCAGCCCTAGTTATTATGCAAACAGTAAGAGAATATTTTGTGAACTGTGATGCTAAGCAAGCATTGTGCAACCTGAGCGAAATACACTATTGAACATGCCTTTATCGGCGCGTTATTACGCAAGAAGATGCATTTGCGTGCCACATGGAGACGATCTGTTTCTGAGCGCGATATCGACGTATCGGTAACGAGATACATTATTCAGCGGGCGAACACGCGCTTCTGGTACCTTCGGTCATTCCTTCAGCTCGTCACGTATTATCCGAGAGAGAATCGACAAAAACACACGGACTTGATTATTTTCTAAAGGCAAATCGCTACTGACTGCGCTCTTACTGTAACGTCATATGTGTGTCACGGTGATTAAAATATGTAAATCCGATCATTGATATGTTCGCGCATTACGATACGTGTCATTTGCGGGTTTTTTTTGGAAAGATGGTGAGGTTTCGTCAGTTTCTGTTTGATTGTGCCCCATATTTGCCTATGTATTATCGGTGCTCCCGTTCCCGTATGGAAAAGCCGAAAACCGCAACGCAATCTAACTTTGTCGGGTGCGATGGGGTCGCACGGGCAAAAAAGGAAGAAATCAACTACTTCTTATTAGGACGAAAACAAGCGATGTAAAAACCGCGAACAGGTGTGCGCGCAATTTTCAGAATGCACAATCGTGAATTTTTGTGCGATGATTTCGCGAGTCGTCATGTCAATGTCGCTTTTTTCATGAATTTATTAATCACGTTTTGTATACACTAAATATTTCTTTTTAATAGCTGAACAGTAACATAACGGATCAATCAATTATTACGATAATTTCCGAGCAACCATATTATTTTCTAATATTCTGTGTTGGCACATAATAAATAAAATATTACATACAGTATCTATTGATCACTTGTATCCCACCATTTATTCAGTCTACAATTGCAGTTTATAGGTATATCCTACCTTTGTAGAGAGATATCGAAAATGTAGGTAATACATCGGAGAAGTTAACTGACAATAAATTACATTTAGCTTACAAATTATCTCAAAATACGATGTTTTATTCAATGAAATAAGGAGACTTTAGACATTTTAAAGAGTGTCAGCAAGTTATACATCGTAATAATTATGCCTGGATTTATAAAGCATTATTAATTAATCTTTATCTTTTCCAAAGTTGTCGACAAAAACGAAAAGTGTTATTTTAAATCACGATGCCTCGACGAATCAACACGTTTAGCTCGGGGTGAACCAATTAGTCGACATTACGAACTCTTAATTACGCGATTTCACATTTCACGATCGCGATAAGTATATAAATACGTAGATAGAATGTTAACATTGTGGACGCAAATACTCCAGGTAAACGGTTTATTCGCATAAATAATAATTTATTGCGCATATTTCGTAACGTGAATCAATATAGAACTGTAAAAATATATAAAATTCGCAATTATTAAATTGTACAACATTTTTTAGTATTTGTGTGCGACTGTTAAGCTCTCAAGCTTCTCGCTTCAAATTATAAACAACCTTTGTAATGCAGAGACGATTCAATGTTTAATTTTTAAAATATATCGATAGCAAATGTAATATTGAGAATAATCCTAACAAATTTAAAATTATCGTAATTATCTATCTGTGGGATAAGATTTTTGTGCAATATATAATTGAATCAATTCTTACGAAACAAGAGCATATGAATCATCATTTTTATAACAAAATTAATTAAATTAATTGTTAGATCATTTCTTGCCTTTTAACACACACTGGGAAGGATATCAATTGCACTATTGGCTATCAGATATCATTCTTTTTGCAACAAGTTGCTATGAAAAGAGAACATACTAGACGGTAATAAGACGAAAGTTAAAAAATTATATCACATATAAACTAAATTTTCAGAAGCACATCTTAATCAGAAAAAAATATAATGATGGTAATAATGATATAAATGGATACGAAATTAAAAAAAAATACTTTTCGCAATTTTCCTAGAAATTATCGCGATTCATGGAAATCAGTAATAATTGGTTCAATCTGTGCGAGGTATGCAAGATCAAACGTAAAGCTATTATATTTTTCTCCGCGTAATCAGAACTTTCGTTTCGCGACGAAAACCTCAGCGATTCGAAATCGTTAAATTTGATTACTGACCCAGTAGCACCATTAGCGGCTTAATGCGCATCCTCAGCGTTTCGCGAAGTCTCAAAAACTCAAGTCGCACCTTCGAAAAAGTGGATCTTGATATATCTCTGAGTGCTGTCTGTAAAAAAAAGAGACGTGGACGAAGGACTGCGTCTTGAATCCTTGAAAACGAACATTGAAGCGGAAGGAAGGCATCTTCATCCGCGAAAGAAACAATTGTCGCGATGAATGATGTCATGAGAAAGAATTTCCAAACGAAACGTATCTTCCGACGACCCTCAAGGCCATCTTGAGAAAAATAAGCGTATCTGCCGCTGGTACCCGCGGAAGCGCACCGGGACGATGGACCGGAAGTGCTTCATGGGTAATCAATTTTCGTTTTGCGAGACGCGGAAGCTCCTCATCTCGTTTACAGACGCGCTCTCGTAGAGAGTTATTAACAGCTTCGTAATACAGCGTAAGTACATGCGCGCTAATGACCGCTTTGAACGATTTTTTCCCGTTTGCATCATTGAAAAGTATCTCTTTACGCCAAATCGGATGTTCTATTACTCCGCGATCGTCCGGAGACGGAGAAATTGCAGCGTTGTGGAAGTCTATTGCGCGCGCTCTTTTTTTTTTGCAAATTTTGCCGCGCAAAAGAATCTTTTTCATAAACAATTTCTTGCTGGTAGAAATATGAAGAAAACGACCGCATAGAGAGTAATATTAGATATGATTAAAGACGAAGAGCCTGCGTAGTAAGAAAATATATATTTCCCATTACCGTAATCCGGGAAATGGTAGAATGTTGTTTTTCGCGGATTATATTACGAAGGGAAAGGGTCTTACTATCGTAGTAGCTATTTGCATTTACGTATATTTCAGGATTAATTAAGCGTTGATCACGCGCACGCGAGACGATGATAATATATGACATATCTTTCTTAACTTGAGAAGCGCGGAAAGATTTGTATAAATATTTTTAGTACTTTGAATAACTATGGTTATACAAATTTAAATGTAACAAGTTCAAAGTTAATTGACCCGGCTAACTTGACCGTAGATTTTTCTAACAAAGTTCAGTAGTCAGCTGATAACAATGTATGCTGAAGAAACACCATTATCCATGTTACATGAAGTACCCTGGTAGAATAGATGTAGAAGAACTTAGTTTTCTACCTATCCAAATATTTGCGCATTTCAGTTCCGACAATCATCCTGATGTGATAAAGAATATCTGTTAAAATTTAACCGCGCCATTGCACATTTCACGGTTATTAACAATGATATAAGCACAAAGTATGTAATTTTCACGCCTATAGTGGTTTCCGTTATTTCCTCTCAAATAAATTCCATAAGTAGTAAATTATTTCGTCGAATTTTCAATACATATACCCACATTGAAAACGAACGAACGCGAAAGTATAGCGAAATTGACCGTAAATCGCAATCGTTTTTATGTATATGCGGTCGATAATTTGCAGTTGATAAAATCGCGCGCTCCAAATATATATCCGCCAATAAAATCTATCTATGCCTATTAAACGCGCGATAAAGTATTAAACAGACGTGCTAAGCCGTAAGAGAAAAGAATGGAATTACGATGAGACAAATCGGAGATTACTCGTGCGGCGCGTAATTCGCGTTCGTAGGTTTTATCGTCGTCGAATCTCTCGTGTGTATATGTGTATGTATGTGTATGTGTGAAATTGTGTGAAAGCCGCGATCGGCTTGTCGCTAATGTACGCACTTTCGCCGATGAGTTAATCTCTCGTCGGATCGGTCCGCGAGTATGCGGCCCATTAAATGTCAAGCGACTCGAACGCGAATGATTGAAAATTGATTTCCCGTCGTCAAAGAAAGTGGTCGATGCACGATGCGCGAGAATATGCGAATAAGCGTCCCGTCGAAAGCGATGGAAGTCATACGGACATTGGTATATAAGTGAGAGACGTCGCGTCAATAAATTATTTTTCAGAGATGCAATCAGTACCGGCGCTAGTACAAGTATCGAGAGTTTTTGACCTAGATTTCATTTTTCAGATTTCTCCCCATTATCACGAGTGCGAAAATGTAGTTCTGTATGTTTTTTCCCTGTTTTTCTTTTTTGCGACTGTGATTTCGGTGACTTATCGGTTTGCCGACCCTTAATAACCGGAGCGATTCGAAATCGATCGTGGAACACTCGGAGAACACTTGTGGAATATTCATTCCGGAATATCGCTTCGCTGCTCGCATGTCGGTACAAAGATCGCCAGTAATTGCCCTGGTTTGCTTCCCCGGCCGACATCGGCGATTAAATGTCGCTAATACGGGGAACCCATCATGACGAACTTACCGTTCCCTCCACGACATATATACACACCCTTTGTAGTAACGGCAATTTATGCAAATCGAATACAATTGCCGGTTCGATAACACGAGAAAGGAGAGGACGGATCGCGGCTGCAATTTGTTATTAACTAAATCTGCGATGCACTCAAGTTACGAATAAATAGCGTTCTCCCTCTCTCTCATTTTCTATCGTAAGCGCACGTGGTCGAGTGCGCTGTCAAACTCCAAACTGCGCTTTACATAAAAGACATAAGGCGAGCCATCGCATGTGCTGTACTGTGCTCAATGTCTCAATTAAAATAGATAACGATGAATGTCCCGCTCAAGTATCAATCCAATTATTCTCACAGCAATTTCTCGTCGATTTTGGTGACCAAAGAATCAAATCAACCAGGTGGCTCTCTTCTCGGTTCATTTTTTTATTTGTTTTAAAGAATCACGACACAATTTGAATGTCGTTGCAAGTGACAGCAATAGGAAAAGTGATTTTCACATTTTATAATCGATATTGCTTCTTTCTCGCGAAAGATTCCGTAAAATCTGAGACTCAAGTTTAACCGCAAGAACGGCCAGCAGGAGTGAAACGAATAAATAAGGAAAGATATATATATACATATATATGTATATATGTACAAAGTTGTCGTGTTTCAACTCTGCGGGAACTTTTCGATGATGCTCAACGCCCGAAAATCGAAACTTTCATTAAAAACTTACGGGAACTAGCCTGGTTCTCCACGCCTCGCGCTGGTGAAATTAATTTGTTTCTTGCCGCAATGTGAGCGATATTATGGGAACTGTGGCGCGAGTCGAAGTCGTTTCGCAGTCGCGAGACGCGGATTAATAAAAAGCATTTGCGGATCTCTTGCCTTTCTCATATCGACGAATCGATAACCGCATTTGATTTGTATTAATCATTGCGAAGTAATATACGTTTCCGGCAATAAATTAAGTATATCGACTTCTGGGAAACTACGGTGAACGTCTTTCTGTTGGATATATCGGGAGCCTCAATCAAAAGTTTATTATAATTCTAATATAACTTTTCCTTCTATCTGTTCAGCACGGAAACAAATTTTGATTGACGTAATTTAAAATATGCAAACTTATTTGCAATAATTTGTCTTAAGGAAATCTTTGCGTTTCTCAACAATTCTGTTCGAGAATCTGTTTGTTTAAAAAAATAATTTTTTCTCGTTGATAAAAAAAATAAACTGCCAATTTTATATAATTTTAAACAAGATATTAATCAATCTTAGAAAACCTATTTGCAGAGATCTGTTTTATACACAGATTTATATAAAATAAACTTTCTAATTGTATAAAAACGTTAGTGTTGCTAGTTTTAAATAAAATTTTCGCATTTGACAAGCCTGAAGAACTTTAACGCGAGTATGCAAATGCTTCAACACGCATTCAAAAGTAACTTCGTTTCGTTACAAGAGCACAGATCTCCGTGTAACTGTTCGGAATTAAAATTCGCTAACCCGCAACGCGTTGATCCCAAAGGGCTGCTCCGCGAAGCGAAATTCTTGACGCCATTCGCATGAAAAGTGCCTTTCTCACGGGATGAGATCAAACATCACCGCGTCTGATCTGAATGAAAATTCACGAAACTGTGATGCTAACCCTTCAAAACTTTTGCACGTTTCATGAACTGCTCAAAGGGCTACGAAAATTCTCATCACGATTGCGTCGAAAGCAACTTATCATTCTTACAACAAGATAAAAGTTTATTACGATTGCGATTTGATTTAAATTCACCGATCTGCGGCGCAATTTTTCTTAATTCCTTAATTTTCTTCTGCGGCGAAAGTTTGCTTAAAAAAAAAAAGAGTAAAATTTCTTTATTATTAAAATATAAAAAACACGATTAAAGTTAATTTAAAATTTTCGTTCTGCAACACACGCACATATACACACACATATTAACCCAAGATCGTTCAATGTCAGAAGGTATAAATTTTTTTACGCTCTCTATTAAAAGATAGGCGAACTTATTACTTTAATTTTGGAAGACTTGGAAGCGTGCTCGCCATGAAATTAATTTTTTTTTCTCCGCGATATTCACTTCGGCGCGATCGATATGAATGAAAAGATTTCGCAAACCTGCAGCGGTAATCCTGGGGGATTTTCACACATCTCGTGGGCGATGCAACGATGACGTCGCAGTGACACGCTCGAGGAACGGTGATGATGTCGACATCGCCTATTCCCTTCGTCGAGGATGCACGTGATTCGACGAACCGAACTCGAGTACCGAACGCGACCGCGCGCACTGAGGGACGCCGGTAAACTGATCGGAATCCTGATGGTCCTCCTCCGCGGAGGAGACCTCCGGGTGCAGGACGAGGCGCGCAAGCTCGCCGCGAAGCGCGAGCGCGATACGGGCGAAGCCGCGGGAAAAGCGACTTTGGGAAATGCGAGAGGGTGAGGCTCTGTAGGAGGCACGGCCGAGCCTCTCTGATTTAATCGCAAAGGCGTCGCGCCGCGCGCGGGTGTGCGCCGCTTCAAAGGATAAAAAGCTCTGGTAATTTGCACCGGCCCGCAAGCCAGGACGAAGAAGGCAATCTGCATTTCCGCATGACAGACAGAAACTTGCGCATCGTCCAGAGACGAGCTTATATACACGAAAGCGTCGATGCGGATAGTGAAGAATCAGTAAAATAATGTTGTAATGTAATTTTTTCCTATTTATTCCCAGACACGCAGATAATCTAAATGACAAGTTAATTTTTCGTATACGAAAGGGTATCATTTGTAAGGCAAATCTGTTGTCTATTTTTTCAGGATTTTATATTATTTTACGCGATGAATTTATCATTATTATTAATAAGAAAATTAATTTCTAGTGAAAAAAATATCGAAGCGCTTACTAGAGAATTTAATTTACTAACGATATTGTTCTCGTCACCTAGAATTCTACAGATATTGAGATATTAGCCGAGTCGATTCTTGAATCGATTTCAATATCACGATCGAAATATCCATACCCATACTTTGTATCGAAAAGAGAGTATTGATAGTCCCATTTTATTGCGGTATCGTTAGCATTTCATACCGTGGCTTTTGGATCAGAATGCATTATCGACTTTGCCCTTGGCCGTTCGTGTGACGCTGTTATCGAGATCTTTCGAGGTTCTCCGAAAAAGAGTTTGTACGTCGTTTTTGTTGATCGATGAGCGCGGCTTTTATATTCGGAGGCAAAAGACGCGGCGTTGATATTAACTTCCTGAGGAACTTTTTAATTTTTGTTCGATTGATATCACTGTGCTTTCGTACAGTTTGTTGAAAGGTGAATAAAGGATGAAGTGAGTAATGACGCCACGATATGACGCAACAATGGAGAAATATATTTATATCCCGATAACGAAAGATTTAAAAGAATTAAATAACGAAATCTAATCTCTTAACCTGTTTTTATGCTATCACTCGAAAATATATTGCGGAGAAACGTATGTTTATTTGCATAATAATTTAATTCAAAATTTATTAAGAGAGAAGTTTGGAAATTTATTGCTTAAAGATTAAGAGGGACAAAAGAAAACTTTCCCAGTTAAAGAGTCAGCAACGACGAAAAGTTTGGAAAGCTCCCCAACCTGTGACAATTGAGGAATTACTTCAATGCGCCGTTTTGCTTCTTGATGTCTACCAGGAATGATTTAACTTTATCTTTTCGCAGCAGTTTGTTTACGTAAAGTAATTTATTTATAGCTTGCAGATTTATATGTATCAGATATATTTATAATCACCCTTTTATACACATTAAACTTACAGAAATAACACTATATTTAGTACTTATTAAACTATATCTATCCGTTATTCCAATGACTGGCGGATTTTGACGAATAATTGATGAATTTGAAGTTAATTTCTACTTAGTCATAGTTTGATGATAGATCATCATTTGTCATAATTTCAATTTTGAATATTAAATACCCAACGCACACTTGAATTCAAAATTTTGACCTTTCATTAAAATCTGTTTGCTAAATTTCGCAAATTTGGTTTTTGTTACCCATGCATTGTCGAATTTTAATGCATCAGATACTTTTCTACTTTTGAGTGTTAAACAATTCTGCGATTAGATATTTGATTAAATTTTCATTAAGAAACAATTCGACTTTATCAAAATATATTATTATTAAGACAAGATATTATTAAAACGTTATTAAGACAAGATATTATTAAGACAAGATATTTATAGCACAAGAAAAAAACATTTTACGTAAATGTCAGATGACAAATTAACGTCGTAATATTAAATTTATTAGAAACATTATTTTAGAGACATAATATCAGCATTTAATAACACAAAATTATTATTGTCGCGCATACATTCTCGATTTATCGGTCAATTCTAGAACTCAGCTAATTTAATTTAATCAATAGTGACATCACGTAGTTGCACACATTTTCCGCTTATTCGATCAGGACAATAGTCCATGACCAATCTAAGAAATAAACTGGATTCCGAAGGACAAAAGTAGATGCGGAGTGCAACGAGCAAAGGTCTCTAGCACGATAATTGAATCGACCTTTATCGCTGTGATGCTGAGAGCATTGTTCTCCGGTATCTTCTACTGTTGGATAGCGAGATTTGGTGCGTTTCCATGATTACCGTCACGGTAGGGCAAAGGTATCAAAGGCATCCTCTCATTCGAGGACGCGACGGCGTTACATTTCCTCCCGAGCGTTCACGCACATTCGTGATATCCGTTGAATTTATGATTACTTTACAAGAGACAAGCCTTATACCTATTTTCGACGCGGACGGAAAGTCGCTATCTCATTTGAATTGTGCCGATGAACGAGATAATGTTTTAATATTTAGAAACATGTGATAATATTCGCGATCAGCAGATTATATATTATATATATTTATGATTTTATAAAAAAAAAAAAACGTCAAATATATATGTATACTTTTCGTGCAACACATTAAAAGAAAATCGATAAATACGATTATCGAACGCATAAAATGTGAAGATCATGAGTTGGGACTGCTGAGGGAAAGAGATCAATATAGCAAAAAATTCTATAATTTTTTGATGAGAGAGAGAAGCCCGTATATATTATACACACCGCCCGTTCACCGTCTTTTCTTGCGAGATCGAAATTAACTCCACTATTATTTAAGGGCGTTCGACAGGTTAACGTACGTGATCTATATATATTTAAAAAAAGAAAAAACCGAGAACCCGCGTTTGCTGGTGAAAATCGCCTTGCCTTGGCTCGTAGATCGGGTATAGATCGGGCGACGGGTTAAGTGAAAAATGAGTTCGCGGCGAAGGGATAAGCGGGGAAAGAGGAAGACTAAATGAAAAATGAAACAAAGCCAAATTGGCTCGTCCCAAAAATCCACGAGCGCGCGCAAAAAGAAAAAAAAAAACAGAAAAAAGAGGCTCGTCTATAAAAAAAAGTCCCACGCGCCTTCAAGATATCCCGTTCTCGTCCGGGTGAAGTCCGGAACAAGCTGGTCCGAGCTATGTGTATATCTCTGTGTCCTTCTCTCGAGAAAGTCTGATTATACAGAAAGTTGTAATCGCGTTAGCGCACAGCTAAGGACTGTGTCATTGCCGTCTGAAAATTAATAGACGGTCGTGCTTTCAAGGATATACTTTCTTCGAAAGCAGGAAAGAGTGAGAGAGAGGGGGGGAGACGATCCACTCCTTAAGGATACATTTCATAAAGAAACAGCTACATGAAGAAGTTTATGAAGTGTCCCATAATTACTATGGGCTTACGAAAGCCCGGGAAAAGTCGCTACTGAAAGAATTTGATTTTCTTTAACGATCATCCTTAAAACGCAAAGAGATTTTTATCCTAAGAAAATATGCAAATGTTGGTCCCGTTTATTCATCACGCTGATGCAAATGCAATAGATTCGATATTGCTGAAATTATTATGCTGTCATTCCGTTTCATACGGGGCTACTTTTCTCTCCGAAAATTGATCATGAAAGTAAATTTAATCTCGATAAAGAATATCGCTTTTTCCTTTTTGTAACTTTTGCTTGTGTATTAAATCTTCTCTTTCAATCTCAGGGGAGCACTACATAAATATATATGGGAAATTCATTCACCATCGAAAAGGATTAAATAGCTTTCAATTTTATTCGCCAATATTTCACGATAGGAGTCTCCGGGAAATTATAACTGCTTTGCGGTGATAATTACGAAATACCCGACAAATTATGACTGCGCGTCGCAATCATAAATTTCTAATAAACCATACGAATTTTGTATTAATAATCTCTCTGGAGTACGAATCTAGCGATTATTCCGGTATTTTGTAATTAATAAACAATAGTTATTTATAGTGTGTTGTCCGTTTCATCTATTATAGGGCACATCTCTGCAAATCGATATTATTGGAATGCATGTACTATTATTACGGAAATATGCTTTCACGTATTATCGCATATATGTGATTTAAGTTATTAAGTGCAATGTCTGATAGTATTTTCCCCCTCATTCTTTATTATATACACAGCAACACACACAAGCGGCAAAAAGTAAAATAGAATTTCATAAATTCTAAATATGAGGCACAGAAATAAAAGACTAAATTTGTTTAAATCCAGACTATCAAAAAATGCTATTTTATCTTAATAATAATATATTATTCATAAAGAGGAGAAAAATTATTATTATTAATTATATATTATATTATAATAATTATAATAATTCTATTTAACATTTATACACGATTAAAAAGTTCATATAGCAGGTATACAAGGGCTTGGTTAACTACGATGTATTATTATTCTGCCGGCTAAATCCTATTATATATCAATTAATATATCAATTGTATATCATATGGATTCCTATGCTACATTTCTAAAGCTCAGACCATGACGGCTTTTGCATGAAAAGAAATTAATTAATTCCAATTTTTGCCATTTTTAAATGTATATATAATTCATTGATACTCGATAAAAGATTCATCACAATAAATCTATACAGATTGTTATAAGAATTTAGCGCACAAGATATTTAAATGAATGAATTTCACTTTGTGTTAAAGTTTATAAGTAAATTTTTATCATTTAGGATTTTATATTATTTAGTATATTTTCAATCAATGTATAATATCCTCTCTTCTAAATTTACAGAATTTTACTGAAAAATATATAGATAGAAACAAAAATAAATAATTGTACAGATAAATAGAGAGAAATTCTATCATCAATTTATAATTAACATTTTCGTAACGAAAATTTGATTAGACGCTATATTTTCAAAACTTTTTAGTTTACGTATATTGAATAGTGTTGTACAAGGAAACGATAAGAATAAAGAAAGAGAGAAAAAAAAATTCTGTTAAAGTTTATGTAAAATTAAATACAGAATAAAATTTTGTTGAAATTTTATTCGCGAAAATAGTTTTTGTCCAAATAGTTTATTTAAATATTTTAAAATATATACTATGGTTTACTAAAACTGAAATATTTATTAAAGATGTTTTAATATATATTATTGTTTTCCATGATTTTTAGAGATTATAAAAATAAAAAATTTAATATTTTATATATATATATATATATATATATATATATATAAGAAATTTAAATTAATTTACATGTACAAATAAGTTTAAAAATATTTTAAATACCTTTTTTAAAAATACTATATAAACAAAAGTTGTCGCGTGTGAATGGCACAAGCCTCGATAAATATAATATATCGCGAAGCGGCAGTGAGAATTGCGTTTTTGATGGATGACGGGAGTAACGGTTTGCATGTCATTAGACGAGTTAGATACCAACGGTAACCTAATTAACTTGTCTCGATACTGTAGCAGGCTTCGTTCGCTACCATTGTTTCGTATGTATAATTATCCGAATGCGCAGCGCGTGTTCTGTGTGTAGAGCTGGATCGCGAATTAATTCCGAAATATCGTTAAAGCGCGAGTTGCAAGAATGGAATATGATCCAACGATCGCGTTGATATTTTCCAATTTATTTGTTCATCTGTTAATTTGTACGAATATGTTGCGGTTTAATTTTATTTAATAATAATCTAGATATATCATTTTTTTTTAATGGACTAACTACACAAGACATATTCCTTATATATCTATTAATATATCTATAATATTAATATTAACATACTATATTAATTTACTATATAATATAGTATATTATATTAATAATATAAGAGTGACATATTGCAGGAATGCGTAAAAGATGAATTATAAGTTAGCAGACACATTAATGCTTTCCTATATGTGAGTACGAATTTGCATAACTAAAAGATCCTGTATCGATTGAAACAGGAGAAAGTGTTGAAACTGATCCGTTATTCACTCTTGTAGTTTTAACTTATTTCAAAATATATTTTTGTACTATTCGCAATATGCTTCTCAGACTGAAGACTATAACTTATCTAATGTAATACAAATTAATAATAATATAAACGATTCACAAACGTAAATGTCCCTTTTCTACATGATGCCAGTATTTTGCCTCTCGATTCCGAACGACGCAGAGGTATGAAACAGACAATCGGCAGTAAATTAAATTATCATTCTCTTGATAACCCGGGTCGCTGCGGATAATAATGGCCACGGATAAATTACGACACTACGATCGCGGCTGGATTATGTGATTATGCAAAACGTACCGTGCGATATCGGAAAATACGCGACGAAATTCTCCATATGCTTCTCCTTTCCGTCAGAAATATTTTCCTAGCAATTTACATTTTGTTCGGACGTACATTACTTATTGCTACACTTTACATACCCATTAAATTTACATAAATTAATTTCATTATTTTTAATGTAAAGCGAATTTTTTATTATATCAGAGAACTTGAATCGAAAGTATATAGTTTCTAAACTATTTAATCTTTAAACTTCAGATTTTAATAAAATTGATAATAAGCAAAAAAAGCGATTTAAAATAATTTATTTTCGTAGAAGAGCTTTCAAAGAGCAATTAAAAATTATTCCGGTCACAGATCGGAACAAATTTTAATATACGGAAGCGTGAAGAGAAATCCATCGTTCGTAGGAAATGATATAGTTCAAATAAGCGGGGAAACCGTTCGCAGATAAATTCACTAATAATTTCCGTCGATTCTTTCGCGTCGATGTTCGAGGCAAAATGCATCCGGGGACGAATTAATCGACGCGATAAAACATGGCGCGAAAAAAAGGGGCGAAACAGAATGGAAACCGCGGGCGGTCGATTTGACACACCTCGAGACGAAATTCCATTTGCTCCCGGTCGAGTTCGTGTATAGCGATACACGTATGTATGTGCAATGCCTCAAAACTGCGGACTATAGCAATTACTACAGCGACGAAAGCATCTATGCATGCAACGAGTTAAGCGACACCGACCTCGCTGGAAAGTTTCTTTGATGTTACCCTGTAAATAACTTCTATGTTGTACATATGTGTATGGCTATGTTCTATATGTGTGGATTCCAAGGGGACGGAGTTTAGATGTGTGCTGTCCGCGCGAATTTCCTATACGGAAATTCGCAAAGCACGACCGCACGAGGGATGGGAAAGCTCTAAGAAAAATGCATCCCATCGACGAGAGATCGGGAACGAAGAGACTTGTTCCGTAACACATTCGGTTCTCTTCCCTTCTCGGGGATGGAAGAGAGCTCGACATTACGGAACAAGAACAACCATTGTCTTTTCATCCGGAGTCGCGTTGTGACAAGACTAGGAAAATATTATAGTAAAGATAGATGAATGGGATTGGAGAGAATAAAGTCGGATTAAACTTATAACGAAATCGCGCTACTCGAAACAAGTATGGCAATTGAATGGCGCGGGGAAATAATCTTCCTTGCGCATCTAAAAGAATATATTGCACCGAGATGAAAATTTATATAAAGAAGATGAATCAATAAAAATATTTAGCGAGGAAATTTTTAATGTAAAATTTGATTCATCCTTCACAAGCTTATGATATAAGGAACTCCAAGTTGTAAGATATTGGCTGTTCTCGCGCGCGTTCCAGAATATCGAATTAATTTCTTAGGCCTTTGAATTTGTTCTTGCATAATATTACGAAGTTACGTTTCACGTTTGACTTTTATATAATTTTGCTACAAAAGCGTGCAGACTGAGGAAATTAATATTGCTACTTTGCGCATGCTACTTCCTTAACGTGACAAGATTTTAATTAGTTTACATAACAATGGAATATTAAATTGTCGCGAGTAAATGCGAATTCTCACGCGACAGATAATTAAGTCTTTTTTAATTGCACAAGAGTACTACACATTTTTTTAAAATTGCAATTATGAAATTTATTGTTGATATATGTGTGTATATATATATATATATATATATTTATAATTAATTTAAAAAATAATAAATAAAATATGTTTAACATTTGTTTTCTTTAAATAAAAGTTTATTTCTGCAATATTGTTTCTCTGTTAACGAAGGTATGCAATTTTGAAGCTTAAAAATAAAATATTTTGCATAATTAATATAATGTATTATAATGAATTATAAGCTATAAACGTACAACAATAATATTCTCATTGCGTGCGAGAGTACATTATCTTAATAAGCGAATATCGTCTGCAGAAATAAAGTGACAAAAATGTAAATATTAAATTATGAAGTAAAATATGTATGGTATGCATCTCATTATCATTCTCGTCGCCTTCTGAACTTGATATTAAAACGAGGGATGCACAAAAAATTTCTCCAAGAAACAGAAATTCATCATTATTATCAATATTCGTTAATTTTTTCCTCCCCGATAGACTTTAATCTTTATCAGTCTGATTAACAGATGCGGAATCACAAATTTTCATCCGTTAAATAACTCGCGTTTTATAGATGCCAACGATTTCGTAGAGCGCGCAGCTGACACGTAGTGTCCACGTGGCCGACGTTTGCCAGCATTTATACGGCGGACCGTTTTTTTCAATGTATTTTACGAGTCTTTCTCGGACGGACAAACGACGGACGCGGCAAATGACGAAAAATGACGATAATTCGTTCGGCTGTGTCGTTGCGAAAAACCGTTGTCGACGCTTCCTCTCGGAGAGAAAAAAAAAGGAAGAAAAAAATCACACGAGATAGACACGCGCGCGTGAAATCGAAGGAAGAGTATTATACCACTTGCGAACGATCCACGTGATGGACATGTCCAGAGCTTTGTTTCGCCGCGAACCGCAAAATCGAGTTACGGTGGTTCGACGACACGAGTGTGGACGATACTCATTGATTTCTACGTCCTTCCTACTATTCTATATAATAGCGAAATAGATTAAATCACAAGACGAGATCGTGATACGATAGATCCCAGGATAGTAGTAATAGTGACGCAATAGTAAGTATCGATACGCTCCGCTTCAATTTTATTCTTGACAAGAGTATTGATCTAAGATCCTGTTAATATCTCATTGATTACACTATCGATTGTCAAACTTATTTTATTTCCCGTTAAAAACAAGAAGAGATCGCTGGTAAGTGAAAACGTGACAGAGACTCATCGATGTCAATCTTGCTCGGGCAATTATTAATCACGTATGCGCTTTATTAGCAGGAATAATTAATGATGCCTCTAGGTGCAGCGATAAAGTCTTTAAAAAACCTTTCTTTGGTGTTTGCATATATAATCTAGGTAGGAAAATAAAAGCAGTTTTAATTCTACATCATGACTTACAAGTAGCCACGTCAATCTCCTCACTGACTTGGAAAAACTGAGAGACCTCTACTCGGTTGTTGTTAATCAGAGCAACCGGTTCGACTGTTGCATCCGCGTTCAGTAATCCGCGAATCAAGAAGCCTCTTCTCCCGAGCAGGGGAAGAGGGACACATCGGAAGTCTCTCTCGTTCTTTTCGTCCAACATCAATGAAGTTTGTATCTGGCGCACGTGGCGCGTGTGTATCCAGGTTGAGTTAGTGACGGGCGGGCTGTCGCCACTATGTGCCAGCTGTTTCACTACTAGCCGTCCTCCCTCTCCCCGCATCGTCTTCTATTCCCGGTCGCCGCCGCCGTCGCCTCCACCTTCGACTGGTCTGAGCTTTAACAATCTTGTATGAGTATGACGTCGAGAGAGCGGGAACCTTTACTCGTGCGTCGCAGCTGTCACGCCGTTCGGCATATCATCGAAATATTATCTCGACGAATTTTAAGTTTCCACCAAAGCTACCTCTCTTCTCCTCCTTCCCACCTTTTTGACATTTCATTTTTTAAGCCATCGTCTGCATTCTTCACCTTTTAACCTTCCACGTGTCTGTATAGGAATATCATTGTAGGGCTTATTTTCAAGCATTCGCGACTCGAAATCTAAGCACGAAAGTGCTATATTGTGAAAAGATGATTTGAAAAGCATGTGACATTTTCATATAGTGAAATTTTGATTGTTTAAAAATGTATAATTTCTTTCTTTAATTTTATTTGGATTAGATTTCAGTAGTTATAGTCTACTTTTGTAGCTACGTTCAGCTATATATTATTCAGTATATTATATATCTTTGACGTATATATAAAATGCAGAATTGCATTAATATATTATATATTGCTGTCATTGACTCAAGTGACAATTTTCAAGTTGAAGTATTTGAGACAAAAGTAGACTAATTTGTGGTCCATTTTACACACATTACAAATTGACACACATTACAAATTGATTTCATATAAAGCTTTAAATACTGTCGATTTGATTCGTGAAATGCTTCAGAATTCTTACTTAAAGTTGCAAACAATTATCATTGATATGAAACAAAATGTTACTATGTTTGATGCAAGTAAATAAAATAGCATTTGATGGCTATTTTAAATAAATTTTTTTCAGTAGAATTTTAATTAAAAAAAATTAATTTTTGGTTTATATGTGGCTATTTTTTACTTAAAAAATGGCAAAAATTACGAAGAAAGATGATGTTTATTATAAACTTTTTTAAATTAAATTTTGATTTAATATAAGGTCTGACACTACTCGGTATATGGAATTTTCATATGAATTTTTGTAAAGTGCATTACGCTCCTTCTCTATATAAACACGAAAGGGACACCAAAGAACACCAGGTGTTCTCTGATGAAAAACTTTACTCTCTTTATCGCTTTGTATTATAAAACTTTGAAAATATGTCGTCTCGGTCTTATATTTGCTCAAAATAATGACGCACGAATAATACCTGTACAGGTTGGTCAAATTGATATTTTATTATTATTTCGAAACATGGCAAAAAAAATATTGATTATCTTGATAGAGTTCGGCAAAGTATTCTGAAACGATGCTTATGCAGTATAGTTCTCCCTTCATACTTTCCTCGTTAAACAGAGTATAGATGTAACAAGATTCAGGAAATAATACTTAATAGTCGTAATTAATTGTTAAACGGCTCCTTTGAAAGGGGCAACGCGTAATTATAACGGCCGATATTACACAACCGGGACGGTATAAAAACTTCATCTTACCGGCACAACTTTTCCCTTCAAATTTTACCTTTATTACACGGCGGATGCGACCGATTGTGCAATCAAGTTTTTTTCTGCTCTCATAATTTACTTGCAATATAATATTTTATTCTCGCGGATAAACGGCATTTGCAGAATTTTGGAAATTTTATTCACAGGTCAAATTCACAGGTTTTTGTTACTCGCTTACTATATATTTCGTAAACGGAGAATGAAATTATGCATTCAACAACCGTGCGTAATTACTTTTTAATTAGACCTTCTCTTGTCTAGAACTTTCAAAGGAATGCAAAAATAAATTTTTTTAATGCAACTTATCTAAATATCAGCAAAATAGCGAAATATACGAATTACGAGATTTTCAAAAATAATATTTCTAATGTACCGTTGAATTTTTCGTTTATCGTACGTTTCGGGATATCAACCCATTATACAAATTATAATAAACTAGAAATTCTATTTTTTTTTATGTATATACATATATATAATATTGCAGCTTTTAGATCTCTTGCGCGTTTCACGTCTGCTCACTCTCGTCTATTATTACTGCCGTATACAATTCGCCGGGGAAACCGGAACTGGCTCTTTGTCGTCTCGCGCGTAATTTCGAGGATTCGTTTTATTACGGACGCAGCATGTTGTATACGGACGCGCGAGATTCGAGTCGTCGTTCTCCGGGGTGTAGCGACATCGTCATTTCGGGGTTTACGACAATTTTCGGTGCATCCTCTTAAATGGGGAGGCAAATGGCCATAACAAGTTGCCGTCGACTCCCGCGAAGCAGCTTGGACTCTGCGGTTTGCATAAGAGCCTCCGGCTGCGTCGGGGTAAGTTAACGGACATCCCCGGAGCTCTGAGGATTTGAGCCGATATGTAAGAAGGATTGTTTCGCTTAATTAACAAACTACCAGGTACATGCGACCAGCCGAGTTAAAATCTAATTGATGCGCAATGTGACTTGTTCAGAACTGAATTGCGTATTACCCACTTTACCACTGTTGTGAACCGAGACAAAAGATGCGATAGCTAGAGACAAATTAATTGTAAAAATCGCGAAAATCCATCTGTTGTCATATATTGCGAGTATAGAGACAGAATTATAAAATTTTTCTACGAAAGACAATTTAAAAATACACGAGAAATGAGTCGACATTAATAACGTGTAATAAAAAGTAACGTTATTTTTCACACTTTTCCGTACTTTTTTTAAGATTTGACAATTACAGTGCCTTCTTGAATGCACATGGTACTTAATTATTAAGTGAGATTTATGTATACATTCGAACATAAGCACCGCTTAAGAAGGTTTATTCGCGGATTAACGGCAGACGAAAATATCGGATTACGACGAATGTTTACATGCAGCACGCTCCACCAGCGAGTATGTAAATCCCGTGTTACCGACTATACAGCACGGCGCAACCGCCGGCAATATTACGATCTCAATCTCGACGAGATCTTCCGGTTTTATAGCGCGTTACTCCCGTATCCACACGCGGAAGGAATATCGATTGCAATGGTGCATATAACAAGGAACATGAGAAATTCCGTGAACAATTACACTATATTTATATTGCTTAATAATTGGATTCAGATTTATCACTCTTTTAACGATCTTACACGAAGCTAGAGAAATCGAGAGAAATAAAAAATTCTGTAAATTTACATTTTCCTTAATAAAAATATCGTTTTTCGCGCATGTATATCTACGATAATTAAATAGAATCTGTCAGAGATAGAAAATAAATTGGAGTATTGCCGACACAGAAAGAATAGCAACCCCTGCAGAGAATCAAAGATATCTCCGGAATAATCGTTGCTTTTTAGAAAATCTCTAATGAGAGGTGGAAATTGAATAGCCCGTCGCGCCGAAACAAATCTAAATCGTCCATTTATACATATTTCACGAAGTCCATCGTCAGCGTTTCACGTTTTATTTGCCGACCACGTCCGGTGCTCTTAATTGAAGTATCGCATGTCAATCAATTAATAATGTCGTAATTTTCCATTTTCACCGTCGATTTATTCTCCGCGAATTTCTATGTGGCTACGGGTTTTTTCATCTATTGCTTAAAAAAATATTTCGCATTTTTAATCGTCATTTTATGAGTTTAGAAATGCACACTTTCTCGTTAAATGTAAGATTCTCTATTTAAAATGTTTTAATTAGAAAATATTAATTTAAGAATGGCGCATAATTAATACGAATTTAAACATAAACAATTATTTATTACTATATAACACACACACACACACACACACACACACACACACACTGGCGGATCCTTAAAGGGGGGGGGGGGGTTAACCGTTATAAAGAATTTCGCCTAATTATTTTCGTGCAACGAAATTATCTCATCATTTCCTATGTCTGACTTAATCTAAACTTAACTTCTTGAATGCGTAATGAGTATAATTTATAGTGTATCTTATACTTATATATATATATATATATATATATATTATATATATATATATATATAAAAAAGTATAAGATACACTGTAAATTATACTCATTACGCATTCAAGGAGTTAAGTTTAGATTAAGTCAGACATAGGACGAAATGATGAGATAATTTCGTTGCACGAAAATAATTAAGCGAAATTCTTTATATCTAAATAATATATACAATATGTATGTATAAGATACATTATAAATTATACTCATTACGCATTCAAGGAGTTAAGTATAGATTAAGTCAGACATAGGACGAAATGATGAGATAATTTCGTTGCATGAAAATAATTAGGCGAGAAATTCTTTATATCTATATAATATATATATATATATATATATGTATATATATATATATAATATGTATATATATATATATATAATATGTATATGTATATAAAATGTTATATATGTAGTAATAAATAATTATTACACACATATATAATTGCATATTTATTATTAATTTTAAATAATAAGCACTCTTCTGCCGAAATATCAAAAAATTTGGCATTTGAATTTTTCGAAGAATTATTTTAAATACATATAATAATATTTATTATTTTTGCAAAAGATTGTTATATTAATGTCTACGGTATATTATTGTATATTTCTAAATAAATATGAAGATTATTTTTATATCAGAAAAAATAGAGATCGAAAAGACAAGAATAACGATAAGGTTACTGATGGATCGTTTTGTTTACAAGTTTCTCTTTGCATATTATTTCAACGGTGGTTTCTTTTCATCGATATGTCACGTCACTGTCATGCAAGAAACTGCATTTGAAAAGATTGTCCATAATACATTTTTAACAACATTTTATTTTAGCAAAGTTTTGTTCTACATATAATTATACACACACAGTTCTACATTTATACGTCAGCGCAAGAAATAAATATATAGAAGCAAATACAAATTAAATTATTAGTTTACACCAAAAATTTCTTTTATAATTAATTCAGGATACTTATAAATTTAGGATATTTAAAATACTTACATTTCGAACGAATTTCCTTCAAGTTTTAATTAATTATTAATATTAAGTCATGTATGTATATAGTATCGCGCGCGCTATTAGAGTGAAGTTGCCGATGTTTGTAGCCGCGGCCATTACCGAAACGCCGCGCGTATCAGGCAGTTCGAGCTGCGTCCCGCTGTGATTAATTAGTAAGCATAATCGTTAGAAACGATTTCTAACCTTTGTATTGTAATATTTATCAATCGCATATCATAATTTCAACGTTAATATGTAGTCGTAATTGTTCGAAACACATATTTCGCGAAAAATTCGATGCAAAATCTCTTGCCAACATAACCCAACTTAATCTGTTGTCGCGCGCCCGAATGTGTTGCGATCCGTGGATATATCTATCGTTAATTCTAGCTTACATATTTATATTGTGTATGTTATAATGCGAAATAATAAGATTATTCTAATATATGTATGTATTTTATTTGTTCCAGGTAGCATTGCGATACACAGTGCGATTTACGCGTCGTTTCGGGAGTGCCGTAAAGTGTCGCGCGTCGGGAGTGCCGTGTAAAGTTTCGCGTGTCGGGAGTGCTGTATAAAGTATCGGGCGATCGTAATTATTTGTATTTTCGCGAGTGTCGTGAGTGCTACGAAGGACCAAGAGAGGAGGAGGAGGCTCGGGGAGGCATCGGGCGACAGCGGAGCAACTGTGAGGTATGCGAAATAAAAATATTTTTTCTAAATTGCATTGTTTATGAGATACTCGACACATATATGTATCTACATAATTTGAATATTTTGTTTTCAGATCAATGCGCTGTGTACTACAACTTCGCTATTGCTCGTATTGGTGAGTGAGAAATTGTTCATTTTATAACATTTTTATAGTAATGGGGGTGTATATACTATGTTGAAAATATTAAAATAGTAATATATTTTAAATGATATGTTATAATATCTTATCCGCGATTAATATTTTTTGACAAAAATCAGCTGATAATTGTCAAAAATATTAATCGAATTTAAAATATTATGTATAACATTTCTTTTTTAAAAAAGGCATGTTAAGTCGATTCTCGCGAGTATTGTTGCATCTTTTCCGCGATGCTAATTGACTGTTTTAATTCGCATTGTGCATTATATTCGTAGCATCGAGAGGCTGTCATTGCAAGGGTTAGTAGTTTAACAGTTTGTTCAAAATAAAATAAAATAAAATAATATGTTTGAAATAATATGTTATAATACTTTATCCACGATTAATATTTTTTGACAGAAATCAGCTGATAACTGTCAAAAATATTAATCGAGTTTAAAGTATTATAACATATTATTTAAAATTAATATTATTATTTTATTTAATTTTATTTTGAACAAACTGTTAAACTGCTAACCCTCGCGATGACAGCCTCTCGAATGCTACGAATATAACGCACAACGCAAATTTGACAGCCAATGAGCATCGCGGAAAAGCGACAACAATAAACTTTGATATATACGAGTATCGACTTTATATATCTTTTTTAAAAAAGGAAAAAACTTGTCTTTCATCAAAAATTCTCATATTTATGTCCCTAAAATTGTGGAGTAGAATAAAAATTTTTAATTTTCCCACATATCTACTTTATAAAATTGTGTATAAAAATATAAAAATAATATATGCGGAAAACTTAATATGAAATAATTTAATTTAAAATTTAAAATAACATAAGAAGAGAAGGAGAGATAGAGATATCCTGAATCATGTTTGTGGGAGAGGTATTTACCGTCGGAAAATATACGCAGAGACTTGTGATCTCGTCTGATAGAAGCGGGATGACTGGGTCCACACTTTTTATTCGTCCCGCGTCACAAACCATGTCGAGAGGGTTCTCGTCGCGTATTGCGGTCATCGCGATCACCGCAAAAAAATCTAAACAATAGCCTCGGCGTTCTCTAGAACGAGGAGGGCGGAAACAATGGTTACGGTCATGGAACACCTCGGTATTACACCCCGCAGCGATAAGCCGCCATAATCGCCCGTGTCCGTTTCGCGCGATATATGTATATATATAATGTATGTATATATACGCGTTTTTGCCTGTGCGCATTGAGCGTATATGTGCGTATATATAATATATTACATTTTATATAAAATATAAATGCCACGCGTGGTACCAGCCAGTCGCGCGCGTCGAAATAATACTTCGCGAGACACTGTAAATGTTCTCTGTTGAGATACGACCGACTGTTGCAGCACCCAAACGCGGCACACTTTTCAAGCTGCTCGCCTTTTTTTTGACAACGAGAATGAGAGAAAGAAAGAGAAAGAGAGGGAGAAAGCACGTTTTGTTCTCGTTTAGTTTTACGTCCGGATCGTTTTAATGCCTTGAAAAAGTTAGGAACTGCAGAGAGAAGATGTAGAGAGAGAATCCCTCAGGAGAAGAGAAGTTACTGGAGACGCGGGGATGGTGGTACATTCTTTCTTTTCGTCGGGAATGAGCGAGAAATGTTGAAAATGTGGCGAAGGACTATCAATGAATGAATCGTCGCGAAATAACACACAATGCCGTTACTACAAGCGGCGGAAAGCTCGCTTCTCTCTAAGACTCATTACGGTCAAGTGGTCGCCAAATATTTTAAGTTCGCTCTTCGGTCTTTGGAAAAAATGGGCGCTTAACGCAATGACGTTCAATTATTCCTTACGTAGGCAGAAATCTTCGCGTTCTTCTGCGTTTCCGTGTCGAGTTGAGCCGAGCCGACTTCTTTCTCAGCGCAGAATTTTCGTTGGGTCGAATATAGCGGGTTCCATTAGAGCGGATACTTTTAATACCGCCATTGAGATCTGTTTGCCAATGACAATGCGGACCGCGGTCTGGGAGCAACTGTGAAGAGGCGCTGGGATGTGTCGGTGAGGGATGGAACGGGGCCGCGGTTGCAGGAAGAGCTGCATAGAGGCAGGAGGAAGAGGGGATATGATGGAAAAGAGCGAGAAGGTGAATGGGGTAGCAGAGGCAGGGAGAAGGAGGAGGAAGGTTGGCTGCCGAGAGACGCGCCACAATGGGGAAAATTAATCGCTGAAATCTGGGTACAATGTAAAAGAGTCGCGAGGTTGGGGTTGACTGGGGGTTTATGAAAAAAGGTATGACTCCCTGGCGCAGCCATAAGTCAGCGATTTCCTCTGGTACATTGAGCCGGCGCCCGCGGCCGAGCGAGCGAGCGAACGCGGCCAACTATCTTGCGAGTTCTTATAACGGGGAGGCGGCTGCCGCTGCTGGTATAACCCGCAGGACGTGTCGCGTATGTCATATTTCGACCGACCGACCGACCGACCGACCAACCAACCGACCGATCTTGCTGGCGTTATCTCCGGGGACCGTTCTTCCGCTTGCGTTCAAAAAATTAGGGGAAACATTACCGGTTATCGGAGCGGGTTCGACTCCGCTCGGGAGGAAGAACTGATTCCGGCTCTCGCCGTGATTTCTCATCCTAGAACGGAACTCCGAGCTCCTCATCTTCCACCCCGCGTGCAGCATCCCTCTTACGTTTACGGATAAATGTCTCGAGGCCTTTTGAGCTCACGTTACGTATAATTAACTTCAAATACATAATCCGTGCATCATTTATGTCAGATAAAGATTATTATCATATTAATTGTTATTGTCTCTCTCTTTCTTTTTTAAAATATGTATTAATTGAAAAATAGGGATAGTGAGAAAACTGCATTAAAATTATTATATTGTAAGTGATAATGTATTATATGTACGTATATTTCATTTTTCTGTGCGATATTTCTGTGTATGTATACATGATCCATCAAGAGAAGAATACATCTTGCGGAATTATTAAAGGAAAACACGTTTTATGGATATAACGTAATTCGGTGCATTAAAAAATGCATCAGGTAAATGTAACGGCAGCAAATCGGAATCCTTTCGTTGCAGCTTGCGCGCCGTGCACTTTGAGAAGCTTTTTCCCCGGGAAGTTGTTAAATATTCACTTGACTGTGATAAACCTTAAGCTACCTTAAGAAGTCCTCCGGGGCCCATTACTTCTGCTTTACCGCGCCTCACAGAAACGAAAGTTCGTTGTTATTGGAAGCATGTAAGCTATCCGATACACTCGACCCCGCGGCTTCGTTGCAAGTAACTTCATTACAGTAATAGTTAAAAATTTTCAAGACCTGCCTCGTTACGAAACTTTTTGTTGGGAGAATTTAAGTAATCGCCACTATCCGCCTCTCTTTTTCTCTCTCTCTCTCTCTCTCTCTCTCTCTCTCTCTCTCTCTCTCTCTCTCTCTCTCTCTCTCTCTCTCTCTCTCTCTCTCTCTCTCTCTCTTTTGTAGCGCTTAAATATATTCTAATTTACACAGAAGCTACGCGATAATGCAATAATAAACAGATCAGTTATTCTCTGAAGAATACAAATGTGATGTAGTCTATAAAAAGGGGATATTTTACTTTCCTAAATACCCTCCTAAAGCACGTCCCTCTGTTCTTTCGCCGATTAATCACAAGTACAAGAAATAATTATTTGAGATCCGCTGATCCTCGTCCGGCAAGACAAAATCATCTTTTTTTTAGATCACAATATAAATTTCGGCTGCTTGTTTCGTCTCGATGCGAAACAAATCCTATCGAAACACGGAGAGCATTGTGTCAGACGTTAACCCGATTCCTCACGGTGTCGTAAAATCGTGAACGACACGCTCCGTTTCCAAAAAGAAAACTACTTTCGTTTTAGGATACGAGAACTATAATATTTTGTAACATCAAAACTGATCGCTAGCTCTAAATAAAAAGCTTAGGATCTCTAATCTGAACAACAGCCGAGAAAATTAAAAATTTCATGATTTTAGTTATTTTAGTTGTGTTCAATTTTATTGGACATATTAAATAGCATATTAATTTAATATCTTATTACGCATATTACCTTAAAAATATTAAAAACATTTATTATAAAGAAATGTGTGTGAATAGATGTGTAAAACTTTTTTATTAACTTATGTATCTCGGCTCTTGCTTTAAACTGAGAACATTCGAAAATTCGAGATTTAATTAATTAAAAGAGTATTTTATCTATTTAAATTTCTGAGATATTATAAAACATGGATTCTAAATTTAGAAATAGAATATTTCTTTGCGCGAATTTTTACGAAATTTAATATATCTTATATATATATACATATCTCAATATATATACGTAGATTCAATAATTAAGAAACTGCCATCTTCGGTACGGCAGTATAATCCGGCTTATTCCTTTCTTCCATCGTCTCAGGTCGACCCTGTTATCCGTGATTAACTCTCTGCATTGCCTCGACGCCATAGCTTCGCTATGTTTAATTAATAACTTCTCGATATTAATTAAACGAAGAATCTTGTGAACCATAATCATCTGAAATTGAAATATATCGTCGATTACATTTATACAGTAAAACAAATAAACAGAGAGATTGTAATACGCACCCAGCATAATTTCAGAGCAAATTCAGGAAGCATATGTTTACATTCTAGTCTCTCTGCAAGAGAGAAATAATTATTCGCAATTAAAAAGAAAAACTGGAAAATAATATATTGATTAACGTTATATTCGGTGTGTATAATATTTAAACTGTAATTATTGATACAAAAGCTTGTATTTTCTCCAACAAAATTTTTGAATCCGTGAATAACCAGATCATAAAATGTATTACAGTATTCTATAGTTTTGGATAAAAATACAAATTTTAAAAAATGCAGCAGTAATTTCTATCCTCATGTGATAATTACGATAATTTTCTTCGCATTAAGTTTTTTTTGTGGAATAGACGAAAATTATCTTCTATGCTAATATAATGACATACTTGTTTCCAAAAGTAACACGCGATAATTCTTTTATAATTGTTAAATTTTTCTGAATAGTTTATTTCCGGAGATATCTTTGACATTTATCTGACAACTGAGTAATCTGAAATAATGGCATTCAGTGCTCGAAGTATCATATATGTGACAATTATTAAAATAGAGTCAGCGTCATTTAACAAGATCGTCATTTATCGCCGTTTAACAGAATTATAATGATTCTTGCACATATGATCGACATATACATTCGTCAATATTAAAACGGGATTATCGCGAATGTTGCGAATGTAGCGAAATGATCGGAAGGACATAACTTCACGATCTTAGAGTGTATGTTATTAAAATGGAAAGATAAAAATATCCGGAGAAAACTAATTCTTTCGAAAATCGCGAAATATAAAAATTAATTAAAAATTTATTAAATCTATTATCCCTTATCGAAAGAAAAGATTATTTCGTCCGAGAGTTAATTTGCTATATTAATTTCCGGTGTATTGTCTTTGATCGAGCATTCAAGAAATGTAATACACCGTGTTGCATCGTGATATGCGCATACATTTAGGCACCTGTATGTGCATTAATGCGTCGATGCATACGTGCTTGTAATAAGCGGTGTATCGGTTTTTGCTGCTGACGTCGCTTCATAAATCAACTTGCGGCAAAAACTAGAGAGGCTGGTCAAGAAAGACCGCAAAACAGTATTCACGTTGCGACGTAACTCGCATCGATTCAACGTAATACGGGGTAAATAATGCATCGTCATCGACCAAGAAGTGCGGCCGATATCTATGACAATAACACAAATACGCGTCAACTGTCTTTTAATTGCTCCTGACGTAACGTTATACGCAATTATATTTCCTATTTCCTCCTCTCCTTTGTGCGCTTTTGATTATTCACTGGTGCATTATGTGTCACTGTCGAGTAAGCTTCTCTCGATATCGCACATGAATGTATCATCAAACGCAACGTCAAAATTCGACCAATATATGTCGTGCTTTTCAAATTTATCAAAGATATGTATATATAATACATATAAGCTATATATATTATAAAGAATAATTACAATGACAGAAGTAACAAATATGCGGTATGTACATAAATCGTTTGAAAATCTCGTATTCCCTTTCAGCCCATAAATCCTAAAATTTTCTCTTTATATCTTCTAACTTAAATAATGTGCTTATTAATTAATGTGCCATTATAGAGTGCTGTCGCACACTGATAATTTTACGCATCGTACTCTAAGCGAAAAAGTAACTGAAATGTTCTCTCCCTATTGCAATATTTACAGCAAAGTAACTCGATTGCTTTTAAAAGTTTCAAAAAAATACAAAATATACAATTAATATTCATATTTCATTTAAGTAGATATATACTTTAAATATAATCGTGATATGTACGTGTGTCAACGTTTGTTTGTTTTTTTTTTTTTTTTTTTTCAACAAAGCCATATATGCATTTTTAATGCTATTTGTTCTCCTCAATGATTTCTCTCGAAGATAAAATTAAAGAAGCTATCAACTGTTCTATATATTATTTATTCCGAGTTGTTGTTGCAAATACTGTTTTAATGTTTGAAGATTGACACGTTTATACATTTATAATTGTTATTGTCATAGAGTTTCCGTTTGAGTGGATATATTCGAGTTACAATATTTGTCAGCAGCGATGATAGAGTAATGTTTATCGATGACAAGCAAAATCGGAGACCCGCTGAAGAAGGACCGCTATCGCGTTGTCACTTGTCGCGGATAAACTTTTTCTCCCAAGGCGAGAATCGTAAAAGTAAAGTCAGGGGAAAGGAGATTTTCCCCTTGACTGGGTTATAATGAGAAAAGTAATTCCAATTTAAATAATATTCCGAACTGCCGGGGAAAATAATATCCGCGATTACGTTGAAACTCGCGGAGGAAGAAACTAATTCCGAAAGATAGCTCAGCTTAGTGATCTTCTCGGGAAACGTCGAAGAACAATCGATTGAACGTACCTAGTAGCTCTTTAGTATGACTATTGCGAAAAACACCTGTCACTAGCGCTTCAAAACTTTATTATTTGGTTGCATTTGAAGGGTTTTTTCCGATAACCATGATCTTCTCTTTCATAATTTAATTCATTTAATTAATATGTGTATTTTAATGCTTCAGCTGATTAAATAAAGTTTTTTTATCTTTTCATAAAATATTTTATGTATTATCAATAAAAAAAAAATATATATATATATATAAATTATTAGAAATATAAATACTACTTTTAATAATTTTAATGTAATCTTGACATTTATTGCGACATCAGATCGGTGTCAATTAAATTTGTCATTTAATCTAATTAAAAGTTAGAAATTATGTTTCGCTGAAAAACTTTTCGACCGAATTCCCCGCATTTTGTTTGCAGCTACGAATAGCTCTTCGCAAATCCGTAGCCCGTAAAGTTGCAGCTATCTTATTGCAACGGGACGCTTCTCGGAGCGTCGTGACGCACGTCGGCCCGCCGTTATAACAAGCCAATGGCGTATTATCAAGTCGCAAACTCTGAAAGTAAACATGCCCGTGCTCGCATCCGGCAGCACTTTCATACCTACTGGAAAATTTACCCTTGGAATTCCGCACTCTCCGACTCGTGATTAACTTATCACAATAGTGAGACTCGCGGACGTCGTATTACATTCCGCGCGCTCGATATCATTCCCCTCCCTCCAAATAATTAAGTAAATCGAAATTTATCGTGTGCTTCTTTGCGAATGCTCTGTATAAACATGCTATCGTGTGTCGAAACGTTTAATTACATTTTCGTCGATAAAATATCATTGCAATAGATATATTTCGAAGTATCAATAATTATCTGATATATTCTGTATTTTTCTAGCACGTATTTAGTTCTTTTTTAAATAAAAAATTATGTACTTTATTTTTTATAAGATTATAAAGTTTTATAAGATTATAAAAGTTTTTTAGATTAGTTTTACAAGAAGTCTTATAAGAGATTATTAAGTTTAATATTTCTTATTTCAGGTTTAATCTTTTTTTATTTGAAGTTTTTTTTTTTATTTTTGGGTGATAAGGTGTTTAATATAAAAAAAAAGTTATTTATTTTCTTGATTATTGTATTAAAATTGTATACTTCTATTTAATTAATTTAAATATAGAAAAAGTATAAAACTTATTTTCTATATTTCTACTATTATATAATTAAAGGAAAGATAGAAGAAGAGATTGATATCACTCTATTAAATATTATTGGTCATGGTCATGTTCAAATAAAGAGCAAATATCGATAAAAGTTTATAATATTCGAAATGGTATTAGAACGTTTTCGCACATACACATGTAAAATAAGCAATATTGCAGAAAATTCTATATCCGATTGAAAAAAAATTGTGTCGAGATCGACGAGAACTTAATAGAAGGAAATGAAAAAATATGTTTTATGTTTATCAAATAAGTCACGTTAAACGTGCGTGAGAAAGTCCTAGATTTTTATTCAAGTAAAGAACGGATATTCAAGAGAGAAAGAGAGTGAGAGAAGACCGCTCGCCCCGATTCTCTTGCAAAAATTGAATGTTCCGGCAGAACCAATAGCGCCTGATCTGCATCTTTGCAAAATGAATATCGGAAACTACTATATATGTGTGCATGTCGAGGAGCGCGCATATGCTCGCGGAATATCAACCAACCGATTAAATCGATTTTATCATACGTTTTCATAAGCAAATATCGAGAAACCTGTCAGTCTTTATTAACTATAGCAAACTCAATCATCTCTACAGAAAACAAACATTGAGTAATTGCCTAAGACAAAATCTTTTCTTCTAAAAAACGCGGGCATTTCTTTCGAGGGAAAAAAATATTGCTAAAATTATACATCTTGATCATATTATTGAGCATTTTTAAAAATAGTCGTACACCTGCGGCTATTTTTCGGCAAGATACCAATCATGGCGTTCAATTTTCTCACGAAATCGCGACCAACGTGGTAAAATGGAAATGAAAATATCCGTCGCGACCCTTTTTTGGGGGGTAAAAGCAAGCCGCCGGGACAGGGAAACGACACGTCTCTGGTTGGAGAAAAGGAAATTAAATAGATAACATTTGCCATAGAACGAGAAAGTGACCTAATCGGCTCACGACCGTGCAAGACAATTTCATCCGCTGCTAACGGTCGACGATACATTTGAAGTTTACTCGTTGACTCCTATCCGAGGGTGGGAAAAGCGCGACGTATATCCTGCTTGATATCTTGTTCCTCTCGCATGTTTGTACAAGCTCTCAGGGACGCGAGTTTAACGCGGTCGTCGCCGACGCGAAAGATAAACGCGATCTTCTGCGTTTCGTAACGATGGTCCGACGTAAAAACAGAGAAACAAAGAGAGAGCGAGAGAGAGAAGCGGAAAGAGCGAGAAATTTATTGTGCTGCAGGAAAAATATTCCTAAGTACAAAAAGCAGGTTGCAATGTTATAGATGAACGAAGGATTTAAATTAACAATTTAACGAAATGTAAATAAAATAGACAAGATGTCTCGTATTTCTCGCTTTTTCCTTTTTTACGGAATTTTTAAATAATTAAATCAACTTTTTTTTAACAAAAACAAATAATTTGCATTCAATTTTCATTATGATACTTAATTTGTTAATAATACATTTTTAAACAGGTTTGATATATTCCAGAATTCCTATTCGAAAGAATTTTTTGTTTGAAAAAAAATAAACTCGTCGCATTGCTGAGATGAAGAATTTTCCGTAAAAAATAGGAGAAATTTAAATGCAGGTACATGCAAATAGAAAATAAAAATCGTCAATGTGCGATTCACGCTGAAATAATATGTCATCGTTAACGCTCGCACTAATTTTTTACGTAACAATAAGAATTTTATAGCGATATAATGTGCGAATGAGAAACACGTTTTCTCCGCACGAGAAGGTGCTGGTTTTATTATAGTGATACATTTTTATTGACTCAACCCCGATGCAATCAATTAATGTTATCAGCAAGTTTTTTTATATTAAAACTTGACATAATTTTATGTGAAAAATTTTCATCAATTCTTAATTAATTTTCTAAATATATACATAGTAAGAATTTTATTAGTATCAATAACTCTTGTAATCTGCTAAGACTAAAAGTTTCGTGAATTTATCGTCACTTATTTGCCTAATTTAATTATTCGATAAAGTTTATGACTTTGAAAATTTGAAGTGTAACATTATGCAAGATGTACGTCGATTTTCATTCGCAGAAATGGGGTACCACAGTAATACGGCAATTCTATTCTCAACTAAAACTCGTGTCGACGAAAAGAGAAAAACGTATATTTCCAGAGAACGCGTACAGATATAGTAATAGTTATACGAAGACCATAAAACCGCGTACGGTTATATTCGGCACTGCCACGAAAACTTGTGAAAAGGCTGATTGTAATATTACAATCCGGCTGTTTTTGTATGATACTTCGATCACGACAATGCGCCGGGAAGTAAAAATGAACCTTTTGTAGGCACTTTTTTTTATGGTGGTACTACAAAGATATAAGAAAAAAAGATATAGAATTAAAGAGAGAAAAAATTCAACTTTAATACTTTTATTCGAATATGTCGACATAATAAGAATGTGCATTTAAATTTAAAAATGCTCAATTAAATAAGGAATCATTATAGTTTTAAGAATTAAAATTATTTAAATATTAACAAAAATACGGCATTCTTTTTTCGAAATATAAATGACACACTGAAAATAATATATCATTGCTTATATATAAAAAAACAATATCGTAAAACAATATCGTGAAACTATTTTTATGTCTCTACCGCGATAGTTCTGATTTTCCATATTACTTGACGTTTTACTATTTATTTTTATGCTAACAATATATTATTATTGTTTACATATCGATAAGTAAAGCAATTTATATTTTTATACTCATAATCTTTTAGAGAGAAATTTTATTTTTATTAAAATTTTTTTTATTTTAATTCAAATTATTTAATGAAAGAGCATAAGCACATAAATGCACTGCAACTTTGTTTCTCGCAGAAAGTATCGGATATTTAACGCGCATTCGCGTTAAACTGTTTAGGTCGGAATTACAAGGATGTATCTCGAGAAAGTAATCGATAAGGAAGTTTAAAGTGTCTTCGCTTTTAATTTTACAAATTTGAAATATTTTTCAAGTATCTTCGATATTTCGGAAATGTCTTGATTTGTCGTCGTAAAACTTTAGACGTAGACTAGGCTCGTAAACTGACGCGCACAGTGAATATTTTAAGAAGTTTGACAAATAAAATTATTCATAAAATGTATTGCACGGCGTCAGTTTGGATACTCAAAGCTTTGACGAAATGCAATCTTGACGCATCACCGTGTCTCAAGATTCATTCTTGTTCATAATTAATCAAATCTTAATACGAACTGATACGTTACAGATATTAATTTCTCATTGAAAGACGCCTTCATTTATAAAAGACTTTTAAATATAAATTGTTTCCTCTCTATTTTTTACTTGTATGAATTTACCAAAATTCACGATTAATTACCATCAGCGATCTCTCTCTTCGTATGAGAAATAATTAAACGAAAAACTGAAAGAAAAATGAAACTAAAGACAGTTTAAAACTTGGTGCTGAACGAATTTGGGATTTATAGTAGTTAAAGGTGATGTCACAATTTTTTACCACATTTTACGAAACGTGGAACTACCTTAAAGCCGGAGATTGCGAAGGAGGTGCGAGACACTGAAGAAGAAAGAAAGGTAAGTGAGTGTTGCGGAAGGAGTCAATAAGCAGATTTATTTATCACACGCGCGCGTTGAGACAACCCTCGAGATCCCTCGAGAAGGATATACGTTGTCGACGTGGTGGCGTATCAAGTCGTCTGTTTTCGTCTTCGTGTAAAAGTTTAGGAAGAACCTTTTAAAGGATGACCGAAAGGAACCGTTGTAATAATTCGAAGAAAATGAATACGAGAGATGTAAGAAGTACAGTGTATACTCGAAGTTGTATATGTATATGACAGATCATTTTCTTGGGCTACCTAAATATCATCAAATAAATATCAAGTAGGATTCTACTCTATTATTCCGCCGAAATAAGGATTGTATCCCGAAGCGCTTCGGCTCGACGAGTCACACGTGGGATTCAAAATATTAAATAAAGAAAGATCCGTGCGTCGGACGATTTTGCACGGATTCCAGAGAAAATAAAAATAACTCAAACTAAAGTATACACTCGCATACTTGAAGACGAATAGTATATATTTTACATGAATGTAGTTTTGTTTATCGCTTCTTTCTCGAAATGGAAATTCACTCCTCTTGTAAATAAGTAAATACGAGAATTTGATACGCAATATATGTATATATATATATATATATATATATATATATATAAAATTTCAGTATGAAAAAACATATACGAATTGATTCATATAAGGATTTCTGGTAACATGCGATACGATATGAAACGTGCACATATTTGTTCGTTCGTCTTTCATGCCGGAAATCGTTCGTCCAAATTGCCACATCTATAGTGTGGCTTGGTCAGAAAGTCTTAAATAAATAAATATCCGAGTACGAGAAACGCACGCAACGATATAGAACTACATATGTCAAGAAACGACTCGTGTGCACTCATATTTCTCTACATGGGCTGCATTTATTGATCGCATTTAATTTTCACGATAAGTTAGCTAACAGCTATATTTGGAAAAAATATGAATAGATTATTTTCACATGAAAATTTACAACATTTAATTGACAATAACATATCAATTTTTGATATACCTATGACATATCATCTTTTCTATTTTTATAGATATGTCGTGAAATTTTTTTTTGTTTTGTACCATCAAAATTTGTTAAATAAATCGTAATTTGTCAAATAAATATTTTTAGAAATATTTATTTCTTAATTTCTATAAATATTCTTTTCTGTTAAACCAATTTCCCGCGAATGTTGAAAATGTCAATTTTCATAGATAGGCGACGTACATAATTCGTCGATCGAGTCTTGAGGAGGGTGGCGAAATTTTATTCAACCGATTTCATCAAAAATAGGAAAACGGTAAAGGGTTCTTTACTTTTTACACTACATACACGAATATATCGTACCGACATCGTACGACATATCCACGTCCCTGAGCGCTCCGAGATGGTACGTATTGTATTGTATTTGTATCTCGGATCGCGCGCTACAGTCATCGACCCGGAGCATGCTGTGTATAAGATGCATTTCGAACCACGCGGGAGTGCTATAGTCATCGCCTTAGAACCTACAGTTTATGGTGAATTCCGAATCGCACGGGAATTATGATATACATATCATTATGAAAACTTCATGAAAAGATATCGGCAAACTCGGCTTGAAGCTACTTCCTTTATCAGGCTATAGTCACCAGAAAAGACTTGTTTTTTTTTCTTTATTGTTGTTACGTTATATAATTTTAATATTTTATATAAATTTCTGTATCTAAAAGATACGTATACTTAATCTATCTGAATTTTTATTATATGCGAATCTCACACAATGCGAAGAATGTTTTACATTTAAATAATTCGATCCAAAGAAATCATGTTTCAATGTTCGTTCGGGAAAAGAGGCGCGAATGATAGAATTTACGAATCCCAAAACACATGTTTTCCTATTCACTCTCATAAAGTACGAATTGCACGCGCGAGTCGACTGTTACTTCGAAGCATCCTGTATATTCCGTGAATTAGGATACATCTTACACCTTCAGGGAAAATCCCAGCGGAACGCCGCGCCGGAAGGGTGGACGCGAGGGCCTGCGATTCGTGTCCCTCTCTCTGCGTGCACGTATGTATCCCTGTATATGCCTTTTTGTGTGCGCACGTGTTGCGTGCATCTGTGTGCGTTTTCCCATCGTGTTCGACGTAAAGGTATACTAGGGCGGTGGCTTATCTTTACGAGCTCTCCTAGAGGAGAGACCAAAGTGGAGTGAGCCATATCCTCCATCCACCTCCGTCCTTACGACGCGGCGTTGACGTTTTCCCGTTGTCTCTCTACCCAGCAGGCGACTCGATCCACCGTGGTTACCCGCGACGAATTATCGCGATCTAGTGCGATTTCGTCGAATCATTCAATGCTGCTTCGATAACAGATTCTTACTCTTTGATCAAATAATTTTGCGGACTAGACAGATGAGAGGGATGAGGGATGAGGGTGAAATACCTTTTCTGTTCTTTTAAAAGCTACGGGTGCGTCCGACTTTC
The DNA here is from genome assembly GCF_030444845.1 of Prenolepis imparis. NCBI lineage: Eukaryota > Metazoa > Arthropoda > Insecta > Hymenoptera > Formicidae > Prenolepis > Prenolepis imparis. The sequence continues at coordinate 13,922,535 of NW_028141162.1, read as the reverse complement.
GCGTATCGGAAGGAGGACTCGATTTCGATTTACGACGCGATGCGTGAAGTAGGGTAAAATGATTTTCTCGTTGCAATAGATAGTTGACATATCTAGGTATATTTTTTTTCACCGCCTGTGTTAGATTCTCTTTCTAAATGATATATTATATTTTTTTAATAATTAATTCGAAACGTATTTTGGTCTAAGATGGATTAATTATCCAGCGTGACATAAACCATCACACCCCACGTTGTTCTAAAAAATATAATACAATTTTTTAAAGAGTATAGCCAATTTCTTAAAAATAATGCGATAATTAAATGATTAATTTAATGTGATCATATGATGTAATGAAAATTCTTTCGTATGCTAAACCAGTACAATCACGTAAATTAAAAAATCTTTAGCTCTGTGCGCTTCAACATAATAAATATTTATCCAAAACTTTTCATGTAATATTATAAAATAGCTTCAAACATTATTTTTTTTAATTACTGTAGTAATACTTTAAATTTTAAATTAAGTATTTGGTCGTTGAATTATATACATATATAAATAGAGATTTAACTTATTTGATTACTTTTCGTCCGAAAATGAAATTATAGTTTTCTCGTCCGTTTTCTTTTGTGGGTCTCTTCCCATTCTCTGTTTATTATCTCGGTACATTGAACCTTCGCACCGACCATAGCGTAAATCACAGAGCTATTCTTAACGGGCGATATCTTCGCTCAGGATCCTTACTTCTGGAAACGCTAAAACGATAAACGGATCACTTTCATACCGCGTTTCTTCCGGCATCGAAAATTCATTGTCGCGCGCGGTTTCTGTTAAAAATTTCATGCAACAGCGATATGTCGACTACATAAAGTCGACTCGAATCGTTTCCCGAATCCTCTCTTCGATGCTCGAATGTACATGTGCTTGTGTATCGGCACGATTCCCGCTTAAACCGGCCACTCACGCGCTCAGCATTTCGGCAAAATTCACCTGCTTTTCGAAACTTTTTGGCGAATTCTCGACACGGGATTTCGAATTTCGCTCAATATCAAAATAAATAGTTAATACGTAGTTTCGAGATATTAACAATAAAATAGCGTCAAACGTTCTCTTGAGAAATGAAATTTCTGCATATGTGTGTTGTTTATTACTGTAAAATAAATTGATAATGTAAGAGAATTAATATAAAAGGATAGATGAAATAATAATGTTAATAAATTCGAGAAATTCCCCAAAAATATATTATGACAATTTATATCATTTATTCAACTTCTTTCAAGAACGATCACAAAATGATTATTTAAAAATTTTTTTAAACTGTTTAAATCTTGTTCCTTACACTTACGAAACTTGTCAAGTTATATCATCTTATTACATTTACATTATCGCGAGCCTAAAAAGCATATCTCTGCGAAATAAAAATGCGATGAAATTGCATAATACAAAGAGGTGAAACTAATTTTAGATTATAAAATTTACAAATAAATAAAATAAAATTAATATTGCAAATAATAAAAATCCTGCAGAATAAAAGAGACGTCCGTCTTGAGATAATCGACCTAGCAGTCGCGGGAAATAAGATGGAACAATATATTTCGAACAAGATGGAACTGGGATGCATTAGGATGCACGGCGAAACGCTGCCTCCAAAACAGCATAAAAATGGCGCAAATAAAACTAGGTTTCAAAAAAGGTGCTCGGTTCAGCGTTTCCACCTGGAATTATCCGCGAGACGTCGCGCTTCGAAATACGTTCCATTACCCAATGGGGCAGAATAGAACGCGAAGGAGGTGAAAATATTGTCGCGACGCGAGATAGCACGGGGACATAAATACCATTTCGAATTGTCTGCCTGCGAGATGATGGCCTGCGCAAGTCCACCCGTGGTGCAAGCTTTGAATATTAAGCCGCGATATTAAAGCGAAGCAATCGCGACGTGATGGGCAGCTTGTATTCAGTAATGAAACAATAGCGAGCATATGTGACTCTCTGTCGTCACGACGAAGACGAAAGTTTAGCAAATTCGCGATGGTCTAATCTTTGTCTCTTTTCGTTCCACTATCAGGCGTTCTCAATTTCGCAAAATTTCTGCAAAGCGTGTATCGTGTGTGTGTGTGTGTGATCACGTCCTTAAAATATTCATGAGATAATGAAACTTCAAAGAATATCCTAATTATAGATAATGATATAAAAATAAGTTTAAGTTTATTACGATTCAACTGATATTTTATGAAAACTCGATTATAGGACGTTCTTTTTTTTTTATAAAAGAACTAAAAAGTATTTACGATTTTTTTGTTTTTACATGTGAGATATTTTAAATGCTCCGAAGATCCGATTGCATCTACATTTTTATGTGATAATTTTATTATTAGAGGTGAATTTAGATGCTCGTCTAGAATACATTTACTAAACGTGTCGCAATTTATGAGAAACACCTAGTATACACGAGTATACATATGTAAGTCGTATATAGGTCACCTATCAACAGGTCTTGTGTGATCGAAGTGCTTTTAATAATTCCGGTTTTTCCCGCGCAACATAATACTATAAAAACTTTACGTAGTAATGTGAAAATGTGCATTGCTCTATCTAATTGATTTATATATATATAAATCTAATTAACTTAATAATAAATCGTAAATCGACAAACGGCTAGCGCGGATTTTTTTTCCAAATATTTATAACATTGTTCAAGATATTTATAACACACATGTAAAAGCACGATTTGGAATGCCTTGCAAAAATTCAAAATCCTGAAAGATATTAATATTGGAAATATATTTTATATTTTATTTTAGGAAATTTGAAATACATACATCAAAATAATAACTATTAAAATTACATTTAGGATTATACGTATGTCTCTTTTCACAATAACTTCTCGTATTGTTTACTCAAATATTTTTTCTAATTATATGATAATACTTGAATATTTTGTTAAGTAATTTCTAATATATCTCTCTGTAGAAGAAAGAATAATATATACAAGTAAATAGAAAACAGTTAAAATGGGAAATAATTACAGATTCTTAAATAACTTTAATAGCTCCGATTTAAAGCGAATTAATCAATATTCAATGCATTCAACATTTCATTAAAAATGTTGTTCACGTCATATAGTTTTGCCAGGTTGTATAAGTTAAAACTTATACGAAGTAATTTAATTATCGACCCCAAGTGCGGCAACTTGTACGATCGTAATCATCAGATTCCAAACATCTAGAAATGCGTCGAATGCGCGAAGTGTTATATAGCTCCACGACTTCGTCGTTCGCTTCTCATCTCCAAAATATATATCAGCCGCTTATCGTTTCGCGTCCGACGACGTAACTGTAATAATTTCTTTTTTCCAAGATAAATAGCGAAAGGTCCGATAGGCGTGGCCCGACCTCTCGAAACGGGATATCAGTTATCGGGCGTTATCAGCTCCGTGGAGATTGATAGCAACCATCAGGCTTTTATAATAATTGCTTGATCACCGGACGTATATTAGACCCGTAATTGTTTACCGTAATTTGGCGGCTAAATATAAAGTGTGTGCGTCGCGATGCTCAAGTTTCGGGGCGGAGGGCGATGTCGATTAATATGATTGCAGCTCACCGGGGGACCTGTCCCAGATTAATTAGGAGCACACGTGTACTCGTGATGCGGCAGTGCCTAATGCGGGAGTTAAGCTCGCAGAGGCTTTTTCGCTACAGGCCTGTTGGCAGGAAGCTTCACAGTCAGCGATAAACTGTCTCTTTAAGATCAAGTGTCCTAAAACTTTTTACATCTTCTCTCGACTTTGATAGTGTTCGCGTCTTTATCGAGCGATACTTTAAACGCAGTTAAAACGTATTAAACACTGATCATTTTAAATTGATGCGCTGTAAACCTTATACGGTATCTCAATAACTACCGAGTGTGTCGTTGGGAATATCATTTGCTTTCACCGAGATCGTTATGTGATAATTGTCCATCATCGAAGTATTAAATAAAGCGTTACGTTAGTGCAATGTGACGTGTATCGTGTAACGAATATGGAGATGGAGTTGAACGATTTGAAATTATTCGTCAAATTACGTGTCATTTTATCTTAATACGCTTTACACGGTTACATTTTACAGTAATAAAGCTACCATACGCACTTCAATTTCTCACTTAATCTTCTTTGTTGGAAATTAAATCAGGAGTTTCGTAATATGAAACATTCCTTATAAAGACGTTCTATTTCGGTCGAAATTACTTAGAGATAAATTAAATTCAATTCAATTAAATTAAGTAAAGAGATTGCGAGTGCGCATATGTTCTCGCAGTGAATTATAACTGTAAGTTTCAAACCATCGCCATTATATATATTTAATTACATATATAAATAAAGATTTTAAAGGCAGTCTAAAAAATATACATTCTTTATTTGTTATAGTCTCTATTAATAAATTGAACTTAATTTGCCAAGAGCTTTTTTCATATTTTTTGAGCCTATTTCAGATTAAACAAAAATTGACTTTGAATTACCTGTGAAGAGAAAGGCTTATCCTCTCTCTCGTGAAAAAAAAATGTTACTTCTGCCAAATAACTCTCCGGTTATCACAATCCTTTACTGTCCCATCGCGACATTTGTCCGTCACACCATGTCACAGATCACTGCAGTATCCGTTATGTAACGTGTAATCATGTCGAGCAATCGATATTGTATAATATAATCCTATTTACCTCGTTAGGTATAGGCGAAACGTTAATTCCTCGCTCCCCTTCGTCCCCCTCGCGATTCTCCTATTCCCCGTTTCAAATCCTTCGCTCATCTGTCGGACACGTGACTGCCACGTACATCGTCGCTCTATAATGAATTCACCACGATTGCAGCACGGTAAATTAGACTCGGAATGAACGCGCGACTTTCTTGCGTAACGTCGCGCGGCCCAGGGGCTCGTGTACGTGTCCCGGTGTGCCCCATGAGAAAACGATGGACGTGGGGGTTGGTGTGGGTGGCGCGTTCGAACGGCCGGAGAATTCCCTGGCATCTCGCGTTTTAATGAGGTGAGACGCGCCGAGAGGCCAGAGCACCGGAGGAGGTATTATTCGGGCAGGAGATTTAAAGTTTAGCCGACTAGCTCTGTTCTCGGACCCTCGCCCCTCTGTGACTGAGGGATGTCGCGCGTAAATAATATGCTAATCCGTACTGTCCTTCCGTTCCCCGCCCTTCGCTCCCGGATTCTTTTTCTCCCGCTCTGTTCGTGTCTGTCTTCCCTTCCTTTTGCTTCTTTTCGACGTTTTTTTCTCTCTCTTCCCTTCTCATCCTCTGGATTCTCTTGAACTTCTCTCTAATCTCGCGAAAGGCTAATGCATGTTATTCAGGCTGGAAGACAGAAGGAACTCGATATCGACTTTGAATTTGTTCCCCTTTAGCTTCGTCTTCTTTTCGTTTCTACGCGCACCTATATGGTTCGAATTCTAATAACAACATGATCTTTTGATTTTTAAGGCTCAGCTTTATGATACGATAAGTGATATTAAGAAATGAAACTCTTTCTGAGGAGTCTTTGACTGACGAAAATATTTTGTAATATATAACATACATACATACATACGTACATACATACATAAATATATACATACACACATACATATATAATATATATATTTAAAAATTTTTGTTAATATACTATAATATATATAACGTACATGTTTTTTAAATTGCATCGACAGAAAGAAATAAATCAAATATTTATTTTGTTGTATTTAATTTGTTGTGTACATTATAATAAATTGTATGGTATGGTATCTTATGATGTATATATACACGCACACACACATAATTCTGTATTTTTTTGTTTTTATATACGCATGTACATACATATTTAAATATTTATTGGCATTGGACATCAGCACTTAGTTTGCTCATGTTTATTTAACGGTACGTCAATATTGATGGTGACTAAGTTCGCAAATGCATAGGTTTGGCTATATTAGGCCATGTCTGGCTACTACCGTTAGAATCTAGTATTGATGACATATATATGTGAACAAATTTGCAATATTCAAAGTTACTGACTAGCAATATTTATGAAACGTGTAATTACCTATAAAATTATATATAATAACGCGTCTCACTTGATTTAAAGAGCTTATTTATTTGTTTATACCACTATACAAATCGCGTAAATTAGATATTAAACATTAGATATTTAGATATTAGACATGGGTGTCGTAAAATAGTAAATATTACAAATATATATTACAGTAATGTATGCATAAGTAATATTCTCAGATTAAACATTTTAACCCATTTCGAATTCTCGCAATGTAGTTCATTAATTGAAAATCTATTTTAGATTGATTTATTTAATTTCTAGCAATTAATGCATTATTTTAATTATATCTAGCTCGTACAACAGATTTATAATTCCATAATGAAGAGCAAATATGTCGAAACAAAATCGATAACGATCCTTTTGCATTAGTCGATTCATATGAACGACAACGTGATAATTTATCGATTAGAGAGTAAAATGCGAGCGGGGAAGTATCTTTTGTACATGACGCGTCCGTGAATGTTTTAACGCTCGCGCAGCAATCTTTTCGCGCGAAAAAGTGCAGGGGCGTGTATTCGCGGCGGTCTTTTTGCGTCTATCCGGCGACGACTCGCTAACTTTTCCCGCGGAAAAATTCTTAAAGGTCTCTGAATGCATACGTTTAGATGTATGCGCATGTTCGTATGTGTACATATATATATATATATATATATATATATATATATATATATACAGAGTGACCCAGATTCACTGCATTTCCTTTCGTCTACAAATTCTTCGATCAATTCGGTATCGATTTTTTTAAATATAGAATTTAAAGTAAAGTGTTTTTCACGAATTTTTTATAAATCTATTCTTCAATTTATTTTAGTATAAAAATTTAATTCTTTCTTAATACGGTTTTATTGTTGTGCTTATTACAATGTTGCCAAGAGAAATGCCATTCAGTGAGATTATCGTTAAAGAATTTTTTTCTGAGTTAATTAACCGATCTGAATTCTGAAAGAAGGTGCAGTGTACTTCAGACACCCTATACATCAGAGAAAAATTACGAGTCCACCAGAAGATTTATCGAATATTGCCGCGGGCCGTAAGAAAAGTTTCGATATGAACGACCGTTAACACGAAACTTTGCGGAAGTATAATTTTTACGTACTCAGAATCAAAGAAAGTATATACGACTGAATATCGAGCAACCCGATATCTTGTAGACTTGTAGACTTTGTTACTAGTACTGGATGTCTCGTTAATACAAAATCGGAAAAATTGAAAAATAAAAATAATATGAATGTACAAAAATTGCGCGTCAAGTAGAAAAGTGTCTAATATGGTCAGACAAATCGTACGAACGATAGAAGTTTAATAAATCTTCATTAATTTATTAAGATTACCGTATGTCTCTTTTAGTACTTTACTATGATATTGATTTAGAGATATTATCTTAAATATATAAAATTTTTTTCATTTATATTTTATTTGTTATCTTATACGAATTATGATATACATATAATCTACGCGACAGATGAGAGAGTTGAGTAATGTATGAGGGAGTTAAATCACTGACATACACGTTTCTCCCGAGAGAGGGTGTCATCTGCATTTACTTCTATTTGCAAGAAGACAAGCCTGCGAAGGGACGTAAGAGCGGGATTGAGCAGTCAAGGGAAGGAAGTCTCGTCGCGGATTGAAAGCAACTCGGGCTGCAGTATATTCTTATGTAGGCCTACCCCCCGTGTAGAGTTTCGGCGGTTCTTCGAGAAAATTTACGAGCACCGAGCTGATGGGGTTTCTGTGCTCGCCCGAACCCGCCACCTAATATCTTTACAAGGACTCAGCCGTTTCCCCCCTATCGTACGGAATGTCTCTGTCGAGCACATCGCAAGCATGTCCGCGTAATGGAGCGATCTCCCTCGTCATTTTGCTCTATCATTGCTCGCCGCTCTGTATGTTTGCAACACACGGATAATATGATTGTCATTCTCAAGTCATGGGATGAAGAACACGCGCGCACAGTGTCTCTGTGTCTAGCTTTTAACAAAAAGACATACGATTTTTATATTACTGGAATAAAAGGCTGCTCTTTGACGATAAGCTTATATAAACTGAAAACTTTTATCGTTTAATGTTATTACATAAAAAAATATCTTAATTAAAATTTAATTCTCAAGTTTAAGTATGTTTGAGAAAAAGAGTTATATATGTGTATAACAATATGTTTTAATTATTTTAACATTAAAAAAAATTGTAGTGCATATATGTATCCATTCTATGTACTATATATATTTTATTTCCACAAGACTTCTTTTAATTAAAAACTGAGTACAGTGATATGATCATTATATCGTCATTAATTTATAATTAAATTAATTTTTCTCTTTCTCTTTATGAAAATGAATATTGCGGTTAGTTAACTATGCTTAAACGGTGTAATCTAAGGTTTATTCATTAATCCTTTTAGTTATATCAGTAGTACATCAGTAGCGCAACGCGCTCTTCCGCTCCATTACACATTTAATTATCGTACGTGAAAGTACATATATTTGTATTAGTAACAGATGAATCTATAATTGTGATAAAATCAATTCACATTGTGCAAAATGCAGCGAACATATTCGTTAGGCGATTAAAAAACACCATTAGCGTGGAAAGAGCTGAAAATAAAAAGAAAAGTTGTTGGCTTTCTCTTATATCTTCATCTTCCTTCGTCGCTTAACATTGTCTTCTTTGTGTCTCAAAAGTAAACAACTCTTCTGCGCTTTTTCCTCTCCACCTCCACTTTCACGAACTTTGCTTCAGCTTTATCATTTTCCTCTCGATCTCTGCTCGTGTAATTTTCCTGATTTCCCTTCTACTTTCCGCCGCTGTGTCGCTCTTACAGTATCCCGTAGCATGTCGCTCTCTTTCTCTCATTACATATCCATGGCTCTTTTGTTATCCTTTGTAGAAACACCTGCATACATATATGTATGCGCCGGTTTATTCGCGCTACTCATTTTTCTCGCTTTATCCCCTTATCGTTCTTCCCACTGTCCTCTCTTGTGAATATGATATTTCTTAATTCCTATCTGCTTTTTCGCCGCGCGCCTTCGCTTTGTTATATCGTTATTTTCTTCTCTTATTTCGTCAAATCTTATTCTGGTCTCACATCTAACACCGTTGTCACCCCTCTCTCCTTCTCTCTATCACATTTGTGCCTCTCTCAATTTAATTCTCATTATCTTTCTTTTTTATTTTCTGTTCCTCTCTTCTTTGGAGCTCTTCTTCCTCGTTTTGTTCTACCGCTTTATTGCATCTCGTCTCCGTGCTTTATTCTCCGTTATCATTTTTTTGACAGCTTTTTTTCTCTTTGTCTTCTCTCTCTTTCTCTCTCACGCGGTCTTCATTGTACCTTCTCAACACTCCTTCAATCTCCTCAATATACACTGCCGAGATGGATTTTCATTCCCTACATGTCATACCTGCGATGGGCTTAGGACTTAAAGGCTTTAAATCAAGTATATATATATATATATATAATGGTTCTCTCAAAAGATTTATTAAAAAATTAAAAATTATTAAATATATCGTGTGCAAAAAAATGTATTAAAAAGATTAAAAATTTAGCATATGCATATTTTATTCGAATTTAACAAACTAATTAGATAATTAAAATAAAACGAGCATATATAATTTTATATTTAAATTTGTCATACATTATGTACATGTGCAAATTTAATTCTGTAAAGAGAGAAATTAGTGCTCAAATCCTCCCAATGATTAAGTCCAATCATCCGCAATAATGATACGTGTGGTTTATTAGCAGTAGATAACCATCGCCATGCCTACTTTTTACTTTTTTTCGCCCTAATTCCTCGCGGATGTCGTGGAAACGGCCATTGTCCAGAGGAGAAAAAGCTCCCCCGCGCGCATTTAATTCATTTTGCCGATTTCGTATTGTTCCGCGGCTCATTTTTCATCCAGCGCGCGAATCCATTCCGCGGTTTCCTTTTCGTTTTTAGTAACCGAACTGCCGCAAACTCGTGCCGTCGCGAATTGCAAAAAGTCGTCCGTGCACTTCACCCACGAAAATGTTCCTCTCCTTGATGACCATATTTTCGGAATAAGTAATCAACATACTCTTGGAATAATTATATAATTTTGAATGAAAACTAAAATGTCAAATTCCACAGAGATGAAAGTGGAATAAACATTTATTTCAGATAATATTCTCAAAAGAAAATATTTTAAAATAAAGAAATATGTATATATATTTAATGCAAAGTTGGATATGAATTTAATTTAATTTTAATTTAATATTTAATTAATGAAATGTAATTTATTTTTGAAAACATTAGTCGAGAGAATATCAAATTGAACTTGACTAGATTATTGATTGTATAACCTTTTTAATTATAATTGTAATATTAATTTTTAATATAGTTACTTTTAAATATTTAATTATACATCGAAAAGTGATATATTATGTCGAAAATTATTCTATGATTAAGAGAGATTTATGCGCATTTCATACAGATATCAGAGCCCGCTTTTTGCACACCATTAAACAGCCGAGCCCGATAATGATTTTGAGGTATTAACCTTATCGTGTTCAGAGCACCCCTGGTGACCAGCCGGTCATCTGGGGAAGACACTAGTTCAACTTTCTTTCAATTGGAATCTGCGATTCTGCTCGGAGATAAAAAGGATAAATTACTTCCCTCGTGGGAAAAAAAAATTCAATTAAAAATGGGGGAAACTGCGGACGACAGATGGATTCAAAGGAGGAATAAGCACGTAGCCGTCCAGCAATAGGAGCTGAAAATCGTTGATTCGGAAATATTTGTGAGAAATTACGAGGACACTAATAGGAGCTTTAATATCGTTCCTCGGGAAAGACGAAATGTACTTAGAAGACGTCATTTTTATGTCAAAAACATACATTTCCTATACCAAGCGTTCACATTTCGTCAACAAATGCAATTTTTAGTTAGTTATTCTTGATAAAGTGATCGTTATTTGACGTAAAACAAAAAATCAACGTAAGCGAAAAATTTACATCGATGCGCGATTGTGGATGATATAAAAAAAATATCGCAGATTATGCTCAAAATCTTAGCCACCTTGCTCCTTGTACAACGTCGACGAACCACCTTCGTCGCTATGATTCATTATCGGGGTCTTTATGAAGGGTCATTAATATTATTCTACGGACAAGCTAACATGCTTCGGCACTAACTAATGTCGTAAAAAATTGATACAATAGCGACGATATAACTAAATAATAACATGCGAATCTTTTTTAGTTACTTTCCGGTAAGTAAAAAAAAGTTGAAACATGTCACCACCCTGTTATTAGAATGATTTTATATACATATATTATAAGGTAAAATAATAAAAAAAAAAGCTATGATGTGCGTATATGACGTATATAAGTATTTGCATCGATTTATAATTCGCAAAAATAAAATAAAAATGTTTTAATTTATATATTATATTTTTGGATTGCTTCATCAACTTATTATATCAACATTTGTCGGTTTTAAATTACCTCAATCTACTCTAGTCATAACTCTGTTGTCAAAGTTCTATGACAAAGAATTATTAAAATTTTTCGTCACGGTATTATTCACGAGACACAGTACATTGCGTTAGTTTCATATGCTACAATAAAATGTATCTAATAACGTACAATCTCTAATTGGTCTAATAAAGCGGAGTCCGCAAGAGAGGTTTTTTTAAAATGCAGTTGCAATTATAATTACTGCACGATCTTTGACTCCACAGACAATTTAGAGATACATTAAATGTCTGCGTAATGCAACGTGTATTATGATCGCGAGAGATGCACATAAAGTGTAATCAACGTGACGTGTGGGAGGAAGCGCGATGCAAAATATACGAACGAGGACGGTGGTACTGGTGCAATTTTAGGATAATTTGAACTCTGTGTACGTGCAGAAATATTCGCGTCTCTCCGACCCGTCATGCTAGAAAATTCTATTTCGGAGAAGTTCTCGCGAGTCCGCTCCCGTATATTTATATATCACATGTGAATTCGACATTTTCCAAGTGGCGCGCACGCGATGAGACAAATCTCGCGATTAAAAAATATAGCTTTAAATTCATAATGCATTCGCAATATTTGGTGCGACTACTTATAATCGTTTTTTGTTTTTTTAAATTACCAAAGGCGATAATATTTCTAAATTATCCGTTGTAAAAATAAATTATATATAAGAAGATAATAATAATATTTTACAGATCTCTTTTATAAAAGTGTAATATACATTAAATTATGGGTGTGGAAATTTCTGTTGTTATTCATTATTCTTTTGAAAACAATCTGACAAGATGTTTCTTACTTATAATGTAAATAAGCATGTAAAATTTTCATATATATACGTATTAAAAATATTTTGTTATTAATTTAAGCACACTAAAAAATGTTGAACACTCACAACCATAATCGCGTTGCGATATTTCTAGGACACGAAATTTCGTTTCTGAATTATACGGCGATTGAGATTTTGGTCGGACAAGATCTTGGCACAAAATCTCTTGACAAAGTTCTTGGAAATATTATTATATTAATATCAAAATATACACGCGTGTGAGAACCGTGATATTACTAAAGAAATAATACTAAATCACAGATTTCAGATGTTACGATTATATATTATATACATACATACATATTTTTCATTAAAGAAAACTCATTTCAGAAGATTTCAAAAAATCGTTTTCTCTTTAGATCTTCAAATTCAATAAATGTAAATTTAAAAAAAATGTATTTTTTCAAGTTTTTCTTCTAACATACTCCTTAATATAGCTAAAATCACTTTCCGCACCTTTATGCAATTTCAAAATCTTGATGTGATGCGATACATCGTTATAAAGTTATTCAGAAATAGGTATATATGAAAGATGGGACAATATTATTAAAATTTGAATAAATTGTTTATATTTTCGTTCAATATATTTTTATATTTTATATGTAAAAATGTGAGATGTTTAACAAAATTTTTAGACAGAATATTTGATTAAAAAATTATTTGTAATAGTTTCAATAGTAAAATTAGACATTCAATGATTTTTTAAACGTATTTTTTGTATATATATACATATATATTTTTTTTTTAGTTGAGTCAACAAATATGTTGCACGTAATATGTAATTTGCAGTACCTAATCTTAAAAGACTTGACTATCTGAATAAATTTCATGTGATATCTAAAATCTATTTTTTTGTTTACAAAAATCGGCAAGGTAAATTATTTACTTATACGTATATAACTTTGTGATATATGTACATGATATGTATGTATTATGTATATATATATGTTTATATGTGTTTGTTTATATGTAATATAAATGTACATATGTATATACATAATAAATATATAACGTATACATATATATTATACATAATACTATATTGTACATATGTACAATTGTACATCAATAATTTATATATATATATATATATATATATATACATATATGATAAAATAATTTCATGTTTCGATAACATATTAGAGTTTATAATGTTTTACGCAGACAAATCTGGTGTGCTCACAATTCACTTTTTTAATATGTATATGTATACATTTATATCTACATATTTACGAAATCATTAACTCATCAGGTAATGCGAGGATTGCCCTGCAACAGTTACAATATCACAGAATTTTATTATCAGAAATATATTAGAAATATTAGTACCTTTTTATAAACGAAGCTCTCGCGAATATATTCGATCGCGCGTGAAGAAACAAGAAAGAAACGCGAGAGAGATAAATAAAACAAAAAATTATTATCGGGCATCGCTGTGAATTCGATTTGATTTTTGAGATGATTCGCCTTAACTTAATGACACTCGTTTAATATAATTCATAGTTGTGACGTTGAATTCTATGACATATTTGTACATAATATACGAGAGACATGTTATGTAGAAAAGTTGACTTACGCGTTGTGTACATGAATTGTTGCAAACGTCATTTTTTATGTTTGTCTCTACACAACATTAGTTGTGAGGATGTCTATAGAGAATGTGATTGTAGAGAAATTTCTTTTCAGAAAATATTTCATGACAAATATGGCACTTAAAAATATTCCAACTTGTTGCCATATAAGGTACCAAATTGTCGAAGTATTCTATCACCTTCTTGCTAATTGAATGACCCAACATCAAGTGTGTTCGGAAATCATAGTAGTCTTCATATAATGCTTCGCAATCAAAGGGGCATTGAAATAGTCTACCTTCATAGTATAACACTATAAAAAATAAAAATTTTGTTTTCAAATTTATATTACTTTAGATAGATGATATATTATACTCAAGTGTTCGTATAATTTATATAGAAAAAAAAATTTTAATGCAAGAATCTGCTCTTTGAATTTTAATCTATAAAACTTGAAATTTCATATGAGACATTCTAAGCATTAATCTTGGAACATTTTGTTTGTACGTTTGCGTGTATAAGATTGTTATATATATGATAAGCAGTTATATTTTGAAGAAATATTTAACACAAATGTTTGACATATGATTTTTTAAAAACATATTTAACATAAATTTATTAAAAAGATATTAATTAATTATTTTGAAATGTGTGTAGTACAATAAAATATACTTCTTAAAAATATTAATAACAAATAATTGTGTTAAATATAAAGTATATTTATTTTATTTTATTGCTTCTATTTCTTTAAATTTACTTTTATTTAATCTTAATTATTTTTAAATATTAAACTGTTAAAATTTAAAGTTTTAATAGTAGATATTAATTTTGACGCGCTTGCACATGTTTTTTTTTTATTCCTAGAGTTTCCTGTGCATTTTATTAAGAACTGGTCAAATTTAATACAATATGTACTTTTAAAAAATTCTTATATACAAAAATAAAATTATATTAAGAAAAAAAATTTATTTTGATATAAAATGTAGAATAAAGTAAATAGTATAATATAAAATATAACATGTATAATATATATTCTATATATTATATTATATGTTTTAAATGTTTTAAATATGTTTAGAACATATTATTGTTTGTTGTAAGCAGATTCACTACATTTATACAACATATCAGAGTATCAAAAATATGTTTTAAATGTTATGTATTTTGTTTACAAACAAAAGAAAGTATTATTTGCCAACCACGAATATTATGGTGAAATATATGATAATCTATGTGTGATTCGAATTCGTTGAGATTTGTAGGGAGAGGACGAATGCAGTAAGGGCAGCGAAATTCTTCGGATTTCGTTTCTTTTGTTATTTCGTTTCTTCTTTTTTCGCTACTTGTGCTCGTAGACGCTACAAAAAAGTTGTTTATTTATGCTATTTAAAAAAAATGATATATATTATACCAACATGTCCGTACAACTTGTATAGAAAACAAATTTAAACGTAGAAATCTGAGCTTTGAACCAAATATATATATACATATATATATATATATACATATAAAGCGCGAATTTTTTTCAAATTAATTCAGTTTCTCGTAAAACTAATAAAGTTAGAAAGATAAAAACTTAAAAAATATTAAGCATATTTTATTGTGTAATATATAATTTATTGAAATTTTTTATTCTTATTGTTGACAAAAAATCTTATTTGTATGAAAATATTAAAATAAATATTTTTTTATTATTATAACAAAGCAATTTACTTTGTTTAATTTGCTATTCAAAATTTTCTTTAGATTTGTAAATAATTTAAAAAACTCGCAAATAAATAATTTTAGCACAAATAATAATTTTTAACAAATTGTCCGTCACATTAAGTCCACCACTTTAAATTTTTAAACTTCAGATTTATAATAAACAAAGGTCTGAAAGCTTAACTTGAGCAAAAATAAATTTTAGAATATATAATAATTTATATAATATATAATAATTTGCTATAATTAAATACAAATAAAAATCCATTCGAAATTGTGCTCCTCAAAGAGTTAAATAAAAAGCAAGTGACTTTAAAAAAAAATTGCCAACCAGTTGTAAGAACATGAATCATTATTATATGTCGTATTAGTTCGATCGCGGATTTAAATCCAGTCTCGTTGCAGTGATGGCAATTATATTCCTGAAATGTTGTATCTTTATTATTTGTGTTCTGCGACACTGTAAAAAATAATTTTTATTTATGTTATTTAATAATTTAAACAGCATTTAAAACTTTTATCGACAAAATTTGATATATGAAAATAATGTATGAAAAATAGGATGCTACATTTGTATAAATATACATATAAGCATTCAGAATCTGAATTGAGATTGTGTGATTCTTTTTTAAAATGTGAATGCTGCTCGTAATTTAAAAATAAAAAAACTTATATTTTGCATTTTTTATTTAATTATACGCAAGAAATCAGATTATATATATCGGTTTTATTTTGTTGATTATACAAGAGAGCATTTTTTTTACGATTTTCAATATATACTCTTATTTGCTAGTCTATTTTTTCTAAAAATCTTTTATTTTCTTAACGGAATTTTAAATGGCAATATATAAAAAGTATAAGTTAAAAATATATAGATAGAATAATATAAAATGAAAATAATATAAAATAAATACAATTATAATTTTCTTACTTTGAAGACCTATTTCTTTGTATATTTGTGTGTTAAATAAATAGTTTTTGTCACACTTATTGTTACTTGTTATGTGTAACTTCTAACTCACTGCCAGCAACTATCACTCATCGTAGTTAATTTTTACATTAGAAGGGCAAATAAACAAATAAGAAGATATTGAACTCAAATATTTATACACTTATGATAATTTGTAACTACCGCGCGTAACCTTGTGTACAGTTTGTAGAATGTTCCGCGCGCGCGACAAATTACAATTTTAAATATAAATATTTAAATTAAACTAGAGACTTTTAATTGATGAAGTTTTCAATCTGTGTTTGAGTTTAGAATTTATTTCTTCGATGTTATAATGTCATAAATTTTATCAACGATATAAAAGATTATATGAGAAATGAGATCAGTCAGAATTGTGATTGGCCATCATTTTTATAATCAATTTTATCTTAACGTTTTGCGCGACTATATTATAAAATATTTTTTAATTACATTATTAAGGCTATTAACGTAGAAAGGTATCGTAGTGTGTTACTTATCGAATTCTCAATTAGGCATAAAGATTTTTATATTAATCTAACTTATTTCTTTAGTTTCTTTAAGAGCTCAATAAATAAAAAGAATTAAATATCATAATTTGTACTTTTGATCATGTATGATAGTTGATTAGATTCAAAACATGATACAAAATGTCGATTTGTACGTTATGTATGTTATTTTTACGTTATATGTAATTTTGTATGTAATAGTGTTATTGCACGTTATTGTTTTATTATTGTATTTATAATGCTATATACAATATTATATAAAGTATTAGATAAATATATATATATATATATATTAATTTATATATATATATATTCATTTATATATATATATATTCATTTATGTAACGCGTCATATCTGCACATCACGTCTATATCGATTAAAATTTTTGATTTTTTACGGTACATTAGCGCACAGGTATCATTTCGCGAGAGTCAGAAGAAATATTACAAAAATATTAACAGAAATAAATAGTAATGGTCTATTTAAAAACAAAGCTCTCGCGAATATTCGATCGTGGATGGAGAAAAAGAAAGAAACACGAAAAGGATAGATAAAACAAAGCCATTTTCGGACATTGCTGTCAATTCTCTCGATTTGGTTTCGGGGATAATTCATCTTAACTTAAGGACACTAGTTTAATATGATTCGTAGTTGGAACAGTGGGTTATATGAAATGTTTGTACGTGAGTTACGAGAGTATCGTTATGTTGAAAATTTTGATTACATATGATGCATGTAAATTATTTGGAGAAGTTGATTTTCATCGCCTTTGTTTGAATTTCACTTATTTATTTAAATTCTTTATAGATATTATTTCTTTTATTATTGACACGTTTCTTACGCTTTGATATCAAAAAATATAAACAAAAATTTTTTTTTTTAATTTAAATTATTTTAGATAGTATATTTATATTAAAATTCGTATACAACTTATACAAAAAACAAATTTAATCGGAGAATCTAAACTTCAAACTGTAATTTATAAAACTTATAATTTCCATGTGACACTTTAAGCATAAATTTCGAAATATTTTGTGTGTAAATATTTTAATCTTTTTATAACCAGAACTCTATAGAAAAATATAAGTTTGTT
Source organism: Prenolepis imparis (assembly GCF_030444845.1). Lineage (NCBI taxonomy): Eukaryota > Metazoa > Arthropoda > Insecta > Hymenoptera > Formicidae > Prenolepis > Prenolepis imparis. The sequence goes on along the minus strand of NW_028141162.1, from coordinate 13,904,323 downwards.
AATTCTTTTTATATTTCTCTTTTTTTTGTAACTCTTACGATAATATTTATATTGTTTTGCGCCGATTTGAGTTTTGTCTTGCAATTTTAATCTAAAAAAATTTCTTTAAATTGTGACAAAATAGAGCAATTTGGAAAACTGTATCATATATTTGGATAACGATATCAAAAGTCTACGAAAAACGGTTAGTCTTTTTTTTTTAACTTTGTAATGACATAAACTTACTCACACACTGTCTGTTATTACTTTTATGTACAAACATACATGGCGAGACATTATCGTGTCTATTGGCAAAAATAAAAATATTATTGTCGCCAATAGTCGTAGCACATGTTGTAAAATGCACTCATCATTCCTCGCTGATAGTGTGTAGACGTGCTGCTTATACTCGCACTGTACAGTAATATATAACAAAAAGTTGACCTGATTATACAACGCGCACAGTTAATTTTTCTGTCTCTGGACAAGAAAAAAAGAAACTTAAGTAATTTATACAATGTAGTTCTTATTCGCAATAAGAGCATTCTAGAATGGCAAAAAATGAATTATACTATAGAGGATGAGAGCAATATAACTTTGACACGAGTCGCATTCGAAGAACGATTATCTCACGAAAGCAGTATAAAATCTGAAGAAAGAGAAAACAAAAAAATGACAGTATATAAAGAAGAGTTAAATTAAATCCAACACCTAATTTAATTATGATCCAAAATAAGAAAAAGAGATTTGATGACATTCTATAAAGATCTGATAATCCTAGATTCTCATGGAGAGTCAGAGTAAAAATGCACGATAGAATCTCTCACCAAAGAAATCATCATACTCAAGCAAAGAAACGTTAAACTTTGATTATTCATTAAAGAAATTGAATATTTAAAGACATTCATTATTTCATACATAAGCAGACGAAAAATCTTAATTTTACTACACAGATTTGATATATTTTTAAATAAATTAAATAAAGGAATATTTAACCGAAGTTCTTTTTTATTAGAAAAACTAACAGAAAGACAAATGAAATTAGATTATTAGCTATTGAAAAACTCTGCAGCAATCTCTTAGTAATTGCAGTGTGGAACAAGATATTAATCATCAAAAAGTTTACTTTAAAAAATCTAAATCTTCACTAATAAATATTTCTCCGTTAATAAATTTTATTAATATTTTAAAGTTATTGCAACAATGATCGCTTGCAACTTGGAAAATCTAAAATTTCTCACATCAAGAGATTAAATAATATAAAGCACATTTTATGTCTTGATTCCGTAAATACATAATCAAAAAAGCTACAGAGAACTCTTAACAAGAGCTGTCCCAGATCTTTTAAGTGCAACACGCGTTCAAGCGATAGTGGGCCACGGTGTTCGACGTGCTTCTGATAAAAATTTTACGAGAATAATATTGTGGGAGTAGCAGGTGGTAGCTGTCGGGCCGTAGTACTCGCTCCTCGAGATTGCGACGAAAGTTTCGACAAGATTCCACGAGTCTATGCAGCCGCGAGAATAGAAATGAATGTCGCCGTATTTTTAATATTTACTTCTCAGTAAAATTCTCTACTTGAAGCATTGACTGGGACTTGACGTCACCAAGTAGAAAGCAAGAAAATTTAAAGAATGAAAAAGAATGTATATGTATGCACAAAATATGCGTATACATATATATGCATAATCTCGAATAACAATTAATTTATCATATTACTCTACACATATAATAAGTAACATGATATATATTAATAATAATTTAGATGATTAAGATTATTAAATATATAATTAAATATATTAAATATATAATTTAGATTATAAAATATCTATTAATTTCCTATTTTTTAATCATAATTCGCACATTATAGCGATAAAATTATATTTAACATGTAATTTGAAGATATAAATTGAAGATTTAGATCTTTCGATACATAAATCAATATCTAGATAAAATTCGTACATATGACAATATTTATACAAAGTTGATGAAATGATAAAAATTCCGATGGCAAGTTTAATACTTTTTCCAACTTGTCGATCTCGCGAGTGCACCTAGTGCTACGAACTTTGAATCCGAATGGGATCAAAGGATTGCGGGATCTCGATCAGATGGATGGGACCAGTGTGCGGATACCTCTGTCGTGGCATGTATTGCCTTCGAGCATCCATATCCTTTACACACGATACGATGGAAAACAGATCCTCCGCGGATTCAGTCATTCTCGACGCAATACTTACATATGAGTCGCACGGTATACGCGCGGAATAATACATTGTTTGTGTGTATTCTAGCATGAAAAAAAAGAATAGACATTGGGAAGGTGGAAGGAAATATGCATAAAATAATAATAATGTATGAGATATCGCGTTTGGAGTTTATTCGATGAGATGCAAGTTATGCTATTAATTGTAAGTGAAATTTCACGACGTATATGTTGAAGCGTCATGAAACTTTTTTTAAATTGAGATAAATTTTATATAAATGACGAATTTGTTTATTTAATAAAATTATAGTTTATAGTTCATTTTAAATTTATCGCTTATTGAAATATTAATTTAAAATTAAATATGAAATTATAACTTGATTAAAAAATAAATAAACAAGAGTAAATGGTATCGCAAATTTCAATAATTTATTTAGAAAATTATTAAAACGTTCAAACATTTTTGCGACTCGAGAGTTTGTCATTTATATAAAATTTATCTCAAAAATATCGAATAAATAGAATCGATAGTGACTGCATTAAAAATTTTTTGTTTTCGAAAATATCAATTTTACATTGATATTCTTTTAAAATATTGCCGAACATTTGTCATTTTTTGCATAATACAACAAAATATTAGATTTGTTGTGATCTTCATTGCAAAAAATCAAAAACTTTATATCAACAACGTGATATTAATAAATAGACACATAGATAATAATAAGATATATAGAACAGATATATATATAGTAATACATAATTATGACATTAATATAATTATGCGAGATTTCATCTAATAGCAGAAATATAATGAACTTTGTTCATTAAAGAAAGATATAAGATAAAGATTAAGATATATTTTACTTTTTTATTCGACAACCAGACGTTGACAGAGTTACAGAATTTATTAGAGGATTGTTAAGATTAGGATATTGTTAAGATGATATTGAAAGAGCACTATGATGTTATAGGCGTACCTAAATAACGCATAGCGTATAAACGGCTACGGGGTATGAGATGTAGACGAAACGGAATGCGAGATTTACGAGACGCGGCGTATTAAAGATTCACTCGTTTTTGACACAATATCGCGCAGTATGGAATACTGAAATAATACATAGGTTTGCATACACAGCGTGCATACCTCGCGAGAGAGATGGTTCCCCAGGAGTAACATTGAAACTGTGAGAGGATATAAGAATAATATCCGTCCCGAGGCAAGAGACGGGCCGGATAAAGCAATAGAAATCTCGCGGAAATAAAGCAGCGCGCGTAATAATAAGTAACGTAATAAACGAGCCCGACATTTAAATTGACCGTGCTGGGAATTATGGGCGCTATTGTCCGACATTAATGTTATTGGTTGTATAAATCCTTCATTCCCCATAAATTCTCTTTGTTAAACAAGAGCACGTCGTTTAAATAATTTTTTTTTTTTCAATTCTTCAGTTCTTCATTACTTCATTTAATCGATTTTTAGATTTACGCACAAATTTTTCATGCTAAGATATCGATTATCGAAAAGAAATTGTTCACGCCATATGATCGCTAATAAATATAATAAATATTTTATTTAATGAATATTTATATAATAAATATTTTAACAATCTTTTGAGTAATTCGTCTCCACTTTTGTCTCTACATAAGCGGACATAGAGAGATATAGAGTAGTATGTACGATAAAACGTGATCACTGAAATCGTGAATGATGCTGGAAGTCGCGGTTCACTAAACAACGAAGTTCGATTAGAACGCGGATTAATTAATTAATGTGGGAAACTTGCTGTTCCGGAATTCAAGACGAATCCTATACTGTAGACTGTAGATTAACGCCGATGTAAGGGATTGCTAAACACCTTACGAGTTGCGCTACATTCGTCCTGAATATATTTCGATTTAATTACCCTTTTTTATCTCTTTTATCTTTTTTTCTTATTTTACAAGCCTCGAACAATTATTATGAAACAGTACATTATGAAAATTGCTGTTACATTATATTGTTGTAATTAGTTACCCAGAGTATTTTTGCTGCGAAACTTATGCGACATTTTCTTGGAAAGCAATAAAATTAGTAAATAACTGTATTTTTCATTGCGTAAAAAATGCGAGAACAACAATCATTTAATTAGCAAGTCCGAGAAAATAAAAATAGCAATTCGCTTTTGACAAATAAATATCATCGCTCGAGACATAGCAAATGTCGTCTTCTAAGATAGTTGCGCGTTTGAACCCTTGAGAAATTGATGCAATTTTCTTAATTACTCTCATTGAAAGACAGAAACTGTTATCACCTGTCTGCGTTACCCTCGCAATTAAAATAACATCATCGTGCAGCCTTCATTAAGTGATGCTAATTACGTCGACGAGAGAATCTCTCTTACAAATAAAGCGATATCATCTATTTTATATTACGGAACATTTATTCAATTCTCGAATACGCGACAGATGTATCTTTATTAAATAATAATCTTACGAGAGTAAGAATAATTTGAATAACTTTCTTATATAAGATCGGAGACGAGAAGCTATTTCATTCTTGACATATTTAACACGCGAGTAAATTAAAATCCTCTTTCAACAGTTAATTAAAATGAGCGTGCTTGCAATGAATACGGAATTCTCGGTATGCCGGTACATTAAAAACCCACGGCACAACGTCATTTTTACAAATGTTGGAAATTTTAATCCAAAAAAATAATAGCTGCGACTCCAATATCTAATATGCAAGAAAATATTTTGTATTTATATGTAAAGAAAATTGATAGATATAAGAAAATGCATTATGCGATATAATTATTTTGCAATCATTATATCTTCTTAAATTCTTTATGTTCTTAATATTTGCTTTATTTAATGTGCTTATATTTTAATTATTAATACATTTAACTTGTAGAAAAAATTTTGTCATAAAAAAGAGTTACATATATTTACATAGCATACAAAAAAGGTATATAAAAAAATGAAAATATTATGATGTAAGTACTGATTATCGAGGCTATAAAAATTGATTCGATTCGACATTTATATGTACATATATGTATATATATAATATAATTGTACGATATATCTTATAATATATTTAATAAGTATCACTTATTGTTGAAACCCTCTCATTGAGTATATCTTGCGGGTATTAAAGAATAGTTTTCGAAAATTATTTAATTATTTCATTAAATATTTGTTCGAACGATAAATATAGAATTCATACAATTTCTTAAAATATTAACTATTTTAAGCATTATTATAATTTGAATTTTTTATGTTACAGATCAACGTAGCTACGTAATCAACTCCGCTGCCAACCGACCGGTGAGTGAGACAAATTTTTATTTTAAAATAAAAATGTCATATAAGATATATATAAATATATCTTAATTATTTATTTTTTATACCTCTATTAGTTGCGTACAAATTTAGATACTTTTTCATGTATCTCTTTTTCTGGCATGCGTTTTCTATTTTTTTTAAACACCTTAACTTAAAAATGTTTAAAAAGATTTCTTAAAGTTATTCGATCGTAATAGACTTATAAAAATATAAATAAATATAGATATTTGATGGAGTGTATGCTCAGCATAAAATATAATTATCTATACAATTTTCGTTAAATAATTATTATATTACATATTTGACACTATCGCATTGTTTGATTCGTGCATGCAATCGATATCATTTAATAAAAACTGAGAGAAATCGGTTTTATTCGCGAAACAATTGGCGAAATGAATTAAGGTTCTTTTAACGATCAATTAAAAATCGCCGTGCTCGGGAAGGAAGCAGAGATTCTGGAATATCGTGTTAAAAGATGCGGCAGTTTAAACGAGGGAAAGAGACATTAAGGCGCGAATTCTCGATGGAAAGGAACTCGCGCGCGCAGCTCCGAATATTATTCACACTCAATTTAACTTATTGAGAGCCACACGAAGAGGCCGCTTGATGACTCAAGCTGTAATGGCGTAACAATTAATCGCTGAATAGAATTCCCTTTCCTCTTCCAATTCTCTTTGACTTCCTGTCATTCATCAAAACGCTCCCTGATATCTTTACAAGGCGCAAGTCACGCATTGTTCTGCATCTTAATGCTGCTTTCGAATTTAGGTGATGTCAATGAAGAAATTTAAAATTCTTTATGAAAAAGAGTGTATATTTCGTCTCGATTATCTGACTATCCTTATCTGACTTCATGATTTTAAATTCAATAGAGGTATTTTCAGGGATCGTCTCAATCCTTGACGCAAAGTTGCTTTAAATCGCTTTAAATCGGTGAAAAATAGAAGATGACTTGAAAGAGAAAAAGAAAACTTTATATAAAACTTTATAAAGCGAAAATTTATCTTTTCAATAGCTTCTATCATTTGTCAATAACGTGGAATATAATAAAAGAGATGATAGATAACGCTTATACATCCAATATTAGATAATATTTTTTTACTTATACAATTTTGAATATATAATTACGTAATTAGTAATATAATTATGATCACAATAAAGATAATATTGATTTAAATAATCAAATAATATTTAGGGTAAAATATTTTTCTATTCAGGAATAATATATATATATATATTTGATGTTGCAAAATTGAAAACATTATAAATCAAAAGGCAATGCTAATTATAAAATAATAATTTACTATTCAATTTATTTAATGATTGATTATTAATTTATCTTACTTTTATATCTCTATTGATTGTTGATATATGAAATGATAGAAAATTCATTGCTTACATTTCAATTAAAATATTCAATCTTCAAATAAAATTATTCACAAATGATTCAAATAAAATTAATTTTTTTTTGTAGGAAAATCAAAGATTTCCATCATCTGATAATGTTGGTACTGATAACACAATTCTAACAAAAATGTCAGTAAATACAGTTGTATAATATTGACTGTTGATATCTTTGCCTTTGCTAACACTCGATAAAATATTTCTATTTCAAAGAATGAGATATTAAAGATATGCAGTTGCAGATAAATTTTGGCATTTTGTGAAGCCAATTCTATATAGATTTAAGAATAATTCGACATGACCGATCATCATTGTATGTGTAATCTCAGCTGTTTAATGGTACCTACTATCGGTGGAAGTTTCGAATTCAGAGGCTGGAATATTTTGACATAAAATGTTCCAACAGATGGTACAAGGGAAGAGCTAAAATACTTGCAACATAGGGTAGTGGCTTATAAGAATTCGATTTATTCACATTTTAACAATATTTGATAAACTTTGAGTAAAATAAAACGTAGCAATAATGTGAAAATTCATAATTTAAGTTTAAGTAACATTGAGTATATTTTATATTTATACATATTTTATATATTTTGTTAAAGCTTAACAAAATTTGTTATGTAACTAATGTATAAATTAAATATATTTAAACAAATAAATAAATAAAAAGACGACAAACTCTAAAAAAATTTTTTAGCATTAAAATATAATGAAATTATGATCTAAGCTAATTAATCCATCCTCAGAGACGAAAATAGAACAAAAAACAAAATTATTGATCCAATAGAAAAATCGTTTTATATTATTTTTATATTCCCCTTATAATTTTATGTCAATCTTATTTTTAGATCATTCTTGATTTTTTCACAAAAGGTAAACAGAAAATGCTTACAATGGTATCCGCTATTGTCAATAAATGTATAGTATTTAATGATTACGGTATACATTTATATATGTGTATGTGTGTATTTGCAACTACATCGCTCTTAGAAAAAAATTGGCGCGAATCACTAGCAACGCATAGAATCAATGTACCATAAATCCTCGACAGGGAAGTTATATAGCACGAGAGAGCGAGCGCAGTTGTACTTCCGGTTCTTCATCTCGTCCGCCTTTTCGCTGTCGATTTTCGGCCGGCTTCTCTTCTTCCTTGAACGTTTCTATCTGTTTCGCGTCGGTCGCGAAAGATAGTCGGCAGCCGAATAATTCATTCTCGTCGGAAGCTTCGCGTCTCCGTTCCACACTGCGCAACATCGCCCAGCAGTGCGTTCTCCGTCCGTTTCCGGTCGCGCCGGAAGCGCAACTGTAAATCGCGACCGCTGCAAATGTATACGCGCCTGGAGTAATCCAGTACGTGGTCACCATCATCTAGCGTTTGTAATGAATTTCTATCTGTAGCGTAGATATTCCGCAGAGCATGAATAAAAATTAGGATCAATGTATCTCAGGTTTGTATGATTTATTTTTTTCGAGGAATTTTATTAATATTTTTCTAGCAGAAATTTTGTATCGATAATTCATTAGTAATCTAATATAAAATAGATCTTGCAGTACTAGTATTCTCTTATAATTCTTAAATTCAAACTATGTGTGAAAATTATAAAAAAAAAGATATAAGGAAACGAATAGATAACTTCATTAATTTAATACAACTCGGGTAATAATATTTGAATGTGAGAAACGGAACTGTCTCAAAAACGACATGTCTATCGTTGTCAAACAAACCCTTTTAAGATTCGTTCAGAGACGATTTTTCAAAGATGGATATAGTTTTGATCACTAGCGGATCCTGACGTCGAAAAGGGGGGGGGGTGCAAAATTATTTTATTTAATATTTTTGGTTTCATGATTAGCTTTTATTCCAGGATCAACGACGTCAATAGCTCTTTAATGTTTGTTTTTCTTTATTTATATTTTTTAAACAAATTCAACAAAACTGTTTCTTTTAATTTGCAAGGAGGGGGTTAAACCCCTCCCCCCCAGGATCCGTCAGTGTATATATATATATATATATATATATATATATTATATAGATATAAAGAATTTCGCCTAATTATTTTCATGCAACGAAATTATCTCATCATTTCGTCGTATGTCTGACTTAATCTATACTTAATTCCTCGAATGCGTAATGAGTATAATATACAGTGTATCTTATACTTTTATGTATATATATATATATATATATAATATATATATAAAAAAAAAATATATAAAAGTATAAGATACACTGTAAATTATACTCATTACGCATTCAGGGAGTTAAGTGTAGATTAAGTCAGACATAGGATGAAATGATGAGATAATTTCATGCACAAAAATAATTAGGCGAAATTCTTTATATATATATATATATATATATATATATAATATATACAATATATATGTATAAAATACACTGTAAATTATACTCATTACGCATTCAAGGAGTTAAATATAGATTAAGTCAGACATAGGACGAAATGATGAGATAATTTCGTTGCACGAAAATAATTAGGCAAAATTCTTTATATCTATATAATATATATTATATAGATATAAAGAATTTCATCTAATTATTTTCGTGCAATGAAATTATCTCATCATTTCTCTTTCGTCCTATGTCTGACTTAATCTATATTTAACTCCTTGAATGCGTAATGAGTATAATTTACAGTGTATCTTATACTTATATATATACACTAGCGGATCCTGACGTCGATAGCTCTTTAATGTTTGTTTTTCTTTATTTATATTTTTTAAACAAATTTAGCAAAACTTTCTTTTAATTTGCAGGGGGGAGGGTTAAACCCCCCCCCCCCGCCAGTTTTTGATACAGGAATGAAATCTAAAGATGCAACAGTATAAACTTCTTTGACGAGTTTATGTCTGATTTTTCGATAACATAAATTTGATTGTAATGCTAACTTTTTTTATAACTTCTTGATATTCAAAAGAAACTATCTTTGTGTGGCTCAAGATTTTATTAAAAGAATTTTCCTCTAAAACAAGAAATTCTCAGTTACTTTTTTACAATTCTTTCAACTAAGTTATTAATTTTTTATATAATTAACCTGTTCCTTTTTACGAATTTTTTTTTATAAAATGCTTCGAAAGCCTTTTAAAAAAAATATTAGTGAAAAATTATTTATTTCTCTTAATGCACACATGATTCTATTTTTTTAAATAATTATATCTTAAAGAAATTGTTATTTAAAAAATATTTTCATGAAATATTAATAACGAGTTATGCCGGTCATTCAGTTTTAATTTTGCAACAACCCGATATTCAAATGTCCCTATAAAAATAATCGACAAAGTTGGTGAACCGATATAATTAAATTTTGCATATATAATCAAGAATGCAAGCAATTAATAAAACTGAAAGATTATTGTTGTCAACAAACGAACATTAATATGTAATTAAATCAACTGTAATCAAATTAAATTAAATTGCCTGTTACGTACACATGTTGCATTTGCGAGAGATATATAGATATAGAGAGAGACTGAAAGGAAAGAGAGAGAGAGAGAGAAATATGATAATTTAAATTTCATAGCGGCAAATTATATGAAAAATTTTATCATATTTTTTTTAACTGATAAATAATTTAATAAAAAATAATATTATAAATATAACACAATATTTTTGGCAATTTTAAATGAGGACAAATTATACGTGCATTAATAAACAATTTAATTAAATTATTTCTAATTGATATCTGTTTTGATTGCACAAATTGATTATAAAGAAAGTGATCGCATTTGTTTTGTCAGCGAAATGATATTTCTTTTAATTAATATATTTTATCATATTCACACGTGGTATATATTTTCCACAATAGATTTCAGAGAGATAAATATATTTTTTACTAACCTTTTAAATAGAAACCATTTTGGGTAACACGATCCGGATTTATATGTTCTTGTGCATATCCGGAAATTCTAGAGGTCAAAATACACGAAACGGACTCTGAGACGGTCTTAAGCTATGGAGAAATGGTGCCGGCGCGTATTCGGGATGTGCACAGTATGAGAAAGCGTAAGATTCCCTGCCGCCTTAAGCGGTTAATGTTTAATCCTAACGTAAATTGAAGTTCCGTTTACACGGCAGTTATGTCAACCGTTGCCACGTCTGCATTCGAAGCTCGGATTTACTCGATGCGCTCCGACGCTTGTTAGTTTACTAAAGAGTGTGATCCTATTTCCAAGAAACTCCTCCATTACAAACCATTGTTTCATTATTCTTCTAATCGTCTTTTTAAACGTCTAAATTTGTTTACTTGTTTCTTAACGAAAATATTAGTGATTTTAAACATTTTATTTATAGTTTGATAAACAAATTAATTCTTAAATAATTTTGTCGTAATTAGTTTTTAAGTGAATTCTAGAAAAGAAGATTCTTACTTTCAAATAAATTCATTAGAGATGCTTTTAAATAAAATAATTAGGGATGCTTTTAAATAAATTAATTAGAGATTTTCTTCTGATTGGAAATAAATGATGATTGAGAATTATTTTAATGATTTTAAGTCGTTTTACTTTTTTTATATCTAAATAAATTATTTAAGACATGTGTCTATATATATTATTATTTAATATACATTAATTTGTTATTTTTAACTGGATGCTATTTTTTTTATGTATAATGTCTTGCGTCAAAGAATGATGTTGGTGATAGTTCAATTGCTGCTTTCGTTAACAAGAAGTTGAAAGATTTCTTGAATAACTTCTTCATTATGGTAATTGCTCGTTTAGGAATTCTGATTTACTTAGTCTTTTCGCACTTCTTCGTAAGTTCGAGTGGATTTAATTTCACGATACCATTATTTCGAGGGCTTCTGAAAAGTTTCATGCGATTACTGTTGTCATTATGTACCCTAAAAGTGATTTTTAATTTCTTATCATATTAATCATTTATACAAGAACAAAAAAATATGCAAAGTATTATGTTTTTATAGTATATTATTTTATCCGGCTGAATCTAATATAAATGTTCTAGCAATTAATGATACTTTTCAATAATAGTTTAAACATTTGTAGAAGAGATTTAGACAAGTATTCAATTTCTAATCAATGCATTTAAAAAAATATAGAAATCTAAAAAAATAATATAATTTTTCTCCAACTATATAATGTCGTGTTAAATAATATATTAATTTTCATATTTGCCATCCATTTATAGATTTACAAAATTATTTCTTTTGCAGTTGTATTTACAACGCATATATAATATTACAATTTTAATATTATAATTATATAATTATATAAATATAATTATAGTGTGTAGTTGCATACACAAATATGAATCGTGTAATTGCAATAACCTCTGATGTGTAACTTGTGCGTTTTTCATTAAACTAATCGCGATAGGACTTTCAGAAAATAATATTCAATGAATTGGTTTTACGTAGTGGTTAATTTACGTACGTATATATAATTGTAGTAGAATAGTGTCAGAGCTACAAGGATTCCGATGACTGTCAGAAAACTCCAACCTTGCCATGCATAAAACGGCGCACCGACGACGCCGACCGCAGTTCTCTTGCAAACACCCATATATGTACATCGATTATTTAATGAATTTAATCACAACGAGCCGATCGACATTTTTTCGTCAGGGTAAACAGGAATTTTGTCACGCCGATGAAACACAATAGTGCTGTGTTTGACGACCGTTGTTCGATAAGCAGAAAATTTATTACATAAATTTTATCGAAATAAAAAATCGATTATAAAAATGAACGAGAATGAAAACAGTGGATAAATAAAAAAATCCGCCGAAAGTGAATGGACGAGTTTTATAATTAATCTTTAATTTGTTTGATCCTAGATTTCGTATGAGATTTTCAATAAAACGAATTTATTAGCTTTTGCAAATATATTTTTATACATTTCATAATTATCGAGTACTCATCTTTTTTATACATACGATATGATTGACGGTATTAAATCTTAATAATGGCAGAATATTTTTTTAATATCTCTTGTGTTTCTTAATACATATAGATATGTTTGGTTTGACAAACCGAAAATGCCGAGGACATTGTTTTCGCGTTCAAGCGGCTTTGATCTCGTCAAACGCCATCGCGAGAATATTGCAGCGGTCCGCAAATAATCTTTGTAGTCAGTTGGTTATGCTGTACCTTTGTCACATGCTCGCGGATAACAAAATGCACAAAAAAAAACGAACGAGCTTGCGGCCCATATATTCACTGGGGCTGCATATCTCTGGAATGCGCGACGTAGCGAAAATATACCTGGGGGTTCATGGAGGATTGAACGTTTATATTTTGATTGAGGAAACTGCTGCAATCGGACATACTAGATATTTTCGAATTTTCAATGTTTGAAAAATTTTATCGAATACAGAAAATTATATTTTAGAAAAAATATTATCTAGAGAGAGTTTTTTTTTTTTTTTTTTTTAAACAAGAAAGATATTAAAGACAATCTTAAAGATGTAATAAGGTTTTAATTTTTACAATAGATTATGAATTGCTTTGCAATTGCTTGAAGCAATTTGATTTGTGAAAGCTTAATTATATTTATATTTTAAATTATGCAAATAATTAAATATTCTGTTGTTTATCACTTACTTCATTATTGTTCAGGAATCAGATTGACGTTTAGTTTATTAAAATAAATCTGAACATACGTTAAAAAATAGAGCCTTTACGTTTATAGAATATAAAGAGTTAAGCTCTATTGAATTCTGTTGACCAGCCGAGTATTTATTTACATTGCTAATTGATGTGTGTTCATCGCGATTCGTCGCATATAAAACGTTGTAAAATAACGTATAAATAAATATGTTGGAATGCTTGGAAAAATTTGACAAGAACGAATTGCGAATTGAATAATTATTTGTGTAATAAATAATAAACATTATTCTTTTCATACTTATACTTTTTTGAAAATACTCGAAGTCTTAGATATCGATGATGAACGAGTGTTTGATTTTCAGGCTTAGAAGTGATAAATGCTCACGAATTGCCCTTTTGCTTTCCGCTTATATCATTTATCACCTTAGTAAAGAAGGAATCACGTTCTTGACGTCGCTAGATCTCGCACTTAACGAATTATTAGCAAGATTTATATTGACATAGCGTAATTATTTATCGAGACTTTCAAGATTACTTGTAGATCCTAGATACGAAGATAAACCTTATCATATAACAAAGAAATTCATTAATTTTATTTTAAAATCAGCTGCGAAGTCAGCGATTTATATATTTGATCATTAATCATTTTCAATTTGTTGAATTGGATACATCAATTTTCAGATTGATTAATTTAAAGTTAATCGTCGAGTTTCTGGTGTACAAATGTTTTTTATATAATTTATTATGTCGTGTCTTTTATATCATTCTATCGAAAAAAGAGATTAAATTCTTGTATGTGACGATTATTGTTACGAATTTTCGATAAGGATCATTATTCGTTTATGTCAAACTCGACGATTCGAGTTACTGCTGACGTCAAAGTCGTGCATTAAAGCCGCACGCATACGCGTCCGTTTTACAATAGGGTTCACCGGTAGACGGGAGTCCTATTTACGCGTCGGAAATTGATTTTGCGCGTTCCGGAAACGAAGTACCGACTGTTGTGACGTGTGCACAGTATAGTGGGACTCTATGTAAAACGATCTGATTTTGTGATCCATCGTCGGTAGTATTCCGCGATATCTTCACCGCCGAATTGCTTTTTACTTGAAGATTTATAAACGAACGGCGAAGAGATCTTTTTCTTGGGGGGGGAAGCGAGTCTGCGATTCTCAATGACATTATCGAAGAAATCAGTATCGAAAATAATAAGTCTGAGGACAAACAATCAAATCATTCTACGTTTGAAAAATCTTTGATCGAATTTTGTTATAATTTCTCTGTTTTTGCAAATATATTTATAATTTTCTGGATAAAATTAATTTTTTTAATTAGCGCAGTCTTAAGTGGAAAAATGGAACATTTTTTGATAAAATACAAGTTAAATTACACAGCGTTTATAAATTATAAACAAATTCATATTCGAAACGTTTTAATTAATAATTTTTAATTTTACACAACATCTTAAATTACACAGTTTAGCTTACAATGCAAGCGAACCATGTGAAAGAGAATTAAAATGAAGTTTATATAGCAAGAATCATTTATATGCATCTCGTTTAATGGACTCGATTTATAAACGGCACAGTGGTGGGACTCGCACGTGCATTCGCGTTTACAGCTGTCTCCGAGAACATCTTCCACAATTCATCGACCAACGCGGTTTTCCCTCTCGCAGTTTGCAGCATAACGATAAGAGCTTACAGAATACGCCGCATACGCGATTAGAGTATCTTTGCGAGGAGAGAAGCTCTATCGCGGATTCTCGCGCGCGCAAGCTTATTTATCGTGGTATATAAATTCGCGTCGCGCGACTAGCGCACTCGGAAACGTTATTCTATAAAGCTCGGGGATTTTTGCTCGCGGTGAATGATATATATACGGGGACACGCCGAGGCGGCACGGAGAAAATACCGGATTTGTCGCGATCCGCAAATCCGCGGTCTCGCGCCGCGGAAAGCTTCGTCGCAGCGGGGATTTCGCAAGCGCGCGCCGGAACTCGAACCTTTAACAGCGGTAACGTTCCGTTCGGACGGAAGAGCGATATACGTATATTTTTCGCGATTGACAATTGCAAAGAAGCGGCGAAGAATAATAAAAAAAGAGAATAGGATCTCGCTTTTAATCTGCAAAATATTCTGACGTTCATATCCCGATGATTCTCTTCCTTTGCCTTTATGGTATATAAAAAGGAATAAAAATAGACGATAGTTTTAATGAATTAATCTTCGAAGAGATCTCTGTATACCTTGCGTTGTTATTCGATGTAAGGACAATGGTTTTCTTCGATAAAAAATTATTTTTTGACACGAAAGACGAGAATTCGAGAAACGTTCTTTAATGAAACGCTCTCGTTTGAGCCACAGATATACCCCGCAAACGTTTCTTCGTGGCGACATACGTTAAACCGCAACGAGCGTTTTGCGGAAATACAAGCTGACGCGTTTGCCGTTACACGGATAACTGAATTGGCGCTGTTGGACCACGAAGAAGCGTATTCGGTCAACCGGAGACAATCCCAAACGCGATACTCCACGCTTTTGCGCCCGAGTATGGCGAGGCGAGGCTTAAACAGCGCGTTTCCGCCGTTAATGCCGCACGGATTTCCCCTGTGAAATTTCACGCGAAATGTAACCCTCGCCATCGCGCAATGTATGTACAACTTTACGCCGTTATTCATGCGTTCTCCCCGGCATAGCACTTTCCTCTTAACCCTCGGGATAAGAGCTCGCACGAATAAGATTGCTCGAAACTTTCAAATTGTAATGTAATATGTTGCATACATAAGCATTGCAAATTCTATTTTAACTTTTTCTCGACATTAAATCCCTTTTTACGATTTTGCTAAATATTAAATAATTGTTATTAAATGTATATAATATATTAATTCTTTTTCTATAAAATTGTATTCTATAAAATGTGTGGTTTTTGTTATTTTTTCATGCCGCAGTTATATATCGTAGCTTTGTATATTGTCTCCTATTCACTGCATATTTTCAATACAGGAAAATTAAAATAAATAAGACAGAATTTTTTACTCATATGTGTATTAAATTATAGATTACAGTAGGTTTCAATATATATGCAGATTTTTTTATTAATACATACTTTCTACCCCTCAATATATATATACACATATCAAACCAATATCTCCGACTTTAAACGGATTTAGCGAGAATAATTTCACGAGGCGCAATAATATTCCCGGCTTAATCCGCGTAAAATCCATCGTCCGCAAATTGAATCTCAGGACTATCTAATGTATATTTCAAGTAATCCCTCTCCCCGTGCATCTCATGCAGAGACAAATAAATAAGTCGGAGGCTATCTGACCTCATCGCAAGGTCTCCCATCGCGAGGTTAATATGCAACTGCATCCAATCTCACCGACTCGGTTTTCAACATCCCTCGCCACGTCCCTTTATCTCCGGATTCTCATCCACCCTGGCCTCGCCCTTCTTCATCATTCTCACGTGTGCGTCGCACTCTCTTTCCCAACACCTTTACCGGCAATCTCCGTAACACACGACATCAGGAAGCTTTTCCCAGTAGCAACCTCGGTTGAATTCTTCAACGAATTCTTCTTTACGCGAAAAATCGAGATCAGTGTTGAAATAGATGCATACGTGAAGGCAGACTTTCTTGTAGTATTATTTTTATCATAAATATAGAATAAAATTGAATGCACTAGAGCTAGAGCTCTTTTTTATTTTATTTTATGTTAAAAATTGTTGCTTTTATTTTTCCTAAAAATGCTCTATTTAAAATTAGATGAGTTATAATTCTATCATAAAAGATCAATGTTGATCATAATATCAATAATTATATTCAATACAATCATTATTAAGCTTCAATTTTTTGAAACGTCAATTTCATATTTTTTCTTTTTATTGTACTAATTATAATATGAAAAAAAATTGAAAGCTTCCGAGAGACAAATATATATATATATCTAAAAGATAGTTTTTATATGTTTATTTCTTTAAATAATAACCAAATGTAATTTTTGAATGTTCTTTATATCAAATAGAACATATATTTATTCGATTGTCAAACTGTACAAGCTTGCTCATTGATGCCGATTTATTTGGAGCACGTACAAAATTGGCATTCACGAGTAATACATATTGTATTGCAGCGAACGCGCAGTTTTAGCAGAAAACGCATGCTTGCAAATGCGTGTACATAATTAGCGCACAAAGCGTAATCAATGAATGTTACTTACGAGTGCGGCACAAGCGTTAATCGAGGCTCGAAATCCTATTTCACCGAACGCGCTTCTTTCCACGATATTTCGCTTTTACATAGTTAGCACGATGATTACACCGCTTGTATGAACGTACGATCCGATTTTCGACCGAAATACCCGCGCGGAATTGCATAATTTATTTGAATACGAGCGAAAGAATTGATATTGCGGATGTTTCTCATCAATACACTTAGCGAGTTATTTCAATATAACAATATCGGAATTTTTCTCAATATAAAATAAAATTGATTTTTTGCCTTACTTTTAATAGTAAATTTTTAATAATATACAGTTTTGCCGCAGGCATTTATTTGCAGCAAAATACAATGTTGAAAATTTTTTATTATATTATTTTTATAACGTTTCGTGTGTATCTAATGATTAATAATTTTTTTTTTAATTTTGAGTCATTTAAAGAAGCTTCCAATCCTTTACAAAAGAAATAAGTTAAAGATTTGAACCAATAGTGGAAGCTTACGATTTTCATCGATGCGAAATCGCATAAAAAATGAAATATTTAGTACGCATGATGCGATTTGCTTGATTAAAATTCTTCTTACGATAGACCTATGTAATCGACACGAGTATCTGCTCGACTTTAGGAAAGTCCCCGAGAAATTCTGACCGCGCGCAGTCTGCCTCTGCGATGGTTCAAGCCAATTATCCGCCCTTTCGAGCACGAAGTTTCCTTCGCGAAACAATCGCGGGCAAACGTGACGGCGAAATTGCATTCCCTTAAGCATGAAGGCGCGATTGTTTTTCGCGACTTTAAGAGCGGCTACGGTTATCTTTTACCCAAACCAGTAAAGAAATACACATATATATCTTTAACACCGCCGCTGCACTTTGATGTATTAATTTGCATTCAACAATGATTTATGTTACATGTTTAAGAAAGAATTGTAAGCAAAGGTTAATATAATTTTTAAAACATTATTTGATTCATTAATATAAAAAAATTTTGCAATATAGTGTATATATTTTTCAGTATTATGCAGTGATGATCCATCTATAGATATCCATAATAAATTCTAAATTTTTCTTTGCGTATAAAAAAACTAGAAAGTAAATTATATGATAATTAAATGTCCATAATAATAAAATTTTTAGCAAATTAAATGAATAAAATATTTTAGTTTATACATGTTTTTTCGTTTTGTTACATATTTTCCATTAAAATAGCGCAATAAAATATTTTTTAATATATTATTTGTTGCATTTTTCTCCCTGCGAGAGAGAAAAGAATGTATGACACGCAAAATATAATATCGATGTAAGCATCGGTTCATTTGATTTACCACGCTTTTTAGAATAAATTGACGAATGAGGATGTGACCGATCGCAATGGAGAGAATGAGAATTACCTTCAAAACATGTTTCGTACAATCATTAAAAGCGAACACATTTATGTGCCGAGCTGTTTCGATCATCTCGAATTATTGACGCGAACGATGAACGCAATTTCGAAAAACTGACAATTTTCCCTGGGATGACATATAGAGAAAGTCGGTTGCAACAGGACGGTAAAAAATAAAAATGACAGCTGCAAGCCTGCAAAATTTTTTCAGCGCAGCAAAACAATGATTAAAAAAATAAGTTTGTTTTAGAATCTCTTATTGATTATAAAGTCGATTACGAATACGCGTAATTAATCATGGAAATCGTGTTATGTCGCGTAATATGCAAAGCGTAAGAAAAGGGGAAATATCCAGCGAGATAAATTGCGTGACTAATCGATACACAGTGCTCGATTATACGATGAAGATGTAACATTAATGTAAATGCCACTTTTCTGGGCATTTGATCATAATGCAACTATTCACACGTGCGTGTCCGCAAATTGAGGCTATCGAGATGCATCTGCGTTATATTATGTCCATCTATCTCGATGATTTATCTCTCGTTATTTTCCAATAGAGAGATAATTTCATGAATCCTACCTTATTAAACATTCACTATTGACATTTTTGAAATATTTGCCTGTTTTCAGATATATTCAGATATAACTTTATATAGATCATTTTTATGTCATTTTTTAGTATCAAGCTTGATTTGTATATATTAAATATTACGTAATAAAGTTTTGTATGTAATTTATCGTTAAATATGAGTTACAAAGTTATCGAATACGATTAATCAAACAGTCATATATTCAAGATATGCAATGGAAACAAATATTTTGGTGCAGTCTCGCAAATAAATATAATAATTTGTATCTACTGCGTAAAATATCACACATTCCATCCACATTGAAATGTCAGATCTCGACATATTTTTTTTTTTTATTACAAAGACAGTGTCAGCGTGTGACATTTGCAGCTGATCAAAGGAATTGCTGGTACAATATATGCATCCATTTAAACGTTACATCATAACATTGGTGCAAAATATTGAAATAAATATCTGCCGAGAATTGCCTTTAAGTCTATTTTAGATCATCTATGTGATTCTTGAAATAAACTTGAAATATTCTATTTATAATTCTATGTATCAGGTAATGCAAAAGAGGAAGTAGGAAATATATTTCCAATTTTAAATAGAATACTATCTTGAATTATCGATCACTTAAAGCGAGCTTCGAAAAGTAATATTATCTCGGGAAAATAATTTATATAATGAAGAAATTATAGTTATATATATCCGGTCTATTATTTACAATTAAGAATGGAGAAACATTTCCATTAGCCGTTATGAAGACAAGGAAGCAGCGTTAATCGCGCACTAACGAGAACGGTGAAGATCGGGCCTGCAGTTTTAATTACTGTTTAGTCCAGATTAGCTCAGTCAATTAAACGCCTTGTCTGGCAGCGACAGGTCACAGTCATACGCCATTCCGAACGATATAGCTCGCATGGTATGGTAATTCGAAATAGCGCCCTTGGCGAGTGCCATATGTCAACGACATGGAATTAATTATCGTCATGGACACCCTTCTCTACTTCCCCATTTCTGCGTTTCGATTACGACTAAGCGATAATTCGATTCTGCCGAGGATGTAATGACCAAGCTCAGAAATTGATGTCACGTGCTACTAAACATGTGTGAGTTTATAGTACCAGTTTCAACTCTAATCTCAGATTTAATTTCAAAACTTTTGATTATTCATTCTATATCATTATTTGTATGTGCTATTATAATGTTTCAGTTTTAGATTTGTTATATTTCTATAAATACAATTTAAATACTATTTAAATCAATTGTGGTAATCGATATATTTTATTGATTTGATTTTCAAGAAATTAATTTTTTTCATTTTTACATCATAAAACAAATTTTGTGAAAAAGGCGAACAATTTTATATTATTTTAAATTAAAATAAATTTTAATTTTCTCTAATTAATTCTCTCAAATGAAATATGTTCGTCAAAGACATTCAAGTAATGTGCATATCAGTTTGTTATATATGTTTTGGCAATTCACATACGAAATTATGTAATATATAAATTTCGTGAGATATAATCGAGCAGTTATTTGCAATATACGCCAGTGTACTGTAGTGGCTGACCATGTACCAGGCATACTTAATTTTCATTAATTAGACGCGTATATAAGTGATACTAATTCAACTCCGTCGTAGAGTATCACGGTATCCTTGGAGAAAGGTACTACGGAGGAAATTTCGAGGCTTGTAAACGAGAAATAAGTACTGACGTTATGTGGGTAGACCGAAGAGCATATAAAGCATGATTGGTCGCCGAACATTTGCTGGAAATTGTAACTGGCGGGTATAGAGTTAGTCTGTAAACGTTGCCGTGAAGTTATTTGCGCCTGAAACTATGTATACTGGATGTGTCCTATTACTACCGGATGCCCTATCAGCTTGTATCAGCTTTATCGAGAAGTGTATAGTATAAATTTATATACCAAAATACGTTATACACGCGAATATATTCATGAGTATCCAATTAATAATATTGACAATGACTGCACAGTTATTGCATTTACAATACTTTTCACGTCACTTACATGTAAATGCAATATGTCCATTGACAGGTTAATGTTCACAATCCGTTATGTTGTGTGTTGTCACCCTCGTAATGGGGTATGTTTCCGCAACGCGATCATTGGTCGCGCTTACAAAGATCAGTTCTAGTTGCGCTGCTTCAGCCCCTATTTATTGTCGGCTACAAACCCCTAAATTCGAACGCAAGGGTAGATTTATCGACGCATGGGGGACGGACGCGTCGGACATTAATGTAGGAAGTTCCCAACGGTATGAGAACAGAACACGATTGGCTATTCACTGCACGATATTTTTAACGTCCTAGGATGTTAATGGACTTGTGATATGCTGCATATTATAAATCTGGTGTTGCTTATATATAGAATATAATAAGCAAGCTTTTATCTACGTCCAGATTTTGATACTTTATATAGCATTATTTATTATTAGAACACACATTATATGCTCTGCTATATTTACCATTAAATCTTTACCATTCATCTTTACCATTAAATACGCGACGTTACAATAGATACATAGAAATAGATTGATTCCTTTAAATCAAACTGGTAATGCAATTATGCATTCTCTCGCAGTCTCATCATTTTCGAATCAATTGTCATGGCGCAATATTTTATCACGAAACATTTTTAATTATTTTTTAATTAATTTTTAACTAATTTTTAATTAATAGATATATTAATAGATTATAGTTCTTAAAATAGAAAAAGAATATTTATATGTTCAATATTTTATTTGTGTATAGTAGTTTATAAAAAAAATTATTCTTTTATAACTTAAATTCAAACATTATTAATGTTTAATGTGTTTTTATAAAAAAATCAATATTTTATATCACATACACATATACACGTGTATACATTTGATATTTTATATTATTTTCATCAATTAGAACATATTTTTGTTAGACATATGTCCATCTTTATTTCTTTCTCTTGCTACATTTAAATGAGAAGGATTATTTAATTTCTCGAGCAAGCGAAATAGAGATTTTATATATTTTATAAATTGTATATGTACGAGGATAATTATAGTTTTAAAGTTCATGGTCCTTTAGCTATTATGTTCTGAATACAGGAATTTGTAATGTGCGATGTTATAATCATCGATATTAGCGGTTGCAATTACATATGACAAAGCAACGTAGAATGGCATGCAGCGTCATTATTCAAGTCGAATTACAGAGGCTTTTGACGTGACACTGTTGCAGTGAATGTAGGCGTATACTCTGCTTGCCATTATCGAGCCAGATAATTATCCTCGTTTCATCAGGGTAGGCTCGATAGAGTCTCGATTCATTGCCTCGCCGTATTTCTCCAATTAATGGATCACCTTCATCCCTCTTAGTATGCAATTAATTAACGATACCAGCTTTAATAATATACTTTTTGTTGTTATTTTGTTGATAAAGCATAATAAAGTTCTTCAAACATTATATATTTATCAATTGCAGTATAATGTGGATGAGAGTAAATTATCGAAACTTCTCGTATATATATATAATAATCAAAATGAATTATTTTATTATTAATACTGG
Organism: Prenolepis imparis; assembly: GCF_030444845.1. Taxonomy (NCBI): domain Eukaryota; kingdom Metazoa; phylum Arthropoda; class Insecta; order Hymenoptera; family Formicidae; genus Prenolepis; species Prenolepis imparis. The sequence continues at coordinate 13,881,070 of NW_028141162.1, read as the reverse complement.
TTATTATATAATATAATATTATATAATAGACTTCTTTATATTTTTGTTATTAATTAAAATTTTAACATAATGACTTTTTAAAAATAAATAGCGTAATTCCTATAGTATAATGAATAAGATGCCGTAAAAAGTTCTTTGAAATAATTAATATTTATTATTTATAAATATCAGTTATTGCTAGTATTCATGATATATAATTAACATGATATATAATTTTAGCAAAATTACACTGAATTTTTTAAAGATGCTGTGCTAAAATTTTGATTAAAGAAAGATAAACTGAATATTATCATGTTCAGTGTCATGAAATATAATGTTCTATATTTTAGTAATTATAAACGCAGTTTCGACAAATTAGAAAGTAAATAACATATATATAATCTTGTTCAAATTTTAAATTATCTTTAATTTAACAGAATATTTCAATTTGAAGCTTAGTTACCAAGATACAATATAATGTCGCTGTAAATGAAGTCTGTTTCGTTTGTTTGAGAAATTAAATAATTCCTCTCGCGTGCGCTTAACATTCTACAAGGGAGAGAAAGAAAAATGCAATGTTCAAAAAATTGAATAATTCTTCTTATTTAACGACGCAACGTGAAAATGCTCGGCGACAAGCGTGACGGGAATCGTAAAGGGTGCGAGAGAATTGGTTATGCTAGTACACTCGCAATGAACCCTCGAGGGCATGCTTTTATACGCTTCTACATGTGTATGCATGTCTCTTACCGCATGCACGCAAAAGAGTGCATACGTACATATGTACATTTATGCGCGCATAGAAATCTCGTATTGTCACGTTTTATATGCATGTTGCATATACCTCATGCATTTATGTACGATGTATGTGTATGTGCTTGTGCATGTATGTAGCTGCAGTCAGTGTCATTAGAGTCTCTGACCTATATCATAGCTTCAATTACAAGAGGCAGATAAGGACCGAACCCCGTGTTGATTCCCACCATCGGGCTATTGAGAGTTAATCCTCTTTTACACACAAGAGCAATTATCTATGAGAGTATCGCCAGGAAGATAATTGTCTCGATAAATTAGCGAATGTATATGAATGTTTTTAATTTCAGACATTTCTGTGCAATTAGAAGTAATGAAGTCAAATATATATATTAGAATTGTTCAAATAAAATATTATTAAATAATATCATATACTCATTATATTCTCACACACACAATATAAGACATGTTGATTAGTATTTCTACGAGCACATAAATGTATGTACGCGTACGTATATAATTTTGAAAATTTTGTCCTGTATAAAATAAAACAAAAATACTCAAACGTGGACGGATGGATTATTGTCAAAATTAAATTTTAATTATTTATTTATTTCAATATCAATTTTTTTAGTACAATTGTATAACTAATAAATTTTGACGTAGAATTAATTTCATTCAAAATATTTTTTATTCTGCGAAATATTTATCGAATTTTGTTTGTCTCTTCTTATTTTGTTCCAAATAATATAAAAATTCAATAAAATTCAATATAAAAAAATCAAATTATCAATAAATGTGGACCAATAAGTTATGATTTGAAGATTGATTAAAAGTGGCATTTTTTATTAAATAAATTAAAATATATTATGCAATGCATCATCGTCGCCTAATATCTCTTTTTTCTCCTTTTCTTTTGTTTCTCTACTGCTGTGCTTTTTTATAGCATTCAATAGATATTCGCGATAACACATTAATTATTTACGCGCGGCACTTTGATATTATTTGCACACGCAACACGGATTTTATTATATTGTAACAAAAGAATAATGCGAAAGTGATTGCACGATCTATTCGATGCACGCGATGTCTGGCAAATTAGTGGAAAAAGGACGAATCTCGAGTGGGAGGATGTTTGAAAATTTCGTGCAGAGCCAAATTCACACGTCATCGCCCGCGGCAAAGCTACACCTGTTGCTCATAGATACACTTTCCGCATTTTGAATAATAATATATATTTGGCAAAAATAATATACGCTTGCGCGTTTAATTGAGCAATTACTATCCAGTAATATCTACAAATATAAAAATTAAGAAATATGTGTATATGAATTAATAAGTTAAATATCCGTCCTCAATGGGATGTTCGAAAATATAAGTATAGTTATATTTTTGCCGGCTACTCGCGCGTAAAAGATCTTGACAGAATATTTCGCAAATTATGTCTTCTAACAAATTATTGATGTATAAATACTGGACTGTGTTGTTATATGATTGATAAATTACATTTAATTGCATAATTTACTAATGCGATATACTATACGTACTACTTACTTGTTGCACCATGACGCCGTTTGCTCTGGAGTTGATCCTTTCTATACGTGCGATATATCGATTATTGATCGAAAAATTCGAAGATACATTAATTTCAATTGATATCGCACGATACGATGCGTCGTTGAACGCGGGAGTTTATTAATTACTCGCGCTAATAAAACATTTACGAAATGATCATGTCTGTCATCTCGTTGTATCTCTCGTTTTCGCATTTAAGGAAATAATGCGACTTCAAGCGGCTCACATAGTTCCCGAATTCCGCGCAAATGACAACAAAGCGATTGTGACATATTTATATATGTCGCGAAGTCGTAAATGTCGAGCACAGTTACATTGTTGTCATCGCGAGATACTCCACGTATGTATACATATGTATATATGTATATATGTATGTATCAAATGCTTATCAAATATTTTGCATGTATTTTAAATTAACTTCGATAAATGGGCTTTATAATTATCGTCTATGTTGCGTTTTCTGTGTTTTTTCTCGATTCGGTATTCATTGTCTCGTATCAACGACATTCCTGATTGAAAAATTCGCAAAATATATCAGCAATTTAATACCATACACAATATAATATGAGTAATTAGATCGAGATAATTAACGACAGCTAATTAAAACGCGATCGTCTGAAAATATACAATTGAAATCTAATATTTCCCTTCACGAACAATATATCTTTTTTGAAATACATACATAAATCCAATACATATATAAATAAATGTGAAATAGTACGTATTATAAAACGGATATATTACGGCTTCCGTTACTTGAATTATTCGATTCGTATATTGTTCCGCGCTCCATATCCGAAAATATTGAGCAAATCGTATTTAAATTTACGCAAAATTCACAATTTACACAATGCTAGATATATAGATTAAAGCATTGAAGGGATACATTGAATTAACGCATTAAAGAAATAATTATTGCTCTAAATATTATAATGAAACAATAATTTATAATTTCCATTATGTATTTAGTTTCTTCAAATGATCAAATTGCGCGAAATATCTGTCTCATTATAAACTTAGCCTTGTTATAAAATGTTGAATCTTTGTAGGTCGACGTTAAAAGGCCTAGATTTTTTATTTAGATAGTTGAATTTTTACAAAGAGTTTGTAATACATATATTTTAATTGTTACACAAAAATGATTAAATCGCGTCACGCTTTAAACTGCTCACTTATTTAATTGTAACTTGCTCACTCATTTTTGAACTGAGAACGCGAAGTAAATCTTTATTTTTATTTTTTATTTCGGATCGAGATATTTTCGAAATTAATTTTTTTACAATTAATTATATACAAGATTATGAAGAATATGCAATTTAAATAGTGGATTAATTAATTATTATTTTTAAAAAATAGGTCAATAGTGGATTCACATGCATGACTAATGATGGATCGAACATGATATAAGTGTATACATTACAGACTTGATATAAATAAATTTATCTAATATTTAAATGTCTTGAACATATATTTCATTTTATGTCAAAGTTGGTTATTTGCAGCGTTAAGTGTTATGAAAGTTGTACAGACTAACGAAGAGATATTACGAGAAGATAAATATTAATTAGTAACACGCGCCATGATGTTTGTTTTGTGCCTTTTCGTGTCGCGTTTAAATCTCAAGGGAGCATAATAACAATGTGAAATTCGAAAGGGAAGTTTCTATGAAATACCTCAAACAAATTAAATTTTGGACCATTCTTGTCAGCGATTCTTTCCAAGTTTTATGTAACCGATTAACAAGCGTATTACATTTCAGTGAAATTTTTAATCACTATATTGCTTCAACACATAAAATTTGCTTGTTTGAACATTTAATGCTAATATGAATTTAAAATATTAAAATAACATACAATTTAAGATATATATATATAATTAAGATATATATATATATATATATATATATATATATAAAGTTGGACAATTATGTAGAATCATTATTTAAATTATATAATATACCGTGATATCTAAAAAGAACAGATATTATTTAAATTACCGATATTATTTAATTAAATAATTATAAAATTATTTATATGAAAATTATACCTGCCTAAATTGTACGATCTCGTTATATGCGAACTCAATCACTAATTCTCGGTCCATCATTCACCAACGAGCGATTAAGCCAATCTTCCACGTAATTAAGTTAATTTACGATTCATAAAAGACTCTGAATTAATTGGATCTACTCTCTTCCATACTCTTGATTTCTCTTGATTAGAGAATTACTATTGTTGAATGAATCGTACGTTTTTATAAGACGAAGAAATGAGCTTTCAAATATACTGATTATAGATTTGCTCTAGAATATTCCTAGCGATTATTATTATAATAAAGTTCCGCGACATTGTTTGCTCATTCTTGCAAATACAGTTTCCAGCAGCAGAAAATTTAGTGAATGTGTTGCAGAACACATTTGGAAAATATCGAATTTAGAGATATAAGCGACGAGCAACTAACAACTTGGTCTAATCGACTCGAAGTTCATGACTCCAAATTGAAGTTTCAAGCAAGCGAATTGTAACGCTAGCACCTACCTATTTACCCTGAAATTCGGAAATCTACAATTACAAACTTCTCTGGAATCTTCCATTGAATTTCAGCGACGTTCTTAGCACTCAATAAAGTTAGACGAGGCTCATTCATTCAACATTAACAGCTCTCATCTTTTCTCTACCATCATTTTAACTCTTTTTATTGGATTCAATCGTAATTGTTTTCAATAATATAGAAATATTTGTAAATACGAGTGAATAAATCCTAATAAAGATAAATATCATTTTTTAATAAAAAAATATATAAAAAACTAAAAAAGCAGTAGAAAAATTTAAATTTCAGTATTAAACTTAATTTAATTTACAACAGCGTTTTTATATCTTTTTTTCTGTGTGTCTATATTTCTCAAAATTTTATTTATTTAATTTATGATTATTTAAATTTAAACTTAATTTTATTTTTAATCAGTATTAATTAATTTTTTCATGAATTTACTTCATCTAGTTAAAAATATACCGTCACGTTTTTAACGTATCTATATGAAACTGATCGATTTTTGACAGTTTTTGTCTGTTCTACAGTTTTCTTATAATCTGAACCAGTAGGAATTAATTATTTAAAAAGGAATAATTATTTAAAATTGTTATAGATAAAATATATAAAACAAATATAAATTGTTGGTAATACCGAGGAGAGCTCCGTCCTTTCCGATTTTGCCGAAACTTTACAATATTTTTGGGCGTAAAACACGAATCTGTAAATTAAAATCCGGCCCCTCTACGGGGGCGGAATTCATTTTAACTTTTTTCCTACTTGACAGCATTTTAATTTACAGATACGTGTTTTACGCAAAATACACAATATTGTAAAGTTTCGGCAAAATCAAAGAGGACAGAGCTCTCCTTCAGTATTATCAAACTGTTTTTAATTGCATAAAATGGAGAATAATATAGTCAATAAATTACAAAAAGTGTGTATATAATTTAGATGTTAATTATAAACTTCAAAAATAAAAAATTGCTCAACGCGCCATAAAACTAGATTAATATTGAAGGACAATTAAAATCTGATTAAAAACTTATAAACGTGTGTACATGATTGTAAAAATAGGTGGCATATTTGCAGCCCTTTGTGTAAAATACTTTTACAAATTCTATTGTTTCAAATATAAATCACTATCGTGTATGATATTCGATCTCATGACCAGAATTTTCGTGAAATTTTACAAGATTTTTATTTAATACGCATCATGTTTAATCAAAGTGAACGTTACCACAGTGATATTACATTACTTACGCCTGCATACTGTTATTCTACAAAATTTCAACACTGCAGCAATGAAGTGAAAACAGATATTTTTGAAACCCATACTCTAGCACGTACTGGCACATACTAGGTCTATAGACGACGCAATAAATAAATATTTTTTTATAATTATATTTAAATAAAAGAAGCTTAATATATGTATAATTTTTTTACTAATATATCTCAAGTAGAAAATTTGGTCATTATCTATATTAGATTTTAATTCTTGAAGAATATAAAGAAAAGAAACAGTCAAATATGTTGAAACTACGAAATCATAGTGTGCGAAATTAAAATATCTCGAAAATAGTAATAAATGTAGAATCAATTATCAATATCAATGTGTGATTTCATTTTTTATAAATTATGTTATAAAATATGTAAAAGTTATTATCGTATCATGATTGAAGTTATTGGAATATTTTTCATTTTAATTGTAGTGAAAGAGTCCACATGCGGACAGTTTAGCATTACTTCAGTTACAGACTTGCCATGTAACTTCCGGTCGAATGTCAAAGTGGTTATGCGGTCGCTTAGGTTGAAATTATTGATTCGTTATAATTGCGGGGCGATGCAGTTGGTTTGTTGGCGCAACAAACTGGTTTCTACTAGGTAGAAATAATAACTTTATTAATGCATCGACGTGTTATATTCGCATTGCTATCGGCAAGCTATTACAATTGCAGGTCTATTGCATGTTAAGATTGTTGTTGTTATTCTATCGAAACAATGAAATATTGCATGAATAATTAATATGTTTGATTAAATTATCTTATTAACAAATTTTACGTTTGTGTGAGGTATTTTGAAACTATCGGTGTATTTACATATATATTAATGCATAAACTTATCGAACTTAATTATCTAATCAAACTTCTATTATTAGGGTATATTAAACTTATTTTACTAAATTTTTTTTTATATTCCACAATTTATAATAACTTGTTTTCTAATTACACATACATACATACACATAATGATATAAATATTTTAAAATTGATAGCCTTTGTATTCTTTCTTTTTAAATTTTAGATAAAAATATTAAATGTGTTCTCACCCCTATAGTTCTTTAATTTTACATAAAAGAAATTTATGATACTTTCTATAGAAAAATCTGCGATTTGAGGAATTAGCCATAAGAACTAATATGTCTATCTACTCCAGATTTCTCTCTCTCTCTCTCTCTCTCTCTCTTTTCTCTCTCATTGCTGCAATAAAATAATCACGTCTGATTTTATCAATTCTATCGATCTTTTTGCAAGTAAATAAATATCTTTTGCTCGATTTTTAAATCCCTGCATATATCAACTATTTCTACGTTTATGAATCGAGCTGTTAACATGTCTTCGAAAGTAGCTAACGGTGAATGGCCATATACCTATATATGCACATTTAACAGACATGATCAGCTCGACAGCCGTTCTGATTTATGCTGGTAGATGGATGTGCATGAGGTTGTGTCAAACTGTTAACCACGTAGATAGGCGTATCTGTTAGATTTATCCGATGTCAATTTGATTAGGATAAACCACGTTGTAGAGTGGAAAGTCTTAAAATATATCGTGTAATTATTTTCTCGTTTGCTTGTCCAATTTTTATATCTTTCCACAGTAACACGCTATAATATTTGCAGAGATTTTATTTTTATTGTGTAGAGCACATGTAAGCGAGCAGAGAGAATAATTAAATAATAATAAATCTTATTTTATAAATATAAACGAACAGTTTATGCATTTGGTACATTTTTATAGCTTTGATATGTCCATGCGTTCTTTCAATATATACATTAGTAATTTAGCTTGCTATATTTTCGCATATTTTATTGCGGCATCGTCTGGCCTCTTCTGCTGCAATCTTCGCCTTTTCCTCTTTTTTTTCCGTAGACAGTAAAGTAATTTCCGCGAGGTTCGGTCGAGCGTCTCATTCATCCAGAATATCTCCTCTTGCGCCAACGCTTTGAGCTTCGCAGCTTGAGCTGAGCGATAATGTTTGTGCGCCGCTGATTGCCTTTCGAAAGATTTCTCGACTCGGTGAATTGAAAGGTTCAGACTTTTTCATTCGCAGCCACGAGGTAAGTTCCTCTCAGATGTAAATCACTTGCTGGAAATCAATCGACCAATCTCCGGCACGATTCAAATAAATTGCTAGAGCTTTTCAACTTTTTCCTCGCTATAACAAAAGATAGGGCTATTTCTCATTACATTAAAATGCGCGACGGAATGCGCTATCTGTTCTCGCTCATTTTTTTTCAGTAAAGGCATATTTTGATGAGATCATATAAAATTTTGCACAAAATAGTACATATCTTTTTATGCATAATAAAATGTAATTTTGTAGTATATAGAATCTATATTTTTTTATACTTAAATGTGTTTATTGTTAATTATTATTTATGTGCATTCATTACATAGCAATCATCATATCAAAAAATCTAATTTATTTAACATCAAAAAAATTTGTTTCTTTGTCATATACCACGCTAATAACATGGTTAATAGATAAAATAAGACAAATGGCTGCCAATTTTTAAATATTTATATTATTGTAATCAAGAAATAAATTTTGTAAAATGTAAAAATTTGTTAAATACAAGTTTGCTTGATCAATAGTCTCAATTCGAATTATCGCTCATTTTGCGTTTTTATTAATACTTTATCGATAAATTTTGCAAAAAATAAATCACTCGAATTCGAGCTGAACATAAGCAGTAAATCATGATGTGATTATAAAGGGGCGGATCGTCTCTGAATGAATGCAAATGCGAAGTTTGCGGATATACCTACTTATATTTTTCCGAAAGATTGAATAAATTTCTCTCATTGTCAGATATATGCGTAGAATGTATTTGTAAGAAAATGTAATAAAAAAGAAGCTCAAACGCGCATTTGCGGCGATTAAGCATTAAACGGCTCGTAATATCGTTTTGTTATCTTCACGATGAATGTGAGTATCGATTCACGGACGAATCTACCCGTTTCGTATTGGTTCGGTAAAGTATTGGCGTAAATATTTTTCTCAAAACGAACGAAACGGATATTATCCCGGAATGGGGTAAAATTTAATGGAGTTTGAAAGCGGGGCCACTGCACACGTAGATGAAAGTAATAAAGTAACAGACACCAGGCATGAATAAGAATCTTAAAGTGTAGCGCACACACACACACACACACACACACACACACACACACACACACACACACACACACACACACATGTATATATTGTGTATATATATATGTATATATATATATATATGTATATATACAAATACGCCGGAGCTTTTCTGACTTTATTCGCCAAATAATCGCTTAAATCCAAACTACATTTCTATGGCGATAAGTTTTATTGCACGCGGCTGGTCCATCGCCGACTTTCAGTCCGGCCTTTCCGCAATATTGCCGATGCACTACGCAATGCAAAGCGACGTACGCATGTATCGATGTTTTGTCGATATCGTCTGCGAAGGGTATTTCCATGAAGGGCCGTTCCATCTGTAAAGTTGAATATACATATACCCATCTTCAATCGCGTTCCTTCAATACATTCATGACGTGAGTTTCGGCATTATAATATTTTAACGATTAAGATTATTTGAAATTAACTATAAAGATAATTTTGCTTGATTTATAAAATTTTTTTAATCTTAAATGATAGATAATTTTATAAGATAATTAGATAACTTTAATTTTAAATAATAGATAATCACGTGTGTGAGATTGAATATCACGTTGCACCCTGCATTTTGAAGATAATTTCGTAATCGTCACACAATCTTTAGCAAATTTGCATACTTATAGTTTTGTTTTATATATCACTTCTTACAAGGGCGATATAATGGACGTAATTTTGCATCCACGGCTAACTTTGTATTATACGAAGTGGATCGTGGTAATCAGCACTTTCGGGGTTATAAGCATACTGAGGGCAATGACTTTGCTTTAGTAAACTTGGTAATTAGTCAGTGGTTATATATAGTAGTCAGCTATTAACATCGAGATAATTGATAAAAGCGAATAATAGTGTTCGTTAGGAAAATTCCGGTAGTTACAAAGTTAGCCTTGTAATAAAGGAAGTAATTTAAGCACACAGGATATCTAAAAGAAAGCGATCAATAAAATAGTTAAATAACATGCAAAATTCGGAAATACCTCATAAGAGAAACTGCTAGACCCGGAGAATATCAAATGATGCGAATGTATATGTGGATAAATAATTTGTATGCGATTAAATATCTGTAAAAATGATTCGCGGTTGGAACGATAAAGTGTCGCTTAACTCCGAACTAAAAGCAATTTTACCCGCGAACAGACATAATGCACTCGGGAGAAATGTAGTTGCATCCGTCAATGCGGTCGCGTGCTTTTTCTCGAATATTATCGCGAGCGATTCCAGTCACGCGTCTTGGCGGATTTTGTTTAGGAATTCTCGCGGAAGAAATTCTCCGGAGCAGGTAACTTCGTAAAACACTCATAAACGTAACGGGTCGTGAGGAGAGATATTGGCTTATCGCGACTTCGTTTTATGCTTTATATTCCACTCAACTAAATTTTACAGCCGCAGATAACATTTATTTGCGGGACGACCGTTAGTATATATAAGAGAGACAATTTGATCTTATCAGGATTCTCTCTCTCAAAAAGCGAACCTAGGAGAGACTGACAGTAAGTCCAGGCATGCGGTGTACATTGAAACTCTCTCTCTCTCTGTCGACACACGCGACAATAAATTCTGTTGATGTAAAAATATTTTTCTTTCGAATATTAAATTTTTGAAAAACCTCTATATTATATTTTTGCTTTTTAGGGTAAACTAATAAATTGGACTAATCTCAGTATTAATAAATTACAATTTACACACATACATATGTTGAAATCTCTTGAATTTCTGCCATAATTATAATGAATGTTAAAATATGACAAAATATTTCAAAAATTTACTCTATCTCTCTTAATAAATATATAATGATTGATTAATTCGAAGTATCATAATTTATTGAAAGTATTTTCTGTTTCTTTTTTCAATTTGTAGATTAAATATTATACAAAATGTTTAATTTTATAAAATTACGGTGCATGAGAATTTGAACTATCCGTGATATAAACGAAACGTCATCGGACATCAGACTGGCTGGCGACTTGGTCTTTTTTTTTGCGCGAAACTCTGGTGCGCGCTGCCATTACTGAAATTGCTAATCGTCCAATCCGCGCTCTCTTTTTTTCAGGACTCGCTTTAATATCCTCTGGAATTATTAAAATGCATCTGCGATGCGCCGCCTAAATTCATTAATGCATATGACAACGCGGCCGCTGCCGCGCTCGCGAATCGTATTTCACGTCCGAGCAAGTAGAGAACGTAACTAACCCGTTACGTTAACTAACGAGGCAGAAAATTATCAAATGGCTCGTGCGGCGATAGCGAAGTCCGCGCGAATTTCCCGAAAACTCGCGGATGATATTCTCGCGCTGATAAACGAGCGAAACGTTCTTTATCTTTGTTACAGGTATTCGCGCGTATCATCAAATTGTTGGTAATGCTTGAACTTTGTTAACAGGGAGCAGTCCGCGCTATTTACGGTATTGAGCATATTTGCAGTTATTCTTCGAGGAATGCATCATATAATCGTGCGAAAAGAGTAATAGTTAAATTTTGTATGTGTATAAGATTCGATGATGTATATTCAATAATACATTCAACTTAATCGATTTAATTTCTTTCTAAATCGTAATGCTTTTATAATGACTAGTGCATCCAATCGAATTTGCTATTAATTTTTCTTTTATATATAATAATTCTGAATGATATTCTTTTAATTTTCTCTAACAGCAGTCATATATAAGAACACATAAAACACAAAAAGTGGACAAGTCGATAATAAGTCCGACATCGCAAAGAACTACGTATATTTTCCTTAACAAAAAATGTCTACAATATCATGCGATTGGCTCGACTGCGATGAAAGTTGAAACATTTAACTGATTGCAATAAAAAAAAAAAGAAATACGAACCGGGGAAAAGAAATTAAAAAATGCCGTTGGCTTACCTTCCACCTGCGACCTTTAAAGTCGTCGACCCGAGAAATATCGATGCAATTATGGGCAACTCTCGGGAACATCGTCTGCCGTTTACGTGCCATCAAAAGCTGCAAAAGCTGTCGCGGTATCGTTCAGACTAATTACGTCACGGATGTTCCTTGGAAACAGTGGCGTAAAAGTTTAAGCGCTATTAATTGTTGCCAGCCAGAAAATACTTTTAAATCGATTATCCGATTAAGAGAAGTCATTTTACGCGCGCGTTTATTGTTCGTAACAATAATTTTCAATCTCATCATTAGATACTCTTTCGTAATTCTTACTGGAGAAGTATCTTGTTGCTAATATCTTTTTGAAGAGCTATTTCTTGAGCTTATTTATAGCTTAACAGATGTTTCTAAGTACCCAAGATAGAGTAAATTTTAATTATTTAAAAGTTTCTTTTATTTTTTAACAACAAAAAATGGGAGAGAGCGAAAGAAAGAGAGAGGAATTTGCAAATGTGAAGTTTACTCTGAAGATTCACATGATTCACATTAAACGTCAAAAATGAAAGATATTTAATTAATTTGTGGAAATTGCGGCTATTAAAACGAAGGAAATTACATTATGTGAGAATTTTGGAATTTTATCGTAAAACACACACAAGAATAAGAAGAATAAAAAATGACAAAAGAGTAAAGTCAAATTCTTTCAAAGTATTTTGCATCTTTATCAAAAAATTATATGCTATTTTCGATAATAATTACATACATTGAATAATGAAAGAAGACTACATTCATTGTGCGCGATCGAAATTTCGACATGGAAAGAAAAACAGTGGATTTTGCCTCGGTTGGCGTTTTTTCCGTCGTTTTTCCGATAAAGACAACTATCTTCTATTAAAAAAACGATCATTGAGCGAAAGGGAGATTTCGAAAATTCGACGTCGGCATTCACGTGGAATGCTTACTCGCTTTTGCAAAAATTGAATCAAGGACCAAAAGCGAAATGAGATGCAGTCAAAAAAGTCGTTCCACGCTAACTGATTTCGCGTATAAGTAAGAGATTTCTATCCTCGAATCGATGCTGTTACTAACATTAATTCCGAGTTTCGCGGCGTTATCCATGACTTTTTAAGAATTTCATACACGCACACACACACATACATACACATAAGCGAAATGTTAAATATACGTAAAAGATAAGAGTAGAGCTTAGCTGTAAAAGCCGAAGTGTTGAACTGTTGTACACTGAGCGATTTCGTGGTGGCGTAAATTTTCTCATTCCTCTTTGGGGTTACAGCCGAGAGTTAAGCGGTTGGTGAAGGAATTTTGCTCTTACAATGTAATGTGAGAACTCGAATGATTGATTGACGCTTTCTAAGCCATTTGCGTTGATCGATATTTCATACTGATACTGAAGGCCTTCGTCCTTCATCAAACTTGATGTAATGAATTTACTACGTACTATATATAGATAGAATGTATCATTAAATTACCTCAAGATGAACAAATCAATTTTATCGAATGAAGAATGTTATTTGTATCGTTATAAAATATTGAAATAATATTACTTTTACTTCATTATAATAACATTATAATAAATATCTATTCTAATTTTATCTTACAATATTTATTCTATTTTTCAAAACTCTTCTATAATAAAAATATATATATCTCTTTCAAAACATACTTTTAAAGTATACGAATTATTTTATTTTTCAAAAAATAACATACCTTTTTTGTTTTTTAAGAAAAATTATTCATATACTTTTTTATACTTTAAAATAATCCTCAAATTCTCTGTAACAAAATAAACCTCGAATATTTAATTGAACGTAACATTCAAGAGTTTTATGATTCAGGTATTTCGTTTTTTTTTATTTTCTCGCTTTTTTTTCATGAACAAGGAATTTTCATACAGACGAGAAATGCGGGCCCTATTTTTCACTTGAAAAGGTAACGACGGAGATCACTCGGACTTTCGCCAAATACGTATATACGCATGAAATTCGCGAAATACGTTCCAGGGTCACAATGGCATATATCGGGCATGCCCACGGGATCGAGATGAAACGATACGAGTCTCACGGGAACCGTCTCGAAACGGGCTACGTCCTATTGAATAACTCAGCGTTACCATACGTCGATCTTCGTCCATCCCAACATTCCCCATGGCTCTCACCCTCTTTCAAAAGTACCGGGGCCAGATCGATATGGAAAACCTTTGCTATGGCCCGACAACAAGGATGGTACATCGACGACAAGGATAAAGTATTAGTTTCCATCCAGCTCCTGCTGGAATTCTATTCCTACATATATGTATGTACTGCGTATATGTACCGATATATACTGCTGCAGAATCTGTTAAACAGAACTGTGAACAAGGTGCTGCTATAATTTACGAGATATAATTAAAATAATATTTTACATGAGTAAATATTATATGAGTAAATCAAATCTTGCACCTTTTTTTGAATTACAAGGTATTAATTGTGTTAACTGTTTCTTCGTCGACTATTTTACGTTATTAACTGTTCTATTTATTAATTTCTCTATTATAATTTTTTTTTCGCATGGCTTATGTCGTTGTTGCTATTAAAACAATTTAGAAAGATTGTTACACGAAATAATAATATTAATAATGATACACTTTTTAAAAACATTTCGTTCAAACTCTGATTAATTTACTCGGCAATTAATCCCAAGCCTAATATCTGCATTATTTTATTAATAGAAATAGAATTAATAATTCTTTTCAACATGTGTAGAAGAAAATTAGAACAACAAAGTGGTTATAAAAAATTCCTCCCCAGTTGAATTAATCGCTGATGAAGCTAATTTGAATTTGATTGAAGTCGCTCTTAATATTAAAACGTCTCGTACCGCGATCGATATCTTCAAATTGTTTCGGGGGAAAATGCAGCAGTATTCCGACGAAAAGATTCCAGTCGAAGAGAAGTGTATTGAATATTCTTTTACGCGGTCAAGTGCGCGATTATATTCGATCATGTGTTCAATGTACAACAAATACTTGAAATGCAAGTAACCGAATAGACCATTCCATGCCCTTACCCATCTTCTATTGTTCCATTACTGTCCGTCCCATTCTTGTAATCGACTACATCAGTCACGGTAATATCTAAATTCCTGTCGACTAACGGAGAACCACCGCTCTATATATGTAGAGAACTAATTTAAAGAGATATGCGCGTTCTGTTTACTCATTATGGACGCTTTTCATCTGCCAACGAAGTCAACCGCGTCGAGATTAATCGTAAATATACGAGGTCTTTAGCCTCTTTAGCTCTGTGAAGCGACTATTTACACTTTACATTATTTCATATGATGCACAGCGAGATACGCAACAGACATACGTTATTATGCTAGATAATAAACGTATATAAAATGTAAATTTAAAAAAAAGAGAGAAAAAGGGAGGGAGTGCAATTTCTGTCTTATTATACAGCAAAATATTTTTGTCTTTACAGTTATACATTTATATAATTGTGCAATTATATTATTTATCATACAATTAAAATTTATTCAAGAAATACTATAGTCATCCTTTTAGTACTCTTGCACTTTATTGTTTTGCATTGCTGTTTTGCTCTTCGCATAATTGTGATTTCAAAGGCGAGTTTTAAATATCTATAAAATCTTGGAGTTTTTGATAAGCCCCACGTTTAACCGCTGCATTATGGACACGCTTGTGTTCTTTGATCTCACACATGACGTCAAATTGCTCTTTCACACAACAGAATGTTGAACGAGCGCGGTTTGTTCGCTGCTTACGAGCTCATCGAGTAAATATCAAAAACGTTCTATTATTTTCAGCATATTGGATATGTAGATTTATTATTTTCATCTGATTGTATCATTCGCGAAGTTATAGTATTGAAATCCATATAATTATACTAGCCACTAAAAAAAGAATGCAGCACGACAGTCTTTTTATCACTGAGAGCATAACAATTCATGTAATTGATTTTAATTTCGAGTTTTAATAGAGCTCTGTAAGTTGTGTCTTCTAACTCTTGCAAGACAGAAATTCTGCGAATACCAGCATCCGATCTTTCTGACATTTGCTATCTTTCAAAGTTTTTCGTCGGATTAATGAAAATATTTATGACGTCGCGTGTACGTCAACTCATACATTAATGTTTTGCATTATAAATAAGTAAGTAATTTGCTTGCAAAGTTATCCCATATGAGATACATACCTGCGATACGGAATAATCAATATCGAAGAAGATCGTGAAGCCTGATGAACGCAATGTATATAGTGTGTTGTAAAAGTTTCTTCCTAACCCAAACTACGATGACAACTAACCCAAGCTAACCCAAGCAACGATGACAAGGCATTAATACGAACCTTTAGACAGTGTCTATTATTAGACTTGTTTGAGCTGAAAATTACTTTTTTTTGTATCTTTTTTATAGTGACATAAATACGTCTTAATATATATTAGCTCATTATTTATATCGAATTGGGACAAACATAATCGCAATGTTAAAAAGGACATTAAAGTTCTACGATTTAATACGATGAAGATATTATTTACATACGTATTATATGATACGTAATATATGATTTTTTATATAAATATTTATTGCTGGAAAAAATATTGAAATAAACGTAAATTATATATAATTACAATAATCAATCATAATTTTAAAATATTATAAACAAAGCGTTGTGTAAAGCGACACACAATTGTTGAGCGAGTTGATGGAATTAAGCGGAAATGTAAAGTAATTCATTTGCAAATACATACAAACAGATATGTATAACAATAACAGGATGAAACGTGCAATTAAACACTTACAAATTATAAATTAATACAATCATTACTCGATATGTTTCATGTATAATATTACATTAGAAGAATTTCCATGCTCTTTTATATGTTAAAGAATAAATTACAATCAATGTATATTTTACAAATGTAAATCGAGACGAACGATGATGTTAAAAATGCACAAAGCAAAATCCAAATAATTGGGTTATATAATAATGTTCGATATTCATTCATGCTTGCTTGACGAGTTTGCATTATAAAAAATATTTCCTACTGTAATTCGATTTAAAATTTCTATTGATAACCGGCTGGATGAAATTCGCTTTCAATGTGAATAAGTCGTTTTACATTCGTGGTCAATGATGCAAATGTTCAAAATAAAATTTAAATTTTGCAATATATTATTTTAATTGATCCATTTTATAAATCTCCTTTTATTCGATATTGGAGAAATAATCAGAATACTGCGCGTACAGGTGTTTCATCTTCTTTCTTACTAATATAAATATGATTATATACATTTTTTTAGCTTATATTGTATTTTCATTTATTATAAATATTAAAAATTTAATAGAATTGGAGATATGTCAATATAATATACAGGGTGTCCCATAATTCGCGAATCACCCGTCAGTTGCAGGTAGAGTAGGTTAAACTGAGTAAAAAAGTCCTCTACCATTTTGCGATTTTCGCAATAGTTAATGAGATATTAATTATAAAAGATCAGCCAATCTGCGCCGGCAGGAGCGCGCGACGCGAAGACACCTCCCTCTGCTACTTGATACTAGGCGCGCCGACGAAGCGGTGGGAGGAGCGCTTTGCAAGCGCGCTTCGCATTGACAACCGAAAGAGTCACACACATAGTGCGCGCTTTGTTTAATGCGTGTGATTATTTTCAGTTGTCAGTATGTACGAGCGGCGTGTAAAAATATTAGAAATAAATAAATAATAAATATTAAATAATAAAATAATAAATATTAGAGCAATGAAAATAATAAATAAAAGTTAATAATAGTTTAAGAGTCCTTTATACCCGAATTTGTATTTGTATATCAGAGTCTTTCCGATTATTATTATAAAATAATTCTTATTTATAATATTTAATATTTATTTCTAGTTTTTTCTCTATTGTGCTCAGGATCTAACGCTGGAGTCTTGCATCGATGTATTATTTTCTCTCTCTCTCTCTCTCTCTCTCTCTCTCTCTCTCTCTCTCTCTCTCTCTCTCTCTCTCTCTCTCTCTCTCTCTCTCTCTCTCTCTCTCTCCCATCTCTCATTATTTATTATTATTATTTATTTATTTATCTAAACATCAATCTCTCTCTCTCTCTCTCTCTCTCTCTCTCTCTCTCTCTCTCTCTCTCTCTCTCTCTCTCTCTCTCTCTCTCTCTCTCTCTCGTACGCGCGCACGCAGCATAGAAAATGTGCTATCGTTTCCTCACCACCTTGCGGTAGATAGCAAGACGCATTTTTTTTAATGGTATCCCCAATAGGTCTAATCCACTCTCATTATTTAATGCAAAAATTGTTCGAAGTGCCTTCCTCGTTCTTGTACACAGAGTTCGGCCCTTCGAATAATATTGCGCGTCGCGCGATACGCCATATCCGGCGTGATGGTATTAAAAGCTACGGGAATTGCTTCTCGCATTTCCGCTTCTGTATCATCACGCCGATGTTCGACCAAATCTTTGATATATCCCCATACAAAATAATTCAATACATTGAGATCTGGCGATCGCGGCGGCCAGATGATTGGGCCACCACGACCCATCCACCTGTCCGGATAATGCGCGTTTAGAAATTCGCGTGCCTGTCGCGAAAAATGCGCAGGTGCCCCGTCGTGCTGGAAAATTAGTTGCGTTCTTACGCGGAGGGGAATAATTTCCAAAAGTAATGGCAATTGATTTTGGAGGAAATTTGTATATGCTTCTCCATTTAAGCGAGGCGGTAGAAAATAGGGACCAATCTGAAAATTGCCGAAATAAATGATTTAGTGAAGTTGCAAGAAAACATTTTTTAGATTACTCTGTAAATTTATTACTTACGATTTCGTTCGCCGTTATTCCTGCCCATACATTAATTGTCCAACGATACTGGAAAGAGTGTTCCCGAATGGCGTGCGGGTTTTCTTCCGCCCATAATAAAAAATTACGACTATTGAAAACACCGTTGGACGGTGAAGGTGGCCTCGCCGGTCCATAGAATGCGGTCGGGAAAAGAATCATCCCGCCGACATTGTGCAAGAAACCCTGTGCATGTTTCGCCGACTATTAATATTTATTAAAAATAACAGGAAAATACATTAAATAAATAAATAAAAATACCTTCACAAAAATAGATGCGTGATTCTCGATCTCTCGGCAAAAGTTGCCGAACACGTTGGAAATGATATGGATGTAATCCATTTTGGCACAAGATACGATGCACCATGCGTCGCGAGAGACCGAGCATCCTCGCCAAACGGCGCACACTAGTCTGAGGATTATTCTCCACTGCCCTGAGAACCCTCTCCTCATCGTTTGCATCATACTGCATTGGTGCACTAGCAGTTTGGCGATTTGGTATCAAAACTCCCGATTCTTGTGCGCGTTGTATGCATCTTAAAATCACTAAGTGATTGGGATGTCGTTCACGCTCGGGAAATTGCTCCGCGTACAAACGCGCCGCGAGACGTGCATTTCTCCCGGCCATTCCGTACACGATAATCATATTTGTATATTCCGCGGCAGTAAAACTCATTTTTGTATAATTTTTTACGAAAGTACTTCTTGCGAAACGTACACGTAGGAGACTGGGCAACTACTAATGTGGAGTAACAAATAAATCGGAAAATGGAACGTTGAATTTTGTTCTATATTTGTTTCAAACGTTGGTGCTGCGCGGCTTGTCTTTATGTAAAGCGATATTCCTTGGATGTGAAAGATACGCAACTCACACGATGATCGAGTAATTTATAATCCTTGATATATTTGGTATCGCTGCCGAGCGCTTATTTTCCACATCCAAGGAATATCGCTTTACATAAAGACAACCCGCGCGGTACCAACGTTTGAAACAAATATAAAACAATCCCGGACACCCTGTATATACAGGGTGTCCGGTAATAGTCGCATCAACCGTCGTGTGCAGATTCCTGGGATCATTTGGAGACGATTTTTCCTCAGCGAAAATGTCGAGGGAGGTCATTATTTTTTGCATGTTTTCAATTTTTGCCATCATCATGTATCTTTGTAACTAAGCCTTAAATTAAAATTCTATTAAAGTAAACTCTACCTAAAATTAACTGAAGAATGTGAATTTATTATTATTTTATTTCCACAAGGCTTAGTTTGCGAAAAACTCTTTATTTTCAATCGCTTATAACTCGAAAATTATTGGTGTCTCGACATTTTTGCTGAGGAAAAATCGTCTCCAAATGATCCCAGGAATCTGCACACGACGGTTGATGCGACTATTACCGGACACCCTGTATATATATATAATATACAATATATATAATATTCAAAGTGAATGTGGCAGAGTTAAAAAATAATATTTTCTTTTTCTAATATATCTCTGTTACATATTCCTGAAAATTTGTAGCGGACAACATTGTACTGAAGAATATTAATAAGTGTGTAATGAGTGTGTATATTTGGGGAGGATATTCTTTTTTTCGTCGCTTGTGATATCATTTTGGCACAGCAGGAAAGACAAATAAACTGCTTATTTTTATACATGTTTTCAACATTTGCTGTTTAACAGGCATAAATAATTATTCGTTCAATTAAATCGTCTTATTATGATGATATGATCAACGTAAACATTATTTTTTTCGTTTCGGTAATTTTTTACAATCGCGATACTTTTTCATAAATTAAACATCATTTTATTTTCCTAAAGAGAGCTTTAACCTTTGTTGCGTTATGTGCATTTTATTTTGAAAGATTATGTTCGAACGATTTGTTAGGATTCTGTTAATATCAATATTTTAGAGAAAATTTTTGAAATTCGTTAAAAATGCCATATACTTTGTCAATAAAAACTATTAATTTTTTAAAGAAAACAATTAATGGCAGAAATAATTTTTGAATTCACGAAAAGTATGTAATTTTAAATAACTTGTTTTGTATTAAATTTTTATCTCGAAATTTTTTATTTTTACTCTTGCCATATATTGCGAATGTGTTGATTGAGCAGATCGTATGCAGGCAATTTTTGAAATGTAAAGTGTAGTAAAATTTGTCAGCTATTATTTTTAAAATTTTTTATCAATACGAGTGAATAAAAACTCTGGTTAAAATGTATTTGCTTGATAGAAGAAAGAACCGCAATAGAGAGATGGTTTTACTATTGTTATATATTATATTTAATTAAGATTTATTACTTATAGAGAAATTATTTCAAAAATTAAATAGCAAAACATTGTCGAGATTAGACAGGATTTTATAATTAATTTTATTATCATCATTGATTAATTTAACACAAATGGAAAATGATTATTTGTCAGTTTGTGATAACAATAATAGATTTTGCAAGATAGATCAGATTTTTCGTCATTCAATCTTATTTATATTATTAGTTGACATTTTTTTGATAGTATCTCAATTCGGCTTGGTTTCATAGAGATCGGTTTGCCTTCAAATTTCCGCTTACGTGTCATAAATAATTCTGCAATTTATCGTGCGGTCCTTTGCACGAAACTGTCTGTGTTTGCATATATCAAGGATGAAATACGATGCTGTTAACCGTAACGGACAAGTTTTATGGACCAGACGGTATGAAAGGAAGGAAAGTAGATAAACGGAACGACATTTATTACCGGTAGCGACATTTAAGAAATCTTATCAATGATTAATGTTCAATCGATGGTTGTAGTTGTTTTTTTTTTGGATAGCTATTACGACGTACAACGTGCACGTATTCGTTAACATAGGAAATAAAAATGTTCGCGTGTAAAATAAAGCAAGGTGGATTTATTTTTGCCATAAGTTAAGTATGATTTGCGAAAATTGAGCAGAAAACGTTGAATGATTAATTGTTGGAAAAAATTAATACAGCATATTACAGCTAATTAATTATTGCAAAATATTTGCTATATATATATATATATATATATATTTAGATAATTATATAAAATCAATGAATTTTTTTACAATACCTGATTATATTATTTTTTTATTTAATTTTGTATACTTTGTATATTTTCGTATATTTGTCATACTTTGTATATATAATTTTGTATAAATTGTAATTTTGTATATTTGTATACCTTTTTTATGTATGCATAAGAAGTGTCAATAAAATCCTGTATATACATATATATTTATTCCCACTTTTCTCCAAATTCATGGAATGGATTTAGTTTGTGTCGAAAAATAGGAGGGAGGAAAAAATTCAAGAGATTGCGCAGGATATCGTTGAATAGAGAGAGCTAAATATTTTTTCACAACTAACGAATAGGAAGTGAAATACGGAACATTTTCGTTTCTTACGATTTCACCGAGAGTATATACGCGCTGTCGCGTGCACGGGCACGCGTGCATGCTTCCTGGCGTCTCGGAACGATGGCGGGAATTTGGTCCCCTGCCAAGCGCCTGTGTATCCTTGGACGATTGCTTCTTTCACGTCGAGGAGGATGGAATGAAAAGGAGTTATCGGCGGTGAATCTTTTCACGAAAAAGGGAAAAGAGAGAAGTTACATCACACCGTTACGTGACGGTTGCAATTGAAAGCACTACGGTTCTTTCTGTCCACGGATGATTTCATATAATAATCCCATGTCTAACAATAAGATAGATCAGATAAATCAGTTTAAAAAAATATATATGTCGAAACATTCATTGTTGCGTTAATTTAAATCATTACTGTATGTTGAAGACCTGAAGTCTTCAGTTATTTATTCATTTTTGGCTGAGAAAGATCTGAAGAAATAAGGTTTTATGCTTATTTTTATATGAGATAAAAATATTTTTAATGTATTTTCAAGCAAATTTAACGTTTTAAACTTTGTGGCAGTAGAACATTCATATTATATCAATAAAAAAAGATACTAGAAGGAATAAATTCTGTGATTTGTGCGTGTTTTTTAAATGTTAATTAATGAAAAAAAGAGAGCTTATATTTAATCAATATAAACTTAAAGTAAGCAACTTGATCATAATTCAGATAATCTTACGCAATACCTGATAACTGAGAGAAGAGTCGCTCGGGATCACTCTGGATTTTCCTCGACAGTGATGTTCATCGCGATTCTGTGTTGTATTAGTTAGAAGGAGCATCCGTGATGCAAGTAGGATCATCGAGGAAAGATGCTGCTGGATATTCGCGCTTCCAAGATAATGCGGATTTTGACGCCACGTCACATAAACCCGTTTGTTTTATGCCCTCATCTGGTAAGAACAGCGCTGTTCGTCTAGATGCAACAGCAGTTCGCTCTTTGCGTACTTTGCTCCACGAATGGGAAAGGTAGCGTAGCGAGAAATTTTATTAGCCGTGAAAGCAACGGCTGCAATGTCGGTTCTCTCCCACATTGCAAATGCGTCGTTTGAGTACACGCAAAATTATGATTCGTAAATTACGACGAGTCCGCTCGGATGAAAATAGCGAAATGGAATATCACAATACCGCGAGATGCCGTTTTTACGACAGCCGCGCTCTCAATAAGTTTTAATTATCGGACACGACAATAAATTAACGATCTACGCGAATAATTTCTGAATAATTTGCATGCGAATTAAATTGCTTAAAATATGAAAGAGCAGCATTATGCGAAGCGCACTTTCCATAATAATTATATATTAATTTCCATAATAATTAATAAAAAGAAATGATAAAACGTCTGAAATATGTTTCTATCGAGAAGTGCGAAAGAAAACGCGCGTACGTATACGTGTGAAGTAATTAAAATTGTCAAAAGAAAGTTTTGTGATTAATAAGAGATTATTACTAATAATTACACATTTTATTATATTTGATGTAACTTTAATACTATTTTTGGAGAATCGAGAAAATTGTAATATATTTCTCTCGAGTTTGCAACAATATGATAAAATATGGGAAGGCTGTCATCACACAGAGATTTTATAGTTTGACAGCTTCTTTTTATGTCGAGTTTGCGGTAGCCAGGATTTGCTCGCGGTGGTTGGTATAATGTATAAAAATTGAAAGAGAACTGATTTTTTTCTCAAACGTGAATTACGAGCAATTAAATCCGTAACTGAATGAATTATGAATCAACACAGCGCTCTGTAAAATGTATATTTGATATGTATTCTTTATCCGTAACATAAACTTTTGCACCCGTTTAAAGTCACGTATGTTTGACACTACGCTTTAACAAAGCCAATACCGAAATTTGTTACATTATTGAATATTGATGAGGCAACTTTTCATAGGCAATAAATATGCACAAATGTGCTTTTTCTTGAAAATATGTCATCACAGTGCTCTTTCAACTGATTTTTATTACCAATATAGTCCATTCAATATTTGATTTATTTATCGTTTTATACGGTATCATATATAATATACAATTTCGATTACGGTGTATACCACAATTTTTGAAAAATATATATATATATATATATATTCCTTATATATATATGTTCCTTCTAAAAAGAGAATTATTAACAAATAGTGACGAATGGAAATTATTTAATGATCCTTTTTGTTCTATCTCGCTTTATATTGGTACTGTTGGCATAAAATTTCCCCTTCTATGTACTCGTGTATAAATCTGTATATATACTTACAACTGACAACAAATCCCCATTTCACAGTTCAATAGCAAGGATACAAGTCCAAAGTGCGAATATTAATTGGCAACAATTAGCAAACTGTTTCGTCTGTAATATAGAAAGCCCGTCTGTCAATTGTACCAGATGAATCCACTGATTGGGATAAGCAGCCAATCGCTGATTGCGACGAGAACGCGCTCGTTACCGGCGACTTTTAGTCGCACTGCGGATTAATTACTTTCGCAACTCAGTCCGCAATGATAATTCTGCTTTTGTGCTCCACGGTGCGTGTGATATATAAATGTGTTTAAAGTTAAATTCCAAGAAAACAATTAAATTATTTAATTTGCTCGTTTATTTTTTATATATTTTATATATTTTATATGTCTATATACAGACTACATTTGTCAGATTCCGTTACCTCTAATTTCTATACTTTGGTATTTGGATACTGGCTTCTTGGATGTTCACGGCCCAACGTTAAACTGTAAATTAGAAGAAAAATAGGTGCGTCATTAACTCGTACATTCATTATTATTGATAATGATTATAGATGCTTTAAATTAAAAATTATATAAATATACTATATTTGTTGAATGAAATCACAGTCTTTTAAACATAAAAGTAAAAAAAAAAACATGACAAAAATATGAATTTTATAAATAAATTTTTATGAATTAATATTTCTTTTTTTTTTATAAAGATTTTAATAATCTTTTCGGGGCTGGGTATAATAAAGACAATATCGAGATATGTGTGTTCTCATTATTATTTTTCATTACTTTATTAAGTTTTCAACATTAACAAGAACAATGTATATCGTGATTATTGGTAACAATTATGGATAATTACCGCAGACAATAGTTATGATCTATATTGTAATTCATACTAACATGTATCACATTACTGAGGTAAATTGCTTACGAAAAAATACTCCTAGCTTTATTTAAATAATGAAATCATTACGTTATATTGTCGCGGCTTTTGATTAATAAATCTTTAATCAATAAACCTTATTGATTTTCTTCACCACTCCGGATTAATACATGACGTGTACTGCGTATGCATAATACGATGTGGTAACTTTGTTAATTAGATCGCGTTACTCACCTAGGAACTCGACGATTTGCAAATCTATAGATAATAAATGAAAATTATTGTATTTTTCTATGTGTTTGAATATCTAGGAATGTTGTATGTATCTTCCTATATTATTATTTTCAACATGTAAACTTTCGATGTAAAATTAAAATATTTGTCGAGTTAATCTTTAATATGCAAGCTACTATAATATCCGCGATTAATTAAATGTCTAATAATAAAATTACTCGTGATTATGATGGATAGACTACGATCCAAAATAATTATCTCACTCTTAATCGATAATGACGACAATAGATGTCTGCACTGGTATTTTTTTAAAACTCTCTTACTAGATCGCATAAAATCACTCACTGGCTTTAAGGGACATTACTCCGCGTTAGTCGAATAGCGATCGATAAACGGTCCACCATCACAAACTATTGCTACAATACTGGCAACGAAGCGATTGCTTCAAAGGAAACTATCGGCACCATTAACGCTTCACGTTCCTGACATCTCACAAAGTGTTACTACAAAGGAGCATTCCTATACTTGCAAAAGTGTAATATAGCTTCTAAACTTGACGATAAGTTGTGTCTGAATTGGTACATACAATTATAGAAAATACAAATACAACAGTATTTAATTTTTTCGCGAAAACTTTTCTAAATATTTCTTTTATCGTTGTATTTAGATTTTTAGTTGAATTATAAAATCGATTATATTCATATAATATAACATATAAGCATATAAACTCCATATTTTACTATATGGAAGTGACCTTATTTCAGCCGTATATTTTCTAGAACTCATGTTTTGACAGTCTTACGAAATTACCAGACGCCTCTTCAAAGCATATTCTTAGAAAATATTCTCGAAATATTTTATTCGTAGAAAGTAATTTTAAAAATTTGTAAAATATATTTCCAATTATATACTTCCAAAATATTACGAGAATATTTTCAAACTTATCTCTTATATGTGAAAATATTCTTTTATAATACATATAAATATTCTCAAACAAAAAATACTATTTCAAAAGATTCTCAATACATTTATAAAATATCTTGAAAATTTTCAGACATATATTGTAGCGTTCTTTCGAAAATATTTTCCATCATCAATGACAGACTTATTCACTGTCAGAGACAGAAGTGTTTTCACTCTGCAATCGCTCTGTGTCCGCTTGAATCCCGCCATTGTCGGAATAAGACACTTTGCTATACTTGTGTTCAGATTTGCGTCTGCGAATCCAGACGAGCACGAGGTAAATGATGATGACAATCATGAGGCCCAAGGTGATTAGGAACACTACGGTCATCCTGTAGAACCATTCCGTAGACTGCATCTTCCAGGTAAGGCCGCTCAGTGCGCATAGTGTCCTTCCATTACTCCATGTGAATACCGAGTCCTCGTGGCAACTAACGCAATCCGCGTCGCTGGGCCCTTTGCATGATAGGCACGAATAATGGCATGCGGTGCAGAATACACCGGATTCGTTGTCATCCCGGACCGCGTTAGTCCCGGACGGGCACTGTCGCAAACAGCTGCCATCGCTGCGGTACCAACCCGGTTTGCACACTGAAAAATTAGATATACCATTGACGCTCTTCGTCTTTGTCCAGTCAGAGCTTGTATTGTGTTGTTGCTGTTGTTATTGCGGTGTGATGCGTTATACTGTGTCGCGCTCTCGAGTTGATTGCATGTCGTTGTGACGAATGTGGATGTTTATTGTATAAAAAGAAACCATATTGAAATTCAGACAATTGGAGGATTGTCTTTCTTATAAAAAATTATTATTGCCTTTTTTATCAATTTCATTGTGATCGTAATTAAATTTTTCGATAATTAAGTGAATTAAGTTTTACTTAAATAAATTTAACCATAACGTTAATATATAAGCTAATGTACGTGACTAATTAACGCATAATTAAGTGTAATGTGAGTTCATATATCGTGAAAATATATATATATATGTATATGATAAAATATCTTAAAATAAGGTAAGCGATGCCGAAATTTAAGATTATTCACGGTATGTGAGGATTAGGCTTTGGCGAATGTCGATTATTTTACGAAATTTACTAATTTTGACAATTATTCCTGCAAGGTTTTGTCCAACTCATATTATATACCGAACACTATTAAAATATAAATTAAATATTATTTTAATATGAATTCATATGAATGTAAAAATTAAATTATTCGTTACAAAAATTGACTCTGCTTTCTGTTTTTTTAACAGAATTTGTTTTACGCACATAAAATATTCAATTAAACTATTGTTACAAAAAAATGCATTAATCATGATTGTCAAATATTTAACTAATTAATTAAATATAAAATATCCATTAATTAAAACGTCATTTATTTGGAATAATAATTTACCGTTGATTCGCCCAAGCCTAAAATATGCTCGCACTTATAACTTAGAAAAACATAATTTAAAAAAAATTAATATTAATTTGTTTTACAATTAAAACAAAAATTTAAGAAAATAAGTTAATCTTATAAATAAATGCAAAATGATGATTTAGTAAAGCCTGTAATATTTTTTTAAAACTTGCGAAGCATGCGGAAGCATATGTGGGCCATGCTATACTCAATTTACAAATCATACATAAACATAACATAAAATAATATTTATCTGAACGCGCAATATATCACACAAATAAAACGCATACATAGATACTATATTATTACATTTGCATGTGCAGCTTTTATTCTATGCAACAATATAAATCTACGAAATTTATCAGTTTTATGTACACACACGCACACACACGCATACACATATGTACACATGTATTCATAATAATTTATATATTAATATAAATAAATAATTATATCCCCATTTTTTAATATTTACTTATATATTATATACAAAATCTTGTTTGTAATGAAATAATATTCATTTGTACAAACTAAAATATAAAAAAAAAAGGATAATGAAGTATTCATTAGAGGCGCGCGCGTCATAATATTTTATATTAATTCTAAAGATTTCTCTCTACTGTGTGGCATTCTTTATAATTTCATAATTTTTTCTGCACAATATGCATAATAAAGAATGAACTAAATAAAAAAGGAGAACACTATTTCCCAAATATTTTATCAGATTAGGCAACGTTATACATTAATAAATTGTTTGATATAAAAAGAATATAAAAGAATATAAATATAAAAGAATATTTTCCCTGCGGTATCACTCTTTCTTGGCACACGATATAATTATTTAAAAAAATAAAATAGTGACATACATATTTTCTTAACATGCGAAAAATATTTATAACATCAACAACTCAATCATGCTCTATTATTTTATATTTTTAAGACGAAAATGAACCACCACGTGTATGAAAACATCCTCATACGATTAATATTGTCGTATTTGAATAACTATCGATCAAGATGTAAGATTCATATTGATAAAATAAAATCGTTTATTTGGCATTTATTATTTGGCGACAATAATTGTATCAGCGCGATATTACAAGCATAATTTAACTATGAATAACTTGTAGCAGAATAATAAGTGTGAGGATCTTTTAATACGGAAAATGAAAATAAAGGAAAAAACGCAGAGACAAGAATAAAGAAAGCAGCAAAGAAAAAAAGGAACTATCTCTCGTCAAAGTACGTGAAACCTAAGGGAATGTGTATATTTCTCGAAAAGCCTGCGGCAAATTCCAAATTACAAGGGCGCTTCCCTTAATAATCTGGCGATAATTAATTGTTAGCGCTAAGTAAAGCTTCACTAATTAAATTCATCGTAATGTAAAATATGAAATATAGCGCAAAGTACAAAATTACTCAGATAATAATAATTCGTAAGCAGCAGTATTTATTATCAATAATATATAATACTATATTATCTTATATATATTATAATCTTATATATATAATAATAATATATAATAATTTATTATCAATAATATAATATATAAACTTTCTCAAAAGAAAATTAATCTAATTGTTAATGTTAACTTAGTGTTCTGTAATATTAATTCTTAAATTAAATTTTTTGTAAAGTAAAGAGTTATTTTATTTTTGATATCTAATTATTAATTTTAACTTGCTCAAGTCCTTTATCAGCGTTAACAATTCATCAATGATGCTTCGGATTAAATTTCTGACAAGAAATTTATCATGTGAAGAAAAATTCCAGAAGAGCATAAATTTTCTTTGGGATATTCTATGTGGAAATCACGGACAAGATGTACAATTAAAGAAACAAATTTCGATCGCTCAGATATCCAGTACTTTCGAGAGCAGTAAATAAATCGCAACAAATAGAGGATTAAAATAGAGGATGTAATATAGAATGAAGAAGAAGTAAGACTCACCGTGCTGGTGAAGCGATCAGGGATAGGGCTGTTTATTTTTGTTTTTGTGTGCAATTGTGGATGTGTGGATGTGTGGTTGTGGTGATGGTTGATGGTGGTTGATGGCTGGTCTGAGAAAGTCCGCGTCCGGCACTCTTGCCCCCACGGAGAGCCGAAGTACCTAGATACGTTTTCTGAACCTGCTATGGGATAAAGGGATGAAGCGATATACGCGTGACAAGTTCGAGACGATTTGTATCTCCCCGTTCATATTTCACAAATAACTCGATTTCCGTCTGACGTCCTTGGATCAAGGAAACTTTTCTTTTTTTTTTTTTTTTTTTTATTATGTTGTCCACGCAGGATATTTCAGGAAGTGCGATTATAAAGAACATCCCATTGACACATCGACATGTAATTTTGTCTTTTACAGAAGAGAAAAAAAATAAGGATAAAATTTGTTTCGAGTTAATAAGAAATTATACAATTAATTACAATTAATAGCAAGTTACTTAAATAGCTAAGTTTATTATATTAAATATGTTGATATTGAAAAAATACAATTCTATTTCCTTCTTAATAGTCCTGGTAGAGACGAAAGATTTACAAAAGAGATTGTATACTCATTTTTCGTATGAGACTTTAATGAAATTATGGATCGAAGTAGAATTGTTAGCTGCGCGTAAACAAGAATATTGAAATGGAGAGAGTAGGTCGGTGATATTCGACTTAATGCTTGAACGACCCGATCAAACTGATTCATGGCGTTGATGAGTTCTCGATAATACACTAGAAATCAGGACTGTCCGACTGGGAGATGTTTGCATTGGTTGATCATCAAATCCCTAACGGTTACTGCCGCGTGATGGATTAATTGTCACTGTCCCAGTAAGATCACGATAATGGATAATTGTGGCAGAATCACACTTTTATACAGTTTTAATGTAGTTTTTTAATCTCTATATTTGTTTCAACCAAGACAGAATAAATGGATAATTCTAATAAAGGAAGAAAAATTCTAAAAGAAGACAATGAAAAATACAACTGTAAGAATAAATTACGCTTTTTGAAAAATAATGCTTTGATAAAAACCATAATCTAAATAATCGTGATTATATATAATAAACGATATATATATTTAAATAAAAATAAAAGTACATTCATTCTATAAAACGCGAGTAAATATGTTTATCTTAATAATTTTTGTGTTATATCTTCCATCAGAATAGAATGGTTTGTTAGACTGAAAAAAGTGTCTTGGCGAGAAAATTAATTTCGGCGGATAAGCTGTGGATTACACAAAAGTCAGTAAATATGTACACACATGCACGTACGTACATACATCCTATTTGTATTATTTAGGATCTCGAAAAGGACAGCAAAGAATCGTAGAACTCTGTTAAATTTCCGTCACGTGGTGCAAATATACTTAAACGTGGGACGGTCGAGAGTGAATTAGAAGACGCTTTGAGATTGCTAGTAAGTGCAATACAAACACATTTGCAGAGTGCATCGCATGCATACGCTGTATGTACAAACACCAGCGATGTTTCGAATGAAACATCGTGACACAATATTTCAAAAGCAACCAAGAGAAACCATTTATCTCGAGAATGTTTAAATTAAGTAAATCAAATTTTGCAATGCATTAATTTGTATTTGACATTAATATTTAATTGTTTAAATATATTTTTCTGCGCGACTTTCTCAGTTCTATTTGTTATTCTTCTTGTTATTCAAGATATAACGTTTCATGCACAATTGTTAATCATGTGATATTATTAATAATTTCCAAGATATATCTGTACACCGATCTAAATTAAAAAATTCATGATCTAATATTACTTAGAAACTCATACGTACTAAAATGACATAAACTGAGATCGTATAGTAATTTTCGGAGTTTACTGGTTAGAGGTTATTGAATTATTCATAAGAAGCGCGAAAACGATAGTACTTTCGTATTCAGCAAAGTTAAATTAAACTTTATACTGGTGTTCGCTCTTATTTAACATTTTAAATATTTTTTTTCTTATTTAACATGACGTTTCTCGTTTATTTATTTCTTCAAGTTCTCTTTTTTCCTTTTTTGTTTTGACCTTTTCCTTCTTGCGAAAAAACATGCCAATTACGGGCTACATTGTATTATAATTGCATGCACTTCGAAAGATATGAATAAAGTTAATGCACATTTAGAAGAGTTCATTTATCATGCATTGTTATTTTTAAGAGATCAAATATTTGATCTCTCCCTTGAATATTCAGTAATCAATTAGCGCTTGGTTAGGTAGGCTTAATGAGAAATAAATGTCTTTATAAATAATCAGCATCTTTCAATACAAATACCTACACACCACTTTAATCAAAATATTTATTAAATTTTTAATCTCGCGGTATCTTTAAAGGAAATTCGTCAAAGAGATATTAATATCCTACATCGCACCAAAACACGAATTAAAATCGATAATTTAGGTACATATAACGTGACTGATTACAGACCTCGCTTAAATTTCCATTTTACGCGTAAATAAAGAAAATTATGTATTAAATAAAATAATCGAAGAATAATATAATCCAATTATGTTTTCTTCGCATCGTGTTATATTATATTCGCAACATTAAAATCACGTAAATATTTAATTTTTCACAAATATAGTTCCAAAAATATGAGAGTTATGGGTCCTATTAGGTGACAGTTATTAAAATTGTACTAAGCCGTGCAGTTGAATTTTAACTTGTTATATCATTTTATTTAAGAAGCAAAGCATGTTTTAGTTGGGACATACCTGCATCCTCGAATAATGGAGATTAGAGCGTCATAACCATGTTAGAGCGTTAATTGGATTATGAATCGCAGATTAATTAGTAGATTGATGGCGGACGGGCAGGATCAGAGTATGACATCGTATTTAAAATTAAAAGAATAAGCGAATAAAGGAGTTACGTCACATTCGTACATAAATTTATAAAATAAATGATCACTTGTCATTACACGCCGTGAGTAAATAGCACGGCAGTGTTTAGCAGACTTATCGGCATGATCGTCAATAATTGTGAATTTAAATTCAAAGCCATTATTATAATTAATTTTGACTGTTGAATTCAAGTTTCTAATCCACTAATGCAATTAATTTTCCGATTCATCCGCTTCTGTTATATTAAATCGTCGGAACGCAGATTAATAACGTCCACAAGATAATTATTCAGGAGCTTCTCCTCTTTTAATTCGTTCATGATATACAAATTTTAATTGTCGCATATAATGACTCGTAGTAGTTTTGCCATTGCTTATACAATATATTATGTATATGTGTACATAAATGTATGTAGCAGAGGCACTCGCGCCCCACACGGATCGCGCCTCCTCCCGCAAGTCCTTTCCTCGCAAGTTATGATGGTTTCTTCGACGCGAAGTCTGGGATTACATTTTTTTTTTAACGTTTTAAATCATGATAGCAAAGGAAAGAGTGAAGCCGAAGAAGGAAAGGGACGAGCGCGCGAGCGCGTGAACGTGGCGCGAGATGCGCAATCGCAACTCGCACTTTTATTTTTTCCTCTCCTCTCGGGAACTCTATAACTTAAGATATGTCACCCCTCCAAGCAAGATACATTTTACAATACATACAAACATTTACAATAGATACATTAACAATATGGCAATTACGACGAGACAGCGCCAGACGTCGTATACTTGAGTGAAGAAATTTCTGATTGAATAGATGTGGGATTTGCGAGTGATAATGTAAATAATTATAATTCGAATTATAATAGTTCGGATGTGTATATACACTTGTAAAATAATTATGCATATTGTATATTGTGCATTGCATATCGCATGTTGACTTTTCACATACGAATAATACAAGTACAAGTATGAGTATTAAAAAAAAAATGCTAGCCTACGAAATTATATTTGGATAAGCCATAAATGTAATTTTTTTAGAGAAAGCGTTTTGTTTTCACTACTTGTACAATTTTTATTTTTAAGTATATCACATTTAGAAAATAATCTAATTTGCCTTAAGTACGAATTCATCGTGAAAACTAATATTTATAGGAAGAAACGCAGCTGAAAAGAGCTTTGACGTTTCGAATTAAGATTAATGAAAGAAAGAATCTTCTTCTTAAAACAAAAATAATTTTTTAAAATAAAATAATGATTAAAAAAGTGAATAAAATTGTCACTGGGATTTATGAAACGTGATCGTCTTTTCGGAAATTAGAAATTCGATCAACGTAATATGTGATGTAAAATGTAATTAAAAAATATAAAATATGAAACTAATTGCACAAAATTCACCGAAGGTTTCCTAAATTCTTTTAGTCGTGAAAATTTAATTTGGACATTTCCTTAGTCGACGTTTGCACAATAGTTCTGTGAGAGACGCACGTTGTGTTATGTGATGTGAATTATTGTCGCGATTGTACCACGTGAAATCGATGGTGCACAGCATCGAATGTTAAACGTCGACTCGCCCGTAATTGCTCATTTGAACGATTTGACCGAATTTAATTTGGAAAAATCGAATTTCTCGTAATAGGAGTTTCAGGCTTGCGCGATCACATTTCTGCGCCAACTAAATTAAATTAAGTACAAAATTCATGGAACGTCGACACAAAGAGAAAGCGCAGAGATATATAGTGATACACAGAAATAATTCTAGTCTCTTCTTTTAAATAAATATTAAATCACAATTTATTACATCTTTTGTGTGATCAAAATATATAAATAATAGAAAACAAAAGAATCTTTTTGCTAATTTGTTTGGTACGACCCATTAAAAATTAAAATAAATGCTACAACGAATGTGCAATGATAGTGTCATCATCACTCGCGTAATAAAACTCTAAAATAAATTTGTAGCGAAAATTCAACACTCTCGTTACCGGAAGTCCGGTGCTGTTTCGACGCGACGTCGCGGGTATTGTACATTTTGGAAGATACGTCACACCTGAACGAATCGAAATACATCCAAAATTCCTTGTACTACTTGTAGTATCGTTTATATCAATTTTTTTTGTCTTCTGAAAACCGACACCCTTTCACATTGGTTAATATAATTGACTCTTATTCTTAAAACTGAAATTCGCTATACATATATTAGATAAATCGGTCTGTACTTTCGTTTTTCGTAATTTCATTTTTTCTCTCGTATTCTCGTTTTCTCTTTTTCTCATTCTCTTTCACACACATACACACACACTATTCTTTCTCTCTCTCTCATTCTCATCTTGCACTCTAAATCCTTTTATATTTCTTTCTTACTCTCTTAAAGGATGTCATTCATAGAGAATATAATAAAATTATATATCTCTTTCTTTCTTTCTCTCTCTCTCTCACTCTCTCTCACTCTCTCTCTTTCTAGTTTTCTCTTGTAATCTAGAACAGTTCGCCGATTCTCGATACAACTTTCATTTTTACTTCCTAAATAATAGCGAAACGATTTTGCGCGGCAAAGAAGGTTCATCGTAAAAAGTCACCGGTCCTTTTAATCAATTCGCTTGGAAAGTTCTCTTTTTTTTTATTATCTTATTCCCAGTGTGGAAGAAACTTCATTACGCCATCTGAGTTTCTTTGACAGATGTCACTTCGTGAAATCGCGGATTAATGGAAAAATCGCGGTTAATGCATTCTGAAGTTGCGGTGCAAGTTCCGCGAGATAATAATAAGAATCATTCAGGGTTCCGTGATTCTTTTCGCTCGCGAAGAATCGCGAAGTTCTCGCGACGAGATCCTCGAAGAGTCAATACATTAAAAGATCCATATTCTTACCTCTCTCTACTGCTGCATTTGACGCTAAATGTAATTTTAAGTAATAAATATAGAGTTCCGATAGCAAAGTATTATTTTAATTAATACTAAGATCGCTCGTCCATCTCAACATGAAATGAAACTCTCATTTAGCGTTAAATACGCGATAAGAATATGGAGCTAAAGAGAATTGACAAATTTTAAAACACCATGACTGGTTTTTCGAGTGATTTTTCACTGGTTTTCATGACTGGTTTTTTTGTTAGACAATTTTTTTGTATCAGCAAAATTGTAATCTTCAGTTTTTAACTTATGCGAATTTGCTTTATTTTCTTTTCTCTCATGTCCATTTCTGTTGAAATTTTATTTATATTTTTATAGCTGTCATTTCTTGATTGATAATATATGAACGTTCTCATATTCTTTGTATGAGAAAGGCAAGAAAGCGACGATGAAAAATGTCGCGAGTTAAGAATTAATATTTAATCTAGACGAATTATGCAAATTATGCGAATGATGTAACTCATTTCATTTTAAGTACCAAATGGCAGATAATTAGATGCATATATAGCGCAAAAAATGCATCTACAATATATGGAAGCATATTCGCTTTTAATTATAGATATTCGCAAAAATTTCACTTAATCTATCAGAATGCATAAGTACAATTTAACTGATGATTACTGAAACTTTTTTACTAACTTTTAGATATCGACGAATGCTGTGCCTTGCGCCGCAATATAATTTTACTAATACTACTTGAAAGGAGCCTAGGTCTGCTCTTTGATAAAATCAACTTAAAATACCTCGAATTTTGCTGGCTAATTGTCAGCTAAAAAAATTATCACTTATTTTTTCTTGCATATTAAAACAAAGATTATCCATCTAAGTACATTTATAAGTCACAATACGTATAAATATATTGACTAATTAATTTGCACCTTAAATTCACTAATTAAAAAGATTATTGAATTCGAGATACCTCAATAATGATATTCTTTTAATCAACTTTTTTACTTATTATCGATTATTTATTAGAACTACA
The DNA here is from genome assembly GCF_030444845.1 of Prenolepis imparis. Taxonomy (NCBI): domain Eukaryota; kingdom Metazoa; phylum Arthropoda; class Insecta; order Hymenoptera; family Formicidae; genus Prenolepis; species Prenolepis imparis. Next base: position 13,844,227 of record NW_028141162.1, on the reverse strand, counting down.
GGTTGGTCCATAGAAAAACGTGTTCAGATTTTAAATTAAAATAATTCTATAATTCTATATATTAATATATTAAAATAATTTTATATACTTTATATATTGTGAAAACTATTTTATTATCTTTTCTCTCTAGTGCAGAATTATATATACATATTGTTACATCATTTTATGTATTTAAATATATTTTAAAAATATAATTTGTTCACTTGTATGTAAGTCAATGCTTAGTAATTAAAAAAAAAAAAACATTTGTGTTACTTATTCAAAAATCAAAAATAATTTTCTCATAGACCATCCTGTATATAACGTTTTGTAAATTAAATATCGAAATATGATAATTATGAGAAACAAAAGCGTACACTAATTTTTAGAACAGCACCCATTGCGATTGGATTGAAATGATATGTGCGCGAACAATTTGACATTTTATTCGAGGATGATGATAACTACGGTATCAGCAACTAATATGCAGCATCTGCTTATAATGATATGAAATGTAATAATAGAATCACAACGTGTAACAAACTAATACGGCTGCTATACATATGTTATCGATATGAACGAAACATATAAACACGTTATCGATACTTTTATCAAACTTCTTTCGATAACATATTCAATGTCTGTTTATATTTAAACTGAATGTTTATATATTCTCTAAAAATATACAATATATACCAAACGATCGTGGCTAATGAAAGAATTAAGAGCGGATTCTTATGATTATGGAGGAACCATTATTGAAACAAAAACCACAGAGATATCAAGATTGAAAATAATGCAAGTAATTAAAGAAAGATAATGCATAATAATAGGTAAGAAATTAATAGAGAGGTAAAAAGAGAAAGAGAGGAAGAGAGACAAAAAGATAGAAGGAAAGAGAGAGAGAGAGAGAAAGAGAAGGAGGAGGGAGAAGAGTGTGTGTATTTATTATATATCATAATTGATTCATATTTTTATAATGTTACTCACAAAATTAAAGATAGGAATGAAAATAGTATAAAGAAAAAAATAGCAGAAGCAGATGTGAATAAACATATAGGGTGATGTGCATTGATGTACCGAATATTCGGAAATCGAATCACAATCTCACGCACGTATACATGCGATTTAAAATACGAAAATCCTCTGTTGGCCTCAATCGAGAAATTTATTTGTTTATCGATTTTCTTTGATATTAAAAATATAAAAGAATAGATTTCAAAATATTAAGATCTGTAAAAAAGATAAACACATTTATTTATCCTGAAAACAAATTATATGACACATTATAAGAATCCTAATTTCTTGCTTTGAAAATTAAACATTTTCACCTAATATTCAAATTTAATATATCTTGAATATATATGTATATGTTTGTGTGTGTTTCATGTAATTAAAATTTTAATAATTAAAAATTTAACTCAGTATTTCATGTAAAACTCAGCATTTCATGTAAAAATTCAATTTGACGGATTAAAACTCAATGTAAAAATTTAATTGACGAATTCTTAGTTATCGTTCAAAGCTGCGAAAATTAAATTCTGACAAATTATGAAGATTATTTTTAATAAAGTTAGCTAATGTTATGAATTTGTCAAACTATATCTTGCAGTCAATACACGAACATAAAATATTACCGTGTAAATATTTCTCCTGTCAAAATATTTTATTCGGTCATTAAAATTATTTTCTCACGAATGGGACGTTTCGCAAAATGCTGACCGAGCTGCTCTTTTGATCAAAGATGAAATTTAAGAAATCTTTGTCTGCGAATCAACTCGCCTTTGAGTTTTCATCCACCTTTCACATTTCAAACGACTTGAGAGAAATGCTCTCTCGATGTTTCTCGCGATACGACGTTTTTCCTCCACCTTACTTTGCGAGAAACGAATCTTTGATTAAAGAGAACCTTTGCGAATGCTAGAGATCTAATTGGTGAAACTAGTTTCTCACAACATCGACCGCTTAAAGAAAAAAAACACGAAACAATATTTTTGAACATGAAAAGAAACATATATCAATTTGATAAAATTAAAATAATAAAATGTAAAGTTAAAAATTGCACTTTAATTATAGAAATTTGTTCACTTACGAGAAGTGGAGATAATCATTAGAGAAATTTGTCTAATTTAAACGTAATCTTTCATTCTTCGAAGTATCAGAATTTGGATGTCAAATAAAAAGTATAAAACAGTATACTACAGAAAGAGCGCGGCATCGAGGAATAAAATATGTATATATCCGATTCTCTGTGCAAATTTTGGATCTTCGCTGTACCCGCGGGCATGCAAAGAATCGAAAGAGCTCGCATAAAGTATAAAAGGGGACTCCTGAAAATCGTATCGGCGGTAAACACGATTTTCCGTTCTCCCACTATAAAATTTGGATTCTCTTCCTTATATTGATCGCTCTCGCAGAGGGATCTTACTTATCCGTGTAAAAAATGTATACCATACAATCTCTATGAAAAAAAACTGGCTATAGTCGCAACTATTTTTCTCTCTCAATATCGACAGAAAGAGAACTGTGGAAAATATTAAATATCTTTTCTATATATTTTCATTCACTGAGAAATATTGCACTAGAATCGCACTTGACACGTTCCATTTTTTAAGGATTTAGCTGCCATCCTAATGTAACCTGAAAGTTGATCTGATCTGACATTCCTTACTTTGGAATTGCAACATTTTTTTGGCAGTGATTAGTTTTCGTCTTACTTTTCCACAATGGACAATAAAATTCGATCAAAAATTGTTAACACGTAAAGACTTGGAGCGTTAAAGATAGGTTGAGTACTTTAACGTGATATTGATACATGTATGTGTTTTTTAAACACATTTTAATAATGCATTAATTTTAATTATAAAATGTGAAAATTAAAAAGCGTGAAAAGTCGCGATAATTATCTCTGAAACAAAGTATTATAAAACAAAGAAAAATAGCATTCCCTTTTTTTTAAGCTCGAAATAACAATGTCTTTTGATTTATACAGGTAAAAGTTGAAGAATAATTATATATTGTTAATTCTCTTAGTCATATACCTATAAATAAAATAAAGTTAATAAAATTCTAGTGTGTTACCTTCTATTTAGTTATACAAATATCAGATAAATCTGTGTAACGAACACTAATTTCAAAATTGAGTGTACACGATGCAAAAGCATTTGACCGACTTTTACATCTCTCGACCGAGATAATATTATCACCTGGAATTAATACATTTGAGAGTATTTTTTCCTTTTTTTTTTGTTCGCGATTTCATTCGAAAGCCATCCATTAGAGTACCAGCGCATCTCGAAAAATCACAAACGTTTCATTTGCAGAACGCCACTCCGAAAGAGACATTTAGTATTGCGACTGTAACGTCAATTTAATTTCGCAACCATTCGATATTCCCTTTTTCGAACGGTTGTTCGGCTTTCAGAATTTCGATGCACCACGAAAGTTTCGTATGAAACGACATCGATCGAATTGTCATATGATTTTTTGCGAAATGTTTGTCAAATTGATCATACACGTACTTTGAAAAATATGGAAAAATTTATCGAACGATTTAATCCAATTGATATATTTTACTGCGATTTCTCGATAAGGGATAGCAATGTAAGGGCAGAAATCATATATAACTATCTCATTGATCAACATTTCTCTTGAAACTTTACGTCGATTAGAGTCAGCGTGTGTTTCAATCGCGTTTATGTTTTTTTTATCAAAGTCGTCTGATATCCAAGTGGAAGCAAGTTTGTATTGATTGTGATTCGATTCCCCTGTCATGCGCAGATTTTGCAGTTAACTTCTGATTTGTGGCCCGCAACTTTCGACGGAACATGATTGGATTCTGCGCCAGGATATAAATCGTAAATACTAGAAACGTATCGTCGCAGTAGCAGCGCATTCTCGCATTCTGGCGAAAATTTCTTTCCGACTCGATAACTCATTGACGATCGTTTCACGGTAAAGAAAAATCGCTCCGTCAATTCGCCGCGAAGCTTCAGCTTTCTCATCGAGCTTCCCGTTTATCCCCGCAATCGAAATTTCTACAAAAGCGCGCACGATCAGCTTTAAGCTTGCAATAGAACGTATCCGTGCCGGTGTCTATCAGCGTTCCTCTGAGCAAAACGATGGTATCTAAAAAGTGTTCAGAAAATATCGGGTCGTTTAACGTCGCGACATTCTTATCTCGCCGTCGAGTCTTAGCTAAGCACTATGGGCGTATCGATTAATTACTTACAAACGCTTGCGGATCGATTCACGCGCGGTTTTTCATTATTTATAGTTAACAACGTTTTGAGCAAGTTTTGTGTCGCAAAATTTGATATAACTGTAATCTCCGAGGCCGAATGTGAATTACAAATGAGCAACACTGTGCCGACACAACTTTTTCCAAAAAAGAAGCATTTAAAGTTATTTTTTCATATTATATTATAATATATGTATGTATAAAATTTTACATGTTTTATCAGAGAGAAAAAGAGAGAGAGAGAGAGAGAGAGAGAGAGAGAGAGAGAGAGAGAGAGAGAGAGAGAGAGAGAGAGAGAGAGAGAGAGAGAGAGAGAGAGAGAGAGAGAGAGAGAGAGAGAGAGAGAGAGAGAGAGAGAGAGAGAGAGAGAGAGAGAGAGAGAGAGAGAGAGAGAGAGAGAGAGTAATAAACTAGAATATTTATATTGATTGATTTTCATTGTTTACTGTCGGCAAAATTATGTTCGCAAAATTTCGCACATTTTTATCGTAATTTATATTTTATATTAAGACTAATAAAAAGAATTGCATATATTGTCTCTGGGCATGAATATTATTTCGTTGATAAGAAGGAATTCTCCGTATTATTCTCCAATATAAAAATTTCTAGAAACACGGGCATTTTAATAAAGCTCGGGATTTAACGTGTGCTCAAAATCCACATCCGGCCTTATGTACCCCGTTCCCAACTGTTTACTTAGGCAGCTGGAGAACCTCCCTGTAGCTCCTAGTTTCGGCAGTGCTGATAGCTTACCGAATACTCCCTTAGAGGGACATAGAGTGCTTATGAAGCGTGGAGGAAGGTTCAGAACAGAATGCAAGAGAAAGCTAATAGTCAGATGTTAAGGATGTTGGGAAAGAGACATAGACTGACAGACGAGGAGATGAAGAAAAACAGATTAAAATAAACAGAGAAAAAGAGAGAAAGAGGAAGATTGCGTATTATCATGCATACGAACGTGCAAAAGAGAGAGAAATAAAGATAGAGATAATAAAAATAAAGAAAAAAAGAAGTAGAAGAAGGCGAAAGAAAAACTGTCTCCCTCCGCCTGCCTGGAACACGTTAGAGCCATTTCGTCGATCAAAATCGACGATATGACCGAAGTAAATTGCAATTCTATATCGGGTGTACTATAAGTTACGCGAGGCGATTTTTTTCAGGAGAGAGAGAACGCGAGGCCGGACACGCCAGGTCTCACTAATGGCAGTTGAGCGATGATTTCCTGTCACATTTTTGTCTCATACAAAAGTTTCACGTGGAGAGCCACATATATGCGAAACGGAAACGTGGTCGGCTTTGACCGAAACGCTGAGCAGAATTGGGCATAAAATATATCGTATTACATTATATATATATATTTTTTTTTTTTAATTGCATGAAGATTTTTCCTCGATATTCTTTAATTTAAAAAATTTAAGAAAACCTGAATTCTCGTCCTTTGTAGGAAAGCTTCATCGATGCAGCTGCGCGTTATAAGACTAGATGAGAAATAGTGTCAGTGGAAAAGACAGAAGTAATCTCTTATTTATTGTGCATCTCTTTAATATAAAAAATGATAATATTCCGTTTCTCTAAACATGTCGAATAGAACCACGAATACGGTTGATAGAGTCAGATATGATGCTCTTGCGCGACTATTGTCGGATTATTATCGTGTAAATATCAAGTAGTTTCGCAATGTATTTGTCAAGACATTTGGTCGTTTACCCATTTCTGCTCCGTTCAACATGGAGGAAGGGGATGCCACGGAAGCGCCATTACTCTCAAAACTTTTCGGAAGATCGCACATAACTCCGCGATATAATAAATACGTTTTGCATATATTTACAAGCACGTCCGTGGAGTTACGGCTACAACTGCTGCGACTGTATGGAGAAAAGTTTGGAAAAATGATGGTCTCTCGATTTTCTCACGTCAATTGCAATATTAAATATTTATTTATTTTTTAATCGTGTGCTTCTTAGAGAGTCTGCTGCAATTAATTTTTATTCCTTCCTTGTTTCGTTACCAAAGAAATATCGCGTCATTTTAGCAGAAAGTTCTTTCGCCACAAAAGATAGCGTATAAGAAACGACGTTAACAAGTCGAACAACATGCAAAAAATCACATTACCTCGCGTCCATCGAGCAAACTTGTAACGCTGAATTTCCCGCGAGATTTCATATCAACAATTTTACCTTGCATACAACTTCCCGTAGATTTCTCTTGTCCAATGCATAGTTTCTGTTGAAATTTCTCTAAGATGCAACGTATTATTACGTACTCTTTTCTTTTAAGTACGATAAAACATATACACACGATGAGAAAAAAAAATAAAATCCCTTTAATGGAGCCTAATTAAAGAATACTCCATGTGTCAGAAAATTCTTTCGACGGAAAATCGAGAGTTTATCATTGTACCTGGAAACAAAATCGCGCATTTTCTGTTTCATAGCGTTATTGAGAGTCCTCTCCTCCCCGTGACAAATTTCGATCAATCGAAGCCGCTACAATGACGCTCCTCTCGAACAGAGTGTTGTCACCGCGCAAGCGTCCGGGATGTATCGCGTCAACTATATGAGAGACTCAAACACTTCCTCGCATGACACAAACGAATTGGGAAAGCCAAACCTAGCGACGTGTTTTAGCGAAGAAATATCATGTTGTCGACGAGAGGAACGCTGCAATGGAGTGTCAACGGGATCATCGGCCTCAATGTCCATCATCTAACCATGCATATCCCTTGTTTTTTACGAAGGACAACAGAGGACGGACGACAATCCAATATTGACTCCCCCGGATCCCTCCTCAAGATAATAGCACCGGGAGAGGAGGAACGAGAGTTTTTCCCTTCGTTCCCCTTGTCTTTTACCTTCCCCTCGCACGTACACGTATCACAAGAACAGTTAAATCACGGATCACAAAGACGCATCAGGCACACGTCGTTGACCGGCTGCTTTCGCGGGTTTCCCGGTGAATCGACTCGAGTCACGGAATCGCGAGCTGTCGCAGGACCGACTTATCATGAACATGGCCCGTTATCATCATGAACATTCGCACGCTCCCGACAAACGATTTACCGCCGCGTCGTTGGTCCACGACGACGTCGTCGTCGTCGTCGAGACGACGCTCCGACTGTCCGTCGAGGCTGGCCAGCTGCTGATCAGCTCCCGCCAGTCGGGCACGCCGGTCAGGTAGGCTAGAAGGAGTAGTATGAGGCACCCACCTAGGCACCTGGTGCCTCCGTTCTCGAAGGCAGCGCAGCCGCTCGTCTGGTTCTCCGTCGTCGGCTTTTGCACCTCCGGATGGGAGACCCGGTTCACCTGCTGACTGCCTGTCCATGGATCTCCCTCAGTGTCCACGGCGTTGTGTCGGACGTTGTCCGAGGCTGCGTTGCTCTGGATCAGGTCCTGGTGAACCACCGGCGGCAACGGTTTGTCCTTGTCCAACTCGTCATCTATCTCCACCGACGTCTCCGTGCCGAAGAACGCCAGTTTCCACTCCTCCAGTGTGTCTGAAACAACACACCGCCGGCTACATTGGCGAGATTGAAGGTAAGGTAGTTATTAATGACTACTACTTCACGTTCAAGAGATTGTGCGGAATATTTCGCATAATGTGATTCAATCGCACATAGAGTTCAAATCAGAAACAGAAGGAAAAATGTGTATGTATATCTACTAGAAAAGAAAACTGAAGCGAATCTCATAATGTCTTGAAATTATTACTTCATCTCTGTGCATAACATTCTTCTTTCCGTATAATAATATAAAAACATTGTCTTGTCTGTAGTACTCTTTAAGCAATCATAGTGTTTAATGAAAAACAGATATACATATATACATAATACATATATGTAGCTAGATGGTAAATCGACGGTAAGCAGAGAGACGGTAGAATTGTAAAAAAAATGCAAGCTTTGAAGATACTGAACTGAAAGTTTTATCTTTGGCTGAGAATAATATTTATCGTGTAGCAATCATGAAATAATAACTACCTACTGTTATTTTTACGTTAAATACACACATGCAGACACGATTGCAATCAACCGTAATGGATTTTACATCATACGTACTGCGGTTCCAGAGAATGGAAATGCAAGCTTTACGCATTTAAATCTCGCAGCCATTTCCATGGAGGAAGAAAGGTTCTGAAGGATGGAATTTAAACGTATTATTTTCGTGCGATATAAAAAAATATTACAAAGATCACACGCGTGACTTTTCAAGCAACCGGGGACACGAGTTGACAGAACATTCATTCATAAATAATCACGGAACGTATATAATTATTATTCGATCCGGTAGATGATTTTCATTTCATCAGATCTCTCTTTATATATATAAAAATAATGTGCTTTTCTCGGAAACTATTTTACGACCTTGTCTATAAATATAACGTAAGGTTTTCACACTGGTGAAGGCTCTGTAAAATTAAAGGTTTCATAAGATAGACGAAATGCAAGCGAGACAGCGGAAGAGATGGCGAGGACGTCGACGACGCCGTCAAGAAATTAATAAAGCGTTACGATGCCGTGGGGAAAACTTTGTCTTAAGTTCACTCGCGGGAACAAAGAGAACGAAAGCGAGAGAAAGACGGGGAGAGAGAGAGAGAAAGAAGAAAAGTTGCAAGTCTCTTGATTAAATAAGAGTTAAAAATAACCGAGTAATCAGAGATGACTCTTCGTGCATATTTATTCAACGAAATGTATACGTCGAAATTAAAATGCAAAGAGCTTTGCAACGACAAGACGGTAAGAACTCGTGGATGATTATCGTTTTTATGTCGCGTAAGATACACCTGTACATTTCTACCGCGCATTACGGGCAAGACAGAACTAAATGGAAACTAATTCTGAATATTCCATTTTGTCGACTAGTCATTAACAGTTTGATATAAAATTATTCACTCATTTCGTTTGTAATACGCAACAATTTGCATATCAATCGAAAAATAAATTCTACGAATTTATTATAAAATAGGAAAATTGTATTTTCTCTTGATATTAAGAACTCGTTATTCTTATACGCGTCAAAATATTCCATTATTTATTATTTATTCATTATTCAATTATTATTTATTTTATTCAACGAATAAATAAAATATCAACCTTTCGAGAAGTAGCTTAACTTTTATAAACTGTATTAACATTATTATCTTATTTACTTACTAACAACTGGAGAAAAAAACTGAAGCGTACATATGGCTTCAAATAAAATCACTTCATGAGAGAAATTGAATTTTGCAAGTGGAGATTGGCGACGGTTGCGTATGAGGGAAAAAAAATTAAAGCGGCGGAGAAGCAAATTCAATTTTTCGTTACCTTGTGACGAGACTACTCTCGTGTGTGCTATTTTTTTGTCGTCAGTCGGAAACGTAAACTATGGGCTATAATAAAATTGTCGTTAAAGTTATTATACGGGGCGCAAGACGGTTGTAAAGTGTCAAACGTCGCGACGACTGGACGGAGGAAGGGGTTGTCGTTTTACGGGAAATATCGAGAAGAAAATAATTCACCGGCAATCTCGAGCTGAGGGAAACTGAGCTGAGGAGGAAGGGTGCAAGGGGAACGAAAATGTCAAAAGTCGGCTACCCGTAAGACAATAGAACGTATTGTGCTTGAAGGGTCGTTAGCGGACGCGTATCGAAGAGGGTCGAGCCTCGATAATAATCCCTTAAGAACGCAAATCATTTCATCGAGTTAAGCGAGCGAAAAAAATTTCCAATCACGGCGGAAATTATTTAGCAACGATGATGAACGGGAGAGAGATGCTCGAGCATCTCCGATGATGGGCTTCGTCGAATCGCGTCGGCTTTTCCATTTCGCGGCGCGCATTAGCGGTTTTCACTACCGTTCGTCGCGTTGCACTGAATTTTCAACGATTTGCGGTTACACGATCATCTAAAATTCGAGAATTTCCAAAAGGAGATAACGAGCGCGATGCGTAATGACGAGCGTCATTGTGTGTATTTTTGCTAAATTGCGCTGCGGAAAAGATAATTTTCAAATAAATTATTACTATTACCTGTACAGATAAATATTTCTCGAAATAAGTTATAATAATGTTAGGATAAAATGTGTGTGTGAATTGAGCTAATGTAATAAAAAATTTTTTTAAATAGTATAATATAATTTTTATTGAATATTTTATTTTTTGATGACACAAAAACTAGACATATGGCACGCGTCTACTAGATATAAAAAATATTAAGTTGTGCATCGAAAAATATCATAATTTTCTGCTTATATTCTATGAAAGATAAACATGTAAAATGCACAATATTTACCGAAAGATAATGACTACGAAGGTAATAGATATAAAACGGTATATATACGCACAATGCATTAGATTAGATAATCGATGCACACGGATATGCTCAGAGCTGCATACGATGAGTTTCGACTCATCGATAATCAAGTCACTGGAAGTTTTGATTGAGGGCTATAGCGCGCGTTACCGGCCTCGACAAGTTTTCCTATTATCGACCTATCGCTTTCGTAAGGGACTTCAATTATAGCAGGAAAAAACAACACGGAAAAAAAAACACAAGAGTTTAACATAAAAAATAAAACTATGCAAAATCTCTCTTCATATACTCTGCTCACAAGAGAAGAGGCTCTCTGAAAATTTAACGAACGTCAATTCTATAACAAATAACTTGCAATTAAAGAAAAAAATAATATATCGAACAATTACTCATTTTTATAGTAGCTACATGGAACATTTGCAATTTTCTTTTAACGCCTGAAAATTATTAAATACGATAAAACAAAATACATGTATATGCAGCTAATGAGATAAATTTTAATGACAAATATTTTTTTTTTATATTCGTGCATATATATCAAAATCATGCAAATGTGTATAGTGTACAGATTCGCTTCCATTTAAAATAAATTGAAAATAAAATGTGTCCAAATGCAATGTGCTTTTCAAAATCATAAAGCAGTACATCTTTAAAGGTTGCTGATCAAATCTTAGATAAATTATTTAATAATTTCCACAAGCTATAAGCACAAATAATATTATTTTAAATTATCTAATACATAACGAAAATTAAACAACAATAAAATTTTACTTACGATATTTTATCTATGATATCTCTAACGAGCTACAGGAAAATATTACAATGCGTACAAAATATTCCGCGTAAAGTTATTCACGGATATCATAAAAAATATTAGAGGCAAAATGGAATATTGCAAAAAACATCGAGAATTCTCTTATTTTCAGATAGAGAGGAATAAATTACATAACAAATAGAATTCTTGTCACACCTCATAAAACATGCAGAGGGATCACTCCACGCGGAATATTTTGTATTCAAGATAAAAAAACGTAGATATAAACGTGGATAACGCGAAACAAGGTTGTCGAAAGTGCGACATATTAATAGCTATAGGTAATATGCTCGTGTAACAAATGAAAATAACGGTGATCACACGGGAGGGTTGCAATCAGCGAAACAGAACACCAACAAAAGGCAGAATACGAAAACCAAATTTCAGCGGATCCGTTTAATCTTCGGCTTTTGCACGATACTGCATCTCTACTTTCTGTACTTCTCGTATGGTAGCGCAAGCGGACACGTGGAAGCGAATGCGAAACGATCGGAAGCTGTGAAACGATTCTCTTTGTTGTCCTACAAAATATCGCCCTTGGGTAACAATAGCGTATATAAATTGCCATCATTACTCACTGGGCGAGTTTGCGATTATCTGTGTACACGACGCTATATTTTTTTTCGCAAAAAATGTTTCATCAACTCTGCAAATTCTCGATGCGAATTATCACATTTCAATTTTGTGTAAGCATTGGTATCTAATTCAAATTTTACGTTGCTTTAACAAATATCTGCAAAATAATTATGTATATCATATAAAAAATGCCTTTAATTTTGCGTGCATTAAATTTTATTCAAAAATTTAATTTAATTAGGGATTAGGGAAGGATTAAAATTTATATTGATCCTACATATTTAAAACCAGGTATATTGAAAAAAATAGACGATATTTTTATCACATTGCAATTTTATGTAAGCATTGATGTTTAATTCTTTAAATTCAAAATTTATGTTACTTTAATAAAATCTACAAAATAATTACGTATATCATATAAAAAGTGCCTCTAATTAAATTTTATTAAAATATTTAATTTAATTTAAATTTATATTGACTCTATTTAAAACCGGCTATATCAAAGTGATATATTTTTTTATACACGGATATAAATCTAGCTTCCGATCGTTAAACCCGGCGCGTCTCGCCGGCTCTCCTTCGAAGGAATCTAAGTACCCTTGTCCAACTGGAGATTCCTCGGATCGAACTGCTCGTCCTGCAGCAGATCGAGTCCTTTGGCCCTGGCGTGTTGCTGGCAGATTCCGCGAGCTCCGCCATAAACTTGATACAGCTGCTGGATCTTGGGATACTGCTGAAATACCGCCGGAACCTTGTTCGTAGACGCTTTCGCTGGCGGCTCCAACAAGATCAGTCCCCTTTCGAGGGGCGAGGTGGTCACCAGATCGATAATTTTGTGCCTGTTTGTCGTCGCGACCTGCGTCCTCGTCTTCGCGACGGCTTGAGTCACCGTGCTGGTGATTGGACTAGGTGTACTTCTGCCACGCGGCCTCGAAGTGACCAAGCGCACGTCTCCGACCACGTTATTAGGCCCTCTGTTGAGCCCGGTGAGGCCTCGCAAGGTCTGAGCGGTAGGTTTAGGACTCGGTCGATTGGCCGACTTGCCGTTCTTATGCTGACCGCGAGCTTTACCCTTCCTCTGAGACTGAATCTGCGCGTTCACCACGTAAGGCGGGCTCAGACTGCCGGATTTATCAGACTTGTGCTGCGTCTGCTTGCCCTTCGTCAGGGCGTTCTGGTTCTTCGAGAAAGGGGTCTCGCGCGGTTTCACCAACGGCCGTCTGGGCATGCTCATGCCTGCCGGATTGTAAAGAGCGTACTCGGTCCGATCGGGCAGCGTCGCAGTGCCGTAGAAGATTAAAGCCCACTCGTGCAGAGTAGCGCGTCCTGAATCCGGAATGCGTCCGAGAATGCAGCGGAAAGAAAGCGGACGTCACGATTAAGGGAAAGATAGAAATGCGACGATCTCTGGCGATATTTTATGAATAATTAGCCGAAGCAAACCATTGAAAATACGTATTCTTCGGTGTCTTAAAGCGAATTAATGAGAATGAATATCAGCGGGAATTCTGTGGAGGTCTTCCTTCTCCTTTATGTACGTTGCATTTACAATAGCGGGATACGTCCATGGGGTATATTTGCGACAGTATAAACAGCGGGGTTTAAGAGCGAAATATCCTCTCGCTCCCCGAATTACGCAATCCACAATGTTACACAATAATGAATGTACTTTATAGTTCTATGCTTTATAGTATATAGCTTCAGGGGCGCGTAAGGAAATTTATGTAGCCATCGGCCTTGATTAGCCTTACGAGGAAGCAGTTCGAAGTGGTTTTAATGTTTGTACCTTACTCGAGATCCGTCGCGGTGAAGCTCCTCGCTGCTATATCTGCCGTTAAGGGGTAAAGCAGGAGTGCTTTTGCAGTAGGGCTCTGCTGTGTGTACTCGAAACCGGCAATTATCTCTACCTCCGGGGATAATGCACCTTCTTAAGTAATCACGCGCGCGCATAGGGCTTACGTAAGAGCCCTCCCCGTAGCGTCCTAAACACGGACTACGAGAATACCGTGAATCCCGCCGACCGATTCGACATCGCATTGCAGAATGTGCATGCAATGCTAGGTATGTAGAAGCTATTCCACCCGGATTATCGCGCGTATCAATGGATTAATCCTTTGTGACGCGAATTTATCTCTATAATTGCGAGTTCTCGCGATCGCGCGTTAAAAAAAATGTCTTTTATACGCACTTTATACGTTTGAATGTAGGTGAGAGTTACTAGATGTCAATATCAGCTGATTTCTTGTTCGGCACTTTCGGCCGACAGAGACTGCAACTGGCAGAGAACTTAGTAACCGTGACCTTATGACGGCACTGCTTGGACACTTGGAAACTATTGTTACAGCGAACAAGGTGGAATTCTATTTGAAATTTAGATCAGCGAACGGCATCTCCGGATGCTGAGTCTAATGCCGGTGTAATCTCCGAGATGCTTGTCTTTGACGTTCTAATCTAAAATTATGCTTCGAGAGCGTATACTTTTCGTATAAATCTGACGATGACTTTATATTTCAAATAATGTTTAAAAGACATTTTTTTAAATAGGTTTGCTTTATATAACAAAAGATCATTAAAAACATTAGAGAGTATAAGTCTTGAAATGTATCTTATTTCGATTTTTTTATGGTGGTGCTAACTTAATAGAAGTAAGTTTTCAAGCTTCAAAAATATTCACGAGCCCATTATTAAGTTATAATATTTAATTAGTAATCGCATTTAAAATTCGCACTATTTGTTAATTAATTCTTTCAACAGTCTCAAATCTGCTAGCATACAGACATATGTTTCTTTCCTAATTAATTAAATGAATTTTAATTTTTTGTGTACTAGAATGTACGCTATTCTTCGATTTTATATTAAAAAGAATGATATTTAAAAAAAAACAATATAAAGTTTGTTTAAACTCGATTAATATTTTTTGACAGAAATCAGCTGATCTCTGTCAAAAAATATTAATAAAGCGTTAATTTGTTAATTAAATTTTAAAATAATATGTTATAAAAATTAAAATATTAATATGTTATACTTTATCCTCGATTAATATTTTTTGACAGAAATCAGCTGATAACTGTCAAAAAATATTAATCAAGTTTAAAGTACTATAACATAATATTTACAACATTATTATTTTACTTCTTACAACATATTTTTATTTTAAAATTTAATTAGCAAATTAACGCTTTAATCAGCTGATTTCTGTCAAACAAAATATTAAATTATTAGTAAACCCACGCGGCGCGACCTTAACAATTATTGTATTCTTCATTCACTATACGATTTGTCACGTGTACGCTAAAAATAGCTTACGGTATTTTAATTTTTTTAAACATCGTATACATCGTATACAAATCATATAGTAATCGTATTGAATAAATGAACACTTGATTGAGTGGGTACAGAGTGATTTTTATAGCGCTGGCGGGAAATTTTTCGCATGTGCAATCCTACGAGCGTAGATATATAAATCCGTACGGAGTCTTAGAAATTTGTTAAATATTTGTTATGCAGGCAATACAAAAAAAATTAAAATTTATTTAATGAAGAAGGAAACATGTCTGTGTAGCAAATTTAAGAATGTAAGAATTAATTAACAACTAATGCGAATTTTAAATATAACTAAATAGATATTTTAACTCAATAATCGGCTCGTGAATATTTTTGAAGCTTGAAAGCTCATCTTTGTTAAGTTAGTACCCCTATCATAAAAAAAATCGAAATAACATATGTATATGAATTAATTTAATCTCTCTTTATCAAATTTAATGCTAATTAAAATTAATTAATGAAGATAATTTTTCTACATATCTAGAAGAACTATAACCTGATATTTTGATGAATATCATAAATGATTTTCGTCTATCGGACAGTTGCATAAACCTAATTAATTAAAAGTGACGAATTTTCAAAACTTTGATACAAATTAGAGAAACGGTGGATGAGATGTAAAGACTGTACAGTGACAAACACAATTCTTCTAAAAATATTTAAAAAATAACTGTAATTATTTACTTATTTTTTCCACGGATTACTCAATCAAATAAATAATTTTTCGATGATTAGGCAGTATTGGTTCAAACAATAAAAGATTAGTTTGATTGGTTAATTTTAATTATCAGCAATGAAAACCAATTAAAGACAGATAAATAATTTCAAATCAATATGCTGCGATTAACTTACCGAGATAACGACCCTCGTTGTGAATTTCTAATTTCCAGGTACCGTGCGGTCTCTCTCCCCATGTGTGCACCGACATGAATGGCCATTGGCTGAAGCCGGCCTTCGAAACGTCGTGCGTTCTCTTGGCGAGAAGAGTGCTCTTCGTGCCCTGAGGAGATGTTAGCTGTATCTGAAGATCCCCTCGTCTCGCTGCCATCAGCGATACCTTCGCCTGCGACAAGCGTATCGTTGCATCATTGTCATAAATGTTGTATATTCTTCGTACGTATTACTAGCACTTACAATTCGCACATCTTGATGTGCACATAAGCCAAAATCAATAAATTCTCAAATTGATATTACGATATTTCATTAAAATATAATTATATGTATATAATTCTGTTAATTAGTTCAAACAACAAGATGTAGAGCTTACGAGATCATTTTGCGCCGTGTAACTAATACTTTTATAAGAGCAATTAACTCTTAATTGATTTAACTTCTTTAATACAATTTAGATACGGTCCAATAATTACGCTTTGTCGATAGATAAGTCATTAATATATCTTAAGTTAATTTGTGCAATAATGAAATTATTATTTCGCATATTACAGTATCTTTTCTATAGACAGTGTAAAATAATATAATGTATATCAATGATAAAAAATAAACTGATTTTTATTCGAAGGAAAGATGAATAAAAATTCTATCATTCAGCGTTAATCAAAAAAATATTTTTTTAAAATTATTGGCCGAGCTTGTGCTTCATGGCTCATGGCCAACACGAAGCCCGTTAATTAGCGATGTCACCGGTGAGTGGCGTGCTCAACTTACCTGAACATGCTCGAGGAAATTAACGCCGCTGCACTCCTTGACATGTAAGTCGAGAACCAATTGGCTCTTTGGCGGTATTGTCCTAGAAAGTAGAACGAAATTCGGGTCAAGTGTGCTCGCGCACAAAATTCTTCGCAAGTACATTTTTACATGGATACATTTTTATAAATTTACTATATTGTCGATTTTAAATCATCGTTCGAATAACTTGGTCAATTGTTACTCATGCCTCTTCTCGAATGTGCTTTTAACAGTAACGAGAATTTATTTCAGTAACGTTAAAATTAAATGGAAAGAAAATAATTTTTATTCTTGATATATCAAAATTGAAAATTTATGTTAAAATTATATCATTTCCGTTATTTTACAAATAAAAGTGTCTGTACATAAATTAAATAATTAACAAATTAAACAAAAATCTCAAGATAAAGAATACAATCATAACATTTGCTTTTCGAATAATAGGTTTTATTTTGATATTAATTTAAAATATGAATAACTATTAGATTACATAATTAATTGCTTTAAAATGAATTATCGTACATAGAATTGAGTACAAGAAACTTTTTATTTAATTGTTTGGAAAAGTTTAACTCCAAAGTTATAAATTATGTAAATCGTGCTCATTTAATGCAAGTGTTATCTGTCCTCACTCATTATAACTCTCGACAGTGTAAGTGGCGTATTACACGTGGTTCCCATGCAATTTCAGGCGGATAAAGCCCGTTTCCCGGTAGCCGACATGCTCGAATCTAATCTACGAGAGAAAGCGTGTTTGCTCCTTTAAGAACAAATAGTGATCTATACAGTCGAGAATCTCGATTCTCCACACATTTTCGAATATTTTTCCCAAGATTGATGATTCTCTGCACGATTGTCGTATCGTTCTTTTTTTTTTATTAACGTATCAATACTTGAAATGAGACACACTGATTTTGAAATTGCTCTCGTTTATTTAACAATGCAATTTACGAGCACTTACCTGCCTGTGTGTGGCGCCGATACTTCGCATTTGTGTTGCTCCGGAACGGTTCTCCATCTTCTTGCTAAGCGTACCATGGCAGTGGCGTCCATCAGCCCGTAACCGAAGCTATGGCTCACTGTCAGACATAAAATACGATTCCGACATTGTGAAATCATTTTTATATCAATTAATTTTACAAGGTACATATATCTGAATCAATAATTATTATTAATTATTTATTAAATAGATTGATGATAGATAGATCAAAAAATTGCATCCTCCTAAATTTTCTTTGAAAAATTGAAACGAAGATTTAATTTCCTTTACGTGATTAATTTTACCAATAGTTTAAAAAATTTCTTTTCGTCTTTCACACATAAAAATTAAAAAAAAAATTCTTTCTCCGAGAAATTAGCAAGTACTCACCGTTTCTACCGACACCGTTCAGCACCCAATCAGGTGCCTGCAGGTTCGCAGGTTTGGCAGTCCTGACGACGATGTGTTGCATGTCCCTCCAGGTAAGAGCTCTGTTCGCTTCTAGGGCGAGGGCGCAAATACCGGCGGCCAATGGCGCCGACGCGGACGTGCCCGTGTGGCTGCTTGTACAATGATGATGCAAATCCGTCGTGACGACTTGCTTCTCGCCGGTGGAGCCCGAGCTGTAAGTGGTAGCGAGAGTGGACGAGCACGCCTCGCTGTACCAGGGCACAAGACCGTTCTCGGTCGCGCTGCTGATGGACAGAGTCCAAATGCTATTGGTGTAGCCGTCACAGTTGCAATTGTCGTGATCTCGGCCACCGTTCCCGGACGCCCACACGAAAATTGAGCCCTTACCATTGCGACCCTGAAGAGTCAAGGGTCAATTAATGGCTTTTTGAACCGCGAGAAATAGATTATACCGTGCATATCAGATTTATTAATTCGATTTTAAAATATTTAGATCCTTATGAAAATCTTAGAAAGAAACGGTCGAGTAATTTCAGACCGCGGAAGTGAAACAGCGGGATTTAACAGACGTATTTAATACTAAAATGAATCTGAGTTTACCACTTTGGGTACTTTAGATGTGGTCGAACTTTTTTTTTTTAGTACTTGGGTTTAAGATGCTCGGAAGCGCTTAAGGCGCTTTAGAAGTTTATAAGACACTTTGCATGCTAAAGGCACTTTCTCTGCGCCCGAAGACACACAGTGGATGATTCGGAACGAAACTGTTATTAGGAAGTCGATGAGATTGAATGTTTAGAGGTAATAGTCTCCATGGGGTCAGGACAAAATTGCCTCGAGCTTGTCGAGAAACTTTCTAACACTACTACATGCACTGGCGGATCCTGGGGGGGGAGGGTTAAACCCCCCCCTTGCAAATTAAAAGAAACAGTTTGCTGAATTTATTTAAAAAATATAAATAAAGAAAAACAAACATTAAAGAGCTATCGACGTCAGGATCCGCTAGTGTATATATATAAGTATAAGATACACTGTAAATTATACTCATTACGCATTCAAGGAGTTAAGTGTAGATTAAGTCAGACATAGGACGAAATGATGAGATAATTTCATTGCACGAAAATAATTAGGTGAAATTCTTTATATCTATATAATATATATACATAATATATATTATATCTATATAATATATATTATATCTATATAATATATATTATATAGATATAAAAAATTTCGCCTAATTATTTTCGTGCAACGAAATTATCTCATCATTTCGTCCTATGTCTGACTTAATCTAAATTTAACTCCTTGAATGCGTAATGAGTATAATTTACAGTGTATCTTATACATACATATTGTATATATTATATATATACATATAAAGAATTTCGCCTTATTATTTTCGTGCATAAAATTATCTCATCATTTCATCCTATGTCTGACTTAATCTATTCTTAACTCCTTGAATGCGTAATGAGTATAATTTACAGTGTATCTTATACATACATATTGTATATATATATATAAAGAATTTCGCCTAATTATTTTCGTGTATGAAATTATCTCATCATTTCATCCTATGTCTGACTTAATCTACACTTAACTCCTTGAATGCGTAATGAGTATAATTTACAGTGTATCTTATACTTTTATATATATATATATTTTATATATATATTTTATATATATTTTATATATATATTATATATATATATATATATATATATATATATATATATAAAAGTATAAGATACACTGTACATTATACTCATTACGCATTCAAGGAGTTAAGTGTAGATTAAGTCAGACAAAAGACGAAATGATGAGATAATTTCGTTGCACGAAAATAATTAGGTGAAATTCTTTATATCTATATAATATATACAATATGTATGTATAAGATACACTGGAAATTATACTCATTACGCATTCAAGGAGTTAAGTGTAGATTAAGTCAGACATAGGACGAAATGAAGAGATAATTTCGTTGCACAAAAATAATTAGGCGAAATTCTTTATATCTATATAATATATACAATATGTATGTATAAGATACATTGTAAATTATACTCATTACGCATTCAAGGAGTTAAGTATAGATTAAGTCAGACATAGGATGAAATGATAAGATAATTTCGTTGCATGAAAATAATTAGGCGAGAAATTCTTTATATCTGTATAATATATATATATATATATATATATATATATACACTGGCGGATCCTGAGGGGGGTTTAACCCCCCCCCCCTTGCAAATTAAAAGAAACAGTTTTGCTGAATTTGTTTAAAAAATATAAATAAAGAAAAACAAACATTAAAGAGCTATCGACGTCGTTGATCCTAGAATAAAAGCTAATCATGAAACCAAAAATATTAAATAAAATAATTTTGCAAAACCCCCCCCCCATTATCGACGTCAGGATCCGCTAGTGACTACATATATGTGTTATCTTCTTCGAAGATTGAAAGGGGAATTGAATTTTTGATTTTCGTCAAGATGAAAAAATTAAAGACAATAAAATTTTGAAAATAATTTTTTCGAGAAGAAATTAGCGACTAAATTAATCACTGATAATAACGGTATAATAAAAGACATTGATAATGATAGGCAAACTCTTTCTCGACGAATATTTTTTAACTAAATAAAAATTAATTAACATTATCGCCTGTAGATTTTATTATTAGCTGCAAATTTCTCTTTACAAATATTTTGGATATACATATTTGTGTATACTATCCAGTTTTACTTTAAGATTGCAGGTGCTCTCTAATATTGAGACTAGAGGTTCGGCTATCTCGTGATAAGACCAGACACCGTGTGCTTAGGTATCATGTAGGAGTGACCACGAACTCTGAACTCTCTTTGAGAGCTGACGTTAACTAATTCAGTAATATAGTGCTTGAGCCTTTGATCAGAAAGCTATTTAATCGTAAAGTATAGACTTGGCTGCGTTGACATCTCAGACGCAATTTGTATAATCATTGTTAATTAGCTGCGATTACATTATGTTACTAATATTTTACAATGAATTTATGTCTTTAAAGATATTTTTTCTTCTCAAAAAATCTCTTCTATAAATGTTTAATAATTATATAATATATACACAGAATTATGTAATATAAAAAAGTATAATTTAAAAATTAAATCGATAAACAGACATCGCAACAGGCTCGCAACAGGCTCGACTTTGTCTATTTAGAAATTAAAAGTTATTATTTTAATTGATTTAAATCAATGAAATCTAGCAATAAAACTATTGTACAAACAATGAAGAAGAAAAAGACAGAAAAATCAAGAATTACACGCTCGAATTATTTCAGCTTGATGAAAACTATATAACGTGCACATGTTTCATGCAATTCTATCGGCTACATATGAAACCTATAGTTACGCTTCCATTGGCCCAAGGGTAAAGTTATCGAACCTGTTAACAGGCCCTAGAGAGAATGTATTCATCTGTGTGTCGAACATAAGATAATATATAATCTAATACAGTTACAAAGGGAATTGTCGTCGCTAGACACATACCTACTGTGCAACTGTGCGCGAAATCAAGTTGCTGCCGAGATAATGTAGTAGTTCGACATAATCAGTACCATTTGCATTCTAGTTGTTTGAATGATATAACACGCGCGTTGAATGATATAATGTAAACTTATTATCTCCTTTGAAGTAAAGAGAGGAAGTATTGTCGCGCAATTCGAGAGTAAGTATTCATTAAATATTAAGATATTTATTATAAAACAAGCAGTTTAATTTATATTAAAAAATTATACTAGTACTCCGCAAAGTTTTTTAATTGTGCTAACAATTTTAATTTGAAGCGTTACATCCAATATTAAATTGCTATATTAATAAATTTTAATTTTGATCTCTTTAAAAACAAAAATTCTGTTTAAGAAAATATTTAATAAATATGCAATTATATATATCGTGTTATGTAAGTTTATATAATATATTTATTAATATAAATTATATTGTATATTAAGTATATTGTGTAATAGTTTTAATTAAATTAATTAATATTTAATTAATTAAGATTTAGATAAAAATATATAAAGAAAAATTCACACATATTTAAAGATCGAAGGCAAAGGCAATCTTTTGTAATGATCTCGGTTGTGACTTCGAAAAGTTTAGTTCGCGCATAAAAATCGTAAATAATAAAAATCGATTTCTGAGAATACAGGATATCGACATCGTATCTTATTGCGTGGAATATCTGAAAAGAAATCACGAAAGCAATCTTGACGGAATGACAGCTATTTAATATTGCTGCTGGGAAAGTATCTGAAGCATTGCTCATTTCATTATTAATCGTTGATCCTATTATGAATGTTCACCGGATATAATTCCTATAATGCAGAAACGTTTACGTTCTTGTAATATAAGGAAAAGCTTCAGTTGTAATCGATGTGTTTTGAAATTACGGTTTTATTTTAAGTTTATTTTGTATCGGTTTAAAAAATTTTTTAAATTGTTAAAATTATTCTGATTGTTTTTAATTAATATAATTTTATATAATTTTTTAATTAATATAATTTCTTATATTTGTATTTTTTATATATCTTTTCTGCATTGCTTTTTCTGTCACAATTTTCGCAATACGTTTTGCAGCTTTATGCAAACGCAAATCTATGCATTAGCAATTCGTCGCTTGTCGCCTTGGAGACTATTACGCTCTTTTATGCATTTCGGCGAAAGCACCTGTATGTGACCATTTCCTCGATATGTTTCGCCGGTCGCCGTATATTTCAACTAGTTTTGCATCGACCATATTGACATTTGCATATATTTTACGGCTACGTCGCTGGTAGTAAGTTTAAAATGGTAATACGTTCTAGCGCGGCTCGAGAGTCGGCCAGTCGCTTAAAAGCACCCAATTAGAAACTTTCTGAAGGCTGACCTCTCTCGCCGAGAGCGAGTCTATTAAACCGGGTCTAGCTGGATGAGTTCTTCGTCGTCGTTGCTAATTGAATTACGTCTGTCATCGTTCCGTCGACGATTCTGTCGACACCGTCGTCGAAAGAAGTCAATCGTTTGCGGACATCGGAATACGATCAATCAAATAATAATCCGAAGAACATTATTAACGTAACATTATATATTATTATATCTTTTCTATATATTAGTATTAATCTTTTTGTTTATTGCACAAGTAGTATACGTATATGTAAATTATCGAAAACTCTAATGAGTCAGCACTGATTATTCCTGTAATTTGAATAAACTAAAATCAACGATATTTTAAACCAATTACCATTCGAAGTTATATCAAAAATAAGTTTTGCAATGTAAAATAGCTTTTAATTTTGAAAAAGCTAATTAGTACCCTCAGTATCTCGAATTACCACGCTATCGTAAAATAGGGCACAGGGTCACACAGTTCACGCGGATAACAGAAACGGTTCAGTACAGAGAATCTTCAGTACCGAAGTTTCTCAACAGTTCTTGATGGCTCGTCTTTAATGCTAGATGTCTGCACTTTAATGATAGTTACTTGAAATAGAGTCTCTCTCTCTCTCAATACTAAAATTTATCTTCATTTTAGGATCGCGAACGCGATCGAAGAATCGCCGTCTCTGCACGAGATGTATACATCGAGATGACAATATGGCTATTGTCGCCACAGATGAAACTCGGAAGATCTCGGAGAATGCTTTTGCGTGATACATTTGTGCGAATTTCGTTTCGCCCTGCAATTCGGACACGAGCGTATGATTCGCGTTAATAACGAACAGATGAATTTTTTTCTTCTCGTGACAAACGAGAGAAGAGCAATGAAATATTTGCATCTATATGCAATAATATTTTCTGCACTTTTACAATGCAATGATGAACGATATTAGAATTGACAATTAAACGAGAATTCTCTTGTTTTATAGAAATATACTATTTTAAGTCGAAAGATGGATAAAAATATACCTAATTATAATTTTATAGTGCATTTATTTATAAAATATTAATTATTTAGTGTAACTTTAAAAAATTTCTAAAAATTTGACATTCTATCGATAAAATATTTCTTTAAGAGAAAATGTAGATGTAAAATATATAAGTGCATATATCGAGGAAATATGGTAAAGTTATTTGGATAAATGCTTACATAATTATCTTGTAACAAACGCAAAACTCGAATATTCGCGCTCACTGAACGAGTTTCGAAGAAATAATAGCGAAGCTCACGATACTTAAAGCAACTTCTTTTCCGGCTTGTTTGATTCTACAAGAAAAACCATTAACAAGTTAAACGTATTCCTTTGGCGCGAGATATAAGAAATTAGGAGGACGATAATTGAACTCAGGAGTTGGTTAACTCCAATCGTGAGAGCTGTTAAATTTCTTTTTTTACTCACGAACAAAGATTTCAACCGATGAGAGTAATTCTCTGGGAATTTCAGTTTCGTGGAAAAATCATGGAAGATCGGAACGTAATGATCTCCAATTACGTGCGAACAATTTCTCGCTTCGGTATTTCAGTACTGCAACGTCGTATTAGATAGTTCATCGATCGGCGTTTATTATTTTCGCACTTGTACTAATCTTCCGAGAATTTTCGAAGAATCTTCAATTAAAATTTGCGATCAAAAAATCTTCGATTAAATATCTTTATCTCAATCGATAGAAGATAGTTTTCAGTGGTTCGAGTATTTGACTTGAATTTTATAACCGATGCTTCTCTATCCAACGCATTAAGAACATAAGCGTTGTAATACCAAGCTTGAAAATTTCCTGCAGTTTGACGTTTGAGAGTCAAGGAAGCGTCTTGAAGCAACCTAGAAGCTTCCGTTTCGTACAGGGATACCTTGCGGCTAATTGCATTTACCTTGTCATAACGCGGGAAATTATAGCGAAGAAAATTGCAGTCCTAAGTGGATTACGCTACTACATCGAAGTTTGAAGCTTCGAGAGAGAAAGAGAGGGAGACATACTTTTCAGGTCGTAAAAAATGTAATAACGAATAAGACATGGCGATTAAGATTATTATTAGAAGTAGCCTTGATTTTTTTTCGATTAGGAAACGTTTAAATAATGTTGAGACAATTTGCGAGATACGCCGACATATTTTGAGTAAATCTTCTGCGAATGAAACTATTTTTCTTACAAGAAATATATATCGTTGACTCGGTTGAGTCAAAAATAGATACAAGCACGATCCATTTTAATGATTTTTGTTTCAAGATTTAAAAATATCAAAGGTGTGATCATTGTATTAAAAAATAATTAATTTAAAAAAACCTCAATTAATTCAATCGTTGCTAAATAAATCCGCGAAAAAATAAAAATAGTAGAATTTTCAGTGATGGTAAACACTTACTTTGGTAATTCCCTCGATGAAAGCTCTGGTGGCCAGTTCACCGGGACCGTCTACAGTTTTGCCGTCGTCATCTGGTCCCCATGATGCACTATAAATATCGATGTGTTGGGGATTTAGACTCAAGGACCTTGCTTCAACGGCATCTGTCACATCGCCATCTAACATTCGAACACCTGTACATAAAAATGGAATTAAGAATCAACATTATATGATATTGCAATAAGAACATATTGGCTTATTTATTTAAAAAGAACTGATTTTAGGCATATATATTGTCAATTTATATGAAAATTTTCTATGCTAGTCTCCAAGAATTCCATATACATACATATATATATTAAGAAACTTCAAATAGTTAAGCTGCAGGTATTTCATGTTTGTGTTAATTATCCCGCACAATTCCCGCGGCACGTGGAACGGAGGATCCAATTTACAAGATCGAAATTGGGCATCGTGCACTGATTTAGATCCGTGAATGTAACACATGTAACAGACTATTGCCAATCCCGATTCTAATTCGAAAATGATGCTGCCGTCTCGCAATATCAATTTTGCATATTACAGGCACATGTCGCTCGCAATAGCGCGAATTCCAACATTAACGTCGCTATTGCTATTGCTAATTGCTGAATAGAATGTGTGAGATTTTAATAATTGCTCTGTTGAAATAAAACTGTTATTTCTCTGACGAGTCAGTATTTAAATAATTTAAATATTTTTTTCTCCTTATCTTTCTCTTTCTCTCTATTTCTATAAATTTGTGTTGGTATCTTATTCTCATCTTATTTCAAAATTATATATAATAAAATTTTTATATCATTTGTGCAATCAAAGATCGTAGAAGATGTCGTTAGAATAAAATCTTTAAATAATTTAACATATCTTAAGCTATAAATTATGTAGAAAATTCTACATAATGTACAAAAAGTCCATTCAATTCCCAGTATACGCGATTATAAATATTAAGTAATGCTTTTCAAGATACTCACCACCCACGCCAGCTCCAAAAGCAACACCTACGGCACAGAGAGAATTGTTGGCAGTGGCTGCGACCTCCCCGGCGCATCTGGTGCCGTGTCGATTGCTATCTACCAGGTCGTACCTTGGCATTGGGTCCTCGTCGTGACTGTTGACGTCGTAACTCGCTTGCGGATCCTGCAACAGAAATCATCAGCGGCATTAATTAAAATTTATGCATTTCATGATGAATCTCGTTCGTATTATTCCGTTTCCGCTTCATACAAATCAAGGTTCGCATAGATAAAATATTTGATGCATAAAACAATCGTGAACGAGAATAAGTAACGATAAAAATACATGTGATATGCAGTTTATATATTATTTTTGAAAAATACTCGTCGAGATAAATTTAACGATATATGTATATCATTGCTGCTCCAATTGAAATGTTAAAAAGTGAAGTGTCAAATTTTGGCCAACTCAATTTTGTTTGCACGCGTTAAGATAAAAAGAATATTATATGTAAATTCTGTTGAATCAATTGATATCCAACATGATCCAAAAAGTCAAAAATTGAACGTTGACCAAAAAATTTGACCTCTCGATTTTTTATATTTGACTTTAAATTGAACCAGCTATGACATATATCATTGAATTTGTTTTGACGAATACTTTTAAATATGTACATTTCCCCAAAATCGTTCTGGCACTTTGTGAGAATTCCTTGTAAAAAAATTAAGTTTACTCTGTAAGAAAAATATTTATAATAAGAAATTAGAAAAGTGAAATTTTTGCAACCAATAATATAATTTTTTTTTTTAAATACAAACACATTTGTGCGTATATCTGCGTAATAAGAATACAAATGCGAATGAATATACATAAACTTGCGTAATCAGAACAGTGCACTGAGGCGCATCGCAGTGTATATGTTTACTGATTGATTAATTAATGCGATTCACTTTCTATCGCGTGTGCAGATATCTCTCATTCGATGTAACCATCCGCGAATCAATAGTTACTCGTTATATGCATACATATCTCTAATGTTTGTACTCAACAACCAATGTTCGCAATGCATCCGTGATACGCCTTCATATACCGCACTCTATTGTACATTTCGCCGGAATTTTTTTCACATTTTTTCTCTTGCCTCGGTGAATGTAAAATACATTGGACTGGCGTACATCCAGTTATATTAGACAAGTATTAAGCGCTTGCGTTTTTGCTTATTCGCATAAATTTAATCGTAGAGAAAGCTACTTTACGTAAAATTACTGTAGCTGTGAAAAATGCAATTTACTCAAAACATGAATTACTTTTCAGTTTGCAATATTTTAAAAAATAGAAGCTAAGCTGAATGCAAACATAACATTTCAATACTAAAAAATGTGCTTGTTTAACCATTTTGTTCTGATAATAACAATTTTACTAAAATCGAAAAGTCGATTAATTTTTAATAAAAGAAATATTATTATATACGAGATACACTAAAATACTCACATAATTTTTATAAAGATCTGGATGATCCTTTTCTAATCCATCGTCGAGAATTGTGACCACGACGCCATTTCCAGTAATTCCTTCGGCCCAAGCACCCTGCACGTTCATATCTAATCCCTTCCCTCTATTCTGAAAAAAAAATTACCCAATACTTCCGACATCCCACTTTCAGGTGGCAGTGGATTTTCATCTATGATACAAATGTCAACACTTTTTCCGAATCGATATTAATCGAGCTGATTTATTTTGTATTGTTCTCATTGATCGCTTTATATAATTTTTTCCAAAGTTATCAAAAGCATGATAAAATGCAGTTAAATATTTATCTTATATTTATCGATAATATATATATAGCAAGAGAATGCCATTATGTCTATATAAATCTTCCAATTTGGAAATACTGTTCACAAAATGTCTTTTTCCATACATACAATTATAAAATTAGATATTAAAAAATACACAGTGTTTACTAAATTTTTCATATTATAATTTTAATAATTTAATGATGTAAAATTGTATCTACGTACACATTTATATTTATTTATGCAACGACGAAACATAATAATCTTATCATATGAAGAATAAAGTGTTTTGGAGACTGTAAAATCGCTTACCAGATACCACATTTGAGGCCACCTTTCGTCATTTAGCATGGTTAATATATTGGACGGACGTTTGATTATAAGATCTCTCTTGGTACGCGATTTCGCCCGCTGCTGCTCCGCTCGACGTACTCTGTAGTCTTTCGTTAGCCTCTGATGCACTTCGAAATGCGGCTCCGTCGATCTCTTCGCCACGGATCGATGCTCCATGTGGAACCAATCATCGTTTATCTGTAACAATGCGAATTGTTCCGTATGAATATCGTGAAAACATCGCCGCGATTTTCATTATTTCAAGCCCGTTAGACAGAGAACGGCCGACTAGGAGCCGTTCGTTCATCGGCGTTCAATTAGGAGTTAACGATCGTGAACATTACCGGTAGCGATTGTTCGTCCGCTATTTTTCCGTGCTGCTTAATTGTGCGCAATTTCAATGAAGGAGAGGAAAAACGAATGCGGGTTAATGTACCCTGTAGATAGAGAGAGGTAGCAATTTTAGTATCATTGTATACTTGCTTGTATGGAATTACAAGCTCATTGGATGAAGGTAAAAATGAAAAGACTATTAAATATATAAATCAAATTTTCCCTCGGAAAAAAATATAAGCAATGCATGTCTAATATAACAGTCGCAAATTTTACTAAATTCATATATATAATAACTTGTTCGATATCTTGGAACAGTTACTTTAATGCTTTAACATGAATTAACTCAGTTTCACATGCAATTATATTATGCAAGACCGGATCAAGAGAACATAGATTTTCATAGATTATATTATATATCTTTAGATAATATAAAATCGCCTTCCAGCATTTTACATTAATTATCGGAATTGGATTCCGATGCTAATTTGTGTTTGTATTTTTTCCCATTATTTCCGTGCGATGTAAACAAGATAAATGTATATGCAAAATTCCGAGTCGCGTTTATTAGGGCTGCGAGATATATCATCCTCCGACAGAAATGAAAATGTATACCGGCCATAAAATAACGGCGTTTGATGCGCAAGTTTGTTCCTACCGGGTACAAAAATAAGGGTGTACGACGAGAGGGGTGAAATAATGATAAACGTGAAAAGTTGGAGGCCAGCTGCTACGAGCGGACTTCTTTCGCAGCCGTCTCGGGCTACCCGAGTTGCATTTTTTCATTTCCGCGCCTCCCTTCCCGCGCTTTTATGCTACCTTTAGATATCGCATATATATATATTTCACTTATGAAGAAGCTATTATGCTGCTTCTTGTTAATATAAACAAATTGAACGGGTACTCTGCAAATTCTGTTGCAGAGAATCTTAACATTCTGATCCTTTTAGCGGAATTAAATGCTTGTCCAGAGAGATTTATAACATAGATATTAGTCGGTAGAATCTTCATCGATATTACATTTATCGGAAATTGTATAGATTTGAAAAAAAAATATTTTTCAGGTACTTTGCAGATATTTACCATATTAAAATCTTTACTTGTATTTGAAGTATAAAATGTGTGTGAATAACGTGCGAGTTTTTTAGACGCGCATAAAGTCAATGTCGTCTGCATCCATCGATACTAATTCCTGAAAGTAGTCTTCTGGAAATGCTTAGCGACGCTTTTTGCAAGGAGCCTTTCCCAGGTTTTTCTCGCGCACCACTCTGCTCTCGTTCATCTTCGTCGGGTAACTTTTGGTCTCGACAATCGGCCTCTTCGGTGGACAATAACCGGGTGAACGACACGCGCTCTTCAATCGCGGAGAAAGTTCGCCTGCGTCGTCAGCGATCCCGGACAGTTTTGATAGGGTCGATCGCGTTTTCTTACCGTGCGGTTGTCGCGACTCGATGATCCGCGGAAGACAAGGATCGAGACATCCATTTCCCTTCTGGAATATCTTCAAGCGAATTTTGTACCTCTGCCGAGCCCATTCGCCAGACGACTCGAATCTCTTCCTCCTTCCTCTCGCCTCTATCTCCGGCGGTCGCGAAGACTCCTGGCTCTTGATTTTCGCACAGATGGACAGGAAAGCTTCTTGCTTCGATCGCGCGTCAGCGTCAGTATCGGACGATTCGCGATTGGCGCCGACACTCCACATCTCCTTGATGCAAGGACACTTGCTCAATCGATGCTTGAAGCTCGTCATGCCGGGACTGCAATCGCTGACGTCTGACGTAGCGAAATCTTCCTTCGGTTTTTCGACGCGACAGCCACCGCTCTTCGTCAACCTTGGAAATTGCTGGACGACTCTCGGCTTCGATTTGTTAACAACCGTAGGAAGCGTCAAAGAAGCAGCGCATTTATTTTCAAAGGAGATTACACGATCCGGTATGCACCTTTCCGATGCACTCTTCGGCAAGCGCGATGTTATTTTCGCCTTAGCGTCTGCTTTGTCGCATCCATTTTTACTCGTCCTCTTCCCGCGATCCTTGTGAATATCTTGAAGAGATGATGCAACGATACCTTTCGTCCGAGATTTCCACGACTCCTTCCGAGGGACAAAAACCATTGGCGAAGGTTTAACAGGGGACGTAGGAACTGTCTTTTTTGTACAAGCATCGCAATAAACTGGCGGATTCTCGCTCCAGTGTTGATATCTCGGTGGCGGAGGGTCGGGTTTTATCTGCTCGTTAGCATCTGACACGGAACACGGTTTTGACATTTGACTTTTCGCGGGAGAAGGTTTTTTCTCGCTCAGTGTACATTTTTTTTTCGAATATGGAGGTTCCGTTTCAGAATGTTGTCGTGCAAAATGAGCAGTCTCGACTCGCTTCAGCTTGTCTTTTTGGGACATTTCTTCTTCTGATTTTCTTTCATAATCTCGCGATATGTGTGACGGAAAATGTTTCGTTTCGCGAATATTTGGAGCGCACGGTTTTGGCTTGCATTTGTGATAAATCTTTCTTTCCATTGCTGATTTTCCGCAAGTCCAGTTTTCACACGTTATTAGAGCTGATTTACGAGGCACATGCTTCATCGAATCGCATGCTCGCCGATCGTTGTACGGTACAGGTTTGTCGGAATGGATCGGGGAACTGGATTCAATCGACCGACAGTATTCTCGATGATTTAATAAGTCGCCGCAAGACTTT
This sequence comes from Prenolepis imparis, assembly GCF_030444845.1. NCBI lineage: Eukaryota > Metazoa > Arthropoda > Insecta > Hymenoptera > Formicidae > Prenolepis > Prenolepis imparis. Next base: position 13,812,486 of record NW_028141162.1, on the reverse strand, counting down.
CGCAAGTCGTTAGATTTTTCGCGTGTCTTTTCCGCGCAAGATTCCGCAGATTGTCGATGATCCTCGACGCATCCTCGAGATTTTTGCGGAACGCCGTCTTCTTCGCAGCTGGACTGTGTACTCTTCCATCGTTTGACTCGCGCAATTATTTCTCGATCAATATTATCACGTTGCGGAAGCAGCCGATCGCTCCCTCCGATACTAAAATTTTCTTTATGGAAAATCGTGGGATTTGGAGCGATATGTAACGTCAATAATCTTCTCGGAATCTTCAGAGGTTGATTTAATACGCGAATTATTCGTAATTTTTCATTTGATAAAAATGTCGGGAGTCCAGGCAAGATATTCATCTCGCAAATCTCGCTCCATTGAGACGAACAAGATTTTTCTTTGATAAAATTCTCGGTCTCTTCCGGCAGTACTCCCGGTTTCTTAAATGAACGCGATGCCAAGATCGTCTTTGTGGATACCTGGATGGATGAAAAGATCCGTATTATTTACGGAAGAGATATAAAATTTCCAGTGCATTTGCAATATTTAAATTTGCTTCCGCCGAAAGTTTGCACTCGCCGGTAAACTTATTAGATTTCTTAATAAATATAACGATATTTGGAAAGAGTTCTATTCTCTGTTTTATATAAACTACACGAGTTAAACTTCCACTCTCTTCTTAATAGTTTACGAGTTTAATAGTAATTTTATGTGTACTTTCCTCGGTGTAAGTTAACACCACCGAATGCGACTTTACCTTTCGCCAGAAAGCTGCCAACATTTCTCGCTGAAAATTTCAAAGAGTTGAGACTGCAGAAACTGTAGTTCTTGTTATTTTTGCCAATGCTCTTTCAATCGTCGATCTCTCTCGCTTAAGCTCGAGGTTACGTTTCAGAGGTGTCATTAAAATGTTATCGAATACGATGTTGATGTATCATTCCATTGATAAAATTGATAAAATATCGCAAGAATAATTTATTCGCGGTACGAAAAGAATTCATTTGGATTTATTAAAATTTCGATGTTATAATTATATTGGAAATTTAGATGCAAACGCGTGCAATTTTCGCCTGAAGTGCGCAGCGGAAAGAATTTTATCGATATTGCAATTTTAACGCGTGTGTTAGCGTTTCGTTCCTGCCTCAAATGTACGCAATTTGTGGAATTGCCGCGCATTACAACGCAAATGTCACAATACATCGTTCCTATCATCTCTCCGCCCGAACTAATTTCCCATCCCTCTCGCAACTTCTCTCTCTCTCTTCGCCGTCTGGGGATCGTTCATTGAACATCGGTCTTAATTGCCGCCAAAATTCAGAGAACTGTGAGAGGTCCTGCGAATTCCATTCCAAACTTTCCATTCGCGACGCCGCTGCCATGCGGTTTGGAATCCGCGGCTAAATTGCTTTAGCAGCGCGCTTCGGGTTCATCTTCGATATGTGTCCTCGTATGCGAATGCACCCCTTCTCTTTTCTCTCTCTGCCTCCCGATTCGATCGATCAGATTCATTACGAGTGGCTCAGTCTCTGGGATTATCCGATTTGAGAACTCATACGAGAGCATTGATTGGCGAATTCCGTTCGATAACTCACGGCTGAATAATATTGTCATTAGTTCGCGTTTGCGAGTAAACTGCCGCGGTTGCGCCAATCTCGTGAATCTTGAATTTGTATTCAGGATTCCTGAATCATAGCGATATATTGTTAGATGTTTGACAATATATTATTACATACGGCTTTTAATTAGTTCGCTTGTGAGAAGCATTGAATGGGTTTTGTATAGGAAAAGGAAAACGTCACGTTTAATATAATATATTTTGATTAGAATATTTTTTTGTGTAAATTTTTTACCTCTGGAAATATTTATAAATAATAAATTAATAAATTTTTAGATGACGAATAATAAATTAAAAAATGAGCAGATTATTCTATGCTCTCTTTATACAAGATATACTGAAAATTGCGATCGGAAAAGAGAATTATTTTCGCGGCGAAAATAAAAATTACGCAAAATTAAAAATTAATCTTATTAATAAATTAATCGGCAAATAATTTCACTTTAAAACATGGTCATTGTTTACCGCTATCGACGCTACAGCCATTAAATTTGCGCTAAATTCGACGCTAATAGCCGAACGTGCCACTTGGATGTACAGCGAACGCACAGCTCCAATTTCTTAAAACTTCGACGAACCGAATCCGTCCGGCCATTAGCGATTTGCAAATTGAATCCGGCATTGCGATATCGCGCGCCAAGTTCCAGATTCGTGTCGCCGCGGGTTAATAGATCTGCACAATGCCGCTGGCTCGATCCGCATCGAATCTGATTCATTAGATGCTGCGCGCTCGGCCCATCCGATTTATTAAGTGGCGCGAAAGCGTTGATTGGCGAACACATCGGATTGCGGACCGCAGAAATTGTGAGTGCCCTCGGCAAAAGGATAATGTCATCTCCCGATGGTTCGGCGTGCGGCTCGATACGAGAGCAGCTTTCCATCTAACAATTCCATAGAGTGCATCCAGCGCGGCGAATTGACGCGCAATCGAATATCCAATGTGTACAGAGGAAATGCATCATGGAAGCGGGACGTTCTGCGAGAAATTACGTCAACTTTTTTCTTCGATTTCTACTGCATTCCTGCATGCGAAGTATGAGATCTACTTTTTTTCTTGTGAAACAAGAAATATTTGGGTACTAATTATTTTTTTCATGCGAGTCTTTTAAAAGTTTACATTAGTTTGCATAAAAAAATTAAGTCATAAATTTAATTTAATTTAAACATTTTTATTTTTGCTGTGTTTAATTGATGTAATTTGAATTTTTAAAGATATTCTATATAAAATTTTTTTTTCTAAATTTAATGAAAGTTTAATGGAAAAACGCATATAACATCGATCATGCTTATCAAGTTGCAGTGTAATGGATGCGATCGTGATCGCTTGATATGATTATTAAGCTGTTACATCCGGTATTCTTGTATCACGGCATGGTTCGTTCGGTTCGTTCGCGTGTTTCACAAGCTGAACATTGCCTTAATAGCCCTTCGTGCTATATCGAGCGTATCACGTATCTCGATCGATGTCAGGCGCTCGTGCGTGAAAAGTATCAGCGGTTAGGCCAGACGTGCGCGTGCACCGATTTCTTTCGCCCATCCCCTAAATAATTTGAACGGAAATGCCTCTCGCTTGCCATCATTTCGTTTTACACATCGCCGTTTTACACAATCCGGAGAACGGTTTCCGATAATGCTGATCCAGTACGCATATATCAAGCCAAGGTCGCACTTCGATAAGCAATGCTTCTTCGAGGAGACGTGAAGGAGACCGACCCTATCATGCAGGAGAATATCCTGCCGAATCCGAAATTCACGCGAGACTACATTTATCTAAACCATTGTTACTGTTGGTGACGTATAAAAGACGATGCATAAAAATGCAGCTTCAGTCTTTTGGTCTTATTGTTAATATGTAACTTTTTTTCTAATAAACGTAGTAAAAATAGTTTGCACTAAATATAATTAAAAGTATAATTTTTTTTAAAGAAAAGAGAAGTATTAAAATGTTGCGGTCAAACATTTTCAATACATGGAAATTATTATAGAATTTCTTCACCGTTGAATTAATTCTGCAGCAATTGCAGTGTTTAATAAGAATTAACAGGCGTATAAAAATGTGGCGCGAACCACATTGATCCTTCCCAATATCTTTTATATATTTTATATTTTACCTTTTTATATTTTAGGAAATCCATTTAAAATAAATATTGCGTATGAGCAAAAAATAAACAAAATTTACAATGAAAATTCGTGTTTCTACGAATATGCAAAATAGCGGAAAGTTTAATTCAAACGTAATATTGTTCCATGATGCATCTCGTATCAGTTTACATCGCGGAGCCACATCCTGTTTTCTGCAATGAGAAAATTAAATCTATCGAATTTAATCTCGCATAAATATAGCGGATCGATATTTATGAACGCGCTTTTGACGACACGTGTCGCGACATAAACCCGAGTTTATGTTGAAACACGTAAATTGTTTATGAGATCAACTCCGTAACAAATAGGGATCTGCACGTTTACAGAACAGATAAGCCTCGATGAAAATATGGATTAACAATGCAAAGTGTAACGTGTCTCTTCTTTAAGTAAACCGCTTTAACGTCGCGACGCGATTCTTAAGGGTCTCTTTCGAAAAATGCGTCGAGCGTGAATGTTAGATTTAACATTCGTAATAAAATGACGCTTGAAGAAAAAGGACAGGTGGATATAGATGTTCGCTTTTATAATTTTATCATTGTGCGCACCACTTATAATACATTTTTTTTATCCTTCCCTTCGCATCAGATGCAAACCACCAGTAAAGTAAAAAAAGCGAGAGCGGGGATGTTACATCTGGAGGGTGGTCTAAGGAGATAAACGTGAAGGATGAGGAAACCGTGCTCAGATTTTGTCGGCGTGTTGAGGAGGATGAGAATTGGACGCTGAGGATGAAGAAACTCACCGACGTGAGCCGCTTTGAAATATTTATTATGTAATATATCTAATTTTAATCTCATTCAAAGTGCATCTCAGCGTGTAGAGTATTAATATTGTTTATTCGTAATAGGATTCGTTAGAGGATTCGTAAGAGGATATCTTAATCTTGCATCCCATAGAAATTTCCAAGAATATATAATTATAATTATATATTATTGAATATATATACGTATACAAGATATATAATCTTATAATTAAGATGGCACATTAGAACCTCTAATATAGTAAAAGCCCGACAAAGTAAGATAAGAAGATTAGTAACTTTCGTCAACTCATTAACTTATTCACTTAATTTATAATATGTTATGAACTTACAGAATAACACGATCAACATACGAAAATTATTTCAACGACATAATACCGATCTCAATCGTTTTTCTTTATAATATAAGATATATTGCATTTCCATTGCTGTAAAAAAATAATTTTGCCAATTTTATATCCAACACGGTTACAACAAGAAAAATATTTAATATATCGCAATTTTCAAGTTGTAACTCTCTGTGCTGGAGTTAAGTATACATCTCTGACGAGAATAATATTAACGATTTTTGGCGCTTTCGACTCTTTTTATTAAAGCTCGTTTTTCTAACCGGCCGATGCGCATTAAACTGCAAATCTTGATATCACCTATATCTCAGGAATATTCAAAGTCTCGCTTCAACGTGCCCGACGCGCGCTTACTCGGACGAGTTAAATCTCCCTCGGTAAATCGCGGTCACGTACGGAATTATCATAGGACGCGTATCTCTTGGCTGAAACGGATGCTGCACGTTCTTGTACAGACTGATAAAGGATAGATCTCTCATAAATCCGGAGACGCGATTCCCTCCGCTTCTCTCTCTCTCTCTCTCAAAATACGAAAAAAAAATATTCCGATAATCTTTCATAAGTAAAAAAGCTTCTGCGATGATGAATTTATCTGCAAATTTTTTTCATACTTAGAATCCACTTAAGTGAGCTTTGTCGCCTCACTATTTCCCATTGCCGCGTATTTTGCATGAGACCCCGGTTTACCTTATTTACGAGACGGCGCATCCATAAATCGATGCGTTGTCTCGCTAGACGACGACGCTGTCGAGAAAACTCACAGGAAAGCTCTCTTATCTCGTCGGCTTTTCGTCTTTCGATGCTTGTTTAACGCGAGTTTTCTTCGCCTTTTTCTTCAAGCGTGTTCAAACACGTGTTGCGCGCTTCGCAGGTACCTGGCACTTATATACTATAAAGTCTTATACATATCGATTCTCGCGAGAACGAATTGATCCGCTTTTCTTCTGTGCACACTATAAGTTTCTAAATATCCCCATGTTCTTTACTTTAGCATTCGAATCTATAGAGACATAAGATAGAAGTATCGGTTGATTTTTTAGTTTAACGTGAATGCACGTATAAATAAAAATATTGAAGATTTCTTAAGAGACAGTGATAGAATAAAAACAAAACTTTTGTCCCCTATTTGGAATTCGTTGGAACAAAATATCCACTAAGTAAAAGAATAAGAGAAATAAAAAAAGAAATTGGAGATAAAAATCGAAAACTTGCTTCTAATAGTTTATCCAGCAAAACAGAAACAAAGTTTTTCAACTTGCTTTACTGTGCTTTGCTTACTGTACATTATAATGTTGGGATATTATCTTGCTTTCCTATCAAATCTGCGAAACAAAAGGAACCATTTTGGACCCGCAGAAGATTGTTGTTGCATCGTTTCAAGCATAAACAATGTCCCTTCGTTTTCACGCATCTTAATGAAGAATGTACGGATCGTTACAATTAATCGCTTTACGGGGAGTATTGAATAAAAAAAAAGATATCAAAACGCGGCGTCTATAAAATATGAAGACAACAGTGTTATCACGTTTTCGAGCGAATGACTTTTATCCTCGTGTAAACCTGAAGATAAAAAAGAATAAAAGAAGAGGAAATAAATTTTCACGGATTTTTCTTTTTTCTTTTTTCTTTTTTCTTTTTTTTTAGAATTTCGAACGAGTGTATATCGACCCGCAACTCATCGTAGGACCAGTTAATCATATGTCATACGGTCGTCCAATCCACAGAATTGATTGACCACTTGCTACTTTCATGGAGTTCGAGACGAAATTTTATTAAGACGAAATTCTATGTGAATTTTTATTATCATATATTTAATATATTACATCAATAAGAGCAATACAATATTTTATCAGTAAAATATCGTCGGGTAACATATAAACTTTTAGTGATCCCGAAATAGAAAGATTTATGTAGCAATTTAATTTTTTTATTTTACAGAAATATAACAAAACAATTCTTTATATGATTTAATATTTTTCGATATATGGAAATTTAACAGTATATAAAGGAGATGGAGGAATCCGCGAATTCGCTTTATAATTCAAGAGGGAAAAAGTATTATTTTCAAATATAAGTTTTTGGTATTATTTTAGTTGTCGTATTACTTTTTATTCCTCTTTTTGCTCTATGTTTTGCGCAATATTCTTTCATCTTGTATTTCTGAATTTTATTGAATTTTTTTATGCACTAATGCAATATCTCGCGCGAAAAGAATTTTTTTTTTAGGATGTCGAGTGTGACACGTTTTACAACGTATCGGAAGCATGTTTCATCGTGTCGTCGTCAAACGCGACCTGTCACTCGCCCGTCCTGGCTCTGATCGCGGAAATCGATTGGTCGTTTCAAAGTCCTTCATAATATTTGAAATGTGTCTCACTGACATGAATCTTTACATCTACACCAGACGTCGGTTCGCACACGTGTTGTTTATGCCGGGCATTTGTTATTGACAGAAACATATCACATGACAAAAACAACCACCCATAAAGCCGAACGCATTTCTAGTAACGTGATTTCGGGTAGCGTATTATGGCGAAGCGTAAAATTTTTCATGGCGAAAATCTCAAATATATTGAAAAAAAAAGAAATATGAAAAGCCATCGAGATACAAAGATAATACAAAATAAATGGATAATATTTTTGAGAGTTATATATTTAGAGTATGACATTTTTATGTAAATCCTTTCACGATGCACAATTTATTCAGATAAAAAAAGTTAGCATTATTAAAAAAACTTAGGAGTAAAAAAAGAAACGTTTAACGTGCTAGCAAGCTTTAAATAACTCTAAGTCAATTTTAATGACTGAAAAATGAAAAGAAGAGTAAAAGTAAAGTTTAATTTCTCTATATTTTTAAATAGATTTAAAAGATTCTAAAAAAACTTGGATGAAAAGAATTGACTTGGCCAGAGTTACATATTTATTACATCATGTTTTTAAGAAAATTTACGCAATCTTGTCTCATCACAGGGAATTCAAATGTATCGGTATATGTGCCTGAGAGAGAGCAACGTCGTCTTTAATGATTCTAAACCGAATTTAATCCGCGCGATCCGTCGATGCTGATTAGCGGCCTGATGTCTGGCTAAGCGTGCAACTGGGACATCCGGATTGGGAATAGGCCAGTGCAAATGTCCCATCGTCGGTTTAGCCACAGGTATCTATCTATCTCCGAATGGGAAGTTCCGCGGGACTTGCACCTATCCGCCGAGATTATTGACCAGAACTTGGACATGCTTGACTTTGATGTATGGCTTCCGGACTCGCAAATATCCCCGGAGAGAAACGCCGCAAAGCCGCGCAAACGGTAGTTTCTAATACCCGGATTAATATAGTCTGCGATGTATATGACGTATCGACGAGAACGTGTTAATACCGATTAGCGACACTCGAACACTTTCGCGTGAAATATAAACTAAAAGCTATTACGCCTATTTTTCTCTCAAATTTATGTAATTAAAATTTAAAGCCATTGCAAGCTCAAATAATTACATATGCTCCACTAATTTTAATAATTTTCCTTCTCTCTCTTACTTTTGCTTAAAACCGCGTCGCGTAATATTAATATGACAATTTGTGACAACATAATTTGACATTTTATTATTAAATCAGTAATTATTTAATAATTATTTAATAATTATATTATTAAGTTTACCACACGTCGGAAATTATTACGCGCGACTGCTAATTGCCCCATTCATCTCTCTATTTTTTTTTTGTCGCGACCGAGATAAAGAACAGACAAAACAGCTGCGCGGCTTTATTTAAATCGAAAAGCCGCGGCCGTATTGACTCTACACCGCTGCATTAATTATCCGGAGCCAATTAAAACGACGCAGACTCTCCGCACGGAGAAATACTGCCGTAACGTTGAGGATTACGGATCGCCACGACGTTTCGTAAAGTCGCGGTCACAATTTCTGCTATCGTCGTCGCGGGAAAACGTTTCCCAAAGAGCCTGCCGTTTTCGCTGCCAAATTGTAATCTCCGTCGCACTAGCACTTCTTTTTCCCATTTCCTTCGACGCGCAAAAAAATCTAGGCGAACCTGGCGTTCTGGATAACGTCCAAGACCAATACGGAGTTCTTCCCGGCGTCTATACGGACAACGCGATCGAGTGGTGGAAGCTATCAGGAAGCTGAGGCAACCGACCGAAGAACTGGTGATGGATGTGGACGATCCGCTGTGGGCGAACAGTCGGCAGTTTGAGCCGGTCATAGGGCTACAAATTTCTAGCGGACATGGATAATGGCCTGGTGAAACAGAAATCGTCGATTGAGGGAATATAGCTTGATGGCCATGCGGTTAGGTTCGTTAAAATGAATCGAATTAAATCGATTAGCTTCACGCGATGATAAATCTTCCTAAAGCCATTCGGATTAGATGATTGTAGAATTATTTCGATTTTCATCTGTATACAGCTCAAAATTTAATTAATAAAATATACTAATATATAATAATATATAATATAATATAATATAAATTTTTCTTACTTTTATTACAAGTATTTGACATGAGAACAAATGATTAAATTTTCCGCGTTGTCATCCCTTTTGAATCCGACCGTGTATTTCAATTTTGATCTTACGTTGCTTTACGTTGATAGACGATAAAAGGCAACTTCGTCTTTTGCTGTAGTATTTCAAAAGGTGCAATCGTTTTAAGAAGACTGTCGACATACGATTGAAGAAAATACACCTGATGCAAGCGAGTGAAAATTTTGCAGCGGACACGTCCGTGTCAAAGAGTAGACATAAGAAGGGAGACAATAGAAGAAAAAACAAAGATAAAGCACAAGTTAAGGAAAAGGAAGAGCAGAAAATATTTTAGAGAAAAGTGGGTAAAGGCGATTCTTCGAGGATCTGGTGAAATAAGAAACAGCGTTTTTTCTTTCAAGTAGAAAAGAGGGTAAAGAAAAATTCAAGCATTCGAGTAAAGGAAAGGAAAGAAGCACTTTCCAACATGTAGATCCTTTCTGGTGCCGCTTAAAAACGCGTATTTTTGTGTCACTAAAACATTAATGATCATTGTTATAGCACTTCCATTTGAGTGGAAGAATAACGCGTTTTTACGCTTTTGCTTAATATTTTAATACAATACTTAAGCAGCATTAAAAGATAGATTTTAAATAATAATCGTTGTTATTTATTTCATTTATGTATTTATGAATAGTCTCTTTAAAAATATATTGATATAATGATTATATCTGTAAAAAAAAACTTATTTGCAAAATTATTATGAGAAATTCGCGGCTGATATTTTTTTTTAAATTGCGAGTTATAAAAAGAAACAAATCTGGAAGATCTCGGGAATCGCACTAGTGATCAGTGTCTCATTTACGAAACGTCGTATAAGGGAAAAAAGTAAATTGCCGAAGACAGAGAAAGAAGTCGCGCAAAAATAGATTTACTGGAAGAAAAAGATCAAGAGATGAAGCTCAAATCTCCAACGGGACCCTCGATCTGGCAGAAATGGAAATTGACAAGAATGAGAAAGCAGTTACAAAAGTGGAAGTGGCATTTGCGAAATCGAAGAGAGAACGGCTATACGAAAAAAAACATCGTAGCAAATAGATTTCGAGTTGATAAAGGTCTGCGTCGTCTGCAATCCGAAAATTTGTTGCGCGGAAGAAGGTAGAAGGTAAACTTCCGTTTCCGACGACAAAGCGAAAAATGTTTCGTGAGGTCCGTAAAACGATATATATATTTTTCCGTCTTCGACGCGACACTCGGAACATCAGCTGAAGCGAGAGATGTTCGTTCGAAATCGAGCGTGATTCGATAGTACCTATACTATACTTTTTCTAGGTCGCGCGGACCTTTATTTGAACTGCAACGACAGCATTACAGTAATTTTTTTTTTGTTCACGTTGAAGCACCGACAATGTTGGCGCAAGAGATATCGCAGTCACGCAGATTGATAGCGTCGCGGGGCGGAAAGAAAGAAGATAATTTCGCAAAAAACATTTCGGTGCGGAAAACCGCGATTGTACCGCGTGAAAGTGTCACGTCAGCTGGAAACATTGATAAACGTTCATTGTTCTGACTCGTCCGCTTTCTCGCTTGTCTCCCATCGACATCGCCGCTCTCCTATAACCGGTGACACAGGGGAGACACAGGGGTTTCCATGGCGCAGATACAATCGGACAGCTTAATTAAGAACGTCGTCGTCGCGATCGCGGCTGGCTTCAAAAGCGCGTTGCATACGTCTATCTAAACTTAATTTAACGCCCGCGTTAAATTAATGTGCTAAACTCTCTCTACCCTCATTCCTTTTAACTGTTTTCGACGCGCGTTTAATTGGAGACGCCGTATCGCGGTTTCGTGCGACAATTTCTTAGTGAAACGTATGTATATAACAAAAGAAAGCCCGAGCATAAATCGATCACGTGAGAATTCACAAGCTATTTCGCTTTATGCGTTGGCGGAAAGATTGAAAGAAAAGCATGTGACAGAAATAACAAGACAAATAAACTGCTCCTTTTGATATTTTCCCCTCAATTTCCCGCGAATCCTTTTTTCCATTGCGAGGATCTCGTCGAAAGATTTTATCAAACAGCAAACTCATGCATCTGTCATACTCCTGCGTCACTATATAATTCAGTGATCTCTTGAATCGGATGTTGTGCAACCGCGGGACCAGACTTGCGCCATTAAACTATCATTTGTTATGTACTATTAAAGATGCATCATGGTTCTGTTGTTTTGCAACTATGATGCGCAATATCTCTCGCTATATCTTGCTATATCACTAGAAATGTTTTTTCATTATTCTTGAAAGATCACATTTGCGTACCGTCGTCAGCGACATTAAGCAAATATATTTCGTAATTTTTTTTAAGCAAAAAGTATGACATATCACATGATATAATTTTTATCTAGTTAATTTATTTAACAAATTTTCAAATTAATGTTTTCAAATCTTAATCTACTCGGTTGAGCAAATTCTTATTTTCTTAATTCATTTAAATTCAGCATAAATATTTATAGGTCCAAATTCATCTTCTCTTTTTATAAAATAATAATAATATAATTTTTTATACAGATTAATATACAATTTTTTTGATACAATAACAAAAATGGTTTCAATTGCAAGTTTAATACGACTGTTTCTATCTAGAAAGGGTCGAAAGGATTAAGTTTAGATCGAATTTATAAACGGACTAAGGGCACGATGGCGATAAAACAAAATTGGACATGATGAAATCACCCTGGTGTTAGATTAGAGTATTAAAGCGGGGACTATTCGTTGTTGTCCCACCGGACGTTTTAGATTCATCGAGGATGCATTGAAGTATGTAACGTAAATTGGTCTCACGGGGAATAATGTAGCGTTTCATCCAGCGGAATAAAATAAAACTGCCTGTCACTGTCTTGGTTGTAATTGCTATTTCGTAAATTAAAATAATTTAATATATTTTATTGGAAATGGTGAGAGAGAAATGTCATTGTTTCTTTCTAAATTCTTTGTTCGTAATTATCTCTTTCATAATACATATATTGCTATATTAATTTATATTATAATACAATTCAAATCGTGCAAAGTCTAAAAATTGCAGCATAAATTAATACGCGTGATTATTAATTTATATATGAAATTTAATTTTTTAAAATTATATTTATAATTATAAAAAATTAAATTTCATGTGTAAATTAATAATCACGCGTATTAATTATACCTATATATATATGTATAGGTATACGAATAAAAAAAATATATATAAACATGTAAAATATAAATTTAGTAATTTATGTGTGAATTTTGTGAAACATATCTTTTAAAAATGACTCTTATATGTATATATTTTTTTCGTTTTTAATTATTATTGTATATATCAATATCATTATTTTTTTATTTAACATCTATAATATTTCAGAAATGCAAAGGCAAAATTATTAGTTTAATTTATCTCGAAGGAGAAGGAATCTTCGCAGAGTACATCATCTCACGGCGTACATTACTTGATCTTGAATAGAAGTTACCAGAACATTCGGTAATCTGGAAGAGAAGGATCCTGCCAAAGAAGGATGAATTGCCGGCGGATGTACTCATGGAGGAAGTAGAGGAAGCTGAAGAGAAAGTGCACGCTTGGCAGGAGAGAATCGCGTCTGGGAAACGTGACTTCTGGCAGCCCAGAAGTGACCGAGGTCGTACACGCGAAACCAGAAGGGAAAAAGGAAAAATTCGGAAACAGCGACGTCAAGTCGCCTCTGCGAAAAGCATGAGAGGAAAGATCGGATTTTCGGCAGCTCGGTGAAACGAGCACGAAATGGAAGCCCGGAAGCGAGAGGGAGGACAAGATTTCGCAAGCGCGAGGAAAAAGAGAGACGAGAAAGCTCGATCCCCATCTCGAAAAGTGCACCCAAGAGAAAGAAACCATATTTCACGATACCCATGTATACTCGTAAATCAACGAAGAGCGGCCTTGTTGTAACGAGAGTAGAGGCAGTAATTAATAATTTAATATTCGTGACTTTTTTATCGATTACCAATCGAAATATATCAAAATCTATCAATAAAGCAAAGAAAAAGCGAGAAGAAAATTAAAAAACGCGATTCTTGAAAGAATTAACGATTTAAAAATAACAAGTAAAAGTTTGATTAATTATTCAATTAATTACTGAGTTCTATAGCAAATGTATGGGTGTCTTAGAACGGCTTTAAAAATCGAGAAAATTGTACTAAATATTTCCTTGTGAAGCAATATAATTTAGTTTAAGTGTTCCTTAAGAGATATCTCAAGATCCTGAGTAAGAGAAATTATAAAGTTGTTCATTTTGTTGGAGCTCCGTAGAAAAAACGAAGAACGATCTTTAAAAAGTTCCTGAAAAAAGGCACTTCACATTTGAATAGAATTGCAAGACCTTCGATGCGGCGCTTCGCATTTAAAAGGAACGGAATATTAAACAAACTGGATATTATCAAGTGAAACAAAGCGCGTACTCGCGCATATATACGTACGATTGTTAAGAAAATCGTAAGATCAAAGTAAAAGCCCGGGAGTTAAAAGCTTTTGAAGAACACGAAGTAAAAGTGGCGCGAACGCGCGGAATATCTGTAATGATCGAGCGAGGAATATTATGCGAAGAAGATTGCTCCTTTCGTTCGAAATTCTCTCTCCTCAGGGCAATTCGATAGGACTCTGATTGTAGGAAGGGCGCGACACAGTGGCACAGAGGGATCGAAACTTAAGACGGTAAATTGCCGAAATTACCGCGAGGATCAAAGGGGCATGCCATTAAAGTTCCCGTCCGATTAATCGATCGCGCGAAACGTCAGCAGAGAAGAGCGCAGATGTGCAAAATAGGGATCGCGGCCTCGAGCGTGCAATTCCCGCGTCCCGGAGACTTTGGGATGAATCTCGTGGAATTGGAAATAAGACCCGACGCGCATTTTTCTCCCTCTCTCTCCCTTTTTCTCTCTCTCGCGCGAAAAAATGTTTGCTGAAACAAACGGGAACGGAGAGTTTAAAAATTCAAGCTCCGCGCGCTTAATCCGCCGCTTAATCCGCGAGAAGCGTCCTGGATAAAGTTCGCGGCGCATCAGAAACGTCCGGCGGATTAAGTCAATATAAATTAAACTATGGAAATCGTCCCCGGCGCGCCGGCTACGTTCCTAGAGGGTCTCATTCTCACTTTACGATACGTGAGTAGAAAACATTAACGAACGACAACAAAACAAGTTGTCTTATAATCTCCATTTCTTCGGGGAGGCGAGCTGTTTGAATTATTAAATCTTTATCGATCGCGCGTTTATCCGAGAGAGATATATAGTTTAATTCTCTTCGTGTATTTAACTTGAAATAAATCGATTCGCGCGACAGCGCGACTCCTCTAATTAATTTTCGAGCAATCAAGGGAGTTTTAATCAAGATCAAAAAGAACGTCACCCTGAAATGAAATAAAATTCCATTATGTGACGATAAAAGTTAACGAAGGTTCACACTCAGGTGCATCACAGAGAGAAGCGCGGATCGGAAAGCGATGTGGAAGGATTTTCGAGAAAAGGAACTTGGAGAGATCTATTAATCAATATCGCGAAAAAGCACGAGATGTTTAAGCGTGAGAAAGAGGAGGACAGGCGAAATCTCGAATATGCATTCCGCGCGAAATCGGCGGAATAGCAGGATCCGATTCTCCGGATTCGACACCAGCGGGGAAAGAAAGTTCGCGGAGTGAAGAACCAAGGATGGAAAGTTGAGCGGAGAGAGGAGCAAATGGATGGCGTGCCACGCTCATGGAAGAGTCATGAGAGACGAGTTCCCTATACTTTTCCCGCCACTCATGTATTACGGAAAACTTGCATTCGTATGGAAAATCAGCGCGACCTGATTGAAAGGATTCGCACGGAGCAAGACTCCGAGCTCGTGAATCCTCGCAAAGGAGCATTCCAACCGGAAAACATCCACGACGACGACGAAGGTACCCTTTGCAGAGGGGGAATCCAATAAGTGAATTTATCGCAGTTTCAATTGTAGCTTTGTTGAAAAACTTGTTAGACATTCGCGCGAGATTATTTCTCCAACTAAGTAAGAGAAATATTTCGACTTTTCCCATATCAAACACAATATATATTTTAGTTTATTTGCCAGCGCTAAAAAATCCTTGCTCCCCTTCGGCGATCGAGAAGAAAATGACTTTCCAGCGATAAACCAAGTCTCATGTCTCATTATATATGTGCAAGCTTCAAGAGATTAAAAGCGTCGACACGGCAAAGAATTCTGCAACTGGCCTAGTTTCGCGATCGGTTAGCACAGGGTCTTGTTTGGATTCTTTATTTGCTCGGTAAATCCCGCTGAAAAACTACAGGTGTAGTGTGGATTAGCAAATCGATAGAACATCCCAGAAATGTACCGTAACTATCGAGTCTTTCGTATTGCAATTCATCGATCCATTTCGGAATAGTCCTTGTTGAAACTATATATTTTGCGGAACTATCGTAAAATGTAATAATAAAACAAATTGAAAGAAATCTACATAAGAGCTTCGCATTGATGTGGTACTGAATTAGATAATATTTTTAATTCTCGCATACAAGTTGATAGAATACTTTACTCTTTACAATATGTATTTTAGAAATGTTTTATAATAAATATGAATTGCAAAGAAAAATATTTGTGTAGAAAAACTTTTAAGCGCTCTTTATATGATGCGATGTCAATATTATTGCATAACATTCGAGAAAGCTATGCCAGAGGATATACAATTTTTAAGCAATCAACTATTAGATTCATGTGTGTGTGTTAGTTCGTAGATTGTATCGATGTCAGTGATGCGGTGCATGAAACCGAAAACAATATACGAATCTTCGCCTACGCTGATGATTGTTGGCCGAACGTGGTCTGCGGAATCTAACAAATCGATGCCGCAGCCATTAGCTGATGAGGGCAGCGTAGTTCATCGAGTTCTTCGAATCGAGATCGGAGATTACAATGTGCAGGGAGAAAATATTGGAATGAAAAGAAATACCAAAGAACGTCGGAGAAAACAACAGGCCCTTTCAAATGCTAAATGATAGCGTGACTATGACGTCTAATAGGATGCTTACGCAGTCGATATTGGAAAGTCGACCGATCCAAGAAATTTATTTTTACTCTGGATAATCGTGAGAAAAATTTTTCTGCTGATTAATCTTAAAATTATCTTAATTAATTTTAATTTATTTAATTTTATTTATTTCTTAATAAAAGCATTTTTAATTTGCTAATTTTTTAAAATTAGTATCGTCCATTATTATAAATATATATACAATATTATTCGTATAATGTATAAATTTTACACTATTGAATGTGAAAAATATGTAGAAATCTATTATGTACATAATTATATAATTATATATAGAAATCAGCACATATACGTATGCATAATATTTTTGTTACCTAATAAAGAGATTATTGCACACACTTTTCGCATCGCGTGGCGAAAACATTTTTTTATGATTTTCTAGTTTGGTTTCGAAATTTTTTTTCAGCGAACCGATTAACGTTCAATTTCGCGAGCTCATATTTTTTTCCTATGATAGTTTCATGTTTGAAAACCGATATATAAAATAGATAGATCAATTTTTCAGAGTACTCTAGGGAAAAAAGAAACTGAAGAGAGAAGATAGAAATCTCTTTCATTCAAGCAAATTCCGCAAGAAAAATAATTGAATAAAATCGCTAGAATAAAAGCTCCCAGAGATGATATAATCCTAAGATAATTATTTTTAAGTGAAATTGTTAAAATTTTTTTCATTTCATAAATAATAATTCACGTTAAAAACGTGACATTAAGCACATGATGTTGGATGCATGAATTAATCAGAGATACGTAACGACCGAGTCGTTAAAACGAAATGGTTATATTATTAGCATTCCCGACAAACCAAGTATTAACAAAGAAAGCAGAAATCTTGATTGCAATCTTCGCCGTTCGTTCCAATCTTGTCGAAACGAGAGATTCATATAAATCAAATTAAGTAAATTTTTTATAGCCGAAGAAAAGCGCAATGAATGAAGATGTAAAAATTCCAATGTTTCTTTTGCTTCTCCAGATTGCTTCGTTTTTTATTTGAGAAACGATCTTTCTTTTAACTTTGTTTAATAAAGATAAATAATTAAAATATTAAGTTTTATAATTTAGAAAAAAAATATTTTCGCATATTATTGCGTCTTACAAAAAAAAACAGAGTTGAGAAAAACGATTCTTGAAAAATAAAATTTAAAAATTAAGTAAAATTTGTGAAATTACACAATTAGCGAATAAAATGGCGATTTATAATGTAAATTTGAGTTATCAAAACTAAATGGAACTTAGATTTCACATAGATTTTAATTTTTAACAGAGTTTCTGCGTTTTCTTTTCTTTATCTACATACGTATATTATAATCTCTTGAACAAATCGTAACACATTCTGTTTCCCAAGATACAATATGCAAAGTTTATTGCAAACTAATGTTGTGTAAGAAAGGAAACAATAAATAGCGATTATATCGCGATCAGAAGAAAAAGCGATCGTGTGCAACTTCACGTGTAAAATACATGTAAGAATAGAATAAACGTGTGAGACTTTCGGAAGATCCGTCGATCTTTCGTATTATATATATATTGAAAAATATATATATATATATACATACAAAAAGATCGATTTACTCCTTTCAAAAGCTTTCAAGCACGAGTCAAAGTCGCCGATTTAGTTCGTTGCAGCGTTGAATACAATATAATGGAGATCAAGCAAGTTTTCCTGAAAACGCGCGCCGAGTTTGGCAAGCAATGCATCTTCGACGTGTACGGCCCAAACGTGGACATGGAGATCATGCCAGATCCAGACGCCATGGCCAATTACATTAGAAGAACTCACTGCAACGTCGGCGTGCAGCACACCAAACTGTTTGCGCTGCACGAGGTTAAAATCATGAGATATGCTAGTGGTACAGATAATAAAAAAAAATGCAATCTATTTAATAAATCATAATTAATGCGTAAATGCATAAAAATATATAATGCAAATAGATCAAATATATATGTAAAAAAAAATTTAGAAGGGCTGCGGTTATTTGCTTTTTCCGACAAGATTATAAATGTAAGTTACAAGTTACGGTTCTAGCATTACAGCGTCAGATTCGACGTAAAGAGGGAACGAACTGCAGCCCTTGCCGCAGCTCGCAGTTCGAGAACTCTACTAATGTATTCAAAAATCAACTGCGTTTTACTTTAACGGAACTAGACGCAGCTTGCGGTAAAACTGGCGTCAGGCTGACGCGCCTGACGGCGCAGCATCTGCGCGTCTCACAGAGTTCGCTGTCTGATGCCGCAAGCGTGCAACTTTCTACGAAACTGCAACGTAGAAAGACGACCTCACGTGAATTTCACGCGTGTAGCTGTGTTCTTCTGCTTGTTTTATAACGAGGCAACACAGTCTGTCAAAGGCAGACGTTTGACATCACTTGAAGAGCAATAACAATTTTATTATCTTGTATTTCATATTTTATGTATCCAAACGTTTGTGACAAATTCTAAAACCATTCCGTATGTTTAAAATAAATTTTCTAACGGTAGAACGAAAATTATTTAATAAATTCTATAATATAAATATAAAGCAAAGACATATTAATTTAACTTAACATTTAGATTTATCTGATCGCGGAAGTTGTATGTTTCTATTTATTTTTTATTTTCTCGTTTCGGATAAATCAGTTTTTTCACAAAACAATCGTCTATACGTCTCTCAATAGTGATTTACAAATTAATTTACGTTTTATATTTTTATTAATTTTTATTTCTATCGCCAAATAAACATGTATAGAAACAATGAAAATGTAATCGTCGCCAACGAATGATTGCATTCAACAGATATTTGAATTTACTTTATCGTATTATATTATTTTATGGTATTGTATATACAATTGCATATACAATGTAGAGCAAATTGAGATGAAGCTAAACCTAAACTCTAAGCTTAGAATTAACACCGTGGAATTCTATGCTATCATTTCGGAGCAATCATTCCTCCGGAATTCCAGGCTCAGACTGTCGGAACCCAGATAAAGAGCAGCGGAATGTTTCACTTCGAGGGTGGTTGGCCGAAGGAAATCAATCCGAAGGACGAGGAAACTACTGCGAGATTTCGCAGACGAGTTGAGAAGGACGAGGATTGGGCACCGAAATTGCGCAACTTATTCCAAGTATATTATTATAGTGAATTATCGTGAATTGTTATTCTCCACCAATAAAAATATCTTGAAAAACCGATTTAATCGGGATCCTGAATAGAAAAATAATTTTTTTTCAACTGATTACATATGCGATTGATACAATATTATCTTTTATTGAAGAAAGTACAATAATAATGTCGTTTTTTTCTCATAGCAAATGGAATATAATGTCCTCCAGAATGGCGCACTTAACATATACGAACACTACTTCGACGATATGGTTCCTACAGAATTAGTGAAACCTCGTAGTCTTAGGTAAAAAATCGTATGTCATCTATATATCATCTATGGAGAGAGTGAGCTTTATTACAGTTTATCTATATATACTCTGCAAAGACGAATTAGAACTATTAATACGAGAGTGAATAATGCAGTGAGAAGTCTAAAATATTCATTTCGAAAGATTTTTGGCGAAATATCGTAGTCGTGAAACGATGAATAGCAGAGAATTCAATCGCCTTTAGTTAAAGGGGAGAGAATCGTTTTTATTATCATACGATATCGGAAGCATGCTCGCAATCTCGTGATCCCAGATGGACAATTTTAAAATGTATATATTCGTGGAGAACAAGAACGACTACGTTGGTTCGGCCATCAAAAGATTTAAAATTTAAACCCGGCCTGAGCCCGAAAGGTATCTGAACATATGTCTGGATTCCGGAATTGTAGTGGACGTGAATTATGCATCCTGCTGCTAAATTTGCTTTCCTCCCTTTTAAACTAACCATTTCCTGCGCGTGAAAATTGCGAAATGGCTCTGAACTATTTAGTTACTTATGCGAAGAGAAATAGCGAGTAAAATTATATTTTTTTTAATTAAAGAAAAGTTCATTTAAATACAAAACACACATATGTAAAACAATATAATACTCTTACATTTAATGCGAGATTTAATAGCTGAAAATTGGGGCGCGCGTTAAAAACAGAGATGCAAGTATATAATACAAAAAATTTAATTTACAATATAAATTGGACATTATTATGTAATAATACATTTTAAATACTATATTAATATTACAAGAGAATTTATATTATACAAAGTTTATCATCAGACAACTTACAGATGATTCGTATTATTTTCGAAAGACTAAAATTTTATATGTCACATTATTTCATGTTATTTTAACGATACTGTTCGAGAGAATTTGACATTTTTAAATTATAGTAAAGAAAAATTGTATTATAGATAAATGTGACAGCTCAGGATTTTATTTCAGGACAGTGAATATTTACGAGAATCCGCAAACGCCGATGCGACCAGTGAACAACATTTCTTGGTCGCCAGATTCTGGTAGTAAAATGGTAGTCTCGTATTGCTCCTTTGGAATTGAGCCAGATCCCAGTAACATTGCGTATATCTGGCAGATTGGTAAGTGGAAAAAGCGCGGAAAAGCGCTTCATTACATTTAAACGTTGCACTTGATCATGGTTGCACAACGTCCGCGATAAGTTTCCGCCTGAATTCGTATTAACGTTTTTAGCAATTGTTATTTTTTGTAGCGTTCAAAAAAATTTCTTTGCAATAAATAACACTCGTCTCGAAAATACAAACGCGATTTTTCGCATTTAAAGAGTGCTTCTTTTTGCAATTGTCTAATTACTAGTAATATAATTTATATAATTTCGAGAAGTGTTTTAAAAAAAAGTAATATACATAAATTTTCTAATCGAAAAAAAAATATATTTTGTCGATAAAATATAAAATAAATTAAAATACGATATAATAATATTACTCAGCAGAACTAAGTTGCTGGATAAGCCTTTTGTATCTTATACGACAAACAGATTGTGCTCATCTCGGACGAACGTAAGGTTTTAGATTGGAAAATCCCATGCGAAATTCAGTTTCATTCAATCGAACACACGCGACGCCTTCATAGTCAATTCTTTCTATACAGCCTTCTCTCAGCACTTGATAGAACGTTGATCGATCAAACAGCAACACGTTGTTATTGATCCATTAAAAATATATAACAAAAATGCAATGTTTTCTCTATATATTATAAAGGAGTTATTTTATTTTATTTATTTTACAATATTAACCAAAGAGTACATAACACAAATAAATCGGACATTGAGAATCCGTCAATATTATATTGCTATCTATTAAAAAATGTAATATAATATTTTAAAAATATTTATTTAATAGTTATATAATATAAATTATATAACTATTAAAGATTTATTTAATAGTTATATAATATAATATTTTAAAAAATATGGAACATGATACTTTATACATATTTAATACATGTATCTTTCAACGGTGTGTCTCTAATGATTTAAAATCACAATTTCACAAGCTTAATTTTTTAACGTTTCGAAAATAATACGATGTGTCTTTCTTACACGTGTTTACACGATCGATGACCGACGACGATGCGAAATTCATGAAAAACATACGGCAGACAATCCTAATAAGCCCTGGATGGCACTGGAGGCTCCGTCTAACACCGTGGTCAGCGAGTTTAATCCTCGAGATCCTTCCGTACTTGCCAGCGGCCTGATGTCAGGCCAAGTTTGTAGCTGGGATATAAGGACTAGTACTTCTCCGGTCCAAATGTCTCATCGTCAATTCAGTCATAGGTAATCTCGACACGGACATGCCTAGTCGTGCGCGACATCGGAACTTTGAATTTCATAATTCAGTACTCAGAGTACCCCGTTCTTGGTCGGTCGAAAATGCATTTCGAGTTTGCGGTCTCGCGCGCGACAAGATGATGAATGAATAACGCGTTGTCGCGCTTCCACCCTCAATTAAGTTCCATTTCGTTTTTACGCAACATTCTCATCGCCTGATTTTTCTTTTAACGTTGAAATATAGGATAATTGAGTTGCTCGCAAATGCGACGAAATCTAATTAAAACAATTTTTCTGCTCGCACAATCGTAATAATTAATTTATGAGACATACGTTCAATGTATAATATACTTTCTTTTCAAAGGGATTTCACGACAGTGGTACAGTGGATCACCACGAAGAGCAATACGGAGTTCTTTTCGGGCTCCTCGGACGGCCGTGCCATGTGGTGGGACACCAGAAACTTGCGAAGACCAACTGAAATTCTCGTGTTCGATCTCCAAATGCCAAACGAGCCGGACATGAATCGGGCGATCGGTGTCGCATCAGCTGACTACGAACCCAGTGTGGGCACAAAGTTTATGTTTGGATTGGAGAACGGCGTCGTGATCAGCGGTTCGAAAAAGGCGAAAACTCCGGCGGAAAAACTGGCTCTCAGATTCAACGCTCATTATGGTCCAGTTCTTTCCGTCGATCGCAGTAGTTTCAATCCGAAGATCTTTTTGACAGTAGGCGATCGCACAGCTCGCGTCTGGGCGGAGGATACCAAAGACGGTAGTCTTGTGTCGACGAGGTATTTTTTCTTTCCTTACAATCGAAACGATCGGAAAAAATATATACCTAATTTACTGTCGTGAAATAGTGTTTTGAGAATTATTGTACTTGACTAAAATTCTTTCTTTAACTCCAAAGTCTTAATTTCTGTGGAAGTATGAATAAATAAAATTAATGCGTATTAGAATCGTATATTATCATACAATTATTAATTTTTAGATTCTTAGTAGAAGATCCCGTCTGTGGTTGCTGGAACAAAACAAGACATTCAATATTTTATGTAGCGACACGTTTCGGTGTGCTAACTGTATGGGATCTTTTGGTGGGTCTGCGCCATCCAATCTTGACAGTGAAACTTTGTGAGCAAAAATTAACTACAGTCACATCACACGAAACAGGAGCTTTACTGGCTGTCGGAAATTCCGCCGGCAATGTTTACCTCGTCGAGTCGTCGGAAGCACTATACACGTTCGATAAAAATGAAAGGAACGATCTCACATCGGTGAGTGATGGACGGTTTGCCTTCTTGTAAATATATATATGTAACATAATGTCAATTTGCGAGAAATGAAACAAGCAGCACATGCTGGATAGACATTGAAAAATCAGTAGTGATATTATGAGATATATCTCATAATTTTATATGAGATATATGAATATAATATTACCTCGCTGACAATATTATTTACAAGACAAACATATAATAAAATTAATTTATATATATATATATATATATATATATATATAATTATTAAAGTTTGCATTATAATATATATAATATATAATTAATAATAAAATATATAATTATAAATTCTATGAAACATTAGCTAAAAGAGGCACAAAATAAATGTAATATTTATCAGACTTTTCCGAATTTGATGGCAGTATCTGGAGAGGTGTTCTTATTTCGTGAAGGCAATAGACACACGGTTAAAAGAAATCAAATTGGCGAGAATTGCCATGGATGAAACATCAGAAGTCATGTTGGTGGATCTGAAAGATAGAAAGAAGGATAAACGGCCAACAGTCGATCGTAATAAACGAAAGACGCAGGAGAAATTAAAAGAACCTCGAGAGAGGAGCAGAATTATATCCAAGAGAAAACTTAAAGATGAATTTGCCGAACTTCAAGAAGTTGAAGACAAATTCTTCGAGATTGTCAAGAAGGTAATATCAAAGTAATCTAAAAATCTTGCAATATTTTTCGGCCAAAATTTCTTGTTGCTCATTTTTATAAATTGGTATTTATTTCTTTTTAAAATTGAATATTAAGATCATTCAATAAAATTGTTTTACATACTTTGTATGTAAAGATTAATATAAATGTTGTATAAAAATGTATGTATCTTTCGAATATATTTAATTTCATATATCGCCTTTAGTCTTTGTTTTTTATCTTTTTTCATAGTTTAACAAAATTTCTAATACATCTCTCTTTCGATGTAAGCTAGTCGCCATATAACAAACTGTCGTAATATTTCATCATTCTCTTATTTGATACGATTTTTTATTATTATTTTAATTGTCACGCGAAAATACTGCTAAATAATAATTATATATTCAACAAAATTTAATATCGCAAAATTTGTTATATATATAAACTTTATAATATAATAATAATGTTATATCAAGTAATTAATTTAATATCTATTCAATCAATTATTATTTGTAAACAATTTATTTATCGCCATTGATAAAAAAAATTAAACAAATAATCAAATTTTATTTATTGCTTTATTATTTTATCTATATCATATTTTCATAATCCGCAGGAAAAACAAAAATATATAGAGGAAGAAGATCCAGATATTTCAATCATAAAAACGCGATCAATAAAGAAAGTTGTCAGTCGAAAAATCGACAAAAATTCGCATGTGACAGTACAAGAAGTAGAAGAGATCGAGAAGAAAATACCTAAGAAAATATTTAAGGAAGATCGAGAAAAATATCTAAAGAAGATCGAGATCCCCGAGATTTCCGTGATGGAAGCGCAAGATGTTGAACAAGAGAAGACAATAGTGGAAGAACCTTTGCCTGCGTTGGCGATCGTGGAATCTCCCGTAAAAAAAATTAGCAAGCGAAAACGCAGAAAAAAGCTACGAAAGAAACGACCAAAGCTTGTCGCCTTCAAACTGCCAAGGCCATGCAAAATTGGCATTTGCAAACCTAAGATTTGCTGCCGCAAAACGTTCGAAAAATTAAGAATTAGGTATGGACGCATTTTTAGAAATGTTAAGTATCGAAGAAAATTTTTGACGACTGTATATCGCTATACAAATCCTCTTAGTAAATTATTTGCTTTAATCTAGAATTGAATCGCGTTTAATGATCAAAATATTAATAACTGCTAAGTATTGTATAGATTTTTTTTTATTAATTTCGTATTAATTTAAAAGTAATGTCAAAAAGTATTTTTTTTAAATTATGTTACAGTTTTCTTTTATTCTTTGACAAAAAAAAAATTAACACGTTTCATATATTTGATGTTCGAGAAGCTCGATATCATTGAAATATCGAGATAGAACGTTAGCTTTTGAAATTTCCTGACGTCGCCTTCGGCTGATACTTCGATTTAAATTTCGATCCTTTTCCAACGATCGATTCTTTTTCGATTCTAAAATCCATGAGAAAAGCACATATTGAATCGCCAATGTTAGGTCCACAGATCGAGCAGTCAAAGATTGTGAGAAATGGGACGAGGTCGACGTTAGAGCGAGGACGTCGATAGAAAGTAAGGAAAAAATAAGACAAAAGAGAAGAAGGTCCTGGACGAAGCTGCTGCGCGTTTATAAACGCAAAGTGCTAACTAGAGAGTACGATAAAGAAAAAATTTCTCTCCAAGAGACGCCGCCCGAAGAACTAGTCCTCATAATGGAAGATGTGAAGAGAGCTAGAAGAGAGATCCAAGAAATCGGCAGAGCAAGGACGAAAATAAGGAAGACCGTCAAGAAAACTTGGGAAAGCCGGTTAGTTCCTAACTTTTTCGAAATTGAACTTCGATCGATCTGACCTCAGAATTTTTTTTACGGAATTCCATTTCTTCGTTAAATTATGTCGAGAGCTGCTTCTCATTTTTCATCTTATTTAAAAAATATTATTTTTTTATTGCGTATATAAAGCCAATCAATAAGATTTCGAATATAAGAAAATAATTTATACAAAACTATTTTTATTATCTGTTTTTATACTATAATATCGATTTAATGACAGCTTCGGATCCTAGTAAACTCAAGTGAATATAATGTTTGCACGAGAATAAAATAACTCGTCGAGATTTGAGGAGTTATTATAGTAACACCGCGTGATTTTCTCATCATTTCAAGAATATCATCCGAATTCCTCGTCGAGAGTCGGCATCCGATAATTTAACCATGATATTTCACACAGCGCTACGGTTGCGGAAGAATCTCGAGACACGCCAAGAGGATCGGAAGAGGACGCGAGGAAGGACAAGGAGGTCACGAAAATGCCGAAGAGTTTTCTCGCGGCGGAAAAACCGAGAAAGGTGCGTCGTGTGGCCATCAAGATGGATCCTTGCGTTCCTTGGAAACCGCCTTCGCTTGCGGAGGATTTGCAGACGTTCCTTGCGGGTCCCCTGCCGGAATCGATTGACAAAAAGGAGAAACCGGACATGGTTTGTTTGGAGGAAATGGAGGTTTCTCGCAGTAGAGTCTATCCGCGGATTTCCGACTTCCATTCTGTCGAATGATGTTGCATTATCTCCGAAGCGTTTCTATCCTCTATTTAATATCATCACGCTTTCTTTGAGAAACGTGACTTTCTTCTTCTTTTTCAATATATATAAAAAAATAACGCTATTATTACATAGCTATTATTACATAAATAGTGTGTTTGTTTTTTCTATTTTAATTATTTTATTTTATCTATTTTATTATCTATCATAAATAGACTGAATGAAAATTGTAAATATCCAATTCAAATTATAGACGCTATACAAATAATTAATGTCAAATTGTTGTTCATTGTTAAATATATAATGACGATTTGTTTCTGCTATTTTAATTATTTTATTTGATCTATTTTATTATCTATTGTCATAAATAGACTGGATGAAAATTGTAAATATCCAATTCAAATTATAGACGCTATACAAATAATTAATGTCAAATTGTCGTTCATTGTTAAATATATAATGACGATTTGTTTCTGCTATTTTAATTATTTTATTTTATCTATTTTATTATCTATTGTCATAAATAGACTGGATGAAAATTGTAAATATCCAATTCAAATTATAGACGCTACAAATAATTAATGTCAAATTGTCGTTCATTGTTAAATATATAATGACGATACAGATTTACTGATTAGTTTCAACAAATTTATGCGAATATTGTATTTCGTCGTCGTGTTTGTTATAGTCCGGATTGAACTTCGCGTTTCTTGTCTTCCTAAGTAAATCACATCGTCGATAGAGCAATGCCCCGATCTTCCGTGAATTCACGTGAAAAACCGACTTAATCCCATTCACCGGAGGCTACACCGTGATTCGTATTATCGCGAATCGAAAGGGAACGACGGGAAATCCTCCTGGGTATTCAGGGATCCGGGATGATAAATTCGCGGCAGGAAGAGCAAACATTCGAGGGTCGATTCCGGTCCGTGGACCGGATAGCGGAGCAAGACGACATTTCCGGTAGGATACAACCAACTCGGCTTCCGCCGTTCCAACAGGATCTCGTACACATATAAAAACGCAGAACGAGAACGATGTATGCAAAAGTACTTTTCGCGCGGTGAAAAGTTAAGCGAATCGCGCCTCCTTCATCGACGGTGTTCTTATTGCGGAACTTTGGTGCGCTTTGCTTTAACATAAATTGGAATGGAGAGTTTTCTCCCGCCCGTAATTTTAGTCCCGTCAAAGAGAAATAAAACCGGCGATTTGAAAAGAGATATATAAGCAAACTATATACTTTTCGTTAATCTACGAGCTCTTTGACGCATTCAAAAACGCGCACCTTCCTAACGAAAGTTTATAAATGCAGACAATACCTTTTCTGCCTTTCTTGAAATTTTTATTATAACGGGTTTTTATTATATTTTGAATCTTTTCGCAATTTCTTATCACACTATCGTGTTCATAGAAATAAAATCATATTGATTTATTTCGCTACCATACTTGTTTACTTCGACTAATGACGACGAAAAATATTATGGTGCTTTCACCTCGTTGCAAGAGTGCAATTGAAGAAAAAAAATTGAAAAGAAGTTTTATCAGTTAACTCGGACAAAAGTAATGCCTAGCAGACCTTTTTCTCTGGCATCCGTAGAAATAGAAATATTTTTAATTGGCATTCTATTTTCACAGTATTTTTCTGCGACTCATATAGTACATAACGAGCTGATCACGGCTGTAACCCGAATTATTTCTGAATATTTTCAATCGTATAATTATAACTGTGCTATATAATTTAATTATCATCAAAAGTAACATCATAACTGCTCCTTAATTATCATATTTGATATTAATTAAAATTATAAACTAACCATTCAATTGCAAAACAAATTAATATCGAGCTTAAAGGCTCTCTCATTTAATTTTCTATTATAAATAATCTGTACTTTTAGAAAGAGAGAGAAAAAGGGCGTTTACATTTTATGAGATTTCATCATATAACAATCCTCATATAATGCAATAAATATACATTACATCGTATTATGCACCGTATAAATTAAACTCGCATTAAAACGGAAATGATTTTCCCTCGAAAATTTCTTCGTGGGAATATTTATTATTTGGTATCATCGTAACTTATCGCAAAGCTGGAGTTTACAAATCAGGATGATCTTGAGGAACTTAAGTGAGTGACGCGAATCAAGATGCAGCTTGATAGAAATATTTCAGGAGGCTAGCGCGGCGAACTCCGCATATTGCGACGAATTATTCACGTTGCAATTTCCAAGGGAAATCTATGCGGCACACAAGCAACGCCTGACGTGTCGCCAATCGGACGTTCCTATTTGTCGTCCAAGAGGCAGGAATTCCGAAAAGGATGTCTCGCATAGGGAAGTCACGAGTAAGAATCAGTGAAAGTGTGAACTCTGACTGAGCCGCGAAATCCCTGGCCAAGTTCCAGATCTCACATGAATTTTACGAGCCGCTTCGTGCAACAAAGTCTCATGCCAATTATGTCAACACACGATTGTATTATAAATATAGATTTAATTGTATCAATGTTGCGCATTCACGTAACAGTTCATATAATTAAAAAATTGAAAATATAAGCTCTAAAATAGTAGAAGCAGAAAAATAAGTATAGTGACTTTGCGTTTTCATGAAAGAACAATGAAGATAAGTTTCATTAAGAATTAAAAAGAAGCGAGATGTTTCTCTCTAGCTTTAGAATCGCTTTTTAAAGAAATCAATTGATATATTATTACTCGTACTTTCAAATTTAAAGATTATTAATGACAAAATAGTAAATGCGATTACAAGTACGTATGACACTTATACACTCAATAAATGCACACATTTGCAGAATCATCACGTGGCATCATCGTAAATTATTGGGCATTGCAATTTAATAACACATTAAATAATCATGAGGTACGTTTCCGACACATTACGGTACTATTACATTCTAATTATCGAGATAATCGAGTTGCTTTAACAGCATAATTTATATCGGACGTAGGATCATAAATTATATTTGAACTGACAGAATGATTAGATCGATTTCATTATTCTGATAATTGAATTATCAATGTGACTAATAAATAATGACCGATAGAACTAAAAAAAGCATTCAAATTGGAAGATACACACAACTATGGTTACGATAAAATTTTAATTTAATTTAGTATATTCTTAGCAGATCGAATAAAAAAAAAACGAATTTCAAATATCTTAAAAAGTATAGGTAAACTGTACATTATACATAAATGCGATTGCCACAAACGCAAATAAAATTGCAACTATAAAATTGCTACCTTGCAGAATTAATTTCTCGATAATGGCATTATTGCGACTCAATAAAGTATTATTCGTATTTTGAAATTCTTCGGTGGCTTATCAGTTTTCGATAAATATGCGCGAATGATCGTCTATAGGGGCTTTTTCATCCTCTAATTATTGCTCTCGGACGCGTGTAAAATTAAACACCCGCTACCGTGGCAGAATTTATCGAACCGCAATAAATAATGAGCGCGCCTAATGCCAGTAACAAATGTACACCCGTTAAATCAGCTGCTAGGATTAATTGGGAAATCGGCCGATGTAACTCGTGGGTATCGTTTTGGTCTGCGGCTAGTGCACGAGAGGAGAACGAAACAATCGATTATTTTAATATCGCAGCACTGTATGTTTCAACTCCGCCGGGATTTGAAACAATTGTATTGTAACTGGGTCTACAAGCGTACGGATAGACCGACAAGCAGAGCGAACAAGCAAGTAAATGTATTTTGTAAGAATAAAATTGTTTACACCAAGTAAATTAAAGTAAATTAAAATAGCGAATTAGAGAAAATTAAAAATGTAAATAAAATAATTAATTAATGATACCCTCAATTTTAGGAATTCTACAAAATTGTGATTCCATAAAAATATTAGAAATCATAAAGTCTCGAAAATGAGCAAAATATCAAAAGAATATAATTAAATAATAAATAGGACAAAAATTAAAACTTTGAGCATTACAATGTTAAAAAGTTTAATTATTAAATGTTATCTCATGTTATTTTGATGATTATTTCCGCTCAGTTTCATTAAAGCGAAACGCAAGCATATATAATGTTAAACAAAAGCCTCGAGCTGGTTTTGCTAACAATAAGATTATCTGCCAGCGGCAATAACTTTGATTCGTCAGTGTCACTCAGCAATTAACTTGATCTAGCCGCTGCTTTTGTCAGCTAACTTAAAACAACGAAAACTGATTACAGACGAAAAAGATACAAGTATCTCAATGACAGTAAGACGCGAATAATTGGATTGAAAGCAACTATCCATAAGAGTACAAAATTAAGTCCGTTTTATTCGCGTTCCAATTTAATTTATAGACGCATGACTGCTGAACATATCAGCCCTCATTATGATTTACATATTCAATGAAAACGGGATTATGAAAAAGGGAATGGAAAACTCTTTCAACTTACTTTTTCATTTCAAGCTAATACTGGTGATTAAATGCAGACCAAAAACACAAGCGTGCGAATTAAAGTTTGCTATGAAAGATTAATCTTCTATTATTATAATTAAAATTAAATTATGAAAATAACAAAATGCGGCATATTCGATCTTGATGTGAGTAGCGTTATAATTAAAGTCAGATAATGAATTAATAAATACAACGCAATATTTCATATCTTTATAAAACAATTAATATAATTTTGCATAAAATGATATAAAATGATAGAGTAATTTGATCATATTTAAGAAAACTATGGAGAATAGTTATTTTCTTTTTTGTAGTAAAAGTTATTTTTTTATTGAACTGTCTTATAAAAAAATAAAATATATAACTTGTAGTATAATTATAACAATTGAATGTAATATAATATTTATAATATATATAATATGTAAATACATATATAAGAAAATATATGTTGCAGTATATGATATTTTTATGTTGAGAATATGCTCATACGAAAACATCATTATCATATAATTTATATTCTTAAGTTCTTTTTTTCTTTATTAGGAAATAATTATCAGGAAATAATTATTAGAAGAGAGAAAAATAATTACAGAATTTAAAAAAATTAAATAAGATATAAAATCTTTCTATAATGTATACACAGCATGTGCAATCACAAATAATAGATTAAAGCTTTCTAACATTTGGTATAATTTATTTAAAAATAATATGTAATAAAACTTAAAAGAATGATGCGGCGTATGAGAAATTAGCTTAAAAATATTTGCTAAAAATTATTGAACTGCAATTTTAATTTTCATATCTAATCAAGCTCTCTCTCACACACGCATACACACACACACACACACACACACACAGAAAAATGTTTCATCAAGAATAATATGCAAACACAATTTTCTTCGCGTGATATCGTGTACGGACGCTCCCGCGAGTGCTATAATCGATTTTAAATCGATGTCGAGCGTCATAAGAGCATTTGACCTTAACGACGACACAACGCCTCTTCCACGTAGACATACGATTTGCATAAAATATCCTGTACGGAATTTTTCATCGTTCACGGCATGTTTATAGGTCCAAGTGATTCACTTAAGCAAAACACTTAGGTCAGCACTTAGAATAATTTTCTCCAGGTATGGGGGGATGGGATAAATGCGCCGCGTAATGTCCTTCTTGCACGATTACGTTGCTAAAAGATCAACATACCAGCGAAACGATCTTTTTCACGAAAGTTTGTTTTACGTGGCAAACGAGGCAGGCTTATTCTGTAATTTTTTAATGTATACATTATAACGCATGCGTTATAATTATATAATTCGTAATTATGTAAAAGAATGCGTTATAATTATGAAAGTTACGAAATAGATCTGCTAAGATTTGATATCGTAATGTAGAAATACAATATTATAATTGCCTTCGGGCTACTAGATTTTGCTTGACGACGACGCAAGTAATAAGTTCGAGAAATTTAATTAATTAAACTCACATTGAAATATAATTAATTGAGTTTAATAAACGTATTGAAATGCTTCTAATTGTTCACTTACACAATAACTTAGTTAGCAATTTATTTATGTGTACGTGTTTGTGATATGTAATTGGATATTGTACTACTAAATTATGCATATTTCGTTTTTAAATAAGGGCCAAAAACTGATGCGTCTTTACAATTTGCATAAAACGCATATATATGCTTGTCTTGCCCAAGAGCTATTATATTTCGGAAATTATGTAAATTGTGCACAAAGAGGTATGGTGGTAATCGTTGAGATCTGGAACACGACGCACAGCGTTAATATAAAATCGATTACGGTTTTCCCGGTATTTCTCGTGATATCGTAGAAAGTGTCACAGGTGGAAAAAAGTGGCATCCGCATATCATTTCCGCGGTATGCAAGTTCTTGTAGTTTCATGCATGTGCCACATTATTTTCTAATCGCCGTCGCAATCAGTCGGATCAATAAAGATTTTTCTACTTATATTTTTCGAAATGTCACATCTTGTTGCAGAATTAAAAAATTTATCTTAAATTGTGCGCGCACTTATATAATTCTCTCTCGATTACAATATTACAATTTATCTTATAGCCTTGTATACACGTTATAATTAAAAAAAAATACTACTTCATCAGAGTTAATTTCGTGTTAAAGAAAAATGTACGAGAACCTCTTTTTATTTAAAGAACTAATTGCGAGAATTTCATATAACATGCAAATGAAGTATCGATAAGTGCAGAATTCCGAGAAAATGCTGCAATAATATTGGACTAGCACGCTTGTTAACAATCTATCGTGTATCCAGTAAAGTGATAGCATTAGCGACTATCGTGCAACGGTCGCTGCTGACCTTTTTCATCGATTAATGTGAATGTATTTTGCACTGAAACTAAATGGCATTCGATATTATCGCTCGCATTCGCGGTAAATCGCAATTATCGTCGCGCGAGATAGGTTTTGATGCATGAATTAATTTCATTGCGAAGGATAATTTTCTTATCATTTGTATCAATCTATCATCTTACCTTTGTTTTGACTTCCATTGCTCTTTTCCATACTGGCACAACATATTTAATGACAAAATTACTGTTTCAAATATTTACGAGCAGATTTATGGTTTTCACTGTCATAAATGTAAATAAGAAATAAATTGTTTTATTTTGATGTTATTTTAAATAATTGTAGTCACACTTTATTAAAGTATTTCTCATGATATCACATGATTTTTCGAAAGACACGAGGCAAACATATCTTGCTACATGAAATATGTTTGTCAGATATCTCTGCAGCCGTTTCTCGAAGAAGAATCGAGAGTGACCCGATCGAACACACGAATCGGGACAAAAAGAATGCAGTAATGAGAGTTTGAGGATTGCCCGAAAAATTCTACGTCGTGACAGTCCTGAGATTTATTATCGGTGACAATGAGAGCCCGACGATGTTCCCGATTGCACAGCGAGAAGAAAATTTTACGAAAAGTACGGAAATTGGAACGCGAAGATAGGTAATTAAAAAATCGATCTCAGTTATCATTCTCGCCGATGCTGTGAAAGAACTGATAAGGATTGCGACCGTCCTCGAAAAAAGCAGACACAAAAGGGGAGACTGAGAGAACGAATAGAAAAGAGATACGAATAAGATGAAAAACAGTCCATTTCCTTTTTTTTTCTTTCTTTCTTTGTAGGGTTTTAAACATAATGCTATTGAGAACTTTAGATTTTATATAGAATTTCCACAGAGAATATATTCAATACTTATCGGATAAGCATGTATGATAGAATGAAGCATATAATAATAAATATATAAAAGATATAATTTATGGTTAATGAATGTTTGACCATTATAAGGATTGCAAATAAATATATGATAATAATAATAAATAATTGAGAAATAATAAAAAATGAATAATGCATAATAAGAGGAAAAGAAATTA
This sequence comes from Prenolepis imparis, assembly GCF_030444845.1. Classification (NCBI taxonomy): domain Eukaryota; kingdom Metazoa; phylum Arthropoda; class Insecta; order Hymenoptera; family Formicidae; genus Prenolepis; species Prenolepis imparis. The sequence goes on along the minus strand of NW_028141162.1, from coordinate 13,778,036 downwards.
AAAGAAGGCATTCCTGTCCTTTAAATATACCTTAGCAGTTAAAAATAATCAAAGACTCATTTTTTTAAGCATTCAAAGCGAAGAAGTCGATTTGACGGAGATCAGTAAACGATAACTTTCAATTATGTATATGGATGACATAATGAATGATTTATGCAACGTACGATGGTATGCGAGAGATGCGGCGAGATATGTGCATTTAAATTGCAAATTCCAGATCCGCAGTTATATACACGGCAAATCGGAACTTAAAGTTGTTACGCCGAACGTCCCAAGAGCCCATGCAATGTCCTATCAACGAGATAGAGAGAGAGAGATTTATTGGCGCATTTAAAATCGATCTTAAATCCCCCGGAACGAGAGATTGCGTTAGATATATTCGTCCCGCGTCATTTGTTTGGTCCGCAAAAATGTCGTTCACGTAGAATCAGATTTCGTTCCATCAGATTCGGCACGCAGTGCCAATTGAATGAAACAGGATTTCGACTCGCGCGAATGGTAACAAATCGACTGGTCATTTTTCTCTTTTTCTTCTTTTTTTTTTGTCAAAAATACGTCGAGCGAGTCAAATATGTAATTACGTGTGTCGGGCGAAAACGCGAATTCACGTGCGCAAGGTAAGCGATTTCGGAGATCGTAGAGCAGTCGCAACATCACTCGGATCCAGCTACACGCATATCCGATGTCACTTCATCTGCGTTAAAATACACTGGTCAACTGTGTACGAAATGAAGCGTGCACAAACGCTCACGGAAGCGCGCAACAGAGAATTCAAGTTATCGATACCCGATTATCCCAGATTATGAAATTCGCGATAATTGTAAACGCGAATCTCGAATATATAACGCGAATGCTGATCTCGCCTCGGTTTATTGTAGAATTAGTTCTTTAATCCGTTCGCTTTTAACGGATTATACATGTTATGTTCCGCATGATAATTATATAATTCGTAATAATTGATATATCTTTTACATATATACGTATTATACATACGCCAATTTAATATTTTACAGAATCGAAACACGGAAAAAAACTGTATGTTGAATTTAGATGTTGAAGCAGGCAAAAATCTATTTCGACATGTTTCGGACGCGCAATGAAATAATCCAGAGTGTATCGTATTAATATTATTCGCTGAGATTCGTGTCTGCTCGGATATGTGTGCGAATAAATGTTAAATGCTACGGACTCTCTCTCTCGCAATTTCTTGTAAGAAAAGTAACATTATTTCCATAGAGAATAAAGATCTGTCTCTGTGTAAGTGTAGCCGTGATACATAAAGTGTCCTTCATAAATACGAAGAAATTTTCGCAATCGACTTTTGTTTCAAAATTAAAGACCTCGGCAACTGAAAGTCCGAAATTAAACTTCTGCTGAAATACTGTCCAAGTCTCTATTAAAGTTGAAGCTAACTGAAAAATTCACCTTTTGTTCCGCATCGGGTTGTTGGGTAACCCCATAAGTTCTCCCGTATTATTACGTTCTCGCTCTTACAATATAAACAACAATAGGGAATCTTAACTCCATAAAAAATCGGCCGCCGAAGAAATAAGAGAGTTTTGTTGTCGAGTAACCTAACGCACGTTAGGGGAATCGTTAAAAAAATATGTATACGTTGACGAACTAAAAGACACACGATGTGTTGAACGGTGAAATTGAATAAAATTTCCGGCGAGGAATAACGTTCACCGTACGCCTCCTCGACGTAGACGGAATCGAGAAGAAGGGAGGTTTGACACAGCCCTTGTCACACTTGCGAGACTAGAGACGGGCAAGTGCCTTTCCTTTACCGGGTGCGGTGGCCGTTCCATGTAAAGTGTCGCCCTTTCTCTCGGAACGACATCGTCCCGGACACACCTCCACGTGACAGACAGCGCGCAAGAACCACTTGTCAACCCGACGCATGGCTCCCGCACCTGCATACATCCGGAGCGCATGAAAAATGCAGTCTGGTGTACAGCATCGAAATCCCTCGGAAACTGCCTGAGGTTAGACGGGGTTCATCGAAAATTTATCAGGAACGTACCTCCGTAGAATAGCACGCGCTGTTAATTCATGGATATGAATAAAAGAAGCGACAAAAGCGAGAGGAAGATACGAAAGAAATCGTCGCAATCAACAAAGGGCTCCGGAGTACGTCGTGCTCCACTGAGAGAATATATATAAAAAAAAAATCTTACCTTAATATCGCCCCACTTGCCATGCTAATATTTCTTCGCCACAGGCTTTATTTCAGTTAACGTTGGCAATTTTTTTTTAATTCGCGTCTCCGCGCGACCTGCAAGGTAAACAAGCTGACTAGGACGCGCCGGTAAGCAACTATAATTCAAGTGCAGCCTGCGATGAAAAATCGAGCGAACTACGTGGAGTCCGTGACTAGCATGTGGTGGATCCCGTCCTTCGCCTTCATCGACTATAAAACGACCGTACATCCTTGTCAGCGACATATTCACTTTAGTCAAGACCGGGGGATCTTGCCGCTGACAATGCTTTATGGAACCGTGCAAAGCGCAGCGCTGCCGTGAACGAACGTCGTCGGCTCTTTGTTCGTACCGTAATACCGTAAACACGCCGCCGTAAAACCGGCCTAAGATTTACGAGAGCGAGGGTGTGTGCCGAAGGGCGCGAATCGGGCAATCGTCCTTTCCCCCGCGATATTGCTCAACGTCGGGGCATTTATTTTCGTTGTCGCACCCCAATGATCTATTTACACTCTAAATACGGTATCGCTAAGATAGCGTTACGGAACGCGATGATTTTTCAATGTCCGTAACGTTGACAAAGTGCAGTATCCACTTTGAGTAATGCGAAGAGACATACACCCACGATTATTTCTACTTACGGTTTTTGTTTTACACAGAATGCAGCTTCTTTTCCAAAGAAAAATACTAAGCCAATATACTTCTGAATTATAAAACCTAAAAATTTTCATGCGTTAAATATTTTTAAGATGCAAGTGGATAATAAGATTTTATATCTCTCATTCGTTACAAGTGCATCCTAAGAGAATTTTAAACTGAATAAAAAAATAATATAAATATATCTAAAAAATAAAAGAAATATAAATATGTGTCTAAAAAAATATAAATATTCCTAAAGTATATATTTTTCACGCGAAAGATTATTGCGCATTTAGCCACTTCATGACAACAAGTTTCATTGCATTTGCAACTAAATGCGTTGCCACGAGAGAAGATGCAGAGTTTCCGATAGCAGGTCGAAATAACCAGCTTCATCGTGCAGCTTCGTTTAAACCCTGAGAACGATCGCGCGGTATTGTTAGAAATCGCCATTATTTGCGATACTACTATATATAGCTATCTTAATACAATTTCCTAAATGGTGCATTTGCCGAGCAAGTGTGTATCACATAATATCTACTTCTGGGAAAACGAAAAACTTTTTGTGAAACAAACGAAAGTATATTTCTAGTAACTTCGACTATTTTTAAAAAACTTCTACATTGCATCTTCTTTTATTCGATAAACACATTTAGCGATACTCTTGCATGTTGATTCTTTATAAAGTAGTGTCGCAAATAACATTTTAAAATTTAAACAGGATTTTTTGGTGTAAATAAAAAATAAAAGTCTCTTACAAAATTTTTCGTAACAAAAACATACAGCACTAATTATAATATCACTTAAAAAAATTTTCAAAATTATTATTTATAGAGTATAAAATGGGAATACGATATACGTGTTTCTGATAAACTTGATTAGTTACATTCGGTGTGGCTTACATTTTGGATAGCAAATTGTAGTTTACAATTTTGAACACGTACACGGAATTGGTGGCATTACACAAAATCCATTCGAATTAAAATGAAAATGCATGTTAAAATTCAACTCTGCGCGTAATAGCCAAAATTTCCATACAAGATAAAAAAGGGAAATATTTTTGATTACACGTAATTGATAATTAACTTTTCATTGCATTAATATTTAGTTAATTGATAATTAACATTTTCATTATCGTTTCGTATCAGAATGTTTTTCGGTGGAATTAAATAAATTATTCTACTTCTTTAATTGCCTCGTTTTTCGCCGAAAATTCGAACATCGTTGATTGAAAATTTCGTTTGCGAGCTACGTAAATCGAATACTTGCAAGATAAAAGACAAGCTTGACTGTCAGAAGCTGCTTGTCTTTTTATTCCAATTACTTCTTGAGGATTCGTGTCAATTCTTCACATTACCTACTTAAGAGTTGAAACCCACCTGCAACATAAAAAAACAACAGAAATAGTTTTAATAATTTAGTAATTATATTTCCTATATAAAAGTATTATATAGGAATTTAGTAATTATGTCGAGTAGTGCAAGAAATAAAAAATGAGTATTCGATAATATAATATTTTGGCACATTAATTATTTTGTTGATTAAATTAAAATATATATTATTCTTTTATAATCGTGTATTTTAAATACGATGTGTGACAAGTGCATTATTATTTCATACTATTTTAAATGCGATGGAATTAAAAAAAAAATTCTTAAATATTAGAATTTTTTAAAAATTGATTGACTGAATTGCAATATCTTGTCGCTGCTAATTCTATTTCAATATTATAAAAAATTTATTGCAACAAATTAATATTTTCAGATTTTTCTCCTCTTAAAAAAAAATCTTATTTTACATACTAAATTTCGTGACGGTGTGTATTTTTAGTTATAATTAATTTCCGATATTTATCCTCCCCAAAAAATTATAAATTTTAATTAAATGCGCTAATATCCTTTTGCATTTTAATTTTTTACTTTTCAGTATATGCATTTAGTTGTTGCATCACTTAAACATTAATGCTGCGATGCAGCATTGCATAATATATGTTCATTAAATATTCAACAAGGACCTTTTAATGACTGTAAAAGCCAGAGCACTCTGTCGATCCTCAAGATAAATATCTTTTTAAAATGCGCCGTTTTAAATATATCGACATCTTTTTTTTCCGTTTCCATGTTTACTTTTTTTTCTAAACGAGAGGCCTGAACTTTCCCTCGTAGCGATAGTACATTGACGGTTCGCGACTAAACGTTATTGTTTTACAGAAGCTGCATGTTTACCTGCACTTTACATTAAACGTGCTCGGGCAAATATTATCCTGTTTTGAATATTTATGGGAACGAAAAGACCTCTACCGATTTTATTCGCATCGCGTTTGAAAAGAACGTCCCCATTGAATATTTTGCGCATATTTCATAATACTATATATTTAGTCCTCGATTTATATTCGTCAATGCAAAATGTGCAAAATAATTCTTATTTTCATGCTTTCGGTTGTTTTTCAATGCCGTGTGATATTAATATAATGTATTCGCGCTGTTTAAAAGACTTTTATTAACGCGTATTTTCCTCTATAATAAATTTTAATTACATATTACGAAATAAAAGTAAAAAGTCGCAATAAAATATCAAACAATAAATATATATATATATATATATATATATGCTATTATAAAATACTGAATAAAGTTTACGCTGTTTTCATTATTATGTTGATTATATATTATGCAGAATTACTGCGCACATTTCTAGTTAGAAGTTGCAATATCAATCAATTGCACAACACAAATAAACTTGTTTACGATTTAATTCATAATATAATTCATAATACAATATTTTGCTCAAAAGCGGCATGGTGAAGTCCAAATAAATTTGCTCTGCATACAAATCGGTATTAAATAAACGTACGCACCCGTCGCTTTGGAAGAACAAACATGATTATATTTCGCGGATAGACTGACTTCCGAAATGATGTCGAGCAGTTACGTAATTACGCTCTCGAATTAATAAATAATAGGCGGAGCAGATAAGTAGAAACTCAGGCGCGACAATTTATGGAATAGATAATTTTGGGATTTGCGTACGAGTTATTACGTTCTCATTAGCGTCCCGCGCAAACTGCTCTAAGCGCTCGCGTTTGACTGATTAACAGTCGTCGACGTCGCAGCCATTGGCAACCGGCTGTGATTAGTCGCAACTAATTTCCATAACGACGCGGCGATGATGCAGCATGCAGGATGCACATGTACGGACCGAGTCAAACACCGATCTTTGCGTTCAGGCGTCGCGTTTCGATTAGCGTCCGGGCGCCATAATGTAACGCAGCCGCGTGAGTAATTAGTCGCGCGATCGCGCGGCTAAACAAATAATATATCATTAATATATTCAAAGGTAAACAAAATCTCTTCGATTCGGGACAGCCGTAGGCGATAATAATCGTCCCTCACGCAAAAGGGGGAGAATTGAAAACGCCACGTGCATCGCCGTGAATTACGCGGACGCAGATGTAGTTCGTTGATTTAATCGAACCGAGATAATCAGATTGTCAGTTTATTTGTTAAATAGAACGACCTGCGTGTCTGTTATTTGTAATGACCGCGAATAACGTGCAATAACCACGAAATTCCTGCATAGATCGAATCAATTCTGTTAGGTATAACAAGATTAAAATTAATAAGGTTATATAAAATTAATTGCACATTAAATTCATAATTAAACTAATAATGTGAATTTGATATTTTTCTCGCTTCTTTCAGCGTTTCTTAGCGTAAATCTATTATAAGAGATTTTTATTGCAATTTTATTTTATTTATTGTTCTATAAATAATATTTTTTTTTAATAAATCCTTATTTTCTGTATTAAATATAAAAATATATTATTTTGTTAATATACATATATACATATATTTCATTATATTTTTTTTATTTTATAATTTTTTCCGACGTGGTTTGCATATCTGTCAAAATGTTTCAAGAAAAAATCTAGTACAAGTACAATATGTCATATCTATTATATACATATCTCTCCCTCTATTATACATACATATGTGTATATGTTATATAATTTTGTATAATATTAGATTTATTGCATTAATAACCATGGAAAGTGTAACTAACTATGAAAGCTCTCGTTGGCAAAATTGCAGACTGGTCCTTCATAGAATGATATCACCAGGATCCGTTCCGTTAATTTTGGCCCACGAAATTTCACGGGATTCCAACTCAAACAAACTTTGACACGAGACTCCCATTTCGTGCGCAGTCACGATGCTATATTGCCCGCCTAGCCGAAAGTAATAACGCCAACGTCGGAATTTTGTTACTGCAACGCAAGCGACGCACCGCAGAGGCTGCGTTGTTCGCAAGAGATCGCGTCAACCTGTCCCTAATAAAAAAATGTACAACCCATATTAATTTCTCTGAATTATTAATTATTTATTTCTTTCGCTCTTAATATAATTTAAAATATAATTCATATTTGGCATAGTCCATAATTTAATTCTAGATATTTTGTTTGAAGAATATGAGTTGTATTAATGCACACTCTCTGTGTATGCGATATACGAATATGTAATATAACTGTAAATGTACTAATTTATTGATTTTAATTTTATTCTTTATTTCCTAGGTATACAGAATAAATATTTACAAAGCACATTATTTGCAAATTTAATTAATTTCAAAGTTAGGTAAAAATAAATGAAAACAAAAAAAAGCTATTAAATAAATTTTAAAATTAAATTTTAAAATTAAAAATAAATTTTAAAATTAAATATAAATTATTATAATATACCTATATAATAAATTAATATTATAAATTATTATTAAATAAATAAAAAACTCCATTTCTTTATATTTTGCCATTACATTGGCGATTAATCGACAGCGTTCCATCGTGTATTAAATCGTATTGTGCTGTTACAACTGTGTCGCATTACGTTTACGAAGCAGCGTATCAAATTGCGCGAAAATTAAACGCGATCTCTCTGACAAAGGGAGAGGTGCCACATGGCGGATACACACGTGGAGCAATCGCCAGGCGGTTGTGTTACGAGTCGTAGCAGAAATAAAAGCCGACCCTGCTAACACTACCTTTGTCGGATGCTTGCTTCCATTCGGCGTATCTCCATTGTTCTTATACCACCCGTTACAATACGTCACGGCGCAAATTTGCAGTGGGACGAATGCTGGGGTGTGGGTACCGCAATCCGTAATGATAACAGGGGTCCGACAGTAATAAAAATACGAAGGGTGCCCTTCCGACCTTCTTCCATCCCTGTGCTTTCTTACTTCGCCCTTCCGTTAATTTCGCCAAATGGGGAAAAAGGCCAGAAAACTATATCTCCTGTGCAATATGAATGAGTCTATGGTTTTGCATTTATGTCATTTAATGATGAAACTTGTATTTTCTTGCAAGATAATTCAGACAAGATTTGAGATAAAAAAATTTGAATTGTATAAAAAAATAACAATATTGAAAGAAATAACATCTTTTTTTATATTTTTCCATCTATTTAAATTATTTCTATTAATTATTTTCTATTAAGCTATTGATTGTTCTATTTCTAGCATTTAGTTTTTTTTTTCAAGTTTTTGATTTATTCTTGAAATTCCTTTTTGGAACGATTCATTTATTGCAAGTCAAGCGTTCCCTTATCGACAAAATACTCAATTTTTAATTACCGTAACTAAGCCGATAATTGATCTATCAATAATTACTCTCGCGTATAATACAGTTCATATTGAATTTATAACATCGCGATAATTAAAGTAAAATACGGTGGCGAAATACGCGACGTCCTCTCAAAATATTTCATCTGATTTCTACGAATGAGAATTACAAATTCAGCTCTTTAATTATAACTTAATTATAGAATTTTCTATCACGTTCCTATTCCTTGTATAATTTGGACTCCCTAGGCAATGTTAAAATTACGCATTTGAGGAGATATTTCACTCAAAAGCTACAGCTAACGTTCTTGTAACGTTTTATTACATTTGTCGACTTTTCTTGCTGTAATAAATGTTTTGACGTTTTTTTTCATTTTTTATTTTTTCTAAATATCCTTTTAACAGAAACTGCAAGTCCGTCTTGTAATTTATACTTACAATTGAACAATACTATAACTATAGCGTTCTAACGTTTCAAGTTTATTATTAATTATATCGCAGTTTTTTTATCTGTAATAATTACGTTTCACACTTTAATTATTATTTTCACGTGTGTGTATTTATTTTACGTTTTTTCTCTACTAAGGATATCTTTTTAGGGATTTTTTCTTTTTATCAACGTGCAGTCTAATTTAAGGACAAATCTAATAAATTCCGCTAGGTTAAGATCAACCATTCTTCTTCAGCTCACAACTGTAATATAAAATATTGAGATTACGAGAGTGAGAAAGAAAACTGTAACGACTTTGAGAGCTGCTTTCATCCTAAAAATTCCTAAACGCGACGATTCAGTCGAAATGGCTGGCCCTTCCTTTTATAATTTTTCCATCAAATTTTCTTCGACAAAGAAATAGATTCTTTTTTTGATGCGCTTTTTATCTTATTATTTTTATTAATGACATACATAATAAGTATCAATAAATAATAAAATATATACATTTTATTATACACATACGTAGCATTTGCTGTATCAAAATTGTCATCATAAAAATCTGTTCTACATTATAATTTCCTATATTTTATAAGATACGAAAGAAACAAAATTAAAACAAATTAAGAAAAAAAGAATAAGAAAAGAAACAATAAAAAAATCAAAGATTTTTTTACATTAATTAAAAATATCCTCGCACACATTAGCGTGCTAATTTGTAAGATCATCCAAGAAGTCTTCGAGAAACCTTACTTTGATAGTTCAAAACTTTATAACGGCCGTAACTTTTTCCATGTTATTTACGAGACTTTTTTATCATATTAATAGCATCTCAAAGCTTGTTGATAGAATCTGATACTGGTATATTTAATTTTAATTCTCTTCGAGAAGCAGCAACTTGTGTTAAAACAAATATTTTTTAATTCATAAATCTGATTTCTCGGAGCAGACGTTTTATATAAAGAATACTTTCATCTAATCATATTTAGTTTTTCTCTAATTTTGTTCGTAGCTGTATTTCTTAAGTAATATCTTATAATATCCGACAGAATCGAAAATGCTATGTAATATTAAATCATAATGTCATTTGTGCTTAGCACAGAATATCATTGTATGCCTTCATCCATATTTAATCATACTGATGAGATGTTAAGATATCAAACAGAATCTGATCTGAGTTTCTATAATAAGTTAAACTTTGACGTCTGATAATTTATCACGACGACGAGTAATTTTTCATTCAAGTTGCGTTGCATCTTGTGATTTGCGCGATATGTTATGTTTTGTCACTTGTTTGCTTGTCTTTTTGTAGCGGACAAAGTGAACTTGAAAGATGTCCATGCATATAACGCGCTTCCAAGACACAGAGAATATTGGAACAAATATATGATTAATTAAAATTTGTGTAAAGATTCGATATTCAATTTCAATATATAATACAGGATATAAATAAAAAAAGATTTTGTAGCTTGCCTCGATATAGGTTATCAACAGTGTTCTCTGACGTAAAAATAAAATTCTTTCCCTGGTTTGCACAGTATCTTGCAATTTAATTTTAAATAATGTAGCCAAATTGCTGCAATGGCTCGTCAGCTTTGTAATATCGACCATTTTATAAACGCATTGAAAACTACGGTGTATACGAGGTGTCTCATAAGACCAAGTTTTTAATATCGCATTATCTCCGTAACGAGCGCTCGATAAGAACTCGACGAAGAAAGAGTCCGTTCCGAATTAGATCAGGAGGATGATTTCGCTGCTGGAGTCTGATATTTAATGAGTGTGTCATATAATGGCGCGACCGATAATATGAACACGCTCAATAATACTAAAAGCTTTGATATATATATATATATTGGCAGAATATAATTAATGTCGATGCAATTTAATCACGCGCATCTCAGCTTGCTATATAAAAAATTCTCTAAAAGTTTTTACCCCATTCCAATCGATGATGCTACTAAAAATATATCCGTAAAATTTTAATAAATCCACGAGTTAATTCTATTAAATTCAATAGTATTTTTGTGCCTTTTAATTAGTTTAATTGCGATTCTTAATTAAATTTTTATTATATTTATTTCTTTAACTGTCCATATATGGTTTTTCATTTTAATAGCATATAATGAAGTTAACGAACCGAGTCATTGAAGATATATTAATTTAATTTCAGCTTTTTTCTCATTAAAAACAATATCATAAAAGTAAACGTTTGTTCAAACGATTTGCCTACAATGCTTGACTAATATGTTTCCACTTATAGTATCATGAAGACTAAAACAAAACGCAGTTAAAATGTTATAAAATTTACTTATAAGAAATATATAAAAAAGTTATACAAAAAACTCACATGTTTTTTAGTATTTTAAATACCGAATTTTCTTTGATTTATAAAAATAAATTATATATAATAATGTATGTACATATGTATATGTATGTGAATTTATTGGGTGTAATATGTTAATTAAAGTTGTATTATGCAAGTAAAATAAATTAGATAAATATAGGAGATAATTAATCTTATATATATTTTAAATAAATAAATATAATACATCGAAATGAGCAAATTGCGTTAATAAAGTATCTGTATAGACTTTTCTGATTGTTGTAAGGACCCATTTGTTTGTATGACAACAATATGTTGCACTGAACGTCCGCGCCGCCGAAACTTCGATAGTAAGTAGAGCGAGTGTACCAAGTGTCAGACGCAATTACGCGCGGGAGTTCAGACTATCGGTTCGTAATTGCCGAGTATCTCTATCCGCGATAACCTGTTGGACTTCGATTAAAGATTTCACGCCAAATGTAGCACATGATCTTTGATTTTATGTTTGCAAAAACATGCATTTCTATAGGGAAACAAAAACAAATTTCCGCGTCATGGTAAAGAACGCATATTTTAGATGTTATTAAATTTATATGCGCACAGCATCAACATTTTTTATACATTTTATAACTGGCAATGAGTTCAAGAGTCCCTCAAATAACAAAATATATAAATATTATAAATTTTCTGATTTTTATAAAGAGCGAAAAATTTTGCTTTTATTTTATTTTAGTTTTTAGAGATTTTTTTTTCAGCAGAATGCGCTTAGCTTAAATTAGCTTTTTTATATTAATTTATTATTACTTCAAATTACAAAGAATTAGCATTCGAAGTATTTGTGAGATATTTTGAATTAATTTGAGAAATACTGAAGTTTGCGGGAATTAATCACAGTAGGTACTAGACAACATGAAATATTTGAAGAGCCGACATTAATTTGGTTCAAGTGCTCCCAATGAGCTCCTCGAAAGAACAATGAATGTCGGCGATCTCTCAGTTTGAATGACATCTTTAATATCGCGTTATACGGTGATCGTATTATTGAGGTTGAAAAGGCAATTAATCCGTCGCAATGCAATAGCTCTGTGAAAATCTGCAGAAAGCATTATGAAAAGGAATGGATGTACACTTAAATAAAAAAAATATATAGATGTATGTACACGTGTGTGTTAATCTACAGCAGCGTATTCGGTTTCTTTAAAATTCAAACAATTATATATTTACCAGATTAAGTAGAATTAAATTTTATTATTAAATATTATTAAGTATCTTACATTTCTCAAAGAGCAGAAATTACTTTATCAAATCTAAAATGTATTATATTTTTGAATCAAAAACAGATTTAATTATCTATTCCCAAGTAAACATGCATGACGCAAGAATGATTATTTTTATTCAAGTGGCTACGATTACTCGAAATGTCTTGCACAACTTGTCAATATCAGATTAATAATTATTGATATTTCTGTCTCTTTGAATTTCAAAACGAATCCGTATTGTAAGATGTAGTTGATTATCCGCTTAGGATCTCGAAGAAATCTCTTACACAATTAGTTTGTCGTTTTTATCCTCTACTTCTGGGATTATCCTGCTTGTATATGTTGTAATTCTCAATTGTTACTTTAAAAAAGATTTCGCATTTATAAATCCGACAATATAGGGAAGGAATATATTAATTTCTGAGAAAATATACAGAATGTTCAAAAGTAATATATCGCGAAACTTCATTTATGAAGGACAAAGGACGAAGAGCAAGAGTTTACGAATCAACACTCTATCCTTTTCCCTCCTCGAGGCTTGTTATTGGCTATGTGTACACGCTCTCGCTCGATATACGATCGCAACGTTAACTTCCGAAGCAGCAGAAATCGGCAAACCTCATTGCAAACTTGCCAGAGTTGACCTATCTATGCAAGTACTTGCATTTTCTACGTGGAACGCATATCCATTTCTAACTCGCTGTTGCCATTCGCATTTTGTGCGCAAAGTTAGCTTCCGTGGATGTGAGATATTGTATAGATGTATCTCGCGAACTTGATTCTCTATCGTTCCTGTAGACTGTCATACGCGGCTACATCGGTTGTTGACGAAATCGCGCTTCGATGCAACTCAACAGCGAGAACTTCGATGTAACCGCGGGATTTCGTAAGAATTTTCCTGGTCGAAGTTTCTACGGAACTACAAATGACAATTTTATCGTTTTTACTTTTACCGGAGAGTTTCTTTCAAAAAAAGGATAATTTGTCCATCCATTTTACAAGTAGCGTAATGTATCCGTAGTAATGCAAGAGTACAAAAAGATACTATAAAATAGATAACTCGAAAAATTATTCTAAGATAAAAATAAATAAAATGTTTTTTGAAAAATAATATAACGAAAAAAAGAACACGTAAGACAGCTAGGACTTTATCTAATTACAAATATAATTTAATAGAGAATTATGCTATAAAAATTATACATGTATAGTATATGTATAATTATAATATAATGTACCTATATAGGTACATAAAATCAGGTAAATCTAGTAGACTAATAAATTTGATTTGTTAATTAATTTTCGCGGTAAATTTGAGGCGCAAGAATCATACATTGTATTATATATTATGCATGTATCTGTGTGTTCTCGCGCAACCACAGCAGCTAGCAACTATAGAGCTCAACTAGCTAACTATTCGCAATTAATAATTCTACTCTCTTAAGAGATTTGCGGCTCTCGCGCGAGAGCAGCTATACGCTTGAAATAAAGACAACTCTATTCCGCTTTTGTTTTAACTCTTATCATGGTTCCGGCTTGCCCCCCGACAAAGCGACGAGCACCGCAAAGAGGGTAAAAGAGAATTAAAGGTATCTTGCTGGGGCGCATCCCAAGTTTCCGCAAATTAAGTTTCCGCGCTAAACGCGTCGCTTCCCGACACCTTCACCGCGAAATTCGCTGCACGAAATGTGTTCGTCTGGCCGCCAGAGTGAGATTTTTCGTGCCTCTCGGTATTAATGACACGTACCGCACGTGGATGGAGTGCCCTCGAGCTTTTTCTCTCTTTTTTCTTTCTTTACAAAGAAAACGCCTTATATTGGAAAAAAACTACTCGCGAGATCCGACGAATTCGTTTTAACCCTTGTGCTCCGAACGTACTCAATCATGAACGCACTCTTTCTTCGCTTGTGACATGCATAGGGTTTTAAAGTCCTTCCGTATTTTTGCAATTTATGAACACGTTCTGAATTACAATTTAAACTCTCGATTGTACCTATAATGTATCCATTTTTTAAGTAAAATAGTGAAAACGACGACAATAGATACGATCTTTCGAAAAAATAATTATTATATCATTAACTATTATATCACTATCGAACATACAGATTTTTATAGATTTTTCAATTTTATAATTTACAGATTTATAGATTAATCAATTAGTGAGAAATTATTTTTCAATATTCTTCACTAAAAGTCTGACATAATTATAGCATCATTTAGAAAAAAAAGAAAAGCATAAGAAGAAATTTTGCGGAAAACGACGCGTTATTATTATATTGACTAGGCAACATATTCGTAAACACTATCATTTCATGAGATCAAGCAACATATTGAACAAGCGGGATGTATGTTCATTAATGTGCTATTTTATTGCCATTGGTTCCATAATTCAATTTTGTGCAATACCATTATATAGCCGTTAATTACATCGTTCCTTTGCTTTGCCAAAGTCAATGTTGCAATTGGTTAGCGATTATTATGTTGACGTTTATTATGAACTATTAATGATCACTATAGCTGTGCGTTTGTTATTATTTCGTTTTCTGAATGCGTGATCCAACAAACAAATAACTGATATCCGTCTGTATATCGAATATATTACATATTCAATAGATGCAGTTCTCCCGTGTATATATGTAGTTACAAGTAATAAGTACATAATTATAATATGCATAATTATATAAAATAATTATTAAGATTATATCATCGTAGTATTGAGAAAATAATTATTCTACATTTTACAATTATATTTCCCCACCATATTATTTGGTAAATTAATTATGCAGCAGTGTTTACATATACCTATGTACAGAATTAGATATTTTCAAGCAATGCACAAATGCACTGCTTTCATATCGAAACCAGTTTGCAATTTTGCCAAGGAAGAATAAGAAACAAGACAAATGATGGGGAAAGCGGCAAAACTGCGCCGCACGTTTAACAATGTGACAAGGGATTATCGTAGAAGAAGGAGAGATAATGGCGTCCCGGAGGCTGGCCAAAGGCGACACTTTACTACTCTCGACGACTTTACGGGGTTGCCTCGTACATTTCTCTCCACTTGGACGATATATGCGACCATTAATGAATTGAGCCAAGAGTGCTCCTCCATAAGGACGCATTTCATGGGAAGAAAGCGACGCTCTCTCTCTCTCTCTCTCCCTTGACATTTTCCTGTCGAGAAGGAATGAAAGGAACGTCTTTTGTCCGCGAATTATTGCGCAATAAAGCCGTAATGTTGGTCAATGCGTCGAGAACATGAACCAATTGTCCTCTTTCACGATCGCTATAAATGACATCCGGCAAAAAATTCGCATGAGCAATTTCACGTTTTTTTTTTGCCAGAGATGCGTTAAAATGCTTCGATATTTTTTAATACGTTTGATGTAGATTATCGAGTTCTATCGAAATATCGATGATTTTACACCACGTGTTTCCTAGTTAATTCTACGTGTTTCCGATTTTAATTTTAAAATGATATAAATAATTTACAGATTTTTCAAATGGTTTATATACATGTATGCCATCATTTTTCACAATCATTTTATTCTTAATTGTTCTCGATGAAATGTTCTCGATGAAATGTTTTAAATTAAAACATTGTAGAAAAAGGAAAAATTTGTTTAAATTAAATAATTGTTTCCACCTATTTTATACGTATTATCTGACATTTTATGTGTATTATATCCTTTTGAATTCTCGAAGTCAATTAATCATGCGCGGGATTACATTACTGTTAACGTTGACTTTATGAGGACATATCCGACCGAACACATGCATTAATTTTCTCGCTCAAAACATTCCCAAAAGCACGTAGTTAAGCTAATATTCTATGTGATAGAACGACTCGCTCCATTGATATTTCTAGTAATAGCCGATGTATGAACATAAAGCACTTGTAACGCGTAAATTTGCGGTATGTTGCGGCATTTGTGGTTCAATTCGTCGACCGGATGGTAACCATTGTGACCGTAAATTACCACGCGATACTAAGCAACGCGTAAGCGATGTAGACGTATATCGATTATTACGAAGCCGATCTATTTCGGATCTGAAGCAAGATTGTGAGCAAAAGTTGGGAGTATATAATAAGTAATAAGGATCGGACATCGAGAGAATGAAAAGTCGAAGTTGCGTACGATTCGCCGAGTTTTGTGCATAAATACACGGATATTTCGCTGGAATATTTCGACCCCTTTGTCCGCGTCGATACGTACATACATATATAATGCGCGTCTGCCGTATTTTTTTTTTCAAGCACACACAATAGGCATCGGGCAGAACGGCCGCGATTTTGATGGTAATTCGGCGGGCGAAACAATGGCCTTTCGTTCGCGAATTATTGAGCAATAAAGTGGTAATGTCGGGGCGATACGTCAAGCACGAGCGATGAGGGTTGCAAGACTTCTTTTCATCCGAAACGCGCTTTTCTTTGTGCGGGAAATATAGCAGCTGGCAAAAGAAAGTACGGGGGGAAGTATCCGGATAATATGGAAAATGCTTTACGAGTTCTTAATCATCGCGTAAAGGAATGACTGGATTTGGTCGATTTCTATCTAGCTCGAAATCGATCTTAACATCGACTTTTTAATGCATTGATTGATTGCGCGAAGAAATTAATTTGAAATCGACAATATAAATTGTTTGTTCACATTTCACTAAAATTTGTTACATAATAGACTGTCATTTGTCACGCAAATAATTATATAATGTCTCTAAAGTTTGATTTATATTTTATACAGCAGTTCGAAATTATATAAATTATTTTTAGGACTAGAAAAATCTATAATAAGTCTATCTCTGTCAGTTCGCGTCTTATATAATCATCTTGCGCTATAAATGATCCAAGTCATATGAATCGCGGTTCGTCTTACAAGTTCGGCCGCATCAGTCGGATTTAACAGGGCGGGAGAAGTCATTAAATGTAACCCCGAGTTCCTATTTCGCCGTCACGGACACTAGCGTAATCATTATACGTTGGCAGAAGGTAACGCCTAGGGGAGCCCATTACGAGTTTCATAAATTGTGGGGCAGACCCCGGAGAGTAATCTTAAATAACAGGTATATGAAAGCGGCCTTTATATAGCAAAGACTTAAGCAGCGCTTTAGGGAGAACATCCCACGACAGCGTTACTTAAATAATATTGCGCGTTTAAGTAACATTGTGTATCGATCGAAAAACAACGGAGAACATCTCTTCGCTTATATAACCGTAAGTAGCGTAAGAGCATTTGGTGCGATAAGATCGGTGTTTTAGACGTTACATTATTTTAGTTAAGAGTGTCATAGAAGGCAGAGTCAGAGAGAGAATATTTACCTGTTTATTAAAAAGATAAAAATACGCGTAATGTGGGTAGAAATTCTAAAAAAAAATCTTTCTTAAAAAAAATATCTGCTTTAATATTTTAATATATTATTAGGTAACTTTGCTTTTATAGAAACTTTTCCCTTATTTTCTTCTACTTTTTGAATAAACTTAAATATTCTTCTACAGTACATCGCAAAAAATTTACAACTTAGACAAAGGTCTAATCATTAAATTATATATATAAAAGCTCTTTTAGATATTTTCTCCTTTCTATAATTCTTATTATATTTTAATAATAAATTTACGATAAATTACTTTTATTTTATGACAATAATTATTTTCTTATAATTATCACTATAGCTATTAATCAAGCGTGACATTTCGAAATGCGGTTTACGTTACTTTCAAAGTAAACAATGTGCATGACGAACCTCAATTTACTCCGGCAATACATAATACATAACGGATCGTAATGAATTTAATTAATACAATTCCAGTCACGCGTACATACCACGTACGCAGCTTTATATATTCCCATCGAGAGTGCGCTTTCCCTTCCGCGCTGTTATGTTTGCGCTAATAAGCAGAAATTTTAGGCTTCCCTAATATCAAAATGTTCCCTGATGAATATCAGCATCCCTCGCGTTAATATACGCTCGCAGGAATATCTTGTCGAATTAAATCGGTACAAAGGTCATCTTCGCACGAGCATTATGTACTTGGTTTCATATATACGTGTATTAAAGTGACATTATTTGATCGGTAATCATCGGCGCAATTATCCGTGAGAGCGATTAATTCTATTTTTTTAAATTTATTTTTACGTGTTATATTTCTCCAAAGAGAATCTGCCGCGCGTGAGTAAAGTCAGATCGACGTTTGAACGGACAGAGGAAATTATCTTTTTACAAGTGCACGTGCGCCGTAAAGCGAGAGATGTAGGCGTCGTCTCGCGCGAGATGCGAATATCGATCGGCGGAAACACACAGAGACACAAAGAATTCCCTATAACGATTTCACGGAGAGGGAACGGCTTCCCCAATCTCGAAACGTTACAGATGTTCGTGGCAAACACGTCGGATATCTCTACGGAAAATACTACGCGATAGCTTTTTCCAATATTTTTATGGTTAGGATGGTTGTGTACATCTCTTTCATCGTTTAAACATTTATTTCAAGAATTGAGAATTTTATTGGTTTAAAAATATAAATAAATAAAAAAATATAGATATATAATATGTAATAATAAAAATAATAACATATATATATTTTTTTTAAATTGATCTTTTTTAATTTTAAATTTAAATGCGCTTAGAAACATTTACAATACTATGTTACAATTTATTAGTTTGGTTCTTGAAATTTAAATTTGTATTTCACATTGAGAACCTTACAAAAATTATTAACTGATATTTATTATATAATTTATATTTAATTATATTAGATTTTACACGTTACTTTAAGATTATATATTTAATATTGATTTATCCACTCACAAATACACATACTTTTCAACATTTACCGATATTTTTTATTAATGATTTTTGATTAATTTTCGTCATTTAATATTTAAGAAATAATCGACACAATTTTTAATATTAAAAAATAAAATACAGTATAAAAAGTCGAGATAATTCTCATGTTAGTTAATTATTAAAGCAACGAGTTACACAATTTTTTCGGATTTTTGAATTATATAATGCGTCGGATTATCTGCAATTCAAGTAATAGGCGTTGGTCCGCTGGGCATGGAAAATATCGACCGAAACCTGGGGCCGAGAAATTCTACGCGAATGATGTCTGGACCAGGCAATCTTAGATTTTCCTTTACTAGTCGCTTCCTCCCTTTCTCGGAAGGGCGACTTGATCGGACAGCATTGCGTAAACTTCACCTCCCCTCGTGATCCGACCCTTCCAGCCTATCACACTCTTTTTTCGTGTCAAAAGCTGCTTTCAGAAAAGGAAGAAGGTTGAAAAGCTTCTTGCGAGAAAATATTTCAAGACGTTCACGTTGAATTTCGTGAAACTTGAATGAAAAGTGACGTAAAGTTGAAAAACTTTAACGTAAAAACACATGCTATTACTGTATGTTATGAGCAGTTTCTTTTGAAGACGGAACACAAGTTTTATCTTAAGATATAAAGAAATCCGAGCAGGTAAGTGGGCCGTTTGAGGAGAAATGTCAATTGTTACAATGGAAAGATCGTGTCCATCGAAATCCGATAAATCTAAAGCCACATGTACGTTCGTTTCGAAGTTTTTATTGCTCCAATGAAAGACATTGCTTTGTCGATATCAACTCCAAGCATTCGGACCTTCGCCGTTCAGTCCTCGAATGTTTTGCTCTTTAAGAACTTGATCGGGTTATAGTGACAAATCACGACCGTAAGAAGAAACCAGAAGTAAGAGTAGAGAGAGTTCATATTTCTTAATATACTGATGAAATTGCAGTTTACATGGTTCTTAAATAATCTTAACTTATTGTTAGTATCTCAATATAATATTTGCGAATCATATAAAAAAATATCTAACTCTTGAAATTATGTTGTTGTTATATGAAAAGTATTTTTATATTTTAATATTTCTGTGTATTTTTTTCACCATTAAAACAGTTAATATTCTTTTAATAAATTATCTTATTTTCGTCGAAAAAATCAATCAAATTGTTGCTGTCATATGGTTCATAATTACAGTTTTCGATTAGACGACATTGCATATTGTAGTATTATATATTGTAAATTTTCTCGGAAAGAGTTTACTACTCTCTTATTTCAACAAACAAATCAATAATCGATCATTAGATTAAGTTAAAGTGGTTTGTATGTTCTAGAACACTTTGCGTCGATCAATTGATTACGCAATCACACGATATAGCAAGACGTTCGATGATACCTAAACTTACTGCTGTCAAATTTGATTGTCAAAACTTCAAAACTGAGTTAGAGTTAATTTTTTGAGCAAACTAGATTAGGCTCAGAATTCATTTCACCGAGAATTATTGCTTACGAAGTTAGCGAATGCTAACTTGGTAAGCTAATTTGGTAAGTTCAAATTGCATACCAGTCATGTTTATGTAATAATTATAGCATTCGTAGTAAAACAGTATACTATAAAAAATTAGTAAAATATTAAAATCTAGATTATATATATTTTTTATAAAAAAATTATGTTCTGTAAAACTGAGTGAAAATTTTTATATTAAATATTATTTGAATATATATACAATATAAATTAATTTCTCTTTTGTTACATACTTGTAAATAAAATTTACAGAAAATATAAATCTATCTAGAAGATGTGACAGAAAAAATATTAAAGAAAAATTCATGTATAAAAAAAAGATGAAAGCTGAAATGGGAATGATAAAAAAGAGCCCCCTTGGTCGCTTTTCTTGTTCGTAATTTGTCTCGGATGTAACTTCTGGATGCAGATGAAGCGATACGGAAACTAGTTTAAGCCGGGAGATTTAATTAAACGATAAATACTACCATTCGCGGTTAAATCCGCGCTTCCTCCTCGGTACGTGCAATTCGTTACACGTTGCGAAGAAACACTAGGTCCGTTTACATATCGCATTTTTCCACAGCCGTAAAATACACGGCTCGTTTATTTCGCAGATAATGGAACTAAACTCGATCGATGTTCCAGACTGACGTATATAATAGATCTGAAGCGTCGCGGTTTGATCTGACGCAGCGCATTGAAAATCATTTATACCAATCTAGAAGAGAGAAACGAGAAGAGAAACGATCACGAGGTTCATCACAAAGCTGCACCTAGTAAATTCCATCGAAGCCATACGATCACGCGATCATCACTCTTTGGCTTTGCTCTCTCAAGAAGACAAACAATAATTGAAAGTTTGCGTTCTTATTAAAGGAACGAAAGAAAACAACAATAGCTTTCTAAATTCTTCTGACCATATATAATTCTACTCAAATAATTAAAATTTCTGAATGGCAAAAATTGCAATCAAATGTGATAAAATTTTTAAAAATGTCGAAAGAAAATGACAACTTTATCTTTTAATTTAAATTTGTACACTGAGAGAATTTTCTCTTAGAATTTATCCTAAAAATCATGGTGCAATATGGTATGGAAAGAATTTTATGAGAATTTCTCCAATTAAAATTTATCACAATAAAAATAATAATATCTATCACAATAAAATATAAAATATGTTTGATTAATTTTACTATGCAGTTTAATAAAATTAATTAAACATATTTTATATTTTATTGTGATAGATATATTATTTTTATTGTGATAAATATTAATTAAAGAAATTATCATAAAAATCTTTCCATATCATATATTGTCCCACGATTACCATAATTTTCAGGCTAAATTCTAAGAGAAAATTCTCTCTGTATACTATTAACAATATTACGTATATCTGGATATGGATGGGGAGATAAATTTCAAGACGTACGGAGAGAAAATGACGTAGTGTATATATCGCTAAGACTGGAGAGCTTAAAAGGATACGCGGCAACCACGGTGAGACGCATAATTCGTCGCGCAAAATCGAGTTAAGCGATGCTCAACTCGTAGCCGCTTAATTCCACGGCAAACCGAAATGCTTAATTAACCGTGCTCGATGAATCGTTACCTCGCGATTATGCGAGACGCAAAACCCAGTTGCATACGTTATTTAAAGCTATACGAAACGAGGTAGCATCGCGCGAGAGAAATCCACCAAACAACGAGATAATTAATTAATTAATTAACTTACGCCGTGGAGGGACACTGAAACTTAATCAAGAATAATTACGCGTATATATGAAATTCGAAAATTGTCAGATGGCAGATCATCGCGGGATGAAACTCGAGTGTCTGCTCGATCGTTAACCCGCTGAGCATCTGCATCATAAATACTGCAATAACAGCATAATATAATGCAATGTTGTATCGCCAATGCGATACCGTATAAAGCAATTATTATAATGTAGGGTCAATGCGCACTTCATACGACGGCCGTAATAACAATTATTATTATTAACCGCTTTCTGCTTAATTGCTTTTCCAAAAGCATCGTGGCGACACGCGCCTCGGTTGAAAGCGAATAACGGTATATATAATATTTTTTTTTGCGACACAAACGCGCGGATCAATTATAATACACGCGCGTTGCTCACGAAACGACGACGAGAATTTCGAATGACACGCTAAACGATTTCCCTCTTTCTCGCAAATGTATATGTCCAGAGATGCCGTTTCAACGCGCGACAACAAAACGATAACAAATGACGACGAGAAATGCGAGCACTATGGCGAGATTATTAATTAAGTCGGAACGCTAATGGGTAGCTCCGCTACGGCGAAGCTCGAAAATTATCACGGGGCAGGGAGAAACCAGCGATGCGAGTTAACGCTCATTAAACGCGTCCGTCTCGACACTTAAAAGCATACGAAGATATACCCGGCGGCTATATGTGTGTAGGTATCTCTCGCTCTCTCTTTCTCACATTTTCTTTTATCTAACATCGATATAAGCGTTGTACAGTTAAATTTCTCGACGGTCAGATCGACGGTCGAGATGACTTTAAATAAACCGGCTTAAAAGTGGTGTAATTCGCGAATATTCAACGCCTCGCTGCCAAAGATAATTGTCGCAAATTGCACGTTCGTGTGCTGCGAATATCTGCCTCGTTAGATAAATCACAGTCGAAAGCATTGGAAAATATATATATGCGTGCATCGCTGCTTAATTTTTAATACTTCTACATATGTATGTTTTTAAATTTTTATAATACATCTCTCGTAAACGCGTCAAATAACGCTGGAAAATGTATCTCTACAAATATTCAGTGTTTTCAATACGTTTTTCAAAATAAATATATAAATGCATATACACGCATGTATGTAACATATTGAGTAGATTAAAAGACATTGAGTTTTTTAAATCTGTATTGAAAATGACAGCGCGGGAAACGTACAGCTGGGAAAGTATTAAAATCCTCTCGCTGGATGCTATTCGCTTTGCAGGTGCACGAGTTTTTCGTCGCAAGTGCATCTCAGAAAAGGAACGATGCATCGCGATGCGCCGACATGGCAACAATAATTCAGAACTTTGCAGCGGTGCATCCCGCGCTTTGCGGAACAATAAATCACGGGTCGAAGGAGCGCGGGAATATCAGAATGATGAATCGTCCGTTTAAGCCTGAGTTCTCTCTGCATAGGTCGACTGGATAAGAGAGAGAGAGAGAGAGAGAGAAGGAGAGAGACGAACTATTAGAGAGCGGACTATTTTCTGACGAAAATTAATATTCTCGGATATGATATTTTTTTTTAACGACAAACATATCGCTTCAAAGGGACGATTTGATTGCCGCTTCATAAAAATAATATTTAAATAATAATACTCGAGATTAATTCATGCGCGTAAATTGTCAATATTATATTACAAAAATATATATGTCACAATATTTTAAAATATTAATCGAAAATTATATATATCTCTGAAAATGTTGCGTGCGCGATTTTCAGAACTCTCTTAAAAATTTAACAAAAATTTCATATACGCGAAATAAAAAATACAAAATATGTGTTTGAGATTTAATAGCGAGAAGATTAATCGCGCGTAAAGCGCATAAGCACAGAACGGAACAATTTTTAAACCGAATATAAAATTATTTCCGTGGATTGTTTTTCCAATTCACTACAGCTCGCGCGGTATTTCAAATATAAAAATCTGGAAAAATCTCTTTCGTTATTATGTTATCATGAAACGTATCACAAATTGATATTGCGCTTCTGTCCGAATATTTTTTTACACTCTTTTTACTGATCCGCGAGATATAATGC
Organism: Prenolepis imparis; assembly: GCF_030444845.1. NCBI lineage: Eukaryota > Metazoa > Arthropoda > Insecta > Hymenoptera > Formicidae > Prenolepis > Prenolepis imparis. The sequence goes on along the minus strand of NW_028141162.1, from coordinate 13,753,453 downwards.
GGGGTCAATACGCGCGTTAGAATACGCCAAAGTGGATAGAAAAGTTAGTGGCGTGTGAGTTAAATGTACAAATCACACGGGGAGATTGATTTGCAGCATCCACGGCAGCTATTACACGGTACGTAATATCGCTGCCAGACATGACGTATCGAAACCTCTAATTCATGACGTAGCTGTCCAAGATAACCGAGGGGACAGAATGCAATTTAATGCATTCCGACGAGTGACGATATATAATGTTCCAGCCGATAGGCTATAAAGTTTGTATTACACACAATTAGAGATTTCTCTTTACACGTTTATATACAACACACCATGTAATTCATCAGAGATATTAATTTGTTCGAAATTTCTTGACAAACTATCTTTAAATATCTCGGATAACATTACATTCGATTTGTACTCCACTTCTGAAAAAGAATAAGGAGTAACATATCAAACTTATGCACAGATGTGACAACGCATCTGCGGCACGATAGTCTTTTCACCGGATGTGTGTCCGATACAGCAGTTTGAATTGAAATTTTCCTTTCGGCGAGAGAAAAGTTCCACGACACGAATATCTAAAGGCAAGAATATCTCGCGAACGGTTCATGAATGAAGCGTCACATAAAACCGTGTAGCTTCCGATACAGGGGGACTCCAATTTGATATCTGCGTTCATAAAGGGCAGCTGTTGGTCGCCAGCTGCTCATGGAATTACTTTCGCGAAGCTGCATAGCCGCGATATTGAGCTCCAGGCAAACGTCGGAGAAAATTGGTAAAGCGACGTTCCTTTTCTATTTTCAGCTACAAGCCGATTTAGTGGTCATTTCGCCCTGGACACCGCTAAAAGCCACTCAGCACACAAACACCGGAACATCCTGTATAGATTGTTAGAAAGGCTTGTCAGCCGCAATTCATGTGCCAGAGAGAATTTTGTCGAAATTGGATTACAACGCAGCACAAAATTGACTTTTAAATTATTACGCCTTTTTCTCTCTTCAATAAATGTATTTTAATATTATTAAAAAAATATTAAATATATTATATTAATTTATTTAAAATCAAAATCATAATTCTCATATCTCGCCAAATATAATCGGACTTCTCAATGATTTTTAAATATATAACGTTTCTGAAGCGTCGATGAAGAGAAAACATAAATTTAACAAGCGTTTCTTCACTAATTAAATGTGCTATTTAAAATCTTTAAGATACATCACGCTATTTTCCTCTTAGTGATACGCTCCTGATAAGAGCTACCTGTTGAGTCAGCTTGGACGGGCAGGTAACTTCAGTTACCTTACGAGATATAACTTGCGAGCAGCCTGTATCCTTTTATTCACCGTCGTTTTCGTGCATCGGTGCTCTAGCTCGACGCATCCGAATAAAGTGCAAGTCTATCTATCGATCACATCCACTCGTTGAAATTGTAATTTTGATACGTGAATGTTTTCAATATAAGCAAAATGCTCGGATAAAAAATTTCTTTTGTCTTTTTATTTGCAATGTTATATGCTTACGTATATCGTCTTTTAAAAATTCTATTAAAATACAAATTAAAATGAAATTAAAGATAAAACAAATTTCCTAGATATATTTGCATATCTAAAATTTGTGCAAAGTCTTATAATTTTAGAAATTATATATAATATTTCGTGATTAATAGAATGTGCAATAATTTTGGGATATTCTAAATATAAAACACAATGTGATATTTCAGATTAAATAGCAACTTACTGCTTCGCTTTGCGTTCTTCCACAAAGTATTTACATAATGTATACATAGTATGTTTCTAGTATCTAGTAACTTTTGAACAGCTCGCGTATTCTCTTCCCTTGTAATTTCTTTTGCGAAATACTTCAATATCAAATGCCATTTCGCACAATATTACAGATTCGCAAGAGAATTAATTCGCACACTCGTATACCCTTATGTAATCTATGTATGTATTACATTTATGCAGAAGTTATTTAAATTTCATAGTGGAAAACTCGGTTTTCATCAATAATTCAAAAAGTGAGATGTAATCAAACTACGCTGGAGTGTAGAAAGAAATTATTTGATGAATCTAAAATTGAAGTTTTCAAAGTATTTTTTTGAATGCCATTTTTTCCAGTTGCCATTTCTCTTTCTCTTATTTTTAATTTTAAATATTTCATTATCATGAAATTCCGAATTAAAATTATAAACCATGCTTGGAGCTTAATTTAAAATATCGCGAGACATATCTCAGAGATAGATAATATTGCAAACAAAAGAATGGAGAATCTCTGAATATTTATATTCCTACTGATTGAACTGCATAATATATTGCGCAATCAATGATAAATTTGCGATAAAGTTTTACCAACGAATTTCCATCCAGCTAGCAATAATACAGCAGCATTATTTTCTGCTCCTCTCGAAATATAGCTTTATCGTAAATCGCTTTGGATTATACTGCTGGTACTTTCGTTTGTCAATATTAAAGTAGTCTCTAATCGTTCATGCGGAAATTTAATGGATTCAGCATTTCGAGACAGGGACTTTTATTTTCCGCAATTGCTGACATGCGACAGCAATTTGTATCAATTTTTGTCGTTGTATTTAGATAATATCTATTGAATTTGATCTAAGTTTTTGTCGTCGCAAAACTGCTAAATTAATTTACATCCCAAATTAATGATATAATGATACGTGTGATATATAAAATAATTTTCATACATCGTGCAAGCAAAAAAAATCAAAAGCAAACAGAAAATCGCACGTTTTTAACGTTATTCCTTCTTATCCTTAACAAAAATTTTTTCAAGATTTGCTACTCGAATTTGTCTTAAACGCAAGAGTTGCAGATGGATGCTGTTGCATTATATTATGCGAAACATTCGCGAAAGATTTGCGAAACGAGCTCGATCGCTCTCATATATGGACACATCTTTTTCTTTCTCTATCTCTCCGGTCTTCAGGTTACTGCGTAAAAATTTTTATTTTCCGACTAGTGAAAAATTACGGTCGAAATACTATTGAGGCATCCAATTTTTATTTTACGATATTGAGACGTTTTATCGCCACTTGCCAACTTCTATTCAAATGGAATGGATACTTTGCGACTCGCCGCTGAGATATTTCTCGCGGGAAGGGACTGTGTTCCGGAAACTACTTTGCCGTTGTGAGCATTCCTGTTCAATGAAACACCTCGGAAATACATCGCCTTCAAAAGCGAATTTAATTTCTACAGAGAAAATGAATTTATAAAGTGCCTGATTTTTTTTGTTGGCTGCAAGATCTGTGACTCGCGAATAAATATGTATAAAGTTCGAGAATGTACGAAGTTGATTTACCATTATATTCATTAATAATAGCAAGTCAATCGTCTAAAAATTTTACAAATTTCACTTAGATTAATAATTTAACAATTTAACAATTTTTTATGTCCTCTAAATTCAATTAAACTTTAACAGATTTGTGCAAAAGTTTGAGCAATGTCATCAATAACTCATAGTGTCTCGAGAGGAAAGTAAAATGTCATATATTGTGGCTTTCCCTTCAAATTTCATCCCACATTTCACAGAAATAAAAAAAAACGCAGATATTGGAGCGGATAAAATTGGAGAACTATTCATATACCAACATTCCATGTATTCCATTCAAAATTCCACGATCATATAGGTCTTAAAATCTATCAGAAACAAAACAGATTAAAATAGAGAAAAAACAATATTATATATACTTATGAAAACATTATACTATCGTATTAATTTCTTTCTTCTATGCTATATTTATTTCCTATTATTATATTTTAATTTTAATTATACGGATATAGATAGATTTTATACGAATTCAATGCAAATGAGTTTTCTTTCGTATAACAACATATAATTAAAAGCTAAAAATGTTTTCTGAAAATTTTTGTTCTCTAGATTTTCTAATTATCAATGACATCATGATGACTAATAAAATCTTGTAACAATAAAGATCACTAAAAATCAAATTAAGAAGTAAGTCTATATTTCAAAACAAATAATGTATCATTTAGTTTCTTCCCTAATGTCTAATCAATAGAGACAAAATGACCGATGTCCGATAGATGACTGTATAAAAGATTGCGGGAGCAACAACAAATGTAAAAGGCGCTCTTTAATGGAAAAAAAAGAGGATTTTTCGGTAGATTATGTCTCTCTTCTCGTAGAAAGGTCGGAAGGAAAACGGTGGAAAAGATGTCGATCAACCGGAAAATGATCACGGATTGCCACGAAACCGCAGAAGAATGAGTATCATTTTCCTCGACTTCCTTTCCGCGTCTTCCCGCTTTTTCCCATTGCAGATTTATTTTATCTCGCGTTCTCTGTTCGTTTGCACATAATCGAAATTATTTTTGAAAAGATTTCAGCTTTTATCATTTCTTTACATTTATATACATTTTTTAATCATGTATTAAGCCAGCTCTATACAGACAGACAGTCGTCAATTTATGGCCATCTTTTTACTTTTGCCATTTTCACAAACTTATTATGTCAATATTATTGCATGTTAATGTAATGTGCTTATGAATTATGTAATAGATATGTAATTTAATTATACGCATACTTTTATTGGCAATACTTAATGTAAATTTATTTCTGAAAAGTGGCAGCAGTGACACATTATATAATCTTGTAGTTGGTGCTAGTCTGTGTGTTGATGCTATAGTATTTATAAAGACTTGTAATATTATTAAAAAATGTAATTTATATCTTATTTCTATATATTTTTAATATATTTTTTTATTTAAATAATATTTTTGGTTAAAATCGTCTATGGTATTAATTTTACGTAATTAATTATTTGTACGTGTATTAATTCTTTATTACTATTTTACATTAAATTTTAAATTAAATTCTTTATTGCTATTTTATGAAAAATTAAAATTAACGATATTCTTCCTTTTTTAAAATCATTTAAAAAAATTATCAAATAAGATAAAAACGTTTTGTAAAATGGTGAAATAGAAAAGCTTTTCCAAAGCAATTGCAAAAGTGGAGATAATTTTTAATTATTTTATAAAAATTTAACATTTAATAAACATAAATTAAAAAATAATTATTCGTGTTGACATTACTAAAATGGCCGTAATAAATTGACGAGGGACTGTAGATAAATAAAATTGATCAGGAGTTTTTGAGAATTTAAAATTGGGAATAAAAAATTACTTTCGTGATATATAAACGTCTTTGTAATATATTGTGAACGATAGCCACAATAGTCAATCCTTTAATCGTAATCAATCAAAATTTCACGCGTAATTTTTTCCGCGATTAACGAGCGCTGAGTAAGACGAAATCAATCTTCATCACTCAGAAGGCATCTTGAAATGTTTGTGAAAAACAAAATTCGATATCTCAGGAATAAAATTAAAAACAAACACGGAAACACCGTTCATCCGACAAATCCTATGGTCTGTCAGGAACAACCGTCACAGCCGCCAAGCTCGCGTGCGCATTTCTCTCTCTATTATTTTTCTCTCACTCTCATCCATCTCGCTTCCCTCACGCTCTCACCGAATTGCACCTTCGTTTACTATTCCGGAAATATTTCTCTCGAGTTTCCCCCAAAAAGCCATCCTAGCGTGGCACCCTATTCGAAGTGGATTTTATGCGCCGCAGTGAGATCCGAAGGGCGCGAGTTATATCTCGCGGAGGGAAACACGACGCAGAGAACCGATTCGGAGTGTGCGACTTGAAAGTTACTACCGACTTCTCGTCTAAATCTCCTCTGGATGAGCGCTCGCGAACAAATTAGGGTCAAATCCACGATTAGAGATGGTAATTACGACGCGCTGCAAATTAAAGCTCTATCTAACATTTTTCAATTAATTTAAAAACGTTCATTTATTTCCTACTGTACTAAATTTATTTCAGATATTGTTTTTTGATATTTTTGTGCGCAAAAAGAATAATCTTGATAGTAATGTAAATGCTAGATTTAAATTTTATCCAAAATAATAAAAAAATATTTTTAAAAAATTAATTATTCTTTATTATATGTACGTAAAAAGAAATCTCAAAAATATTATTCATACACATTCATAATAGCTCATCATTTATGATTTAATTGTAAATACAAATATAAAAGAGCAAGTTCTCCTTTTTATTACATAAAATGTATTAAATTTAAAAACGCTGCTTTTTACATTTGAAAAAATATTTATTCCAAAGATTAATAGTTAAAGTATCGCAACTTGAAAAGAGCAAGACTATGGCGAGCGCGTACTTGCATTGAATAACTAATGAAATTCATGCGGAACACACACGTTTTAGATTTATGAATTTCGAGGCGAATTTCTGGTCGTACAACGCATCAAATAATACTCATGCTATAAAGAGTGTGGTGTCCAATTGATCCAGGCGGTACCTGAAACCTGGTACATAAATCCTACTCTCTCGACGTTATTCCTCCTTTATCTCTGGCATTCTGACTCCAATAAAAAAAAAAAAAAGAAAGAGTGGTTGTTACACATCCCTTTGCGAAAATGATTCGATCGATACAATTCCTATTAATTCAACGAAAGAGAATAGTTTGTAAAAAAGAAAAATGATAATTAATTACATACATTCTATGTAGTTATTTGAGATAACTATTTTCATAAAATAATAAAATATTCATATTATTTTCATAAAAAATATATATAACATATTACTAAAATAATAAAATATTACTAATAAAAATATTATATATAGAAGAAATATAATATATTATAGTATAAATGAATAATATTCTGAATATAAAAATATAAAAAATAATAATGTTAAAAGATGATTTTATATAATCTTAAAAACTGAAACAAAATGCGGAGGAATTTTGCACGAGAACTTCTTTGTTTTTCGGAGACTCGTTGAATCACAATTTAGCTCGTTCTGAATCGCGATTTCCCTTTGATTTACGACTTTCAAATATGAGTTTAGAATCCATAAATCGCAAATGCGATTGCGTTACATATTAAGTCGCGGCAAACTTCGCTATCACTTGACACCGTTCCGCGGTTCGCGCCCTTTTACAGCGCCCTTTTACAGCGACGCGTGTTCATCGGCTGTGAACTGTAAAAGATTCGTCATCCATCGTCCTTCTCGAGATCGTATCATTTCATCATCCCCGTTGCTATTCTTTTCTCACCCGCATTAGATTAGCGAACCGACGTCATTTTTTGTTTCCGCGACATAAATGTTTCTTGTTGCAGTTCACAAAAAATAAATATCACGTCAACATTTCTACCAAATTGTGTTAGAAATAGATGGTGGTATTTTAAAAATGTATGTTGTATGAATATAAATTCAAAAAATATTATGTAACAATAAAGATACAAATCAAGATAAAAATTGTGTGAGAAATTTTGCTCTCTTCGTTCACTATACCGTGTAATTCAATTTCACACAAATGCATTTTCTATTTATTAATCGATAAATTATTTTTTTCCTTCAAATCATCTTAAGTAAATTCCTCATATGCATACATGCACTCATATACACACATACATACATACATATATCTAGAGAATATGTCGATGCACCGGATCGAAATCTATTCGAGACTTTCATCCCATTCACCCCATTCATAAATTCAGTCCTAGTGACCCTTAATTTTGGTGACCCTTAACGTGTTTTCCTTTGTGACGTCAATGAATTATCGGGCAAAAAGGGAGAGAAAGGAGGAAGAGTTTTTAGAACAAGCGTTCTCTCGCTTACGGAAACCGTAATACAGCTGATCGCGTTTTGCGACGCCGATAAAACCGATGAATTAATTATGAGGTCGCGCATCGTCGACCTCGAGAGTGACTTCTCGATCCTGTGTAGTTTCCTTCGGCATTGTGTTGCGAAAGGCGTAGATTATACTTTCAGAAAAGACGCAGCGTACTTCGATTTTACTATAATTGCATGCTCCAGAACACAGATATTAATTATAAAAACAATACTTGAAATCTGGATCACATAATTTAAAAAAAAAGTCATTTATTTCCACCATTTTAATAATAAAAATTAAATATCTAAATAATAGAATTATAATATATATAATTAAAATACTGCAAAAGAATAAATTTATTGGAATTCATATAAAAATTTTATTATTTAGTTGATTACATATTGTAAAAATGTAGTTCATAGAAAAACTTTCATGTTTAATTACTTGCAACTCGACTATTGTCGATATTCAAATGGAACATGCATTGTTATTAAAAACTGAATATATACCTTTCATAACATATCGATGTATATTTATACGCTATGCGTTTTCGATATTGAATACTTTTAACACGGATATTTTACGTACGTAATATTGGCTAGATATCTGACAAAATATCATATCGATCCAAAAAGGTATAGCATTCGGAATGATCTCTTTGTTTTTCGTAATATACGCGTACATATACGTATATATCGCCGAGAGAGAGCCTGTTGGGAACGCACGCATTCATGAAAGAAAAAGGACGATTTATTTATGCGAATATTTCAAATTTCTAGAAATGTTATTCTTCAACTTTCTGCGCGGTCGATATTCGCTCGTAACAGAAAGTACCTTCTCTCGTTTCCGGTATTATTTGCCGGCACATATCTGCAGGGCATTTAAACTGTAACGCACATGATTCTCTTAACGTGCCGGCCTTCTACGACTGCAGCAGCAGCTCTCCACTCCGCTTGTGGCGCCAGGCATCATTCAGGTCGGCTTTGGCATATTCAATACCGGGTTTATTTGTGTGCAGAGCTGCGCGTTTGACGCGCACAAAAGGAGCCTTCAAAGGATTAACGATCATAACATGCTCTCGGTCCAGTTCATTTACATCGACGATAGCATTGGCAACCTATAAACGCGTTCCTTGCGTTTACACGACTCCGACTTGCATAATGCATAATGCACAATGCACAATAAGATCAAGTTTGCTTTTCCCTCTTTAATTTTTATTTATATAAAGGTTCTAGGAATTTACGGTATAATTGTTTTAACCAACAAAATGTAAGGCGATGAAAGAATTATCATCATAACTTTTTTGGATTTTATCACATGAGTTCGTGCATATATGTATGCATATATATTTTTTTTTCAATATTAAATTTTACAAGTCTTCTTAAAAATTAATGCCAATCACCCGGATAATAAACATGCATAATCAGCTCCATACGAATCTTTATTTGTTGTCATGTGACATAATAAAAATTAAAGCAGAAAGAACATAGAATCTAAATGACGAGACACGATTTGTATTCTTCGATAATCACTTCACGTTTCGCAATTATTTCCGCGAGAATCTGATTTCATGGAAAAAAGCTCTTTTCCATTTTCCGATTCGGAATCGGCTTACGTTATCGCGAAGTATTTTTGTAAAAAGAAATATTTACGAACGCGATTGTATAGGACACGAACTCTGTGTTGCACGTGAAATTTTCGAGCTTGACGCGATCTTTCTTTATCCGCTTATCTGTACATCCGAATAATTATTATGCCGGACGAACGTATATGAGCGAAATTTCTCGAGGAAGAAGTTAAGAGAAAAATGTTACAATTATTGAACCATGCATCTATATTTAATTTTGCGCGTGTATGTGATCTCATGCATATATTTCCCCCGTGCAGGAAGTATCTAAATATATGTACATACATACATATATGTACATGTACATCTCATACAATATTCCTTGAAAATGTTTGACCATATACCTCGATTTTACTGTTAAAATTTTTATGAAAAGAAAAATATATTCAATCTATTTTTTATCTTGTTTTTTTATTTTTTAAGTCAATCTATTTTTGATCTTTTTTTACTTAAAAAAAAAAAGTTTCAGGATATATTCTAAAATAAATATTGCATTATCGAGATTTTTATTCTTTGTAGACTTTATAATTTAAAAATTCTTGTATCTTGCTAAAAAAATCTAATAATTAGTTAAAAAATAACGTCAAATATATGGGAAAGTCGAGAACCCTTCTACTCAAACAATACATATACATGAATGTTCGTAGTGATATAAGAGCATCTAAGAAGGAACGTAATAAAACACGTAGCGTCCGCACGCAAATTGGCAATTTCATTCTCGACGCTGGCTGCAACGATGGGAAAAACAGCGAAATGACCGCGACGATGATTGCGCGAAACGGCAGAAATCAGAGCCGTGGAAATTGAAACTTTTATATCGCTCTTATCCGCGACCCTCCGATAACGCGAGGTGTCTCGCTCGTAATCCCGATGGATAGCGATGAAAGCTAACGGAAAGTAATCTCTCAAGCGAATATATATCCAGGCCGTGTAATAATGCGCCGCAGTTAAGGCGCGTAAATTGCGTCGAGCAGAAGCGGGTTATTACAGCGGCAAGTCGTTACAATTACGGGCGCGAACTTTCCGGGGCGCCGCGCTAGCATTCTGTATAACTTTAATAGGGAATAGTGTCTCCTATTATACTTTCCTTCTCCTCCTCTCTTCTCCATCCCCTTTCCTGTCCATCCCCCTTCGCCAATCCTAACAAGGAACCATTTGCGGAAGGATAACGCGTTTGCGAACTAAGCTTCCTCCATCGACTCTCCAACTCCTATAACGTTATCTTCCCCTGTACGGCAGGTAAGAAATCGCAAGTTTTTATCGCCATGGCGCTCGGGGTACTTATTGCAACTTCAAAGATAATCCCAGAAAAAGTTAGCCGCCTCTTCAGGCCGCGTAACTACATCGGACAAGTTCGAATGACACCGCGCCGTAAACGTCGAACGAGAATTTATAGTTACGTCCTGGAAACGTGTTAATGTCGAATCAATCGAGAAATCTTTTTTTTTTAAGGAACTTGAAAAAATAAAATCTATCAGACAAATCTATTAAAAGTTTACGCGAGTTATACGTGGTGCGTTGTATGTGATAAAAATCAATTGTTCGCGCTAATATATATTCATATATATAAATATATAAATGTATAAAATATATACGTATATAAAAATGTTAGAAAAATATATATCAGAAAATAATATATACATATATACCCATATATATGCAAATATAAATAAAAAAATATAATATAATTAACATTAATAATTATATTGAAAGATTATATGAGCGAAGAAATCTCTTTATGAAAGTCGAATACGTTCAATTGCTTTAATCTCTGCAAGAACGGTTAGTAACGAATTTTGGCTGACGTACAGCTAAACGTGCAAGCGCGAAACTATCGGTGAGGAGTTTCTCTTTCGCTGTCGCTGCTTGGATGCAGTCTGGATGCAGCTGGCCTAATGCGACGACTCACGTCAGACGTGCAATTTACTCCGCATCCCATTACTCTCGCCGAAACCTAACGAGGGCAGCGCTGAGTGGCAGCCTGCAAATTGAAATAGCAACGCGAATCCGAAATACGATGCCCGAAATAAAAATCGTCATCGTTGAGATGAATCGTCACGCGAAGGAAGCGAACGCTTGCGGTTATCATAGCATTTTTCCATAAAAATAAATTATTTTTCTCTTTATATATAATATCTATGCAGTATATGTATAGATATATGGTTATAAATATAGAATAGATAATTAATATGCGCATGTAATATTAAAAAAAAAAATTAAAAATCTTCTGTATAGTTTTTAAAAATATAGGACGTAAAATTTTTTAGTTGAAGAAATTTTTTCGTTCATGAATTTAAGGCACATCGCGTTTCGATAGAAACTTAAATTCTAAGCAATTGCCAAGAGATTTAAAACCGAGGATGTGTTGCAAATATTTTTCAGATTCTCCGTCAACATTTCGACGATTAATATCACGGTGAGACGGGATCGTTCGCGAACGAATAACGGATTCGACTAATCGATTATTTACACAAAATTTCACAGACGGAGCGCATAGCACACTCCACGTTCGCCTGTCAACCGATAATTTTTCGAAAATTGTCCGGCTCTCCGAAACTCTTCGATAGGCGTCATGCCGGGCTGTCACGTCGCAATTTCGACGCCGAGGTCCTTTTTGCGTCGCGTCGCGGCCCCGATGAGTACTCGGCATTGAGAGTTTGAGAGGCAAGCCGCAAATCGGAACGGCGATATGACGCTTCTCGACGTGGATTGATGAGAGCACGAACGCGCATTTTGCTTCTGCGTGGATAAAGGCGAATTTATACGTTCACTCGAGATGACCACCGTCATCCCGGATGAGTCATCCGGGGTAAATGCACTGGATAAACGCGTTTTCGTTCAGATGTATCATCAGAAGTCAAGATGATATATATGAGATAAATAACAAATGTAATGAAATATGTAAGAATGTATAAGAAAATGATCTCGTTTCAAAATTAAAATTTACGAAATTAATTGTAGGTAGAAATTATGTAAATTTAACACATAACAATTCATATACATATATCGTTTGCACATTTTAAATTGACTAATTTATTTCGAATAAGCATAAAATAATCGGAAGTGAAGAATGACTCTACCTTTTCAAACGTACAATTATTTCTGTAGAAACATATTGTTTACACTAGTATTTTATCTTTTAGACAATTTATCTGAGATGATCAGCAAAAGTGCACCGTGTAAGTTGGCTATAATCAGTCGCGACGTTTGATATATTGTGGAATGTCAAATATATATCTGCTCGCGTTACTATGACCGTCATTTTTCACGAACATCCGGTATCGATTGCTCACGAGGATACCTGACGCGAGGATGCTGTGCGACACGTGTGCGCTGAGTTGCTTTCAAGTGTCGAATGCACCGCGAAAGAGACATCCAACTGCATTATCGAGATGCGAGATGCGCGCAGTCTGGAGTTCTCGATTTATTTACGAGACACTCGCAGGATTGATTTATAGCAATATTTTATTGGCAGATTGATAGATGTATATATATATATATATATATATATATATATATATATATTTTGACAATCTTTCAACGACAAATACAGAATGAATAGCGCGGCTGATTCGATAAATATATATATATATATATATATATATATTTATCGAATCAGCCGCGCTATTCATTCTGTATTTGTCGTTGAAAGATTGTCAAAAGTGTACGAAATGTCACAATCATTCACTTCAAGAAATTTCTGTTCCGAGGAGTGTCTCACTCATCAAAAATTTGTATATATATTGCAAATTACCGAGAATTCTAAGTAATTCCATGTAATGTGTCGTATAATTCTAAATAATGCGACGGAATGTGTAATTATGTTAATTCTTTTTTTAAAATAAAATACAATATTTAAATATACTGTTTAATTTAGTAAGAAAAGTGTAATTAGAATAATTATAAAAAGAAATGTTAAGAAAAAAAAATTTGAGATATTATTGTAAATCATATAGTGCCAATGTATTATGCAAAACATTTAAAATTAATATTTTTTTAAAATTAATATTGCAAATATTTAGTTGGAACATCTAAATTAAAATATCATATATAATAAAGATATAAAAAGTTACGTGTTCCCAATTATAAGTTTAAAAAAATGTCTTGTTTTAAACTTGGTGATTTAAAAAATTCAGAAATTTTTAAAAATCAACTTAAACCATTTTTAATAAAAATTTCTTTTATATAAACTTGAACACACACAAAATACAAATAAAATTAGATTAGATCTGAATAAATTAAATATCAAATATTAATGATTTCATAAATTATAATATTTAGTAAAATATATATTAAAATCATTTTTACTTTTTAAGGCGATCTTGTCTGGGTTATTATTGTGTTATGCTTGTAAATCAATGCGAAGTAATGCATAATTCCAGAAAAAATGTACATGTATTGCGACAGTGAGACACTCCTCGCTCTATTCTTGCTATATACATATATATGTATATGTATACATATATTTGTTAGGAATCACAAAATATTACAGAATTATCGAACAGATATAAAACGGAAGATAATGAGATTCGAGTTTCAATTTTAATTCGCTCGTTGAATAACAATGGTAATTAATCTCATATATTAATTCACGAAAATTTCTCATTATGCTCGTCGAAGTTTAATTAAAGAGAAATTAAATCATATAATTAATGCTGAGTATTTCATTCAAGAACTTGATTTGCCCTATACAATTCTCAAATAAAAGAGGGACGAAAGTTTCCTGCGAAATTATGTCCTGTTATTCTCGTTGCGACAAGAAATTCAACGTTATCATAATAAATCATTGTAATTATATATATGTATAGACTCTCGTCGTTTCTCTCTCTCTCTCTCTCTCTCTCTCTCTCGAAAAGAATTAATTCCATCATTATCTATATAAATCTCTGAGAACAAAAGACAATGGAGCGGGTAACATTAATACTCGGTTGTTGTGCAAATTGCATATCTGAAATAAAATTTTTGAGGAATTATGCGACGATTGGTGGATAACTAGACAGGTTCGTCCACTAAAGATTGAGTCGATACATGACTTAGCTAAGCGAAACTATCGCCAACTCGTCCAAGATTTTGGGTATCCCAGCGGATTGAACACCGGCCACAGTATTGATTTCGGTTTCTCTACGAAGTAGACGGTCAATCCTTCCAAATAGCGCAATAGCGTAGCCATTTAAACGGCTTATACGGCGGAAAGTCCAATATTGTTGGGGGTTTGTCAATAGAAATTATTATCTATGTATCAAATCAATATTATCCTTATGCAAATAATTATTTTATTAACTAGCTATTATCACGAGTAAATTTACACACCAGAGAAATATTCCATTTCAAAATTATAAAATTTCTCTATATATATTATATTATATATTATATAATTCTCTCTCTATATATTATATATATATAGAATTTTTTTATATATTATATAATATAATTCAAAAGAATTTCTCTATATATAAATTTATCTTCTCCAAAGATTTTTGGCGAGTTAAAAAATCAATTAAAGGATCGAAAATATACGAAAGAATGATCTTTGACATAGCAATTTGACATTTGCACGATATTTGCGCGAAACTTTTGTCAGATTATTTGTTTCTGCAAAAATAACCGGAGTAAGCTATCGCTGCACAAACGCGTCTGCAGCCGGTTAAAAAGCAGTCGACCTTAGAATTACGAAAGATTTCGGATATCTCGCAGTCCCAGCTCCGGTTCTGGAGCATCCCCGCCAGTTTCGGTCGCAGCCCCTCGTGGCGAACGGGGGCATAATATGTTTCTGGGCGATGTGCCAGGACACTCCCGGGGAACAAGGTTCGATCCGGCTCCTATTGCTGCGAAACATCGACCCGCTTCACGAAAATTTCAACTAGAATGAGAGTGAAGTGAATCGGCTCGACGAAGAGAAGCGCGGTTCACCATTTTTTAGTAAAATTTATCGGAAGCAGATACCTCGTCGCCTCGTTCTTTAATACCATCTTCGCAATTCTAAGCTCTCGCTATTATGCTGTAGGTTGATGCCAAAATACGCTACGTATCCTATCTCTTGGATTTTTACGATTATTTTGATAAAAGAAAAAGATGTGCAAATTATCGCTTCTGATGTTCTCATAATATAGCACATCAATATACACACTTGTTATTTATATCAATATTAAATAAGTGCACGCGCGTAAAGCAATCTATTCCATTAAATAAATCTGCGAAATTTTTGCTCGATTGCGATTAAATGGTTAAATAAGCCAATCGATCAGAGAGAGCAATTATTATTATCGCGGAGTATTAATTACTCACGCGCGATACTTTTGTAATTGAATTATTGTTAAAAGCAATTTTAATTCGATATCCGGACATATTCCTATCTTTCAGAGAGAATCATTTGTCCTAAATTGCGGTAGACTGAGCTGAACGGTATTTCACACAAGTACTTGGGGAAACTACCTTAAGCACTTTGCGAGTGTTTGGTGTCTCATAAGTAGCAGAGTTGCTTGGAGAACTGTAATCTCGTAAACAATTGCTGCTCATTTAACGCAACAATATATGTATTTCAGATTCGTGTCATTTATGTTAATAAAACGAATAACAGAACGTTCGTATGATAGGAATAAAAATACTGGCATTATCAGAAAAAAGTTTAAACAAATTTTATGGTATATCATGTGAGATTTTGAAGAGACAAAATTTTTAAAAAATTAAAAAAAAAGACTATATACACTCGTCAAAAAAATTATCGCAACACGTAATTAATATCAAAATTTAGCATAAATTCAAATAAGCGTATCTCCGCGAAAAATTGTCGTATTTCAAAAATTTTTTTTTGTTTTAAAGGGTAAAGTCTCTACTTTAAGGAACTTTCGTTCGATTTTGATTTTATTCTCTCCCCTTTTCTCCATCCCTTTAAAAGGAGGGACGTGTTTTTTTTTCAAAAAATTGCATTGTTTGACGAACTCTACGGAGTGTACTAAATTTTTTTCGCAAATATCATCATAACTATCGTAAAATATGGACTTTTCTCTACAAATTTAAAAAAAAATTGAATACCGTACGATTTTTTTTCGCGAAGTTACAGCATATCAAAGTTACCTATGCATTTTTGCCTATATATTTAATTACCGCCAACATTAGCATTACCCGATGGGCACTACGGGGAGGTTGCTGGTCGGATTTTGCCCATCGTGTGTGTGTGTGTGTGTGTGTGTTGCAAAATCCGACCAGCAACTTCCCCGTAGTGCCCATCGGACAATGCTAATGTTGGCGGTAATTGAATATATAGGCAAAAATGCATAGGTAACTTTGATATGCTGTAACTTCGCGAAAAAAAATCGTACGGTATTCAATTTTTTTTTAAATTTGTAGAGAAAAGTCCATATTTTACGATAGTTATGATGATATTTGCGAAAAAAATTTAGTACACTCCGTAGAGTTCGTCAAACTATGCAATTTTTTGAAAAAAAAAAACACGTCCCTTCTTTTAAAGGGATGGATAAAGGGGGAGAGAATAAAATCAAAATCGAACGAAAGTTCCTTAAAGTAGAGACTTTACCCTTTAAAACAAAAAAAAAATTTTGAAATACGATAGTTTTTTGCGGAGATACGCTTATTTGAATTTATGCTAAATTTTGATATTAATTACGTGTTGCGATAATTTTTTTGACGAGTATATATGTATATGCTAAAAATGTAATAAAGGGATCCTCTCCGAGTTCTCTCCATTTCTGTCGAATATTATTAATCGATAAAAATTTTCAGTTAGTGCAACTAATAGAGCGATCACAAAGTCATTAAAATATCTACCAAAAAGCAATGACTGACAAAAAGAGAAAACACTGAAACACTCAATTGGTCGATATAATTGGTTTTGAGCAACTTTCACCGATCTGTTATCACGGACGTAATTTCACATCGACTATTAACGAGTAACTCGGGATAGACGACGTTTATTGCACGGAGGCGACGTAACAGGATATTGTCACGCCGTTGTGAAAATTACAAGATTGCCGGTCTGAGGGAAACGTTGTTTAGCTTACCCTGTAATTACGGCGATGGTGGCGAATACACGTGACGCCCGTGTATCATTGCGTTGCATTTAAATATCCGCTAGCGAACGACTCGTACACGAATTGCTAGGTCCCCGTCACGTATATGTGCAATAAAAAACGCGCCTCGTTATAGAGAATTGTTGCTACCAATTAAAGTGTTAACTCCACTTGCGCTCATGCGGATACACAAACTGGCACAATTTATATTTGATTTAAAATACTAATAAAATTCGCAATTGTTTAATGCAATGATCTATATAAAGTGACGTATAATACTGAATAAATCGTGAAGTTAATTCCTCTTTTGCGAATTGCATCGCATTAAACTAGATTTTATATTTAAACAATATTTATCTATTGTATCTTAAATCTTTATCGCATATGTAGATGAAAAATTGTCAGATAAGCTTTTAGATTTATTCTACTTCTTTCAAGAAAAAATTTATCGCTGTTGCAAAAGCTGTGTGTGTCTGTGTATCATGCCGTTCGAATATACAAGAAACTTCGTCAATTCGAAATCTATCACCAAGTACTTCAGCAACTGTAGGATCCATTAAGAACACAGTGTCACTTACAAATCACGGTAATTTGTCTCAACCGAAAGAAAAATGTTGCAAAGACATGAATAAATCGCGAATCCATTAGCAATTCTAGACAACACGTAATCATTGACGTATCTCGAACAACGAACCTCTATCAATCTACATCATGGTAAGGATAATGTATAAAGCAATACGTTGTTGTCCCGACACACCCCAAATAGGCGTCAATCTATGTTAAAGATATCTTACTTCGAACCACAAAAAGGGTTTGCCATTTTAAAGAATAATAAATTTGCGAATTTACTTGTCTGCGATAAAGTTCAACCGAAGAAATTGTACGTTAAACAGTTATAAATTAAGATTGAAAGATTCGTTCCAAAATAGTCTTGAAAATTCGTTAAAATAAAATAATAGAGAAAATAAAATAAAATAATAATTTAATCAGAGTGCGCAAATTAAAATATTAAAAATAAATATGCACACAAGATTCAATTATATGAGCAATTAAACGCAGGAATATAAAAAAGGTGCATAAAATTTCTCTCCCATTCGGATGCAATGCAACGGAATAAGTCGAAATTTTATTGAGAGAAATGAAAAGATTCAATAGAAAAGAAGATTTTTACGATAATGAGGTACGCGCGAACATGAACTTTATGTCCTCCGCAGTAATGCAGAGCGTTAGTGGGAGATATATGCTACATACATACAGTTACGTGCTTATCAATGCAATTAATTTACACGGTCGCTAAACGTCACGTGACGCTAGACGGAAGGTCTTTACGAGCAGCACCGCCCACTAATCAATCCGCATACATAGTGTGACATATAGAGAATACATTTTTATACGACGTGAGTCACTGTGATCTTCGTTGCTTTATTAAGGCACGAGACAGTCAAGTGTTTCAATGGGATTCAGAAAGATCTTCACGACAAAGTATCACCGCTCCTCTCTCTTTAATCAAGATTTATTAATCCCTCGGTGATCTCCGTGATTCCCAGTTATTTGTTTGCGCCGCAATTGTTTCTTTTCTCGTTAATATATGAAATATTTGATATATAAAATATATCAATATATTGATATATATAATTGATATATATAAGATTATCATCAAAAAATATCTAAACAAAGTTTATGAACGATACTGATAGAAATTAAATGCGAGAAGAGCAATGATACTAAAATACCAATAATAGGGCTGCAAATATAAAGAAGACAGGAGATTATATCTCACCTACTTTAAATTAGAGATATTGATTAATATTATACATATATCACGCACACTAGCGGATCCTGACGTCGATAATGGAGGGGGTTTTGCAAAATTATTTTATTTAAAATTTTTGGGGTCATGATTAGCTTCTATTCTAGGATCAACGACGTCGATAGCTCTTTAATGTTTGTTTTTCTTTATTTATATTTTTTAAACAAATTCAGCAAAACTGATTCTTTTAATTTGCAAGGGGGTTTTACCCCCCCCCCCCCCAGGATCCGCCAGTGTGTGTATATATATATATATATATATATATATATATATATAAAGTCAGACATAGGACGAAATAATGAAATAATTTCGTTGCATGAAAATAATTAGGCGAAATTCTTTATATCTATATAATATACACACACACACACATATATATATATATATATATATAAATATAAGATACACTGGAAATTATACTCATTACGCATTCAAGGAGTTAAGTATAGATTAAGTCAGACATAGGACGAAATGATGAGATAATTTCGTTACATGAAAATAATTAGGCGAGAAATTCTTTATATCTATATATTATATATATATCTATATATATTTATTATATATTATATATATATATATATATATATATATTATATATAATTATCTCATCATTTCGTCCTATATCTGACTTAATTTATACTTAACTCCTTGAATGCGTAATGAGCATAATTTACAGTGTATCTTATACTTATATATATATATATATAATATATAAAAAATATATATATATAAAAGTATAAGATACACTGTAACTTATACTCATTACGCATTCAAGAAATTAAGTATAGATTAAGTCAGACATAGGACGAAATGATGAGATAATTTTGTTGTACGAAAATAATTAGGCGAAATTCTTTGTATCTATATAATATATATTATATAGACATAATATATATTATATAGATATAATATGTATATATTATATAGATATAAAGAATTTCACCTAATTATTTTCGTGCAACGAAATTATCTCATCATTTCGTCCTATGTCTGACTTAATCTTTACTTAACTCCTTGAATGCGTAATGAGTATAATTTACAGTGTGTATCTTATACTTATATATATACACTAGCGGATCCTGACGTCGATAGCTCTTTAATGTTTGTTTTTCTTTATTTATATTTTTTAAACAAATTCAGCAAAACTGTTTCTTTTAATTTGCAAGGGGGGGGTTTTAACCCCCCCCCCCCCAAGGATCCGCCAGTGATCACATAAAACGCGCAAAAAAAATATCAGAGCACAAATTTATTTTATGCATGTGCGGCATTCTCTCTCTCTTAGCAGTCGGTATAATGTACGGATTAGGATTGTTTTATGCATCGCATTCGTTCAATTTTCATTCACCATAGAAAGCACGGTAAAGTATTCACGTCACGCCGCGTTATCAAACATTGAACGGCGCAGGGCTCGCAATTTTATTGTTTCCGACGTACGATACCGTCGACGGAACAGAAGTAAACATGAAAGCGTAAACCGGAAAAAAAACGCGGAGAAAAGGGGGGTAAAGGAGCAAGCACGAGAAAGCGTCGTACATTGTGCAAGAAAGCTACGGTAAGCTCAGTAAGCTCGCAAGCTCGCGATAGGACGCGAAACTCGTTACACTCGGCATACAAGATTAGTGAGACGAAAGCGAGACGAGTGTCTGTGTGGAGGACAACTTCCTGAAACTCAACCACATTTAGGTCAGTTTTATCGCGATTTCGTGCACCAAAGGTACAGCGAAATTTCGGAGCCCGGTTTGTGCACCCAATTTGTGATACTTTTGCGTTTCAAACATTTATGCTTACGAGGAAAAATTGATATCCCGGGTTATAAAGCTTCTCAGAATTCTATAAAGCGTAATCATGATTCCGTGTAGTATAAAAGTTTAATATTGACAATGAAGACAGCTGATTTCTTGGAAATAAAACTTTTAAAAGTTTCGTAAATAATTCTCTTTGCTTGTAAAACAAAATAATTTAAAAAAAAAAACGCGAACATATAAAATCACGCGCATAAAATGAAGATCTAAAAAAGATATGATAAGCATCGTAACATAGACATCTTTGAGACCGTTTCATCGTCTTCGATAACACGAAGGAACGCGAAAGGCAATCATTCGTATCGAGAAGCAATTCCACGTGTATCGTTTCTCCCAAACGGTTTATCGTATTTTCGTGCTGTAAACGGCCATCGAATTTTCGAGTGTTTTTCTGCCCTCTCTGCGCTATTTTTGGCTCTCCTCTACTAACTTTGATACTTGAGATACGAAAAAATATCATTTTTTTCTTTCAACAAAAGTTTCTGTTTCGTTTGAAATAAAACGCGTCCAAGAAAGAATAGACATTCAAATTATTTATCATTTATCGCTTGTTAATTATTTGCAATAGAATTCGCGTTGAACGATAAATTTGTAAATATGAAGCGCGCAACACAATCGTCCGTCATCGATGCATTTCTCAATGCATTGAACAATAGGCGAATGCTGGACATTGCAAGAGTACTATATATATCGGGCTTTCAAAGTTTCCGATCCTATTAAAGATTCAATAACCCGTCGTAGTTTGTGAAGTGGGTCGAAATTCTCATGTGAATTGCTGCGAGCACGCGACTAATATAATCATAAAGATAACAACGTAAGCGCTACACAATCTCTGATTAATAATTACTTTATCAATAATCAGGCGTCGCTCTAATACTGTTACGCGAAGATTGCGAACGCACGAAAATAGCAAAGATGGCAAGATAATAAATGCAGTGAGGTTTAAGATTGCAATTATCTTTATATATCGTCATCCTTTACGTAATACTAACTATATTACGCGAGTAATATATGTTTAGCTCCAATTTCGATCAAGTTCCACGCATCATAAAGTTTGCATTCATAAATTTATTTAATATCACAATAAATTTTGAAATATAGTTTTACTAACTTTGGTACTATAATATATAACTGTTGAGAAAATTGAAGTTGATATTAAAGCAAGTGCATAGTGGCATTATTTTTCTTCTTTGTGATCATAATTTGAAAGGATTAAAAAAAAAATGAAAACTAAAGCATAAGTAGGCCATGTCTCGCGTGCAAATTTTTCTTCTTCAAGCGGCTCCTGTAATATTAAACTAGTGAATAGCCATCGTCGAATTTTGCATTCCTTTGTGCCATGAGAAGGATCAATTTCGTAGCTCCCTTGCATCACTCGAGTATATATAAATCCTCTTTTTATCTGAATTTTAATGTCGTCCCTAAACTTGTCAACTCCTATATATTTTTTGCAACGACCAATCTTTTACGATATTTAATTATCCGAAATTACAAGTGCCAAATAATCTGTTTTCTCCAATCGAGAACGCTATTATATCACTTTGTCGTACTGTTATTTAATACAATTTTATGTTTATCTTCATTTCTCGTGGAGCAAAGAGTAAATTCTTAATGTTCAAAGTTAATTAATCTGAGAAACGAAAGAGCTTGCTACGAGAAAATATTTTGTGACGCTCTATGATTTATTCTCCGCTATAAATAAGATTTAAAAAAAACTCAACAGACAATGTTCGCGTAGCTGGAATAAATACGCAAGGGCATATAAATTATTCTCCAAGATTTTATTACGCGACCGCCGGACAACGAAAATATGTCGGGGGATATAATAAATTCGTGTTACAGTATAACAGATGATAGATGTAAAATGTAAGCTGTAGTTCCCATTCAGAAGAAATGTAAAAATGTATTTCGGAACGTTCAACGACGCGAGATATAGAGACGACAGTGACGACGGAATAATAAACGTGGATACTTTTGCATTCTTTTGTGCGCGAAAAACCGGCCGTTTCCTTTGCCACGCATAGCAGTTTTCCATGATTCACCAGGACGCGGCTGCATGAATTTAAATATCGCATCCGGGGCGCCAACGTCACGAATGCGGGCGAAAAGTCCCGGCTAGGTCAGGAAGCCTCTAGCTATTTGATTCCGGTTAGACGCTTGGGTTTGCACACAAAGATATAGGTGTTCATATTGGCGTATATAATGACCATGCCGCGAGGCTCAAGCAAGATACTTGCTAAGTACTCAATAGATTAGGTCAATGACAGCGAAAATTGCAATATACGCACAGAGCAGAATAGAGATTCAGCGTCGTACGATTAAAAAAAAATATATATATATTTCGCTCTAATATTCATTATATTCATAATATTCATTTCATCATTCAAAAAATTAATTATCTATTTCTTCAATCATACAGATGTTATTAATTTTCTTCATATGTGTATGTATATAAATGCAGAATATTTTTCTACTGAACTTTTTGCCTTAAAACTTATCTACTATCGTTTCGCAATTTGTAGTCTACAATTCTTGTGATGGAATAAATGCATTCGCCCTTTTAAAGGGCTCCTATATGTACGAACGTCGCAAAGTTGTGTGAATTTGAAGAAAGAACGCAAAAGGAAGAGCGGTCGCGGTGCAGCAGCCTACATATCGCGGGAGAGCGAGTATATCGATTCCCTCGACATTCCTATTTCGGGTCGAGATATGTCGACAGCGTCGGGTTGCTGTTGACCGACATCGCGATGTCCAGGAATTCGTGACACGACGTTCGTCGATCAGGCCGCGCGAATTGCCGGAGATGGTCGACTCTCTCGCGGGAATGCATAAATAACGACGGCGGTGCAGGGAAACGCGAAATAAGAGAGAGAGAGAGAGGAAGGGGGAGAACGAATGCGATGTACCAGCATTGATTTCGCAATGTAATGCATTTCGGGAAATTGAGACATTTTATTAGAACATGATGAAACGATTGCGACTGTTCAAATATCGAGAACTTTAAATTTATAAATAAAAAAAAATCGAGAAAATATCCACGAGATACGTTGCAAAATTACATACAATTATATGCAATGTATTCGAAAATCACCTATCTTCTCGTATTTAACATTAACATTAGATATTTTATTTAATTGTTAAATCGAACAAAAATAAAGGAAAAGGGAAAAAGTTAAATTCATATATATAAATCCCGATATATAATACATTTTAACATCACGAGTTATGAACATGATGTGTAATCTTGCTTACGATCATCTCACATCAATTTCAAATAAATATGAAAATTCTTTTTAGGATTCTACATTAATTATAAACACAAAAAATATTGATTATATGTTAAAAATTAGTAAAATCATATTTATAAAAGAAAGAATTAAAGAATATTGACTTGTAAGCTTGTCCTTCTTTGTTTGAAATTCTCGTTGTGAGAGTGATGTCGAGTGACTTCAAATCCTTGTCTAATAGTGCATAGGACAATTAACCGGGGCAATCAAAAGTACTTCCTAGCATTGTAATGCACGTAATTTAATTCGATTTAATCATCTGCGACCGGAAGTAAAACGCAAATCGCTGGATTGTTCGACGTACGTCTCTCTTCCTAGAGAGATATATAAGAGATGTAAAACCATCGGGGAAAATATATGCGTCAGAAAAATACTCAGACAGCGACGCGGCTTTTGGGATGCGACTAACACAATCGCTTTATTCAATTAAGTCGGATACGAAAGAATGGAGATAGAGGCGAGACGTTTCATTAATGCAAATTACTTGAACTCGGTTCTTTTATCAAATTAAACGGATTAATTGTGATTTGGCGAAAGCGAATTGACAGCACCAAATCTTGTACGTACTGTGTAATTTAATATCTTTCTTTGTCCGTAAATTAAATCTGCATTATATTATCAATTTAATATAAAATTTTTTCTTACAACTTTTCTTATAAAAAATTGCATAAAAATTATAAAAAAATAAATATCAATGCACATGAATATAATTCATGAATATGATATTTTTTAAAAGTATGTTTTTATATTACACTATATATATAGTATGAAATCACTGAAATGCTATTATGTTACGTATGCTGTATTTAGCTATTTAAAAAAAAAACAACATACGTACACTGTAAAAAAAATGTGTTAACTTGACTAAACCGTTCAACTAAATAATATTTTGTTAACTGAACATATAAAAATATTTAAATTAAATATAACATATTAAATCTAACAAAACTTTTGACAAAACGTATTTGACTTAAATATATGTTCAATTAACAAAACAGTAATTTAGTTGAACGGTTTAGTCAAGTTAACAAATTTTTTTTTACAGTGTAGTATGTATAATTACTTAATACCTCATACGAACGTGTTCTATATTTTTGTTAGTTTCACGCATAATTTGTGTAAAGCACGAGTATTATATCATATCGCGATATAATCACCCATTGCACACAGTAAATTAAACGAGCAATTAAAGTCCTGGTTGCAAATGTAATTTTATTAGACGCGGTAAATTTTGCACCGTCAGAAAAGTACATTAATACTGTATGATTATATGATGACCGTTTTCGATCCGCAAATTCCCCGAATATACTTAAACTTTTCGTCGCATTCGCGCGATAGTCGTTACGAAATGTAACACGCGTCAGTGTTTAATGAGCGAACTCGCGGTGAAACGCGAAGGAGTCATTAATTATCCCCATTTCGCGGCATTAACAATCACCGCGAACCCAGCTTCTGGTGGTATGTCAGGTTCTGATAAAAAGTAATCCTCCTAATAACGACTCTCCTTGTTACTTCGTCCTGGGAAACATCGCAAAACTTTAGAGATCTTTTAGATTCTTTGCCATTATGCTGAAATCGGTTATTTTATTGCACATTCGTATTTCATCTCGTTTCGTTGATGTGCGTTCTTGGCAAAGAAGACGATATAAATTAGCTCTTACGCAAAATGATATTTCACACAACCGAAATGTGTAAAATTCCGTAAAGTCGCTGCCGAAATTAGCGGTTTCACAAGACTTGCAAGACTATTTCGTACAGTTTTTGGTCTATTCATTACTGTCACGATAAATATACTTGATATTTAAAGTTCTCGAATAATAATTAATGAGTCAGATAATTTACGAGAGGATAATTTTTGCTTTATAAATTTTCCTTTTATAAATTCTTTGTATCATTTATTTTTAATTTTGCAGAAAGCTTTGCGTTTTTTTAGCGGTTTTCAATTTATTAAATACAGAATCTGTGTTTTTAGAACTCTCTGTTTTAAATCTAAAAAATAAATTTCCATCTCGCAAATTCTGTAACGATTTTGTAACGAAATAGAATCGTAATTGTGTATCTACAGCTGTGTTTGATCAAACATAGATTAAACTTCTATAGATGTATACAGATTTATTCTCAAAATAAAATCCGCCAAAGACGCTTAGTGCAATAAATAAATAAAAAAAGCTATATGTAAAGTGTATTGCATGAAAAAAAATGTCCTATTCGTTTAAATGAAAGAAGATTTTTTTAGATGAACTTGAAAACCATCGTATGTAACACTCTATTAAAACTACCCGGAGCTTCGCGTGTGCACGAGCTTTCGAATAACAGTAAAAGGGAAGTTTGTACCGAGAAAATTGTCGAACTGTGTCGGACTTTATCCTGTTACAAATTACTCCATCAACCTACAAAACAACAATAAATATGCAGATTGACATAATGATCTTAACATGACAACACTTTATATGTATAGAAGTACATAAAACTGATCAAATTCTACAAAAGCATCGATAAAAAATAATATTTGCGGTATCAAATGCGAAGTAAAACATGATATGAAAGGAATCTTCAAAATCAAGAATCTGTAATCCCATCTGTGCGCGATCAACTAAATCTGAAATCTAAGATCTTCGGCATAAAGTATCTGTGAAACGCTAAGATATGTGATAGCGAATAACATGGAGAACAAAAGATCTATCGAACAGTATGACTTATGGAGCCAAGATTCCACGGATTCGGCGATTCTTGCGGAATCGAGAATCCATGAAGATGTCTGCGGAATTTTCGATCTGAAAGACGGCGATCTTAGACAATCAGAGTGTGTTGGAGCAAATCAAAAATTTATTACTCTTGTCTGTTTGAAAAAGAGAAATTTTGATCGCGATCGGAATCGGTTACACATAGCGCGAATAACGCGAATGAAATATTTTCAACACGAATACTCCATATTGTTCGCCGGATCGTGCAGCCCGGTCGTGCCCGTATCCAATAAATGTTAACGTAAGTGCGCGGCGGGAAAATTGGGTCTGCCTCTTGCAACGCGTTGAAATATTTATTCTTGCATCCGGGCGACAAAGCGGCCGCCTGTCGCGCGGACGTTTATCGATTCCCTGGGATTCCTTCGTGCCTCGATATCGCGGGCTGATCTGCTTTCGAGTTGATCGACGGGGATCGAGGACACCGAGGCACGCGACGAATTTCGGATATCGAATCGGCGATCTTCCTGAGCGAATTCTTCCGTACCACTCTAGGAATTCGACCGGAATCGCGAAGAATCGCGATCATTTTGAGGAAAGAGACGGACGAACTGTGATTGATGGTTTCCCGAATCTTTCTCCTCCTCTCCTCCGTGATTTTCGAATTTATCCGCTGCATTAAACGCCATTTGTTACCTATAACTATAACGCGCGTGGATGGATCTTTTATCGGAAATCAATTATAATTAACGCGACACAGCGCATCAACGCTGTCGATGTCGTCGAGAAAGATGACAATTAATTTCAGCTTAATGATTTAAATATGAAAATGTATATCTTGTAAGAAAAATTATATATTGTTAATTGAGAAATTGCGTTTATAATCATATCATGTGCATTTATTAATAAAATATAATTGTATAAATTATATTTGTCAAATAAATATCCTCGAAAACGTTGTAGGACTACAATTCACAATAATTGCAAATTGTTTCCACGGCAATCACATTAGCATGAACGAAAAACCAGTTTGCGAAACTTCGTTTTGTCACATTATTTGACCGGCGATCGATTATATTGGTTGTCGAGTCAGCTGTCTCAAATTTTCAATCGCCGTAATGATCGATAATCAGACATAACGATGGGAACACGACGAGTTGAAAGCTACATTGTGTAATATTAAAGAGTCACAATCTAGTTCGCCGAAGTGAAAGAAGTCGAGCAATTCTATAGTTGCTATTAAAGTCATGTATTTCCTCGATTCGTTGCCTACATCTAAAGAGAACGCAACTAATGGATCAGTGACGACTAATTTATCAAAGAATAATAAGCTAGAAAATCACCGATTTATTTCAGGTACTAATTTCAGACATATTCTTATTACCATATTTATTGTGACAATTAACGTCGATTATCTGACATTTCAAATAACCGTAAACATGTAAAAAAATTTACTACTTTCTTTGGTATTTAGTTGCACAAACAATTCCAAAATCGTGATTCTCGACGATGTACTCGCAATTTGAGTCATCCAAGTGCTCCGTCCTTCTGATTGCCTTTATCGATCGAGGTGTTATATATCGCGATTGTGAAAGGAGACGAGCCCGACACGTGGGACGGAGCCTGATCTCGTGGGACAAAGCCATTCGTAAACGTGAGATAGCTTGTAAGCGTGATAGACAATCGTTAACTGCGACCGATTTTGCGTTCCGAGATTGAGCAATCTAGCAAGAGATGCAGCGGCAGAGCCGTGCGGAACGATTTGCATAATTCTTAGTTAGCGTTGTGACGAACTCCCGAGTGGTATGGACGACGGCACGATCATTACAGTATCAAGCACAAAGGATCTGCATTTCGCGTATAATTAAGTTGAGAAGACAGCTTGAGCTTGTCGGAAAGAAAAAAGTGTCGCGACGTAAAAATATCTACCGACTACTACTATGTGTATAAGAAGTTATACACAGGGAGATTCCTGTTTGTCTTTTTAGTTACACTTTGCGTGTATAATAAGAGCCAGTCTCTCGCGTTGAGCAAACGTGAAGGCAGCAAGGAATACGTGCCGTAATAGCGTACATCGTCATGGTACGTATCATTTATTTTTCAAAACATCCCTTTAAAGCCCTCCGATTTACGCGTGCTATAAAAATGCTATTTTGCTTCCAACCTTTATCGAGCTCACGAATATATATATATATATATATATTTTTTTTCCCGGTTGTTGTGAATGTTCCCTGTAATTTGTCGCATTTCAACACTTTTTAGGTCACCGGACTGTGCGTATAATATTCTCACCCACGACATTTTAATTATATTACTTATTTTAAAATAAATTTTTATACACGTCTAAAAGGAGAGTTCTTAAAATTTGTGTATGCGAATAATGTCAACATTTGCATTCGTTGAATAAATATCTCGCGATAAAAAGAAATGTAAAAATTACTTTTCTTGTATTTACTAAATATATAATATATATATGTACAAATATATAGCTTTAAAATGTGCAATAAAAATTTCTTTTTTATATATATAAATACAAAAATCTGCTAACAAAAAGAAATAGCAATTTTTACACATTTATAATAATTGCTACATGATAAAAATAAAAATTTTTAATATAAGTAAGAATCGCACATTCTCGTATCGCAAAACATTCATGAATTAAACAAAGTATTCATCTATTCCGTAGTAATTTGCGAAGATTGAAATCTCGTTTAAACATGGTCAACCTGGTCAATAGATGGATTTATCGGGAATTAAAATCAGCGTATATTCCTTCACACAGATCTGTAGATCCGTAGCAAGCACGATCCATCAGTGCGATCGCAATTAGTGCTTGGACGCGACGTCCTGACGACCCGAATAAACATTGCGACGTCAGGAGGAAACGTGTTTGCAGTCATAGACAAGTGTGCCAGAATGCAAAGCAAATAGCATACGTTTGAACACCGACGTAGTTATGGTCGTAGAAGATATTAAATGAGGGAAAGATGTTTTCGAGGAATTTTGCGGTCTTTTCTCGGTGGAAAAAAAAAAGATGCAACCAGAACTTTTATCCGCATATCAATGTTTTTTTTAGCGCGTTATATAGAGTATATTATGTAAATTCCGCTGTATAAAAAACAAGTGCAGAGAAGCAAAAAGAGAGACAAATATATTTATTCTACAAATAAATTATCCATCGTATCTTTTGACGAAATCAGACATCAGAGAGTGAGGTGTAATTAGAGAGAAACTCAATTTCATTGAATTTACTTTGCGCTGTTTGATGGATGCGTTATGGAAACGTGCTGGACAAAACGACAGCATCATTGGAGTCGTAATTGGGAGAGTCTGGGGGAGATATGTTCCAACTGGTTGAATAAATACAACAACGCCAAATACGTTCGTTGCTTGCGAATATGGTCGATGGCAAATTTGAAGATCATTGAAATTATTCGCTGCAATAATTTTGTATAAGCAAACTCCGGAGAGAAATTTATTTCGCGCAAATATTCTTTGACTAATTCAGCAATTTTATGCGACAGAAAAATCTTGTAGAAAACCAGTAAGCTCGTTCTAGCTATTTTTCTACGAAGCGTTTTCTTTACAATGCTTTACGTTATAAAATTTGATCGGTAAAAATATTCGTCGCAGAAAGTTATTTTAAAATAATCCGTTCGTCTTAAAGCAATGTGAAAGAATTAATGTACAAAAATAGCGCAAGTTTATTGTACAATTATATGCAATTTATAATTGTATAATTATACAAGTTTATTGTATAATTATATATATATATATATATATATATATATATATATATATATATAAATTGTATAAAATGCATTATAAACTTGTATTCAAAATAAACATTAGTTTTAAATTTACTTTATTTTTGCAATACTGATACGCAAATAAAAAATTGCATCCTTCATAAAGAGAAACGACCAAAACATTTAAAAAAAATAATACTGCATATTGCAATTGTTAGTAGATTCTAGTTAAAATAAAGAGATAGAAAAAACCCGAATCAGATAGATCAAATAATCAAATAAAAAGTTAAAATAAAAGAATTAAAGCAATTTTTTACAATACTAAAATTATAATAGAAAACATTATAAATTCATAGATTCAAGTATAGAGAATAAATAAAGATCATTCGCAATCTTTTTGTATGAATAACAGTTAATCCGTTTGTATTATTTATCGTGTAAATATGCGATTTAACGTCTGGCGATCCATCACTGTGTTCAATGAACGTCCAAATGATGTATCGCCCAAACACGATAAGTTAATGAACTGTTCATCATTTCATCTCCAAGAATTTCATCCTTTTATATTAGCCTCATATTACTAAAATACACTTTCTTATATGTACATTCATATTAATCTCTTTTTCATTTAACTAAATTATTGAACTAACAAAGATTAAGATTGAAGATTAAAGAATACTCTCATATGTATTAAAATAAAACATTCTCCCACTGAAATATAAAAACTAAAGATATTTAAATTATTGATATTTCGAAAACACACTTCGAGACAATTAAACGAGAATCGATTTATAAAATGTGTATCATTTTGATTAGAGAAAGTTGACTCGATATGATGCCATAAATATCGATATAATGTCATAAATAATGATGATTATAAATTGTTGACAATATCATAATTATTTATGATATCAACAATAAATTCGCAATGCAATTTACGCCAAAATCGAGTCCGCTTTCTCTAATCAAAGATGTACGTTCTATAAACATTCCTCGTTTAATTATCTCTAATAAATATTTTCGAAATATCGTGAACTTTTGCAATAATTTAAATATTTTTAATTTTGTTAGGTTTTTACGTTAGAAACAGATTCGCGGGCTATATGCACGCAATAAAATCGTCGCAATTTTCAACTGCAAATTTTCGCGAAAAACAAAGAACCGAATATTAGTACGTAATAAACCGCGACTGTTTGTCGTTACGTTTAAATACACGCGAGGGAATCTGAAATTTTAATGAAGGCTTCAAAATTTGCCGCGGCGCTTTGCCGAGAGCGAAGGTATAAGATTTAATATTCATGAAATGTATGCCACTTCCTGCCCGCCGCTTGCGAGGAAATAAATCTGCCTCTGTAAGAGCGAATATCTCTCTCGCCTACGTCTCTCTTCTCCCTCTCGACGCGTTGTCGATAATTTAACGCTGGTCTACAAGTGACGACAATCTTGTTTATCTATTTATGCCATATCTCTTTGATCCATATAAACCGATATAAACATTATTATATCCGCTGCGTTTCCGCATTGAACTTTCTCGCACAGACGTCCAATACATGTCGTATATACACGCCATATCCAATATTAACTTGTTTGCTGGGCGATTTTAAACGATATTATTAATTTCGTTCATTTTCTCATTACGACATATATTTTCACTTAAGAAAAAAAATTTTATATATTTTATATTTAATATATTTTCACTGTCGTACAAATAAGTTCCGAGACATTAAGAATATAATTGATTACGAAGAATATGATTGATACTGTTTAGCATTCTCATTAAATATGTCAATATTTTATTACCTCTCGTTTTGTTATTTTAATGCTATTTTTGAAAATTTACGCATTTCTGCCAGTAAACGGCAATTTTATGTGCAAATAACGTATTAAATAAAATTTTCAAAAATTGCGATACGATATATGCGGCGGGCAGATAAAATGCGGGACAAACACATGCAATTACAATACACATGCTTGTATACACATCATTGTGAACGTATAAACAGCCATTAACACGGAAAAATCGAACGTTCACCACAGCTTCATACACACATACACACAAACACACGCACATGTATCCGCGTGAACGATCTCGTGTATACAGAAACCTCATTTTTCAATCATGAAACAAAAATGACGTTATTCTGATGTAATTTTGTAAAACAAATTATCTTTAAAATACAATATATGCCACCACTATCAGGTGTATCATATGCTCTTAATATGATAAAAACGTCTTTCGCGCGTTGTAATATTTTACGTTACTACATTGTGATTAATTTTATATGTCTTCTCACAAGATATGAACCGTTGATCGTGCAATTCTTTAGATAGTTTCCGCTTAGTTTTTTTTTCGTATTTTCGTACATGTAATCACACTGACCATGATTAATTATTGTTCCCGCATTCCTCTCTCTCTCTCTCTCTCTCTCTCTCTCTTACACTTACATATCTTTTAGAAAGTTCCTTTCACTATGTTTTCTTTGACGCTTTTTCTTTATTCTCTTGTACTTGTTGTAATAAAAGTTTTCGCTTTAATCTCGACACGACACGACAAGACAAATTAACATTTAGTATTATATATAATTCGTCTCTTTTTCTTACAAATAAAGATAAAAAAGAATAAATTATCGATAATAATAATTATTATTTTGCACGAATTTTATACGATATAATTAATCACTTCCGATAGATAAAACCGCCAAGTCTTGTATTGATCGGCGTGACAGCCGCAAGTGACAGACTAAATTGAGATTGTTGATGGAATTAATTATGACAGGATATATCTCGTCACGGTTAGCGTATCAAGAATATATATCTGACTGAGCACATGTGCAACAAGACGCGCGTCAGCGTTTCCGCACCTCCTCGCCATCGATCCCGAGTCTCTTACGTCAATCGCTTCGAGGAAATTTTTTTTCCCAATAATATTTCCACGCCTGCCAATTAATCGTGTTTACAAATTAAGATATTTGCGTAACAAGGAAGGCGCGTCAATTTACATTTTAAGCTGTTTGAAAAAAATATTGCATAATTTATATACGCGACGCAAATATCTGAGTTTTATGTTAGTTTCATAATCACTTTAAAATTGTTGTACGTGTTAAAAATAGATTAACAGGTTGGCTGCCACCAGATAAGTGTCACATCGGATACATGCATCGCAATAAACCATTCAAAAACTTAAGTTACGATATTGTTTTTAGAAGTCACGACAATCAGAATCTCGTATAAAATACATTATCTGTATATCACCCGAAATATACAGCCAGTATAAATTCATAACAATTTGTATATCATCAGTGATATACGAAAACCGTATATTGGCTATGCGTATACATATGATACTTATTGATTTCAAAGCTTTAAAAAGGATTAAAAATGCGGCAGTCTAATAACAATAATTATTCGCGCTGCGTTTACGTTAAAATTAATCAGATATATATAATTTTATTATCATTTATATTTAAATAAGATTATTTAAAAATTTTGGAAAACGATGTTTTTTCGAATCACTTTGTATACGAGCATCTACGCGAAACACGTGTTTATTTCTATACAAAATGGTTAAGCGAATCTCACAGGTGAGAAGCTACCCTCATTGGGGGAGTGATTAAACGGCTGAATAACCATCATGTTTGCGTTTGGCGCAATCCGTGTGGGATAATGATTTTCGCTAATTAGCCTTGAATTCCCCGGTATACCGGCGCCCTCAATATTTTCTGTTACGCGTTTGTCGTACTTAAGCTTTTATCTCTGGATTACGATTATCCGTGATAATTATGCAATGTTCTGATAAGCATGCGAATCCGCTCTCGTCTAAAGCTCAGAGGATTTGCTACGCGATCGATACGCGACTTTATTCATATCGTTCATTGAATTAATGGTGCTTCAATTTGTAGTCGTGATTTTTATTCATGAATCTTAGTCCAATGAATAATATCCGATATGTCTGTAGTAAATTTTAAGAAATTTATTAACGTTGCAAAAAAATATGCAAAATAAAAAGAAAATAAATATATGTGAGTATATTTTTATAATATATTATATTTTATTTTAATTACAATATTATCAAAAATATAGAAAAAGAGATCTTAAATAATAAAATCTTAAAAATCAGTTTTCCACAGGCTTAGGTAGCCGGGAAGTAGTTAAAGACTTTTGCAATTCTCTGAACTCTCCTCAACGAGAGGCGCGAAATACCGGAAAAGTTCTTATCCCGATTGGCGATAAAGTTTGAGAGACACGATTGAGGGTCGTGCACCGAAATGACTCTTGAAGAGCACAGGCGAAAATGGCCTGACATTGTTCGTCTCGACGAACTCTCGCGCATGTATGACTTATTCGCAATACAATTGCGTACGCACGGTTCGTAAATCCGGAGAACATGGAATGAATAGCATTCGAAATCGGAAATGCATTTGATTGGCTAGTCATGCGATCGGGTTATCGCCGGACAAACGTCGAGAAAATGCATTTTCCGATAAAAACGACGAATAAATATATATATATATATATATATATTTTGTGGCAGATAAAGATATACAAAGGGTTATTTAAAAATGGACACTTAAAAAATTAAAAATAAAAGATAATGTCATTCTAAGATACTAATCAAAGATATTTTCATCATGAACTATTTTATCAGTTGTTTTATGTAAAAGAAATAAATATAAATCGGAAAAAACTGTAACATATTATAACAACGAGAGAATGGTGTAATATTATTCAATCTTGCTGCTAACTGACGGGAATAAATTTATAGTAGAGTCCATTTTCATATCACGACGAAGATATGAAAGGTGCAAAAGTACGAGAGCGTGAAGGATCATTCACGGTACTTCTCTATATAATTACGCAGCAGTTAACGCTATGTATATACTTTTATGTGGTTAGCAATTAATTTTCTTCACACTGCGAGCGTGATACCGATTTCCCTGATATGTCGCGTGAGCAAACAACTGCGGTACGTCGAATCGAGAGAATAATTTCACTCATTTCGCGCGTTTTATTCTTGCATTTGCATCTGCGTCATATTATATGCGTATATCTGCCCCATTTCCAGTCTATCGATTCCATTTGATGTTGCATGTCGGTATCGACAGGTCTATGATTTCCCGATACTTATCCCGGCGGTATGTAAGTAAACAAGTTTATTTATCGTCGCTTGCTAGAGTGGTTTCCAACATTCACGTCACTTCATTGGACCCATGCACCTGCTTTTTCATCGAGCTCACGCACGGAAATATACTCAAAATAGAAAAAGCGTAATCGAACAAACGCGCTTTATATAACTTTCTAAAACCCAATTTCTGTTTATAACAAGCATTGATACCCGCGAAAGTAAATCGCCATTTTAGTTCAGCTTTGAAAAATAGTTTTGTGTAAAAGCGTTTCATTTTCGGAAAACTCATAAATAATTATTATATATAGTTCTGATTTTATTTTCATATCGAAATTGAAAGCGTTATCGATACTTGAGATATTTCAGATTGATTGAAAGGAAGACTGTGCTTTAATTAATTTTTTTTAAGACTCGTTATATTTATTGTGGACAGAAGTATATCACGCGACACGTACTTAATGTTAATTTATTATTAAGGTCATCAGGATAATGAATACTCGCTTTGGCAGACTGGTATGTTGCGTTACCTCGAGACATAAGCAATATAACTATCATATGGGACGCCTAAAACTTCAATCATTAATTTTAGTTAACTTACCCCCATGTCGTCCTTCGGAACTCCGTAGCCGCATTTCGATTATCTAACGGTATAGTGAACATACTTCCTCTCTCGACAAACACACTCTTACCTGAAACATAAAGAAGTCACGGTTATGCTCCGCGGACGGATTGATTTATTCGTATGCGAGTCGCAGTTCTTTAATGGATGAAAGTTGACTATTTCTTGCTTAGTATGTCAATGGAGCGAATTATACGGGCCAGCGAATAAGAAAGCCCATAAATACGTAAGTAAAATTAGGCTATCTTATGTTATTCATCACTTGTCTTCTCGGAAATATGTGTATATTGCTTGATTAATTTAAATATTTTTCTTTCTTTTTTTTTGTTAATTATATTAAATGTATTTGTTTGATTCGAAGTCATTTCTATTGGCATACGTACAATATCATGTTAAAAGTTTAACAAATTATTTGAGCTATTTAGGGAAAAGGGGGGGAAAATATATTTTATGTACTTTATATAGCTTGTAAAAAAACATGCGATATATTAAACAAATAATAAAATAAAGACGATAGTTTGAAAGATTCAAAATTTAAAAAATTGTCACATTCTGTAACTTAAAACCGAAAGCAGAGAATGTTAGATAACAAGCTTAAGTAACAAGCTGTTAGTTCTCTATTTTTAAATCACAGAATGACATTGGTTATTCCATCATCGCTTTGAATCTCGATATCATAAATTTAACGTGAATTATAAGATATAAGTATAAAAAAAATTTCTCAGAAATGTTGCAATAAATGTTTGCGTAGAATTATGAAAAACTAAATAAAAGAAATTATAATATATTTAGATGAAAAAATAACATCTCTTTTTCTATCTGATAAAAAGTAACGATATTATACTTAGGTTTTCTATTCAAAAATCGATTATTGGAGAAATACTTATGATATTTCCGGCTAAAAAGTGGCAATTTCGCAGTTATGATTTTCTGTTTTATTAGAGCGCAGCGATCTTACACGATTAAATTTCACTCTTGAACTTGATCGAAGGAAAACCGGTTAATAAAAAGAAAACGCAATAGATACAGCTAATCGCACACAAGAGAGACGCGAAGGTCATTTTATTATTGGCAAGATGAAAACCGAAGAGAGAAAGGGATAATCCAAGGGGTGTCTCACTCACCAAAAATTTGTACATGTATTGCGAGTTATCGGGAATTCCAAGTAATTCCATGTAATGCGCCGTGTAATTATAAGTAATGCGACGGAATTACGTGTAATACTAAACAATATAAAGTAATTCCATGTAATACTATGCAATATAAGATAATATAAAGTAATTCCATGTAATGCTAAAGTAATTCCATGTAATTCTAAAGTAATTCAATATGTTGGTTTATAATTTTTTGTTTTACAAATACAGTAAGTAATATATAGAGTATCTTGCAGTTTTTTCCAATTAAATATTCCTCTTTATTTATTAAAATAAACACTATTTAGAAGTTTTGCAAAATGTCAGAATATTATAGGATATGTAATAATATTTTATAAAATTTTATGTATCGTTTCTGATTTCATCGAAAATAATATCAACTCTTTTCAAATAAAATACAATATATTCAAATGTTAGTACTAAAACTTTAATTTAGTCAAGAAAAATGCAATTAAAATGGAGAAAGATATTAAGAGAAATAAATTTATAAGATATTATTATTAATTATGTAATCGATATACATATTATGCAAAAAATTCAAAATTAATATTTTTTATTATACAAATATTTTTTTAGTTGAAACACCCAAATTAAAATATCCCTATATGTATAATACTTAATATATAACAAGACGTTTCCGATTATAAATAAAAATAAATGAAAAAAAATTATTTTAAACTGTGACTAAAAAATTCAAAAATTTTTAAAAAGTCAACTAAAAACATTTTTAATAAAAATTTATTTATATGTTTATATTAAATTTTAATTTCTTTTATACGAATTTAAACACAAAATACAAACTTTTAATACTGATCTGATCAATTATTAATGATTTTATAAATTATAATATTTTGTTATACATATATTTCTATAGAGTTGTGTCTATATATATTAGTTAGCTTATATATTATACATTTTTATTACATAGTTAGTCATTACAGAGTTAGTCATTATATATTTTCTTTAGTTCTTTGTATTTTTTTTCAATTAATTTTTTTTATATAGTCTTCTGTCTCTTCCTCGCGTGATGGAAAAAGGGGCGAATAAAAAAGAAGCGAGAACGCGTACATGTGCACTACTACCGAAGCACTGAGTGCATATGTATACGCAGTACATACAAGAATAAACTTTGATTTTACATACACACAAACACATACAAAACTTATTTTATTAAATTAAAAAAATTATTTTTCTGCGATTATTACCCCTATTTATCTGAAATATTAATAAATAATCATAAATTTGACTCTCAAAAAAATTGTAAATCAATGCGAAGTAATACGTAATGCGAAATAATACGACGTAATGCGAAGTAATGCGAAGTAATGCGAAGTAATGCGTAAGTAATTCCAGAAAAAATGTACATGCCACAGTGCCACCCCTTGGGATAATCGATTCGATATAACTTGTCGACTGTGCGTTGCGGATACAGAGCGAATTATGCGGAATCCGTAGATCGTTAAATCTGCCGCACTACGGTTATCCGGATTATGATTACTGCAAACATTATCCGGCACTTGTAATATTATCCGACTCGTTCCAACAGCACCACGTTCATAGAATGCACCGAAATGAACGATCAATTTGAAATTTGACACTCAATAATTTAAATGAATATGATGCACCAGAGTAAATTTTCCGTGCTTACATTCTCTGTATATACCTATATATTATATTTGTTTAAATTTGTTATATTTGTACAAATTGACGTCAATCTCCGAATTTAATCGATTAATTTTCAGTTTAAAGAGACATATAACATTTTATCCATTGCTCTTTCTCGAAATATGAGAGAAATGCATTCATTTACATAACAATAAAAAATTAAAAATAAGAACATATACAAAAAAATTAATTTAAAAAATTAGTTGACTAAAACGCTTATTTGATATTATTATATTGATCACAACATATAATTAACCATTTTATTTATAGTACCTCGTAATACGAAAATAATAAATAAAAATGCAAAATAAAAATAAAAATATTACATATTATAACCCAGTAAGTAAAAAAATTATACCAATTTTTATAATTATAATTTTAATTATAATTAATTATCTATTAATTATATCTATCATATTTTATGTAAAATGATGCAATATATAGAACTTTCTTTAGCGCATTAGACCCTAAGTGCAAACTCTGCTACTGAATCTGATTGAATGCATTTATGCATTTACGTGAGCCCTGGTTATCGTGGTAGTATGTTTAATCGTTTCGAATCCAACCGGTATTCTATCCGGGTTTGTGCAATTATAACATTTGCGCTACGATTTACGTAACACGTTTGCTCGTGTTGCCGATCGAATTTTTATTTCATTTACATACGTTGTACATATATATGCGTTTATTGTGGATATCTCAACGGAAAATCAATATTTCCATAGTTTTTAGTTTCTCAAACAAATTGAACATCTAAAATAAAAAAAAATATCTATAACAAACATAAAAAAAATTTTAAAATATTCGCAAATTACAAAAATAAAAATTATGACTTTTCTTTATCAAATCAAAACTATTAATAAGATATAATGTTTATCTCTAATAAAAAACCTACTAAATTGTTACTATCATTCTATTATAATCTATCATTTCAAATGGCCAATTTTACGATATTAACTTCTTAATAATTTTCAAGCAGTTTATTAAATCCTTGCTGCTACTACTACTAGCAACAAAATATAGCATGATATTGAGCAGACAGTTTAAAAGAACAGTTTAAAAGAAATTGATCGTTTCCAGAGATATTTAAATTAAAGTCCGGTTAAACTTCCTATATCATAGAGAATTTAAAGAGATACTTATCATGTTTCATAATTTTAAGCATAAAGAGTAAAACACAATAATTTTTAAAGTGCACTTGGCTGCACCGGAAAGTAATAATAAACCCGGAGAATGTCGATATTAAGAATGCAAAGTAAGATCGAACGGTCGTTTGCATGGAAAGTGCCATTAAGGTCATTGCGCCTGCGAGATACTCGTAATCGTACCATATATACTGAAAAATGTATCACCACATAATTCCGCATTGTTAGAGGTGTAGTCGTTTCTTACCGTTATTACACGGCAACAAGATAGTAATTGAAGATGTGACATAAAAAAGATCATATATGCGAGAGAAAAAAATAAAATATTATTTTTTAAATATTTTATTTATGTAAAGAAGAAAGAAATAATTATAAAATTATTGTAATAAAGGAAAATCTTTTGTAATAATTTTAAAAAAATCTGTTCTTTCTTTTACGTGTATCATACAGCACGATATATTAATTGTTCTCCAGCCTGACTGATACATTCATAGTTCTCAAAAGGTGAAATTGCTCGCACAGAGCCATGATATATATTTTTCAATATTATCTCTATCATGCATTTTAATTTTCCATTAAGATGAAAGCCTTATAAACAACGCTAAGGATGCGTTTTCCGACTGCGACGTCGATAAACGTCGCTAGAAGGCTTGCTAGCACAAAAACAAGAGGGAAAAAAGGACTTCTACCGTAATTTCCACGCTCCTGCAGCAGAACGTTCCCTTAATTGTCGGCGCATCCGTACAGGCGGACGTTTATTTTAAACTTCCGCCGCAATGAACCCGCCGCAATGAACCCGACATAAAAAAAGAATAAAAAAAAGGAGAGAAAGTGATACAATGGCAAATATCTCGAGCACGACCTGCACGACACGACTGTAGCGTGTTGCGAGGTAAAGTATGGATAAGGGACAAAAGTGTCTTCTTATCCAGTATTCCCGACGATTTGGAGACAGAATATGCTTGCGACATTTCACGTGTTAAGCATTGAAAATTAGAAGAAATATATTGATGATACGTGTATGGAAGCACCGAAAATACTGTCAAGTAAAGTCAAAATAATCTCGTATATCAGTTTTGATATATGCTATGCTATTGCGCTATACAGAATATAAATGTAATAAAAATACAAGAAATGCAAAGCAAAGTCAATCGTGCACAAAATTAACAATACTTTGTTTTCGTTCTGTGTCACTGTCTATTGATAACACGAATATAATATCCAAGTATGCAACTGTGTTTTTCTCTTTCGACAAATATAAATTTTACCAAACAGTCCTTGTGATATATTTATATTTTCAATGTACAAACTTTTTCGTTAATTAATTACATATCATTCATATATAACGTGTTTCCCCTTTTATCTATTTCATAAAGTTCATAAAATAATGCAAGTATGTTGTGAGATAGAAAAATATGAGTTTATAAAATTTTACAGCAGAAATAAAAATAAATAAAGCGTTCCATATATGTCGACCGTAATTTGCTTCAATAAATAATTTGCTTATAAAATGAACAATTAAGTATCTTCAATATACATAGCTGTTCTGCGAAGAGAGGGATTAGATATTATCACTGACAATGAGAACTTTTTTTCATTCGCGATACTTTTTCTAGTCTGTGCTCGAATCACATAGACATAGACCGTTCGAAATTATGAATCGCGATATAATGGTCTCGTCGGCGAGGAAAAAATTTTAAGAAAACAAACGGCGAAAATACACATATAGAAAAACGCATGCGATCCCGTTCGACGTGTAAAGAAGTTCTCGCGATGCAGCGATGCGACAATGCAACAGGAAACTGGGTCACGTCTCGTTTCCCACGACAATTCGCGTTGTGGTGCGTGCATTCTCGAATCTATGTTAAACGCTTCATGTACCGACGTACGTAGCTATGAAAATAATTAAATCTATAATCCATGAGAAGTAAAAAATATAAATCTCAATTTACTATTTTACACACACAATTTCTACCATGCAATTTAAATATTTTTCTATGCTATTGCTTTTTAAATATATAATAAAATAAAATATTTCAACAATAGATTCAAATATATTTCGTCCGATGCTTTACCGTTTAAC
Organism: Prenolepis imparis; assembly: GCF_030444845.1. Lineage (NCBI taxonomy): Eukaryota > Metazoa > Arthropoda > Insecta > Hymenoptera > Formicidae > Prenolepis > Prenolepis imparis. Next base: position 13,711,004 of record NW_028141162.1, on the reverse strand, counting down.
TTTTCGACAAAAACAATTGAATCGCAAGATCGAGTAATGTGTGGGGCGATTATTATCGCAATCTTGTATTAATTATAAGTGTTAATTTTGTATATATTAATTAATATATATAATTTTATATGTATTAATTATAAATGTTAATTTTATTTTAGAAATAAAAAAAGTTTTAACAATTAACACTTAAACTAATTTCTCTCTTTTAAAAGATAAATTAGTTTATCATTTTTTTTCGTATGCAGCAATCTACTTCAACATAACGTATAAATTCGGAGCAGCTTGTTCAAGCCATAACTCGCGCGATAACTCAAAAGTGGTAAAAATATTTCATAGTAAAAAGAACTTTCATTGTCGGCGTAGCAAACGTATTCAACGCGATAGAGCGCGCGAGTTTTGCGCGACACTTCGCAGCCGGAGATGGACGTGTTGCCTTTCTCTTCCGTGCCAGAGTATCACATGAAGGGGGCAAATTTATCGCCGCCATCCATGCGATAGTTATATTATCTATGCACTTTTCGCCTGGTTCTCGAGAAACGCGACGCTTGTCGCGCTGCGACGATATCAGACTTCGCATGTGTTGCATTTGCAACGCGTGACGATAACGATAATTTCGAAAGTGCAATGACACGTCGCACTTGCATTTCGTAAATTGAAATTAAGCTGAAATTTCCTTGCAAATGTTGCTATCAACGACAGTGCAATTGCGACAGTTTCTTGTATGTGCGTTTATTATATTTCGATTTAGAATTTATATATTTTATTTAGATTATATATTTATTCGATTTAGAAATGCGAAAAAAATATTGGAGACAAAATATATACGAATGGTATATTAATCGATAATAATTTATGTTGTCACTTCTTAATATAACATTGCAAGTGCAAGGCATTTTCGTATCGCTCTAAATCGCGATTCAACTTGACCCAGAAACAAAGTGTTCGATCACGATCTCACCACGGGTGTCTGCCTCAATTATTATGATATAATAGTTGCGAGATCGTAATTGGTTCATGGGACGAGCTCGGTTATGCACTCGGGAACAAAGCTCAGACTGCTCGACGTGCGAGCCAGCCGTCGTTCCAGTTACTTGTACATCTCACTTAATCACAACCGGAACAACGCGGGTAATTGAAATTCGTATTGTTACACCACCGGCGGATAGCTATTTCTCCGATCTTCATTGACGTATATTGGAATCGGAATAACTAATGTGTGCCAAATCATTCGCGCAAAGCGCGAATTGATATATCGATAGAATTCTGCTTTTATTAATATATTTAAGATATTTTTATCACGTTTCTGTTTGTAATCAATATAATTTTTGTCTGCAGAATGTTAAATTATTTAAGATGAAATATTAACAAGAAATTGTTCAACAAATTTGCTGAACAAACTTTCAGAGTTTTAATTTGTAAAGAAAATAAATACTTTTGAAAATATTTCTCTCGCATGGTAGATAATTATGCATACCGTGGGAATGTCGACCGAAAAAGACCAACTGTGTACACGACACTTTAATGAAAACGGGAATCCTTCTCTTTTCAGAAACTCATACACTGCCAACTGTTTGTAGGAACTCTCGCGTCCAGCGAATTGTGGAGTTTACTAAATTTTTTATACCAACCGCCGGGGAACAATTCGCGACTGTCCAAGATATATTTAAAAGCGTATGTCTTCCGCGGGATAACATTTCGCGTACTTTATGTCCACACGACTATAGTCTACAACTCGTTCTCATTAGACAATTTTTCTTAAATAAAATTATTCTAATATTTGCACAAGATGAGCCCACGAAAAGGTAATATACTTTTAAGAACAATCTTATTTAAAGTTCTAAAAAAAATCAGTAGTTTGAAAGTCAGTTAAAGTATATTAAATGTTAAATAAATAGAAAATTTCAAATTAAATTTTCCAAGGAAACCACAGAGAATCTTGTTACACAATATTTTTTTGATAAAAATTAGAGATACACCCTGTATTATTGTAGATGTTAAATGCACATTGTTCATATATGTATATGTATATATATGTATATGTGCGAAATGCGTATTCCGACATATTGCGAAGACGCATTATTATGCAAATGCGGAAACCGCGCATTATATGCGTACACAAGACGCGAGCGTATATTCTTGTATATAGTAACGGATATCCGTAACGGATGAAAATATTTATGGCGCGAGATTCGGAACGATTATTGGTTTTCTGCTCGATCGCAGCTTCTTCACTCCTCCGCGGCTTATCATACTATTGAAATCCGTCCTATCATCGATATGCGTTTTTACGCATATTGAAACTTACCGTCGACAATATGTCGCCGCAGCGGAAAAAGAGTATTACGCACCTCGAAAACGACGCACGCCTGACATAAAACACCTCACAAATATTCCACATTTCCACAAGAACATACCTCTTGCTCACCATTTCTCTATAGAATATTTAACAGATTCGTCAAAATTTATCTCATAGTGATCGATAGATAGCTGATTTTGATTTGCCGCTGCCAAATTAAACCTGTATGGGAAAATATGTTCGAAAGTACAGAAGAAAATATATATTGTCACATTGAAGGAAAGAGATATAAAAGATTTAAAACCCATGAAACTATGTATACATATAACTACATAAAACTTTCTTTCATTTGCTTTCTCGTTTCGAATTTGATCTCATTGTAAATTTCACGTCAGCGTGATTCAAAATGACATAATAACGGAAACTTCACATCTTACATTTCCGTTTGATTATGTTATCCCATCCGATTAAATATCACGTTACATATGGAGAATGAAAATTCAACACGACTGACTGGAGAAGGAGAGAGTTCAGCTTTTCTCATTTGCCTTCTGCAAAGTCTACAGAACAATTTCCTGACGTGTCGACGGCCTGTCAACGACCCTTCCTTTCGCCTCGACATTTCTATTCCGTGTCACTCGCAATATTACAAACGAATTACAACATCTCTGCGACAGCAACATCAACATCTATCCTTCAAACAAGGCGCGATTTTTATGCACATGCACGCACGACTATGTTCTGAAAAAGATTATAAATGACGATTCTAATGGAGAGGATGGCAGAAAAATATAATCTTATATCGCATGTTTACATATGCCTATATGTATTTATGTGGATCTGTATGTGTGTATGTGCAATATAAAGATATCACAATATTATAATAAAAACTTCTGGATGAATTTTTCTCTCAAAAAAATTGTGTTATAAATATTGCAACCTATTCCTTTAATCGATACATTCTTGAATTAAATTACAGTCGATATACCCTTATCAAAAATTTTTGGAGAAACAATTTAATACATTATATGATAATGTATATTAATGAATGTAAAATATACATATATTACCGTCGAATACAATATATTTTATATATATTACAATGCAATAATCAACTTTTAATTGTGATTTAATTTACTATTAATATTACTATTAATCATTGTATCATTTAAATTTAACATTATCGTATAATCAATATTCCATTATCATAACTACAATTAATTCTTTTAAGTTAATTTATTTTCTATTCTATCAAAAAGTCATTAGAGCTAAATGTCGTCTGACGTAAATTTTATTCATGTAATATGCAGTTTATTTTAAGTCAAATAACAATCATATCTAACGGAAAATGTGCGACAAAATATAAACGCTCGATTTCGCGACTGAATCCCCCGATTGAAAATTCTCCTATTCGCTATAACAATCTCAAGAAGAGATTAACGGTCGTTCTTAATTTCCACGGAGCTTCTCTCGCTCGGATTTCAATTTCACGAATCTTCGGCGAGCTTACGAAAACGGGGATACAGCCCATTTCGTGCGACAACTATAACGATGTATTGCAATTACGGGGAACCTCCCTAATCCAGAAGGAACACGCGAGTATGGGTCTGTTGTCTAACTAGAATTAAACGACGCGGAGATAGCTAAGTACATCGTATTTGCTAAGTCGAGTGCACGGTGATCTTGCGGTAGTCCTTCCGCAACTACAATACTCTAGCTACACGTGAAGAGGGAGAGAGAGTCGAAGTTATATTTGGACAGTGTGAATAATCGATAGTTATACGATAAAAAGTCAGTCTTAGCCAATATGCTGTTGGTTATTTTAAGCTTTAAAATATGTTTATATATTTTATAGTGACTTAATAACTTATCCTTAGTTAATAATTGTGACACAGCTTTTTTCCTTCTAAAAATTTCTCCCACGTGTTTGTTATTTGCGCGCATATTCCAGATAAAGAGCAATTGTTCATGCGGAAAAATTGATAGTTTCGTTCTATGCGTCTCATATATTTGCGATTATATTGCATAAGGAGAACGCTGCCAAGCAATCCGATGTAACGACGAAGGCGCTCGTAATATCCTTGCTACTGAAAGCGACCACGTTTGATATTCAAGTAATATAGTCGACCATGCATGTACAGCAGGAAACAATAATTTTGGAAATTCTGCTTAAGCAGGAAGCACACGTGCTGAATTTACGCAATAATTTACATATAATAATCGTATTGTCTAGATTAATCTTACAATACACAGTATACACAACATACAATAAAATAACATACATACACACACACTTTTCAGATAGATATTATTCTCTACAGAAGTTTGAAGAGAATAAAAATTTCAGTAAAATTCACAAGTTCTATTGAAAACATTTAATAAGTATTAAAAAATATAATTATATTCTTTTATCTTTGGCGCGCAAAATTGTCGTAAAAAAGAAAAATTCTTTCGTATTTTTAAGCAAATATATCCACAATATAATTCTGATAACGGCATTGTGTTACCCAACACAGGATACGAAAGACGTCAGCAGTATCCGGCACTAAAAGGCGAACACGTTCAACGAGAGCAATATGGCAGAGTAAGCAAATATCCAGTACTACTTTTAAGAGCGTGTCACAAGCTGCAGATATTTGTGCTAAGGTATAGCGTTATCGTGGACATATTGATATAAATTTTTATTCCCGTATTATATTACGTATTATGCAATATAACGTTGCCAACTATTTACGCGTCCATCTTCACAGCTGCAAGATTTATACATTCTCTCGAAGAAACAAATGTTTCATAACAAAAATAAATATTACATCCTATAGCAATATTTTCATGTATGTATATAACTACATCAACGAACTATGATATGAAACATTTTAAGAGAAATTAATATTTTAATTTATTTTTCGTAGAATCTACGAACAGAAACGTTGGGACAATGTTTGGAATAGAAAATGTAAATCCGATTCGGCATCAATCCGCGGCATAGCTTTTAGTATAAGCTTTTAACGTGTATATATTAAATATTAGTCATGCGTATTTAATAAAAACTTTGTTTTTTCTTGCAACATTTATTTTTTAATAAATTAATTTGTCACCAAATAAAGTTTTCGTATGCATGAAATGTTTACGATCAATATTTTATGTTGAAAGCTTATACATAATAAAAATTTTAATTCACCGAGATACGTGAGAGCAGCGATCAACGATAGAAAAATCTATTTACTTCTACTTTAAACATCTTTCGAAATTTATCGCGACGTCTGTCTCTGTTTTCTGAATCATATTTCATTAAATTAAATTAAATTAAATCAATTTTTTTTAAAATTAAATTAAATTAAATTAAATTTAATAATATTAAGCTTGTCACCTTAAAACGCGTTAATGTAGAATGTAAAAGCGAAATTAATGCTATGTCGAGCGAGTAACTGCGTCCGCGGTATGCACCTTCGCACTGCACTCCCATATTTGCACCGCAGTCGATAACGTACGGTAGGGCGTGCCTTGGTAGTTTATCAGTGCGAATGCATTAACCCTGATGAAACCCTCTGCATCAGGAACGGCAAGATAAGGTGTGATTAACGAGGGTTGCTGTACTTTCTTATGCGTCAGCCGATCGTATTTTACACAGGAAGTTAACGATGAGACGGTAATTACGTTAATAAACGATCGGACAGCTTTATAATTAATTTTTTACGTTCTCTTTTTACTGGTACATCTTATTTGACTATCAAAGAAATCGATTGCATAATTCAGTTACTGAAAGATATTGGCAATCGATTCAACGTAAGCGGCCTGTACATGTAATGTATACATATATGTACATGTATATATGTATGTATTGAATAATAACTGCGCGCGCATGTATTGAATATATACATGAGATCTTTGTGCTAAAAAGAATAATAACGAATTCGTTTAAAATAAAATAACAACGATGAAATTGCTAATACGCAAATTTTCCAAGTCACTGTTTCATTTACATATAGGTACATATATATACGCACTTATACATATACGTTTCTGTCAGCAAACAAATTTTAATTAAAGGATTTCTTCGCAACCGGTGGAGATATTTAGGTGTCCCGTTTGTTGTTATATGTGTAAGTGGAGTACTCCGTATATATTAATGCGACGGTATTCCGCCTACATTTTGCGCGAAGCCACTCTCTTCGGAAATTCAATCTCGTGAATTTCCAGCGGTATGACATTACAGAATTCATTAAAACATCGCGTATCAGATCAAGTTCGCTAAATATATCGTCGACAATCGGCAATTACACGAACGAAATTAATTATTTCACTCAACTTCTTTGGAGAAGAGAAAAAAACAAATATTTTTATAAATTAATTAATAGTATTTATATATCTCTTTTTTTGTTTATATACATATATATTCACCCTATAAACTTTTATCAAATATATAAAGTCTAGAATAAAATGGACATAATAATCTTGAAATTACACACTATTATGTGCTTAATATATTATGTCTTTATAAAAATCAGAGTCTACTTTATATTCTTTTATTAAATTTGTAGGGATAATTTACTATAATTCAATTTTTATTACGCGGTGATCTTTCTTTTAAATCATGAATAAAATTCATAATAAAACTTTTTTGTTATAATTTTTTGAATAATATTCTTAAATTTGAAACTCATTGTGATATTAACAGTTTAATATATGCACTTTTTTATTCTGTGAAAAATATCAAAATATCAAATTTAGCAGTTTTATAAAAGAAAGATATTAAAAATTCTTTTCAAATTTTTAAACAATTAAATCTTAAAAAAATAATTTAATAATAAAATTTGTACAGCATAAATATACAAAAATCGGACGAATTCATTAATTAGTTAGGAAAATGATAAATCATTGCCAATTCGACATTCTCTAAATTGATTGAATGTAACTATAGTATTTCTTTATTTCTTGATAGACACAATCATAATATAATCTTCTTTTTTTTTTCTTTTATTAAATATAACAAGAAATTTAAACATGCATTTGACAGAAAAACAGCTTTGCATATATTTAAGGAATTTTCCATATTGAATTATTTAATTAATATAAGTTTGTCTCAGCGAGACCTTTTGCGATCGTCCGACAGCCCGCGGTGAAGGTTTTTAATTAACGAGCCGTTCTAAAAGCGCGTAATCGCTCGGCGTGTAATCAAGAAGCAGCGGCATGTACACATCGTGCTTCATTCGCCTCTTTTACGAGTTTCTTCAGTTTACGATATCAAGTAAATTCTGCGCACTTCCAGTGAAATTAGATTAATAAACAAGATATGTCATAATTTGGTACTATTAATTCATATAACAAAAATTTTTTAAAATTAAATTAAATCAGCGAGGAGAGATTGATGAAAAGATTTTGCTTAAATGAATACAATCGAGCATATATATTTAAATAACACTCCGTCAATTTGCAGTAATAATAGCTCATCTAATCAAATATGTTCTCGTTCGCAATTTACTCTTTTCGTTTTTATAATAATATAATACAACTTAAAAAATTATTGTATGTATTATTTTTTTTCGATAATGCGATAATTATTGCAAAATTCTGTTTAAAATCAGCGATCAAAAAAAACTTGTTAAAAAAAAGAGTACGTCGATATTTATGAACGCAATGCACTTTTTCATGTTGCATCGTATCATAGGCGGCTTTTTCGAAACTTTTAATCACGCGAGAGCGGAAAGCGTCGGATAAGCAAGAACGGCCGCCTTTTCCCTATGGGCTGTCCATTTTTTTTTATTCCATGAAATGAAACTGGCGGACGCGAGGCTAACGAGATGCTAATTGGCACGATTACATCGTGCCGGCAAGTTTCTGATGGATTTTTTTCGGGAGAGGTGGATGATAAGCAAACCGGTTTACACGAATGATAAATAAACCCTGCTTCCGGTACTTTCACGTACTCCGCTCTTGTCAGTTGCCTGTTATTATACACCGTTTAAATGTCCATTTCGTACGAGAAAACATATATAGAGAAAACATTTATCGGCCTAAAATATTTCCACTCTCTAATCAAAGATTGCGCAACTCTATTCGTTTTATTCTCTTTTCATTAAAAATAGAGAAAAAGAAATAAAATAATATTGAAGAAAGAATAATATTGTGTGTAATAAAATAAACAAACATTTCAAAAAAAGAATTTTAAAAGAGATAAGGAATGTGCTATTTAAATAAACCATTCCAATTTCTATATCTTGGAGCAATAAATCCATGATTTTTAAATATTTAATTTTTAAATTTATAAGCAAAATTTCTTATAAATAATTAGTTTAACATAAAAGATTAAAATTACTCAGTTCACAATCAGATTTTATAAAATAAATATTTTAAAATTCAAATTTCTTTTCAGAGAAATCTTCTAAACGATCAAAAAAATTAATTATTCAGTCCATAAATATTTCAAAAGAGAGAACGTTCTTTCTTCTATATAACGACATAATGCGTAACGAAATTATATAACGTGCAATTCTATTGATAATAGGAAAGACTTACATTGATACTTTGTGTCAATGTTGTTATATAATACAAAGTTATATATTGCACATTATTTTAGAATAGTAAAAGATGTTTGGGTAAACCATTGCATAAGGAGACACAATCATTTCTAAATTTTTTGAAAGTATCGAGTTTTTAACTTCAAATAATTTCAAGAAATTTTACTTTAACGCTATCATATTATATATATGTAATTTAATGCAAATGTTCGAACAAAGTAATTTTAATTGTACGATATGTATAAATAAAAAATTAGAAAATATATTTAGTTATTCTCTTTCTCTCTCTCTAAAGTCTGCAATATATTATTATAACCTCGTATTACTTACTAAATGTATAAAAATTTCATAAGAAGCACTTTGCCGCAAAAGAAACTGCTGCAAATGAGGCTAAATTTATGTTACCGGGTTAGGTTCGCATAATCACGGCGTTTAACCTGACTTTCACTCGGAAATCGCAACTTGAGAAGAGAGTACAATTTTCCGTCACAATTGCGATCGTTTTACGCAGAAACATATAAAAACGTGTATTGAGTAATCGATCAACAACCATGAAATCGACACTTTAGAGAGTCTGTACGGCGATTTACTGACCGGAACCGAAGCGATTATTTTTTAGCTAGGCCTTCTATTTTTAAACGGTCGACTATCTCGAAACTCAAAGACTGAAACGGCTTATTTATTAAATGTTCACCTAGGATAATAATTTTTCTATTTATTTAACAGGTAGAAATAGATTTTCATATAAGCATAGATGTATGATATGAATAATATATGCAATATTAAATTATATTATATAGAGAGAACGCGCATACTTTATATAGTAAATTTGGTTGGATTTATTTGATTTGATGCGTATTAAAGGATGTCGCGCACAAATTTATAATAGCATAAGTAATTAAAATAGCTCATCCTATTCGGGTTATTATTATTGTTATTATTTAATACAAATAATAGTAATAATTCATAATATTATATGTTACTGTTTTAATTATTTATGCTATTATAAATTTTTAACAACTTTTAATGTGCACTAATGCATATAATCGAATTCTTTATAGAATTCGAGATAAAAGAATATAGCATAAACAAAACTTTATTTGGAAGTTGATTGTTTTATTTGACAGATAATCTTTGAAACTTTTTGCATCTCAATTAAAATAACAATCGTGCAATTAATTTCGATTTTAATTTTTTTATTTGTAATTCGTCCGAAATTTATTTGACAAAAGAATATATCATCAAATTAACGCGTTACGTCAAGTACATTAAATTGATTAAAAAGATTAGAAAAAAACGGGATAAAAACCAGGTAAACAACCAGATAAAGTGCCGAAAACTGAAACGAGATACAAGGACGTCCTTCTAATCCTGCTAGAGCAAACCCTTATCGCACCCGCGATAAGGTAAACGCCAAGTTGACGAAGGCTGTGCGTAGCGTTTGCGTAAGTCATCGTTGCTAATTGTACCAATTAATTACTGTCTACGTCAGGGTCATAGTAAGAAGCTATTATTAAAGGCGTTGTTTTTTTGTGCTACAAGAATTTCAGAGAAAACGAACGAAAAATACGATCGAGTCTTCATGAATGATCGAATCTCATCAGAAAACCATCGAAGCTATTTCCAGAATAACAATGAACATAATGATGATGGAAACACGAAAGTTATGATCAGATTTCTCCATTTTCGCAATTACATCTCTCGATTGATCAATTAACCGAACTATTGATAGATAGATGGATGTTCAATATCGAAATTTTCAACGCGCGCAAATATCTTCGAAATTCAATAAATCATTTCAAATAATGTGGTAGATTTTTGCATAAAAATCGAGACATATTTTAACATTTTATAAATATAAATCGTATGTCTTCATAAATCATATCTTATAATCTTATATATTTTATAACTGAATGGCTATTCAGAAAATAAAAAAAATTCTGTCGCGTGATATTTTTGTTTGCTCCAAAATGTTCATTTTTTAATAGACGTTGATATAAAAAGTAAATTCTCTCTTTTTTTTCTATTTTTCTCTATTAGTGTTTTTCTGCCCTCCCCCTTTTCTCTCCCTCTCTCAACACAATGACACTACAATCTCTCGTCGATGACCTCGTTATTTCGCGAACTAATAGGCTGACCGATCATCCAGTTGACATTAAATATTCGATGTTATATAAAGTGCAATAAATGCTATATAAGAGACTATACATAATTATTATACTCATACATATAAAATTCGAATTAAGATGCAAAGAAAGAAAATCAACTAATTGTGCAATTAATAACATTGGAAATGTTAAAACATGCATAGAAAAGTAAAAAAAAAACCAGAAGATATTTTTGTTCAATTTCTCGAAGCGCGATACCACAATTTACTCGATTAATTCGAATTAATATTTAGTTTGAATTAACCGTAACCAGTATTTTGCGGCGAGATTATTTACCTTGTTTAACGAACATGATTTAACGAGATTAATATGCGATAATCTGTAATATTCCTTGTTTTTAGTAAAATATTCCATTAGCGGCCAAAACGTAACAATAGCTGTTAAAGTAGCATTAAATTTAAGCTTGTCGCACGCTTGATAAAGTCGATTAACGTCAATGTATTAATCATGTAACAATCGAAAAAGCTAATGTTTATGGCATTACAAAATTAGATAAATATTTGATAGAAAATTTTCTACCAAGATATTCTTACAAACCCACTGATTAATCTTTTTTTACAATTTTTACACAATTCTTCTATCCTTTTAGCTCTTATGTCACTTATTAAATCACTTGTGTGTGATCGTCTTTATCTTTTAAATCTCTAATTATTGCATAAACTAAGTATTGTACTTGTACATATTTAAATTAATAGTTTGAATTAATGTCGTGCATACGCATTAACTGTACTAGCTACAGCATATATCTGAAATAAAGATTAATTTATTTCTGTAACATGCATTCGTATACATGTACAGTTTTATTATTGAAGAGAACGTATTTATTGTAAAATCAGGTTAAAGTTACTCACGTGCTTAAGTTACTATTAAGCACATAACATAATTATGTTACTAACAAAGGAGTGCTGTTCAATGTAGCATGTATATGTCTTGGTCTTTGATTAAATTTTCATCGAGCGAGATAACTTCATAATGACATTAAATTACATCGTCCAACAATATTAGTTGATAAGAGAAGATTGATATACGCATGTAAAACCATGGCGAGTATGAATATCCATGTATTCTAAAATATGTATATATACATATATAATTCAATTATATATACTCTAATTCAATTTTATTGCCTTAATTTTCGATAACTGTATTCCATTATTTAACATAAGATTAAGTGATATCTTGTAATGTAAATCTAAAAATCATACGTCAAACTTTTATAACAAAAAATAAATATGTTCTTTTCCAATATTTATCTTCAAAAAATCATTATCACCGTTCAAAATGTAATTGAGAATTATTATATAATTGTTTTCGAAATTAATTTTGTTAATTAATTAATTAACAAAAATACTTTAATATTTATCGAGATTTTAATTTTATTATACTTTCATACATTATCACCAAAATTATTAAATTATTAAATTAATTTGCTCTAAAAAAATTATCAAAAATATATAATATTAAATTGTAATATTTGTGTGAAGTCATCATTGATATTAAAATACACATGACAAACAAATTCGTGTTTACGATGCACGTATCAGACATTGAAGTTTTGCTAATTGACAGATATACCAAGAGAGTATGGAGAATCTGGCAACAACTGCTGATGCAGCACGAATATTCGCCATCGTGCACGTTACGCCATTATCTCGGATTTATCTCCAGTTGCACGGTCAGTTTTGTAATGGTGTAATATACGGGCCAGCGCATACGTAAACCAATGGATCCATAATGATATTGGATATACATCAACATTTAATACAAATCTTTATCTCCGCAATCCGGATTGCACGTTGTAAATGCAGTCAATGCATAATTTCCATTTGCAACAGTGATGATGATATATTAATCGTGAAGAAAATATTGGAAAGACCCACTAAAAAATCCCATTCTTATTAATTCGTAATAGTTTATAAAAGAAATTTTATACCTACAGAAAATTGTCAATAAATACTTAGATAAAATAATGCAAAACTAACGCCACCTTTCATTTATGAATTTTTTAAATAATTTAAAGTCAATATAATTTTTTTAAACCACGATATAGAAAGTCATTATTGATCGTAATTCCTAAATTCGTAAAAATTTACATTTGTAATTAAATGTAGAATAATATTTAACTATCTTTCTTCGCACCTCGGTTTTTACTTTCTTTCAAAAAATTCTTGATTTTCTATCATTAAATACTAAGGATTATTTTGATTATAAGTTTTGTTGAAGGAAATTACAAATTAGTCGTTAGAATATATAGATGAAAAAAAAACAGTTTAGACTTTGAAAATTCTATTTAAAAATAATTATTACAGCTCAATCTCTGCTTAATTACTTATAAAGTATTAATTTTGCCATTTATCTTTAATGATACGTTTAAATGAATCATTGTTCATCTTAAGCTTTCACATCAATGATTATATTATTACAAGCAGCAAACAAATGCGGCAAACGCGTATGCTCTATTGTGATTGCAGAGAAACTGTAGACATCGGCATGTCATAATTACGGCATCCTCGGTCTTTAAAGAGATATCAGTCCCCCTATATCGTGCGCTCGTGCCGAGCATGACGGAGGACGGTCACGCGAGTTATCTAACGGTGATACGTGCGCGTCGAGTTGTCGGAGCTGCCGTGGAATTCGGATATCGTTATCGGGCATTAATCGCAAGGCCGCATAATTTAGGCAGGCTTTACGACAGGAATTCGCGTTGCTACGTAGATGGCCTTTCTGTAGATGTACGTACATTCAAGCCTATACGTCCCGTACATAGGTATATTCTCGTGATGAAGTTGTGTTCTCGAATGTATACAGCATAATAAACTGTTCTAAACAAAACTATTACACCGAGATAAAGCATAAATATATTGTATCGATGTTGCGGTCTTTTTACAAAGCATCGAATACTTGTAGGTTAATAAAACCTTGGTTTTTTATATATAAAAGCTAAATTTACAAAAACCTACGTGACAGAACATATCAAGAAATATCATTATCGAAAAGAAATAATGTAACAGTTAAATTAAAAATTTTTAATTAATTTTGATTTTTAAATCCGGCATAATCAGTACTTACAATTAGAATTATCTAAGTTTACATTAAAAAAAACAAGATTGTGTGTTACTTTTTAATAAATGTGTGATATTAGAGTAATTCACACACACACTGGCGGATCCTGGGGGGTTAAACCCCCCCCCCCCCGCAAATTAAAAGAAACAGTTTTGCTGAATTTGTTTAAAAAATATAAATAAAGAAAAACAAACATTAAAGAGCTATCGACGTCAGGATCCGCTAGTGTATACATATAAGTATAAGATACACTGTAAATTATACCCATTACGCATTCAAGGAGTTAAGTATAGATTAAGTCAGACATAGGACGAAATGATTAGATAATTTCATTGCACGAAAATAATTAGGCGAGAAATTCTTTATATCTATATAATATATATATATATATATGTATATATATATATTATATAGATATAAAGAATTTCTCGCCTAATTATTTTCACGCAACAAAATTATCTCATCATTTATCCTATGTCTGACTTAATCTACACTTAACTCCTTGAATTCGTAATGAGTATAATTTCCAGTGTATCTTATACATACATATTGTATATATTATATAGATATAAAGAATTTCGCCTAATTATTTTCGTGCAATGAAATTATCTCATCATTTCGTCCTATGTCTGACTTAATCTTTACTTAACTCCTTGAATGCATAATGAGTATAATTTACAGTGTATCTTATACTTTTATATATATATATTTTATATATATATTTTATATATATATATTTATAAAAGAATTTCGCCTAATTATTTTCGTGCAATGAAATTATCTCATCATTTCGTCCTATGTCTGACTTAATATACACTTAACTCCTTGAATGCGTAATGAGTATAATTTACAGTGTATCTTATACTTTTATATATATATATTTTATATATATATTTTATATATATATATATATATATAAAAGTATAAGATACACTGGAAATTATACTCATTACGCATTCAAGGAGTTAAGTTTAGATTAAGTCAGACATAGGACGAAATAATGAGATAATTTCGTTGCATGAAAATAATTAGGCGAAATTCTTTATATCTATATAATATATACAATATGTATGTATAAGATACACTGGAAATTATACTCATTACGCATTCAAGGAGTTAAGTGTAGATTAAGTCAGACATAGAACGAAATGAAGAGATAATTTCGTTGCATGAAAATAATTAGGCGAAATTCTTTATATCTATATAATATATACAATATGTATGTATAAGATACACTGGAAATTATACTCATTACGCATTCAAGGAGTTAAGTGTAGATTAAGTCAGACATAGGACAAAATGAAGAGATAATTTCGTTGCGTGAAAATAATTAGGCGAGAAATTTTTTTTATCTATATAATATATATACATACACTGGCGGATCCTGGGGGGGGGGGGGTTAAAACCATTCTCTTGCTAATTAAAAGAAACAGTTTTGCTGAATTTGTTTAAAAAATATAAATAAAGAAAAACAAACATTAAAGAGCTATCGACGTCGTTGATCCTGGAATAAAAGCTAATCATGAAACTAAAAATATTAAATAAAATAATTTTGCAACTCCCCCCCCCCCCATTATCGAGGTCAGGATCCGCTAGTACAGTAATTGATAGAGTAATTGATTTTCTTTAAATCAATAGAAGATTATTATAGAATGTAATATGGGGATATCAATATTTGAAAGAACATATGCACACACGGAGAAAATATTATAGTAAAAATTACAATATAATTTTTGTAATCGTGGAACATAGTAAGAAAAATCTCACAATATTTTTATTCAATGATTATATACATATTATATTCTACAAAGAAATATTGTAATTATTCAAATATTTTAATACATAAATAAATGCATAATCATGAACAAACAATAAAACAAATATATGTATAATTTATAATATTTTAATGTCATTTTATTCCAGTTTTACAATAAATATTGTAAAAGAAATGTATTTTTCATGTAATTTCTATTGTAAAATTTCCTCCGTGTATGATCTGTATTGAAATAAATGGACTAAATGTAAAAACCGTAATAATTCGGTTATTTAGTATGACGCGAGCCAAGTGACGCTGAAATTGTCAACGTGATAATGGATTTATTTCATTATTACAGCTCATATTTATATTTGCTCTGGAATGCGGAAATGTTTGCCGAGTAGTTGGAGCCCGGGTCGATGTCATCATGACCCGTTGGCGTAATGTGATTTGGCTTTTAGGACACACGCTGTAGGATTTACTGCTGAAATGGCGACGCGCACGTTTACGGTAACGCGGCTCGACGTCAATTGAAAGTTATAATACCGTGGACACGCGTCCAACGCGAAATATTCATTACGCTATATTGATTTATGTTATAGAAAAGGGGAGGAGGGGAGGGAGAGAGAGATTATGTTTGAAAGAAGCATCGAAAATTGAGATTATGGTCAGCGCACGACAAATCCCTGTTCACCGATGATACAATGATAATCCGAGAGCTAAGCAAGGAAAGATAAATTGTTGATTGTAAAGATGTGATATCGCGAAGTATAATTTCCATTTATATTTCTACCGTGTCATCCGCACGATAATCTCTTAATCTCTTAATCCATTAATTTTGATGCATAATTGTGTGAAATTTGTTTTCAATTTATAGATATATTTTGAAAACAATAATTAACAAGATTATATATATTTTTTTCATCCGTAAAAACCTTGCAAGTTTTCAGGACCTCGTCGAGATCGGTTCTCCAAATGTGTTCTCCAATCATTAATTATATAAAAAAATAATTTTCTCTACAACATTATAAAATTTCTAATTATATAATAGATGTGACATTATCAAAAGAGTCCACGAAAATGAGAGAATCCTGGGAAAATGTCCTAAATTCCTGGAATATTATCCTATAACTTTCTCACTGCATGTGTAAATGTAGGGAAGCACTAAAGGTTTAGTCGCCTAGCCGTGACATCAGTCTGTTTATGCATGTCGGCATAATGCAGTACGCTATATTACACAATCGGTCGCTATCTCCCACGTGCGCTCTTTAAAAATGTTGCTTTTGCGAAACGGTGCGCCATCATTAGCAGCACAATGTCACTAGAATGCATATTCTCGCGCAGCGCCATGATAATTGCATTATGCCGGCTCGATTATTCCCGCACACGTACGTTTGTCGCTCCGTCGAAGACACGTGCAACGAATAACCGCGCCTGGTTGAAGATCTTATGTCGATACGATTATATCACACAGTATTGTACACGTCAACAAATGAAATAAAGCTGTTTTAAATAATGTTCTAGAAGAGTGTTGCAATCAAACATCATGATTGCAACTTTAATTCATAAATAAAACAGTGAGAAAGAATTGAAAACTTAATTAATTTTAACACTATCTTATATATGTGCAGTTTGTTAGTAGGTAAATTCGTAATACAATAAATATTATTCCCGTACTTCGAAATGTGTTTCAAAGATTAATTTGATATGCGGTATATTCGCTCTATATTTTTTGATGATCCGCAAGCACTTTGCACCTAATATTTAATGTGATTGTTGGCTTGATACGAATTTAACAGGCACGGTCTTTGACGTTCACAAAGCGATTTTTATTTAATCGGCTATTCCGATTGAAAGGCGTCATTAAGCGGCTTCTACAACCGAATATATAAAGCTTAATTAATTAGTTCGTCTAAAGAGCTAATTTCCATTCGTTTAACTCGCCAACACCGGTAAACTTCTTTCTGCATTTAACGCAATTTCGACAGATACGACGCTTTTAATAAAAGCCTTTCAGCTTTTGTAGATTTATGGTCGTTTTAATCATGCGCCTGAGAGCATTCGTAATAATAAGTTAATTAAAAATTGAATTTGAAGCAGAGATTGCAAATTATACCGTAATTCTAATTTAATGAAGCACTGATTAAACACATCAGCTGGAAATTCGCCGATTGTGATTGTGTAGTTATTTAACATTAAAGTTAAAAAGCTGCAGTAAGTTAACTTTTAAAAATGCAAAAAGCACATTCCATGATTTAAAAAAAAATATATTCTACACACAGTTACATTAATTTTCAACAGATTTAATCTATAAAATTTTTAATCAAGTTATATTTATATATAAAGAAATAAGTTACAGAATGAAAAAATATAAAAATTGTGAATAAAGATAATATCTAATGCAAAGTTTTGTCAGATCAAACAAAAAATTATAATGCAAATAATACACAACCAAGTTTAATGCAAATAATTAAATATAAATGATTAAAAATAAATTGTTTAATATAAATTAATATTTTCCTCTTTTGTCTGTTGCGCAATAAAATAAAATAAAATAATTAAAAATACATTATTCTCATATAATAAAAAAATGATTATAATTGAACGCACACACATTGCTCACACTCATTGCTCTTTTATATTATAAATATGCGCATGTGTAAAATTAAATCATTCAATAGATTTAACTGACTACCATTAATAAACATATTTTGCATTAATCATTAGTTTTCACATGTGCATTTTATTAGAGGGATATACGAAATACAATATCACACAAAATAATTGAATGTGACTGCGTAATGTTTTCGAATAATCAATATACTAATTATTTCTTAATTGTATACGTATATTATTATATAACTATTGTTATATTTTATAATTAAATAATACTCTCTCTTATTGCTGAAAAATATTGCGCTTTTTCATTTATTTTATTGATATTAACTCGACTGAGCTGCAAGGAATCACAATAATAATATTCTCAAAATAAGATAATGTGCAAAAATTGAGTCATGTGTGCGAATAATGTATAGTACAATAATATACAATATAAAAATAAACAAATTTAAAAACGCGAGGGGACTAGTATCATTTGTTAGTTACAATTAATATTTACGCCAAAAAATGACAGTTTACACCACGGCAAAATATTTTACTAATAATCCGGCTACGCTTCTCGCGTCGATGAACGTTTTTTTCCAGGATGAAATCGCGATGACGAATCAAAAAACAAAAACAAAAAAAAAAGAAATAAAAATACAACGTCAAAGCCAAACGCAGGGAAGGGTTACGAAGTGCGATAAAATTCGCACATGTAAATGGCCTTTCCAACGATTCCCATCCGCAGAGTGTGCATCCGAATTTCTATGTATGCGTCACACGACAGGGGAAAACACGTGAAAACCGGATAACGCGGAAAATACGAGAACGCAACCCGTCCGACTTTCGATTCCCGCGCGTTTTTCGCAATTAGCTGCTGCTGTGCGTTGCGAAACGTCGCGTTTTTTCGTAGTCTGCAAATATTGCGTTTACGCATTTACGCGAATATATACATCGAATCCAACGCTCCGAAATACCATCACGACGATAGATTGTTTGGACTGTTGCCGAATTAGATTTTTTTAAAAATATTCCCCCGCACTCATTGAATTTTGCACAGTGTGCGCGAAAAATATTGGTCTTAACTTGGTGCTGGAGAGATTTTCCGAAATTGGATCGTTCACTCTACTCGCGGATTTTCAATGTTAAATAATACCAGTAATTGTCTATCGGTTTAAATTCGATCGAAAATCTAATTAAAAAGTAAAAAGATATCAGTCGCATAGCGCCGATATCTTCAATAATGCAATTTAAGAAAAATAACTTTATATACGCCATAAAAGCAAAATATATTTTCTTATTAAAAGTTAAAGTTATAAATATAAAATTACATACAGAGCTACTATATTTGTAATAAATTACCAATATATAGCATATAATGTAATCTCGACGTATTATGGGAATCATCGAAATTTGAATATTCATTATTCATATATATTAGCTATCATAATTATCATTACAAAATGCATTCTATTTGATGGCCTTATTTGCGAAATAATGCCGCGATATAATAAATAATTATGCCGTTAGTGATGTTACGAAGCTGTAAAGATACTTGTCCATAATGATTCGATAAATTATTTCGATGTCATTAAAACTCATAGTTTTCTCCTCCAACATAACTCATTATCAGACAGCTTATCTATTCATTAAAATGATCGTGAACTCTTTGCTATAGAAATTCTTCTGCCATCGTGCAGTTACCACCAGAGAAAATGTAACTATTTATTTTGATAAAACCAGTAGAGAGAAAACTTTTGTAGAAAAAATATCAGAGCGAGAAAAATACCTGTTTGCTTTCTCTCTTTTCAGAGTTCTCAAGATGAAATAGCCGAGGTTGAAAGTAACCTCGAACTTTGCTCTTATACCGATAATGTTGAAAAGAAAAACGAAAAGAAACATTACATAAGGAAAGTGCAAGAGCATTTGTCGGTGTTCGTGATAATGAACATTAATTAGCAAGGCACGACACACCTCTAATTCTGAATCGTGCTAACAATGCCACAATTATGAATTTTCTATCTATTCTATGTCAAGTGTATGCAGCATGCTGTGTGATGAAAACTTGACAGAACAGTCTGTAGTAATGTCCGAATATGAGTTCGTCTGACTACGAAAAATATTTGCGAAATGCTTAAAGCTAGCGCGCCAATATGTGCATTCAAGCTTCGGCTTGAAGCTGCGAAAAACCTCATCTAATGCGATCCTCCTCCCTCGTCCTTTCAAACACCCTTTCCGCCTACGCGGCTCGTCTACATATTTCTTACGGAAATATTCAGACAACCGGTCTTCGACAAATATTTCCGCCGACATGTTCATAGACGAGGCACATCATCGAAAAATTGTGTGCTCTTTCAAAAGCACGCAAGTCTGCCTTTTCCACTTTTATTTACATTTTTACATGTCCAAATGATAGCGATAACTTCGATACTAATCCTGCATATCGTTATTATAATGCAAATCTGATCTCATATATTATATCTTTTAATATTATAAAAAAAATTAAATTATTATATTATATTATATATAAATATTTTATTTAAATTACATAAAATGAAAAAAATTATTGCTGAGATAGGAAATAATAAAAAACAAATAATTGTGTAAATTATAATGTAAAAAAAATCTCTCTTTTATTCTGACATAATTTTTCTAAAATAGAAAGTTCATATTCTTTATTAATAAGTATAAAAGAACAAATTAATTTCTCATTGCAACTCTCATCTAATTGTTCACTTCAAAAATGTACATCATATATTATGCGCGTAAAATAAAATGCAGTTGTATGTTATACCGTGTCTCGCTTCAAAAGTTGTAGAAGCCAAGTCGTACAAGAACTTTTATAAACTGTATAGTTTGCTTTCTGTCTGCATTTTTTTTAAATCTTACAAATTGTAACAAATAGTGCAACGAATCTTCGTTTCTAGTAATCTGTGCCTTCATATTTCTGTCCCCTCTCTCTCTCGGTTAATCATCCTCTTTTCGCACGCATCAAACTCATTTTTCTCGTGCACTAAAAAGCAGCAACACCATAAATTTCCACGCGAATCGATTAATCTCACCCACCCGTTGCAGCTAGATTTAGGGACGCGTCTGGAATTGTTATTTCATCCGATGCGCAACCCTTTGTAGTCGCGCGCACACGTCGTCTTCTAACCCTTTCGCCTCATAATTCTCGCCCTCTAAATTTCTCCTTCCTCTACCAGCGGCAAACTCGCGCGCAGTTTATCTCCGACATTCGTGGAAAATGCATCGAAGTACCGGATGCGCCATAAATTTCACGCCGGTGATCCAAATCGAGGGCGGATACCGAACCGGCGCGATCACAGACGCATCGACAGTTGAGTCACGATTATCACCGGTCGAAAATGAACTCTCTCCGACGATTATTGACAAAATGCAAAATTCAGCGTCGCATAATTCACACATATTCTCTCGCGCGTTTTTCAATTCCATTATGTACGTTATTGTGTATAGTGAAAAATCAGTGAAGTCAGCATCAAGAGATTCATGAATGCCAATGATTTTGAATTTAGTGCGTAAAATACCATAATTAATCATTTTTTCAAACTTGTTGATTGAATAAAAAAAAGTCGGTAAATATGCAATATATTTCTTAATCAATTTCGCATTCTGATGATTCAATACTTGCATGCATTTAAATATTCAGGTTTATGAAGTAATAATATGCATGAATGATTTTAAGTTAATTGGCAAGCGCACATTAGATTTTTTATCAAAATATTGAAAAATAATATTTTTAAGAGAATAGAACAAATTATTTATAATTTTTTATATAATATTGAGAGACAGAGAGAGAAAGAGAGAGAGAAAGACAGAAAATAAATTTTGCAACATTAAAATGCAACCTTAAACAAGTGTAAAACTAAGAAGATATGTGTTTCCAATGTTAGAGATATAAGCGCGAGGGATTGTAATTTATATTATTATATTGCATATATATTCGGATAAATTATTAAACTCGATAAAGAATTCTTTTATTAAGAATTTATCCCTATTTCTCTTTCCACAGAATGTATACATATATATTTAAGTATTCCATTTTGCGCACATATGTATATTTTACTTTGTTGAATGATAATTACTTTATTATGTGAAATTAATTTGAATTTTTATTTGAAGTATGCTCAATCTTTCTAAAATTAACTCTTTATGTAAAAGCAACTTACTATTTTAATAGAATCGCAACCATTACTTCTCGAGGTCAAAAAGAAAGTCATGCTACATTTATTACATGCCAGTTACATCTCTTTTAATATATCCTCGGCATTTCAACTGGAAAAGGGAGGATTGCAGAAGTCTGCACTGCAAAAGTGCAATTGAAGAAGCATTGGAAGTGACTTCCGATACTCCTCGTGACAATGAAGAAGTGCATTCGGTGCGCAAAATAGAACGCTCGACAGCTCGATATCAACGTGATTACAGTTCCTCCGCAGATATCAGATCGGGTAAATATTCGGCGATACGTGCTCAAGCAGTGTTGGACGATATTGCTTTACGCCGAAAGCAATTCATTCGATCAATCGATCCTATCCATTGTTTAACGCGCGCGCGAGAAAGAGAGAGAGAGAGGAAGAAAGAGAGAAGGAAAGAGAGCGAGGAAAAGGGAGGCTACTTAAACGCAGCTTTCAGCCCGAAGTGCTCCTCGTCGAACATAAGCATGGTTGCTCCTCTTTCCTGATTTTCCCGAAGGGAAAAAGCAACACGCAACCACTTTTCCCTCGATAATAATTACATGTCTGGAAATATTAATTATGATCGTAACGAATATTACCAGCTCAATAAATTGTTATAATATCAAATTAAAATTAAAATCGATTTCTTTCGCCTTGTTATTCTTACGAATCAGAATTATTAAAAAATTTTCACGAAGTTTATAATATTTGCTACGATTTCTCAAGATTATTCAAGAAAATTCAAGAAAATTAATCAAAGTTTTTTACAGCAGTATACATACATTTAAATTAGTTATATTCTTCTTATTATTAATTATTATACCTTTTTAATATTTACTTCTAGAAAAAACATTTATGTAAAAATTTTGACTTTCAAATTCAACAATAAATTCTTTAAAGTAAAGAGAGTGAAACGTTTTTTTCTCGCTCTGTCATTGTACGACTACTAACTGACATGTATGTATATGTGTGTGTGTGTGTGCAGCAGTTTCTCTTTTTTAATAGCTGTACAGATAATCCGATAGGTATTTCATCGTCGTTGAGAACTAAACCAAAAGCCCATCGTTTTCATCGCGAGGCATCATATCGACTTATTTCAACCCAATCGATCGATACTTCCGCCTAATGAAATAAGCACAATGCTCTGCGCGCAGGTAGGAATATCAGGTCACCTTCCTGAAGAAAATCGTTCTTTTCACGTCCATAAACGAGAATTTATAGCGGTACGATAAAATTTGCTTTTAACGGTCGACAAGGCCGTAAACCTTTCGTGCCACGATTCATTTAATGGACTGCGAAAAGTTAATTAAAAAATGATATGATAGAACATATGCGAGAATTATGTAGGAAAATTGGGGCAATAATCGCGTAAACGCGTGATGGTGTTAAATCGAATATGGCGTATATAAAAGACATTTGCGTACTAATTGTAATGCTTGCGTCATTTAATAGTCCTTCCGATTGCAATTTTTCCAGCAGTTGGCGGGAAAATGTTAACCGGAAAATTCGCAGGCGAGCCGCAAACTGCGGCGATATATTTTTCCCCACGCATGTGGTGCACATTCTCATGCACAGACAATGTTTAAACTGCACTTCCTCGCACGCGAATGTTTTACGCGCGGCGACCGTAAAATTAGTCCCGACGGGTTAATTTTCGCATTGTTTTCCGGGAATCTACGTGCATAAAAAAACAATGATGCAGAGTATGTCCAACTCCGCGACGCATTTTATATTCGCACGAAGAATTAGTTAAGGAATATGAGACGCGCGTTTTTAAAACACGGTTGTATTCGTTTATATCGAACTTTGTGCCGTTTTGAAAATTCAGAAAAATCATATTTGAATCGACGGACGATGATTCACGTAATGAAATTTTGTCGTGAAATTTATCGATATTCGTTCGGGCAAAAAATATCATCAAACTATTACGATTGTAATTAACTTTCCGTTCGCTCGCAACATATGTCGAAAGCACAGGATCATTTCAAGATCCGAACGACTTTGATAGGATAAAAACGGATGAAAAAAAAACGTCAACGATCAGATAGAATACAGTTTTCGAGCAGTTACGCGATATAGGTCTCCGAAAGCATATATGGGATCGATCGGTGTGATAAATCGACGCTTTGCACTCGACTAAAACGCGTGTGCGCTTTAGTCGATTCCCGATAGCTTAACGTGTTAGTTAGCGTCGTGGAGCAAAGCGCATTGTGCGACACGTAAACACGGGAGCAAACGTTGCATAATTCAGCTCGCGCCCATTGGTCGTCGAAAAGAGAAATTATAATGTGTTCGAGGAACATTGTGAAGAAATTACAATGCGTCGGGACAGTTCAATAGAATTTCAAAAGAAAAGCTCACATTCACAACTATATATCCATCTAGGTATATTATATAATATATTATATAATATATAGGTATATTATATAATATATTATATAATATATAGGTATATTATATAATATATTTTATACATATATAATATATTTTTTAAATATTTTATTATTATATTATTTTTTATATTATATATATGTATTTTTTAAATATAATAAAATCATTAAAAAAATTAATTAATTTTGTTTTCTACGACAACATTCCTTAATACGATAATTGTCACACCATTTATTTGTTAGAATCGAAGTAACCTCGAGAGATAATAATTACGTCACCCAGATTTAATCGTAGCAGTCGAGGGTTAATCGCGTCTCGTAATTGTAGGAAAGGCTCGCGGTAATTATACGGCTTCGTTCACGTTTAGCAAATAACAGTGCACTACAAGATGGCAATTTGTTCTCCTAGTGGGATATTGTACTTCACAGAAGGCGACATGAATCGTGCGCATAAAAAGCGGAGCTTGTGTCTGCCGTCTCTGGCTATTTCTCGAGCGCGTCTGACAAAAAGTTCATCAAACATGGAAATGCATCTCACGTCGCTTCTTTGCATTGTATAATACTTTGGATTACGTGAACGTGTATGCATCAATATGCGACAATCCATGCAAATACGTCTTTCCATTCTATGGCTCTTTGCTACCTTTCGCGTATAAGTATCTCGTTTCTACGTTAAATCTACCTAACAATAGCTTTTCTTATCGCATCCACTCATACCTCTTATAAAAACGCGGTGCGAAATTGATGATAAACGTTTGCAGCGTCGTATAAAATTACGCTAAACTAAATCTGTTGGAGTTATAATGCGTTTGAGAGAAACATAAATATATGTAACATAAAGATTATGTATATACACATAAAAAATATTAGCAGAAAAGTATTAATATACCATTAACCTATACAAAAAAAAAGAATTAATCACCATGTATATTTCATTCTCCCTAGTCATTATTGCAATGTTATTTTACGCAACGTTTACGCGAAAAGAGAGTAGTTGAAAGACATAAAACGCGCATCGTTCTTCAAGTAACTATCCTAAATTTAATCGCAGCTTATCCGCCAACAAAAATAAATTAGCGGATACACTAAAGTTCTTTACTTCCGCGGTGAAGCCAATTTCCAACGGATCCTTTTGCAGTCTGGTAAATGAGAAAACTAAAATAACACTGATATATAAAGTACCTAGTTCAACAGTACGAGTCTGAAACAAAGTAAGCGAGGCGGTCGAAAGAGTAACTTGCAGTCGAAGCAAAAGTGCGAGGAAGAAATCTTATGCAATTCAACTTGATAATGGAAATATAATTGCGCTTGAATAGTTTTATAAAAAATATTTCTCAAATAGAAATAATACGAATGAAATTTTCAGTATCAAAGACATCTAATCTATAAAACTTGAAAATAAATTGTTATAATATTGATTATTTGTTTGCAATCTTATCTGACAATGAGATGTCGATAAAATTATTTTATATCATAAATTAATATAAAACTTGTAGGTATGCTGCCGCTTTATATATTATACCAATAGTTTACATATATTGTTTGTGCGTCAAATCGCAAATTTTAATTAAAAATGTGTAATGGTAAAATTAATTGCTAAAAATCTCTCGTTCTCCTTTTCTTTTTAGCATGTTTATTTTTTTCTTATCCAAGTATTCGCGATATATGTATAATTATACAGTAATATATTGTAAGTAATATATTATTGCTCAGTCTTCAAAGCGTTCTTTGAAATTAATTAACTTGTAAAGCGGAGTTGTGAAAACTTGTAAAGAGTTATAAATAATTTTGTATAAAATGTTCTGCAAGAAATCTATATTATTATGCGAGTTTTGAGGATCTTTAGATAATAAAGCAGTCTTTGAAATATTTTTTTAAGAGATACAAGTATTTAAATTTGCATTTGAATGCGCACAGTGCAAAGCGATCTCACAATAAGAATGAAGGCCACCGTAGCAATTTTTCTCTGTGCGTTATTTTTTTCTCTGCAGCTTGTTTTTCGCGTAATTCTCATTACATTACGAGACACGCCTAATTTCGCATCAAATTGAAACGGAAGAGCGAATAAGCGAATCGCTTATTACGCGCGGTCGACGTGCCGCCAACAGCTGATTGCATATTATTTCGTTGCAGCAACTTCGATTAAAACAAATATTGTTCAGACATGGCCAGACAACTATAAAATTACGAAGCATATTCGCGTCACGTGACATGAATCAATTATATCCTTATCATGCTTTTATGATATTTTCAATTTTAAACATTGTAAGATACGTTATTTAACTTGGAAATATTTTATAGCAATTAAATATTGCACATATTACAACAATAAATTTATGTTTATATATAAACATGTTTATATATAAACATGTTTATATATAAACAAAGTTTATTTAAATTCAATATAGTTAAATTTTATTTAACTATATTGAATTTAAATAAACTTTGTTTCAAGAATTTTTTATACAGTAAATTAAGTATTAAATCTCTTAGTTTCCTTTTTCTCTCTTTCTCTAAATCGATATATTTTTAATATTAAATATAGAAAAAATAAAAAAGCGAATTATTTCTATATTATACGAGGGAACAATCTACAATTAAAAAATTAACTTATAATCATACAAGCGTATAGACTATGACACGGCCCTGTGATTGGATGTCGAAATCCAGTAGGTTACATAATGCATGAGTAAGAGAACCGTCTCCCCGCCGGCTGACGCGAATCATTCTGGTTTTATGGCGGTTTCTGACTCACACTCACTTCTACGCGCCCACAAGTAGCTTTCACGATCCGAAATCCAATTTCCTTTTACTTGCATTCGAATCTCGATATTTTATAAAGAAATATCGAACTATACAAATCGCGAAGAGAGGATTATAGACCCTAAAAATGTGATATATAGAGAGGCTTTAAATTACACATAAAACATAAATTCAAATTTTGAATTTACAGCGTATCGTGAAAGAACTAGAAATGTATATATGTATACAATAGCTCAGATTTGGAAACCACCACGCAGTATAGAATTATTATGTATCGAGAATTGAGTCTATCAAAATTTCGCTTCTATTAAATATATCGAATTTGGTAAATTTCGTATCAATTAAAATTCTCTAGTTCTCTTATTTGATTTGTTCGGGAAAACATTGCCTCCTAAAAACAGAAAAAGAAAAAATCTTCCAAGTTCTCTACTCGCGCATTCGCGAAACGCACGACGCGAAACCGACCGCGTCGTTTGCATACAAAACACATACGTTTGCGTACTTATTTTTCTGCTTCCCTATTTTTTTTTTTTCTTTCTTTTTTTCTCTTCCTTTTTGTAACTGTCATCATATTCAACGAACCGAGAATTTCCTTAATTTATTCCATGGCCAAATTCTTCGAGATTTTCTCGAAGATTGAACTAACTATGAGATGCGATACGTTGTTGATTTTAATGTGTAAAGTACTTATACATTTTATTATGTATATTTATATTTTTTTATATTTTATTTGTTCTCTCTCTCTCTTTCTCACGATATAATAGTACATCGCAATTAACTATTTATGTTTCGTTCTATTTTTTATTATATTTTATTCTTTTTCTTTTGTTCTTTCATTATAATATTTATTATAATCTTCTTACTTATTCTGAAATATTCTTATTATTCTCTAACGTATTTATAAACATTATAAAAGTTGATTTATAGATATAAATTAATGTATGCATAAAATAATATTAAAAATAAATATTAATAACAAATAATTTTTTAATTTATTAATCAAAATACAATCTTTTATCTCTCAAAGTACCTTTTTGGTGCACTTTGCGCCATTTCAGAATGTTTTGCATCTACAGCCGAATTAGACATTTAAATACTAAATCATGAATAAAACATATACTACGTCTTAATTATACAAAAAAAGAAATATTTTTATAAAAGTTATAATAAATTTGCTCAAATATTTTTTTATAAAATTATCTGGAGATAACAAAATAGCTTGATCCGATCCTGCTTATCAAGAAAGAAGATATACAAACGCACTTATGCCTTCGGAGTTTTATGAATAAATGTATTTGCGCCTTTGTGTCCTTTATGAATATATGTAAGCGGGATCAAACTAGCAAAGACGGCACATGCGGCACTTTTGCTTTGGTTATGCTTCGACCGGCGGCAAAAATCGATCGTGAAAAAGTGCCATATGAGCGTGAAATACGGGATAAATCTACTCTTTCAACCGACCAATTCGACTTATTGGCAACGAAGCACCTAAATCAGATCTTCCGAAACTATGAATCGCTTTGAAAAAGAACGCGAGTTTTTACGAGAAACGTGACAACTCAAGAATACCTTAGTCTGCCTGCATCCTAAATATAGAAAAGTAAACGGATGTAAAACTTTAAAAATCCAAAAAATTATCTAAAAATTTTAAAAGACAAAAAATTCTAATTTTAATTTAAAAGAAATTTACGCGTTCGAATTCATAAGACCATTAAATATTTATCAAATTGCAATATCTAATTATTGATATCTTTCTATACTGCAGATTACGATGTGTAACGATGGTATAGATATTTATAAGCACATAAAAAAATTGAATATATACATATTTTAGAAAAAGAGAAATATATATGTTTAAAATATAAGATTATATAAAATCATAAGAAAAAAAAATATAATATACATATATTATAGATATAATCAAAAATCAAATAAAATAAGTACAATGTATGCAACATAACAATGCGGATATTTTATTCCTACTACTAAAAAAAATCTCAATTAATTTAAAATTAACAAATTTATTCAAACATTATTATCAACTTTGACTAATGTTCAAGATATTAATTAAAACTATCTTGAAAATTAAAATACTTAAATTATTCATGTTGTTACAGTGGTAAAATTTAATCTTATATATAAATCGTTACAAACGTAATTACTTTAATTGCGCGTCAAGCGATTTCTGCGATGTGAAAGGATTTAGCAATTACTTGACTTGAACTATTTTAAGCAGAAATGAAATTTCTTTTTGCACCGTTTTTTAATCATACATTTTTAATCTGCACGCAACTCAATACAAACAATTATTTTAAAATTAACATTTTATCTCAAGATATTATATTTCTTTATTAAATAATTTTTGTATGTCATTTATATGTCAATTATATAAAAATAATACTTTTAAACACACATAATATATATATAACAAGAACAAAAATTTTATAACTAAATATGTACAAATTTTATTTAATTGAAATATATATTACTTAATTAAAATTAATAAATTCAATTTAAAATTTTGTGATTAGTAATTTATTTCTCATAATATAACATATATATGTAAAAAGATAAACCGAAACTGAAAAATAATTTTATCTCACTTTTTATATTTTTATTCGTGCTTTTCCATCATTGCACATTAAGGACATAAAATAATATTTTCAGTAAATTGATACTGATCTATGAAACCATAAATATAGATATATAGAAATAAATTGACGAGATTTTTTTTATTTCATTTTTTAATTCCGTATTTATATCGACTTTTAGTAGTTTCGAAATTTTATATCGTGTATTGTAATACCGTCGTTACATATCGCTATACGGGTGATACGATATTGATAGTCTTGCTTTTATATCTTTCATATGATACGTATTCCTTTCTTAACAGAAAACTTCCTTTTTTTACTTTCCATAAGAAATATTCGCAGTTCTCTATTCATATAAAATCCATTTAATTAAAAGAGTTCTTGCCTCTACAGTCGCAAAATGTCGAAAGAATACCACGTATTTTGCTCCTCCTTGCTAATCGTCATGTACTTCTTGCTCGGTAATACAGTATATATTTGCATGAGCGAATTTAGACTGGCGAAAAAGCGCGGATCGTCGCATTTCGCGTCCCCATCTGGCTTTCTCGTTACGCAATTTGTCTTTTACATCCCTCGAGCGCTTTGCGCGATTGTAAAAAGCTCGGCAACAGCGTCTGTATAAAACGCGATATTTCCGCTGTCATTCGCTCTGTTCCCCGTTTAAAATGGGAACTTGTGACACTCGCGAGACACCACGTTCGTAACAGACGCGAAAAAGCTGTGAAAGCAAAGCTATGATGTTTAATCCGCGTTGGAAATGATATGGTGGCTTTTTCATTCTCGCTCGATGCGCGCACGGTTGACACAAAGTCGGTTGTACACAAAGTGTATCAGAAGTCGCGCGACAACTAAGGTTTTGCTAATAAATTTGCATAGTTTTAAATAATAATTGCTACGCTTCCTAATGCGAAGATAAATATAAGGATTATTTCTTTTAACGATCTTTTTATGTTTTTCCATCTTAAACTTTTTTTAATGCTTGTGAAGTACCAAAGAAAGAAATATCTTTATAATATATATTTTCAACATTCCATTTAATTGGATTCTTGGCAATTTAATGATGTTATTTTTATTTCTGTAATTTTTATTTAGCGACAAACTTTATTTATAGTTTACTAGAAAAATAAAAGATAGAGTTATTTTTTAATTATACATATAAATAGAAAGCTAATCAAAGATAAATTAATAGCAATAAGTTACAATAGCGACTGCAAATAAAAATTTTATTTGTGGAATAATTGTGCAACACAATTTAATTAGCGTTGTATCGTAGATTTAGAATCAAACGCGATCCTTTCAATCCAAGTTTATTGTACAGTATTGTATATAATTTCCACTATAAAAAAACATTTATTTTTAAATGTAATATGAAAATACAAAATTTAATCTATAAAATAAAATAAATATCCATACAAATATCACGATTTAATAAGAACGACTTATTTGTAAGAATCATTAACTGATAATTACATTTGGTTGTGCAAATTTAATCCATTATAATAATTCATTGAAAATTGAATAAATAATACGCATGTAAAATATAATGAAATATTATATTTCATATACCCCGTATATAATACCTGAAATAATTCCCTTTATATAGGACATTTTATCGCAAGATAGACAAATACATTAAGTTTTGCCTCATAGTTGCAAATCATAAAAGAAGTATGTTTTAAAGATGTATTATTCAAATATATATGAACACGTGTGCGTCGCATGTGCGATTTTTTATTATAATGCGCCAACATAAAAGTAATAGTTATCTCAAATAGACCGTAAAGCTAGTTGAAGAATAAAAGTAAATCTTGTGATATATATTAGTCGTGCAAAACTTTGTAACATAATCTTATTTTTTATGAAACAATAAAAATATAATAAAATATAATATAGTTACATTTTACGTTAAATACTTTCACGCTATTTCTTTTCTTTTTTAAGATACAATAATTTATTGTATAGTAACTTGTACACTACTCAAGAAATTTGATGGATATCGAAGAGACATAATCGATATATTTTGCATTTATCAAAAAATAAAAATGAAAAATGAATTTGCGCATAGTTTTTCAATCGAGGTTGATGTAATAATATTAATCTGCTCGGCATCAGATCAACCTACTTCGGCGTCGCGAAATATGCGTATCCGTCTACCAGAATGAAGCAAAACACTCCACAATGCGGTGTACCGCAGACCCACAAATTAGTACAGTGTGAGTGGTAGCCAAAGTTAGCAAACAGCTGACCACATGCGAGAGTGTATGAAGATGCCAAGAAGTGTCGGGACTGTGTGACACCATTCTAGGTTGCAGACGTTTCACGTATGCTTAAATTAGTCTAGTACCATATTAACATTAAATTAAAAAAAAATAGTGTCAAAAATATATATTATGTTTTGGTCAACCGACTCTATATAATTTAACGATATTTAATAGAAGATATTTCTCCAACGCATTTTAAAAATCTATTTAAAAATTCTCTCTGACGGCTTTTATTCATATAATAATAATAATTGTGCGTAGATTGTGTGTTTCTCTTTTTTACATAATACAATCGTGATGTTAATAACAATTCGAAATAATAATTTCTATTTATTTTCTTGTCCTCTATCGAAGGTATATTTAGTAACTTGGTTTAGTTTGCCACTGACCAACCGACTAGAAGCGGGAATTCCGCGACTGGGCTAAACTTGACAAACGGTGCTATTAATATATCAATGATGACGAAAGCACGCGCTGCCTCGTGCATATAATCGCGATCTTTTAACATTACCCGAAATAACTCTGTATAAAGCCAATTCTCATTATATAGTTCTTTATTTAAATCTAATTTTAGCCTAACTTAAAACTTCGTGGAAGATCATTATTCGCTACAAGTTTCTTGAATCTTCAATATTAAATATCTTGACAGAGTATTAAATCTCACTTAAAGTAAAATTTTCTTAAAATTAAGTAAAAAATGAATCGTCTTTTTACTAAATTACACTCTCTAATTACTCATAGTTCTCTAATTTTTTTTATATACAAAAGCATGACGATTATTGGTGCTTTGCCACTAAAATTATCATTTGGTGTAATTTATCGTCGAGTATCTGTAATTGAGAAGGTAATAGATGCACGTGGCATTAATCGAAATCCATCTCATGGAACAAAGGTAACGCGATGATCTTTATGTATTGTACAGTGGACCTATCAGTCAGTTCAATTTCCTCGCGTGCCGCGACGCTCGTACAAGACCGAATCAATTCATCGAAATTCGGAATAAAAGTCGAACAAAGCGCTACAACGGTGATACGGGCAGGGTCCATTCGCGGGAAAATTCACGCTCATAGGGGCGCCGTGAAAATGATGTTCAATAAACGACTACATCGCCGCGGATGGCAAAGTCGACGACAAGGTTCCTATAGAGGTTCCGTTTCACAGAGACGAACGAACTAAATTCCATTAAACGTGACACGTCCGACAGAAGGGCGCAGATGCTATTTTCTCAGAGCGGAAATCGTTGTCGAATCACGACGGACTATTTCTTTCCGCCGACTCCGTTCGTACGGTATTGGCAAAATGGATTGATGAATGCAAGAGACTGATGAATGGTAGTTTATTAATTCTTATCGAATTGTCAACAAATTCATTTCAAAATCAATACCATTTCCTCGCCTCATAGCCCCCCTATAGTCCTACGTCTATTATTTGCGCTTAATATAATAATAAAGAGCTTTTGAAATTATTTGTATATTATATGTATGTAATTTTTAAAAATATTAATTTGACAAAACAAATTGAAACGTAAGATATAATAATACAATAGAATGTATCGAAAATAATCAAGCGTATAAAATATGAAAGTTTTGCTTTATATTTTTAAAAATAAAAATATATTGTATAACATATGGTTTCTTTTTGATTCGTAAATATAAAGATTCTATATTTAATATTCAAACTGTTACATATTTCGTTCTATGTATTTATACGATAAGGTCAATAAAACTGAACTGTATCGTTATTCCACGTTGCGAGTCATAAGTCTACCATTATACCAAAGCTTGGTGACCTCGTTACATGTTGCATACAATCAAGTATGTAGTACCATGGAGTACATCGACCCTTTGAGACATATGAGACTCGTCATCATTTATTCACGAGAACACCCAGATACTGCGATCGCGAGTAAATCCTAAAGACCACCCTCTGTTGAGGGTTGATGCGAATTGAATTTGCCATTGTATTGCGAATAATACTTGCATCGATGCAAGGCGTTTTGTCTCGCGAGGAATACCGAGTATCTTTCGCTTCGTTAAAGGATTTGTTTCTCTCTCTAAGATTAAATCATGGTAATGCATACCGCAATCGAAACGGAAACATAAATGTATTTTACATCATTCAAGACTTCCAGCGCGGGGAATACCGATAAATTTACTTCTCTTTAGAAATGAAACCAAATTCAATATTATATTATTTTTAGTATGAATAAAATATTATAGATTTAACGATCTAAAGTTGCTCTTCCTGTGCTGCTTTCAACATTTATTTATTGTAATACAGTTTCGTTTCAAAATCAATATTTATTGGAATATTATAAATTTTAGCTTATCTCATATTCTATTATTTATATCTTTGCTTTTGGGAAAGATAGTTTCTATAATTGCACATCTAAACATCTATACACTTTTAAATAAAAATATATATAAAGTTCTCCGATTTAAAACTTAATTTTCTATATTTAAATGATCATATCTTAATTTATTAATAATTCAAAGTCAAAGAATCACGCAAAATCGAGAGAAACGAGCTACGTTTGCTGCAATTAAATATTTAAGAAAATATGCTGTCTCTTCGATTGTGTTATTTTCAGTATATAAATCACAACGAAATGATCGTTTAAGACGTTCCCCGACAATTTTCCAACGAAATATTATACGATTCTCCGACCTGCGCAGAAAATATCATTCTTCCCCTCACTAACATCCGGGAACCCATCGACGCATTCCAGCACAAATCACACACCTTCTCATCCACGAATGGTTTTCTCTCTCTTCTTCTCTCACTACGCCATTAACCTCATAAACTCTCTCGGCATTTGCGCGAAGAGAAAGAAGACTCCGTTGCATATCTTGATATTACTTCGACTTCTAACGCGTCTTTTAACGATTGCAATATCTCAGAGCGAAACTATTATAAGACCACAAAAATTGTATCTCCCGAGCTCTTACGTCATTCTACTATACTATCAAATTCATTTATTTCTAGAATTATCTTTTTCTTAATGTGCATTTATTTTATTTTGTTATTGAGAGAAAATTATAAAATGTGAAAAATTAGACTATATAAAAAACTTTATATGTATATCTACTCTCTCCCCTAAAAGAGATTAATATTTTATTTATATCTGTATACCTAGTCGTATTATATTATTGACTGCATAAAACAGATAGACAATATGTGAGTGCTAATATTTCACATTTCATAATATGTGTATACATATGTGTTGGTAATGATACGAGTAATTCATATGTTTTGCAAAAAAAATAATGGATAATATTAGTTGTTCCATCTTCGTAATAATGAACTGTGTCGTCAAAAATGTGTCATCCACGATATATTTTCAGACGCGGCCGCATTCGAGATATCTA
The DNA here is from genome assembly GCF_030444845.1 of Prenolepis imparis. Lineage (NCBI taxonomy): Eukaryota > Metazoa > Arthropoda > Insecta > Hymenoptera > Formicidae > Prenolepis > Prenolepis imparis. Next base: position 13,675,042 of record NW_028141162.1, on the reverse strand, counting down.
TAGTTAGAAGAAATCGCGGTAGGTTACAGTCAATCCTCCATGTATCACATGGATCGACATCTTTGTTTATACTCAGATCCGTTGCTTATTTAGACACAACGTGTTTATTAACGTGTTTATAACGTTTCCACCATAAAATTCATCGCACATAAATCACGTTGGAAAACGCAAATTACGTTTTAAACGCAGACCGCGAATATTATTTCGCGAAACTGCGTCTTTCCATCCATCTCTGGAGACGCGCCCGTGTATATCCCGCGTGCACTCTCAGATACGGCAACGTGCTGCATCCGGATGCACTCACTCGTGCGTTCCGGGACCCTCGTAAAGCATAATGCGCGTATCGAAATGCGAGACGTCTCACTCGCAAACATAATGTCTCCATAGACTTGTGTCGCGTGAGTAGGTAAATTGGATTGAATGTCGGTACCATAAAAACATCATTTTTTATTTTTTCGACACTTTTGTTTCTCGTATCGACTCGGATCATCCAATAGCCGGAGCAGAACAATGAAAATTTTCGCGCAAGAAATACAAACTCGCTTAATCCACGATGCTAAATTCTTTTCTAGAGGAATTTATTTACAAATATAGAAGTAAAAATGGATAAAATAAATAATGTAAAAAAATAAGAAACCATTTAATAGATAAAATACACAGTATGTGTATATACATATATTTACTAATAATATATTTCTTAATGTAAAATAAAATAACACAATAGAATTTTTTTAATTTAATAAAAATTAAACAAGGAAAATGTGTAATTATATAATATGTTAAGCAGCGTAAACCATTTACTGTCATTTTTCGGAACCTACTTAATTTTACGATCTCCCCTCTGCCTATTTCTCATTCAACTTAGATCCTACCATAAAATGTAACACGCAATTCTTTGGTACCATACGGAGAGGGCATCATTTTACCTAGATAACCTTATTCACGGACGTACATTTCTATCCTTACATCCATACATTCCGGATTTTCTCGCGAATCCTGGAGATGGACGGAAATTTTCCTCGAATCCGGCTCTTAAAATATATTTTTGTTGTACAACTTTCAATTTTTTTTTATCTAATCTTTTCCTCACATCGAGGAAAATCATTCCGCGGTGTGCCACGACGAAGAAGGTATCTTTCGCACGCCACGCCCGTCGACGAAAATAATTGTTATGACGGCCGAGAAATCGATTTCTTTCGCCAGATTACACGCATATCACGAGGAATTTTCAGACAGAACTAAAGATTTGTAGAGCGAATGAATCCACGATTGTTCGAAGAATCTGCTTTTCGGCAAAGTATTTTCGCAAAGTTCACGATTTCTCGAAAATCATAAAGTTTTATGATGTCACATGTTTTGGCACTACTTTGCGCTTCTTATATATTAAATATTTTTATCATTTTTTTAAAATGTATGTTTTATAGCTCTTTACAAATGAGATTATTGTCACTGCAAACAATTGCAAATTATCATTTTCTGTTACTAAAAATTTAATTTATTATTTTCTTTAAAATTATTGAAGTAAAATGCCATTTCGCTATTTTTAATAGATCTTACACATTTGAAGATATCTAAGTGTATTAATTTTCCCTATATTATATGGTATGTCAAAAATTATTTAAAATAATTTAAAAGAAAATCTCCATATGCAATAAAATATATAGAATAAAGTGCACTTGAAGATTAATAAAAAGAACGATTGTTTAGCAAAACAAAATAAGGCAAAAGAAAATTGGGCAGAAATTTATAGCATTTTTTTCGCAACTTTATATTCATTACAATGAAAAGAAATTTGTATTCGATTTTACGTTAAAATAATATAATTCTTTCAAGAAAAAGCACAAAAGGGGAGAATTAAGCAAGCATTATCGGATTTGCTAACTCAAATGTACTCAGCAAAAGCACAGTAATTTATAGAAAATACTCGAATTATGGCAACATTGCGAGCGTAATCGTGTAAAAGCAGATATTTCACTATTAACAACTGTCCCAGGATTTTCTAACAGGCGCAAGAAATAGTGGGCAACGGAGAAACAGCATCGACGCGTTCTAATACGGATCACGCATCCTCAGTCACGAACATAGATCCCTTCGATTCGTTCCCCTCGAATATACCGAACGAGAGCGCCGGCAAGCCCAATCTAATTGTCGAACATTGTACCATAACTCTTGCCGCACGTAACCACTTGACTTAATGGTCACGTGTTATTTGACCAGAAAGCCATAAAAAATACAACTATATAAGAGTTAGCCTTTTTTAAATTCTCTCATTTTTTTGACATTAAGAATCGAGAACAAACATATTATGTGCTTTTTCACTATGCATCATTACAAGTGTATGTAACAAAAAATTTATTATTTTAATTTTTAAATAAAAAATATCACGTTTTGTTATCACACTTTACTTACAGTTTTAAACTTGTAATTTATGAGTGAACAATTCAAAGAAAAAAATTAAATGTAATAAAATATGTTCTATCGATTTTATAGAAAATTTCGTACTTAAATTTACATTAAGCAAAAATAAAAAGACAAATATAATTATAATGTTTCAAAACGACAGTTATAGTAACAATGTCGATTAAAGTTTTAATCTTTAATAAATCATACTCTGTTCTCTTTTATCATCTTTATACTTCTTGAATTAGCCCCGAAGGCCAAATCGCTCTTGATTAAATGCCTTCGAACTATCAACAGCAATTTATTTTCTTCCGAATTCCGCCGAAAATTGTTCGCTTATAAATTACAACCACAAAAACTTGAGTACAAATTTACATTCTAATATGCCGTCTTGTTATCCGGTGGTCGGATTGTTAAGAGGAAGGCAATTTCGTCCAAGTGCGAGTGGCTCTTCCCCTAGATTCATTAGAACTTCTACCGTAGCGTGTGATAACTTTGTCGTTATATTTCCAACTTTTCTGCAAACAAGTCACGCCTCAGTGGAAAGCGCGCGAAATAGGATTCCTTCGTATTCGCACACGAAAAATACCATTCTGCGAGCCACCGAATACCGTGTGGGTGCACGTGTGTGCAAATCACGAGTCACCGCCGTAATTTTCGCAGATATTTTGCGTTCCATCGCGCAACCGCGACATTTCATTCCCAAATAAATCTGTTGGCGAACGCATTGAATTAAAGCCTCGATTAGAATCGCAAAAATCAAAAGCGCAACGTTCGCACGAGAAATGATTTTCGAAAATAAATATATTTTCACTGTAATTTTAAGAGCATAATTATTAGTGAATTCAAAAGTAATTTTCTCTTGACGACAATTTGATAAAATATATGTATCATTTATTTTTGCTTTTATAATTTACGCTATTAAATATTCTACTTTCTAAATTTCAAATTAGAATTTGATGTATAATTTACTAAAAATTCATTTAAGCGTAAATGAAAATTAATTAAATTGACTGGAGAATAAACGTTTGTTATTTATACGTGCTCTTCTGATATTTTAAGTTCTTTATATTCAGTGGTTTTTACATAACTCAAGCATTATCCTTCGATATTTTTATCCAGCAGTAATTGACTGCAAATTAGAGTGGAACGAGATAAAAGTAACAATTGTAGAGATGTCGAATCCCGGTGAACAAACATCCGAGAACGGATTCGTTTCCATGAGATAATACCCGAGAATCTTGCCGGCGCACGTATATGTGCACTTCGTATTCCTACGAACCATGCGATTTGCTCGGCTCGTAAGATAATTCTTTCCGAACGCATTAAAGCCGCGCTACATCACCGAATAAGATCACCATCATTCTGGTTTGTACTATAACTATAGTCTCAGATTTTTCGCGAAAGAATTATGGTACGTACTCAAAATAAGATTGCCGATTTACACCAAAGCCGTTTTCCAAATTCAAAGCGAATCTGTGTCATAGATCGCGCGAAAAGATACGTGTATGAATACAGAAAAGTAAGTTAAAAAAGTTTCATTGCACTTTATCATCGTTGATGTATTTTTATACTGCTGCCGTATAGTATTTTTATTCATAAAGATAAAAAAATCTGGAATATATCTTTTTAAATTTCTGAATTTCTCCCTCCCGACACGCGTTCATTCAAATCGTTTTACAATAAAAACAAACAGAATTATTAACATATATTAAATTAATTCAAAAATAGAAATCTCATGATAATAATTCATAAATTAATCAAGAAAGAGAATTTGTGCTTTTTAAAAATATTGGATAATTATATTTCCTGAAAATTGTGTGAATAAAACTATTGTGTATTTATGTATCGATATATCTATAGATCTATTTCTCTATTTAATTTAATAGGCTTAACAATATATAATTCAATGTCTCATTTTCAAATATAATTATCAAAAGTTAAAATAATTGATATTACAATCGAACAGCGAATTGCCTTCGCATTATTTTCGATCGAACGGGGCAATAATGGAAAGGACCGAACTAAGCTGAATTAGTGTCTATCTGGGGAATTTGGAGAGAGATTGAACCAGGAAGTTGCTCGGCTGGGGGAAGATCCGATTAACATGTTTACTCGATGAGTTCTACGTGGTGATGAGGGATGAAGTGATAAGGGTTAAATAAACATTGGGTATGAAGAAGAGCACGTAGATCTCATTATCTCGGAAAGAGGTAGATTAACTCTTGACATCTCTGTCAGTATGTCTATACAAATTATTAGGAAACTTGGAAATTGTGGATAACATAATTAATAATCCATCGAATGTAATAACGATGGAAGATCAAAGATCAACATTTTGCATGGTAAAATTCAAACGACAATGTGATGGAAATACAATTCAATGAAAATTGAAATAACTAATATACTCGTTATACAAGTCAATCATTTGTTTAATGCAAAAATTTTCTGATTAATAAATCAAGAAAAAACAGTGAAGTTTGAAAGGATAAATGCGGCGAAATTGAAACTAAATTTCACACGGGAAGAATCAATACATTCGTGTGTTTATACTGCAATGTAGACAATCTAGCGATTTCTGTTAAAAGTGGAAGGCGTAAAAGCCAGTAGAAGGCAAGTCAAAACAGTGCAGAATCCCTTCGAGCTACAGAGCAGATTTATTCGCTAATGGAAACTATCGCTCCCACTTTTTTTAGCCTCTTAAGAACAAGTTCTCCCCGATTACTTTATCGAAAAAAGTAAATCTTTCCGATTCAATCTACAGCGGTTTTGTGGTAGAGTTCCGTGTATGCGAATCTAAGAATTCCCGAATTGCAAAATCGATGACACACGTTACACTAGAGATAGACACATGTATATAACACTGATGATGAGAGCAAAAAGGAGAAAGGCGGAGCGTGAGAAAGAAAAAAAGAATAAAAAAACAAGAAAGAGAGACATAAGTAAGTTTATTTCGAGACGAAAGACAGAGAAGAGTGAAAGAAGATAAAAGAGAACGGAGGAAGTTGGAAGACGCGGTATAGAGGAAAATGCATCAAATTCAATCTAAATCAACTCAGTTTTATGGACGTCGCGAGTATCTCGGACACGTCTCATCAAAAGCTCGACACCTGCACTTGACTATCTCTTTCCCTCGCTCTTTATCTCTCCTTTTCACTATCGTTCCTACACTCTCACCGTCTCTACGTGCCGCTTTCGTTCTGTCCTCGTTGTCTATTCACGTCCCGACTCTACTATTTCTGTCGTGCTCAACCGCGCGTTCGCTACCTCTTTCGCTCCGACGATCGCTCTTCTCGCCAGTCGATCTCATCACGAAGTGCGACTGGAGTGTCTGGAAAGTCCAGGGCAAATACGGACTTCGGGACCCGCGGCATCACGTTTAAAATATTTAATAATAATCACATTCAATGAGCAAATAATTTTCTCTACTAATATTAAAGAATAAGATCTTTTTTTTTTAATATAACTCAATGTTATATTTTTTCGCTGTTTTTTTTAATTTTGAATATTTTAGTAACTATACTTAATTCATACAAGTTAGAACATTGTGTGATAATGTTATACTGTCCATCTAAGAATAGTCAATAAATAAGATTTTTCTATTAGTATGTACGTGCGAGTTTGAAGCAAAATTTCTTTTTCTTCGATCGCTGATTGTTCAAATATTTGTTTATATATAAAAAAAAAAAAAATTCTGCCTTTACGACAAAAACTATTGCTAACCATCCCAAATGTAACTTACTACCGAATATTCTGTGATACAGCTATGACATATATTAATACCCAAAATATCAACATTATCAATAATTTCAACAGTTAACGAGAAAAAAAAATTAAATGTGGATAATTTTTTTCTTTGATATATTTATATCCGCTAGAATTTCGAACAAGTGGTGTACTAATATAGCAAAAATTCAACAGAGCGAATTGTTTTACGCGGATATTTACATTTGCGTAGTAAACGCACCGCTGAAGATCTCTACGTGTACAATGTCGCGATTGCATAAACCAACGAAAAACGTGTTACAGGACAAAAATGTTAACAATATACATAGCAATTTAAAGTGAAATTTTTCATATATCAAAGCCGAGAAAACTGTCAGTTATATTCATCGCGTGCAAATGTCTTTTTGTATGACGCTGAAATTTTTATTAAATGTAAACGTAAATCTTTTTAAATATTGTTATTCATTGCATTATAGGAATTCGTCAAAAAAATTGGCCTTTTTAAACGCTGATTTATGTATCAGACAACGGCATGTCGCGAAGATTAAAGACGAAGATAGCGAAGTCGAGTAGATTAACGAGGGCGGGGATAATAGTTTATGATATTAAAACGGAATGGCACGACGATAAAACTAAGCACAGTATAATTATGAAATTGAAAGCCCTCATTATGATAGAATTCACGTCGCTTTAACATGAATTATCCTTTCGCTTGATTTTCCTACATATTTTACCAGATTTCTATACATTCCTCTCGATACATTGAACATGAAATATTATCAGCCACTGAATCTACATTACATTTCTGAAATCAGAAATTGCAGTGAGGAAATTTGGTACTCGAAATTAAATATTTTACTTTAGCATCTTCGATATCAGTCATATTTTTTCATATTTATTTATGCCGACGAGTATTTGCTTAAAAAATTAAACATATTATATTATTAAATATTATCTATTTATAGAATGTTAATTCTTTGCTAATGATATTGTTATAAATATGTGTTGACAGATATAGTAGGTATATATTTGTTACAAAAATATCAGATAAATTTTTCAGCGCGTTTGTCATATTTAATCTATCGAATCTATCTCTTCCTTCGTCTTCAATGTTTCGCAACGCTACGCAGGAGCAATTATGTAATTAATCTCGATTATATATTCGCGTGAGAGCACTTCAACCGACCACCTAAAGTCGCCTAAGTCAAGTTCAATATTGTTTCACCTGCACTTCACGCTGCAAACTTCGAAAATCTAATTCTGCTGAAAGATAAAGAGAGAAAATTTATTATATTCTAGCGCGGTTCTAGCAATCACGTTTGCTCATGGTACGGATATAATATATATATAATCTGGTAATATATATATAAACACTCTCATTGTCAGCTGAATTAATCATGTCTCATAAAAAAATTTTTTTTTAAATATTTTTTTACGTAACAATGTAAAAAAACACGCAACGTTAAATACTTTCGGGGAAAGAAACGCGTGCAAAGGAAGTAAAATAAATTTTGCAACCTTCCACCATTCGTCGTGCGAATGCAACGTAACATTTTTCAAAGCTTGAGAAGAATGTGTCGCGCGTGCATTTGCGACAGATCCCTTTATCATGCCGCTATTATGCGCTTTGCTACACCTGGTGTATTCTTACATCATGGTTTCGCTATTATTCCGTCGTCGCTTGCCTGTTCTGATCCCTCCGTAAAAGCCTCCCCCCCGATCCTTTCTTTTTCTTCTCGTTCTCTTTCTTTCCTTCTCTCTTCTTTTCGCTCTTTCTCTTTCGACCTACTCTATCTCTCGTTCTAGGTTTGTATACCATTTATAAATACATCGTGTCGAGTGTGCCCATTATGGATTATGCACGCTCGGCGTGCGGAAATCGTGGCAGAAAGCAAAACACAGCGAATCTCTCTTTTCTTGAATCTTTTATTTTTTTATTGAAATATATTGCGAATTCAAAAATACAATCCGCCAAAAAAGGCAAAAGAAAAAAAATGAATCGATATCGAAACATCATCTCTGTATCCCCCTGTCAGAATTTCGATATAAATGATAGAATTTCAACTTTCTAAAAAAGTTGGAGTTTTTGATACGTTTTGAAAAAAGAAATCTGTGATATAATTAAAAAATATATAAAGAGCTATAAGTATTCTTCCATCAGAACCGCGACATCGTAAAATATTCGTACATCTTCGGAATTTCTGAAGTTCAAAAAAAAATCGTGAATTATGGAAGCGAATAGCGATATATATTATCAACTTTTCGCATCGCTTTCTCGCAGTTTCGCGTGCATCCCGCGCGACTTTTCGCCACGATGCATCGTCGCGGGGAAATAAAATTTACTCGCGACGACACTTTAATTTCTTCCGTTCGTCGACTCGACCGTGGATCGTTCGTGAGCGCGTTTCGTTTCGGCGGCCGTAACGTTAACGAGGGACGGTCCTCCAGACTTGTTCTCGTAGCTATACGTAACTACGTGCCGGTTACGGAAACCGGTGCTGTTATTTCTACCGCGGGCTCGCCGTTGCACTAGGGTCTCTCGAATACACGTAACCATGGCGAGCGAACGGCTGAGTCCGGATAATTATACGCTGCTGCTGCACCAAGTGCTGCAACGACGACGTCTCGCGTATTTGAGAAAGTATACGTTTCAATTATCATAGCTGAGAGAAAATCATTATCGACAATCGCTAATTAGAGACGAATAAAGTAAGAGAGACAGGAGTATTTCAATTTTTGAAAAACACCTCGTGAAAATATAATCATAGTAAGAGAAATTTCTAAAAATATATCATTAAATCAAAATAATATAATAATCAATATCAAAAGCACGCGATGTACGAGGATACTTGAAATTGATTAATTTGCGCGGCCAGTTTGCACGTTGATAATAAGCGTTTAACGTTCGATATTTAGTATATTTCAATAATGTATAAGATAATTTGTCCTTAAAAAAAATTGCATATAAAAAGCTAATAATTAAAAAATCACTTCTATATAATTAAGTAGAAAAACACTCAAAGGATATTTCACGGGCAGTTTAGTTCTTTATACTATATGGCTTTATATGACGTTAAGCCGCATCATAAATCATGTCAATCAACGTTGTACTTTGTACCCTTTCAACCATTAGCCCGATGAGCTTAACTAAAATTTAATTGCGCTTAAATCGATATGAATTTAAATCCTCGCGATCAAAGATAATAGCAGTGCATGCATTATGGCACGCATAATCGGTTGTAGCAGGTGCCTTATGGAAAGGCTAATCATTCGTTCTAATCTGCAGGCAAGAGAAGGCTCGCGAAGGGCAATTATTTCCCCTCGAGAAGAGGTAATCCGACGTAATTCGCAGCGTACACAGATGTATGCTCACGTTCTCTCAAACCTAGTTCTAACGTATCGTTTTAATCACCATTATATAATATCGTTGTTGTTAAAATGATAAAAAAGCAATAATAGAATTAAAACCAAAAATATTTCAATTATTATCTTTTCATTAAAATGCAATAAAATTTTCAGAATATCTTATTACGATTTACGTACTCTAAAAAAAATAGGCGGTAGAGCATAACGTGCAATTATTGCAGCTGCTCGAAATATCTCCGTCAAAGTCTACAGCACGATAAGTAGCAATTTAACATTGCGTGATTGAGGAAAAGACACGCTCGCGCGAGTATAAAATTGCAACGGCCGTACATTCAGGCATGCACGCAAAATTTACTCCGAACAGGTGTCGTCTATCCCGGCGAGATATTCGAAAAAAGGATTTCGTAGACTGATAACTCAAAGGGGATTTTCATCGTGCCGATACTGCGTGAACGCAGATATAAATGCACAAAGAAGAAAAATACGCCACAATCCTAAGATAAAAGATTCCAAATGCAAATGTTTATCGCTAATGAGAGATTGAACAAAGAAATAGAAATTTGGAATGAGAATAGTAAGCTTATGCAAAATGGTTAGAGCGATTTTCTACCCAAAATTCAATTTTAATTTTACCTTCTCTGATCAGAGAATTAAATCTCTTTTCTTTAGAAAATTTCACAGAAATCCATATTTTGTTACAACTTTTTGGTATATTATGATAATATTTTAGGGTCACTTATATAATATCACAATATTAACTTGTTCATCTTGCATTTGAAAATTTTTATAAATATACGCCTATCAAAATTATAAGAGAATAATTTTATTAGTCGAATATTGCGTGCTTGGAAAAAATAATTCTATATAATCTTCGAACTAAATATATTATAAGAGGATATAATTCAAAAAGAGAATTCAGAAAAAGTTCTAATCTTGTAAAAAAAAAAAAAAAAAAAAAAAAAGGGATATAAAGAAAATTTCGTTCTTCTCTTCGGTTACTTTCGTTATCCAATAATTACGAGGTTTGCCCTATGTGTAGCTTAAGCCGCATATTTCGACATAATCGCCGTACAGGGTCAGGATAAAGGAAAAAGAGATATCGTACCGTTGCGATGACGATGGAGAATGGTAGAGGAACACAATGTAGCTTAGGGAGAGGGATAAAAGACGGCTCTTTTCAGATCGCCGTGAAGTTTCGCCGCGTTGAGAGCGCTGTATCGAGTAATTGAAAGGCGCCTATCCCAGATAAATCTCCCTCAGATTCGTCAATAAACGCGCTATCTCCGACCTCCCTGAATTATATTAGCGCGGCCGGCCGCCTGCATTATGTAGATCAGCGAGTATCATTAAGCCCGTGGGAAGAAGTTGCTCGTCACTTTACGACTCGAAAATGTCTTAATCATATCGTTTATTCTTTACAGAAAATTATATCAAATTTTTAAAATTCCTTAGCCTCGAAAATACCACATTGTTCTTTTAAAAAAAATTACGAAATCTTTAATTAACATAGAGATTAATTTTTTCAACAAAAGTTCATTAAATGTGTAGTTTTTGAATCAATTTTTGATATTCAATATTAAATATATAATAATAGATTTTTCAATATTCAAAATTAAGTATTGAAAATTGAACATTTGCTATTAATGCCAGATCGTATATAATTTCACGTATTTTGAATGCATTATTTGTAAATAATTATGATAATATAATCCAGTAATCATATTTCTAAACATTTTAGAGATAATTTGTTCGCGCTTTTATATAATAATATTACAGCCATCAATAATGTAATTAATAATGTTTTAAAAGCTTATTAATGACAAGTAAAGGGCACATGTGTGTGTCTGTTGATGTAATTCATATCTCATTTTATAGTTCAAATGCACCGTAATTGAATCGAATATCATTTGACTTACAGATTATTTTTTTCAGATCGATAATAAAATATGAAGACTAAAACAAGTAAGGAATTTGCTCAAAATTCGACAAAAAAATTAGATTATTCTAGATAATCAGAGATCATCTTATGTATAAGATATTTGTGATGCATAAAATATGACGTAATAAATTATATGAGGAAGGTCAAACGATTACTCGCGATGGAATGCATTACGCTCGTAACTCAGACCGATTATATTTTTGTCGCAGACGAGCGTCTGCGGGCGGATTAAAGGGAACGGCAATTTAAATGATTAATGGCGCCCTTCTTCTCTGTCTCTTTCCCGGATAATTCATTAATACAGTAAAATTCATTCACTGTGGCCGTGAAATATTAACCGAAGGAAGATTGAAATGGTTCCTTTCCGTATTACGTATGATTCTACATAAAATTCAAAATGATATTGATATTCTGTGAAAAACTATAATATTCACAATCATTTGAAATAAATATCACACAATGCAATAGTAATCTCTAATAAATAAGATAATTATCATAGATATAATTATGATATTAATTTCTCTTTTTATTTATATATATAAATTTTATAAAATTTTTGTCTATTTTTTGTAAAATATATATAGAGCTAAATAATTTTTTATATTACCATACGTTTGTTGCTGTTAATAGAAAAATTAGATTCTTAAATTTGTTCATTGTAGTTACATATTTCAAATGTACCTCAAATGTATCTGAAATGTGTCTCAAATGTACCTCTGCATTTATATAAGCGCAAAGAGCGTATCAAACTATGCAAAATTACACAAACGTCCATACTTGTTAAATCCGCATTCAAGTATAAATTGGAATATAAAGTATTTTATCGCGTAGTTGAAGTCAAATCGAATTCATTGAGACTTTGTAGAAATAAAATGATATTTCCGCACTCAAGATCATGCGCAATTAGTTTTTTTCACAAGATATAATCCGTGTTTGAACTTTGAACGAATAATCAATTGACTTCTACAAGTTGTATGTCGATCAAGACAGATTGAATTTCAGCTCCTCTTTTCAGATATTCGTTATATAAAATACAGAAAAAAAATTTTGCGGATCACATATACGCAAGCGCAGACACACACATTCCTACTGTGTTTATGTATATAATCTTAAAACAAGCACGAAGTGACAGCAAAATCCCTCATGAATATTTCTTATAAGCTCTTTGCTACTCTGTGAATTTTATATAGTCTCCATCCATCCTCTACCTTTTCAAGTCTAGTAACACTTTTTTTATTGCAATTTTTTTATTAGGTATCTCTTTCTTCTTGTTCCCAATTTTTATTCTTTTTAACTAGAATCCTGCTATTGTATTGACAATTAAATAATTTCGTTTTAGTAATATAATTTAAATAATATAAAAATTTCTCTGTTATATTCTGCAGCATCCTATATATGTAAAAAAACATGTAGCAAAAAATAACAATTGCTATTTCTAATTCAATTGTCAAAAAATAAAAAAGATTCAAATATATGTGCATATATAAGGTGCTTTTAAAATTTTACTAAAAATTTTAAAAAAAGGAAAACAGTTTTTTTATCTATACTCGTCATAAAAGACACTCTCTCTCTCTTACTCAAGTTTCTAGCAAAATTTATTTCGGTCCCCGAGTTTTTACGAATCATGCCGTGCGTCTCCATGTGCACGCACACAGACTAATACATATATGTATACACGCATACTCTTCAGCGCGCGCGCATGCCACAACCACAGAGAGTCATTGCACCGAGGAGAGCCGGATCAATGAGGCCGATTACTCAACTCTCCTCTCGCAGACGCGAGACAGACTGGTCCGGCTTGAACGCGCTTATTTTCCACGAAAATTGTCGTCGGGGAGAGATTGAGCGGAATTGAAAACGCTCCCAATTAAGACAAGGCAACTGAACGCATACCAGCTGTCTCGGAAGAACGCGCGGACTTTAAATTTTGATGAAAAGTCGCATGTCGGATGTCGTTATGCAGAGGAAATTAAACCGCGCAAATGAATAAAAGTTTGTTGAGCCATAATGCGCAACTCGTATTTTGTTTTACGACTGAATCACAGCACTGAATAACTTTAGAATTCACACTATTCAAATAAAAAAAATATAGATTCGATATCTCTCTCTTTTGCCTTCTTTATTTAGATAAGATTCGATAAGAATAATTCGTAATGTGATTCGTATTTGTACTCATAGCAATGTACTTCAGTGATAATAAAAAATGAAATATTTATTTAATTTTATATAATTCCAATATAATCGATGCTAATGTACTTTCGAGTGTAATAGTATAACGTCGACATATAATATTGAAATAACATTGAAATACTTGTAAAACAAGCTCGTTCGAAAAAATAATTTTATCAAAATGCTAATTAAATATTAATATTATATAGTTAATGCTCTATTTCTAATGATACTATATAAAATCATAATTTCTTACGCAATAAAACAATAATAATAAGTAAAATTGTGCAATAAGTAATGTAAATGTGTAATATGTAAAATTGAATTAAAAATCAAGTAGAAAAATAGTTGCACACTTATTCACCCAAATGATGATGACAATTACATTTCTAATAAAGAAATTAATTATGTAAGAAATAACAAATTATATCAACAAACATCTTTGGTCATAAAAAAGCCTTTTGATCATTAATAATGGCAAACTATTTTCTACAAACAAACGTGAAAAAATTGAGAAAACGTTATAACTTTTATCGTCCTTTTTTATACTTATTTATTATTAATTCAAAACAAATTTAATCAGTCTATTAAAATTTTCAAAATGTAAAAAAAAATCTCTAGTTCTACTAAATGTAATTTTTTCCAGAACACACTATTACAATATTGATGACGCGCTTAGAATCCATTTCCTTTTCCCGAGAATGACGCTAACATCGAGATGTATATTTACGATATTGGATGAAGAGGAAAACTGCACCGCGCTCGCACGCGAAGGATGCAATTTACGTGAGCTCATACTCGTGGCAAAATTGATGCCACGACACTGACAGTCAATATCAAGAAATCGAAACATCGAAAAGTATCTCGACATATATCTTGCAATCTGCATAATATACTCCGACAAAATCTGCATGCGCAAGTACGTCGGATGCAATTCGGGTGACGCACATCCTCATGCGATTCTCCGCACGAATCTCAATTGCAAAATTGCTCGCAAGTGCAAGGCTGATCCGCAGCGCTAACCGCAATTGATACTTTGCCTCGATGTATCAATGTCAAACACTATAATACACGTGAGACAAGATAATCGACATAGAACAATTTTGCGCAGCAAGTTTGTCTAAACCGCAAACTACATTAGTTTACATCCGCGTGCACACTCGATATTATCTATTTTAACAATTCTGAATACTTCACTCATGATTCTTCGCGCAAAGCTTAATTAAAATTATTGTATATTCGTTTCTCTGTGTAAATGTATGTAAACAGATGCTCATATAAAAAAATTTTGATTATACTATTGTATTTTAACTTTAATTTTTTTAGTATATTTTAAGAAATTTTAAAAATATTCTACAAAAATTGAAGTTAACTTAAAATAGTATAATCAAAATTATAAAATGTCCATATAATTTTAATAAATTTAAAAAAAGTTTATAACGCACATTGTTGCATAATAAATGAATCAACATTTTCATAATGCGTAATTCATAAATCAACGTTTGACCTGAACAATTTGTTAAATCCACTCTTATCATTTACATCGAGAAAATAACTAAAAAATCAAGATTATCAAGGAATTATGTACACCATAAAAGTCCTTACTCTACCCTTTACTCTACCCTATATCCATTAGACTCAATTTCAACCAGGCTGTAAATTGGCATTCAGACGCAACCGGCTCTAACGTTTGACACATACTCGATGCAACGATCAGCGCACTTCGACATGTCGGTCGGAAATGCATCTAGCCTTTAAGTGTGGTAACACTCGCACTTCCAAAGGCGATGGCCATTGTGTCGTGGTGCTGAGGACCACTTCACGTTCTATCGATGGTGACCGATAAAGGGAGTACGATTGGCCGACCGATCGAGAATCTGCGCGAGAATATAATAATGGCGAGAGATGACATTGTTTGAAAAGAAAAGCCGACGGAAAATGGACGACGTGCTCAAACTTGTAGAGTTTGTCATCTCCGGAGGATTTTTCATGTATTTGGTGAGAATTGATGCTTGTTGTTATTACTCATACAATATTCTAGCAAAGTTTAAATTTTTCTTTTTCATTTATCTAAAAAAATCTTATTTAATTTGCTTCTGGATATATTTCATTCATTGTGCTTCTAAGTCTCATAATAAATAATTAGAACCAATAATGTCTAATCGTTGCGCGATTAAATGTAAGGGATAAAAATACAATTAAAATCAATTATTGATTTCGAGGATATCGAAGATAAATCCAATATCAATTAGGATAAATGAAAAAGTACTCTATTTCCCAATATTAAAGTTAATAATTTATATCCTTAATCATATTGATAATTTACTGAAATAACATTTCAGCGACGATATTTTAGATATTCTGATCTCTTCAATTTTACTTTCAATTAATTATATCATTAAAAAAATATTATAATTATCACTGCTATTACTTCGATCAATTTTAATGCTAACTAAAAAATAGATATCAGCTAAAGCTAAAACATTCGGATCGGTCGTATAGAATACGATTTGGAATCGTATATAGCGAATCAAATAATCTCGAGAGAGAGCTAAATTCCAACACAAAGAAGTTAAATGCACTCTGCTTTTCTTATATAATTTTATCTTATTTAAATTCTGATAAATGTTATCTTGTAATAATTAGGCTGACAAAATGAGAATTAATATAATTATTATAGTTTTAGTTATTTACTTAGATTAATTATGCATTGACTCCAGAAAAAAAGCATTTATGCAAAAAATAATTTTTTATATTAATATATTATATATATAATTATTAACATAACTCTATAATATGATAAAAGAATATGAAAAAAAAAGAGAGAGAATTTGCATAAAAAATATTATAACACAAAGTTAGTAACAAGTTATAACAATATCTTAAATATTTTCAATAAAAGTAGTAAAAATAAAAAATATATTATCCGGAAAAAATTATTAACTTAAATGCTTTTTCTCGAGCTAAAAAATATCCAGAGAAAAGAGATGTCCTAATGTCATTAAAATTATGAAAGATTCGATATTCGAATCTAATGAAAAATCTTGCATTTCCCACAAAGACACACTTCGAAGTCGCATAAAAAAATCTAGAGTTGCAGTCAAAATATGAGAAGGAACAAAAAAATTCGAAAAAGTTGGAAAATTTTAACTGGTCAATCCGCTATCTTTCCCTCTCATTCGCGTCCTTTTTTCCTTTCTTTCTTTCTCTCTCATCCATTTCGTGTTCTTTCATCTATCACCTTGTCCTTTTCTAGCTACAACTTGAAATTCCCATGCGTTGTTCTCTCTCCGGTGATGTCTAGACTGAAAGATCTTCCACGAGCTACACCCCACCATTACTACCGACAGACATGCTTTAACGATTCGTTGCTTCTCAATGTCTGCGTTGGGTGGACCATCTCGATGGAATGGCTATTGACATCTCGACATCAACAGACACTTGAGAAAAAAGATATCGAACCATCGAGCGATACATTCATCAACTATATCAATCTTCGAATTCGCGATAAACGACAATAAAATCTTACTTGACAAATTTCAACAAATTAAAAGTTGGAAAAGTTATGTGGCGCAGAATTTTTAAAATAACTTTCATACATATAGCTGAACAGTTTTCGATAATTATTTGAAACGTATAAAATATTTCATGAAAATTCATAAATTATTATAAGATTTAAAGATGTACAATCAGAGATGATAAAATCGCGATAGATGAATTTTATTTATTTTATACAATTAGATCGCTAAAGTAAAAATTTATCATTATAAAATTTCATTTTCAGTGGCAGCGGAATTGAGGATCATCTTTCGACTCGCAACGCAAAATAAAATTAGACGCACAAATCTTTTAAAAAATCTTAAATCCCTCGATTTATTGACTTATTCATGACACGTCCATGTAAAACTACTATAAAACAAAACATTTTTTATTTTATATATTGTGAAATACCAAGAATGTCGAAAAATGCGACGAAATTACTCTACACGACCAATTAACGCGCCGAAAATTATTGCTCCTGGATCACATCGCTGGCCGGAATTTTATTATTAAACAAAAGGAAGATCGATGAAAGGGAAAATTACTTGTAACCACAGTGTCAAACGACAATAAAATTTGTCTCAAAGGAGAAATCGATTTTTAGAAACGGATACATTCTTTTCCTAGATGGATAGAGTAACTTTAGCTTGATGAGACATATATGTATAGAATAATATCAGTGATAAGATAAAATTCGTTTCATACTTCAGATATAATGGGAAAATTAAATTGGATAAATTTATAATTGTATATGGAGTGGCATATTTTATGAAAAATACATGATGCTTCGTAATATTTTGCGTGAATGCTCTGAAACTATTTTGTTTTCTTCCTATTTTTCAAGCAATTTCAATTACGGTAAAAAATGGTTAGTATACTGAAAAATCAGATATTTTTTCAATTGTAGATTACATCACAAATTTAGAGCTAATTTATTTTCAATAAAAATTCTATAGAAATGAATTATTTATGTGCGCAAATTAGTATAACATTGAAAATACTAATAATAATTAATTAATTAAATGTATATAATAATCAATGAAAATTATAACAAAACGTTCAATATGTAATGAAAAATTTGGTTGCTAAATCTAGATCTAGATCACGAAATATCTCTAATAAACAGATGTCGCACAAACAGAAAGAGAACTAATCGATCCTATTTATCTGTCGAATTGTCTATTTTCTAATCACTGTTTAAACATTCGTTTGACAACTAACCAATCGTGAGACAATCTACAAGAAGCTACATACATTCTATTGATTCTAATCAATAATGCAGTGAACGCAGCAGTTGTCAAACAAAGAAATCAAAAAGCTTGCATTATATGTAATGTCATTTAAATTTGATAGCAAATACAAATCGGAAACAAAATTATATGTATCATTAATTAATTCGAGTTATTAATTTATTTTTTATGTAAATTTCAGCCAAAAAACTCTTTTTTCTTTGGTTAACTTGTACTTATACTGACAAGCAAAATAATTTTAAGAATTATTCACTTCAAGCAATTATAATATTAATAAAAACATAAGTAATTTTATAATAAGTAATAAACTAGAAATTTGAGCGCATGTTTTAAGCATGATTTTTTTATTTATTGCACAATGATGAAAACCTATTACGATTTTTACCTACTCATTCGATCATTTGAGGTAGCATGAGAACTCATAAGAGACAAAGGGCGCGTTTATCTCCGCTCGAGTGTTCACTTAATGCAGTATAGTCACCCCTTTACTTTTCAAGTGGCAAGGGTGCAGGCGACTTGCAAATACGAAAACTCGATGCTCTTTTACACTTATGCATTTCCACAATTTCGCAAGATATTCTAAAATGAAATGCGTCTCGAGTATTCATTTAATTGCAAATTCATTATTATATTATAATCGTAAGTGCGCTAAATGCAGCATGATTGAATAGCTATTGAAAGCATAATAAGTCATTACTCATTCATAATTAATAATAAAAATCGATAAAAATATTAATTCTATTCCTAGAATATAAAACATTTAAAAAATTAAAGTATTCTTTTATTATTATATTAGTATATAATTTAGTATATAATTAGTATAATTAGTATATTTATTATAATTAGTATTTATTATAATTAGTATATAATTTTCTTTAGGATATAGAGAAATTATATAAAATTCTCTTTTTTAAAATAATTATTTTAAAGAAATAATATCGTAACTTATATTCAAAAATATAGTATTTTTAAAAATATAACATTTCTATGTTTTTTCTACTTTTTCTCTGGCATTCTGAAGCAGATATAACCATTATAAAAATATGAAATTTTTTTCCGGGCAATTTCAATCGCTACAAAAAATCCATTTTTCTCGTCATGATTGATTGACGATGACGAAACACGCAACCGGCGATTTTCACGTTTCGTTAGGACCGATTTTACTAAATGTTACATTGCGATTTCTTCAGCCTGAATGCACGAAGCTATTAAACCTCGCACTTACATGGACATTTACGAAACGCCAATCGGTACCGCCGTTAAAGTGAGCAACATCATAATTAAAATCCGGGACGACAAAGCCGCCGATGATGACGGTTTTTCGGGTCTCGACATTGTTATAATAGCGATAAATTAAATGATGGCGTAATAATGAATCGCAGATAAAATGAGTGTATATAGTGGATACACGCGGCTGCGATCTCAACGACCGGATCCGTTTAACGGCTCGTATTTTCTTGTCCAGATCGGACAAGTTTTAACTAGTTTTAAAGTCCCGGACAGTTACTGTCCGCCGGAATTTCGGGTATCACGCTTATACGAAAACCGATGGGTACAGCTCGTCTATCAGGCTAAATGCGGTACTGCGTAAAATGGGGTTGAAACTAACCATGATGTATATGCCATGCGAAACTTTTTCAATAGCATTCACGAGTTATCGCTGCGCTGCGTAACGTAGAAATATTTAAATTTAATGAGATATGAATAAGCTTTTTTCCGATTAAAACTTATAATAATCAAAGAAAAAATTTCCGAAAATAATAGGTTAATTAAAAATGCATATAATTAACGCATAGAAAAAATATATAGGATATTAGAGAAATATTATACGCGTTTTTTCTATTCGAGATATTGTTTGTCAGATATCGATATCATCTGTTTACTTATACATATACCTACTAATCATAGATATCATGAATAATAAAGAAAGCTTGAATTAAGTCGAATCGTTATCAAACTCAATAAAATTATTTTTTATCAGAAATAATTATTAGTTTTCTTTAGAAATTATACTTTGTACTACGTAATTCGCTTTGTGTTATATACTTTGCTTTTATTGCTTTTCAGCAAAGCCGAATAAAAATGGAATGCTTCTGCGCGGATAGACGCAGGAAAAGTAAGAAAGACAAAGAGGTCCGAGTAATTGTTTCGGATACTTTCAAGACTTCGCGTATGCTCAAAGTGCCAAGAATGACGGCGCCCTTTTCTTTCAAAAAGAGCGCGGTTGCTCGGCGAACTTGAACAGTAAAATCTCGCCATCCTTAGATAAAATCCAGCAAAAGTCCAACGAAATAAGCTCTCGTCCAAAAATAGCCGATTAAAAGTTTTACGGATCCTAAATATAAAAAAAAATTGTCGAGTTCCCCCAAGAAAAAAGTAGTTTCGTAATTTAAAAAAAAGTCACTTTTATTTATCCGACTTCGTTCGGAAAAGATTCATTCCGCAAGAATTCCTTGACCCGATACGACAGTAAACGAAGAAAAATCCTGGAGGAATCTGAAAAGCGAAGCGAATCGAAGGCGAATCTTTCTATATGATCGCTTAATTTATCTTATCATCGAAACGAATCTCTTCTCGACCCATTCTCTTGCGGCGTATCTCTTATTATTCTACCGACCTCTACTGCCGATCTATACTACTGATTTTCTATTTCGATTTAATCCTGATATTATATATCGTCGAGCCAGATTGTGATCGACCCGATTTAGTTGCCCAAGAAGTTAGTTACACTTGTACAAATATTAAACGTCAAATTTGAAATGTTTAATGTTTAATAGCATGATCTAAATTATCAAACTTGCATTAAGAGAATTAAGGCATAAATAAATTTATAAATCAAATTAAGTACAAAATAAATTTGTGTTAAATTTTAACACGCAGACATAATGAATTATTCAAGAAAATCTGTCGAAATAAATAAACATCTGCTAAAGCAATATTATTGGAAATAATTTTAAAAACAAATTAAATATTATAATACAAGCTTGAAAATTTTCCATTATATATAAAATAATAATAGAAATAATTTACGAAACATCTAATCATTATGGATCTAATTAATGAACCATTATCTTTTTCATGAAATTTTTAAATATATTTCTATTTTTAGCATATATGTGAAACAAAATCGTCGCAACAAAACTTATTTTAACGAATATAAAAATTTCTGGAAATTTAAATTAATTAAAATAGCATAGTCGGTGTGAATATTAATGAAGTAAATATTGGATTTTTCCGAAATAAGATATCAAGTTCATGCTGTTTAAATATCTAGAGAATATTATCCAGTTTTTTGTGTACACAATCATCTCTTTAATAACTTTTTATACTCAAATGGAAACGGGGTATTCCCGATGACAAGTTATTATGGACTTTAACAACCGTCAACAACGTACGTAATGTATATTATATATACATATATTCGATGATAAACGCGATATACATTTACGCAAACTTAATTGCACGATAACGAATATCGCAATATTTTCAAGGACTGACTGCACTGTTTATAAGAAACTGCAGTTACAAAAAAATGTTTAACAAGACTAAGCTTCATAAAAAGAAAATAAATTATCTGTATTTTAAATTATCTAGATTAAATTTTCTTAGAAATATTATATAGTGTAGTAGTAGTTATCTCTATATAATATGTATTTGTATATTGATAAGTCAATAAAATTCTAAAACGCGAATGTCAATATAAATATATCAGATTGAAGTATATGTATGTATAGAAAAATTCAATTTAATAGATTAATTAATAAAACAAAAAAACAAATGAGATTAATCATGATAACCTATACATAAAACAAAGCATATGTAATTAAGTAATATGTTTTTCATCATTTGTTTATCAATATTATTGTGCTTTTACAATCGTTCGTTGTTTACGGATGTTTAACGTATATCTTGCATAATCAGCGACACGTGTTACTGCTTTTATCTTAAAAAATATTTAGCAAATGTAAAATATATAGCCTTTTCATGGAAAATTACAAAGTTCGCGAAACGCAACGAGAGATCGATATATATATATATATATACAGAGGCAGAATGTCCAATATGTATGTGTATTCATCCTATTATCGAGGCATTCATAAACGTGCGTTCACGATTGTCGGTCGTTTCGTAAGTGATTTTAACCATTTGCAAAATTAAATCGGCAAACATTCGAGGTCACTCGAGGCGCGTAACGGAACAGCTGACACATGCGGAAAAACCGTGCGTCCCCGTATTCCGCAAGAGAGATTAATGCGATTAATATCTTGCATATTCGTGAAGTCCCGTGCTATATAAAATTTATCGCATTACGACCGTGAATGCTATTTTATGTCACAGCAAAGCTCTGCGCGAACATGATTTACGTGTCGTTTGTATGTCGTATCGATATAGTATCGTGTCATCCACACGCACATATGTATCAGCGTAATGGAAAAAAAAGATGGAAATAGAAAAAATACGATTGCGCGGACGAGTTATTTAAATAGGAGTAGATTTTCCGCGGAATAGCGTGAACGGAAATGCATTTTGGCCGACAATGCGCGCTTATCTCCCCTTATTTGTTACGTACTGTTGTTATTCATGTTAAAAATCATCGATATCAGTATGCGCTAATTACAAGCTGAGCTTTGTCATGCTTTCGCTATTAAATATGAATGCAGAATGCAAGATGCAGGAACGAAAATAATGCTAATTTTGAAGAAAATTATTACAGTTAAAAATAATTATTGGATAATTTCGAAATCCAAGTTTCAAGTATATCAATAATAAATATTATGTTATAATGAGAGAGATATTTGCTTAATTAACGCATATAAAATATATAAGTATCGCATTGTATTAATATTATGTCAACAATCAACAATCTATTAAGTTCGTGTTCACGTCCTATATAACTTGTTGATTCAAATAATTAATTCAAATATATTTCGTATATTCAACCTCAGAAGGAAGAGATATGTGTTTATTCTACTTCTCCAAGCTGAAGAGAGAATGGTATAACCGGTTCTATACATCCAAGATAAAATCATTCAATGTCGAGGTTAACAAAAATCGAAATAAAATTACACAAGCGCGATTTAAAGCGTGTATTAAAAGAATCGAAAAACTTCAGTACGAAAACTTTCTGTCTCTCGATATTCTCGACTGGTTTATCTTATCGCGACAACGATATTTCATCGACGATATTTCGGCAAAGTTGTACGCAACTTTCCAAATTGAAGTCCATCGATTGAACTTGGTTGAAGAACAACCGATGTGGAAACTCAAGATAGTAAGTTCGATTCTCTATCGCGAGCTCTATTTAGGCAGAAAGGAGATTGTCGCGAAGATTACAATTTCCGTCTTCGACGGCGGAATCTACATCGCGGCCTTCACGGTCATTAAGACAGAGGTGCACGTCACGTTGCAGCTTACGTCAGCATATGCGATTCTCTGATAGGCTGCGTTCCTCTCGAGAGTCAATTATAACCAAGATAGGATTGCTATCTTGTCTGATAAACAGCGTAACGCTGTAATGTCCTATTGTCTGCGGAAAGCGAAAGTTTCTAAATGATCTTATGGTTTGTGCTGATTACGATCAAAAATTTTATAACGGATCCTATGGCTCTAATATTGCAATCTCATATTCTAAAAACACATTTTAAAAACCCGAAATGTAATCTAAAAATATTCATACCACACGTTTGTAGATTTTATCCTTCAAAAAAGCATATGTTTTTAAAAAGATTATTAAAAAGTAAACCAAACGGATCTATCATGTGCGCATTTTATGCTGATTTTTGATTGGATAATAAAACAAGGTCAAACCTGTTTTACGATGAAAATGTAATCGAAATCTAAAAATATCGAATCTCTCTCTCCCCACACGCAAACAAAATTATATAATTTTCCGAACAAATTACAATCCGGAAATTATTACACAGGGAATCAAGATAGTGCATTATATGAATCTTTCTGGTGATGTTCTATAGTATGTTTGTGGTAAAAAAGATATGATGAAACAGCATGAGTGAGCAGCAGGAAATTCTTTTCATTGTGATTGCAAAAGACACGAAAAATACGACAGCGATGTATTCGATATCCGTTTCGAAATCAATCGCGCTTCCTCCGTGTTGTAAAAATTTAATGAAAGTTTTAAAATGCCATTAAAAATTATATACCTCTCAAAAAAAACATAAAAAATGGATTGCGACTGCGTTGGTCGCAAAAATGATGAGACTCGAATGATTGTCGCATTCATTTGGAATGAGAATCGGCGAGCGAAACCGAATGAGATAATAGAAAGTTCCATGAGAATTTCAATTTACAGTTTTATCAGGTTTATACTATTTAACTCAGAGCGTGCATAGTACGCAGATAAATTTCATACGAGATTGGTTGAAAATGTATTGAGTTCAACTCTGTCAATTTCGATTTCAAACGTTATCGCGCAGTACGAAAGTTTCCTTTGAGGGCAGTATATTACCAGAGCGAAGAAGCGGATATATATTTCTCGATTTCTACATAAAATATCAAAATATGATTTAAGATTGTGTAAAAATAATTTCCGATGAAGATTACGTTTCTCCATCAAATATCATTATTAAAAGTAAAATTAATATTGACGTACAAATTTAGCGAAAACGTTTTCGTGCCAATCATTAATTGCATATTTAATCGCTCCTATGTTTTTTCTTCAAATATTAATTCGCATATCCAATTTATTAGAGAGTATCAATTTTTTAGTGATTCTCCACACTTCTCAACTCTCGAATAATTGAAATTGAATTTAATTAAAGTATAAAACCATTTTTCTCATTACAATATCAAGTTGTCTACTTTCTATAGACAATTGAATTTTCTAATTTAAATTTGAATTCAAATTTACTAAAAGTGATAACGTCAAGTAAATAAATCTCATAATTTTAACCTCACAATGTTGTATATTAAGCGAGTCACCAGAAACTAAATGGCGCAGATCGTTTATTTGATTGTTGCCTAGAAGAACGTGCCATTAAATCTCCTGCCTCATCTCGAGCGCATTGTATAATTCACCTTCTCGGTGACATCATTCTTGTTTATTCCACAGTCTCGTAACACTCTGATTTTCAACGATTCAATTAATAACTATTCAGTATTCTATTCTTTTAATTTAATCCATAAAATAATTTATTATTAAATAATAAAAAAAATAACCATTATGTATCCGAATCGATTCATCTCGTTATGATAATCAATTATTTACCAATAATCCAATCTCTTGATCCAATGATCTTTTCGTTTCGTTACGATCGCTTAATTAAACGATACCACTCGAGATATCGGCAGGTATCGATTTAAGCAAAGGCAATATCGCGCTCGCTTGCAAAAGATACAGGCAAAATATATTTTTTTTCCACAATTGTGCGCGTCGAAGCGGACAGTTGCGAAAAAGATTGAAAAAAAGCAAAAGAATCCCGTGAGCGGGACACTGTCAATGAGATTGCGACACTGACCTTGCCCAAATAGCGAAAGCCGTAGTCCTCGGCGACCCGCCTGGCCACTTCCTCGCCTCCGTCGATGTGTGCGGCCCACTGGTTGGTGTACGCGCGTGCTGGACCGCCGAGAGTCAACAGGGCCACGACCGCCAGTCCGAGAATCCGCCGCGTGCACATGATAGCACCTCCGCTGCACCGATGATCGCCACCGGCTGCTCCAGTTTCGCCGCTTTCGCGGGCCGCCGCTATCATCCACTACTATATATATATCCACCGCCAACACCACCGCCACCGTCGCCACCGCTTGCCGGGATAGCGACACAATGGTAACACCTCGCCACCACCACAAATAACACTACGACCGTCACGACGCACCACGGTTACCCCGGAGCGGAAGTGGAGAAGAATTTACAGCCTCTGGACCAACGTGCGTCCCGTCTTCTATTTTTTTTCCGCTCTTCGATTCCTTCTCGACCGATCCTGTCTGTATCTGAATCTCACACACGCGCGCGCACACACACACACACACTCGCGTACTACTCGCACTTGCGGACCGACCGCCGGCGACTGACTGAATCGCCGGCAGTGCGTGTCACTCGTTTTAAGAACCGCCGCCGTCGTTGCGTTGTCAGCCGTTGACTCCTAGTCGCGCTATCGTCCACGTCGACGTCGTCTTCGTCGTTGCCGCCACCGCCGCCGCCGCCTTCGATCAACGGGCAGGAGCAGCAGCGGGAGGAGAAGGAGGCGATCGTCAAGTCATGTGGCCGCGGCGGGGATGAGAAAAGCGACGAGATGATGATAGTGTCGCGAGCGCGACCACGAGCAGAGATATCCGCCGTCGCGCGCGGTCACTGCGGAGATGATCGTGGACGGCCTTCCCGATTGTCGGATATCCACGCCACGCGGACATCCAACGCGACCTTGTTCACCCGCGCCGACTAATCATCGCCTTATCTCGCAGGATGTTTCGATGTCACGTCCAAAATGTTTCGCGCGACGTCGTCCGATTCTTCCTGTCATCAGCGTTTCGCTCTTCTTATCTCGTCTATCATGCCTTCAAAGTTTCTTCTCCCATGCCTTCTTCCTCGGATATCAGCAAGGCATTTGGTCGAAAGATTCTTTTCCCGCGCATCTCAATCGCTCGTCCTTTATTTTATCGAGTTTATGATTCGTCGTTGCAAAAATGTCTTCATGTTCTCCACGTTCTCTCGCACATCCTCTCTAATTTTGAGCATCAACGAGTCGATATTTGGTAAGATATTTTTTTTCGTATCTTTTTATATTCGCCCCTCTTTCGAGATTCACAATTTTATTCCTTTAGAGTTTTTTTCCGCTCTTCAACTTGAATGTGACGATGTCCGGTCGTGAAGCACCAAGTGAATGGCCAGCCACTCGAAAGAGGTCACGGCGCGTAGCTGACCGAGAGGTCGATCACGTCATCGAACGCCGCATCGCTCCCTGGGGCGCACCGCAGAAGACGACCGATGAGGTATCCCGCCAAGGTCCCGACTGAGATATCTCCTTGCTTTAGAATCGATCTGGAGCTGCAAACAAAATGTCAATGAAAATTGATTAGTTAAAAGTCTCCGATAAAACTTTTCGAATAATTTTTTATACTTTACACAACTTGCGAAATTAAAGTAATTGAAGATTAAACTAGTATCTGAAATATCCGAAAAATATCTGACGGTAATCACGATATTTAATTTCGAGGTAAACTCTGATACACTATATGTATATAGTATATTACATGTTCGCCAAAAGTCTGAGTTGGTCAGTTTTTGATTTATGAATTTTTATATTAATTCCAAGTGTCAAAAAACTTTTAAAACTATGATCGATCGGGAAAACTAGTTTCAAAACACAAAGTTCACAGTTTAAAAATCTGACACATGTATGCGTCGACACACAATATCTATATGACAACTAAAAATATAGAAAAAAAAGAATTGTGTGCATCCCCACCTACGTTTCGTATAACATTCATTCTACGTTCTTAACATTACATTGTTAAGCACTTTGCATTATATCGTTTAAAAAACGTTCGGTCCAGTCAGCATTTTCGTGTAGAAAAAAAAATTGATCCCGCAAATCCACATCGATTTACGACAATTATAGCTCTGTCGAATAATTTCGCCTCATATGTATAATCAAAATTGCATTCGCTATAAATAACGTGACCTGATTTTCTGTTATAGATCAGAGTTAATTTTTTACGCAGTAGCTCAATCTCGCGCCAACAAGAGCGAATCGAAAATGAATGCATCGTTATTACATAATTCTTTACGAGTCTAATTATTAATGTGGTATATATCAAATTAATCCGTCGTGGACTCGTACAAAGTTATGTAACTTTCGTTACGCTGTATAATTCCTGCACTCGGTTATCCAGTTATTACGAATGTAAATCAAATAATAAATTCGTATTTTTTTTCAACACAGAATTAAAAACTGTCATTCAAAATAAAGCTTATTTTCTGCAACTATTCTGACTCGTTCAATTGCGTTATAGAAAAAATTATTTTCTGGTTGTTGTACAATGCATTTTAATAACACATAATTATTAATATTAATCGTTCTTTGACTGTTAACGTGTATGTATATATATTAACATTATTACATATAAAATAATAAATTTTTTGTAAGAATTATATATTTAAATATAAACAATATTAATAGATATATATATTAACACTTTTTATATATAAATATATAATTGTAACAAAATTTATTATTATTTAATATGCAATAATTTCTTTGCATCAAGACAGATCCATCTTGTTTGCTTCGCAATTTTATTTTATTACGAATTGTTTCATGGGATTGTCGAGGAATTTAATTAACAGAGAGAAATGTAAAAAAAAAGCAAAATTCATACTCAATGTCTAAAGTCTGCTGCATTATTAGCGCGCATTCGCGATAAATCTCGAACAGTAAAATGAGATATTCGCCAGGTCCGCATTATCGTCACGTTCAAAGGACCTTCCGGCGAGCCAGTTTCCGGAAAAAGGACTCGGCATTAGTCGATTTGGACGGACGGTCGGTCGGTCGTGCAACCCGCAGGAATATCCAGCCCGTGCCCCGAGGAAATTGCATTCGCGAGTTGGTCTTCCACCAACCTCATTTCCTTTTTCCCCTTCGTCCCACCATGGCAGTCGCTCGCGTGATAAAGAGAGAATAGAAAAGGGTTGGTAGAGAAGTGAATTAAATTTAAGCCAACTCGCATCCTATCCAACTATCGCCTCTCCGCCTCCCTTTTTGCTCATCCCTGACACTATGCCTTCTCTCCCAATCCTCTCGCACTTTGTGTCAGACTTCTCTTTGTCGTTTCATCCTCTTCATTGCCGAGCCGGTGCGACCGACAGACCGACCAGTCGAGACAGCAATGGCCCTCTTTTTAATTTCAAGATAAAAGAGGGCAAAACTGCCATTCGAGGAAAACTGGACAGAGGAGACAACGGAGGGTCAATCAAGTCAGTTATGAGTTCCGTTGGAGAGAAAGAGTATCATCTTCGATAAAAAAACGGATTTAATTTCTCTTGACTTCAGCGGGGCCGAATGGACAAGAGGCTGCCGGATCGTTCGTCAGGTACATAATAATCACCTTCACGCTGGAAAATCATCTCCACGAACCTACCTTAAATACCACAAGGTACTTAAATTCTACCTGACTTGACTGCCGGCTCGGTCTCCAAGATAATAACTCACGGTGCTTTTATTTCAGCGAAGCAATCAGAAAATCGATGAAAACGAATGGATGAGAACTTTACTTTAACAAGATCTTAATTTGAAGTTTACTCATTAAATATTTAAACTTGAAAATTTAATTTCGACCAAATTTTTACTGACAAACAACGTTAAAACACAAAATCAAGTCGACAAATTCATAAAAATTATATATACTTTCTAAATGAGATATTATTTAATTAATGCATTAATTATATACTTTTCGTCAGTTTTTTAGTTAAATTTATAAAATATAGTTAATTTCTCGATCATATATAAAAATGTTATTTACAATAATCTGTTAAATAATAGGAATCATTTTAAAACTAAAGTTAAAATATTATTAATTTAATAATTTATTATGTATATATTATTCTGCAAATTGTCATTTTATATTCACAATCAGACATTATACAAGTTTACAATGAATTATTTAGGTCTGTAATTTTTGATTGCGTTTAATATTTTAATTATACACATTTAATTATAGAATATTATAAAGATCAATTTGGATAAACAATTATGCGTGATCGTTTCAGAAAAAAAAATGGGAGCGATACACTGCATGGATTTTCCAACTCAGTTATAAATATGTATTTATTTGGAAGAACGACATGTGTATATTCTCTTAATACTTTGTTCTCTCACTTTGTTAATTTCGATTGAATTTACCGTACTGAAAATTTAACCCGAATTACAATCCACTTTATATCGCTTATTATATTAAAGGACAAATAACGGAAAATAATATCGCGATAATTCTGATATCTTTTTTAATAGAAATAAAATATTTAAAATTAACTTTTTTATATCATTTCGAAACTTAAGAGTACTAATATCTCTTGCGAAGTATTTTACTTTTTACGAGAATTGTGATATGCCATTATTTTATATTCTATACTCGGCACAATATAGTAATAAATGTGTGTTGCGAGCTGCTATATGGCATTAATAAAAACGAAGTGAAAATCGATGAATGCATGTTAAAAATGTCGACAAATGGGACAATTTGAAAAATAGTATGTCGATTATACGGATTATATAAGTGAACAGTAACGGAGATACGCGATCGTGGAACGAAAAATATACGCGTATTTTCCAGAGAATTTCTGCAATACGATGGACAAATACAGACGTACCTATCTATTTTTCAGTATATGTATTTGTGATGCTTTGTTAACGGGAAAGTATCGAGATGAATCCGCTTTCGTTGTATGAAGAGGCTGCCTGGCATATCTCGTTACAGATTTTAGTTCTCGAAATGGCAAGACGATATCGTTGACATGCATCTCAATATTACACGAAGCAGTTCCGTATCGTAAAGTGAAACGTGGCTGTTCTCTCTATCTATTATACGATATTATTCCCAATGTATAACTTCGCGCATCAATAATGTGTCTCGATTATGAAAATGCGACTACAACGTCGAAGACAAACTGTCTGACGTAAATTCTCTGTAGGTACAACAAAACCGCGAGAAGACTTAAATAATAATTACTTTATTAATTTATCTCCGTGTGATATATGCAAAGAATGCATCAGAAATTGCGCGTTTTGTAAAGGATATATCTTGATAAATTTAATGTTGCTTTATTTTCCTTAAAATTGACCAAAAATTAAAACTCATTGCTAGATTCAACAAAATCTGATGAAAATAAATCGCGATACGCTGAGGTGGAACAATCCTGTTGAAAGCGAGCGATGCCAAGGTTCTTGTAACAGGAAGCGACTAGGGTCAGAGACTGCGTACGAGAGCATAATGTTCATAGTAATGAGAAATGCAAGCCGAGTGTAAGCAAAAACTGACTGATTCGACTCCCTTGTTAAGATAGGAAGCTGAATTTACGAGATGTTTCGCGTAAAATTACAGAAACTATATAGAATTTTTTCTGTGAAAAAAAATTTCGCGTAAAAAAATTTAAACAAAAAACCAATTTTAAAGCTAATTTTAATCTTTCAGTCGCGAATTGAATCTCTCGAATTAAGTTTTAATATAACAAATCTATAAAAAAAATTGTTTTTATAATTTCAAATAGCTTTATTTTGATGGAAATTTATTAAATAATCTACAGTTTAGTTAATAGAAATATTACGAAATAAATATCCAAGGCTTGGGAAAGAAGCAGCTTTAAATTTATCTCGCTGCTGTGATTGATTTATATGAAACATTCGGTATTATTAGTACGATGTTCAGGGATGTGGATAATCGCGAGGGAGGGTCGCGATCTGTACGGGCGTGATCGGAAACGTTCAGCCTCGGCAAATGCAATCGAATGAAATTACTTTCTCGATCGTGTATGCCGCGAATCCCGAAAAATAAACACGCGACTGCAATAAAGAGATTGACATGTGCCCGCGCGTTTTGCGGGCAAATTTATTTTCTCCCGTATTATATCGCGCATTCGCGATCGGTAAACACCGCGTTGCAAATTAACATCGCTTCATGAAACTCTGGGGATGGTTTCGCCTCCCTCAGGAGAAGCGGATATTTTTTTTGAATGAGCGAACGTTTAATTGGAACGTTGTTCATACGTCAGTGCTCGCGAAATATGAGATTTAAACTGTTAAACTTTTGCATAACTTATATTCATATTCAAAAAAAATTACAGCAAATTATTAATTAGTTGACTGATTGTGAGAAAAAAACTAAATTTTAAAGAAATATTTTTAAAAAATGAAAATATAAAAATAAAGCGTATATGTGTGAGAATATCGACATTATTGAGAAAATGTCGATATTATAATTGTATATTTTAATTACTTTCTTCAAAGTTACTTTTTTCTCTTCTTCCGTACTTCTTCATTATTCTTATTTCTTATGTTTCGTATATTGTTTTTCATAGTTCATAATAAAGAATATTGTTGTTTACAATATATTAATATTGACAAAAGCCCATGTAATAAAATATACTATGTACATAAAGTATTTGTAACTATTCTTAATTTCTGTCTTACTATTCTTTTGCATTTTTTATTTCTATTATTTATAACATCGCTTATTATGACTCTTTTTCCGAAAAGATTTAAATATATCTCTCATTTTTACATACATTTTAAATTTATGTGATAACCATATTTAAAAAATATAAAATTAAAAAAAAATATTAAGGCAAAAAATTTTTAACATTTTAAATAATGTTAAAATAGAAAATATAAGAGAGAAGAAACGCGTAGCTCTTTTGCTAAAAAATGCACTCTCTATTTTAATTTATTATTTATTATTCTTTTTAAAAATCACAAGCGAATGTAAATGTTTCAAATATTAACTCCAAACAAGATGTAAAAAATGAATAGAACAGTAATATGTCTTTCAATAATTATATAAGCTTGCACACATACATATATAAACAACAAAAGAAAAGGTACATGTATCGTAATAGAGAGCAAGCTTATAAAAGCTAACAATAAGGATTATACATGACGCACATACGCGAAACACAATACATGTACATATACATATATTCATGCAAAATTAAATACCTTATCTTTCGCACGA
The DNA here is from genome assembly GCF_030444845.1 of Prenolepis imparis. Taxonomy (NCBI): domain Eukaryota; kingdom Metazoa; phylum Arthropoda; class Insecta; order Hymenoptera; family Formicidae; genus Prenolepis; species Prenolepis imparis. The sequence goes on along the minus strand of NW_028141162.1, from coordinate 13,641,973 downwards.
CGATCAACGCACGTGACGCGTGTCTTGTGATTCCGAAACATCACGTGACGCTGTTCGGGACGAGCGCGAGAACAACGTAAACAATCCTTATATGGATCGATTCCCACGCGATAACGCGAGCATCTGACCTTCACATTCCGAAACGGAGCATAACCTCACGTACAAAACACTTTCTTTCTCGGAGAAATAATTACGATTTTCTACTTACGTATTTACCTGGGATCACAAAGCGTGGCGAGAAACCTTTCGCGATCGTCGTGAAGTCAGCGTCACGGCCACGGAGAGACTGTCTAACGGTATATCGCGCGCGTCACGAAGACAGCAATGGAAGGATCACGTGATAACTTCAGACCGATCGGCACAAGGCTCTCTCGTCCGAACGTTATGACAAACAAATGTTTACTTACTGTTTTCTCGTTCTCGTAGAAGTCGTCGCCGGTCGAGGGTTCCTTGCTGCGGCGTCGACGTCTGCGTCGGGAAGGAACGCGGAAGAAGAGAGAGAGGATGTGCAGCGGAAAGAGAAATGTACGCGCTGCCGCTACACCCAGCTATCTGCACCCGCGGCCGAAAGTTCGCGCGAATGCCGCGGTTCGTCGCGTTTCGTTTCGCCTCGATTTTATCTCTCGTCGCGTCATCCACTGCGTGTAAAACTGCAAGACGACGATGTGTTTTCGTCGTCGTCGTCGTCGCGCGCGAATAACCACACCGAGCGAGCGTCCGGCCGCGATAACACCTCTACCACGGAGCACGAATGACTGAACGGTAGACGGTTGGCCGGTCGGACTGCTCCGCGCGCCACTTCCCCCTCTCCTCTCTCTCCCTCCACCCACTCGCGTTCTCTCACTCACTCGCTCACGCTCGCGCATTTCCCGTTTCTTGTTCCCCCTTCCTTTTCCGACCATTTCGCGCCGACAACTCGATCCGCCGTGGTCCATATCCCCACCATATACTATCATGATAGTTCCGAAACACCCCCGCTCATCTTTCCCTCTCGTCTACCGACGCGATGCAGTGTAGCTTTGGTCTCTGTCAATCTCTCTCTGTCTCTCTCGCGTTTCCTCTGCACCCACTCGATCTCACTCGATCTCTCTTTCGATCTCTTCTGATCTCTCTCTTTAGTCTGCCATGGTTTCTCTCTCTTTCTCTCTCTTTCTCCCCCTTTTCCTCTTTCTCTATCTCTGCCTTTCTCGATTCTTCGGATCTCTCTCTCCAATATACAATGCGCGTACAGTCTTCCTTTATTCTCTTGTACGCTAGATAAAAGCACGAGCGAGAGAGCGAATGAGAGAATGAGCGAGCGAACGGATGCCAGTGTCGGAATAACAGCAAGATCGGACCCATGGTTCTGATTTTCTTCGCACGTTGATTTTCATCGTAGACCTGGTTTGTCGCACTTTTTTCTTTGATTTATATTTTGTAGTTCACAATTGTCTTTTTTAATTTTTTTCTGTTTTATTCTTTTTTAACACGATTTTTCCGACACTTCAATTTTTTCACGTTTTGCCTTTTACTTTTTTAAAATGACTTTGGAGCTGCGGAAAATACAGTTTTGCTGACTGACCGATGCAAAATTACGAATGAAGATATATAGGTCAGCTTCGGTAAATGATGTGTTTTAATATCGGGATATGCGGCCAAACGTTTTTATTCAGTATATTTCCATTTTTATTTTCCATCGCATCGATATCTCTTATCGAAAAACGTGATTTCTTTATTGGAATAATTATTCCGCTGTAATGTCACGCAAATTCTCTGGCAAAATGCAAATAAAGATATATCTAACAGTTCACGTTGCAAGATATATTGAAGTGTGCAGTTAAATTTATTCCATCTATAAAATATAAGCTTGATATCGTCAAACTTTGAAATATGTCATTTGATGTCTAAATATTTGATGTTTTAAAAATAATTATTGTTATAATGAAATAAATATTTTAACGTAACATTATGAACAATCTGTGGAGAGATATAAATGTGTATTTATATATATATATGTTATTTTAAAATTTGTCAGTGGATGTAATCTTAATTCGATTGATTTTAGAAATTAATATTTAGTTAGATTATTGAATGAAAATGTATATTCAAATGTTGACAATTGTATAAATTTTACATTTTTCTAAGAAACTAGAATAATACAAGCGCGTGTTATTCTTCGGTTTTATATTAAACAGAATGATCTTTAAAAAAAATAAAATAAAGTTTATTAAACTCGATTAATATTTTTTGACATAAATCAGCTGATTAAAGCGTTAATTTGCGAATTAAATTTTAAATATGTTAAAAATATTAAAATAGTAATATATTGTAAATAATATGTTATAATACTTTATCCGCGATTAATATTTTTTGACAAAAATCAGCTGATAACTGTCAAAAATATTAATCGAGTTTAAAGTATTACAACATATTATTTAAAACTAATATTATTATTTTATTTTATTTTATTTTAAACAAACTGTCAAACTGCTAATTCTCGCGATGACAGCCTCTCGATGCTACGAATATAACACAACGGGAATCTTGACAGCCAATGAGCATCGCGGAAAAGCGACGACAATAAACTTTGATATATGCGAGTATCGATTTTACATATCTTTTTTAGAAAAGGAAAGGATTCAGCCTTTTTGTAGCGCAATTACTCTGCCATGAGCATAAAATAATAAATACGAGTCAAAAATAATAAAAAAAATAACACGCACTTTATATATCGTAATTTTATTATGCGCAAAGTAAGAATGTAGATAGATTAAATAGTACGAGTCAACAATTTCTCACTACGGTTAGCCTTTTCGTCGCGCAATCATTAATTAATAACATAAAATCATTAATGCCAATCAAAAACAATAAAAAATTATATGCACTTTATATATCATAATTTTATTATGCGCCAAGTAAGAATATAGATAGATTAAGTAGTACGAGTCAACAATTTCTCACTACGTTTAGCTTTTTCGTCGGGCAATCACTCAGCTATTAATATAAATAAATAATTAATACGAATCAAAAACAATAAAAAATTATATGCACTTTATATATCATAATTTTATTATGCGCAAAGTAAGAATTTAGATAGATTAAGTAGTACGAGTCAACAATTTCTCACTACGTTTAGCTTTTTCGTCGGGCAATCACTCAGCTATTAATATAAATAAATAATTAATACGAATCAAAAACAATAAAAAATTATATGCACTTTATATATCATAATTTTATTATGCGCAAAGTAAGAATTTAGATAGATTAAGTAGTACGAGTCAACAATTTCTCACTACGGTTAGCTTTTTCGTCGCGCAATCAAAGTTGGCGTTACTACCATTAACATTCTAATTATTAATGTCTACTAATTCAATGTCGAGAACATTTACCCGACACCTGGAAGCTAGATTATGCAAATATTATGGCATTATGTTTTGTCTGATATGCACTAGCTTCATTGTTTTTAGTCAAAGTTTACTTCTAATGGCTAATTCAACATTAATTATGATGTCGATAATGCAAAAATTAAGCACGTTATACATTCAATTATAAAGATAGTTACAAAGTTAAATATCTTAATGATGTCTCAATATTTCACAATAATCTACAATACTGTATTAAATTCAGAATAAAATTAATCATATTGAAGTAGCTATTGATTTCCTTATTCATTCAATGCAAGACGAGAAGATTTACCCGAAAAGATTTTAATTGATATAGTTGACTCTATTTAATATTTTCTCTCATAATTATAAGAAAATCTTCAATAGCATTTGGAGATTCCAGTAAATTTTATACAAATTTAAAACAAACTCACTTTTTTTAGCTTATTTTCTTTCAAGCACACAAACACTCGTATATATCTGATTGATCCCAACGAAATCTTTAACCACTAGAACGAATTGTCTAGTTATCGCAGAATCAGACACTATTAAAAATTGGTAAAAAAAAAAAAATTGAATGATATAACTTCCTTTCCCGTTCATTATCTAACAAACCATTTCTCCCTTTCTCTTCCTCTATCCTCAACTTTCTTGTCACGTGTCCAGTATGCCATTTTCTTCTGTACATTCGTGATTCTGATCCATCTCATTTCCCTTCTCCGTAAAAGCAATCGTGCAACGAGGAGGCAACGAATGCAAATGCTAAACACAGAGAATGCATTCCGAGGGAATGGGAACACCCTTCGTTCTTTCTTTCCTTTTTTAAAATTGCCGGTGATTCCTCTTGGATTTATATATATGTATACTCTCACTGTGAGTGCCCCTCGCATTATCCAGTACAGTTTAATTAACGCGATAAATAAGAAATTTAAAATAAATATTTTTACATTTTTGTTATTAATTCAATGAATTTATAGTAAATAAGAGAATTTAATTCTGAATATAAATATAAATATAAATATATACATATATATATATATATATATGTTATGTTTATAAATATTTATCTACAATAAAACTTATTCAAATAAAACATAATACAAGTTACAAATAAATTTTATTAAACATACTTAAATAAAATTTAATATATGCATATGTAATTTATTTATACTAGAACAATTTTCAATTATACTAGAACAATTTATTTATAGTAGAATAATTTTCAATGATTTAAATCGCTCCAAAAATTAATCTTTCATATACTTAACAGTACATTGTCTGCACATTATGATGGTACCATCAGCATACCAGCCTACAAACTTTTTGATATAATATACGTAATATAATTGTGCGCCGTATGGGATCCGCGGCTTAAAAATTTTAATTTTCAATATTTTTAAACGCGCCAAAAATTAATCTTTCATATATTTTAACTGTACATTGTCTGCACATTATGATGGTACCATTAACATACCAGCCTACAAACTTTTTGATATAATATACGTAATATAATTGTGCGCCGTAGGGGAACCGCGGTTCAAAAATTTTAATTTTCAATATTTTGAAACGCGCCAAAAATTAATCTTATATATATTTTAACTGTACATTGTGTGCACATTATGATGGTACCATTAACATACCAGGCTACAAATTTTTTGATATAATATACGTAATGTACTTGTACGCCGTATGGGATCCGCGGCTTAAAAATTTTAATTTTTTATATTTCAAAACGAGCCAAAAATTAATCGTATATAAGTTTCAATAGTGTATTGTTTGCAGATTATTTTGGTACCATAAGAATACCAGCGTACTTCCTTTTTGGTCTAATATACGTAATATAAATCTGCGCCGTATAGGATCCGCGGCTTAAAAATATTAATTCTCTATATTTTAAAACAAGCCAAAAATTAATCGTATATAAGTTTCAATAGTGTATTGTTTGCAGATTATTTTGGTACCATAAGCAAACCAGCGTATTACCTTTTTGGTCTAATATACGTAATATAAATCTGCGCCGTATGGGATTCGCAGTTTAAAAATGTTAATTTTCAATATTTTAAAACGCGCCAAAAATTAATCTTTTATATATTTTTACTGTACATTGTGTGCACATTATGATGGTACCATTAACATACCAACCTACAAACTTTTTAATATAATATACGTAATGTATTTATGCGCCGTATGAGATCCGCGGCTTAAAAATTTTAATTTTCTATATTTCAAAACGAGCCAAAAATTAATCGTATATAAATTTCAATAGTGTATTGTTTGCAGATTATTTTGGTACCATAAGCATACCAGCGTACTTCCTTTTTGGTCTAATATACGTAATATAAATCTGCGACGTATGTGATCCGCGGCTTAAAAATTTTAATTCTCTATATTTTAAAACGCGCCAAAAATTAATCGTATATAAATTTCACTAGTGTATTGTTTGCAGATTATTTTGGTACCATAAGCATACCAGCGTACTTCCTTTTTGGTCTAATATACGTAATATAAATCTGCGACGTATGTGATCCGCGGCTTAAAAATTTTAATTCTCTATATTTTAAAACGCGCCAAAAATTAATCGTATATAAATTTCAATAGTGTATTGTTTGCAGATTATTTTGGTACCATAAGCATACCAGCGTACTTCCTTTTTGGTCTAATATACGTAATATAAATCTGCGGCGTATGTTATCCGCGGCTTAAAAATTTTAAATTTCTATATTTTAAAACGAGCCAAAAATTAATCTTATATATATTTTAACTGTACATTGTGTGCACATTATGATGATACCATTAACATACCAGCCTACAAACTTTTTGATATAATATACGTAATATAATTGTGCGCCGTATGGGATCCGCAGCTTAAAAATTTTAATTTTCTATATTTTAAAACGAGCCATAAATTAATGGTATATAAGTTTCAGTAGTGTATTGTTTGCAGATTATTTTGGTACCATAAGCATACCAGCGTACTTCTTTTTTGGTCTAATATACGTAATATAATAAATCTGCGCCGTATAGGATCCGCGGCTTAAAAATTTTAATTCTCTATATTTTAAAACAAGCCAAAAATTAATCGTATATAAGTTTCAATAGTGTAATGTTTGCAGATTATTTTGGTACCATAAGCATACCAGTGTACTTCCTTTTTGGTCTAATATACGTAATATAAATCTGCGCCATATGGGATTCGCGGTTTAAAAATTTTAATTTTCAATATTTTAAAGCGCGCCAAAAATTAATTCTTTATATATTTTAACTGTACATTGTGTGCACATTATGATGGTACCATTAACATACCAGCCTATAAACTTTTTGATATAATATACGTAATATAATTGTGCGCCGTATGTGATCCGCGGCTTAAAAATTTTAATTTTCAATATTTTAAAACGAGCCAAAAATTAATCGTATATATATTTCAATAGTGTATTGTTTGCAGATTATTTTGGTACCATGAGCTTACCAGCCTACAAACGTTTCGATATAATATACGTAATATAATTGTGTGCCATATGGAATTCTTTTTTGTTATTTTTAGTTCAAAAAGTATAATTGCTATGTATTTGCATGATACATGTATCGTATAAAATAAGATGTTAATAAAAATCATTTATATCAGATGTATATTTAAATTACTATATGTGCTATACTATATATTATATTACGAAAATTATTACAAGTTGAATTGTGTCTCACTATGTATTTACGTTTGTTCCACTCCATATTTTTGTCAATAAGGAAATCTTCATCTTTTAGAATCTGCTCTCTGTGTTTGTATGTAGTAAGGGGAGCTTTGAAAACATATCTATCAAATGCTTGAGCAGAACATTTTTCTAGTGTATGATCTGAATCTTATCCTCCTCAAGATTCCGTTCACTTTTCGACGCTTACATCTGTTCGATCGAAAATCCAGATTCTTTTTTTTCTTTATCATATTTTCGCGCTTAACTATGCGGTTTCTTTCGGGATCATCTTCGATCGCGGTTTAGCTTGGTCTTTAAATTCGTCTCATAACGCTACTGACAAAAGCGTCGTTACGTGGAAGAGAATCACTATCATCATCGTTATCGAGGAACAACGGATATCCGATAGATCGGATATTATATGGATCCTCGTTATCGGTCCTTTTCTAGGCGTATATTCTGCGTTCCGCAAAATCAAACAATGCCGATCCTCCGACTTATTACAACCCTTTATCGGCTTGTTATCGTACAAGAATGTAAAGAAGAAAATTTTTTTTCTATTGCTATATTTTTTTATGTTTCTGAGTTTAAAAATTTTGATAAAGATTATAAAGATTTTAAAAATATTAAATATATTGAAAAAATTTATGCAAATATTATCTTTGATATCAAACCAGCCAATTGATGGAACAATATTGCATAAACAAGTTATGGTGCTAATTTTATTAATTTTTTTATCTAAAATAATCAGATAGATATACATATATATTTAAATACAATATATCAAGTTAGATGTTATATGTATAAATTAGTAGTTATATGTATAAAACAATGCGTAATGTCATTTACATTTTTATGATATTATTAAAATTAAAAAAAATTAAATTACCAAATAATTATTAAACTGTCGTTTAACAATCAATAGACGAAAGGATTTTGTTATATACAATATATTGTAATTGTATATTGACGTAGAAAATGATAATGGACGTACAATTTACATTTCGCCATATCACTAGCTAAATTTTCAATATATTTGTAGCATTCGACGTGAATAATCGATATCTAAAGTGCGAAATCTTGTATGTGCCGTATTTTTTAAAAAATTCCACAAATGATTTTATTATTATTCTTGACGTTCTTCATGAATAAAATAATGCGCGTGACACGTAATATACTTTTTATGCAAATTTAAACACGTACCATCGATTACGCGTATACTTGACAATTATCTTGAGTAAATCGGTCAACGATGCGAATGAAATAATTCATACGAACAATGCATTTATCATTAATAAAAGATCCGTGCTTAATTAACTGGACATCTTATTCGACCTTTTTCTTTTGTATCTTTCCTTCAAAGTCTGATGCTGAGAAAATGTTGCATAATGAATCGCGCGTAAAATAAGACATTCCAAAGGAAATCCACGGAGTGTCTGCACTCGCAGCTAAATGCGTTCCAATTACTTTCGAAGTCTGGATTAATTCGATATTTTCCATCGTCGTTATTGTAAATGCAGCTGTGCCGATCCGTATTTCGTAATTACAATTCGATTCTTTCTTTTATCCGATGCTCAAGTTTCTAAGGATTTCATTACAGTCAAAATATTGCGAGGGCTTTTCATCATCGATAATTTGTTGCAACAATTGCGTCCGTTTTCTATTGAAGAAAGCAGTTCAGATTGTATGAAATGAAAGATATCTAGGAAATAAATATCGAAAAACCTTATGTATCATTACTCTAAATTGTGAGATTACATAATCTTGAATATATTTTAACATTTTAACATATTTTACAAATATTTTACATGTATTTTAATTTTTTCACATATAAAATATATAACACAAATTTTAATTTTATTTTCCAAAGACATTTTAATGAATATATTTGATGTATTTCAAAGTTTCTCTTTTTTGAAAATAAGAGAGATTTATAATTTATAATGTAATAATAATATCAGATTAATATAATTTTAATTTGATGCAACATGTTGGAAGATGTTTTTATATAATTTTCTCTTATATCGATATTTGTGTGTTATCACTAGCGGATCCTGACCACGATAATGGAAGGGGTTTTGCAAAATTATTTTATTTAATATTTTTAGTTTCATGATTAGCTTTTATTCCAGGATCAACGACGTCGATAGCTCTTTAATGTTAGTTTTTCTTTATTTATATTTTTTAAACAAATTCAGCAAAACTGTTTCTTTTAATTTACAAGGGAGGGGGGTTTAACCCTTACCCCCAGGATCCGCCAGTGTATATATATATATATATATATATATATATATTATATAGATATAAAGAATTTCTCGCCTAATTATTTTCATACAACGAAATTATCTCATCATTTCGTTCTATGTCTGACTTAATCTATACTTAACTCCTTGAATGCGTAATGAGTATAATTTCCAGTGTATCTTATACATATATATTGTATATATTATAATATTATATCTATATAATATATATTATATAGATACAAAGAATTTCGCCTAATTATTTTCGTGCAACGAAATTATCTCATCATTTCGTCGTATGTCTGACTTAATCTAAACTTAACTCCTTGAATGCGTAATGAGTATAATTTACAGTGTATCTTATACTTTTATATATATGAATATATATATAATATATATATAAAATATATATATATAAAAGTATAAGATACACTGTAAATTATACTCATTACGCATTCAAGGAGTTAAGTTTAGATTTAATCAGACATAAGACAAAATGATGATAATTTCGTGGCACAAAAATAATTAGGCAAAATTCTTTATATCTATATAATATATACAATATGTATGTATAAGATACACTGTAAATTATACCCATTACGCATTCAAGGAGTTAAGTTTAGATTAAGTCAGACATAGGACGATAATTTACAGTGTATCTTATACTTATATATATATATATACACTAGCGGATCCTGACGTCGATAGCTCTTTAATGTTTGTTTTTCTTTATTTATATTTTTTAAACAAATTCAGCAAAACTGTTTCTTTTAATTTGCAAGGAGGGGAGTTTAACCCCACCCCCCACCCCCAGGATCCGCCAGTGTGTGTTATGATATATTGCCTCGTAATTGCCTTCTAAAATTTTTAGCTTTTTTAAACTACAATTTTTTAGTTACTTCTATATGTTTGATTTATTTTTATAATGACTGCATATGTGTTCTCTCATTGTTAAAATCATAATACTTAAACGATTAAATAAATTATTTAAATTATATCATAGTTTTTAAATAAGCCTTGTTCTTTCTTATTTTGTAACATCTTTATTGTGAAAAAAGCACATATGAAACTTTTTGGCATTTTGCCGACCACGTGATGGTATGCAAGCTGAAATAAAAATTATTTGTTTCTTCTTGAACCCACGAATATTTACATGAATGTGATTTCAGTTTATACGATCTCAGCGCTAATGTAACGTATGTTCAATAGTTTATTTGTAGTCTTATAAATATACTTAAAAAATGAGTTACCCGTATTTTTCGTGGACGGGTCGATGGTAAATGCGGACTGATTTACTAGCGACTAAAAAAAAGATTGATTGTGAGATGAAACAGAAGTTGCGGAGTGGAGATCCGTTCTCACCAGTCTTATCTCCCTCGTTTGGCGATTTCATTAATCTTTGTCAGTCATTTCTGATGGCGAGAGAAAAATGATGACTAAGAATTTATCGGGAAATTGAGGGAAAAACTTAGTTTGCAGGCAACTTAACTAAAGAAGTCAGGTATGTTCTTATTTGCCTATTAATTTGGTTGGTAAAAAAGCGCGGTTTGCAAAACATATTATAAACAAAATATTTTCAAAAAATTTTAATACAGCAGTATAAACCTTATACATATTTTTTTGCAACATTTCTATGTCTTAAGACAATAATAGACTTAAATTATTATATAATAATGCTTTTATTTAACATTAATACTATATTAATAATAAAATTAAATTAAATAAATATTAATTATAAAATTAAATAAATAGTACATTAGAATTAAATTATTTTATTAAACACAATTAACAATAATATATTAAGAACTATGCATATAGATGTTCTGTAATTATTGTTCGTCAGCTGTTCATACAATCGAGAAGGAGGATGGAATTCCAGAGTAGAACAAGATCCTACCTGAATCCTCTGTGTAATGTAGTTTCTGTCAAAACAGGACGCCATCAATTACAGTTCTTACACACGCACCCTCTTTCGCCCTTTCGAAATCGTCGTTGTCGTGTCACGTCTCTGTCATTCACCGATACTGCCGCTGTCATTTGAACGCCCTTCGACGATTATATCTCGCTGAACAGCTAATTCAGAAATCGATAATTACGCGCGGCGCCCTGAAACATACTAAATTAATACGGCTATTACGAATGAATAGTCAAATCGATGGATCGTTACAACAATAATTGGATTTTGCTCACGAAATTCGCTCGTCGCTAAAGTGTATAATTGTATAAAAATTGCACAAGTTATTTGTTATAAAAGTTATAAAAATTTGTATATTATTAATTATAGGAATAGTGCTTCGCTAAAAAATCTGTCTTAATATATTAATTAAAACTATATCAGCGAGCGAATGAATTTATTTCTCAAGTTTCATCCTTGCTCCCATTTAACTTCTCTATATCGTTTATGTCGCTACCCATTTCATCGATACAACAGCTGGCGATGTCACTTGAACAATTTGAAACGTTAATGCACCATTGAAGTGCTAACTCGGCAAAACTGATAGGCGATTATACATATATGTATATGCTAGAATTATCTATATAGAATTTCTAAACAAGTGTATTTATCTTTTTTTTCTCTCTCTTTAACATAAAGTTATATAAATAATTTTCAGTATTTAATTATTTTATACTCATTGCGTTATGTATAAATTAATAATTGTTAACAAGCATAAAGATTTGTCAATATTATATATATGTAGAAATATGAATATAAAACAATTATTGACTAATTAATGAATCGGCTAAAGTTATAATCACAAATAATATCAAATAACTAAATAAATAAAGCATGATTATTAAATCGGCAATCAGTCATCTCTCCCAACTCATAAGCTAACCGCGCAAACTATTAACAGTATCGCATATTAATATCAACTATAAACAAAAAATAATACACATCGAATAATTAGCTGTTTATTAATATCAATATTCCAGTAGCACATCACATTTCTGATTGTTTACAGATACATATTAATCTTATCTATATTTATGTAACGTAATATATAATATGATTTTCATTATTCTCTAAATTGTTATTACTAAGAATATGATACTTTAATCATTTTCTCTCTTTGAGTTTGAATTGTGAAAAGCTCTTTATTTTTAATCACTAGTTATTTATGTAAATTATAAATGCTCCGATATTTTTATTAGGAAACAATATTGATTTAAATTAGACAGAGAAAAATATATATTATTAAAAAATTATGTAGCAATTTTATGCAGTGAAAGAGATTAAATTACTCTATATTCTTATACTAAAAAGTGCAATCATATATTTGATTATTAGATGAAATTTTAGTGATCTGACGGATAGATGTGGCTTCGTATCGCATATATCAGCGAGATATTCCGAAAATCGATAGGAAATCGCTCGGTTGGCGGGTCTTCCTGTGTGTTACGTTAATGCATTTAGGAAGCGCGTGTGTGGCCGTCCACCTGCCCACTCGACTAGTTAAGCTGATTAGTACCACAACAATTAGCGCAGCTGCGCAGATTCGTAAGTCGTCGCGGAAAAGGCATTAACTGCGCTAAACGAAACTGCGAATTATCTACAACAAAGTGGAAAGCTCGACTTACTGCCGACTGCCGCAGGCCGACACAAATGGGGGTGACTCTCTTTTTAAAGGGCGATCGATTCGCGGGGGAATGGTGACAACTGTTTCGAGAAAAGGTCGTGAGAAATTTATACGATCTGTCGATTGCGCGTTTTCTGTATAATCGAGACTGATTCGATATCGGCGAATTTCTGAATATTTCTTGTCTCATCGCCATGATTAATAATGCGATACATAATGCAATCGTGTAATTAATTGTTGGCGCGAAGTAACAGCAAAGAAAATGCGAAACAGGATTCTTATTGTCTGTCGATAGAAAACTTAAGCTGCTTAAAGTTCGCGAATAAAAGTTTCTTTATTTCTGATTGAGCAATGCAATAAAAAACGAACATTCGATTCATTAATAGAATTTATTGCAAGAAAATGCAAGGCTCGAGTTAGGATATTTCGCACGATGTTTAGAGTGCATCTGTTTAAGTTCGTGTTAAATGAGCAGTACATAAATAAGTATTCACTTCCTGTATGGACGAGCTCAAAACCCTCAATAGGGGTTATTAGTGACCCCAATGTCGTTTCTGCATCCCCATGTCTATTCATGCCACATTATTTCCATAAACAAACGTGTCAGTCTCAACGTTGGGAAGATCTCTCTTGACACAATTTCTTTATTTTTACATTTACAAAGTGTCATTTATATAAAAATTATTTGTGAACTTTCAAGCTCTAGATATATGTTACAAATATTATAATTAAACAAATATATATCTCGGAGAAAAAAAAGAAAAATAATCAATAAATATAGTTACAAGTGACAAGTTAAACAAAAAAATGTCATTCTCATTTTGAAGAGCGAATATTGATAGATCTGCAAACACACATAGACGGTGCGATGTATTCATTTTACCTAGACAGCTCACGTGGCAACAGGATCGATCTCGAAGAGGAGCATCGTGTGTCTCCACTATTGTCAGTCTCGATTTTGGCAACGTCATGTCGCGCTCACGGAAATTTGGCGCGATCCTTCATATGCGAAGTTAAAAATTTGTGATGATTTCTCTCGACTATATTCTCTCGACGATCCCGATATTTGACTATTACTATATGTAAATACCGATCCGTGCCATATCCGTCGACGTGGCGTATTGCGTGTTCGCAGTCTTATTTCAACGTGAGCAAATATGAAGGAATGTCGAGATGCGTCGAATGCTGAAATTGAATTAGATTGTCCTTTCGCCGTATTATTTGTCGAACAGACAAATTTATCTAATGGTGCGGCAAGTTACACCATCGTCAAATCGATCGCTGTCCGCAGCGTAAAGCTTGCAATCGTACACTGCGATTGATTAATGATTGCGAATGACACGCTACCAATTCGAATTATCGAATCGGTATTAGCGTCGAGATCAATGGAATGCTTTGTCAGTTGTTCAATGAGTAGTAGTCGTTTTACATTCGTATATACTATTGAATTATTATGGAATGCAGATTTTAGCTTTATAGATTACAAGCTATTCATGTTCGACATTAAAGCACTCGATAGTTTCAGACACTTTAATACATTCTTCTTTAATTAGTAATTATAAATAAAGAATAAACAGATGAATAAATGACTGATTGAACAATTGTCAGATAATGTAATTTTTTGCTCAATATAAAAAAAATATTATTTTACATATATAATATTATACATATATGTTTTAAATGTGGAGGATAAGGTTTTAAGTTTTTTTATTGTAGTTTTTCTTTCTCTACAAATTAGCGAAATGAAATAATTTAAATCTTATTTGATTCTTGAGAGGTAATTAAGTGACGAGAGAAATATCTTTGTTTAGAAAAAAATTAGATTAGATCCAACACAATAAAAGTATGATTTAACAGATCGCTGATGCGTTCGACAGCGGCAGAGACTTGTGTTGAGCTTTGTCGAAAGCTTTAATCCGCATCCGAGTTTGTTAGAGCCGATTAATAGAGTCGGTTTGATCAACCGACAAGCCAATGTACGTGTCTAGCTGGATGCGGAAGGATTAAGGCGTTTGCTACGGGAATACTGGATCGGTAGCTTGGCGGTTAATTGAGAACGACCAGATATTGACCGGCACGGGATCGATAGGTGAACGATATCTAGGAAGACAAAGGGGCCGTCCGGACATATGCTGAAGTGGTCATTTGTCTGCGATTTACGCGGAGATTGACGTTAACCCGCTCAGTGCCTGTTTGATCCTCGTCGTTCCCTCGGATTCTATAAATTTAACACTGCTATCGGGGCTCTTACTGCATCACAAGATAAAATTTTCGATAGAACTTACATTTTGATCTTTGAACATGGACACGAGTAAAATACTCGTTGAATTATAATTCACAGTTAGAAGAAAGAAAAGAAAAACATTTTTTCGAAATTCTAATTTTCGTAAATTTTTAAGTATATGCTATAATTCCAAAATTATACAGTATATTTTAGATTCAGAAAAATAAATTTTCCCGGAAAATTATATTGATCATATCTATATCAAATATTAAATACCTTAAAAAATAATATCGTCCTTATTTGCAATATCGTTTAAAAATTTCAAAAGTGACTTGCGATGCGTTGTCTTACTTTTTCAATTACGAAGTTCTTTGCATTCTGCATGTCGATAAACTTTAAAATTTCTTTAAACTCATCTTCTTTGTATGTGAATAAAAGAAAGAGCTTTAAAAGAGACAAGCCCTATATTTATAAAAAAAAACAAAGACGCGTACTTGTGGCATAATTTTAATTTTGTCGGCTTCATCTGAACGTATTTTATCAAACAAAGTGAAGGTTTTACGCGATGCTGATTGCAATTTATAACAATGGGACCTTCTTCGCAAATCGTGATAAAAAAATAGATTACGCGCGAATGAGTTGTCAAACGTAACTGGTTTCAGAGAGAGCGTATTTAAGTAGTATTTAAGAGCGGCAGTGTACGAATGCAAACTTGACAAAAGCATTAATTAGTTTCATTGAAGTTCTTTTTTGTCTCTCCAAAACGAATACGATTTTTCACTAGATTCTACAGTTTTCATTGTCATATGCACTTCCCTGAATATGGAAATTGATTTCCGGAATGTAAAGGTTGACCTACATATACATATATCAAGATTGAATTTTCATATAAAGTGAATGAATATATTATTGATTTTATTCATATTTTTGGTCATATAATATATTTAGGTATTTATACGATCACTTAAATTAAAATCGATATTTGCAATGAAAGAACTACATGTAGATATCAGTTTGCTTGGTATAATATTTAATAAGAATATTTACAAAAAAGTTTACATGGAAAATACAGCATTATTAAAATTAATAAATGTTTCATTTTTCTCATAATATTATTCGAGTTCATCGGGATTTACATATTCACCAAAATGATCGATTTCATCGTAACTCCATCAATTCTATCGCGTACAAGCGCCTTGCTTTATCCATGGTGCCTTAATATAAAAGTAACGGTATTTTTTACAACTATCTCGACATGCCCATAGGGCAATAGGTTATGCATTTTTCTGCATTATGAGTGATAAAATCCAACACGTTTTATCACCACTAAATTTTTATATTTACGCAATGAGCAGCGCGCGAGGAATTTTATAAAATAGCACGCGCTGAGAAACAACTTCATGCGAATGAACCATACAAACACAATGGCGACAATTTTTTTACTTTATTTTTGTGGATATGAGCATATGGTTTTTAGCCGGCGACTGTGGTCGCTTTAAATGCATGGCCGAAAAAAAATACTCATCCTCGCGCGATTGTGTGTGTTCATTAAAAAACTAAGTTGCTAGTACCGAGAAGTGGCTCCCTAGTAATGTACGGTAATGATCCTCCAAAGAGGATTAAGTTTTTTCAAATATAGGTAAATGCTTGGCTCTCGCTTTGTATTTTCTGCAGTTTAATTAAAGAATTAAAGTAGAGAGAGGTATAATTTTTTGAATGTTTTTTAATATTTTTTGTAGCTAGCTGATATATATATTCAATATTTTGTTTTCCAACATGCAATTAAAAATGATGTTTATAGTTTTTTGAAATTAATGTCGTGTTATCTTTTAAAGTTATAGCGATTATAAAAAATATATACTATTAATAATTCTGATTAAAATACATAATTTACGTTAAATATATATAAGTGTATTTCGTGTTGAATATTTTTTCTTTAATATTTTTATTTTGGAGAAAGAGAGTAAATTCTGCAACTAAGGATTAGTCACATATAATATATTTTTAAAAAATCAGTCAAATAAAATACAATACAATTATTCAGTTGAGCTTACAATCAAGTTCGAAAATTTGTTTCGCCGCGAACACGTACGAAATGCTATAGTCTTTGAAGGGTTTTTTTCCGAAGGCGACGAACGCATGCACGACCGCAGAAAGCGGATTGTATGCACTCGCGACTGCAAATATTTTCTCCGAAAAAGTTGTCGGTGAAAAGCGGATGGGGATTGCGGTTTCGTTGCAGTTTGGACCAAGTTTTGTGCTTCATCATACATGAACCACCTTGCTTCGATGTAGTTGCATCGCACGCGGCGCTTAATCAAACAATAACGCGTACCAATGCATACATGCATGGTCAATGCGCGTATGCAGTTTCACGAAGCTGGACCACTCCGTGCATATGCGAGCGGCACGACGGCTTCGTTTCCTGTGTGCAGGGCGTGATACACACTACTACGGATCTCGCTTGTCATTATTTTACAAAGCGCGCCGTTATTACCCAATCCCGTCTATTCGGAGTTTCCAGAGCTTATTGTTTCTGGTCAACCGAGCCGCCGCTGATTGCTTTTGATGTGACCCTGTGACTTAGACCCGTCTGCAGTTGTTAAAATTTTATATGCACTTTATATATCATAATTTTATTATGCGCAAAGTAAGAATATAGATAGATTAAGTAGTACAAGTCAACAATTTCTCACTACGTTTAGCTTTTTCATCGGGCAATCACTCAGCTATTATAATATAAAATAATTAATACGAATAAAAAACAATAAAAAATTATATGCACTTTATATATCATAATTTTATTATGCGCAAAGTAAGAATATAGATAGATTAAGTAGTACGAGTCAACAATTTCGCACTACGTTTAGCCTTTTCGTCGCGCAATCATTTAATCATTAACATAAAATCATAAATGCGAGTCAAAAACAATAAAAAATAACACGCACTTTATATATCGTAATTTTATTATGCGCAAAGTAAGAATGTAGATAGATTAAGTAGTACGAGTCAACAATTTCTCACTACGGTTAGCCTTTTCGTCGCGCAAGCACTTAATTAATAACATAAAATCATAAATGCGAGTCAGAAACAATAAAAAATAACTATAAATTTAAATTGCAATAATATAATGCACAGTACTAAAGATATTTGATAACGATAACATGTCAATATATATCACAATAAAATGACATAGGAGAGTTTTGCAATATTATATTCAATATCTTGCAGCAGAATGAGAGAACGTTGTATAATCTTGTTTCTACGTCTACAATTAAACTGCAAGCCAATATCGACCAGTGCTAACTGCACTAGTATTGCCTTCGAAATACTGTACCTGTACAACATTGTCGTATCTTATCAATGTTATGTCAATAGCAGTGTTACAACAGAATAGTTGTTACACTTCGATCAAATTTAACTGGCGCAATGCTGCAATTAATATTGAAACGACTTGTAAAAAACTTACTCAATACTTAATCAATACAGTTCATAAATTTTTAGATGAGAAATTGCAACGCATTAGAATTAATTGTAATTTACAAATCGTTTGTCACGATATTCGCAAAATAAAATATATAGCAAAAATAGATAAAGAATACACATTTAAAATAAAATTATAAAAAAAGTTTCCATAAAAATTGATAAATGTAAAAAATCGTGCAAAGTTTTCAGTAAACTTGACGAAATATCGATAAATAATTTATTTTTTGTTTAAGATTTTTTTGATCGCCATTATAAAATCATTGCACTCTTTAGATGTATCAGGTGCCACCCGATTATCGTGTTTTATGAAAACGTAATGCATGGATAACGAGCTAATAGAAATGTAAATGATGATAAATTTAAAATTCAATTTAGTAAACTCTGCGAAAATGTTGCGGCGCGTAATATGTAATTTTTTTCGCAGAAAATACTAACAATATTATGTAATATTTCGCGGTAATACGTAATTACACGTCTGTTATAGATCAGATATCGTGTTATGCATCTGCGCAGGCATAATGACGAGGGATAATATGTAAGGAAAGTTTCAAATGTGTGTATTTTCCAAACAATTTAGAACTTGTGCGTAATATATTGCCGTTTCGCTGCAACGCGGCCTATATGTCACCGGAAAGTTGGGAAGCGTTTCGAAATAATCTATAATTATATACAACTTTGGCATAGCTTTCCCTACATACAGCGAGTTTCGAACTATACGTTAAAGGTTTATGTGCGACATGTATAATATAGGAGATTTCAATAATTACTTCATAAAGTCACAAGACATCGACGTATAATGATTATTTGAGTCAACACTTTACCATACTTGAAAATACACAAGTTGCCAATAATGCATTATATCTATTCATCTTTGCAAGTATCACTTGATAAGAAAGATATTAAAATAAATATTAGAGAATGTATGTAATTATTATGATACCAGTTATTACGCAAATATAAAACAGTTTAATATGACTACTTCTTCTATTTTATATACATATATTGCAATTGCAATGCATATTTCAATTGTATATATCCAATTGTATATATATTAGTTGTATATAATAAATCCAAAGCATATTATTTTTTTTCTTGATTTTCATTTGATTATTTTTTTATAAAAATTCTATTTAATTGCACTCGAAAAAATTCATACCATCCAGAGATTTGTTCCCCTCTATGCAATTCCATCCTCCACGGCTTGTCCAGAATCCCTCGGTAAAGCAGCGTATCTACATCGAGAACGGCCAACCACCCTTAGTTGCCAACCCCTCGAGTAACACAGGTTCATTCCGGTGTGTTGAAAATTTCGCTACAGTCAGTGGCGTTTCTTCGCGTTCCCCTGGCGACATCCCTTTGCCGAATGACGACAGATACGAGAGTTTCGGCAGTGTCTTCGACAATGAATCTCCAGAGATTGTGAGAGGGTGTGCAATGACGAGAGTCGCAATCGCTTATCAAGGGTGGGTTCGGTGTGTCGAGTTGCAAGGAAGGAAATGCAATTATTGGCCAGCGTCTGCGCTTCTATATTGATCCGTGGCAGCGGTGGTGGCGGCGGTGGTGTCTGTGCTCGCGGCGCGTTCGGGTGGGACCACAATCAACCCCACAACGAACCCGCCCAAAATGTATTTCTGCTTGCGTCTCGCGCGACTATTCCTGATCTCGGCAATCCTGTGCGTCGGTAAGTGTGCCGTTTCCGGGGTGACGGGCTGAAACTTGAGGAAAAGCTCGCGCGCTTTAAGAAAAGTGCACAAATGCTTGGATATGTAAGCTTCCTGATATGACGAGAGAACGAAAGAAGTGAAGAGTGCGGTAGCAAAATAAATACAGCGTGCCAGTTTTTAATTTTACGCGATATTTTTCTCGTGCGATTCAGAATTTTGTTTATCAGACTTCATCTTCGTTAATCGCGATAATTGTTTTACTTGCAGGTCTGTGCTCCGAAGATGAGGAGAGATTGGTGCGAGATTTGTTCAGAGGGTACAATAAACTCATCCGACCAGTGCAAAATATGACGGAGAAGGTACACGTGAGGTTTGGCCTCGCCTTCGTGCAACTGATTAATGTGGTGAGATTCTTTTGCTCCGTTTCTTCTTTGCGCGAAATAATATTAGTAGGATTCTTTATAAAAAAAATTTTAATTATGTAAATAATTGTATAAAGTTATTGTTCTCTCAAAAAATCTTGAAACATTTTTACATAGATTTAAAAAATTTTTCAGAATGAGAAGAACCAGATCATGAAATCGAACGTATGGTTGAGATTCGTATGGATGGACTATCAATTACAATGGGACGAAGCAGATTACGGCGGAATCGGTGTCCTAAGATTACCACCCGACAAAGTGTGGAAGCCGGATATAGTGTTGTTCAATAAGTATGCGAGAAACTTATTTGCATTTTTCATTAAAAGAAATTTGTATGTTAATCATATTTTTACCAGAATTTTTATCAAAATATTGTTATATCAGAGTGAGAGATTAATATGTGATGTATATGTGTTTAAAATATTTAACAAATGCAATTACTTTTAAACTAATATGAATTAGCCATAAGTAATAACAATTAAAAATATTTACATTTCGTTAGAAGACAGGTTGACAATTAAAAATGTGATTTATTTTCTATTATAAAATAAAATTTGTTTTTAATTGATTATATCTATATTAAAATTATATCTACTTTGTTTACAGTGCTGATGGAAACTATGAGGTTCGTTACAAGAGTAATGTGTTGATATATCCGAATGGCGAAGTGCTCTGGGTGCCGCCAGCGATCTATCAGAGCTCGTGTACGATCGATGTCACATATTTCCCCTTCGATCAGCAAACATGCATCATGAAGTTCGGTTCGTGGACCTTCAACGGCGATCAAGTCTCTCTTGCACTTTACAATGATAAAAATTTCGTCGATCTGTCTGATTATTGGAAAAGTGGCACATGGGATATCATTAGCGTCCCAGCGTATCTTAACACCTATCAAGGTGATTTTCCCACGGAGACAGACATCACTTTCTACATAATTATCCGCAGGTACATATTTTCAATTTTTCACTTTCGATATTGTCTCATTATTATAATTATAATTCACTTTAATTTAAAAGAAATATTAGCCATGCTTCTTCTAAAATTTTGAAATGTGTATATTATTTTTCTGCAGGAAGACTCTCTTCTATACAGTGAACTTGATACTGCCAACAGTTCTGATCTCTTTCCTCTGCGTACTTGTCTTCTATCTTCCTGCGGAAGCCGGCGAGAAAGTCACTTTAGGTATCAGCATTCTTCTATCTCTGGTCGTGTTTCTTCTGTTAGTCAGCAAAATTCTGCCGCCAACCTCTCTCGTGCTGCCATTAATAGCCAAATATCTGCTCTTCACCTTTATTATGAATACTGTCAGTATCCTTGTAACTGTTATCATTATCAACTGGAATTTTCGTGGACCGAGGACTCACAGGATGCCTCAGCTCATACGCAAGATCTTCCTTAAATATCTGCCAACGATACTATTCATGAGGCGACCAAAGAAAACACGATTGAGGTGAGATTATTTTTAAGAAATATATTATTAACAAAGAATAACTATAATTAAAGATTTTATCAATTAAAGAAGCATGCAATTAATAATTATTAATAAAATAAAATAATTCAATTTAGTATAAATATTACAGATATAAATATAATATGTAATACAAACATAATTAATTAAACGTCTGATACATTGTTATATTTTGCAATTTATCGCCACGTTGCTATTTGAATAAAGAGATATTATTTCGTCAGATGGATGATGGAGATACCGAATGTAACACTGCCAGCTTCCACATATTCGGGGAGCCCGACCGAGGTGCCGAAACACCTGCCAACCTCTTTGGCCAAGTCAAAGATGGAGGTGATGGAGCTGTCCGATCTGCATCATCCGAATTGTAAGATCAATCGTAAGGTACACCATACCACGAGCAGCTCCAGCGGTGCTGGAGCAGGAGAGGGCATGGGCGACAGAAGAGGATCCGAGAGCTCGGATTCTGTGTTGCTCAGCCCGGAAGCCAGCAAGGCCACCGAGGCCGTCGAGTTTATAGCGGAGCATCTCAGGAACGAGGACTTGTATATACAGGTAAGAATCTTGCAATTCTTCATCTCATCTCTCTCAATATACACCCTGTGTAAGAAACTTGGCTATATGTTTACGGTATATGCATAAGGCGAAAGAACTTTTAGATTTACGTAACTAAAACTTTCTTTTACTAAATCTTTCTTTTCTCCGACATCTTTCTTTTATAGACAAGGGAGGATTGGAAATACGTTGCAATGGTGATCGATCGACTGCAACTTTATATCTTCTTTATAGTGACGACCGCGGGTACCGTCGGGATCCTAATGGACGCGCCTCATATTTTCGAGTACGTGGACCAGGATCGTATTATAGAAATTTATCGCGGAAAATAAAATCTGATTTGTCCCAACGAATCGCAATTACAAATAATGTGCCATCGTTACCGACCGTTCTCATTTCGTCCTTTTCGAAATCGATTTCATACAACGTCGTGTGAATGATCTTGCCATGACAGTTGTAAACGTATAACGCTTACAAGTCAAGCAGTTATTCAAACACCCAAGTAATTATTTTTTATACAGATTTCTATCAAATTTTATGCAAAGTATAAATTTATTTAATGAAAGTTTAACTCAATCTGCTGCCATTGTGTGTGTATGTATCTTTTTTTTTTTTTTTATCTAAGATTAATAACATTTTTTACTCGCAAATGTTCTCAGTTGCGAAGTTTGCACGGACGATCGAAATGGCATACATTATGTAGATAATAATTCCACTAGCGTTAATCCAAGCTGCCTCTGCGATTGTTGTCTTCCCCAATGCCATTAACTTCTGATAGCTTTATCGCGATGTGCTTAGACGAAGGATTTGTGAAATAACATCAGATAGTCCTTCATTTTATCGGACAAAATAAATATTTTCAAAATTTTTTTTAGCACAACGAGAGATCATATGGTACAACAAGTTGTTCGGCAGTTTTTTAATTTTTACGAGGTGATATTGTATTAATTAAAGAGATATTTCTTCTTATGATCTTTACATTAGGAATTCTATTGCTTAAAAAATTTAGAAGCTTTGTTTTAAGAAAAGGGGGATTTACATAGCGTAAATTATCTCAATAATTAAGTGTTGAATAAATTTTTGTTAGAAAGTGTTTAACTTTTCATTATATAAAAAATATGTTTTGCTAGTAGGTATATAGATTTATCTGAATTCTATATTGATTATAAAATTGTATAGATATCTCATTGAAAATACTATGTTTGTTCCTCCAAATGTAGCTATCACGTAATACACTTAATGTTAAACGATGAAATCCGCTTCTGTAGTATTATATAATATCCATAATTAGAAAAATGCGGAATTAATTAATAGAACCTTGACAAGATTATTATAATATATTAATATGACGATGATACGCACAAACACATGTTTAGTCAACTATATCGATATCTCTTAATTAGAATACAAATAATCCAATAGTCTGGTAAGTTAGTAAATATGTAACGAAAAATATTATTTATATTATAAAATAATTCAAACTTACAAGGAATTCACGTTTAACATTAAATTATGTAAAATTGTCGCATATTTTCATAGAGCCGTAATTTCATTACAGTTTATTAATGAATCTATCATTAAATGCATATTTTTTGTTTTTGATTCTGAGTTGTTAAAAGTATGCACGTTTAACATATGTAATATATACGTTAAAAAATTTAATGTTAAGTTTATGATGAGAAAATAATTCTTTATTTCATTTCTTGATCGCAATTTTTGCGATCAGTTTCGACCAGTATCGATCAAAGTCTCAAATATCAAAGTTAGAAATCTCTTTGTAAAGTAAGGTCGAAACATTTCTTAATAATGCGTAACTACGTGCGGATAGGTATCCAGAATCAATTTTGCGACAATGGCTTAGATATAGATTTGAAATAATTTTGATAATAATCGTGCAAATCGCCGTTGCCACATTGTAATTTAGCGGAACTCGCGTTTGATACTCATCGTCGTATTGGTTATACATATATTGATAGAATCGCGACGATCTCAATATGCTCGTCAAACATCTCCATCGATGAGTCCTAGTGACAAATTTCATGCAAACATGAGAGATTGTAAATTAAATTAATATAAATTATAAAGGAGTTTTCTCTCTCTCGTATTTACGTGATAATTTTAGCATTGGAAGACCAATACAAGTCAAGATATGATTAAATAAAATTTCGTTGATTAAAGTGATAAAACAAATCTATTCTAGTATAATTAAATCGTTTGTATTTTTGTTGATTTTAAATAGAAATTATACTTTTCGAGAATCTGTTTTGACTTGAAGAAATTGGCCTTCCTAAAATTAAAAATAAAATGATTCAAACTTATACCGCAAATTTATAGTTATAATTATCTAAATAGTTATCTAAATAGTTATTACTGCATATATTGTATAGAATATACAGACATACACATCATGCACATGATGCACATGTCTTTTATTGTTTTTTTGCTTTATATTTAGATATTTTCACAAATTTTATTATTGTTATTTTATAAACATAAAAGCATGGTGGATGATTTTTATTATCATAATTAGCTTGTATGCTATGTAATAGAATTTAATAGAGTTTCGTTTTAATATACAAAATAAGAAAACGAAACAAAAATAGATAACGTTTAGTTATCTAGACAAATATGTTATTTAGTTAAATGCAAGATGAGCTAATGTATTTGCGCCTATAACAAAATGCGCATATTAGGACAAATGCGAATTCTACGTTTATCGTAAGAACGTAGGATCGCCGTGCGTTAATAGAACATCATAATCATGCTTATCGTATTGTATTGTGTATATTGTACGGAGAGGGGCTGTCAAAGAGGCGGTCATGTGTTCTCTAATAGAAGATTTAACTCATTGTCAGAGAAAAGTTGCAGTCGATTGTTGGATATTGAGAACTCTTATACAAATAGCGAAACAACTCAAAAAATGTAATCCTTCGTATTATTTTATAATTTTATGCAATTGTCATTTTTTATCATCTCTCTTAACGTATGGATATCTGCAAATTTATTAGTTTTATCGATTTTACATTGCGTGTGCAAAATTCGTTAGTGGCGATTTATTCGGTTACGTCGAGATTTTCAATTGTTAATTGATTAGTCTCACAACATTTTTTAATATATGTATAATAAGCAGTTATTGTATGTAGATAAATATTTTACCCAATTTAATGAAATTCAATGTTACAGTTGTTGTGATAGTTCTTTAAAAGTATTTAAGTCTGTTATATAAATTGAGTGTTATATCATTTGTTCAAGCGAGTAGTAAAATAAGTTTCTTTTCCAAAGATGCTTGATAACAATAGTAATAATTGATATGGAATTTTTAATGAAAGAACATTCTTGATTATAACTCTTTATGTCGACTGTAGCGAATTGTATGGAAGGGAAATATAGCTTTACGTAATTTTCAAAATTTATAATATAAATTTTCCTCTCAATTTTGATAAGTTAATAACGGATACGGATTTGATTTTATTTACAAATATCATTTTTAAAAAGCAAATCTACATTGCAGTATAATTCATCAAAGAAAAATTATTGTATGTCCATAATAGATATAACGAGAATAATTTATCCCCGTATTACAATGCGTTAATTATTAATAGCGCATGATGTGTCTTCCTCAAAAGAAATACAATAATCAAAGTTTTTAGAAACCAAGCACTTCATTTTGTATACTTTATTTTATTTGAGCACGTCGATGGATTTAATCTTATTTATTGGAAGCGATTTAATATAAACGATAAATAATAAAAAGAGTACACATTTTAGTCGATGTATATGCGTTCGTTATCTACTGCGAAAATAATAATTACCGCAGCGAATATATGTAATGTTATAGTTTACTTTTGCGTATCAAACAAAAACCTATCAAGTATTGTTGAACCTACCAAGTTTGTACTTTATTATGCATGATAAATAATAGTGACTATATATTCGTTCATTACTGTATGTTGGTAGGTAAAAGAGAACTTTAACGTAATAGCTAAGTAGTCTTTTTGATAATGAAATAACACATCAATAAAATCATCGAATTTCATACCTTCACGTGTTTTGACTGACATCCCCTTTCTAAAAAAGGCATGTTATTGACATTGTTGTCGTTTTTCCGCGATGCTGATTGGCTCTCTGTCGATTCGCGTTGTGTGTTATATTCGTAGCATCGAAAGGCTGTCATCACGAGAGTTAGCAGTGAGCAGTTTGACAGTTAGTCCAAAATAAAATAAAATAAAATAAAATAATAATATGTTTTAAATAATATGTTATAATACTTTAAACTTGATTAATATTTTTGACATTCGCGTTGTGTGTTATATTTGAAGCATGAAGAGGCTGTCATCGTGAGGGTTAGCAGTTAGCAGTTTGACAGTTAATCCAAAATAAAAATAAATAAAATAATGACATGTTTTAAATAATATGTTATAATACTTTAAATTTTGATTAATATTTTCACGGACAAGAGGCAACAATACTTGCGAGAATCGACTTAATATGTCTTTTTTAGAAAAAGACTAGAATAACACAAGCGCGCGTTATGCCATTCCTCGATTTTATTAAAAAAAGTATGATGTATTTATATAAAGTTTGTATAAACTTCATTAATATTTTTTTACAGAAATCAGATGATTAAAGCATTACATTGCCAATTAAATTTTAAAATAAAAATATGTTATAAAAATTAAAATAATATATAATTCCTTAAACTCGATTAAAATTTTTTGACAGAAATCAACTGATAGCTGTTATAAATATTAATCGAGTTTAAGGAATTATATATTACATTATTTAAAACATATTATTTTAAATGTTATAACATATTCTTATTTTAAAAATTAATTAGCAAATTAACGTTTTAATCAGCTGATATCTGTAACAAAAATATTAATCGAGGATAAGATATTACAACATATTATTTACAATATATTGCTATTTTAATTTTTATAACATATTACTATTTTAAAATTTAATTACCTAACAATATTAATATTTTCAAATATATTTATTTAATTAAGAAGTAGTATATTTATTAAGTTAAGAATAGAAGTGAGACATGAATACAAATTTACAATTAAGGTTTCGTAGATATAATTTTTAAAACAAAAATTATTTTCTTAATTAGAGTCACAAATATATTTCGTCCGATACTTTTCGATAATCTTGATATAATTCGAATTCCGAATGCGCAGTAGAAATGAGTTTCGACATATATTACCGCGATATATGCATGCAGTCACGCATAATTCGTAAAAATGTGCAGACAATGTACTGTTAAAATGTATATAAGATTAATTTTTTGCAAGTTTTGAAATATTAGAAATTAATACTTTTTTGACGCGGACCCTGTGCGACGCATCCTTATTTTATGTTTATCGTATTAAAAAATTTGTACGCTGATGTCTGCTTGGTACCAAAAGATTCTGTAATCAATGTACTATTAAAATGTATAATCGATGAATTTTTGGCTCGTCTTAAAATATTAGAAATTGATACATTTATGCCGCTGACCCTATGCGACGCATCCTTAATTTATGTATAGCAAATGAAAAAGTTTGTACGCTGTTGTCTGCTTGGTACCAAAAGATTCTGTAATCAATGTACTATTAAAATGTATAATCGATGAATTTTTGGTTCGTCTTAAAATATTGGAAATCGATACTTTTTACCGCAGACCCTATGCGACGCAAACTTATTTTATGTATATCAAGTTAAAAAATTTGTACGCTGGTGTCTGTTAGGTACCAAAAGATTCTGTAATCAATGTATTATTAAAATGTATAATCGATGAATTTTTGGCTCGTCTTAAAATATTAGAAATCCATACTTATTGACGCGGACCCTATGCGACGCAACCTTATTTTATGTTTATCATATTAAAAAATTTGTACGCTGGTGTCTGCATGATACGAAAAGATTCTGTAATCAATGTACTTTTAAAATGTATAATCGATGAATTTGTGGGTCGTCTCAAAATATTGGAAATCGATACTTTTTACTGCTGACCCTATGCGACGCAACTTTATTTTATGTATATCAAGTTAAAAAATTTGTACGCTGGTATCTGTTTGGTACCAAAAGATTCTGTAATCAATGTACTATTAAAATGTATAATCGATGAAATTTTGGCTCGTCTTGAAATATTGGAAATCTATACTTTTTACCGCTGACCCCATGCGCCGCAAGCTAATTTTATGTATATCAAGTTAAAAAATTTGTACGCTGGTGTCTGTTTGGTAACAAATAATTCTGTAATCAATGTAGTATTAAAATGTATAATCGATGAATTTTTGGCTCGTCTCAAAATATTAGAAATCGATACTTTTTTACCGCTGACCCCATGCGCCGCAAGCTTATTTTATGTATATCAAGTTAAAAAATTTGTACGCTGGTGTCTGTTTGGTACCAAATAATTCTGTAATCAATGTAGTATTAAAATGTATAATCGATGAATTTTTGGTTCGTCTTAAAATATTAGAAATCGATACTTTTTTACCGCTGACCACATGCGCCGCAAGCTTATTTTATGTATATCAAGTTAAAAAATTTGTACGCTGGTGTCTGTTTGGTATCAAATGATTCTGTAATCAATGTACTATTAAAATATATAATCGATGAATTTTTGGCTCGTCTTAAAATATTAGAAATCGATACTTTTTTACCGCTGACCCCATGCGCCGCAAGCTTATTTTATGTATATCAAGTTAAAAAATTTGTACGCTGTTGTCTGCTTGGCACCAAAAGATTCTGTAATCAATGTACTATTAAAATGTATAATCGATGAATTTTTGGCTCGTCGTAAAATATTAGAAATCGATACTTATTGACGCGGACCCTGTGCGACGCATCATTTATTTATGATTATCGTATTAAAAAATTTGTACGCTGGTGTCTGCATGGTACCAAGAGATTCTGTAATCTAGGTACCATTAATATGTATAATCGATGAATATTTGGCTCGTCTTAAAATATTGGAAATCAATACTTTTTACCGCTGACTCTATGCGACGCAAACTTATTTTATGTATATCAAGTTAAAAAATTTCTACGCTGGTGTCTGCTTGGTACCAAAAGATTCTGTAATCAATGTATTTTTAAAATGTATATTCGATGAATTTTTGGCTCGTCTTAAAATATTAGAAATCGATACTTTTTTACCGCTGACCCCATGCGCCGCAAGCTTGTTTTATGAATATCAAGTTAAAAAATTTGTACGCTGGTGTCTGTTTGGTATCAAATGATTCTGTAATCAATGTACTATTAAAATGTATAATCGATGAATTTTTGGCTCGTCTTAAAATATTGGAAATCGATACTTTTTACCGCTGACCCCATGCGCCGCAAACTTATTTTATGTTTATCATATTAAAAAATTTGTACGCTGGTGTCTGCTTGGTACCAAATAATTCTGTAATCAATGTAGTATTACAATATATAATCGATGAATTTTTGGCTCGTCTTAAAATATTAGAAATCGATACTTTTTTACCGCTGACCCCATGCGCCACAAGCTTATTTTATGTATATCAAGTTAAAAAATTTGTACGCTGGTGTCTGTTTGGTATCAAATGATTCTGTAATCAATGTACTATTAAAATGTATAATCGATGAATTTTTGGCTCGTCTTAAAATATTGGAAATCAATACTTTTTACCGCTGACCCTATGCGACGCAACCTTATTTTATGTATATCAAGTTAAAAAGTTTGTACGCTGTTGTCTGCTTCGTACCAAAAGATTCTGTAATCAATGTACTATTAAAATGTATAATCGATGAATTTTTGGCTCGTCTTAAAATATTAGAAATTGATACTTCTTTAACGCGGACCCTGTGCGACGCATACTTATTTTATGTTTACCATATTAAAAAATTTGTACGCTGGTGTCTGCATGGTACCAAAAGATTCTGTAATCAATGTAGTATTACAATGTATAATCGATGAATTTTTGGCTAGTCTTAAAATATTGGAAATCGATACTTTTTACCGCTGACCCTATGCGACGCAAACTTATTTTATATATATCAAGTTAAAAAATTTGTACGCTGGTGTCTGTTTGGTACCAAAAGATTCTGTAATCAATGTACTATTAAAATGTATAATCGATGAATTTTTGGCTCGTCTTAAAATATTGGAAATCGATACTTTTTACCGCTGACCCCATGCGCCGCAACATTATTTTATGTTTATCATATTAAAAAATTTGTACGCTGGTGTCTGCTTGGTACCAAATAATTCTGTAACCAATGTAGTATTACAATGTATAATCGATGAATTTTTGGCTCGTCTTAAAATATTAGAAATCGATACTTTTTTACCGCTGACCCCATGCGCCGCAAGCTTATTTTATGTATATCAAGTTAAAAAATTTGTACGCTGGTGTCTGTTTGGTATCAAATGATTCTGTAATCAATGTACTATTAAAATGTATAATCGATGAATTTTTGGCTCGTCTTAAAATATTGGAAATCGCTACTTTTTACCGCTGACCCCATGCGCCGCAACCTTATTTTATGTTTATCATATTAAAAAATTTGTACGCTGGTGTCTGCATGATACGAAAAGATTCTGTAATCAATGTACCATTAAAATGTATAATCGATGAATTTTTGGCTCGTCTTAAAATATTAGAAATCGATACTTTTTTACCGCTGACCCCATGCGCCGCAAGCTTATTTTATGTTTATCAAGTTAAAAAATTTGTACGCTGGTGTCTGTTTGGTACCAAAAGATTCTGTAATCAATGTACTATTAAAATGTATAATCGATGAATTTTTGGCTCGTCTTAAAATATTGGAAATCAATACTTTTTACCGCTGACCCTATGCGACGCAAGCTTATTTTATGTATATCAAGTTAAAAAATTTGTACGCTGGTGTCTGTTTGGTACCAAAAGATTCTGTAATCAATGTACTTTTAAAATGTATAATCGATGAATTTTTGGCTCGTCTTAAAATATTGGAAATCGATACTTTTTACCGCTGACCCCATGCGCCGCAAGCTTATTTTATGTATATCAAGTTAAAAAATTTGTACGCTGGTGTCTGTTTGGTACCAAATAATTCTGTAATCAATGTAGTATTAAAATGTATAATCGATGAATTTTTGGCTCGTCTTAAAATATTAGAAATCCATACTTTTTTACCGCTGACCCCATGCGCCGCAAGCTTATTTTATGTATATCAAGTTAAAAAATTTGTACGCTGGTGTCTGTTTGGTATCAAATGATTTTGTAATCAATGTACTATTAAAATGTATAATCGATGAATTTTTGGCTCGTCTTAAAATATTGGAAATTGATACTTTTTACCGCTGACCCCATGCGCCGCAAACTTATTTTATGTATATCATATTAAAAAATTTGTACGCTGGTGTCTGTTTGGTACCAAAAGATTCTGTAATCAATGTAGTATTACAATGTATAATCGATGAATTTTTGGCTCGTCTTAAAATATTAGAAATCGATACTTTTTTACCGCTGACCCTATGCGACGCATCCTTAATTTATGTATAGCAAATGAAAAAGTTTGTACGCTGTTGTCTGCTTGGTACCAAAAGATTCTGTAATCAATGTACTATTAAAATGTATAATCGATGAATTTTTGGCTCGTCTTAAAATATTAGAAATTGATACATTTATGCCGCTGACCCTATGCGACGCATCCTTAATTTATGTATAGCAAATGAAAAAGTTTGTACGCTGTTGTCTGCTTGGTACCAAAAGATTCTGTAATCAATGTACTATTAAAATGTATAATCGATGAATTTTTGGCTCGTCTTAAAATATTAGAAATTGATACATTTATGCCGCTGACCCTATGCGACGCATCCTTAATTTATGTATAGCAAATGAAAAAGTTTGTACGCTGTTGTCTGCTTGGTACCAAAAGATTCTGTAATCAATGTACTATTAAAATATATAATCGATGAATTTTTGGCTCGTCTTAAAATATTAGAAATTGATACTTCTTTGACGCGGACCCTGTGCGACGCATACTTATTTTATGTTTACCATATTAAAAAATTTGTACGCTGGTGTCTGTTTGGTACCAAAAGATTCTGTAATCAATGTACTATTAAAATGTATAATCGATGAATTTTTGGCTCGTCTTAAAATATTGGAAATCGATACTTTTTACCGCTGACCCCATGCGCCACAAGCTTATTTTATGTATA
The DNA here is from genome assembly GCF_030444845.1 of Prenolepis imparis. NCBI lineage: Eukaryota > Metazoa > Arthropoda > Insecta > Hymenoptera > Formicidae > Prenolepis > Prenolepis imparis. Next base: position 13,609,117 of record NW_028141162.1, on the reverse strand, counting down.
TCAAGTTAAAAAATTTGTACGCTGGTGTCTGTTTGGTACCAAATAATTCTGTAATCAATGTAGTATTAAAATGTATAATCGATGAATTTTTGGCTCGTCTTAAAATATTAGAAATCCATACTTTTTTACCGCTGACCCCATGCGCCGCAAGCTTATTTTATGTATATCAAGTTAAAAAATTTGTACGCTGGTGTCTGTTTGGTATCAAATGATTTTGTAATCAATGTACTATTAAAATGTATAATCGATGAATTTTTGGCTCGTCTTAAAATATTGGAAATTGATACTTTTTACCGCTGACCCCATGCGCCGCAAACTTATTTTATGTATATCATATTAAAAAATTTGTACGCTGGTGTCTGTTTGGTACCAAATAATTCTGTAATCAATGTAGTATTAAAATGTATAATCGATGAATTTTTGGCTCGTCTTAAAATATTAGAAATCGATACTTTTTTGACGCGGACCCTGTGCGACACATCCTTATTTTATGTTTATCGTATTAAAAAATTTGTACGCTGATGTCTGCATGGTTCCAAAAGATTCTGTAATCAATGTACTATTAAAATGTATAATCGATGAATTTTTGGCTCGTCTTAAAATATTGGAAATCGATACTTTTTACCGCTGACCCCATGCGCCGCAACATTATTTTATGTTTATCATATTAAAAAATTTGTACGCTGGTGTCTGTTTGGTATCAAATGATTCAGTAATCAATGTACTATTAAAATGTATAATCGATGAATTTTTGGCTCGTCTTAAAATATTGGAATTCGATACTTTTTACCGCTGACCCCATGCGCCGCAACCTTATTTTATGTTTATCAAGTTAAAAAATTTGTACGCTGGTGTCTGCATGATACGAAAAGATTCTGTAATCAATGTACTATTAAAATGTATAATCGATGAATTTTTGGATCGTCTTAAAATATTGGAAATCAATACTTTTTACCGCTGACCCTATGCGACGCAAGCTTATTTTATGTATATCAAGTTAAAAAATTTGTACGCTGGTGTCTGCTTGGTACCAAAAGATTCTGTAATCAATGTACTATTAAAATGTATAATCGATGAATTTTTGGATCGTCTCAAAATATTAGAAATCGATACTTTTTTACCGCTGACCCCATGCGCCGCAAGCTTATTTTACGTTTACCATATTAAAAAATTTGTACGCTGGTGTCTGCATGGTACCAAAAGATTCTGTAATCAATGTAGTATTAAAATGTATAATCGATGAATTTTTGGTTCGTCTTAAAATATTGGAAATCGATACTTTTTACCGCAGACCCTATGCGACGCAAACTTATTTTATGTATATCAAGTTAAAAAATTTGTACGCTGGTGTCTGTTAGGTACCAAAAGATTCTGTAATCAATGTATTATTAAAATGTATAATCGATGAATTTTTGTCTCGTCTTAAAATATTAGAAATCCATACTTATTGACGCGGACCCTATGCGACGCAACCTTATTTTATGTTTATCATATTAAAAAATTTGTACGCTGGTGTCTGCATGATACGAAAAGATTCTGTAATCAATGTACTTTTAAAATGTATAATCGATGAATTTGTGGGTCGTCTCAAAATATTGGAAATCGATACTTTTTACTGCTGACCCTATGCGACGCAACTTTATTTTATGTATATCAAGTTAAAAAATTTGTACGCTGGTATCTGTTTGGTACCAAAAGATTCTGTAATCAATGTACTATTAAAATGTATAATCGATGAAATTTTGGCTCGTCTTGAAATATTGGAAATCTATACTTTTTACCGCTGACCCCATGCGCCGCAAGCTAATTTTATGTATATCAAGTTAAAAAATTTGTACGCTGGTGTCTGTTTGGTAACAAATAATTCTGTAATCAATGTAGTATTAAAATGTATAATCGATGAATTTTTGGCTCGTCTCAAAATATTAGAAATCGATACTTTTTTACCGCTGACCCCATGCGCCGCAAGCTTATTTTATGTATATCAAGTTAAAAAATTTGTACGCTGGTGTCTGTTTGGTACCAAATAATTCTGTAATCAATGTAGTATTAAAATGTATAATCGATGAATTTTTGGTTCGTCTTAAAATATTAGAAATCGATACTTTTTTACCGCTGACCACATGCGCCGCAAGCTTATTTTATGTATATCAAGTTAAAAAATTTGTACGCTGGTGTCTGTTTGGTATCAAATGATTCTGTAATCAATGTACTATTAAAATATATAATCGATGAATTTTTGGCTCGTCTTAAAATATTAGAAATCGATACTTTTTTACCGCTGACCCCATGCGCCGCAAGCTTATTTTATGTATATCAAGTTAAAAAATTTGTACGCTGTTGTCTGCTTGGCACCAAAAGATTCTGTAATCAATGTACTATTAAAATGTATAATCGATGAATTTTTGGCTCGTCGTAAAATATTAGAAATCGATACTTATTGACGCGGACCCTGTGCGACGCATCATTTATTTATGATTATCGTATTAAAAAATTTGTACGCTGGTGTCTGCATGGTACCAAGAGATTCTGTAATCTAGGTACCATTAATATGTATAATCGATGAATATTTGGCTCGTCTTAAAATATTGGAAATCAATACTTTTTACCGCTGACTCTATGCGACGCAAACTTATTTTATGTATATCAAGTTAAAAAATTTCTACGCTGGTGTCTGCTTGGTACCAAAAGATTCTGTAATCAATGTATTTTTAAAATGTATATTCGATGAATTTTTGGCTCGTCTTAAAATATTAGAAATCGATACTTTTTTACCGCTGACCCCATGCGCCGCAAGCTTGTTTTATGAATATCAAGTTAAAAAATTTGTACGCTGGTGTCTGTTTGGTATCAAATGATTCTGTAATCAATGTACTATTAAAATGTATAATCGATGAATTTTTGGCTCGTCTTAAAATATTGGAAATCGATACTTTTTACCGCTGACCCCATGCGCCGCAAACTTATTTTATGTTTATCATATTAAAAAATTTGTACGCTGGTGTCTGCTTGGTACCAAATAATTCTGTAACCAATGTAGTATTACAATGTATAAACGATGAATTTTTGGCTCGTCTTAAAATATTAGAAATCGATACTTTTTTACTGCTGACCCCATGCGCCGCAAGCTTATTTTATGTATATCAAGTTAAAAAATTTGTACGCTGGTGTCTGTTTGGTACCAAAAGATTCTGTAATCAATGTACTTTTAAAATGTATAATCGATGAATTTTTGGCTCGTCTTAAAATATTGGAAATCGATACTTTTTACCGCTGACCCCATGCGCCGCAAGCTTATTTTATGTATATCAAGTTAAAAAATTTGTACGCTGGTGTCTGTTTGGTACCAAATAATTCTGTAATCAATGTAGTATTAAAATGTATAATCGATGAATTTTTGGCTCGTCTTAAAATATTAGAAATCCATACTTTTTTACCGCTGACCCCATGCGCCGCAAGCTTATTTTATGTATATCAAGTTAAAAAATTTGTACGCTGGTGTCTGTTTGGTATCAAATGATTTTGTAATCAATGTACTATTAAAATGTATAATCGATGAATTTTTGGCTCGTCTTAAAATATTGGAAATTGATACTTTTTACCGCTGACCCCATGCGCCGCAAACTTATTTTATGTATATCATATTAAAAAATTTGTACGCTGGTGTCTGTTTGGTACCAAAAGATTCTGTAATCAATGTAGTATTACAATGTATAATCGATGAATTTTTGGCTCGTCTTAAAATATTAGAAATCGATACTTTTTTACCGCTGACCCTATGCGACGCATCCTTAATTTATGTATAGCAAATGAAAAAGTTTGTACGCTGTTGTCTGCTTGGTACCAAAAGATTCTGTAATCAATGTACTATTAAAATGTATAATCGATGAATTTTTGGCTCGTCTTAAAATATTAGAAATTGATACATTTATGCCGCTGACCCTATGCGACGCATCCTTAATTTATGTATAGCAAATGAAAAAGTTTGTACGCTGTTGTCTGCTTGGTACCAAAAGATTCTGTAATCAATGTACTATTAAAATGTATAATCGATGAATTTTTGGCTCGTCTTAAAATATTAGAAATTGATACATTTATGCCGCTGACCCTATGCGACGCATCCTTAATTTATGTATAGCAAATGAAAAAGTTTGTACGCTGTTGTCTGCTTGGTACCAAAAGATTCTGTAATCAATGTACTATTAAAATATATAATCGATGAATTTTTGGCTCGTCTTAAAATATTAGAAATTGATACTTCTTTGACGCGGACCCTGTGCGACGCATACTTATTTTATGTTTACCATATTAAAAAATTTGTACGCTGGTGTCTGTTTGGTACCAAAAGATTCTGTAATCAATGTACTATTAAAATGTATAATCGATGAATTTTTGGCTCGTCTTAAAATATTGGAAATCGATACTTTTTACCGCTGACCCCATGCGCCACAAGCTTATTTTATGTATATCAAGTTAAAAAATTTGTACGCTGGTGTCTGTTTGGTACCAAATAATTCTGTAATCAATGTAGTATTAAAATGTATAATCGATGAATTTTTGGCTCGTCTTAAAATATTAGAAATACATACTTTTTTACCGCTGACCCCATGCGCCGCAAGCTTATTTTATGTATATCAAGTTAAAAAATTTGTACGCTGGTGTCTGTTTGGTATCAAATGATTTTGTAATCAATGTACTATTAAAATGTATAATCGATGAATTTTTGGCTCGTCTTAAAATATTGGAAATTGATACTTTTTACCGCTGACCCCATGCGCCGCAAACTTATTTTATGTATATCATATTAAAAAATTTGTACGCTGGTGTCTGTTTGGTACCAAATAATTCTGTAATCAATGTAGTATTAAAATGTATAATCGATGAATTTTTGGCTCGTCTTAAAATATTAGAAATCGATACTTTTTTGACGCGGACCCTGTGCGACACATCCTTATTTTATGTTTATCGTATTAAAAAATTTGTACGCTGATGTCTGCATGGTTCCAAAAGATTCTGTAATCAATGTACTATTAAAATGTATAATCGATGAATTTTTGGCTCGTCTTAAAATATTGGAAATCGATACTTTTTACCGCTGACCCCATGCGCCGCAACATTATTTTATGTTTATCATATTAAAAAATTTGTACGCTGGTGTCTGTTTGGTATCAAATGATTCAGTAATCAATGTACTATTAAAATGTATAATCGATGAATTTTTGGCTCGTCTTAAAATATTGGAATTCGATACTTTTTACCGCTGACCCCATGCGCCGCAACCTTATTTTATGTTTATCAAGTTAAAAAATTTGTACGCTGGTGTCTGCATGATACGAAAAGATTCTGTAATCAATGTACTATTAAAATGTATAATCGATGAATTTTTGGATCGTCTTAAAATATTGGAAATCAATACTTTTTACCGCTGACCCTATGCGACGCAAGCTTATTTTATGTATATCAAGTTAAAAAATTTGTACGCTGGTGTCTGCTTGGTACCAAAAGATTCTGTAATCAATGTACTATTAAAATGTATAATCGATGAATTTTTGGATCGTCTCAAAATATTAGAAATCGATACTTTTTTACCGCTGACCCCATGCGCCGCAAGCTTATTTTACGTTTACCATATTAAAAAATTTGTACGCTGGTGTCTGCATGGTACCAAAAGATTCTGTAATCAATGTAGTATTAAAATGTATAATCGATGAATTTTTGGTTCGTCTTAAAATATTGGAAATCGATACTTTTTACCGCAGACCCTATGCGACGCAAACTTATTTTATGTATATCAAGTTAAAAAATTTGTACGCTGGTGTCTGTTAGGTACCAAAAGATTCTGTAATCAATGTATTATTAAAATGTATAATCGATGAATTTTTGTCTCGTCTTAAAATATTAGAAATCCATACTTATTGACGCGGACCCTATGCGACGCAACCTTATTTTATGTTTATCATATTAAAAAATTTGTACGCTGGTGTCTGCATGATACGAAAAGATTCTGTAATCAATGTACTTTTAAAATGTATAATCGATGAATTTGTGGGTCGTCTCAAAATATTAGAAATCGATACTTTTTTACCGCTGACCCCATGCGCCGCAAGCTTATTTTACGTTTACCATATTAAAAAATTTGTACGCTGGTGTCTGCATGGTACCAAAAGATTCTGTAATCAATGTAGTATTAAAATGTATAATCGATGAATTTTTGGTTCGTCTTAAAATATTGGAAATCGATACTTTTTACCGCAGACCCTATGCGACGCAAACTTATTTTATGTATATCAAGTTAAAAAATTTGTACGCTGGTGTCTGTTAGGTACCAAAAGATTCTGTAATCAATGTATTATTAAAATGTATAATCGATGAATTTTTGTCTCGTCTTAAAATATTAGAAATCCATACTTATTGACGCGGACCCTATGCGACGCAACCTTATTTTATGTTTATCATATTAAAAAATTTGTACGCTGGTGTCTGCATGATACGAAAAGATTCTGTAATCAATGTACTTTTAAAATGTATAATCGATGAATTTGTGGGTCGTCTCAAAATATTGGAAATCGATACTTTTTACTGCTGACCCTATGCGACGCAACTTTATTTTATGTATATCAAGTTAAAAAATTTGTACGCTGGTATCTGTTTGGTACCAAAAGATTCTGTAATCAATGTACTATTAAAATGTATAATCGATGAAATTTTGGCTCGTCTTGAAATATTGGAAATCTATACTTTTTACCGCTGACCCCATGCGCCGCAAGCTAATTTTATGTATATCAAGTTAAAAAATTTGTACGCTGGTGTCTGTTTGGTAACAAATAATTCTGTAATCAATGTAGTATTAAAATGTATAATCGATGAATTTTTGGCTCGTCTCAAAATATTAGAAATCGATACTTTTTTACCGCTGACCCCATGCGCCGCAAGCTTATTTTATGTATATCAAGTTAAAAAATTTGTACGCTGGTGTCTGTTTGGTACCAAATAATTCTGTAATCAATATAGTATTAAAATGTATAATCGATGAATTTTTGGTTCGTCTTAAAATATTAGAAATCGATACTTTTTTACCGCTGACCACATGCGCCGCAAGCTTATTTTATGTATATCAAGTTAAAAAATTTGTACGCTGGTGTCTGTTTGGTATCAAATGATTCTGTAATCAATGTACTATTAAAATATATAATCGATGAATTTTTGGCTCGTCTTAAAATATTAGAAATCGATACTTTTTTACCGCTGACCCCATGCGCCGCAAGCTTATTTTATGTATATCAAGTTAAAAAATTTGTACGCTGTTGTCTGCTTGGCACCAAAAGATTCTGTAATCAATGTACTATTAAAATGTATAATCGATGAATTTTTGGCTCGTCGTAAAATATTAGAAATCGATACTTATTGACGCGGACCCTGTGCGACGCATCATTTATTTATGATTATCGTATTAAAAAATTTGTACGCTGGTGTCTGCATGGTACCAAGAGATTCTGTAATCTAGGTACCATTAATATGTATAATCGATGAATATTTGGCTCGTCTTAAAATATTGGAAATCAATACTTTTTACCGCTGACTCTATGCGACGCAAACTTATTTTATGTATATCAAGTTAAAAAATTTCTACGCTGGTGTCTGCTTGGTACCAAAAGATTCTGTAATCAATGTATTTTTAAAATGTATATTCGATGAATTTTTGGCTCGTCTTAAAATATTAGAAATCGATACTTTTTTACCGCTGACCCCATGCGCCGCAAGCTTGTTTTATGAATATCAAGTTAAAAAATTTGTACGCTGGTGTCTGTTTGGTATCAAATGATTCTGTAATCAATGTACTATTAAAATGTATAATCGATGAATTTTTGGCTCGTCTTAAAATATTGGAAATCGATACTTTTTACCGCTGACCCCATGCGCCGCAAACTTATTTTATGTTTATCATATTAAAAAATTTGTACGCTGGTGTCTGCTTGGTACCAAATAATTCTGTAATCAATGTAGTATTACAATATATAATCGATGAATTTTTGGCTCGTCTTAAAATATTAGAAATCGATACTTTTTTACCGCTGACCCCATGCGCCACAAGCTTATTTTATGTATATCAAGTTAAAAAATTTGTACGCTGGTGTCTGTTTGGTATCAAATGATTCTGTAATCAATGTACTATTAAAATGTATAATCGATGAATTTTTGGCTCGTCTTAAAATATTGGAAATCAATACTTTTTACCGCTGACCCTATGCGACGCAACCTTATTTTATGTATATCAAGTTAAAAAGTTTGTACGCTGTTGTCTGCTTCGTACCAAAAGATTCTGTAATCAATGTACTATTAAAATGTATAATCGATGAATTTTTGGCTCGTCTTAAAATATTAGAAATTGATACTTCTTTAACGCGGACCCTGTGCGACGCATACTTATTTTATGTTTACCATATTAAAAAATTTGTACGCTGGTGTCTGCATGGTACCAAAAGATTCTGTAATCAATGTAGTATTACAATGTATAATCGATGAATTTTTGGCTAGTCTTAAAATAATGGAAATCGATACTTTTTACCGCTGACCCTATGCGACGCAAACTTATTTTATATATATCAAGTTAAAAAATTTGTACGCTGGTGTCTGTTTGGTACCAAAAGATTCTGTAATCAATGTACTATTAAAATGTATAATCGATGAATTTTTGGCTCGTCTTAAAATATTGGAAATCGATACTTTTTACCGCTGACCCCATGCGCCGCAACATTATTTTATGTTTATCATATTAAAAAATTTGTACGCTGGTGTCTGCTTGGTACCAAATAATTCTGTAACCAATGTAGTATTACAATGTATAATCGATGAATTTTTGGCTCGTCTTAAAATATTAGAAATCGATACTTTTTTACCGCTGACCCCATGCGCCGCAAGCTTATTTTATGTATATCAAGTTAAAAAATTTGTACGCTGGTGTCTGTTTGGTATCAAATGATTCTGTAATCAATGTACTATTAAAATGTATAATCGATGAATTTTTGGCTCGTCTTAAAATATTGGAAATCGCTACTTTTTACCGCTGACCCCATGCGCCGCAACCTTATTTTATGTTTATCATATTAAAAAATTTGTACGCTGGTGTCTGCATGATACGAAAAGATTCTGTAATCAATGTACCATTAAAATGTATAATCGATGAATTTTTGGCTCGTCTTAAAATATTAGAAATCGATACTTTTTTACCGCTGACCCCATGCGCCGCAAGCTTATTTTATGTTTATCAAGTTAAAAAATTTGTACGCTGGTGTCTGTTTGGTACCAAAAGATTCTGTAATCAATGTACTATTAAAATGTATAATCGATGAATTTTTGGCTCGTCTTAAAATATTGGAAATCAATACTTTTTACCGCTGACCCTATGCGACGCAAGCTTATTTTATGTATATCAAGTTAAAAAATTTGTACGCTGGTGTCTGCTTGGTACCAAAAGATTCTGTAATCAATGTATTATTAAAATGTATAATCGATGAATTTTTGGCTCGTCTTAAAATATTAGAAATCCATACTTTTTTACCGCTGACCCTATGCGACGCAACCTTATTTTATATATAACAAGTTAAAAAATTTGTACGCTGGTGTCTGTTTGGTACCAAATAATTCTGTAATCAATGTAGTATTAAAATGTATAATCGATGAATTTTTGGCTCGACTCAAAATATTTGAAATCGATACTTTTTTACCGCTGACCCCATGCGCCGCAACCTTATTTTATGTTTATCAAGTTAAGAAATTTGTACGCTGGTGTCTGCATGATACGAAAAGATTCTGTAATCAATGTACTATTAAAATGTATAATCGATGAATTTTTGGCTCGTCTTAAAATATTGGAAATCAATACTTTTTACCGCTGACCCTATGCGACGCAAGCTTATTTTATGTATATCAAGTTAAAAAATTTGTACGCTGGTGTCTGCTTGGTACCAAAAGATTCTGTAATCAATGTACTATTAAAATGTATAATCGATGAATTTTTGGCTCGTCTCAAAATATTAGAAATCGATACTTTTTTACCGCTGACCCCATGCGCCGCAAGCTTATTTTACGTTTACCATATTAAAAAATTTGTACGCTGGTGTCTGCATGATACGAAAAGATTCTGTAATCAATGTACTTTTAAAATGTATAATCGATGAATTTGTGGGTCGTCTCAAAATATTAGAAATCGATACTTTTTTACCGCTGACCCCATGCGCCGCAAGCTTATTTTACGTTTACCATATTAAAAAATTTGTACGCTGGTGTCTGCATGGTACCAAAAGATTCTGTAATCAATGTACTTTTAAAATGTATAATCGATGAATTTTTGGCTCGTCTTAAAATATTAGAAATCGATACTTATTGACGCGGACCCTATGCGACGCAACCTTATTTTATGTTTATCATATTAAAAAATTTGTACGCTGGCGTCTGCATGATACTAAAAAGATTCTGTAATCAATGTACTTTTAAAATGTATAATCGATGAATTTTTGGCTCGTCTTAAAATATTGGAAATCGATACTTTTTACCGCTGACCCCATGCGCCGCAAGCTTATTTTATGTATATCAAGTTAAAAAATTTGTACGCTGGTGTCTGTTTGATATCAAATGATTCTGTAATCAATGTACAATTAAAATGTATAATCGATGAATTTTTGGCTCGTCTTAAAATAATAGAAATTGATACATTTATGCCGCTGACCCTATGCGACGCATCCTTAATTTATGTACAGCAAATGAAAAAGTTTGTACGCTGTTGTCTGCTTGGTACCAGAAGATTCTGTAATCAATGTACTATTAAAATGTATAATCGATGAATTTTTGGCTCGTCTTAAAATATTGGAAATCGATACTTTTTACCGCTGACCCCATGCGCCGCAAGCTTATTTTATGTATATCAAGTTAAAAAATTTGTACGCTGGTGTCTGTTTGGTACCAAAAGATTCTGTAATCAATGTAGTATTACAATGTATAATCGATGAATTTTTGGCTCGTCTTAAAATATTGGAAATCGATACTTTTTACCGCTGACCCCATGCGCCGCAAGCTTATTTTATGTATATCAAGTTAAAAAATTTGTACGCTGGTGTCTGTTTGGTACCAAATAATTCTGTAATCAATGTAGTATTAAAATGTATAATCGATGAATTTTTGGCTCGTCTTAAAATATTAGAAATCCATACTTTTTTACCGCTAACCCCATGCGCCGCAAGCTTATTTTATGTATATCAAGTTAAAAAATTTGTACGCTGGTGTCTGTTTGGTACCAAATAATTCTGTAATCAATGTAGTATTAAAATGTATAATCGATGAATTTTTGGCTCGTCTTAAAATATTAGAAATCGATACTTTTTTGACGCGGACCCTGTGCGACACATCCTTATTTTATGTTTATCGTATTAAAAAATTTGTACGCTGATGTCTGCATGGTTCCAAAAGATTCTGTAATCAATGTACTATTAAAATGTATAATCGATGAATTTTTGGCTCGTCTTAAAATATTGGAAATCGATACTTTTTACCGCTGACCCCATGCGCCGCAACATTATATTATGTTTATCATATTAAAAAATTTGTACGCTGGTGTCTGCTTGGTACCAAATAATTCTGTAACCAATGTAGTATTACAATGTATAATCGATGAATTTTTGGATCGTCTTAAAATATTAGAAATCGATACTTTTTTACCGCTGACCCCATGCGCCGCAAGCTTATTTTATGTATATCAAGTTAAAAAATTTGTACGCTGGTGTCTGTTTGGTATCAAATGATTCTGTAATCAATGTACTATTAAAATGTATAATCGATGAATTTTTGGCTCGTCTTAAAATATTGGAAATCGATACTTTTTACCGCTGACCCCATGCGCCGCAACCTCATTTTATGTTTATCATATTAAACAATTTGTACGCTGGTGTCTGCATGGTACCAAAAGATTCTGTAATCAATGTAGTATTAAAATGTATAATCGATGAATTTTTGGCTCGTCTTAAAATATTGGAAATCGATACTTTTTACCGCTGACCTTATGCGACGTAAACTTATTTTATGTATATCAAGTTAAAAAATTTGTACGCTGGTGTCTGTTTGGTACCAAAAGATTCTGTAATCAATGTACTATTAAAATGTATAATCGATGAATTTTTGGCTCGTCTAAAAATATTGGAAATCGATACTTTTTACCTCTGACCCCATGCGCCGCAAACTTATTTTATGTTTATCATATTAAAAAATTTGTACGCTGGTGTCTGCTTGGTACCAAATAATTCTGTAACCAATGTAGTATTACAATGTATAATCGATGAATTTTTGGCTCGTCTTAAAATATTAGAAATCGATACTTTTTTACTGCTGACCCCATGCGCCGCAAGCTTATTTTATGTATATCAAGTTAAAAAATTTGTACGCTGGTGTCTGTTTGGTACCAAAAGATTCTGTAATCAATGTACTTTTAAAATGTATAATCGATGAATTTTTGGCTCGTCTTAAAATATTGGAAATCGATACTTTTTACCGCTGACCCCATGCGCCGCAAGCTTATTTTATGTATATCAAGTTAAAAAATTTGTACGTTGGTGTCTGTTTGGTACCAAATAATTCTGTAATCAATGTAGTATTAAAATGTATAATCGATGAATTTTTGGCTCGTCTTAAAATATTAGAAATCCATACTTTTTTACCGCTGACCCCATGCGCCGCAAGCTTATTTTATGTATATCAAGTTAAAAAATTTGTACGCTGGTGTCTGTTTGGTATCAAATGATTTTGTAATCAATGTACTATTAAAATGTATAATCGATGAATTTTTGGCTCGTCTTAAAATATTGGAAATTGATACTTTTTACCGCTGACCCCATGCGCCGCAAACTTATTTTATGTATATCATATTAAAAAATTTGTACGCTGGTGTCTGTTTGGTACCAAAAGATTCTGTAATCAATGTAGTATTACAATGTATAATCGATGAATTTTTGGCTCGTCTTAAAATATTAGAAATCGATACTTTTTTACCGCTGACCCTATGCGACGCATCCTTAATTTATGTATAGCAAATGAAAAAGTTTGTACGCTGTTGTCTGCTTGGTACCAAAAGATTCTGTAATCAATGTACTATTAAAATGTATAATCGATGAATTTTTGGCTCGTCTTAAAATATTGGAAATCGATACTTTTTACCGCTGACCCCATGCGCCGCAACCTCATTTTATGTTTATCATATTAAACAATTTGTACGCTGGTGTCTGCATGGTACCAAAAGATTCTGTAATCAATGTAGTATTACAATGTATAATCGATGAATTTTTGGCTCGTCTTAAAATATTGGAAATCGATACTTTTTACCGCTGACCCCATGCGCCGCAAGCTTATTTTATGTATATCAAGTTAAAAAATTTGTACGCTGGTGTCTGTTTGGTACCAAATAATTCTGTAATCAATGTAGTATTAAAATGTATAATCGATGAATTTTTGGCTCGTCTTAAAATATTAGAAATCCATACTTTTTTACCGCTGACCCCATGCGCCGCAAGCTTATTTTATGTATATCAAGTTAAAAAATTTGTACGCTGGTGTCTGTTTGGTATCAAATGATTTTGTAATCAATGTACTATTAAAATGTATAATCGATGAATTTTTGGCTCGTCTTAAAATATTGGAAATCGATACTTTTTACCGCTGACACCATGCGCCGCAACCTCATTTTATGTTTATCATATTAAACAATTTGTACGCTGGTGTCTGCATGGTACCAAAAGATTCTGTAATCAATGTAGTATTAAAATGTATAATCGATGAATTTTTGGCTCGTCTTAAAATATTGGAAATCGATACTTTTTACCGCTGACCTTATGCGACGTAAACTTATTTTATGTATATCAAGTTAAAAAATTTGTACGCTGGTGTCTGTTTGGTACCAAAAGATTCTGTAATCAATGTACTATTAAAATGTATAATCGATGAATTTTTGGCTCGTCTAAAAATATTGGAAATCGATACTTTTTACCTCTGACCCCATGCGCCGCAAACTTATTTTATGTTTATCATATTAAAAAATTTGTACGCTGGTGTCTGCTTGGTACCAAATAATTCTGTAACCAATGTAGTATTACAATGTATAATCGATGAATTTTTGGCTCGTCTTAAAATATTAGAAATCGATACTTTTTTACTGCTGACCCCATGCGCCGCAAGCTTATTTTATGTATATCAAGTTAAAAAATTTGTACGCTGGTGTCTGTTTGGTACCAAAAGATTCTGTAATCAATGTACTTTTAAAATGTATAATCGATGAATTTTTGGCTCGTCTTAAAATATTGGAAATCGATACTTTTTACCGCTGACCCCATGCGCCGCAAGCTTATTTTATGTATATCAAGTTAAAAAATTTGTACGTTGGTGTCTGTTTGGTACCAAATAATTCTGTAATCAATGTAGTATTAAAATGTATAATCGATGAATTTTTGGCTCGTCTTAAAATATTAGAAATCCATACTTTTTTACCGCTGACCCCATGCGCCGCAAGCTTATTTTATGTATATCAAGTTAAAAAATTTGTACGCTGGTGTCTGTTTGGTACCAAAAGATTCTGTAATCAATGTATTATTAAAATGTATAATCGATGAATTTTTGGCTCGTCTTAAAATATTGGAAATCGATACTTTTTACCGCTGACCCCATGCGCCGCAAGCTTATTTTATGTATATCAAGTTAAAAAATTTGTACGCTGGTGTCTGTTTGGTACCAAAAGATTCTGTAATCAATGTACTATTAAAATGTATAATCGATGAATTTTTGGCTCGTCTTAAAATATTGGAAATCGATACTTTTTACCGCTGACCCCATGCGCCGCAACCTTATTTGATGTTTATCATATTAAAAAATTTGTACGCTGGTGTCTGCTTGGTACCAAATAATTCTGTAACCAATGTAGTATTACAATGTATAATCGATGAATTTTTTGCTCGTCTTAAAATATTAGAAATCGATACTTTTTTACCGCTGATCCCATGCGACGCAATCTTATTTTATGTATATCAAGTTAAAAAATTTGTACGCTGTTGTCTGCTTGGTACCAAAAGATTCTGTAATCAATGTAGTATTACAATGTATAATCGATGAATTTTTGGCTCGTCTTAAAATATTAGAAATCGATACTTTTTTACCGCTGACCCTATGCGACGCATCCTTAATTTATGTATAGCAAATGAAAAAGTTTGTACGCTGTTGTCTGCTTGGTACCAAAAGATTCTGTAATCAATGTACTATTAAAATGTATAATCGATGAATTTTTGGCTCGTCTTAAAATATTAGAAATTGATACATTTATGCCGCTGACCCTATACGACGCATCCTTAATTAATGTATAGCAAATGAAAAAGTTTGTACGCTGTTGTCTGCTTGGTACCAAAAGATTCTGTAATCAATGTACTATTAAAATGTATAATCGATGAATTTTTGGCTCGTCTTAAAATATTAGAAATTGATACTTCTTTGACGCGGACCCTGTGCGACGCATACTTATTTTATGTTTACCATATTAAAAAATTTGTACGCTGGTGTCTGTTTGGTACCAAATAATTCTGTAATCAATGTAGTATTAAAATGTATAATCGATGAATTTTTGGCTCGTCTTAAAATATTAGAAATCGATACTTTTTTGACGCGGACCCTGTGCGACACATCCTTATTTTATGTTTATCGTATTAAAAAATTTGTACGCTGATGTCTGCATGGTTCCAAAAGATTCTGTAATCAATGTACTATTAAAATGTATAATCGATGAATTTTTGGCTCGTCTTAAAATATTGGAAATCGATACTTTTTACCGCTGACCCTATGCGACGTAAACTTATTTTATGTATATCAAGTTAAAAAATTTGTACGCTGGTGTCTGTTTGGTACCAAAAGATTCTGTAATCAATGTACTATTAAAATGTATAATCGATGAATTTTTGGCTCGTCTAAAAATATTGGAAATCGATACTTTTTACCTCTGACCCCATGCGCCGCAACCTTATTTTATGTTTATCATATTAAAAAATTTGTACGCTGGTGTCTGCTTGGTACCAAATAATTCTGTAACCAATGTAGTATTACAATGTATAATCGATGAATTTTTGGCACGTCTTAAAATATTAGAAATCGATACTTTTTTACTGCTGACCCCATGCGCCGCAAGCTTATTTTATGTATATCAAGTTAAAAAATTTGTACGCTGGTGTCTGTTTGGTATCAAATGATTCTGTAATCAATGTACTATTAAAATGTATAATCGATGAATTTTAACTCGTCTTAAAATATTGGAAATCGATACTTTTTACCGCTGACCCATGCGCCGCAACCTCATTTTATGTTTATCATATTAAAAAATTTGTACGCTGGTGTCTGCATGATACGAAAAGATTCTGTAATCAATGTACTATTAAAATGTATAATCGATGAATTTTTGGCTCGTCTTAAAATATTGGAAATCAATACTTTTTACCGCTGACCCTATGCGACGCAAGCTTATTTTATGTATATCAAGTTAAAAAATTTGTACGCTGGTGTCTTCTTGGTACCAAAAGATTCTGTAATCAATGTATTATTAAAATGTATAATCGATGAATTTTTGGCTCGTCTTAAAATATTGGAAATCGATACATTTTACCGCTGACCCCATGCGCCGCAAGCTTATTTTATGTATATCAAGTTAAAAAATTTGTACGCTGGTGTCTGCATGATACGAAAAGATTCTGTAATCAATGTAGTATTAGAATGTATAATCGATGAATTTTTGGCTCGTCTTAAAATATTAGAAATCGATACTTTTTTGACGCGGACCCTGTGCGACACATCCTTATTTTATGTTTATCGTATTAAAAAATTTGTACGCTGATGTCTGCATGGTTCCAAAAGATTCTGTAATCAATGTACTATTAAAATGTATAATCGATGAATTTTTGACTCGTCTTAAAATATTAGAAATCGATACTTTTTTGACGCGGACCCTGTGCGACACATACTTATTTTATGTTTATCGTATTAAAAAATTTCAACGCTGATGTCTGCATGGTTCCAAAAGATTCTGTAATCAATGTACTATTAAAATGTATAATCGATGAATTTTTGGCTCGTCTTAAAATATTAGAAATCGATACTTTTTTGACGCGGACCCTGTGCGACACATCCTTATTTTATGTTTATCGTATTAAAAAATTTGTACGCTGATGTCTGCATGGTTCCAAAGGATTCTGTAATCAATGTACTATTAAAATGTATAATCGATGAATTTTTGGCTCGTCTTAAAATATTGGAAATACTTTTTACCGCTGACCCCATGCGCCGCAACATTATTTTATGTTTATCATATTAAAAAATTTGTACGCTGGTGTCTGCTTGGTACCAAATAATTCTGTAACCAATGTAGTATTACAATGTATAATCGATGAATTTTTGGCTCGTCTTAAAATATTGGAAATCGATACTTTTTACCGCTGACCACATGCGCCGCAAGCTTATTTTATGTATATCAAGTTAAAAAATTTGTACGCTGGTGTCTGTTTGGTACCAAATAATTCTGTAATCAATGTAGTATTAAAATGTATAATCGATGAATTTTTGGCTAGTCTTAAAATATTAGAAATCCATACTTTTTTACCGCTGACCCCATGCGCCGCAAGCTTATTTTATGTATATCAAGTTAAAAAATTTGTACGCTGGTGTCTGTTTGGTATCAAATGATTTTGTAATCAATGTACTATTAAAATGTATAATCGATGAATTTTTGGCTCGTCTTAAAATATTGGAAATTGATACTTTTTACCGCTGACCCCATGCGCCGCAAACTTATTTTATGTATATCATATTAAAAAATTTGTACGCTGGTGTCTGTTTGGTACCAAATAATTCTGTAATCAATGTAGTATTAAAATGTATAATCGATGAATTTTTGGCTCGTCTTAAAATATTAGAAATCAATACTTTTTTGACGCGGACCCTGTGCGACACATCCTTATTTTATGTTTATCGTATTAAAAAATTTGTACGCTGATGTCTGCATGGTTCCAAAAGATTCTGTAATCAATGTACTATTAAAATGTATAATCGATGAATTTTTGGCTCGTCTTAAAATATTGGAAATCGATACTTTTTACCGCTGACCCCATGCGCCGCAACCTCATTTTATGTTTATCATATTAAACAATTTGTACGCTGGTGTCTGCATGGTACCAAAAGATTCTGTAATCAATGTAGTATTAAAATGTATAATCGATGAATTTTTGGCTCGTCTTAAAATATTGGAAAACGATACTTTTTACCGCTGACCTTATGCGACGTAAACTTATTTTATGTATATCAAGTTAAAAAATTTGTACGCTGGTGTCTGTTTGGTACCAAAAGATTCTGTAATCAATGTACTATTAAAATGTATAATCGATGAATTTTTGGCTCGTCTAAAAATATTGGAAATCGATACTTTTTACCTCTGACCCCATGCGCCGCAAACTTATTTTATGTTTATCATATTAAAAAATTTGTACGCTGGTGTCTGCTTGGTACCAAATAATTCTGTAACCAATGTAGTATTACAATGTATAATCGATGAATTTTTGGCTCGTCTTAAAATATAAGAAATCGATACTTTTTTACTGCTGACCCCATGCGCCGCAAGCTTATTTTATGTATATCAAGTTAAAAAATTTGTACGCTGGTGTCTGTTTGGTACCAAAAGATTCTGTAATCAATGTACTTTTAAAATGTATAATCGATGAATTTTTGGCTCGTCTTAAAATATTGGAAATCGATACTTTTTACCGCTGACCCCATGCGCCGCAAGCTTATTTTATGTATATCAAGTTAAAAAATTTGTACGTTGGTGTCTGTTTGGTACCAAATAATTCTGTAATCAATGTAGTATTAAAATGTATAATCGATGAATTTTTGGCTCGTCTTAAAATATTAGAAATCCATACTTTTTTACCGCTGACCCCATGCGCCGCAAGCTTATTTTATGTATATCAAGTTAAAAAATTTGTACGCTGGTGTCTGTTTGGTATCAAATGATTTTGTAATCAATGTACTATTAAAATGTATAATCGATGAATTTTTGGCTCGTCTTAAAATATTGGAAATTGATACTTTTTACCGCTGACCCCATGCGCCGCAAACTTATTTTATGTATATCATATTAAAAAATTTGTACGCTGGTGTCTGTTTGGTACCAAAAGATTCTGTAATCAATGTAGTATTACAATGTATAATCGATGAATTTTTGGCTCGTCTTAAAATATTAGAAATCGATACTTTTTTACCGCTGACCCTATGCGACGCATCCTTAATTTATGTATAGCAAATGAAAAAGTTTGTACGCTGTTGTCTGCTTGGTACCAAAAGATTCTGTAATCAATGTAGTATTACAATGTATAATCGATGAATTTTTGGCTCGTCTTAAAATATTGGAAATCGATACTTTTTACCGCTGACCCCATGCGCCGCAAGCGTATTTTATGAATATCAAGTTAAAAAATTTGTACGCTGGTGTCTGTTTGGTACCAAATAATTCTGTAATCAATGTAGTATTAAAATGTATAATCAATGAATTTTTGGCTCGTCTTAAAATATTAGAAATCCATACTTTTTTACCGCTGACCCCATGCGCCGCAAGCTTATTTTATGTATATCAAGTTAAAAAATTTGTACGCTGGTGTCTGTTTGGTATCAAATGATTTTGTAATCAATGTACTATTAAAATGTATAATCGATGAATTTTTGGCTCGTCTTAAAATATTGGAAATTGATACTTTTTACCGCTGACCCCATGCGCCGCAAACTTATTTTATGTATATCATATTAAAAAATTTGTACGCTGGTGTCTGTTTGGTACCAAATAATTCTGTAATCAATGTAGTATTAAAATGTATAATCGATGAATTTTTGGCTCGTCTTAAAATATTAGAAATCGATACTTTTTTGACGCGGACCCTGTGCGACACATCCTTATTTTATGTTTATCGTATTAAAAAATTTGTACGCTGATGTCTGCATGGTTCCAAAAGATTCTGTAATCAATGTACTATTAAAATGTATAATCGATGAATTTTTGGCTCGTCTTAAAATATTAGAAATCGATACTTTTTTGACGCGGACCCTGTGCGACACATACTTATTTTATGTTTATCGTATTAAAAAATTTGTACGCTGATGTCTGCATGGTTCCAAAAGATTCTGTAATCAATGTACTATTAAAATGTATAATCGATGAATTTTTGGCTCGTCTTAAAATATTAGAAATCGATACTTTTTTGACGCGGACCCTGTGCGACACATCCTTATTTTAGGTTTATCGTATTACAAAATTTGTACGCTGATGTCTGCATGGTTCCAAAAGATTCTGTAATCAATGTACTATTAAAATGTATAATCGATGAATTTTTGGCTCGTCTTAAAATATTGGAAATCGATACTTTTTACCGCTGACCCCATGCGCCGCAACATTATTTTATGTTTATCATATTAAAAAATTTGTACGCTGGTGTCTGCTTGGTACCAAATAATTCTGTAACCAATGTAGTATTACAATGTATAATCGATGAATTTTTGGCTCGTCTTAAAATATTGGAAATCGATACTTTTTACCGCTGACCCCATGCGTCGCAACCTCATTTTATGTTTATCATATTAAACAATTTGTACGCTGGTGTCTGCATGGTACCAAAAGATTCTGTAATCAATGTAGTATTAAAATGTATAATCGATGAATTTTTGGCTCGTCTTAAAATATTGGAAATCGATACTTTTTACCGCTGACCCTATGCGACGTAAACTTATTTTATGTATATCAAGTTAAAAAATTTGTACGCTGGTGTCTGCATGATACGAAAAGATTCTGTAATCAATGTACTATTAAAATGTATAATCGATGAATTTTTGGCTCGTCTTAAAATATTGGAAATCAATACTTTTTACCGCTGACCCTATGCGACGCAAGCTTATTTTATGTTTATCATATTAAAAAATTTGTACGCTGGTGTCTGCATGGTACCAAATAATTCTGTAACCAATGTAGTATTACAATGTATAATCGATGAATTTTTGGCTCGTCTTAAAATATTAGAAATTGATACATTTATGCCGCTGACCCTATGCGACGCATCCTTAATTTATGTACAGCAAATGAAAAAGTTTGTACGCTGTTGTCTGCTTGGTACCAAAAGATTCTGTAATCAATGTACTATTAAAATGTATAATCGATGAATTTTTGGCTCGTCTTAAAATATTGGAAATCGATACTTTTTACCGCTGACCCCATGCGTCGCAACATCATTTTATGTTTATCATATTAAACAATTTGTACGCTGGTGTCTGTTTGGTATCAAATGATTCTGTAATCAATGTACTATTAAAATGTATAATCGATGAATTTTTAGCTCGTCTTAAAATATTGGAAATCGATACTTTTTACCGCTGACCCATGCGCCGCAACCTCATTTTATGTTTATCATATTAAAAAATTTGTACGCTGGTGTCTGCATGATACGAAAAGATTCTGTAATCAATGTACTATTAAAATGTATAATCGATGAATTTTTGACTCGTCTTAAAATATTGGAAATCAATACTTTTTACCGCTGACCCCATGCGCCGCAAGCTTATTTTATGTATATCAAGTTAAAAAATTTGTACGCTGGTGTCTGTTTGGTACCAAAAGATTCTGTAATCAATGTACTTTTAAAATGTATAATCGATGAATTTTTGGCTCGTCTTAAAATATTGGAAATCGATACTTTTTACCGCTGACCCCATGCGCCGCAAGCTTATTTTATGTATATCAAGTTAAAAAATTTGTACGCTGGTGTCTGTTTGATATCAAATGATTCTGTAATCAATGTACAATTAAAATGTATAATCGATGAATTTTTGGCTCGTCTTAAAATAATAGAAATTGATACATTTATGCCGCTGACCCTATGCGACGCATCCTTAATTTATGTACAGCAAATGAAAAAGTTTGTACGCTGTTGTCTGCTTGGTACCAAAAGATTCTGTAATCAATGTACTATTAAAATGTATAATCGATGAATTTTTGGCTCGTCTTAAAATATTAGAAATTGATACATTTATGCCGCTGACCCTATGCGACGCATCCTTAATTTATGTATAGCAAATGAAAAAGTTTGTACGCTGTTGTCTGCTTGGTACCAAAAGATTCTGTAATCAATGTACTATTAAAATGTATAATCGATGAATTTTTGGCTCGTCTTAAAATATTAGAAATTGATACTTCTTTGACGCGGACCCTGTGCGACGCATACTTATTTTATGTTTACCATATTAAAAAATTTGTACGCTGGTGTCTGTTTGGTACCAAATAATTCTGTAATCAATGTAGTATTAAAATGTATAATCGATGAATTTTTGGCTCGTCTTAAAATATTAGAAATCGATACTTTTTTGACGCGGACCCTGTGCGACACATCCTTATTTTATGTTTATCGTATTAAAAAATTTGTACGCTGATGTCTGCATGGTTCCAAAAGATTCTGTAATCAATGTACTATTAAAATGTATAATCGATGAATTTTTGGCTCGTCTTAAAATATTGGAAATCGATACTTTTTACCGCTGACCCTATGCGACGTAAACTTATTTTATGTATATCAAGTTAAAAAATTTGTACGCTGGTGTCTGTTTGGTACCAAAAGATTCTGTAATCAATGTACTATTAAAATGTATAATCGATGAATTTTTGGCTCGTCTAAAAATATTGGAAATCGATACTTTTTACCTCTGACCCCATGCGCCGCAACCTTATTTTATGTTTATCATATTAAAAAATTTGTACGCTGGTGTCTGCTTGGTACCAAATAATTCTGTAACCAATGTAGTATTACAATGTATAATCGATGAATTTTTGGCTCGTCTTAAAATATTAGAAATCGATACTTTTTTACTGCTGACCCTATGCGACGCAAACTTATTTTATATATATCAAGTTAAAAAATTTGTACGCTGGTGTCTGTTTGGTACCAAAAGATTCTGTAATCAATGTACTATTAAAATGTATAATCGATGAATTTTTGGCTCGTCTTAAAATATTGGAAATCGAAACTTGTTACCGCTGACCACATGCGCCGCAACCTTATTTTATGTTTATCATATTAAAAAATTTGTACGCTGGTGTCTGCATGATACGAAAAGATTGTGTAATCAATGTACTATTAAAATGTATAATCGATGAATTTTTGGCTCGTCTTAAAATATTGGAAATCAATACTTTTTACCGCTGACCCTATGCGACGCAAGCTTATTTTATGTATATCAAGTTAAAAAATTTGTACGCTGGTGTCTGCTTGGTACAAAAAGATTCTGTAATCAATGTATTATTAAAATGTATAATCGATGAATTTTTGGCTCGTCTTAAAATATTAGAAATCCATACTTTTTTACCGCTGACCCTATGCGACGCAACCTTATTTTATGTATATCAAGTTAAAAAATTTGTACGCTGGTGTCTGTTTGGTACCAAATAATTCTGTAATCAATGTAGTATTAAAATGTATAATCGATGAATTTTTGGCTCGTCTCAAAATATTAGAAATCGATACTTTTTTACCGCTGACCACATGCGCCGCAAGCTTATTTTATGTATATCAAGTTAAAAAATTTGTACGCTGGTGTCTGTTTGGTACCAAATGATTCTGTAATCAATGTAGTATTAAAATGTATAATCGATGAATTTTTGGCTCGTCTTAAAATATTAGAAATCGATACTTTTTTACCGCTGACCCCATGCGCCGCAAGCTTATTTTATGTATATCAAGTTAAAAAATTTGTACGCTGGTGTCTGTTTGGAATCAAATGATTCTGTAATCAACGTACTATTAAAATGTATAATCGATGAATTTTTGGCTCGTCTTAAAATATTGGAAATCGATACTTTTTACCGCTGACCCCATGCGCCGCAACCTTATTTTATGTTTATCATATTAAAAAATTTGTACGCTGGTGTCTGCTTGTTACCAAATAATTCTGTAACCAATGTAGTATTGCAATGTATAATCGATGAATTTTTGGCTCGTCTTAAAATATTAGAAATCGATACTTTTTTACCGCTGACCCCATGCGCCGCAAGCTTATTTTATGTATATAAAGTTAAAAAATTTGTACGCTGGTGTCTGTTTGGTATCAAATGATTCTGTAATCAATGTACTATTAAAATGTATAATCGATGAATTTTTGGCTCGTCTTAAAATATTGGAAATCGATACTTTTTACCGCTGACCCCATGCGCCGCAACCTCATTTTATGTTTATCATATTAAAAAATTTGTACGCTGGTGTCTGCATGATACGAAAAGATTGTGTAATCAATGTACTATTAAAATGTATAATCGATGAATTTTTGGCTCGTCTTAAAATATTGGAAATCAATACTTTTTACCGCTGACCCTATGCGACGCAAGCTTATTTTATGTATATCAAGTTAAAAAATTTGTACGCTGGTGTCTGCTTGGTACAAAAAGATTCTGTAATCAATGTATTATTAAAATGTATAATCGATGAATTTTTGGCTCGTCTTAAAATATTAGAAATCCATACTTTTTTACCGCTGACCCTATGCGACGCAACCTTATTTTATGTATATCAAGTTAAAAAATTTGTACGCTGGTGTCTGTTTGGTACCAAATAATTCTGTAATCAATGTAGTATTAAAATGTATAATCGATGAATTTTTGGCTCGTCTCAAAATATTAGAAATCGATACTTTTTTACCGCTGACCACATGCGCCGCAAGCTTATTTTATGTATATCAAGTTAAAAAATTTGTACGCTGGTGTCTGTTTGGTACCAAATGATTCTGTAATCAATGTAGTATTAAAATGTATAATCGATGAATTTTTGGCTCGTCTTAAAATATTAGAAATCGATACTTTTTTACCGCTGACCCCATGCGCCGCAAGCTTATTTTATGTATATCAAGTTAAAAAATTTGTACGCTGGTGTCTGTTTGGAATCAAATGATTCTGTAATCAACGTACTATTAAAATGTATAATCGATGAATTTTTGGCTCGTCTTAAAATATTGGAAATCGATACTTTTTACCGCTGACCCCATGCGCCGCAACCTTATTTTATGTTTATCATATTAAAAAATTTGTACGCTGGTGTCTGCTTGTTACCAAATAATTCTGTAACCAATGTAGTATTGCAATGTATAATCGATGAATTTTTGGCTCGTCTTAAAATATTAGAAATCGATACTTTTTTACCGCTGACCCCATGCGCCGCAAGCTTATTTTATGTATATAAAGTTAAAAAATTTGTACGCTGGTGTCTGTTTGGTATCAAATGATTCTGTAATCAATGTACTATTAAAATGTATAATCGATGAATTTTTGGCTCGTCTTAAAATATTGGAAATCGATACTTTTTACCGCTGACCCCATGCGCCGCAACCTCATTTTATGTTTATCATATTAAAAAATTTGTACGCTGGTGTCTGCATGATACGAAAAGATTCTGTAATCAATGTACTATTAAAATGTATAATCGATGAATTTTTGGCTCGTCTTAAAATATTGGAAATCGATACTTTTTACCGCTGACCCTATGCGACGCATCCTTATTTTATGTATATCATATTAAAAAATTTGTACGCTGGTGTCTGCATGGTACCAAAAGATTTTGTAATCAATGTACTATTAAAATGTATAATCGATGAATTTTTGGCTCGTCTTAAAATATTAGAAATGGATACTTTTTTGCCGCTGACCCTATGCGACGCACCCTTATTTTATGTATATCATATTAAAAAATTTGTACGCTGGTGTCTTTTTTAGAAAAAGACTAGAATAACACAAGCGCGCGCGTTATGCCATTCCTCGATTTTATTAAAAAAAGTATGATGTATTTAATTAGAGTCACAAATATATTTCGTCCGACACTTTTCGATAATCTTGATATAATTCGAATTCCGAATGCGCGGTAGAAATGAGTTTCGACATATATTACCGCGATATATGCATATAGTCACGCATAATTCGTAATAATGTGCAGACAATGTACTGTTAAAATATATTTAAGATTAATTTTTTACACGTTTTAAAATATTCATAATTAAAATTTTTAAGCCGCAAATCCCATACTGCGCGGATTCATTTTACGTATATTAGATCAAAAAGTTTTTAGGCTGGCATGCTTATGGTACCATCATATTGTGCAGATAATATACTATTGAAATATATAATAGAATAATTTTTGGCTCGTTTTAAAATATTCAGAATTAAAATTTTTAACCGCAAACCCCATACGGCGCGGATTCATTTTACGTATATTAGATCAAAAAGTTTGTAGACTGGTATGCTGATGGTACCATCATATTGTGCAGATAATGTACTGTTGAAATATATAAAAGAATAATTTTTGGCTCGTTTTAAAATATTGGAAATTAAAATTTTTAAACCGCGGACCACATACGGCGTGGATTTATTTTACGTATATTAGATCAAAAAGTTTGTAGGCTGGTATGCTGATGGTACCATCATATTGTGCAGATAATGTACTGTTGAGATATATAAAAGAATAATTTTTAGCTCATTGTAAAATATTGAATATTAAAATTTTAAACCGCGGATCCCATACTGCGCGGATTCATTTCACGTATATTAGATCAACAAGTTTGTAGGCTGGTATGCTGATGGTACCATCATATTGTGCAGATGATGTACTGTTGAAATATATAATAGAATAATTTTTGGCTCGTTTTGAAATATTGAAAATTGAAATTTTTAATCCGATGATCTCATACGGCGCACAATTATATTACGTATATTATACCAAAAAGTTTGTAGGCTGGTATGCTGATGGTACCATCATATTGTGCAGATAATGTACTGTTGATATATATAAAAGAATAATTTTTGGCTCGTTTTAAAATATTGGAAATTAAAATTTTTATACCGCGGACCACATACGGCGCGGATTCATTTTACGTATATTAGATCAAAAAGTTTGTACGCTGGTATGGTACCATCATATTGTGCAGATAATGTACTGTTGAAATATATAAAATACGGCGCAAATTCTATAACGAAGAATTATACTATGTGTATTAAACGAAAAAATTTGTACGCTCGAATCTGTTTGATATAAAAGTAATATGCATAAAATGTACTATTAAAAAAACAAGCGATTCTATGCTTTTTTTGAATAGTTAAAGATGAAACTTTATAGCCGCTAACCCTACACTGCGCGGACTTATATTATGTATATTATATAAAATAATTTGCATGCTCGTATTTATTTAATATAAAGAGCCAATAATTTATCGCTTGTTTTTTTCAATAGTACGTTGTTTGCAGATTATTTTTATACCAAATAGATACGAGCGTGCAAATTCTTTTATTTGATATACGTAATAAAAGTTTGCGCCATATAGGATCCGCTGCTACAAAGTATCGATTTTTAATATTCAAAATTTATTGCTTGTATATTTTGATAGTACATTGTATTATATATATAAAAGTTATATGCAAATAATGAAATATATTATTCGAGTTTTAAGTAGTAAATATATTATTTGTAATATTATTTATAACATTTTTAATTTTTATAACATATTTTTATTTTAAAATTTAATTAGCAAATTAACGCTTTAATTATCTGATTTCTGTCAAAAAATGTTAATCAAATTTAAACAAATTTTATATAAAAATATCATTTTTTTTTAATATAAAATCTAGAAATGGCGCTCGCGTAGCGCGCGCTTGTGTTGTTCTAGTAATATAAAGATAGAATTTTATTCCCAGCTTCAACTTCATGTGTATATAAATGAAATATAAAAAGTGATATTTCTTCTTCTCTGCCGATGAGAATGATATGATAAATGAGACGTTTGTGTATGGCTGAAAGAAACTGAAAAGAAGAGAGAATGGAAGACGTTTATTTTCATTTCATTTATTTCAACAATTTCATAATAACGTAATAATGTTAATAATATTACAATGCGGCGATTACAGTGCTCACCAGTTAACAGGGATTCTCATATCGATCAACGTTGCCTCGAAAAGGAGCCCAGCGTAGAAATATAACAAATTTTTATTCACGCTCTCTTATATCTTCTCCGTGGTATGGATTTACTATTATCGGACCAGGCTGTTGTTCAGAGGCATAATTAAAAGTCAAGTGAGATCGGGTGAATTCAGTTCAATTGCATCGTCCCACCAGAGTCTACGGAAACATAGTAACTTTTTTTTCATACATACTCCTCGTGTCTTCCCTTTTTTTCTTCGTTTTTTCGATGGCGATCGATAACGCACACCATTGTCGATCTTAACGATTGATTGTAACGGTGGACAATGCGTGACGATACCTTTTTTTTTTTTTTCTTTTAAAATACATAGGGAATAAAGATATAGGTGTAGGTAGATAACGAAGAGAGTTAGATCGCGCTCTATATATAATCGGTCTTCTGAAATCGCATCAGCGCGGCTTTTACGTTCTGTTAAATTCAATAGGTTAGCATTGAGAGATAATTAGGTATAACTCCTTCTTTCTTCATCGTTAGTTTAGAGAGAAAGTGATCTCGATAAAGTTCGACCCTAACTGCTAATAGACTACCTCTGAATCACCCTATAATTACTGTCAGAGTATAACTACATCACTATTGATTACAGGCTAGCTTTTAATATTCAGTTAATCGATTATTAATCATCTCTTTTTATTCATTATTACGAATACGACTTTAGCATTCAATAGTTTAAATATATATAGTTTATGTTTAGTGGTACATGTGATTTTTTTTTAATAGTTTCGCTTTTATTTATTTATTTGTTTGTTATCATTATCATTATTTCTTTTGCAAGTAAGTTTTGATAATTACTTTTCTTCCTCGCTATTTCGCTAATCATCCAGCGCGAATTTTATCTTTTTCTTTTTTTGATAGGACAATGCAGCTTCCTATGGAATCGCGCGTGGGAAATTAGCCGAACAAGGATCCAATACGGAAGGAAACGAGTATTGCCTGCCGGAAATAACTGAGTTTTACTTGTGTAAAAATTCATTTTTAAATTCAGTTGGCTGTGACGCGTTTTTCTCATCTGTTCTTTTTTATAAATACATTTTTCTATCTTTTTCTGCGGAATTCTGACGCAAAATATGTATATTCACTCGAATCGAACTCACGAATTTGTTCTCTCTCTTTCTCTCTCTTATTTCGCGCAATAAATTCGCGAATTACTTGACACTAATGTTCCGCGTTTAGAATAAAACATATAAAAGCTTGAGACAAATATAAATCTAAATAAAATTAATACTTTTGTTAATACATTTTTGTTATACATGTATGTTCTGCTATCGATTTGATCGAAGAGAATGCCATATATACTTTACTTTAATATGTAAAGATGCAATCGACGATTTTTGTTCAAATAAAATTTAATTCTGACAATTCTAATAAAAAATAAAAATTAATGTCATCGTTACAATTATTTAATTTAGTTTTCAGAATACAGCTTACTGAGCTTAATAATGCAATGGTGGAATAAAAATCGATAAGATATTTCTATATAACAAATGGCGGAGTAATTTCGCAGACTCTTCCCGATCCTCTCGTAACGGATTAATTCATAATCGATCCTAATTACGCGCGATTTCCGCGCCGCGTCTTTGATCCTTTTCACGTTAACTACATCCCTATTTTCAACCCTATCGCGTAGCACGTTCGCTCCGCAGTGCGCTCGTTTACGCTTTAAGGATTAGCTACAAATTTGGCACTTGAACTTACGCTTCACCTAATCGGTTAATCTAATTAATTAACTCGCCATCGTCGTGAAAAAAGATACGCGCACGAGCCTATCTTAAATACTTCTTTTCTTTCCCCTGTTTCCGCGCTTTCGCTCGCTCGCGCTAATCAATCCGGACAATTGATTATTGTAATGCTGTACAAACAATGGCACAGTGGAATTTACACACAAAACCTTGCCCCGAGTCGCGCTGGCAAAGCGATTCAACGCTGATAACGTGACACTCGAAGCCTGCGTCGCTGCGTATGATGGCACGAAAAGCGTCGTTTTGCTTTTCCCATTCTGTCGTGATGGCTCCACGAGCCATCAAATGTAAATACGATGGCGTAGTTTTATAGCAAAAGCATTCTCTATCTCTTCGTACGATCGTTCTCCATCAATAACGATTTAACTCGAGATTGAACGAGCAAACTTTTTTTTTTTTTTTTTACGCTTGAAAAAGTATCGGAAGAATTCTTTTTATAGTCGACCGTTGTATATTTCATCCAATTCGAAAATCTCTTGCTTGTTACACGGCTCGATATTTGTATTATTTTTGTAGGATTTTTGCAAGAAATATTTATAATTATTATATAATTATTACGTGGAATTTAATTTTTAGTTTTTACAGCAATCGTTGATGCTTTCTTTGACTTGTCAAATTTTTTTCATTTTACAGAGAGATTTCCTGTGTAAGGGATTTCATGCGATGATCGACGGTGAGCAGAACGACGCGATTCATATAACGAGCAGCGAAATCCGCGGACGATATCTCGTTTCGCTTAATTTAACAACGGGGCTGAGCGCGAGCAACGATTTACACGCTATGTATCATCGATATAATTAAATATCTGTCGCGTATATGTATAATATATAATACATGTGTGTATGTGTATATATAAAGAGCGGTCTAATAAAAGAACAGGCAAAGGATCATCGATCTTCCGAACGTCTCCACCAATCCAAAGTGGCTACTTTCCAAAGATTTATATAGTACGAGGGCAGTTCGATAAGTCAGTGACTTTTACAAGATATGGCACTCAAATCGCAATGTAATTTTATTTCTGATATTTACCATCTTATTTAAGTATACACACCAAGTTTCAAGTAGATCTGTCAAATAGAAATTTTTTGACAGCGTTCTAAAGCGGATAAGTTTGTGTTTTTTGCTAAAATGGAAAAAGGTGAATTTCGTGTGCTAATAAAACATTACTTTTTGCGTGGAAAAACCATTAAGGAAACTGAAGAAAAGCTAAAAAAGTATTATGGGGACACTGCTCCGTCGCATGGAATGGTTCACAAGTGGTTCACTGAATTTCGTTGTGGTCGTACAAGCACGAATGATGCTGAGCGCCCGGGACGTCCGAATGAGGTCACAACTGAAGAAACAGTCAATAAAATCCATGATATTGTATTGAAGATACGCGAGATAGCCAAGATGGTAAACATCTCAAACGAACGTGTTTTTAATATCTTGCATAAACATTTGGGCATGAAGAAGCTGTCGGCCAGATGGGTGCCGCGCTTGCTCACAATCGACCAAAAACCACAACGAAATTCAGTGAACCACTTGTGAATCATTCCATGCGACGGAGCAGAGTCTCCATAATACTTTTTTAGCTTTTCTTCAGTTTCCTTAATGGTTTTTCCACGCAAAAAGTAATGTTTTATTAGCACACGAAATTCACTTTTTTCCATTTTAGCAAAAAACACAAACTTATCCGCTTTAGAACGCTGTCAAAAAATTTCTATTTGACAGATCTACTTGAAACTTGGTGTGTATACTTAAATAAGATGGTAAATATCAGAAATAAAATTAGATTGCGATTTGAGTGCCATATCTTGTAAAAGTCACTGACTTATCGAACTGCCCTCGTATTTAAAAAGTGAAAAGCGTAATTGCGTTTCAATTTTCTTTGACACTTCAATCTCTGTGACATAGATTAGTAAAAGTCATCTTTGCTTCTCTGAAATTCTTCATCGAATGCATGCGTGTGAATCATTTATTATAAAAAATTCACACTGCTTCGAAAGTCACCACAAAGCTTTGCATTTGAAGAATATTATGATCGATTCAATCATTATCGCAGGATCAAATAAATCATGGAAGTTTAAAATTTAAAAGCTCGAATCACGTAATTATCAGTTAGCCAATATATAATTTTATTTTAACTTTTTTTTTCTTAAATATACGCACGCAACTTTTATCGTGTATCGCGTTGAGAAAATTACACGTGATTTTGACATATTCGTGCAAAATGCGTGAATGCAAATGCATGCGTTTACTGCTTGTAGGATAAAAAAATTATATGATCGATTTCTGGACAAGGAAAA
This sequence comes from Prenolepis imparis, assembly GCF_030444845.1. Taxonomy (NCBI): domain Eukaryota; kingdom Metazoa; phylum Arthropoda; class Insecta; order Hymenoptera; family Formicidae; genus Prenolepis; species Prenolepis imparis. Next base: position 13,576,998 of record NW_028141162.1, on the reverse strand, counting down.
TGCTGATGGTTTCGTCTCATTTCGTCGTCTTTCGCTTCGCGTCGTGCGGTTAGTTTCAGTGTTAGATCTACGAGCGTAAAATTTGTCGCTAGAGCTTCGACTACTTACATCACAGCGAGCTACTAACGCTGAACAGCTGAAAGAGCAGTTGCAACGACTTTCGCGCGAGCATTCTCCAGAATCTTAATTATATCCCCTTGAACGATATTAGTGCAAACGGGATCAATTCACGCGAGCGCGAGCATTTACGATGATGATCTCGCGAGAGAGTTTCGCAACCGAGAAAACTCATCAGCTGTGCTAGGCGACTAATGGCGGAAGACTTTGGCATGCTATAGTATAATAGACCTTACAATAAATTACACACGACAGATAATGCGTCCGTCGAATTAATCTCTCGCGTTAATTAGAGGTAGTATTATATATATCGAGAAGTATAGTTTTCGTCGTCAGCCGCTTGGAGTTATCGGGGGATTGTCTTGACACTTAAACGACAGGCATAATCGATGAGCAATCGTAATTATCTCTATCGTAGTAAGTCCTTAGGTAAGTCTTTAAAACGCCCGAGTAATTAATATAGGAGTCAAGTGAAGAAGAAGTACTACGAAACTCGCATACAATTTAACTCGTTATAACCCGTATGAAAAAAAAAATACAGAGTTATATACTTATATGGGTCTTTATTCTAAATTGAAGAAAAATTTACATCTGGGTATAACGGGTTAATTTCCACGTCACGACGAAAGCGTCACGTCGGCTCGATGAAACGAAACTCACCGTTTGTAATTTCGGGATTGGATTATTAATTTTAAAGATAATCGCGATCTCTTGTGTATATTATGTACATTTTTTGATCTGTTTCTTTTTTTTCAATTTTATTTCAATTATTCCTTGCCTTTCATATTGATGGGCGAGACGTTCAAAAAATCGCTCACATCACACTGCCAGATATTCTTTTTCATCGCATCACCCTGTACATCTGCATTACTACGATATCCTATGAGTCTATTAACCTTTATTTAGTTAATTCACATATTTATTCAATTTCTTTTTTTATTTATCTTTCTGTCCACCGCAACTACTCATTAATCGGGAACGATTCGATTCGCGGAAATCGACTTAATCGTACATTAACGTCGTAGAAAGGAGATTTCAACATTTCGTACAGGCGAAGAGTCTCATAGCTAATACGTTTTAATATTATTATTGTTATTATTAATAGTAGTAGTAATATTATCATTTATCGTTATCGTTAATCATTAGCACTAACTCGTTATCATTATTAATATTCTTTTATTTTACAAGATTACAGTTTTTATATATAACAGCCCCGCGCGTATTAAGCTGAGTTGTCGATTTTAAAGGCGCAAGTCACGTTAATGCCGCTTATCTTATTTTTCTTTTCTCACTCTCTAGCCTCTTTTCTTTTATTCAGTCGTTTCTTATTCAGTCGTTTACTTAAAGTGGTCAATTTGTACGAAAATTTCATTATTTACTGCCGCTCTTGTTTCAGTTTTACAAATTAATTTGAGAAAAAATAGTTGTACAGCCTAAAAATAATGGAAACATTTTATAAAATTTCCATTTATCACTTTTTATAGAAATTGCATTCGTCAAATTCTTCAGAATTTCAAGTTCATTTCCTCTAAAAAAAGTTAAAAATATTTTTTAAATTATTTTTTTAACTTCAAATTATAGAGTAAGAAATTATGGAAGAAAAATATTAAAGTTAAAATATATTAAATTAAAGAAGCATTAAATTGGCATACAAGAATTAATTGCGGCACGTAATTATATATTCAAAAACATGTACCAATGTACGTACATATTAATTTGTCAAATATAACATGAGATAATGAAAGCTAATTAAAATTTTCTCGAAATTAAAAAATTTTACTCTTTACTTGTAAAAGTTAGAAATGAATTAATTATAAATTAAACAATTATGTAATATCTTTTTAATTTAATCTATTTCCTCGAATAAGTAATAAATTTTTCAGACTTATGACCATCCATTAGTCTCGCCTACGCTTTCGTAGGCAGATCACACCATGCCTGAGTACGTTTGCTGCGTTATCTTCGGAAAACTGTCTATATCGAGTTCAAGGAGGTGGAAACTTCGCGCGAAGTGTGTCACGTTCCGCCTGAATTTAAAATCCACTTTTATGCGAATTTGTGATGTTCGAGAATTTGCTGAAAATCTCTTTCAGCAAGAAAGATCTTCGATAGCAATAGTTCTCCTTTCGATTCCTCGTCGCGGAAATCGCGGGAAGAAGCTCATTAAATTGTATAATAATGTTATCGTACGCGGTTTGAATTTCATATACCATAAAACTGAACAACTATGCATCACGGCGTAAAAAAAAAAAAATTCTCAGGAATCTGGCATATTCTATATCAGATTTATTTTTGTTAGCCATGAGCTTCAGTTTTAATCTCTATTATTTATTCGTTATTGTGTAAGTATAGATTCAAAACCTTTTCTTGGTACAAAGTTGCACCATTTCACGATATCCCGGAAATCTCGCGTTGTTACGTTTTTACCTATATTTTTCATCGTCCAAATATTCTAGCTACTTCCGCGTAAAGGGAAAAAACGGTTGTTTTTGCCGTCGCTCGCGGTGCGCTTATTAATTTATAGGAAAATAAATCAGCAGTCGTTAGCGACGAATTACAGTGAGCAATTTTCTGTCTTCGACGTAAATCTCATTACGATATGTGATAATACACATTTACAAGTATAATTATAGGACAAGTATCGTCGTATCTCTTGGTAAAATGCATTATTTTCTTTTTTTTTTTACTATCTAATCGTTAAATCTTGATTATACATTAAAATCACGCGTTTGCTTCGCTAACACGACTTTTTGATACCCGTAATGTTCTAGGACTCGTAATCCATATCGCTGCTTCTAGATTAATGTTACACTTGCGATAATAATTAATCGCAGTGCCAGTATAATTAATCTCGGTTTGATACGCGTATTATTTTTTTTGTTGCGTATAACAATTGCGGTTAAATTCGCGGATTTAGAGCGAACAAGCGAAGACTTCATTAATTAGGAAGCCCTACTTTCGACGCGATAGCAATGAGATTATTCTTCTTTAATGTACCGAGTGACTTGAAATAATGTGGCAATATTTTAAGAACGCATACACAATTTAATGATATATAATAAATATAAAAAAAAATTGATTACACTAATAATAAGAAACAGCCTTCGTGTTGCGATCTTAAAGATAATCATCATTTTGAAGAAAGAAATAATTGGACAGAACGGAACATGAAGTATAGCCACATCTTTCTACTTTGTAAAAACTGAAGGGGCACTCTCCTAAACTGCCCTTAGTTGCGATAAATCGGCATTGTTAATTACCTTTCCACCAACTTGAACTACAGCAAACGCACGTAAAAAAAGGAACGATGGGGCCGGACATTTTCCTGCAGCGACAAAAATTATCAGGGCGTCGAGAATCCTCTATTTCACATCCTTCTTCACAAAAACACAACACAATCAATGGCATTTTGTAGCTTGAACATAAATGTCTTTTTATTTGAATTGTAATATATATTTGAGTATAGCTTATTCTCTAATTTCTGTTATGTTATCGAGTTAATAAAAGGCTAAAATTGAGCCGCATGTTAATTTCTATCGCATAAAGGATAATTTTTCCGGCGTTAAAATGCATGTATCGATGTCTCGAACTCTCTATGCATCATTTTTTTGGCGAATTATTTCTTTGATTTCTTGTTAACTAGTGATTATAGTGATAAACTTAAAACTGATTAACCGCACTTCTCTCTCTCGTCTAATGTAATGTAATGTACTCTCTACCTCCCTTACGAGTTTAATACAAGTTCGACGTTATTCTGTTTATATCTTTTATTTATTTATTTTTTAATCGTTCGCGCGCTAGAGATCAAAACACACCGTTTTATAGTTTCTATCGTACTTCTATATACGCGTAATCCTGCCCGCAACGCAACATGATCAACAACGGTTCATTACACCTTAATAACCTTTAATAGTACATATTTAAAAGATAACGTGATTGGTTGTCGCGTATCCAGTGCCGATAGCTGAAAAATGTACAATACGACTTGGGTTCGTCTCCCCGATGTCTCGTCGAGACGGCGTCCGCCTACGTGTCTGTCCATGAGCAAGAGCAACTTCCTTTCTTTATCGGTCGCCATCCCACGTTGCTTTTTCCTCTTCCCAGTGTGACTAATCGACTTCATCACTTCCGCGATTTTCTGCCGATAAGAAGATAAGCTGTCGAGAGCTTGTGAATTAGTAAAGAACGTGACGCGTGCTAATTTTTTCTTTAAATGCACTTAAGAGTAAAGTTGTGTTTCTCTAAACTCGTGTTTCATCCCTTGCAGAGGTGAAAGAAATATTTATCGCGAACCAACGCATTGATCGTAATATTTAACATAGTAATATTGATATCCTGTGTAAAACGGTTTTTCAATTTCTGCAACCGCACGATACTCAATGTTTATATTAGCGGAAATACGGTGTAATCTTTCTTTCTGAAGATGCGGTAACAAAACGAGGGATGTTGAAATTACATTTCTTCTCTCTAACATAAGAGAAATAAGAATTCCACTTTTTTGCGTTCTTAAACGATTTTTCGATGTCAGAAAGAAGGTACAATGTTGCCGCGATAATGATCCGGATAATGGAATTCTTATAGGAAGGAGAAAGATTGATGCATGGTCAGACAAAAAAGGTACACGATTGTTTCTACTGTGTACCAGAAAGCGTGTGTCTGCGTAAGTTCACGTTTTATCTACTTGTAATGCGGGAGTTAATGATCTATTTGCTCAATGCACATTCAACGATAAATGTACTAGTCTTGTTTTTTTCAAATTTAGAACTTGATGACGATTTGTCAAACAATTCGACGGTTGTTTGATTCTCAAAAACGTAGATATAAGACCGTGTTTAATGTTAAGTACAGCTGTTTGATATTTCAGTACACATGGAAAATTGGTGTGAAATTTTTTGATCCAAGATACATATATAGAGCCAGATATTCAACGTTAAATGTGCGACGAGAATGCAGATGGATGATACAAGCAATTCGCACGCGTTTGCGAACACCAAGGAAAAAAAGTGCGTCGCGTTCGAAATCAGTTCAAGCGGAAGTTATCAAACAATCACAATCGTCCTTCGCATTTTTATCTTGCGTCCACTTTCTGCATCCTTCCACATCTGTGTCCTTCGGATTTTTTTCTTCCTCCTCTCTTCTCTCTCCCCGAGAGAGAGAGTATTTATGTTATATGACCGCCGCTTTTAAATCGTAGTACAAATCCCCCGTTTATTAAGTCGTCGTCGATTTTTATATACTAATGATACGGATAAGAAAATTCACTGGCATTATTTGAATCACCTTGGCAGTTCATCATGTGTATTCTGAGAGTGTATGCGTGTGCGTTTTACCTTTAAAGCCCAATTCCTTTTCTCCTTCTTCTCGTTTCCCTTTTTTTTCATCGTCATCCTTTCTTTTCTGTTTCATTTCGTCATTTAGTTTTATACGGCTCAAATTAATTAGTGATCTCGCTTGTATCAAGCGCTTCTCTTCGCATCTCATCATAGACGAGAACCAATGTCAATTTGCATATAGTAATCCCCGAATTTTCTACTGCTTATGTATCATGTTTTCGAGAATTTCAAAAAATCAAATATTTGAAAACTTTGATTTTATATCAATTTTTGAGCATGCTATCATTTATATACCTCTCAATTATTTTATATAATCGTTTATATCATTTAGTATTTATACTTCAAAGTTTTTCGAGATACTCGAATTTAAGTCTTTACGTTGAATCGTAGAAACATTACGAGATTTATTTAAACTGTTGCATCCGCTATCAAGGGTCTCTTAATCCTAGCAACACTGATCCTTACGCGTACATTCGGAGATTTCTACATCGTATCAACCTTGGGCTGCATCGGAGTATTTTTAACTCATTGGCAAATTACGTTTCCATGCGTAAAGTCGCTCGTATATGATGTTACGTGCATATGTATGTATGTGTATGTGTGGTACATCCCTAAGTAGTAGTCGCGGAGGACAGACTCGTCTCGATTCGACCGATCACGCTTCTATCTCGGTGAAAACGTAATTGAATTTCTTATAAAACTAATCGTCCAACCCTCTCGTTCGAAAAAAATGTACCATTTCAGCTATACAAAGCGCTCGGCCACCTTGCTCGACTGCTCTCAGGGATGCGTGTAAACAAACCAATGTAGTACAATGTGTCTGGTTCTTCCGCGTGTCCCTGTGTAACGTGTCCCTTCGCCCTTGTGCGCGCGAGCTCGCGCTGTCTTGAAAACGGTGTGTCAACGTGTTTCGCTAAGGCGTCCTCGTGGGATAATTATACGATAAAGTTTTTTACCGTAACTATTACGTAATTATTATTAATACTATTATCGTTATTCTCATTATCGATAGCGTTATTATTTTCATTTTTACTGGTATTATTATATATATCATAAAGAAACGAAGTTACTCCCCGTATTGCTTTCTTCCTAACGCGCAGGTCTCCGAAACGAAGCGGCATGCGAACCCGAAGGCGAGCACCCTCGTGCCCGACCCGGCAGAATCCGGTTAACGGGAAGGGCGGGTGCTTCGCTGGCGCGAAGATGCCCGTCGGCGAGATCCTCGTCAGCCCCGGAACCACCGGCGGCAGACTGGCTTTTCTGAATCACGTGACGATAATGTGCGGCGCCGATAGCAGGACGGTGATGGTAGCGATGATGGTGAACAGAGTAAAAATGATTAGGCACATCCTATCGATCACCATCGCCGCGAACTTCCAATCGTTCGTGATCTTCGTGTTCTCCTCCTCGGCCTTTAGCTGATTCGTTATTATCTGAAACGAGAGATTGCTGTCTCGTTAAAAATGTAATGATCGGCTCGCATTGATCTTTTCTGTTTCAAACTTTAGATATTTCAAACGTCAAACTGATCAGAACTTTGAGAGATTTTAGGTTTCGATCTATAAACTTATTAATTTTCAAATATTACAATCTTTGAAGTTTAGAAAGATTGAAACGTGCTGAAAGCTTGAACCTTTAACCGTATAAAATTTTGCGATCTTTAAATTATAGAATAAAATAAATTAAATAATTTTTTTAAGTACTTTAAAACACCGAAGTAATTATCTCTGAAGATTTTTTTAATCACTCGTCGAGTCGTTGGATCGAGCCATTACCTTAATCTCCTTCAGGATTAGCACAAGCTCGTAACGGGCGCAGAAGCACGCGTTCTGGAGTATCGTTTCGACCTGCGGCCCTGACGCGTCTTGCGGATGTGGGTGATGGTGCGGCGTATGCGAGATCTGGTGGCCAGGATACGATGAATGCGGCAGCGGCGTCGCGTGCTGATGATGCGGCGTCGTGGGTGCGTGGCTGTGATGATGATGAGGCGTCGAGTGTATGTGACTATGGCCGTGACCCATCGCGTGCGCGTGGTGCGGCCCGGGCGTGCTATACACGTTGTTCAGCAGATTATTGTGAGACGCCAACGCGTTATCGTCCAGGTCCAGGACGTTCGCCAACAGGGACTTACTACTCCTCTGGTGGAGCTCCAGATCGCCGTATGACTTGCTCGCACCTGGTATCCGAGAAAAAAGTGCCAGTCGTTAAATTAGAGAAAAGTTATATAATTACGTAATAATTATGTAATTATTAACACAGTGGAAAGGAGGAGGAAGGGTAATCATTCGAGAAAATGCATGTCAAATATTTATGTGAGAAGAAACAATTAAATTATTCATATGCAAACGACAGTGTAATCTGTGATAAATTGTTGCAAATGCAATTAACATGCCTTTATTAAAAAAAAATTCTTTTTCTATTTTTAAAATAATCTTACCCGTAACCGGAGATGGCTTCTGAGATTTTTGTACTTCCTTATCCTCTTCTGGCCTTGGCCTCGACATACGAAGTATACAGGGCAGCCAGTACAGGAAAACTACCCTAATCTGTAATGTGCATTTTAATTAATAATATAATCCAATATACGTAATTATATACTGGTAACTGTGATGTGATTGAACTCGCAAAAATTTGCGACTTTCAAGAGGCAAGCCGCGTTTATTAATTTAAGTTAATTTGCGTGTATATGCATACCTTCCGCTTGAGGAAATCTAATCGCGCGAGTAATCAATCTCCGAAATTTACATCCTAATTAAAATGACGTCCAACGAGAAATTCAATAATGCAATGTGATTTAGTATCGTGGCGCGCATTCGATGGAGTGGCCCTTAATTATTCGTCTATAAAATTCCCGATGAAAAGAGAGCGATGTATCGGTCTCAGCGGCGGCATGCTGTTGTATTTTAATTAAAGCCATAATTATTCGTCGATATATGTGGAAGTCATCGGCAACGAATTAAATTGAGCTTTAACAAAATTGTTTTCGTTGTATCTCTTGCGCGAATGAAAGTAACGTTAACAAATTGTTTGGCTAGTACATTTACCATACATTTCAGAAACATAAATCTAGAGAATGTATGATATCAATTAATTCTAAAAACAATTAAAAATATCCTATCCTACACCTACACGAATAAATCGAATAATTTAGCCAAACAAGTGAGCCAGAGGCCTTCAATAAAATTCTATGTAAGTTATTGTTGACTATCGATTTTATATTAACAAGTTATATTAACATGAACTAGTTTATTCGATAAATTTTATAACAATAAAGTCAGTTTCGTCCCACATTATTTTCGTTTAATTATTACTAATTTCACTGCCAATAATTCATGCAATTCTTGATAAACTGTACTTATAAATTTAGAAAATTTCAGACAAATTCTCTATATATATTTCTTTGTTTTAAATAATAACAGAACTATAGATTAACTTGTTATTAACTAAGCTCGCGATACTTTGCCTCTCATATTTTCACATTACAGTCACTAACAAGATAATTAAGTCATAATAGTCACAGTGTTACGCTATGCGCTTTAATATCGATCAAAGTAAATTACCCATTCAGACATTTCATGGGAGTCAGAATTTCGATGATGATAGTTTAAGATGAGAATCGTGCTGACTACACTGCTGGCTACCATAAACATGATGCAATTGAAGTACGTTCCTGAAAAATATAAAAGTAATTAAGTATAATTATGATTTGTATGTTAAGTATAAATACGAAAATGAGCCAAATTAGCAAGCAAACGATAATTATTAAATTACTCAATTAGTATAAAATTATATATTAATGTAAAATTTGAAGTTTGATAGTTGATATACATGTATTTTAACATGGTTTATTACTTTCTTTAAATATTAAATAAATTAACATAAGTTTATGTTTCTCTCTGTATATCAAATAAATATAATTTTACTCTCTCAAAAATGATCATAATAATAGAATATTATAATATTAATATTAATATTAATATGTATTAATAATAATAATAGTAATAAATCATTTCATAACAAGTTTTCAATTATTCAATTATTTGATTTATTTGAATTATAAATTATAAAACAGTATGCATGATAATTATAAAAGCATATAATATTAATGCTAATAATATGTGAAAGAAATTCAGTTGCATGTATTCTTGCCTCGGATATTTTACAATTAGGGAGCACATCTTAGAAGAGTGCAAAGATAAACCCTTCGTTCCTTCTCTCCCTATCTTTTTCCACTCAAATGGTTCATGATATAGGTGATCAATCACGCTCTGCTTTCTCATATTGAAAAATTAATTATATTGAAAATCAATTAAATCGAGCTCACCTAAAAGCGGCACAGCGTCAGACGTCGCCGGCATTGTCTCGGCAACCATATTCAGGAACACAGTGAGGGACAAGAGGATGGTTACTCCTACAAAAGAGGTTCGTTGGCTTCGATTAATTATCGAGTGCTTCGAAGAGGTGGCCAAGCGAGATTAACCCTCGGCCCTTGAACGCTCGAAGAGCCTTCAATGCGTAACAACCCCATATTGAAGGCGCTTCGATTCTCATCTTACAATTAGAGCGATATGATGTCTCCGACCTCGTCGCCACGAACGCAGTGACAAATAGTCGCAAAAGTGTTCCTCATATTTATAATTTCTCGAGGAAACGATAAAATTATTAAAAATGTTGTGGAATAAAAAATTATATAAATTAGAAATAAATAGTAAAATATTTTGTTGGTTTTTTTTTAATTTTATTAGGGTCTTAAATGAAAATCTTTGAAAGGATAATTTGCATATGCAGGATCTAAAATATTTTAATCTGTCACTATGCTCGGGCTTTGAACTCGTGACACTCATTCGCAAGCTGCGGCGTCGCGTTAAGAGGTACTTTCAAATTATTTAGACTTTCAAAACATCGCGACAGATGCCTCATCTAAATATCAGATGTTACTCGAGTTTTCTCGAAGCTCGCGATATAACGCGTTGAAAGGTGCTGTCAAGAGCCCTTAGAGATGCAAAGATCAATCGCGATTAAAGAGTATTATTTTTTTCTGATTGTTTCAATTTCACTCGAAATAGAAGGTTCTTTGTTAACTAATTTTTAAGTTAATTACAATAATCAATTCTGAAAAGACTTATTGGAAAATTTGGCTTACGCGTCGTTCTACTCATAATATAAATGTTAAGGCGATCACTATAAATAGAGCATCATCGCTTGGAGAGACGTTATTATCATATCTTGATCTATGAATAGCTATGAGCTTCAAGGCAATTCGCGACGGAGACGATTGCAATTGCTCGACATTGTCATTCCATTGTCGCCGTATCTCCTCGTCGACGACGATTGTCGCGATCGCTTCCGAATTCGGCGGAGATTCAGAGTAACGCGCTTGTACGCTCGAAGAAATTCGACGACCTGAATAGAAGGCTCGCTGAAGTTCGGGCGTCGGGATACCGTTTCAATCGGGATCGGGACGAAATCTAATCGCGTAAACGCCCGATGCGCTTAGCAAACTCCAACGCATGACTCTAATCACGGGAGCGTTTACACGGTAGTGAGAGGCGAGGCGGGCAAGGAATCGAAATTATGCAGCTGAGCGGATTCGAGCTGTAGAAGGCAAAATTTCTACCGAGCATCCGGCTACTTGGCGAATTCCAGGACGATCACGCTTACGAGATAACAATGAAATAAATTGTGTCATGAAGAGCACTAACGTAATCTTTCTCTATCTTCTACAACTGTGATCACATGACGCGTTCAAGAGAAAGTCTAGAATCACTTTATTACATGACTTGTGTAAGTCGGCAATAAAACTATATCATATACATTTTTTTGCTAGAAAAATTCTCTGTCAAATTAATCTTCATTAATAAATTATTTATCACTATAGATTTTTATTTCAATTTAATTCGACTTACAGTTATTTTTAAAGAAAATAGAAAATTGTTGAAGAATTCATTCAAAATTGCTGAAAAGAAATAACACAAATATAATGAATTTTATATAATAAATTTTAATTAATTATATAAAAATTTATTTTTATATTTAATAAGAAACCGAATTCTTAAAATTTTTTCTCTGAGAAAACTTGACTTTAAAAAGTTATTATATCCTTCTCTGTAAACGTGTCATATAAAAAATATAAATTTGCACGTATAAATAAAATTAATATTATACAAGTGAATGTAAAATATTCATCTCAATTTGACACGGAAATCTTTGACACTCGATCGTTCTTTATTCAATTGCGAGGTGACGTGAAATCATATTCGTGATGTTTGGATTCAACGAACCAAGTTTTCGTACAGTGTAACGGAATTTAAATCGGGTCTAATTTCGAAATTCGATAAAGTCCCCGCGGTATTTGATTGCGGAAGAAACTCACGACGACGCGGTGCAGAATAGTTTCTTCCTGGCGCGGTTTCCGGATGCGGGAGAATCTGTCGGAAGTAGGTCGGACCTAATCGCGCAAATGTCTGATGTTCTTAACAAACAGGAATGTGTCTAATCGCGGGAGCTCGAATTTACGAACTGTTGGGAAGGAGTTTTGCATCGAGTTGAAACTTGCCGAGGGAGAGTTTCTCGCCGGAATCGGGCGGCAGGGTAAACCCGAGGACGGCCATGCTGGCAATTAGAACGCACGGCACAATCAGGTTGAAAAAGTAGTAGAGTGTGCGTCTTCTGATGATGACGACGAAAGTGATGTCTATGTACGGTTCCGGGCAGCAATTGTAGTAGATTTCGTTCCTTTTACCAGGTACCCCTAAGCAAAACAGAAATGATCATTATATCAGCATTATTTTTTATGTTAATATAACTTTTAATCGTGCAGAAAGCGCAAGCATAGAATCAGAACTATCGAGATACAATAACATTTTTTTATGTTTTTCTGTTCCTCTAGATATATAAATGTAGAAAAATTATATATATATATATATATATATATATATATTATTATATTATTATATATTAATCACATATTAATTATACATATAAAAGTTTATATATTATTAAATCTTGAAAAAGAAGCTTGCACTTTAGGATTAAAAAATTAATAGATATCACTCTAAGATTGAGAAATTAATAGATATCTATATCCTGATTGACATTTTAAGCGAGTGATTTTTCTACTGCTTCGTGGCTCTTAATAATATTAATATATATCTTGAAATTTTTATTAAAATTAAAATTCTAAAACGGATATTGAATTTAGGCGCTTGCACTTATGATGTCGCGCACACGTGTAGAAATAATCGATACTGTCAATAAAATAAAATGCGCTGTCGAGCGTAACAAAAGATTGCCGGAAGCGAAAAATTCTTCTCCTCTACTCCCTTGAATTATCCCGTGTAACAGGGCAGAGAAAAACGGACGATTCTATCTTACGTTATTCCTCCGGGTACAAAACGGTGCGCTCTGCTGCAGCCGTAGTTACTTAAGATACATTTCTACCGCAAGTCTCATAACTTGAGCACATACATTACACGTGTACGCCGACCTACGCTATTCCCACGCGTAATGCATCGTACAATTTTTCGAGAGATACACGAGATACGGGAGGCGAATGTTCTTGCTCTTGCATTAGAGTAACGATAAAGACGCTACGTGCGCACGCGTTTCTTGAATTTATCCACAATGAATTTATCAACTGCAAGTGACACATGATCGAACAATATATTATCATAATTATGTTATTTTCTTCTCGAGAAGTGTAAACCAGATGTTTCTAGTTTTGTATTGCAATTCCAATATGAGGCTGTACTACATGCATTTCATACATAGGTATACGAATTTATTTTCAAACCATTACATTTTAACCTGTGTAATCAAGCAATAAATAGCGTTTACAATTTCTTTTTGTACAAATATTATTAATGGAAAATTATTATTTATGTAAAAATTAATTATATTATTTCATTAAGAAATATAACATAAAACTAAAAAATATAACATAATTTTAACTTTAACAATAGATATCAGATATTTATTGAAATCGGATTACGAAAATAAAATTTATTTTCGTGATTGTAATCGACAGCTCTCTACATGTAGGTTGTCAAATTAGAACGTAAGCTGATATTGATATATACGAAAATTAATTTTACTAATTTTTTCTATTGATCTCAGAATAAAATCGAATACAAATAAGGAATGTTTTATTTGTAAGACAAAAGTTTCGCGTGGATTTTTGCTAATAATTGTGTGTACGCATATCTATACATGTATCTATAAAATAAAATATAATCCACGACGAAAAATGCAATATAAATATCTGCAAAAAAGTAAAAAAACTCAAATTTAAATTTTGACTTTTAATAAATTCTCAGGCAATTATTTAGCAATTGTGACAAACTAGTATTTGCTTTTCAAGTAAGACACTTCGTCGTAATTCCGACACTTTACCGATCGCCTGGTGTGTGTTCGCCAACGAAAACACTGAACTTGGGGCGCGCGCGAAGGGAGTCACGCCGTGTTCCCTTTCCTCCCCCCCCGTTTGACCCAGATACAGGCAATTTTGACAGGGACAAAGCGAGGATCAATACCGTTTCCGATTTGCGAAACGATTGATCATCCGCCCGTGGCCGTGCAAGACTTTAGAATTGCTAATCGGCCGGGAATCACTTTCGGTGCAAACTATCCGGGCGTGGCGGGACAGTACCCTTCGATAAGAACTGTAAAAACTCACCCAACAGATCCCACTCGCCGTTAGTGATGAAACTGCTGATGTCACCCCCGGACTCGTCCTGCAGCTGCAGATCCAACTGTCGACAATTTATGACGGTCGATTAGAGAAAACTTATTGCAACCGCACCGCATATAAGACGACTGGTTTGTTTCAAGAATGACGGGAAAATCTATTCTATAGAACGACTGAGATACGGAAGCTATCTTATCTCTTATTCTTTAAACTTTAAACGAAACGTCGAGAAATTTGTTAAAACAAACAAGAACTGCGCTCTGAATGTTTGCAGAGCACTTTAGAATTTATTTATGTTATTAATTAATTATAATTTCTAGAATTTTTTAAATTAAACATTACAGTTTATTTTTAAAATGATTTAAAAATAATCTTATCTATTTGTACCAAATATATATATGTAATCAACATATTCAAGAAATTAATATTAAGAGAAAGAAAGAGATGCAGAATACAAAAATATATAATGTATTTAAATGATATTATTATTTACTGTGGGATAAATGCTCTGTCGAGTTTTTGACTGCATATGACTTTATATAGTTTTGTTGATGTAACTCATATGAATTCATGCATATTTTTACGTAGGCCAATATGAATCTCTCTCGCAATCTTTTGCAATTTCTGCGCGTTTGAATATCGATGCGAAATTTTTTCTCGTTGACGTTTGGGTGTAATCTATAGCGAATTAATATCTGGGTGCGAATTGTTAAGTGAGAATGGACGATTATCAGAAAAGTCTTTGCATTTCGTTCGTATTCAATGGATCGAACCGAACTCGAGAAAATCGTGGTGCATTCCGCTATCTCTCTTGCTTTTGCATCGCGCTTCAATTACGTTCTGCTTATTGTCCTCCTTAATGAACCCCCGAGCGTTCTCAAATTGCCCGGCACCGTGTAATTCGCATCTTGAATTTTAATTATTCCGAAGTTGCACGCTCGACAATTAAACTTGCCATGTACATTAGTCGTATGGTAGAAACACACGTTACCATGAGAAATCAATATTACACTTTTGTCATAATAATAGCAATATTACAATGATCATAATCGGACAATATTATTATGTTATCATCATGCAGAAATTGTGTTTTAAAATTAAATATTGTTTACCGATAAATATATAATATTTTAAATATCGAAAGAGAGAGAGATATATATATTCTATCATTAATTTCAATATAATATTTATTTTTATGATAAAATACTGACATATTATGATTTATAATATATGATATTTTTTTCATTGTTATACAGAAAAAATAAGTATAAATTTTTAATGCTTAATTATTGATTGTTAATTGGTTGTGTGTCTAATTATTTATATTCGATTTATTAATTTGTTTTAATTTAACATTTCTTATATACAAATTGATTTGAAAATTATTATATAAATTCTTCCAGTTTTTACACAATTTCTTTGAAATAATAAGTTATTATAATTTTGCTTTTATAATATCTAAATTAAAAATTTAAAGATATTTTAAAAAGGATTTTTCTTTGATGTATTGAATTGCAAGAATAAAATGACGATAGTGAAATCATGTAGGTGAGAATTCTGGATGTCGTTCATTGTCCTCTAAATACTTCTTCCACGATTCGCAAATTTCCTGCAATTCACTGTGAAATAACGTTTGCCGTCCACACCCTTGGTGATGTGTTTCGACGAAATGCCGAGTGCATTTTACGTCCATCGCGGTATTCCTAGAACGTGTATAAGAATCAAGAATATCCATGTTTTTTTGAACATTTTCCATCAGGAAATGTTTCAGATGCGTGCATATATTAGTATTTTTATAATGAGAAATTAAAATGAATGAAATTAACAAAATATAAAAGAGGAAAAATTTACCGATAATTCTTGTCATAATTGAAATAATTAAAATAAATAAAATAAAACTGAGATCATTTTTTCTAAAACAAAAATGTCAAAATGAATTCGTCATTTAATTATATTGTAGAAAGAAATTATTCATTAAACTATTATATTTAATTATATTGTAGAAAGAAATTATTTACTAAACTCTCTCGCTCTCTCTTATTTTTTCTTCCTCTCTATATATTCATAGTTCTATATAAAATTTAATCATACTTTTTGTACACAAATAAATAATCATTTAATACAATTGAGATAAACGGCCGTAATCTCAAGAACGCTAACTCGATTTGTGTCGAAGATGCGGAAAATGCGCCACCGTTACACGATCGGAGTACTTTACTCAAAGTCCGCTCCGTTCTTAGGAATTTCATGGAATGTTCTCTAGAGCGAATCTCACATTGGCAAACAGCGAAGATTCTCTCTTCTCCTTCTCTTTCCGTCTTTCACCCGTTTCCAGGCGCTAATCAAACACTTCGACGCCGTCACTTTAAATTATTTCCGCGTCCTGAGACGTATCGAGGAGAAGTGCCGACGTGCTTCCGACAGATTGGAAAATTCGTAAGTTCGACGTCAATGTCGAGAGAACATATCAGGGAACGACGATTGGCTGACCCAATTCCGGTAATGCCTATCCCCTATGCTTACCTGAAAGCCGTCGTACGTCCAGGAGCCGAATTTCATCTCGCAGCGCTGATCATCAAAGGGAAACCAGGTAATGTCTATCTTGCAAGTGCTCTTGAATATACCGGGTGGCACGTACAAACAGGTCCCATTGTTCTTTACGACGACATTCGTCGGATAAGTGCCGTCGAAGCCCTCGTCGGCGCTATAAGGAACAACGATTCACGTTAATCTTTCCGTGATAAAATGTAGCAGGCCGATTTAATCAGCAGATTCGATACGGCAAACTAATTAAATCAATTTATAGATTTTTAAAAAGCTTAAACGTTTGCCTAATTTAAGAAAATGTAATGTTGGATGTATTTAATAATTGATATGTTCGATAAAAATTACACAATATAGGTATAATTATTTTATTGTAATTTTTTTACAATGAAAAATGTAAGTCACAAGAATAGACCATCGAAAAAAATATATCTTCCAAATATAAATTCATATTTGTCGAATATACATATATGGTCTCTCTCTTGTTTCTACATTTTTTTTATTGTTTTTTTTTTTATTTGTTTTATGCAGAAGTCCTTTTCACTATTAATGTAATCCTGTTATATCACAATGGCGCTAGTTACAATAGTTCTTCATTTACGAGTAATTTTATGTGTTAAACGCATTTTTCCTGATTGAGATAATTCCGTGCGACACATGTGAAACATTTATCTTTCTTTACTCAAGAGACTAAATACAATATTGCAGAACATGTAAGCATAAAACCTAATATCAGAGCACTGATGTCCCCGAAGTAAACCCGTCGGTTTATCCCTTCCCTGCAATAATTTAGAGATAATTCAGTTGTCCCTAATGCTGCTCACCCTTACGAAAGGAGGCAACGTCTACCTACTCTTTTATAATTAATATATGATGCAATTAATTCAATCTCGCATGTTAATATCTATTCGCCAAATTGCTATGTAAAAATAAAGACATATTTCTAACCTTACATGGTAAATTCTAGTTTATTAAAATTACATAAAAAGCATAATTTTGTAATTATTAAGTAAAATAGTAAACAAATTATTCTAAATTAATAATGAAATAATAATGATTTTAATCATCAACATAATTTTGCAAGTTGCAACAAATTTCAATAGATTTTCTCAATAAAAAGACAAATTTATAAAGCTAACATTTTTAATATCGAGTTATATCTATAGATATTGACATATCGATTAAGGTTTATTAAATGATAAAATGATTAATTGTTTTGGAATTTCGCTATACATGCTCAGAAAATATGTTGATAATAAAATGTTGATAAATAGTCGCTGTAAAAACGAGCCGCCATCGTAACTGTAGAGTGGCATTTAAGTGTGCAATATATTCTGACATCTCATGCAGTAAAATAAATTATTGCGAAGGCAAACATTACTTTTGTGGATATTCTTCAAAATTTAAATTGTGGAAGAGAGAAAATTCTTACAGAAAATTCAGTTTTTTATACAAATGCTTTAGAATGAGTTTTCATGTTATCCCGCAATTTTGCAAGACTGAAAAATGCAAATATGTATAGTTTTCAATAAACTGTGATAGTTAGGTTCTGATTGTTAAGTGCGATATTTTAGCTATGTGAACCTAGCACCCGACTTTTTAAAAATTTATTTTTTAAAACGGAAAATGATAACATTTCGTTTGTAGTTGTTTGTAGTAACAATAATTTCGTATGTAGGTTTATCAATTAATAAATAAAAGAAATTTTTTAAATGACTCGCACCCGACATTGAGATAACACAAATCCACTTGCGCAGTTTTTTTTAGAATCGTTTGTAGTTGTTTGTAGTAATTTTCCTTTTGCTTGTAGTTGAGCGGTTCAAAAGTTATAAACAATTGTTTATTCGTCCAAGAGGTAAATTTGTTAATTCTAAAGATATCGCAAATCCGTTTGCGCTGTCTTCTTTAAAATTGTTTGTAGTTGTTTGTAGTTTAGCGGTTCAAAAGTCATAAACAATTTGTTTATAAACAAAAGGAAAATCACTATAAACAACTACAAACGATTCTAAAGAAGACTGCGTAAGCGGATTTGAAAAATCTTAAAAATTGACAAAGTTAGCTCTTGGACGAATAAACAATGGTTTATAACTTTTGAACCGCTAAACTACAAACGAAAGGAAAATCACTACAAACAACTACAAACGATTCTAAAGAAGACTGTGCAAGCGGATTTAAAAAATTTTAAAAATTGACAAAGTTAGCTCTTGGACGAATAAACAATTGTTTATAACTTTTGAACCGCTAAACTACAAACGAAAGGAAAATCACTACAAACAACTACAAACGATTTTAAAAAAGACTGCGCAAGCGGATTTGCGATATCTTTACAATTAACAAATTTACCTCTTGGACGAATAAACAATTGTTTATAACTTTTGAACCGCTCAACTACAAATGAAAGGAAAATCACTACAAACAACTACAAACGATTCTAAAAAAGAGTGCGCAAGCGGATTTGCGATATCTCAATGTCGGGTGCGAGTCATTTAAAAAATTTTTTTTATTTATTAATTGATAAAACTACAAACGAAATTATTGTTACAACAAACAACTACAAACGAAATGCTATCATTTTCCGTTTTAAAAATATAATTTTTAAAAAGTCGGGTGCTAGGTGCACTCGTGTGCGAATAATATTTTATTACTTTATCAATAGAATTTATTATTTAAATATTTGTAAATAAAATTAAAAAAAATTGTTGTAAGAAATGATAACATTATTAATGCTATTATCGCGATATTCGTCGAAATTATTCGAACGAGGAATAAAAGCGTGCAGGGATGAAAAGAGTTCGGACGCGTTACTATTGTCGCTTATATCGGACGGATAATCACTGAAATCGGCTGACCAGCGCTACTTTCTATCCCTGGTTAATCGCCAGACTCGGAAAAAATCACTTTCTCATTATTATTGCATATGTACATTATATTGCATATTATATGCGAGTATAATATGACTCATTCGAGCGAGATTTGTTAAATAATTTTGTCGAAACGCTCATATATACATGATGTTATATGATATAAAACTTTCTGTTATTTTTTCCCCGATTTCAAACATCAAACGGTAATAGTTTTATACGTCGTGTGAGCTATGTGAACCTAGCACCCGACTTTTTAAAAATTAATTTTTTAAAACGGAAAATGATAGCATTTTGTTTGTAGTTGTTTGTAGTAACAATAATTTCGTTTGTAGTTTTATCAATTAATAAATAAAGAAATTTTTTTAATGACTCGCACCCGACATTGTGATAACGCAAATCCGCTTGCGCAGTCTTCTTTAGAATCGTTTGTAGTTGTTTGTAGTGATTTTCCTTTCGTATGTAGTTGAGCGGTTCAAAAGTTATAAACAATTGTTTAATCGTCCAAGAGCTAACTTTGTCAATTTTTAAGATTTTTCAAATCCGCTTGCGCAGTCTTCTTTAGAATCGTTTGTAGTTGTTTGTAGTGATTTTCCTTTCGTATGTAGTTGAGCGGTTCAAAAGTTATAAACAATTGTTTATTCGTCCAAGAGCTAATTTTGTCAATTTTTAAGATTTTTCAAATCCGCTTGCGCAGTCTTCTTTAGAATCGTTTGTAGTTGTTTGTAGTGATTTTCCTTTCGTTTGTAGTTGAGCGGTTCAAAAGTTATAAACAATTGTTTATTCGTCCAAGAGCTAACTTTGTCAATTTAAAAAATTTTTTAAATCCGCTTGCGCAGTCTTCTTTAGAATCGTTTGTAGTTGTTTGTAGTGATTTTCCTTTCGTTTGTAGTTGAGCGGTTCAAAAGTTATAAACTATTGTTTATTCGTCCAAGAGCTAACTTTGTCAATTTTTAAGATTTTTCAAATCCGCTTGCGCAGTCTTCTTTAGAATCGTTTGTAGTTGTTTGTAGTGATTTTCCTTTCGTTTGTAGTTGAGCGGTTCAAAAGTTATAAACAATTGTTTATTCGTCCAAGAGGTAAATTTGTTAATTCTAAAGATATCGCAAATCCGTTTGCGCTGTCTTCTTTAGAATCGTTTGTAGTTGTTTGTAGTTTAGCGGTTCAAAAGTCATAAACAATTTGTTTATAAACAAAAGGAAAATCACTATAAACAACTACAAACGATTCTAAAGAAGACTGCACAAGCGGATTTGAAAAATCTTAAAAATTGACAAAGTTAGCTCTTGGACGAATAAACAATAGTTTATAACTTTTGAACCGCTCAACTACAAACGAAAGGAAAATCACTACAAACAACTACAAACGATTCTAAAGAAGACTGCGCAAGCGGATTTAAAAAATTTTAAAAATTGACAAAGTTAGCTCTTGGACGAATAAACAATTGTTTATAACTTTTGAACCGCTAAACTACAAACGAAAGGAAAATCACTACAAACAACTACAAACGATTTTAAAAAAGACTGCGCAAGCGGATTTACGATATCTTTACAATTAACAAATTTACCTCTTGGACGAATAAACAATTGTTTATAACTTTTGAACCGCTCAACTACAAATGAAAGGAAAATCACTACAAACAACTACAAACGATTCTAAAAAAGACTGCGCAAGCGGATTTGCGATATCTCAATGTCGGGTGCGAGTCATTTAAAAAATTTTTTTTATTTATTAATTGATAAAACTACAAACGAAATTATTGTTACAACAAACAACTACAAACGAAATGCTATCATTTTCCGTTTTAAAAATATAATTTTTAAAAAGTCGGGTGCTAGGTGCACTCGTGTGCGAATAATATTTTATTACTTTATCAATAGAATTTATTATTTAAATATTTGTAAATAAAATTAAAAAAAATTGTTGTAAGAAATGATAACATTATTAATGCTATTATCGCGATATTCGTCGAAATTATTCGAACGAGGAATAAAAGCGTGCAGGGATGAAAAGAGTTCGGACGCGTTACTATTGTCGCTTATATCGGACGGATAATCACTGAAATCGGCTGACCAGCGCTACTTTCTATCCCTGATTAATCGCCAGACTCGGAAAAAATCACTTTCTCATTATTATTGCATATGTACATTATATTGCATATTATATGCGAGTATAATATGACTCATTCGAGCGAGATTTGTTAAATAATTTTGTCGAAACACTCATATATACATGATGTTATATGATATAAAACTTTCTGTTATTTTTTCCCCGATTTCAAACATCAAACGGTAAGAGTTTTATACGTCGTGTGAGCTATGTGAACCTAGCACCCGACTTTTTAAAAATTAATTTTTTAAAACGGAAAATGATAGCATTTTGTTTGTAGTTGTTTGTAGTAACAATAATTTCGTTTGTAGTTTTATCAATTAATAAATAAAGAAATTTTTTTAATGACTCGCACCCGACATTGTGATAACGCAAATCCGCTTGCACAGTCTTCTTTAGAATCGTTTGTAGTTGTTTGTAGTGATTTTCCTTTCGTATGTAGTTGAGCGGTTCAAAAGTTATAAACAATTGTTTAATCGTCCAAGAGCTAACTTTGTCAATTTTTAAGATTTTTCAAATCCGCTTGCGCAGTCTTCTTTAGAATCGTTTGTAGTTGTTTGTAGTGATTTTCCTTTCGTATGTAGTTGAGCGGTTCAAAAGTTATAAACAATTGTTTATTCGCCCAAGAGCTAACTTTGTCAATTTTTAAGATTTTTCAAATCCGCTTGCCCAGTCTTCTTTAGAATCGTTTGTAGTTGTTTGTAGTGATTTTCCTTTCGTTTGTAGTTGAGCGGTTCAAAAGTTATAAACATTGTTTTGAACCGCTCAACTACAAACGGAAGGAAAATCACTACAAACAATTCTAAAGAAGACTGCGCAAGCGGATTTGCGATATCACAATGTTGGATGCGAGTCATTTAAAAAATGTTTTTTATTTATTAATTGATAAAACTACAAACGAAATTATTGTTACTACAAACAACTACAAACAAAATGCTATCATTTTTCGTTTTAAAAAATTAATTTTTAAAAAGTCGGGTGCTAGGTTCACATAGCTCGATATTTTAAATATTTTACACAATGATGTAAATGTATTTAATACTTTGTTTATAAGAGTAATTAGATTAATTAAACATCTTAATTGTTTATGATTCTGATATAAACAAAAGCTATGTATATATCAGCATCTAGATATAGGATCTATAAACTTAACTATAATTAAAAACGAAAATTTGTAGCTCTAGTCAAAAGAAGTTCCATTTTATGTAGATCATCATTTTAATACAACAATTTTTAATTAATATCTAATGCAAAATGTTAGAAGAGAATATATTAATCACAGAAATCTTCTCATCAAAGGGATATTCTCTTATATTCCATCATACTTACTTAAGATGTCCATCAAAAACAAATTTTCGTACCTTCTCTACTTGATTTTATCGCAACTTATCGATCATGACATACGATTAAACTTCCAAGTGGCGTCGTGTTAACGCAGATTTGAATAGACTAGCAGGAGTTAATTATGGACGAGTCTACCCCAGGCCTTTGACGTCCTATCTCGCTTGTCGTACACCCCTTTCGATTCCGTTCCATTTGCGTTAACTAATAGGACAAACGCCAACTTTTTCCATAGACTCGAACGCTAATTGACGTGATACTTATTTTTGCAGCTTCCCTCAGAAAATTGACTTTTTAATATGTTTACGCTATAGAAAAACATATTAAACAACTTTCATCATTAGAGTAAATTGCACAAGATACACGAGATAAGGATAGTTTAATTAAATTTTTTTCATTACGTGCCGCTTTACCTTTGTCTTAATTAGTCCGTTAAAAAATTTAGAGTTATCTAGAAGCTTTAAATTTTCTAGAAGCTTTCTATGATGACTGGCCGGTTATTTAATAATTTAAATAAAATTTTATGTGTCAATTAGAATGATAGCTGTCTATTTAAGCGGATATTTAAATTAATGTGGTAATTAATAAAGAAACTCTAAATTAATTTATTTTTATTATTAACTTTTAATTCTAGTTATCAACGAATATAAAATTATTCTTTCACTTAGAATCGTCGATCATAGAATTAATCACAGATAAATTAGTTTAACATTAAAATAATAATTCTCTTTCTAAAAAAAGGCATGTTATTGACATTATTGTCTCTTTTCCGCGATGCTGATTGGCTGGCTCGATTCGCGTTGTGCGTTGTATTTATTTATAGCATCTGTCATCGCGAGGGTTAGCTGTCATCGCGAGGGTTAGCAGTTTGACAGTTTGTCCAAAATAAAATTTAAAAATATTTTTAAATAATATGTTATAATATACTTTAAACTCGATTGATATTTTTGACAGTTATCAGCTGATTTTTATCAAAAAATATTAATCGCGGATAAAGTAATTATAACATATTATATTATTTACAAAATATTATTATTTTAATTATAATATGTTGTAAATTGTAAATAATATAATATGTTATAATATATACTTATATAATATATATTTTGTCCGCGATTAAAATTTTTTGACAAAAATCAGCTGATGACTGTCAAAAATATTAATCGAATTTAAAGTTTTAAAACATATTATTATTTTATTTATTTTTATTTCGGAGAACTTCACAGCGCTTTATTTCATACTTATTTTGTGCATTAAAAATAAGTCAATTATACAGAGTATCGACCTTTCTCTTGGAAATAAAAATTCTATTATGCTGTAGACTGTTTCTTAATAATACGCACGCTGTATATTCCATTTTCTTTATTTAATCAGGCGTATACGAGCTCACATTGGCGAGAAAATACTTGTAGGAAAGGTCGATGCACTCAGAGACCGCATTACATTTTACAAAATAGAGTATTCTACCTTGAATCCGTGCCTTGTGTGATAACGAGAAAGATCTAAGGGAAGTTTATTTGCGGAATTCTTGAGGCTATGTCGAGCCCTTTAACATTGCCGTATTTTGTTGGCGTTGGATTATTTTTATGTAATCTTACAATGAACCAAAGCTTGTTCAAGGAAATAATAAAAACAAAAGAAAAGAAAATATTTCATCTTTTAGTTATTAAAATTGTCTTCGTCGGAAATTCTTCGCGAACTTATTGTTTATTTCGCGATAACACGAATATTATAAGAATAAATACTCTGAGATTTTAATTTAAAATTCTTCTAAACTAGATTACATTTCCTTGGTTGTCATCTTTTATCTGGGGAAATAGCAATTGCACGATTCCATGCTATATATTCAATTTAAAAGTATTGTTAAATGCTAGATTTATTTAATATCTACCGAAAGTTGTAGACAATGTAAAACTTACTCTTTTCAGTAAAGAATTTTATAATTACAATGCGGAGAATATAATTGTTACATATATTTTTTTCTATAATTTAAAAATAAAATGACAATTTTTTTTGTACTATATTATAGAAAAGATTTTGTAAGCGCTTTGGCTATTCTTTGATAATTCCGGATATGTTCTACTTAATAATGAGAAGAGGTAACCTCAGGTTTTCCCTCTCGAATACTTAATGAAATCGTCACGAGATTTCCAAGAATCGAGGTGAGTCGTTCATTCTCGAGGAGTTACTATCCCATCCCTGTTTTTCCCACGGGAGTAATATCAATGAGTAATACGACTTTCAACTAGAACGCATATTTAATTATGATTCTGAAAATTTTCATCTTTTTCTAAACATTTTTCTAACAATTATTCGTAAATTGCTAATCATTTATTTCTTTTATTTCTTATTATTATATTATTATACCTAATGAATCCCTAATTTTTTAAAGCTTAAAATTTAATATTAATTAATTAATAATTTTGCTTCTAACAAGTGTCTACTCATCTACATTTATTCAGCAATATTAATATTTGTGTATAAATTTCATATAAATTTATGTAATTTTGTTGCGCCACGAAAATTTCAAATCTTTCTTCAAATTTCACTAATAAACTTTCTACTATCCCATCTAATACTAATAAAATCCCATACTAATAAAATTTCACTAATAAAATAATAACAATGATAATTACATCGCAAAAAAAAACAAGTAATTAATAATAGACACGATATTAAAAGTTTTACATAAATACTTTTGGCTTGTAATTAATTGAGATACATATTGTGCACATTTTGTACAATAAATTTATGAGAGAATCACAACAAAAGGCTATAAATAAAGAAAAATCTAACTAATTTATCTGTCGTAATATGTGTACCCAATTATTTATAGATATATATACAAAAAAAATTTATAAAAATGTTTATATACTACAATGTAAATTTTTTGAAATTATATAAATGGCACAATTTTTTCTAACAATATAAACTGTCGAATTTTCTTCATTTACATCGTTCACTCGATACTCCCACGTGCACCGTATTACTTATCGAAAGGATGAACCCGTTATCACGATAGCAACGTCTCGAGTACCGTTCCGGAATTCTTAATGAAATGGTCACGAGGTTCTTACGAATCGATTCACCCACGTTCAAATATATATATCATCATTCATTCTTACCGTTTCTTAATCGCTCCTTTGGGAACCACCGTCTGAAGAAAAAGCATAATCGTGAATGGAAATCGCTCAGACGTACGATTATGAATATATGTACTCAAAAATGCGGCAATAAAGTATTGAATCAGTGCAAAAGTTGTACTAACTGTTGAATGGCGCTAAAGTTCATAGAACATTTTTGTATTTTTAACATCTGAAAGTTCGAATATCCCGAGATGCAAGAATATATAACTTCAGGAACATTATTTGCGAATTGCAAAAGTTATAAGAGAAGTCTACTCGTCTATAGATCATCGAAAAGAAGTTTCATTCTGAATTCTATCTCGAGACACGATTCTTGACGAAAATCGCTACAGCAAAACCAAATACACGATTTAAGAGACGTTCAATACTAGCATTAAAGTTAGAAAATATGCTATCAAAGTTTTTTCGTGCGCGTAATTGTATCTAGTCGAAGCGAACACATAATTTCTCAGCTGCAAACATTAGATGTAAGACATCACGATACTCCCGTCAGATCGATTCACGCTCATTCTATACACCCCTTATTCCATTTTCGCTCTTCTAGTTGCTTGCAATCTCACAGAAAAATATGATTTTGAATGGGATGCAACGGGGCAATTCTACGAATATAAGACGGTTCAATGGTATACATAATATAGTCTCAGTCACATCCGAACGACGAAGGATTGGTTGGAACACAGCCAGTTGGCCGCAACCCAATCCGTTATTTCATTCTTTTCGAATCCATCCTCTGTACCACTCGCCTCGTACTCACTATTCCCGCAAAATCATCTCGAGTGCATCCGCGCAGCATCCTGTGCCACACCCACTATTGCCATCGTCATCGATATCAAAGAGTGTTTTGTCTTTCGTTTCGCCGCATAAGTTAAAGAACACACTGGATATGAGGTCTTGCTTGTATTTTCATTATCGATAACGGATTGCTTATGATATAACATATTGCAATTTTACGTAAACTGGCATTTTAGAAAATAAATAAAAAGTTCAGGATAAAAAAATCAAGTATGGAGAGTATAGAGAGCATGGAGATTATAAAAATATAGGGGTTGAATATTATTTGTTGTATTCTCCCTTTCTCGTAATTAAATAAATAAATTTTATTCAGCAATATAAATTTTTTTAGCAATAATATTATCTTACTTTAGCTATTTTTTGTTATATAGACGTGTCCACATCTCTATTTAAATTCAGAAAAGGCGTTCTTTATCTACTTTTGTTGTTACAAATGTTATCGAAACAAATTACTATTTATAAAATAAATATGTAATCTCTAGTGCTATAAAAATACTCATCTATATTAACTTTTTTTGCAAAAAAAAGATAAAATAATAAAGATTTATCACGTGCAGGTTGAACCGAGAAACAATATAGGCGGTTTAGTCGAATATTAAGAGTCTAAGAAGATCCATCATTAAACTTGCATAAACAGTGTCCAGTTTTTTTTCGCGTTGCGTTATCACGTTTTATCGTTTTCATTTTCGCGTAGGCTATGCACGCGAAAAAATGTTGAGAAACAGAAAAATTGATCGACCGTTTACGTTACTTTGTGCGAACGTTCGTTTAACGTGCACGCTCACGAGATACGGCAAACAAGAGAGTAATAAATGAGCGTATGAGGTAAAAGACCACGCAGGCATATTGATTTTGCAATGCAAGCGTTATCCTCGTTCTCATCCATACAATCAATCTGCCCGATTTTACATTTAATACCGCATGTGTGTTACAGTGTTAAGGAACTCTTAGATTTCAGTAGAATTCGCAACTTTTTTGTCCTGCGATTGATTAATAGCACATTTAAAACATCTCAAGTTTTTAGAAGAGGAAGACTTAAATCATAAATTTAATTCTAGATCTTGGTTACTATTATTTATCGTATTATTTTCTACGCTTTATTACTATATCTCACATACGTTATAGATATATCTTTTTTTATATTTTTAAACTTTTTAATAATGTGTAAATTACAGAAAAATTCGATAAATAATAAAATAAAGTAATGAGTGACAATTTATATAAAGTATTTTTTAATTATTACGATATAAAATTAATGGTTGCAAAATCTCTCTAGAATATATGTTA
The DNA here is from genome assembly GCF_030444845.1 of Prenolepis imparis. NCBI lineage: Eukaryota > Metazoa > Arthropoda > Insecta > Hymenoptera > Formicidae > Prenolepis > Prenolepis imparis. Next base: position 13,548,782 of record NW_028141162.1, on the reverse strand, counting down.
TATTATATTAGTATTAAATTAATTTTCAATTACTAGAAGTGTTTTGCAAAAAGCAGAGAAACGGTTGATTACCACACGGTTTTGTTTTCAACAGATTACAATTTGATGGATGTCTGTGATCAAAAAGTGTCGAGATGTTATTAATATAGTATTAATGACTTGTATAAAAATTAAATTTTGCCCGAAGCTAAATATAATATAATAATTTGTGAATCATAATATTCATTAAGGAAATAAATCATACTTATACTCAAACAAGAATCACGGCCATTGATTATAATCAATGATAATTATCATTGTTAACTACCGATATATTTGCTATCATCAATTACAGAAATTAATAGGGAAAATTTGTGGTCGCTCGAATAAATATTGCGCATCATGACAATGCTGTCGCCAGTGGTTCCAAGAAATTCCCGAATTTTGTATTCAACAAACGTTTCATTACGCTTTTGCTGTACTTCGTACTTTTACTTGATTTGTTTGTTGATGTCCTGACGATAATAATTAGAAACTTCCCTCAATTGCGCCAATTATCGCGATGGGACGGGAATTCTGAATTAAATTGCCGTTTCGTCTAGTGGCGATGAAGCTATTGTCAATTTGAGACTCACTCGTATGATATTACCTTCGTGGATGTAATCGCGTTATCTCATTATTGCCTGACATTTAACAGAGTCTTTCCCATCGAAACAGTTTGCAAAGATGTTCGCGGGATTATTCTGTGACTGCGATTATGTCGACGTTTCAAAGTGAGAAATGACTTCGAATTATACATATAATCAAATTCCTTTTTCTTGAAAAATAAATTCTTTAGTAGAGATAAAAAGACAAACGTAAAAATAGCATAGAATAGACATATATATATATATATATATATATATATATATAATATGTCTTTGTATATTTAATGCATAGTTACGTAAAAGAAATATAGTTACCGTTTAAGTTAATGTTTAACGAGATGTACGCTCGTGATTTCAGTAGTTTAAATAACCATTAATGTAGCTACGTTTTTCTTATTGTGAGAAATTTCCTGAAATATTAGCTAACGTTACGCTGCTGTAATAATTAATTCCTAATAAGTTCGCTCATTTAGTTAGTTATTATATATTTTAGAATATAATATAATATTATTTTATTGACATTATATATATATATATATATATATATGTATATATAATTTTAAAGAAATATAATAGGAGAAACGTTTATTTTCTCTCGATGTGAACAAGACTACGGCTTATTCTACGCCATTAAACTTAATCAAAGCCAAACCAGTGGATTGGCAATTGCATTTCCCGACAGATTAATATGGAATAACTCTTGTCAGACTATCGCGGAAACGACCTATTTTCAATATCTCGCAATTACCACAACCGCCAATTTCTGTTTTGTACCGTAAACCGAATTGTACGCTGTGAGTAATATTCTGGTTTTCCACGATTATTATTGGTATCGATAGAAATGTCGATTTTTTATTATTTGCTCGATTTTCTAGTTTTTATACCAAAGATTTAACTATTAAAGTGATACTTTTCATAAAAAAAAATAAACGCGAGACTCAATTATTTATAATTAACTAGCTAACTCGATTTAACAACAATTTTGTTTCTCAAATATATATTAAATCTAAAATTCTTAAAAATGTCGATGTAATAATTCTAGAATTACAAAAAAATGTAATACGTGAAGATCTCATCAACCTATATATAGCGTACCACAATTGTGGCAAGATATATCTCTTGATGAGCACTTTAATCTCGGTGGTAGTTATGCAGTTACGTTCGCAGCAAAGGCACATAATTGCATATTGCGCATAATGCGTACCGTCGAGAAAGGCACAATGTGATGAAAACCACAAGAGTGCTCTAATAAAGTATAAAGTATTTAACCTACTTACGGAAAATTTATCGATTTCCATCCAGCTTCTTACTATGACTCACTTTTACACGCACATATATATTAGAGAAACGAAAATACTTCATGATACATAAAAATATAGAGACAAAAACTAAATATTACACATATGCCAACAACGTTTAAAAAGAATATGGACACATATACATATTTATATATTTATATTGTTACGACCGCTAATCAATATATCGATATATCTCCAAGTGTCGATTTTGTGTCGCGCGCGTTCGATATATATCGATTCAGCGATATTGCATTTATCGAAACAATTTTAGTAACAATTTTAGTGATTTTAGTTTCTTTGATTAACCAATCAAAATGAGTAAAAAATTCTTTATCCTCATTGGTTAATATGTTTCTCTAGCGCTTATCTGATCGCTATCTAAGCGTGTGAGTTGGTACCCTTGACGCGCGCGCTTGGCGCGCATTTTTGTGACGTACGCGCTACTATTCACATTCTTGGTTATTCACGCGGCAGAGCTCGAGTGTGTGCGCAGCGGCAGGAATCGCTCCGTCCCGTCGCGTTATCTCCTTCGAAGAAACGTAATCGCAACAAGTATCACGAGATGCGGAATACGATCATTTCTCAATAAGCATCCAACAAAGTGCTTGATAAACTCCTACGCGTCCAACAATAATACGTTGTACCGCGCGTACGGAAGGAAACTTCGAAGCGAACGGCGTCACATAATTAGTACGTATAATCGCAATTATATATTTAATACTTTAATATTTATTAATTGCGCGATACACAAATCCAATATTTGCACGTCAGTAATTAGTTGGAAAGCATATTTCGTGAGATTTATTCGACCAAAGTCTATCGCGCGACAATCGACAATGCTATATTTTTATCATATTTTTATCATATTTTTATCATATTTTTATCATATGCGGGCGAATACTTATTCTTAGTTATTAAATATAGATATATTTTTAAATTATATGATGTTAAATTATAATATTATATAGATGGTCACTCTATAGAATGCGGGAACATATTTTTCAGCCAAAATAAAGGAAGTGTAGAAGGTGTACCTAGGAGCAACAGGTGTAGCGACGTCACGGGGGTGATGACGCGCGGCATCAATGTGAAGTTGGTTCCGATTCTCGCGAACTTTCTTCCGCTCTAGCGTCCATTTGCCGCCAATTCGTGAGACATCGCGTACATCGAACGTATCGTGCAAAAGTATTTCGCATTATTCTTTCGTTACAGTGTAATAAAGTGCGCGTCGCGTGTGTATGTAACATCGGGAGTGTCGATTAAAGTAAATCGTGCGTTCGTAGTGATTAGTATAGTGCGCGCGTGACTAATTAACGTGTGCCGCGAAGGAGAAGCAGCAAAGGGACGAGAGAGGAGGAGCCAGGGAGGCATCGGGCGACAGTGGAGCAACGATAAGGTACTTAATTATTTATGTATTACTTGCGAAATTAATTGTTTGCCTTCGCGATACGCGCAGCACACTTTGTGTGTAATTTTGCATTATTGTGAATTATAATATTGTTGAAGTACTTTTAAATAATATTTTTAGAAATATATGATTAAAATACATAATAAGATATTTCTAAAATTTTTAGTTTACATAGTATATGAAGAAAATTATTATATTAAAGTTTTTACTTGTATCTTTCAAGTATATATGTATATCTAATAAAATAATTTATATAATATTTCTGAGAAACATTCTTTATATATGTATATGTACACACACATGCACACAAAAGATTTTTCTCATAAAATATATAATTAATTTATTACATATTTATTTAAAAAGCACACATACAACACGTAAAAAGTACAACACAAATAAAAAATTCAATATCTATAATAATCTTCTGAAATTTATTAATTATTTTCGATGTTATTATAATTGAATATATATATTTTTTACAGATCAACGTTTGCACCACAACTGATTAGTGAGCACATGATGTTGCACATCAGATTAGTGAGTACATAATTATCTTTTATTTCAATTTAAGATAATGGATCTCTGTAAAATAATTATATACATTAAACAAAATTATATACATCAAATAAATATATATATATATATATATATATATATATATATTGTAAAATATCAGGAAGGATATTATAATAAAAGAAAATTATAATATTTTATACAGAAATCTATTACTTAAAATGGATAAGCTAAGACAGATTAGAGCTAAAATTTAACCCTGGAATATCCATCTACAATTATTTGTCTATATATATTTTTTTTACCAAGATATAAGAATCGTAGGAACATAATTACAAGACACCATTTAAGACCACACATTAAGGATAAATTAATAATATTTGGATAATTTTAATATCTAGTTTTAATTAAAAAATTTTAATTAATTAAATTTTAATTATTTTATTAAATATTATTAAATATATGAAATTTATAATCAATTATAAATTTTTGAAATTATTGCTTAGATAAATAATAAAGTATAAAAAAAAGAATATTAATATAATTATAAAAAGTAAAACATTGTTTACTTACATCTTTTAATATAAAGTTTTTATCCAAGTTTTTCTTCATAATAAATAAGAAACATTTTTTATATTATTCCTGAATTATAGATAATGAAGATCAGGATAATAAGATTTATGATTGCAATACATGAAATAAAAATAAATTAATATCTATGAATCATATGCATTCTTGACTTCCTATATATGTAGAATTGCTTTCAGGGTTAAATATTAAATTATACAAGATAAATTATAATATATAAGAAAATATATTCAAATGTGTTTGTTAATATACATATATATTGTATATGTCAAAGTATATATAATATAAAAGAAAAAATATTTCAATTTTTTTACATAGCATATTTTAATTTATTTAATAAAAACCTTAAATTATATAATTATTATTCATTATGTTTATTTTTACAATGTGCGACAAGTTTACTCTAATTTTTCATAGCTTATCCATAATTATTATCAACTTGACTTTATATTATTTGGAACAAAAATGACGTGTGATCTAATAAATATTTGGCAAAATAAAAGAATTTTTCTATGAATTAGTTTAAAGTTTATAAATTAATCAAAGTATATCAATTAGGCATGTCAGATATTGAAAACTTATTGAAATAATGTCTAACATCACATTAAAAATTCTAAAAGTATATTAATAATATAACAAGATATTTATATAAATTAAAAATTTTTATAAATGTATTAAACTCATAAAAAATTCATATTGACATTAATATTGCGTGGAAAGTTTATTATTTCGGATCTCACGTCATCTCTCCTCTGGCGCTAATGATAAAACTAAACTTTATATAGACATTATGATCAATTGTGAATTACTGATTAAAATTTCTTTTAACTTATAAACTTGCTTATTGATTTATTGACACGTTATCATTTTGTCACGTAATTTGTTATCATTCTTAATGAATATATTAAAACAATATTAATCAAGATTGCGAATACATTTTATTAAAAATAATTAATATCTTTTTTATTTATAAATTATAAATTTTACAATTTATTTTAAAGTATGAAAAGTATTTTAATAATTATAAAACATTTGAGATATTGTAAAAAAAATATCTACAATTGATTTAAAAACATTTGATTAATTAACAAATTTTCTAAATTAATTAAAAATATCTAATATAATATATATAATGTAATATCTAGTAGATTATATATAATTTTTTATTAAATTTTAGTATAGTTGCATCAAAATCAATAGATTTTTATTTATTTACATTTAATATTTAATGTATGATATTTCACATTTTTTTCGTGCTTATTTTCTAAATATAATTTCTTGTACAAGTGTATTATTCGAAATTTAATATTTATAAAAAAAGCAAGTTAATATATTAATATTGATATAAAATTATAATGCTATAAAAATGTACATAAAGAAAGTTAAAAAAATTAATGTCATGAATAAAGCAATAGACGTGACAAATTGATAAAGTCTCAAGCAATGCATAAGTATAATTTTTATATTTGTAATGAAAGATTTGATATTCTCTTCTATATTGAAATCAATGTAAGTATAAACTTTATATGTGATTATATAGCTAAGAAATTAATTATTGTTAGATGATAATTAAATTGCCGGATGTTTATTAATGTATTTGAGAAAAACAAATATTGAAAGAAAATGTGGCTTGTAATTTTTGATTATACACTATCATAATTTAAAATTTATTATTAAAGTTTTAAAATTAAAAAGAAAAGTGATAAAAGTAATTGCGTATAACATATATTTTAATTATATTTTATATTAAATTTATTTTAAAAGATATGAGAAGAGAGAATATAAAAGAGAAGAATTTTTTGTAATATTATCGACTCTATTCTTCCACATTGCATGCGCGCTTATACACGCAATAATTATGATAATCTTTTTTTCTTAGAAAATATCCATTTTTTAATAAATATAAAAATATAGTAAATAAAAATTGAAATAAAAATTGAATAAAAATCATTTTTCTTATTTTTTTAAATACATTCTTAAATGTTAAAATATTCTAAGTTTGATGAGATGTGTGCGTGTATAAATTGACGATTATATTAAAAGATCAAATAACTTTTATTCTCTTTACTCATATCATTATTATCTTCTATTGTTCTTTTCAAATATCCAACATACGAAATTGAATTTAACAAATCAAATTACTCGCCACATATGATGAAAATACTGCCAGCAAAGGCAAAATCATAATATAGAATACTATCTTGTATCAGCCTTGTTGTTATTCTTGTGCTATAATTTATTGCGAATCATATATATATCTCTATCGTATTCATTCTGCATACAGAATAAATTCTACTCGATTGTATCTACGGTATCTTCGATACTGTTCGCGCTTGCGAGACCCGAAAACCACTTAATATTCGTCAAATAGAATAAGGGAAAGGCGGGATAGGCGGGTGGATTTTGTGAGGAACAGAAGGGGGAGACAGGATGGAAAATGAGAGGTAGCAGTTGCACTCGGAATTGCATATTGGCGAATCGGACTTTCGGGTACGAGTTGCCACCGATATATTGTCGACCGCTCTGGAAACGCGATCTGTTCTCTTAATATGTAATTACTAGTAAATCAAACGGCCCGACCAAATTGATTTAGATCCCAATAACCAGTGCCCAAAATGACTAAAATCGGCACAGATAGTCGACCGCATTCCGTCCGACAAAAGATGCGCTTGTTAATGACAGTTCAAATCGCGAAAATGTTTTTGTCTAATAATTGATCGATTGCTCGTTACAGAATAGCTTGTTTTAATACGTTCGCTGCTAGTGAGTATGCTAATGCAATATGACGTACTATGTTACTATGTATATATACTGATTTCTTTTAATATTTTCATAATATGTTTATACATCATAAATATCAAAGAAACTACTGTACACATCGCAAATTAGTGTAAAGAATAAGCTAGCAAAGAGAAAGCATGCTTTAGCATGGAATGGGTAGCTGCTATGACATACATTGGCATACATCATAAATAGCGAATGTGTTTATCCAGCATCATATACATAAAAGCATATTTATTAGTTTTGTTACTCATTATCGCAATTAATCCTGCATTTCTTAATTTAATTCTGTAAATAATTAGCAGTTTTACGTAAAATTTTAGATTTATTTATATTTTAACATTCTAAAGAAATGATATATAAAAATTATATATAATGAATGTTAATTTTATCAGCAATGTTATCTATATATTGTTATTTAGTCGGATCAAGCTTTTGTAGAAGAGAGAAACTAGAGACGCGTTAATTGCTTGAAATGCAACTATTACATTTGAGCAAATTGATCTGGGGGGTTATAATAGCTGTCTGTGATAGAACAACTGAAACCTCACCCTTCCTTTATGCGAATAGATAACCGCACTTGGGTGGGTTAGATAATTGAAATATCATGAAAGACGTCGGTATGCTTGTTGGTTTAATCGCAAGTCTTGGTAATGCAGCATTGTGTACAGTTTCGTTGAAACAATCTCATTGACACTAAACAAAGGTATTTGCAGAGCATAAACGAATAATTGAGAAATTAAAAGAAACTGCAATGATTACTATCGGCATTTTTATTCAAACTTTATTATCTTTTTATTAATAATTATCATATTAAATTAATTCTTTTATAATTAGGCTATAACTAAAAATAGCTAAAATTAAATAGTATTAAGATAAACGAAAACATTTCGTGATTTCTATTTCAAAGATTTATTTTTTATTTCCTATACATTTAGAATTGCAATTATCACAGACGCGGGGTAAACTAAGGAAATATATAAAATATTTTGTTTGAAGTAGATTCTAACAAATCTTTTGCATCACATTCTTTTATAGTCTTTGCTCTTTTTTATTTTTAGACAATAATAAATCTCTACGAATTTCTATAACCTATTTAATTCTAAAGGAAGTCTTATATTCACTTTCAACTTAATTAAGAAACTTCTAGATTGAATAATTGTGCGATGTTCATTAAGGAACAGAATAGAGGAAAGCGTTAATCCTGCTAATCTATGGAATCCATGTATAATGAATTCTCTATTAATTTTCTAGTTCTAGGAACTGATAAAAAGTCACACACCTTGTCTTTTTATATAGATATTTAATTGGTACATACATCATATGTATATATATTTTTTAATTTAGTATAAGAGTTTTAATTTAGTATAAGTAAATATAAGAGGATATATTAAAGATATTAAAATATTAGATACAATAAAAATATTTTAAGATTATTACTAAAATTGTGCTATCACTCTTATAAATTAGAAAACTTTTCTCGACAAATATAAAATTTTTATTTAAGTGTATATAATGGATGTGAGCATATTGATGCGATTATAATAAAGTTTATAAAACTATTTATAAAAATTAGATTTAAAGAAAGAAGAAAATGAAAGACAGTACTTTAACTTATTCGTATAAAATCGAGAAATATTCATATAATCAATTCTCATTTAAATTTATATTTTCATAATTTATTTTCTAGAAAGTTAAAACATTTTTATAAAAGCTATCCACGCATGTATCATTATTGCTTCATAATTTTGCCACTTAAGCTCCGTAAGTTGAATAGCGGAATCCGTAATTGCATTCATTTTCGGTAAACTGCCTTCGACTAATGCTATAAGAGACAATAGTTTCGGTCACTTCGGCGATTAATCTCTAATACGAGTCTCTCAATCGGGCCGATTCGGCGAATTTACGCGCACATTACCCGCAACCGAAAGCCGACCGCATTCCGGAGCGTGTTTGTTGACCGAAATGCCGTAAAAGCTTAGGCATATCGAATTGACATTCATTATGTATCGGAAAACACAACACGAGCGGTTAAAATAGAGAGGGTGGACAGAGGGGCTGCCAGGGTACAAAAGAATAATGGGTGAGGAACGATTGACGGACTGGTTTGCAATAGAGTTTAATCTGCTTTGGCTTGAATTTCAAAATACGCGATGGCTAATGCATATTGCCTTTGGCGCCACTCCAAGTCGCCTATGCAGTCGAACTCCCTCTCTCCTCTCCCGGCCTCGTTCGCAACTACCCTCCTGACCCCTCCTATATATTCGTTCTACCAAACTCTTCATTATATGTGTGCCCTACTATACTAACCCCGTTGTCATCCCTTCGCGGCCAATGTAAACTCGTTTTGTCATGCATTAAGCGCGAAATGTCGCTCCCTCCTTCTCTTCTTCTCTTACACAATTTATCTATCGATATGCCTATATTTGCGTCCCTTTTATCTCTCTCCTATTCCTTGTTTTCTCGCCTCAAACGATATTTATGCCATATTAATCGGATATCTCCTTTATATGCGCTTGCATCTCGCTTTCCTTCTCCAAATAACTATCCCCCTACACTTACACACTTCTCTCGTTGCCGTGTCCTGTGACGGTGGCCTAAAATTGCGGATGACCTCGCGTTTGCCTGCAACCAATCCCGGTGGTTGCTTGTGTGGCGGTGAATCTTGGCGCGGGTCATTGATGATCGACTCGTATACATATATATGGACCGGTGCGGTCGTTTATTAAATTTAGTGCAAGTAATACCAGCATTCTATTAATGTCTTCGTGCCATTACGTTATTAAAATGAATCTGAGACTCGGTAATAATAAAAGAAATAAACAAACAAAGAGGAATTTTTCGGAAAAGAAAGCTAAATTATTGGAATTTTTACAGAATCGTACATCCAATTATGAATCCCATTTTTATTTCTTATTACGAATTTGACGGATAAAAAAAACTGTATATTAAATAAAGGTATTTATTTATAATATTTAAATTAATTATTTATTATTACTTATTATTATTTTTAACAGTATAATATAACGTAATACACCATAGTAATAATAGCAATATTTCTTATGCACCCTCGCACGCATACGTACCTCTTGCGTGATATTACTAGAGCCTAGGGAAGGATAATTTCGATAACTCGGCCATTAACATCTAATTGAAAGGATGCGAATCGGCGGAAGGCAGAAAATTGCGCAAACGAGAAGAGATTCGATTACTGACGATCCCAGTATCGTATCGAAACGAACGAAATGCGCTTAATATACTTAGGATCGTTTGTTCCACTGCTCCGACTAGCGATCCGAATCAGTCTCATCACGGCTTATTCCCGTCCGGAAAATGGTCGAAAATTGCTTTTTCGCATGCACATTCATCCGACAAACGTCAACCAGTATTTCGTTCTTTCGCTTCTGTTTTCAATGGTTGTACAAAAAATAGTTTTTGCTATTTTAAAACATCGCAATCAGTTGAATTTAGTTTATCGCAGTGTAAAGAACAAATAAATGAGAAATTATATTTTTATTATAGTCATGTTTTCAAAATTATGTGTTTTATGCGAATTGCGTGAATTTACATTAATCATTTAAATTAAAAATAAAATAAAATAATATGTTTTAATTAAAATATTATAAATGAGTTTATTCAAAATCAATATTGTCGAGGAATATCACAAAAATATTCTTTTCTTTTTTGTTTGTTCAGAAAAAAAAAATATATATGTACTTTAATATATACATGTATGCGAACAGTCGGTCATGACAGGAATGGACGGTCGATTGCGCGACGGTCATAAAATTTTTATAAAGCAACCCCGTCTTCGCGTATTCTATGATGTATCGGAATCTCAAGGCTGAAAGAAACAAACATTTCTCTCGGTGTTTTTGAACAGCAAGGTATGCTATTTTTTATCGTCAGCTAGCAGGAGTCTGTTCCCACTTATAGTGGACGAGATTCCGGTAAGTGCACTAAGAAACAGACGTTCTATCGCGGTCAACCTCCAGTCCCCCGGCTCACCCTTTGACTTGCTTCCAAAATACAATATAGTGTGGCACTACTTCAGCACTTTAAGAGTGTCGCATATGTAACGAACGTGGAAAATGTCAACTATTTCAAGAAAAACAATTTTTCTAGTTACAATCAATAACTTTTTTACTTTCCTATAATTAGCTACATAAATTAATAGAGAAAAATCAAGATAAAAATTAATTTATAATTTTATATGCCGCATATTTTAATATGTATTTCTCAATATATATTTTTTTATATGCATGTATTTTATATATTTAATTCTTCAAATTTATTCTTTTATATATTAAAATTATAAATTGAATTCTATTCTGAATTTGTCACGAACTATAAGTGAATTTTACATGCAAGAGATATAATAAAAAATTCTGAAAAAAATTAATCAAGTGAATAAATATTCTAAAATAATATTTGAAAAATTTTAAGCAGAGTAAATTGTTTTGTATATTTATAACTTTCTGCGCTATGTGTGAATTAAATGGCTGCAAAGTAAAAAAGAAATACTTTTGTTAAAAATAAATATTATTGAATTCAAAATATGCTATATTACTAATTTAAATTAGACATTTTTATATTTATATTATTAATTTAATATAGATTAACGAATAACAATTAAAGAATTAAATTTATTAAAATGTTTTCTGTTTCGAATTTCAAGTAGCCCATACAATAAAATTTGAAATACGCATTCTATTGAATCAATCTTCAAAATCGATAATTCGCCGGCTCTTAATTTTTGTCTTAACATATGTACAGTAGTTTCTTCAAACCTTAACAAATCCAATACGATAACCTGTTAATGCTCGTCGACGTAAAATGGATGGGAAATGCGCGTGTGAAAGTAGAACGAAAATCATTTAGCCAAGTACGCGCGATAGTATCGATAGCCAATGAATTATCTTGCCCTCGCACAATGAATCACCCTGAATTATTGACAATCACGGAATTGTATTTAAAAGGATCCATTGCTGTATATCTACTGTTATCTATTGTTATAAGAGAATCCAAGCGAAATTCCTTATTCGCATTACTTAAACTGATTAAATCGTATAAAAGAGATATGTGTTTTGATAATACTTGCAAAATCAAAAAATTGTTATAAACTAATGATTTACAATATTTATAGGATCGTTGTGTATGTGAAATCAGGAATTAAATTATTAAGTTTTGAGAGATTCTCATTTTCCTTGAATAAAATAATCATTTTTTATCAGATAATGCTATAATTCTGTGAACTACGTATGTATCTATAAGAAGAAGAATTTATAAAAGTATTTGATTGTATGCATATTTATATACAGGATGGTCCTCGTAAGGGTCATCATAATTTTTAAGGCACTTACGATAATCTGACAAAAAAGTTATGAACAGAAATTTATCAGTTTCTAACCGACAACAAATTGCAATAATAAAAATTAGCCGAACATTTTTTATTTGATAAAAAAGCAAGATCTGTAATAATCCAAATAATCAAAACGATCAAAACGATCAATTCAAAATGATTATTATATCAAACATTCACACGATAAACTGATAAGTTTACTGATCAGGTAACCTAGCTAAACTACATATTATGGACAACATAAGGTCAAGTTGTCGAGTCTGTTTATTATTTACGTTTCTAGTAAACTTCCTCGATAGCGGAGAATTACGCTTAGCAAATTTAAAATGGTTTATTGAGTTGTAATTTAAAATGATATTATATGTACTCATTGAATTTGTTTTACTGTCATCTACATTACTATTAAAAAAACATGGTATTTTATTTAAAAAAGTTAGGTATGCTTTTCTATCAAATAAAAAATATTCGATCAATTTTTATCATTGCAATTTGTTGCCAATTAGAAACTGATTTTTGTCCATGAAATTTTTTTGTCAAATTTTTATAAGTGCTTTAAAAACGATCATTATGAAAATCATACTATGAAAACCAACGCCGCCTAAAGTGTTTCCAATTCGTTCGTAACACTTGCTATATCATTGTCACGCAATTTTTCTTTAACAGTAATATTGCCGCGAGTATTTCGTTCTTTCACGAATAATACGAATAATGATTTTTATTTACACTGAATTTGTGGGATATGCGAATGCTGGGTTTTGTGTGTGCTTCGCGAATTTGTGTTTCCCGAAGTCATCGACGTAATACGGAAGCGGGAGGGTGTGAGTTTGCCTGAAATATTAATTCAAGACGTTCGCATGGAAAATAATATGTCTACTAAACTATTCGCCTTTCTTTTGATCCCATGTGGAAGCATAAAATACGGTTGTATTCGCATGTAACGTTAGACGTACTGTGGATGGGAATCGCGCGATTAATCTTTAAATATAAAATGGCAATAAATCGTCGCTTAAAACGCGAAACGTACTGTCCCGTGAGAATTCGGCCTATAAAAGTATTCGAATGACGTTAATCGATATGACAAGCTGTAAAGTCTTCCGCGAATATATCTGGCGTTAACGCAATGAAAAAATATGTTTATTCGCGCAAATATAATATCTTAGGAAAAAAGACTTTGCCAATTTTGCAATTGCTGTACATACTCAAATCTATTTTTAAAAATACATCTTTCTTGAGCTTTAATTGTCGAAAAAATTATCGAAATATAAATTTAATAAATTCTGCATTTCTGAAACTGCAAGAGAATTAATTCGGTTTATTCAAAATATATAAAATTCTTATCTCATAAATTCTTTAGTTATATGATTTTCTGGTTTTTATAAATATATTCATGTTTTTTTTTCTTTTAATAGAATTATTCATTAATTTTAAGCTACATATATACACGTAACAATATTATAATCTAAATAGTAGGAAAAATTAATCTTGTTTTTTTTATGTTAAATGCGTGAAATGTTCACACTGATATGGCAGCTTTTTGGAGCTAACCGCACCGAATTCTCTTGCGTCGCCAGCTCAACACTTGAAGTGCTGCATTTTATTTAAAAATGTCAACTTGTAAAATGTTGTTTGCAAAAACAACTTAATTTCTGCATGTTGTTCGAGCGTAGCTTATGACGTGTAAACCGATATGCTTCCATTTGCGTTTATGCACCACTGCAAAATCCACGTTTCCGTTATCCGCAGGATTAACTCATCGTCGTACAATTTTTTACAATTTACTGTTTCATGCATATTCGCGTTCTTTTTAGTTTGTGGATTAATAGTGGATTAATAGTAGTATTGTGATATGGCATTATTATTGACAAATTATTGTTCCTTTCTATTTTCTTATTTTTTATTTATTTATTATGTCGGTATTTTATTCATATCACATATTTACATATATATATATATATATATATATATATATATATATATATATGCTTAATCATCTTATCTTTTTTATTTATGGCTGATTTATTCAATATTTATAAATATTTTATTTACATAGCTTTAATTCGCAAGTACAGACAAAATTAGGAGATATTAAAATCGTATTAACTTATTAACTTATCTCTCATTATTTATAAAATATTTGTGTCATAATTTATAAATTTATTATTAACAACTAAAATCTCATTCTCTATAATTTTTGTCGCGATGCCTTTTAAACATAGCAATAAGCGTGTCACCAATATTTCGCGTCGTCGAATGAATACACTTTGACATCTCGACAGACATTCCCAGAGAATAAACGCGCGCATCTATCACAATTGATATGCGACCGAGTGATTCGTTATATTTTTCTACACAGAACCTTGCCTGTTTTGTTGGAAATTCACCTAGCTTGTTGTTTTCACATTCACGGCAATTTTCCGAAAAAAAAATCATCAGCGCGCGCGTTCTAGCTCGGGCCATTCGCCGCGAAATGAATTTTTGCCGCCATCCCTCACCGTTCATGAGTGGTCCATGAAAAATTGCCGGTTTGACGGATTGACGGACGAGTAAGTAAGCGTAATATCAAACAACGGTCTACTCTTCTTCTTAGCGACAGCCTGTAAGAAAAACTGCAAAAGCATCGAAAGCTGTCACTGCAGACAGATTGTTCTTGCTTTAAGCTTTAAGCAATATCGAGATGACTGACGGTTAAAATGACATAAGAATCGTTCACATAAGAATTCCGACTGCTTTCTTTTTATATCTTTTTCACCAATGTGAAGAAGAGTAATTCAAAGTAGTTATATGTAACTTTCTGACTTATATATTTTTGCAGTAAAAATATTATAATATATAATAACTTTAGATTTAAAATAGAAAGAAATTTTAGGCCAAGTGGACGAGCTAAAACATTCGGGTGTTAGAAAATTAAATTTGTATATATATTATTTAATAGTAAACGTTTCGACTGTACTCAGTCTTCTTCAATACAAGAGATATAAAAATCAAGGATGATAAGCAAGATTTGTGATAAAATAAATATACATTTATATAACTAACGAAATGGAAGATGCTATGTCAAAATATACATTAATTAGCCGTTTGTGTCATTAGAAATTATAAATAATTTGTATATTAAAAAGAAGTTTAGATAAAAGTTAGAATAAAGTTTGGTTATTGGACACATGTTTAGGCGAAAGAACTGTTAACAAAATTCGTCGTTGCAAAACAAACTTTATTCTAACTTTTATTTAAACTTCTTTTTAATATACAAATTATTTATAATTTCTAATGACACAAACGGCTAATTAATGTATATTTTGACATAGCATTTTCCATTTCGTTAGTTATATAAATGTATATTTATTTTATCACAAATCTTACTTATCATCGTTGATTTTTATATCTCTTGTATTGAAGAAGACTGAGTACAGTCGAAACGTTTACTATTAAATAATACATATACAAATTTAATTTTCTAACACCCGAACGTTTTAGCTCGTCCACTTGAAATTTCTTTCCATTTAATTCTTGAATTCATACGAGCCTAACTATTTATATATTTAAAATAGACATTCTTAAAATTACTATTAAAATTTAATTCGTGCAATGTAGTTACACTGCTGTGTAATTTAGATTTTGCAAATTTTCGCATTACTAACACACTATCATATTAAGTTCATGCAAGTGAACTCGAGGTTCAGCTTAAAATACATAAGCTCGAGATGAGTTTAAAAAAAGATAAAATTTCACTTTGTAACAGTTACTGTTGATCCTTTTTTATACGATATTTGATATTTGGATGGTGATTTGATGTGTGACACGGAATTCATAGGGGTCATCGTTAACATGCTAAACAGAATATAGGATCGAGAGAGCGAAATAGCCTAAGAGCATTGAAACATCTGAATGAATAATCGTAGAATGTAAACTAAATGCAAAAAAATGTGAATGTGCATAATTTTTGATGAACCGCTTGTAGAATATACTCGATGTTACGTGAGAGAGTATTAAAGAAATTTTCTCTTAAAATTCAAATGCGGACCGCGTCGTGCGGAGATATTCAAACACTTTTAAATAATTAAATGTGAAATTTAGGTAGTTTTTTTTTTCTTTTAATATCATCTGTCATGAGTATAAAGGCTATAATTTTTAGGAAGCTCGAATGAAAAATACAATATATGGCCGAATAAAAATTTAAGAATCAAAAATTTGATTTATTAGATTTGCTTTGATAACTTTGATTTATTTTACACGCATTAATAGATTCTTAAATCGCGTTAAATTGTTTAATATGTCGGCTATCATGAAGAACTGATAGATATCTTTATCACCGAATTAGTCTTACATTGTGCGATTAATCCGACAAAAACGAAAGTCGGGCAATCAAAGTCGCAAATCGACGAGCAAAGTTTTTGTTAGACGACCGCGTAAAGATCGTACTAGTAAACGTTTCACTTCACCGGCAACTTCGCCAGCCATTCGTTTCTACTAATGCATCGCAAGGCAAAGTTTTAATTCGACAAATACGACGACGATGGCGACGGACACTCGATGCATTACCTACTTAAAGACAATGATGTGGCCGCAAGGCTTTTTCCGACAATGTATTATCCCGTCGGGCGGAGATATTTTCCTTGATTCCCTCTAAATGGTGGCGGTGGCTTTGTTTTTAATGCGCGTGACCCAGTTGGCCCGGCGCTCCATTTACCCATTGCACGTTGCATCTACCTCGATAGCTTAAAACGAATTTACGCGGTGCATTCGTGATGATCATCCTGGATGAATCATCGGGAGGGAATGCGTTCGGGTGAGTTCCGTTTTTCTTATATTACGTTACGGATGTATCGGGTAATAAATTATCGCGTTACAGTTAGCGACGTGGCTATAAGTTAATAAGAAAATGCGAGAAATATATAATGAACGTTCAACGTACACGACAAACTTAGCATTCAATTAGAGCTTTCGCGTAAATGAACCTTCGAAATTTACCGTCGCGCTTTTCAAAACTCGATATGCGACAACGCTGGTGAGGGCTGTTTACTAATTAGCGACATCTCAGACGCGTTCGAAAACGGTAGCAAGTTCGCATCATGTGAAACACCATATGGTCTAATATTGGCATCTTTTAACAACTCGATATATTTGTTTAGTAAATTATTTTACTGCATCTGTTATAAGTAAAATTTATTTTTAAATTACTCATTGTCAACGTGCGATACGTGGTATCAATATCGCATCACCAAAAAGAAAAAACAACAATTATTATATACGTCTCTTTTTCATATTGAGTTAAACTCTGTTCTTCAGCTAGCTTGGATAGAAATAAATAATATCCTGAACCTATCGCACATTTCTTTTGTGGAGTCATAGATATTAGAAGCGAAACCAAGTGAAATGGCGATTTGCCTATGTATGGAACACTTTATATGTACGGAATATGCACGATAAAATTGCCTCGGAGGTATGCACGTGGAAATCTGTACGTATAGATGAAAAGTAGAGCATGGGAGAATTGCGCCGTGACGAAGCGACAAAGCAGTTAAGTGATCGATCAGTCCTTAGGTGTGTACACCATCTTTGCGATTGACCCCCCGCAAAACCCCCCTTTTAGGTCACCATTATATATTACGTGGTGTCCGTGCTACATAATAACGTCGGATGCATCGCATAAAGGCGTCGTCTACGCGACGGAGACCGATTATGACTGGGTGCATGCCCGACAAAACACACGCTGCGGCATGTATATAAAAAGAGTTCATATACTCGACTTCGTTCATTGCAACCGACGGTGCAACATGCGCTCATCTCACATCAAACTCATATGGTTTTAGTAAATATTAGGCCACTGCAAATAACAAAATTTTATACTATAGTTTTTAATTAAACTTTAACAGAAATTGCACCGTGGCTAAAATTAGGTATAAAATATCTAATATTGAAAATTATAAAGTTATGAAAAATAACTGTGCTGAATTAAAAAAGTATTTTTTATTAAAGCAGCATTTTTTCTCTACACAACCAAAACAGTATAACTATGCAGAATTTAAAATCGAAAGAAAGTGCATGACTTGTAGAAAATATTCTTTAGTATAATTATACCAAAATATTTCTGTTAATAAGATTTTTGCAGAGTTGCAACACAATCATCGAATTTACGACGAATAAAAAGTGTATACAATGTCGAGCCATTTGTAATTTCAACGAACAAAATAGAAAACAGTGAAGTACGTATAGTAAAATGATTATATTTTGCATTTTCTCCGTTTACTTTTTGTTGAGTGAAGTTTTTTAATGGAAGTTTTCATTATCTCTCTGTCAGTGAACGCAAAGAGCGAAAATTAAATAGCGGAAATTCTCCTCATCCGGCGTGTAAATAATTCACGGCGTGAGCAAATTCGCACTGCGAGAAAACACGCCGAGACTCGCTCTAAACTAAAATAATTCAACGACATTGTTTTATCGATCAATTTGCAACTCACTTGAAGCGTAAGCCGTCTTTGTAACTAACCCGATGACCTGCAGTACATTATATGGTCGCACATTGACGTTGGTACGGCATGTAAACGCAACTATGTGATAGACGTTGTATACGATGGTGCGTTTATAAACTTTCTCACGCATGCACGCACACAATGCATGCCGCTCTCGCGAATAGATTGCATACAAAATAATGAAAAATGATATAACGATGATAACGTTGCCATATGACTAACCCTTCACGTTTAACTAATTAACGTACACCATAGCGACATGTTTATTGAAAAATAAATTCACAATTGTGATGCACAGACATAACACACATTCACTTTTTTCGTTTCTCTTTTTCTTTTTATCATAAACTCAAAGATTTTTTTATAATAATAAATTGAAAACATTTTTTGTTTTAAAATACAATAACATTTAATATTCTATTACGATAAGTTGTTTATAATTTTTAAAAAATTATTATTACAAATGTAAAATTTTCAATTTTATCTTTCTCACGATTGTGTAGATTGTGTACTGTGTATGTGTCAGTCTTCTTTATATTTCTAATTTATTAGATTACGTTTTCTAAATAATAGAAACATTTCTCAAGTCATGATAAAATTACTAGGATGTGTATATATTAAAACAAATAAATATTCATGAAATTAGCAGAATATTATAAGTCTGATAAAAATTAATGTATATTCTGTTGCATACTATATTATTATTACACGAGATAAATATTAATACATATATTTTATGTTAAAATTTAACAGAACGAAAATTAAATTATAACTTCGTACGAAATCGCTTAAATTGTATATATGGAGAAATATAATAATGCTTTATGTTTTCTTTTTTTTTACAATAATTGTGTTATATTTTAAATTGCATATCGTGCTGTGTGTTTTAAAGGACTGCTTTTTAAAATAAATTACCATAAACTGATTAATCGATTTACTCATGGTGCATCGTGACCGTATATTACTGCTTCGCGTCGAGCCCGCAATTTAGTATTATATTATGTGATTACAACCATGTGCAAGGGCAACTATGTGAAACATGTTTACATAATCGATACGTGTGATTTCGGCATATTAGTAGCATAAAGCATATATATGTATATAAAATTTCCCCGGACCATGGCTCGCGCTGACGTTATATCCTTCATTAAAAATTGGAAATTTCACAAAAAATACATAAAACACGTCGTTACGATTGACATTATACAATTGGATGCATTTTAACATTCGCGGATAACATCAATAAAATATTATTGCAAATTATTATAATCTTATCGTAAGTAAGTAGTAATTAAGGCTTTTAGTGTCATCAAGATATTTTACATGGTTAAATACAAAAAATTATATATATATATATATATATATATATATTATTTAAAGAATATTCTGTTTATTATTGAAATCTTATTTTGTTTATTAAAATTTCATGATTTTATATTATTATTACATTATTTTACATACGCGTAATTTTATTTTAATTTTATTAGTTATATCCTCTATGTATATATTTTTCCGTTTTTTTTAAATTATTTATTTTATTCTTTTATTTTATTTATTTAAATTTCTTGATTTTTAAATATATTTTTTGTATATTTACGTTACGTATTTGTTATAATAATCATGTAATAAATAAATAAATATATATATTTATAAATAAATGTTTAAATTGCATTATAAACTTTGTACATAATACTCTGAAAAACGATAATCATATTGAATATTTCATGTTCCCAAGATTTTACCAATCAAAAAAATATGTAAATATGAGATATTTGTTAAATTGCATCCAGTTTTAACATGCATGATAAATGTTACGTAAAATTATCAAAATTTATCGCTTGGCTCTTCATATAAATATATACTTTTCCAGATAATTTTAAAATATTTACGATGTTAAATTGACGATAATCGAACTCAATATATATTTTCATGCGTAAGAGAGATCGTTTTAGATACTATAATGCACAGTTGGAAAGCAAATAACTCGTAGATATAAAGTAATATTTTTCAATTTATGGATGGTATTTGCTATGTGATCGAAAAACTTTTTTTGCTGTCACGAAGCACTTTGAAAAGTTGATGAATAATGGTAAAGTTGACTCTCACATATAACATGTCTCTATATTTTATATTTAATGTGATGATGAACGCTAGATATCTTATGAATATAAGTTTCAAAATATAAGAGTGCAACAATAAATTATTATAATTTTGTCAAGAACATTATTAATACAGTTTTACGTAATATTTAATCGAGAATTAGAAGTAAATGATAATTATATGAGTATATAATTGCGCAATATTGCTTAGTTTCTGATTTCTGATATTACTGTTTTTTGCAAATATATATATATAAACCATCACTTTTTACCTTAAAGTAATACCTGACACAGGTATTTTTCAGAATAGAATGAACTTAGGAAAATGTTACATTCAAATAATGCCAATCTTTATTTTAAGAATATGTCAGTTTTTATATTTCAAAGATACGTTATTCGAAATGCGGAGGAACATAAAGAAGAAAATTGTACAAACATGTACAAATAAGAAAATATCGTTTTTAACATTACCTGTTATACATAAGGACATCGGGTTTCCATAACCGATGTGGCGGGATTCTGAGATCTCGCACGCCTCCATAGTCCGAGACGTTCCATCTCATATTCACGTCGTTCCATTCCTGTAATTAAACGAAAGTTACGCAAATAAGAAATTGCAAAGGTTAGCGAAAAGATAAATATAAAAAACATCTTAAAATTAAAACACTAAATAAATAACATCTCAAATTTTAAATCAAGCGAACAAATATTAACGAGCATAAAAAATTAATTTCTTTTATATATTTTTAAAATAATTTTTTATAAACTTTTATGTAAAATAATTTTTTGTAAAATTGTTAATTAAATAATGCTAATTTACTGATATTAGTTCATAATCATTCGTATTTGTTTGCTTGATTTATAGATTCTGCTTTACATAAAAAAGTTCCAAATTTTAGATAATTCAAACGAGAAATATATTTTAGATATATTGCAAATGTTATAATTATATAACACACAGCTGCGTATAAGAAATATTCGTTTATTGATTAAGTTAACACATCGATTGCAGCATCTTTGAGCAAAATAATATTTGACATAATCAATAGAGAACACGAACTTAACATATCGAAATCACGTTCAAATCTTTCACTACGTTCTTTCTAAAGTGATGTTGACACTATCGATTTTTCAAGCGGCCGACCTTCGTTTTTCGCACAAATATTTTAAACTACATCGTATACGTCAAGTAAACACTACAGCATTTCAATTTAATTTTCGTTCAGGGAATTTACGAACGTGCAACTTTGCGAGGAAAGTCCTGTCCTTTTGCTTTTGTAATGTACAAAGCGCACCTTTGGGAAGTCACATTACGAGTCCGTAGTTCGTGTGTGCAAACAAATTCAATAAATTACTTCCAGTATCTTTCGCCATTTGTTTGATTTCTTTGAATTTGTAATTTCGGCATGTAGATTTCTAATAAAGTTGTATAGGCTTTTATTGCAGAAAGAAAAAGAATAAATTGGTAAAATTAACGTTGAAAATTTCCAACCAAATTTTTTATTATTATCTTTTATGATGATAAAGTCCAATGTCCAACAGTAACTTTTCGACATAAATTTTAGCATTTTAGCAGTCTAATACTACATACAATATTAGTCTATCAAAGTATGCTACTGACATTATGCAAAAGACTCTACCATAGCAGAGAGAGTGCATTTAGTTGGGCTGAGGATAATAGTGCTACGTGCCCGCTAATACTTTCCTCGTAGTTTTCAAGAACATTTTCCAAACTTTTCTTGTGAGTTTTCATGACTTTTTCGAAGGCGATTTAGACGCTTGGAAATATTTGTGGTTTGAGGACTCTTCACTTTGAATCTGTAGTCCTTATTTTCTTTCGCAGAGCGGAAATGAAATAGACAAAATTGATCTGGCCTATGTAATCATAACAGATCCTTGCGCGTGTATTTTTGATCGGATTCTTTCAAAAAGATTATTCCGGTCATGTAATAGAATCGAAGATATATAATAGAAAAAAAGACATTAATGTATGTCGCGTTTGAAATATATACTAATTAAATATTTATATCCGTTGATTTTTGAAACAATATTCCATACCTATATTTCTTTTATCTTCACTTATATCTTAAAAATTTCCAAAAAACATTATACCTATATTTTCCTTATCCAAATTTATTAAGCTCCTTCATTATATTAGCTAAATCTATATGCTTATGTCTATATAATATAATACTTGTCTATATTTCTTCATTATATCAATATTGTTGCTATCTTATTGCAACTTTTTATTACATCTATGTCAAAAGTTATATTCGTGATTCAAGTTACATTAAATATACTTTCGTATTAAATAAGTAAGATCTTACGGGCTGACTTGATAATTATAATACAGGGACAAATATATAAGACTACGAACAAGGAAAATATTGGAAAAAATTTCTTGAGATTTTCCAAAAGGTTTTCAAATAGAATGACAATTTTTAAGACGTTTTCGATAACAAGCTTGAACTCTAATATGTAGCAAGCTCAAATTTCGTCGCCTTGATTGTCGTATTCGCGCCGATTAGTCACTAATCCTGATTGATTAGCTGCTAATGAAGTGCACCGCGAGATAATTAATAATAGCGTGCGTTATTCAGCGCGGCGTGTCGATTTGTAGAGTCGTCGTGCGTAGGCAATTCTTATTGTATAATCATGTTGCACATAAGCAGAAAGTTACTAATTGTTGCCATAGTCCAATTTTTGACATTAAAAAGTCTCTTAGACTCTTTTCATATATAAGGAATTTCTTTCCCTAAGCCCTAATATATTATTCGATTAATCTAACATATTTGTGCATATAATGATATCTTGCACACTTTATGTATATTGCAAATTATTGCCTTTATATAACAATTTTAAAATAAGTTAAACATATATGTAATTATATATTATATACATATATACTTTAAAAAACCTTTCTTATGAAAATTATTTAGTATTTTAAATCTTTCTCGTATGCCCGAAAACTATTTAGAGTTCTAATTTTCATTCGGTGAAAATCCTGTTCACATCATATCCATGAAAAGCTTGCTCGCCATTATCGTTTTCTTGTCTCAATATACTCTATTTTTTGAAGAGAAAAACTTAATTGAGTCATCGGACGTAGACATTAAAGGTAAATTCTTCTTTTGCAAAGAATTATCTTGTCGATCGCAGGACAAAGCTTTTCTCGGAGCTAAAAGCAATCCCCGACCTTGTCTCGGCTGCGTCATTTTATAGGCGATATCGCTCCTTATTGTCCCGTTCTATGAAAAGCGAGATTCCCAAACGCGAGCAATGATCCGTCCGTCTTTCACAGAAGAGACAAATACTGGCAATCTCGTTTCGCACGTTTGCTTTACAAACGTTCTTACTCCTGAAAAATACACCCATGGGAAGGGTGATACACGATCCGATGAACTGGATGCAAAAGTAAACCGAATACAGGATAAAAGTCACGGGATCGGAGCGAAATGGAATTCCGTCGCGAAACGCCGTGCAATTTTGCGAGTCACGTGGATTCCGAGCAAGACGGCTTTCGAGATGAATGCCATTTACCAGTCGCGTCTTTAGAAACGCGACCTATTTTCTAAAACAGTATCTTTGTAGGGAAAGAAAATGCACGGATTTATTTCTTTTCTAGGTAAAAATATCCATACTATTGCGCTACGTGTTCGTGATTTATTCGCTTGTTATATATCTTTAGAGAGTACATTTTTAAAATTTTATTATATATTTTAATCCCGATTCTCTTGCAATATAATTATAAGAGAATTATAAGATAATTCTACGCAATAATGTTCGAGTAGCACTAATTGTTTCGTAAGAGAACTGATCGTTTGTGGCCGATTTGCGACCGACCCGTTAAACGCGCTTTCTAAAACAGGAGTGGCTCAGTAAAAGATGAGCGTAAAATGGCGCGACGACGGTAACGACGGAAAACCATAAAACTTAATAGCATCACAAGCACGTGTTTTCATCTTGCGATTTCGCTGTTTATGCTATTTCATAACCGGCAAATATAGAAGAAGCAGTAGAGCAGAATTATTATATACAGATATTAAAATTTAAAAAAGTCAAAAAAGAAATATGAATGTTACTCAATATTATGCGATTATATATACATGTATAATATAATATATAATTATATGCATAATTACAGTGAATAAATAGAAATGTGAATTAGTAATTCACACAATATCCAGTAATTTTCGTAAAGAATCTTTTTTTTAAACTCTTTCGAGATTAGATAACTTTTCCTTAAAGTCCTTTTGCAAAATTAATATATTCTTAATATTGAACTACTAATAATTAAACGTAATATATAATTTTAGTTTATCACGATTTAAAAACATAATTTATATTTAAAAGTAATAGTTATATCAAATTTGCAAAAGTAACAATTATATCTAATTTATGTGCTAATATATATCTATATGTTTTCATATATTTATCTGTATATATAATAATTAAATAATATTTATATTTGAAAGCAAGAGATAGTTATAAAATATATAGCGCTCTATGTAAAACACAGTTTATGTTTCATTAAAGTCAAGAGAGAAAATGTGTCTATCAAGCGTTTCTCTGCACGATAATTATACATCGATGTGAGCGAAAAGTGGGAACTCTCGTGTAGTTCAGTGATTTGCATGTCTAATCCGGTCTTAGTTAGCATAACTCCATGGAGAAAACGCGGTCTAATATTCCTGCGCGTACCATAATTCCTGCAACTGTATGATGTGGGATATTCATAAACTTGAAATATATATCTGTCATACTATCTTTAGCATTATCAATTTCTATGTCGTGAATGGAGAACTTATTATTTATTTCCTTGCTGTTATTTTGTTCAAACTTTATAAAACGCGTTTAACATTGCTTTCATTATTATTGCGAATTCAAAATAAACTTTGCAAATTTAAGATAAACTCTCAATATTTTTCTTTTCTCACATAATTATAAATAATATTATACTTTTATAAGCAACATAGAAATTATGTTTGCCAATTTTATTTTGTCAACAACTTAGTACGCCGTATTTATAAAAAATAATTTAATATGATCAGAAAACAATATTAAAATATGAATAGTGTATTTATATATAAGCTGCCCTGTATGTCGTCATAACATATATTTTATGCTCATACAAAAATTTATTTCCCTTTTTACGGATTATATTATATCGAAGCGACTTTTGTCCTTACTCAAGAAACGCAAACATATAAATGCATTTTATGAGTTTAAAGGAAATGCCTTTTATGAGTTCACATCCATTACCAGTCCATTTGCTCGAGACAGCTACACTCTGTCTTGGAAAGAGCGTTCCAGCGGGCGACGCTGTAAAAATCAAGTATAAAATACTAACGGCCATTCTTTCTATAACGACAATTACGTATCTGGAGGATATATGCCGCCACCCGCGAAACGAAACATAGCGAGACATCGCGCGAGACATTTCGCTGGAAGATCGAGACAAATGAGGAAGCTTAATCGAATCGCTAGCCAATCGCGAATTCCTTTCTCCAGGAATCCACGCTTTTTTCCCAGCTGAACGATTTTAACGAAACAAAAAACTAGAATGACGAGGGAACCAGGCATTCATGTTTTAAACTCGCAAATCGGGAATTCGAATAATTTCGATTACCATCGCTGCTCGGATTCGCGGAATCTAGATCGCCATTTTATCGTATAAAATCGGGGAGTGAACAAGAGGATGGGATACTTTGGTGGTTGTCACGAGAAGGCCGATCTATGGCGCCACATCGTCGGCGATCTCCCTCTTTCCGCTTCCGCTTTTCCCTCGGCAAAGTTGTCGATTAAAATAACGAACGACCGACCGAAAAAGTAATAAACTTTTTCGTGAGACGAAATTACTCAATGAAACGTAACCCCCGCGAATTAAGATTAAAAGGAAGTAGAAGAAGAAGTTGCAGTTGAATTTCGCGTCCCCTTTTTACAATCACTGTTCTCGTTTCTTTTGAAATTTGCAGTCACTTCTTTTTACGACAAGTAAAGCTATCATATTCCGCGACTTTTCAAATTCTAACTATTGATGTCATCTTAAAAATTGAACTGATTAAAATTCATATCTTTAAAACTTTAATTTGACTGCTTTTTGACTTTAAAACTATTGACAAGAATTTTTGCAAACAACAGGCGACTTATAGTGCGTTACATAAAATATGCATTTTTGTCAGTCTCAAAAAATCTTATAAAATATAAAAAAGAAATAAATAATCAGATATTTTATTAATACTATAGTATTAAAACCGGGAATATTATTCGATATTGCTTTTATTAATAAGAAATATTGAAACTGTAAATTATTGGGAAAATACAACTCTAGTGCTTTTGACCGCGATCATTCTGATTTATATTCGCAAGATGTTAATAGAGTTAATAGCCGCATTGCTACCTGACTAGGAACCTCTTAAAGTGTCTACGTGCATTGTAAACCAAATCACAACAATCTATTTTAATGTTGCCAACACGTATTTATACTGCAAGAATAGATTTCGGAAAGATAACGAGATGATTTCCAATAAATTCCATTACTATAAAAGAATACATTTAATACAAAATGTGTGTTAAATAAATAAAATAAATATTGTCTAAATAAAAAAAATATATATATACATATATGTACGAGATATAAGTGACAAAGAGAGAAAGAATATACATCTTCACATTTTCATGTATCACATGTCACACGTTAGGAAATATAATTCATTTTTATTAAGAAAAAAATAATATTTAATATATTAAAAAATTACAGCGAAATGATTTTCTATAATCGACTTCAAAGCAATTATTAATCAATTTTCGTTTTAATTAAAACTGAGACTTGATCTATTAATATAACATCATTAATATAATTTTGAAGAACGCATCCTATATTATTGTTAGAATTTCAATTATATTATTTGCACTAACAAAATAATCATAAAATGCAATTTAGCGAATTTTATTTCACTAAATTAAACTAACGTAGCTTTCGGATATTTCGCTTTGTGATGTTCTTAAAAGGGAGATCGTCGGCTTTTCAATTAATAGTAAGTCTTCATTCTCTTCATAAAAGACGCAATTACAGCGCCTTCTGAAGCTTATACAAAAGGTGAACAGCAAATGATGAAAGAGAGCGTTACGTTACGATACGGTGTTATCGTGATGCGTAAACTGTACTGTGTATGATATGTGTTCGCATCGTGGCACTTTTATCAAGAAGAGCTCTTGTTACGTTGTAACTGACAGCGTTCTAGATCGGTAGCGAATAGGGCAATACAACATATCTCGAAAAGATGCATTAGTAGTAAGAGCTTGAGAAGAGAAGCTTCTTGAAGAAATGCAGTGCCGGCTTATTCTTTGCAAAAGTTCCATTTCAGGTCTTTATATATATGTATATATATATTTTTTTTAAATTCATTTGTCTTGCTCTTAACCATAAACTCCATATACATCCGGAAAATAATATACATCGTAAATCAGAATATAGAGAACATAGACATACATACTGTTGATGCTAAGAGACCAACTTTTAATAAATAAATATTATAATTAAAAATAATATATACATACATATATATATATATATATATATATATATATATGTATAATGTATATAAAATATATCTAATAATAAAACACACACATACACAAAATAATTTGATGCTCGAAATCATAATTATTAGATTTGATCGAGAAGGAGTTGTATCGAGAACAAGATAAGATGAGGGCCACTTTTGTGTGATATTTCCGTCAGTTGATACTTGTCGTGGCCGACGACAATTTATCCCACGGCACGACTATTTCGGCACGAGTCACCCCCGGGAAGACGGAAACTCTTTTATCCGATGCCCTACCAACCCATCGAGATCCCCTTCGGACGTAGATTTAATTTAACGAGACGCTGAAATTCAAGCCATGCTTGACAAACGAAGCACCAAATTCACTCCTCTCTCGAGCACATAACCTCTTGCCGTACCGCAGTTCAACCCCCATTTTTATCTCTCTAATGTTACCTCAATTCTATCTTCGGAAATCTTTCGGAGAAATAGAAAGAATAGAATATATTACATATTCCGGGATGAGAATGATCAGGCTACTTTACAGATTAGATTACATCCAGAAATAAAGTAGCGAGTATATAAAAAAAATTATACAAATGTATGTGTATCTTTTTTTCTTGCTATTATAATATCTAATAAAAAATTCAATGTATATATTTTCCGAGTCATCATACAAAAGTTATCATCACACAAATATCAAGTCAAATATATTACGTAATAATAAATTATATTATTTTTACAAGTTATATTAATTTAGCAAATTTATAAGCGCTGTGTAGCTTTCTTTATTATTATTTTTTCTCCCTTATTTTATTATTTCTTTTCTCATTATTTTTATATTATTATATATAATATAGTTATATTCAAATTTACGTAATTATTTTTCTTAATATTATTCTTAATATTTTACTTAAATTAATTTTTGTACTTAAAATTGACTGATAGAATTTATTCACAGAAATAATGCAAATATATTTTCTGTGTTTTGCATTTGATAGCTTTTCATAAACTTTCATAAACTTTGATATCTCAAACTTTGATGTCTCATAAAAGCTTTTCATAAATAAAATTTCATAATTACACTTTAATCTTCAAAACGCAGTTATTTTACGAAAATATAATTAGAAATAAAAAATATAATTAAAAATATATTTAGAAAAAATTAATAATTAAATACAAATAAATTAAACTAAAAGCAAATTTATATAATAACAATTTTATTGGAAGCAATATACAGCAGATGATACTCTGATTATGAGAGATGAGAAATAATAAGATATATAAAAAATAAAAAAGTATATTTTAAAAATATGCAGTGAGATGCAAATAGCGGTAAAGTGCGAAGATATATAAAACAGAAAAAAATTATAATGAAATTATATATACATATCACACGAGAAACACAGGAAAAAGCCTTCTCTTTTTTCATTAACTCATAACTTGTGCAAGCATTTTTCAATGATATTTACAACAAAATGACGTTAATGCCACTCATTTATCACGCGATCATCAAGCTTGTTCGATAAATAATATAGTAACAGTGCAATATCTCACGCAGCGTTAATAAAACGCTTCGTTACAGGAGCTGAAGCTACGAAGTTTCATTAGACGCTGCTAATTAATTACGCGAAGAAATTGTTAGCCAACTATTATTTATGTTTAAGCAACGTGCGTCCGATCGCGTTTATCTCCGTTTAAGGCTGGACCGCTTTTAATTGTTAGTGTCGTTATTATAGCGCGGCAATTCCTGTAATTCGGCGAGCTAAAAAGTCGCGAGGTAATTAAGAGGCATCGAGGCTCTACTTTAATTTTAATACTCGGAACACCGCCCGTTGCATCCGCCTTTCATTGCTGCTTAATTAAACCCGTACGGAAAAGTCGTTTCATTGTTGTTAAGAACATGAAGAATACGGGGTGAGAAACGAAGCTGCGCGACGAAAAAAAGTGATGACGAGATAGAAACTGCAAATAAATTTCTACAAAACAAGTAAAAAGATAAAGATACAGTAATTTAAATTACGATTTTCTCCAAGCAATCTATTGTAAGACTTAACTCTTACGTATGTGAGTTCTCTCCATCTGCGTGCGGATTCTGAATCTCTTCAGAGTTAATCCTTTTCGTCATTTCCACGAAATTCGCAGTGTCAGCAAACTCGCCGCAGTTGCGAATCGTGCAACTCTCTGCGGTAGATTAGGCCAGCAAACAGAAAAGTATATTTACGAAGATAACATCCACGGCTCGAAGGCTGCGCTATCATGGCAGCGCCTTAATCACGTTCGCAGCGCACGTATCGTTTATTTACTTCAATAGTAAATACGCTACTCGCCTTAGCGAATAACGCACACTGATGCACGAGGCGCACAGGATATGCCCATTAATCGCGATCAGAGCACGAATGGAACTAGGTCGCGCAAAGTTTTCCGCAGGATTTTTGTCTGTTCTACAATAGCGTTTCATGACATTCATTCCAATCTTTTCATATTTCTCGGGAGCAGTTTGATTGGTCGTATTAAAAAAAGCTTAATAATTTGAGCTTAATAACACAAAATATATTATTTATCATTTTAACAATCTCTATTATATTTTTATAAATAATTAAACAATAATTTTCTTTAAAGATTTGTTATTTTATAACAGAACAGAGACTAAGTATATATATGTATTTGCAAATGCATATGCATAAGTTTTTAAACCATTTTTATGAGAGAGAATAATAGAAAAAATTAATCATTCATACAAATTTTACAAAAGCATTTTTAACGTATTATTTTAATAATAATTTGTATGAAGGTAAATAAGGAAAAGAATTATTAACATTAAATTATATCATTTATTTATCAAATTTAAAGTTCTTCCTTGGTTACATTATTAAATTTTAAATGCAGTCTAGAATAATATCCTTTAAAGTTACACAACTATCGTTTCTATATAACTAAAGCTGTAAAACCCGTCAAAGTACCTGCGTGTCCCGCGCAACTCATGCCATCAGAGCATGAACAAAGAAGAAACTTTATTAGATCCTTTTTACGTGCTCGGGCCCGCATCGCGTATGCCTGCAAAAAAAGTTTCGATCGCATGCAAACAACGAAGCAGTTATTCAGAGCAATCAAGATGAACGACTCGCCCGTAGATACACGTCAAGGAAGAGACGTATAACATCGTGCACGCACGAATACTCACATACGGGCGCGCGATCGCGCGAGAAAAAAGCGGAAGACGCAAACGAGAGAAAAGAAATGGAGACTCATAAAAGTGCTGAGTAACTCGGGGCCAATATAAAGCACGCCAAAGTGAAATCGAGCTTGGCACGTGAAGATCGAGCGCTTCGCGCCCCGAGTTTACAGCCTGTCAGAGCTAGACCTTGACGAATGGCTGCGGAATTTGCTCGAATCGAGTGGCTCGACTGTCCTATTTGGCCTCCGGCCTTGGGAATCAAGTAGTCTGAGGACCACCTGAATTCCTTCTTCCTGTAATTCTAAAACGACAACTAAATGCCATTCTTTCCCGTCCTCTCCAACCGCTTTCCGCTTGCATAAGGGCTCCTTTCTTATTTATCTGTCGCTTCAAAGCACACAAACACGCGAGATCTCGCTGATTTTGGTACGTGAGGATAATCAAAGATGCCCGATGAACCTCAGATATTCGTCACACGGCGTAACACTGTCGAGTTTATATCAAAGCCAGCGAGATTTTACACCCACAGCTTATAACACATTGATGTCCTTTGATCAGAGAGATACTAGCAGCTAGTGCCGTAACTCAATTTTCGGCGAGAGTCAGTTAATGCACCCTCGATTACTCAAGCGACCCGAATTTATCGGAAAACGACACCCTCGTATAAGGAACCCTTTCTTGTCCCCAGCGGACGTGCGAGTTGAATCCGTGAGAGTAACTCAGATCGCGTGTAATTGTGCGATCATGACGATAATGCCATAATCAACGTTTCCGTCTCAGAGTCTGCATGACATACATGCCCATGTAAATTTCGGATGTATGTGTTCTGACACTGTGTCTGTAAAGTTTAGATTTGTGTCCGTGTTAACATTTAATGGGCGTTTTATATATATATTTCAACTGATATTAATATTATCAAAGAAATATTGTATAATAATAATTAATTTTTCTCAAAGTATATATATATATATAATATTTTTCTATATTTTATAATATATACTATACATATATAGACATATATAGTGACAGTTAAATTATTTTAATGCCATATTTTTGATAGTCTTTATATAACGATATTGATTTCACGTTTTAAATTCATATTCGCGGCGGTCTAACGCAATAATATTGATTTTGTAAATTTAAGCTACGAATTTCAAAATATTCGAAAGTCGCGAACAAATCGAAATGTTTTATATCTCAATTTAACTTTGTAAGATATGATGAATAAATTTAGCAAAAATGAAATAAATGTGGGTAATTTCATTGAGAAAATCTGAGCAGCTTGGCTGAAAGCGGCTTTCCATTGCCAAGCTTGCGTTTTGATTTTTCTTGAAAACATGTTTTCACGACTAATTATTTTTCATTCATAGATTCGCGTTTGTATCGCTCGTATCTTTTTTTATAATCCCCTCAGTTCATTACGCACAGCGTAGAAAAGAGCTTTCAGAAAGCTAAAAGAGAAGGAAGTCTCTAAGAAAGAACTTCATTCCTTTCGCCATCTTTTAATGAACCGCTTTTAATATTTGCGCAAAATGCAGTTTCTTTATTTCATCGACCTAGCTCGTTATAAAATAATAATATGAAATAATAAGAAGTAAATTATTGAAACATAATTGTAATTATTTATTTAATTGCTTCGAGAAAAATTGCTAATTATTATTATACAATATTTCTTTGTTACAATTAATATTAGTTGAAATGTAGTTTAAACAGAATCTTATTCAGTTTTAAAATGTCAAGATTTCGCAAATTAGAATCATCATTTATAATATTACCTTCTGCAATATAATTTATACTCGATTTAGAGATGGATAATAATTTACGAATTTTACATATATTTAGATGCTTAGACACTTTTAAGTAAGTTAAGAAAATATTTACGAGCAACTACATCGTTGCAGATCTAATTTATTCAACCACTTGGAATCTGAATAATTTATATCACGTATAAAGTATGCCGTTGCATCGCGAGCTTTTAACAAGAATCTTTCGAAGAAGCAACATAACTCTTGAAAAAGTTGGCTAATTTATCCTTAATCGCGCGTACGTCTTTCAAAAAAATATTTACGAGAGAGAATATTTTCAAGATACATTCTGTCAAGAAATGAAGTGGAAAGATTTATTGCCTATTTTCGCGATTTCTATGTTACACAGACAATGTCCTAATTTCTTGTAGTTAAAATATTTTATATAGCACACTATGTATTTTAACTTTAAATTACTACTAAAGAAAAAAAAATGTCGATCAACTTTTGTGCTCTCTTTTTTGTATACATATTTTACGTATTGCACTTTAAACCGCAAACGCTGTTAAAAATGCTCGCTCCGTCCTTGTGTCTTGCTTGAGCGAACACATGTATTAAAATCACAATTCGGCACAGTCAAACATAATCGATAACTTATATTGAATTGTTCTATTAATAGATGTAGTGCGCGCAACAATGATTGTGCAATCATAATATTAAAAAAAGAAAGAAATTCTTATATCCTTAATAAATAAACTGTCGCGAGTTTCTTTTCTCTATTTATCTCTATTTGTCTCTATTTATCTCTGTATATCTCTTTTTTATACAATTGGTAATATATAGGTAATGTCATCTATTTTTATCTAAAAGTACAAGGTAAAATAAAATAGCAGTATTGAAAAATATTTTAATTGGTGCGATCAATAAAAAGAAAAAGATCGCTGTCTTTAACGTTTTAATAAAAAAATTGTTAGCCTTTTTTAAAGAGTATATTTTTGTTTGGAGTTTTTTCCGAGAGATCTTCCCAGATTACTCACGAATTCCGTACAAAAGATAATTGAAATTGTTCACGTGGGATATAGGATCGTCGAAACATTATAGTCGGACGTATTTCCGCCGATTTCGGCAAATATTCCGTTCGTTCCAGTGTGCTCAAAGTTTGTGACGGAGAAACGTCGTTTCCAGCTACGGCGGATTTGCACAGGAATTTGAGGAAACGTATACGCGTCCATTGTCCAAACATGGAAATGTTTCCGCTAAGAGAGCGCGATTTCGTCTACGAAAGAATGGCTAATGGCCGAATGACGAGTTGAATGACGAGAGAAATAACGTTCATCCTGCAATTTATATACTTTTGTGTTTGGAGAGGATAAAAATGTGAAGAACAGATATTTCGGAGAAAATTGAGAAAAATACGCTCAATTGTATGTGGATGCATTAATGAATAACTAACTTGAAAATATATTGTTAAATAGTTCAGCATTTTTACTAGATTATTTCGGCCAATATCAAATAAAATATACATCAAATTATTGAATGTTGTTGAATATAAGTTAATGGTGTGTTATAAAAAAATAACAAAGAAAAGGTATCATAATAGTGGAATTATTGATAAATGATCTGTTTTTTAATCAACGAATACTTTTCAATTTGTAATTAAACATAATTAAATATAAATAAACTTAAAATTAAAATTATATATAATAAATGTCGCGTTATCTGATTGAAATGAAATTAAACACAATTTTGTGTTTAATTTTAAGTACACTTTAGATGATCTACAATTTGAGACAGCACACATTTCAAAATTCTATTTATGCTTCCATATTCTGGTGTAGATATCTCCTGATTTGTTAAATATTTTATTTTATTACACGATACATGAGATTATAAAGAGAATATATATGTTCTAAATTCTGTCGCAAATTATAGATTTTCCAAAACGGACTTTTTAGCAAATAAAATTGAATGTTGGAATTCTAAAGAGCCGCGGGGAGTACAAAATTGGTAATGAAGCTTTAATCTTTCATTTAAAAGACAGTCTAACCATTAAACTTTCCGGATTTATATCTTTGATCTTTATTCAGTCTTAATTCCCTTAGGCGAAAATCCTGTTATAGTTATTATCCGCGGTACAAAGCTAAAGGAATGCACATAAAACCGAATTTAAAATTTTCATATTTAGCGAAGATTTATACATCTCTCGGGAAATTTGTGTACAAGACCGATTCAAAGTTTAAAATTTAGAAAGTTTTGAATAAATATTGAAAATATGAGTAAACAAATATTACTGCATACTGATTTGTATAAGTGGATAGCTTTTCAAATAACTATTTTATCATAAGTTGAGAACATCGATATCCTTCAAGCCTTTTTATAAACTCCAAAAAATTATTAGGTATATCAAATTTTATTTTATTTTTAAGTAGAAAGATTATAATATACAATAGACGAAATAAATATCATTATTCTGATAAATTTAATCATAATTCTTAAATCAAGATGTACGATTATGTTTCTTTAAATTGTGTCGAGCTTTGAACGATGAATGAGAGTACTCGGCATTTGTGATGAATTTTACAGCGAATCACCTAATTAGTGATTTAATAATAGATGCGTACCTTTTAATATCAAACAATTTTTTTCTGCCGATATGAAGGAACGCGGAGAAAAAGCGCAATTAAAGCGGCACCTCGTAATGCTGTGAGCGCTGCAATTAATTCTGCGAGGATATATAGCATGGTATTGATTAAGGTAGTGGCGGAATTAAAAGTAAGTCGATACGTGACGGTTCGCAATTCATAAAATGCCGATTGA
This sequence comes from Prenolepis imparis, assembly GCF_030444845.1. NCBI lineage: Eukaryota > Metazoa > Arthropoda > Insecta > Hymenoptera > Formicidae > Prenolepis > Prenolepis imparis. The sequence continues at coordinate 13,512,350 of NW_028141162.1, read as the reverse complement.
AACGATCCAAATGGTATTGGCATTTTTTTAGATACGTACCTTCTCCACATCAGGAGACGCTCAGCAATTCGCGTGTCCCAACCGAGACATTGTAACTTTTCGCGATTGTTGGATTGACAGCTGTATTTACTTGGTAACGGAAATCTATTCCTAATCAGTATACGAAAGCTATTGAAAGCTGCCCGCGTATTAGTGCTTTTATAATATATTATGCGGCTTTCTTCTCGGGCAACCTTTTAATAACGATATTGCACTCCTTCATAAATGGATCCTTGCCTGGCAAGGAGGAAAGATACGGTATCATCGAGGAAACGTTAAAAATTAAACCGGCATGAAATTAATATCGAATGAGATCGCTTTTATTACACGCTTAATTGAACAATTCTATTAACAGATAAATAATGGTATTTCAAATCGAGAATTCTCGACTTGAGTAATTAACGTACACAAGAAAGTATCGTACAATAATTTAGTGCGCTTAATTAAGGTACTAGAAACTTTATTCGATAAATACATCGGCTGAATTATTTACGGCTTAGACTTATCAGGTGTGGAGTGCCCGTTAATAGTTAAATCGAACTTTAATCGAAAACTTATCTGAGTTTCTTTTTCCGTATACTTTTAACCTTTATTTGAAATTTGTCATTAAAAGTTTATGATTTAAAAGAAATCAATTGCAAACTGCGCGAAATATAAACTATCGATGCACTTTTTTGTGACACATCTTAACATCAGAAAGTTTTAGATAAAATTTCTACTTTGCATATTTTTTTATTTACGCATTTAAACATTGTTTTATTTTATTATTTTTTATATTTAAAAAAAATTTATATGTATTGTTGTATGAAAGACTTTTTTCGATCCGATCCAATTTTTGAATTCCAAATATTTGATATAGAAAGCAAATAGGAAAATCTAGTTCGCTTACTTAGCTAACGCCGCGTAACATCAGTTTGATGAAACCGACCGATATTACTTTTCTTCGCGTATTAATTCAAAAATTAAATAAAAATTTTAATTCAAATTTTTATATCGATTCTCCTACATTCGCGAATCCTAAGTAGGATATGTCGCGTGGAACTCTCTAAGTGCACATGCGAAATCGAGAAACGAGATGAGATGCGACGAATGAAGAAGATGGAGGATGAAAAGATGTAATATACAAGGAGGAAAGCGGAAAAAGAAACAGTTTTTACTACGAATGAAAAAGAATGAAACTCTGCGGCTTGTCGGTCATAATACCGGTTGGCCCATTAAAACTCGCCGAGATTCGCTGGTGTTCTACGTTCTCGAGTAGAGAAGTTACATCGGGCGTAGAGAGCTTCTTCGTCGCGATCGCGTGGATTTTCTTACGCGAAGTAGAAGTTTGTTTAACTTGAAGAAACGCTAAAAGATTTGCCGATTCAGTACCGTTCCGTTGGTGACGTAAAAGTAGATGACAAACGTCTTAAGAAATACATAACATTAATCAGCCTTAAAGAAGTCCTTTGAAATTAGAGAAACATGATTCTTTTAAAATCTTTATCGCTGTTTGAATTAAAATATATTTAAAAAGTCTAATCTACTAATTTATGTTGAACCTGACCTTATCTTAAAATGTTTTTAAATTAAGATTGTTTCGAAAGCTCGTTTTTCACGCGCGTTATAACGCCTATGAAAAATCGTATTAGTCACGGCTCAGGTGTAATTCACATACTGATGCACTTATACGTAATACATCGTCCTCGGCGCGGAGTTTTATATTTTGTGTCGCGCAAGTGTTGCACTGGTTTCTACTCTTAGCACGTACGTAAAGCACACTACCGTCCGGAAACTTTCCCATACGCGCATCTATATATTATTTTCGCTCGATGTGATTTATCGTCCCTGTAGTAATGAAACTCGCGAAACCTGCCTGACAAGGAGTATGTACAAGGGGTTTTTTAGATAATATAATGTTTTAATAATGTAAAAATCATGCGATAAATGATAAGAAACGAGGAAACATTTCCTAATAACGTCAAGTTCATAAACAATTATTGAATTAACTTTTGAAGTAACTCAGGAGACAGGAATAAAAGGGAAGATTTCTGGAATCAGGAAAAGATCCCGCGTATAATCCAACGTATAGCAAGCGCTCACCTTCCGAAATACACTATATCGTCCGGAGGAAAATACCTAAATGATCCGAACACGGTATCTCCATTACCCGATAGTCTACAGAATCCCTGGGCAGTCGTTTCGCAAGTCCCGCGCAACCATCCCCCATCCATTGGAAGAAATTGCCAGACGCCTAGGGACAGTCGCAGATAGATACGTGCAGATTATGAGACACCCGGTATATGTAGGTATCGCGTTTGCTCGCGCATATATGTATGTATATACTTCGCACGTGCTATCGCTGGCGGCTCGTGCTAGTTGCATTCCCTATTCCATCAGCAAAAATTATGTAAATACATTCCCTTCTTTCGTTGCATAGAGGCGATGGGACCGAAGTAACGAAACTTTATGCAGCGCCGTCTCGTCTCGTCTCGTCTCGTCGTCACTAGTTTCGTCGGATCGCGCTGCGTTTCTCCGTGAACAAGTTCCCACATAAATTTCAACACCGATCATCTCGGTGTTCAGTCAATTTAAGAAGAAAATGATGCGCGTTCAATATATGAATACAATAGTTATAATCGGCATATAAACTTTTGGTCGGAAATGAGTTATATTAATTGCGTGATATACGAGTATTAGATAATATACGAGTATTAGCTAATTGTTCGCCCATAATTATAATTAATAATATAACATTAAATGATTAAAATAATAGAATAACGCGCGATTATATTAATTTACAAGAATGATAAAAGGATTATATAAAATATAAAGGATGCATGAGAATATCATACTACTGATATATTATAAACGAATCGTGATTTTTATTTATAACTTTCCATTCGCAAAAATCAATAATTTCTTTTAAATTAATTCATCGTTTAGTTTGCAAACCAAATATTAGTGAAACGCGACCGTTTATCAATACCGATACGGACGAATTGGAACGGAATTGTTTTATGAGCAAGCGCGAATATTGAGAGTAGTATTGAAGAGTTTCTAGTGTATAAAAAACTCTTTTTAACCGCGGTCTCTTATATTTTTTTCAATTTACACGTTACACGACAAGAGATAATGATCACATCACTTGTGACATAAGTCTGGAAATGAAATATCGCGTGCTGCATATGATTTAATGATCGATCCGCAAGGATTAAGTTGATAATTTCTAGTGGCCGTATAATTGTAAATATCGAATGTATTCACAATATTGGCGCAGACTATGCTAATACATTGTGTAAAATTATTGACATTGAATTGCAAGTTAAATTTTGATATATTATATGTATATAACGCAGTAATTGCTAGAGGCAAAATTATTTCACGGGTCATTATATTTTTCGTGAAATAAAAATATTTCTCAATGATTTCTTTTATTTCCATGACAGATAAAATATGTTTAATTATGAAAATATTAATTTTGAAAATACGATTTTCACCTTGAACATGTATGCCCTTCTTCATGAAACACGGATTTAATTTCGGTTCTCTTCTTGCATTCGACACAAGTGCATTTGATAGCGACGTTACATACAACATCATATCGATTCACGAACGTCGAATGTTCTTTGAATATCTACATGATTTATATTTGCAAACGTATCGGCTTTCTGAGTCAAATACAGCTGCGTGTTACTTCCGTATGCATTGGCTGTCATGAGACATGGAGGAAAAATTAAATAGCGAGAGATGGAAGTTGACATTTCTATATCTTCGGTATGATAGTACTTTCGAAATTGCAAATGTTATCAAGATTAACTTATCAGATGTCACAATGTAAAATAGTTTCATAATTGAAATAAGGTAATTACTAAGAAAAGTATAGTATGGAATCTCTCTGTATATTAAAAATAACAACGGTAGCGGTAAGATAAACTTAATTAAATTTGTCTCGTTGAATGAATCCGGAATATTAACTCGCAAAGTTGCAAAAAGTTAAAATTGCCGCTGGCAAAATTAGCTGCCAATCGAGATAGTGTAACGATAAACGATTTCCTTCCTCGATATTGTCATTTGAATTGTCAGTTGCGTCGAAGGATGTCATGTCGCGCTTCCGACGCGATGCGATTCGTCAATTAGCAGTCAAAAATGATTGTACGTAAAATCGGCAAAATTCGAATTTGGGTCATTGTTAGGTGCGCGTAAACTCGCGCAGAATTGACTTTCAAGCCGCTCAATAAGCCGGGAAAAATAAGCAACGATGATCGCTTTCGAGGCCTGTGAGCGGATCGACACCCGCTCTCTGAAAGAAAACATTGCCGCAGTCTTAATAAGGCGCATCGTCGCTTCTTGGAAGTAACCTGTTGCGGCTACTCTATTAATAGTTCGCGTGCCGATAAAAATCCGATCTGATGTTGCGGTTTTACTCCAGTGTTTTTCTATCATACATTTTGAAGTGATGATCTAATGATAAAGTTGTAAATGCGCGATACAACCAACGTTTAAAAGCGATAAAAAAAGTTTCTTTTTATAATAAATATTTTAAATTATATAAAATAAAAAATTTATACCTTTATATTGATAAAACAATAGCAGTTGTATATAGCGTTTGTCGTATATCTACTTTCGACATATCGATTTTTGGCGAATAAAAACATACTAATAAACAAAGTGATAAATAAATAGATTGCATATTGAATAAAATGCAACCATATGTAACTGAAGTATGTCATATGCAGTTTATCGCGTTATTTTTGTACCCCATTCTTTTGCACCGATGACTGCCTGATTTACATGACGCAACTATTTCGCGAGAACGATTTGGAACGTCGAATAAAACTGGACGATGTGTAACGCGGTAATTGGATCACTCTCGGAACAACTTTAGATCAATCAGGATTGACATCCAATTAATGAAACAGTGAAGATCCTTTAAAAAATGACTGAGATAGTTTCGAAAAGTTTCATGTCGTTCGTGTAATTGGCAACGATCAGTTGGAAGGAAGTCGCGATTCGTTTTATTTTTTTCACGAATTGAAAACTTCGAGTAGATTAGAGACTTACCAGTTTCAGCCAAAGATTCGTGATGAGCAACTGATTCTTCTCGTCCTGTAACAAAAATTAAATATTAATCATATTAAACGTATCAAAACTGCTTTCTCGCGTGTAAAGTATATTTTTAATATTTAAATGAAAATTACTCATAACTCGTCAAAAAATAGCATTAAACAATACTAGTTCATAGTTATTTAATATTCATGGACTATAATAATACATTTAATATTTAATTTTTAAACAGACTTTAAACTTCTATAATCTAGATAGAAGCTAGATGGAATGGTGAATGAAAGATAAAAGCAAATCTAGGTTATTTTACACGAAAATATCTTATATACTTCGAAAATTAAACTTGCAATATTTTATGCTAACATTGTAAATACATATACACACAGTTTCTATTTTTTTTTTTTTTTTTTATTGTAAAGGAAGACACAAACGCTTTTGACAGTCGTACGACGCAAGACAAATTAACGCGCTAGAAGCGACCGCGTAACTCATTATCCAGTTTCATATCGTAATTAAAAATTGCTGTAAAAAAGCTCATGTACATTTAACAAGGCTCGTGAAGACGAAGGACTTTCATTGTTCAGAGTGTCTGCAGGTTGCATAATATGGCACACAAAGTGCGTTATTTAATTAATTGCACATTGTTGGCAAAGTAAATTATTTGCGCATATTTTCACGACAATTACAAATTTTGTATAATAAATTCCCAAAAGCGTGCAAGCTTTTTAGATATTAGAGACCGGATGGCAAAAGATGGCCGAGCAACACTATAAATTACGCAATGTTGCATACAAGCATGATAAATATGATTATTTTTCTCGTTGGGATTTTTAGGAATTTTTCTACTTATAAATTTGCCTATTATATTAAAAGAAATAAGAAAGAGGATCCTTGAAAAAATGTTGCAAGCAAAATGCCTTTTTAAATATTACAGGATATAACGAAAAATTTGTATCTTTAACAATATATTTAATAACATTTATATTTTGCGTTAAATAATATGTTATATTGCAATCTGTTATGATTATTTATAAGTAAACATTATTTACTTTTATATACAGGTAATGCTGTTTGTAAATTACAAAATTTATTTCCACCGAAATTTCGTCATCACGAAAATTACATTACTTGCAATATTTTTTGGAAATCTCTTTAGATGCATCATACAAATGCGATGATTTTAAACTTTAATTAACACTATGTCAAAGTTGAAATAATCCTATTCTGTTGGCCTTTGTCAGTTTTTGTGTACCAATTAAAGCCGTCAACTCTTATATAAACGTAGATTGTTTCAATCAATTCGTTACTGGAGACTAAACGAAAAATTTGATTACATTACAGCCAATTATAAAAATTATCAATCAATTCAAAAAATTCACTATACCTTTTAAAACATAAATATACAAACAAAAAGAATTTAAATACATATATATTAAATATATTTTATAATTATCTTTCTCGTATTACAATATAAAATAATCTCGCAATTAATTAAATAATTATGAATTTATTCTATATTGAACATTAAAAGTAACAATGTGTACAATATGAAAAAAGTCTTTACATAATAAAGTTGCGATAACTTAGAAATTAGAATATTTATATTAAATATATGTATTATATCAAGTTTCTAGTTTGAAAAATTCATTCAAATTATGTGATAAATTGATGTAGAAAACTGTTAAAAATGTCTATATTAAATATTTTATTGCAACGTAATAGCTAAAATTGATTTTTTGTAATAAAATTTAACAAAAATGGTGTTTATTATGAATGAAAAATAAAAGCACAGTTTATGAAAAATAAGGAATATAAAAACTTTGAGAAAATATCAAGAACAAAATATAGCGCAGCTTCAGGCAGAAGCATTTTATATCGTATCCACATGTCAAGAGAAATATTCAGGAGACAAATATGGCGCATATGCGACGAGTAAATGCATGTAACGATCCTCGCGACTTCTTGGCATACAAGATGAAACTCTCCCTGATATATCGCTTAGTTAGCTATATTGTTGGCATTTTTACCACTGTCGCAATAGGAATTTCCCGGTTTATTCGTTCATTTCGCGCATTGTCAGCCTCGTCACGTAAGGCATTGGCTTTCGGGTTTCCCAGTGTTCAAACCGCGTTCTTATCCTGATTACAAGCGCGTCTTGCACGAGGAATGTTCACCTTCCGAGAAGCTGCATTCCCGTGTCCCAGGAGAGGAGCTCGCATCCACGAAGATGAACTTCGATATATCCCCGAAACGTACAGCAATACGAGACATGGATATCGATTCTTGTATCCGGAAAGCACGCAAGGGAGAAACGCCCGGTAGGAACAAGGAAATAATATATCATGTTGTACTACAATACTACGAACTTTACATCGCGTTAAAAAAAGACAATTTTCAAACCAATTTAGTGGAACAATTAACGAATATTTCGTACTTGTTGAAACTAACAGATTACTTTCTTGAATGCTAAGTGATTCTGTATTATATAAAGTAATTTTCTACTTTATAATACAAAGTACTAAAAATCTTAACATAATAATTGCACACACACATCTGATTAATAGTGCGATAAAATGTATCTTTATGAAAGAATCTTATCTAACTCTTTTAAAACTAAAATACAAGATACAGACGCTATTCATCTATTCACTCTTATCGCCGACAATCCTATAATTACTTCTGTCTTGATAGCTCGATTTTCTAAACCGGTCGTACATCAACAAAGTTAACAATCGGCTTTTCTTCCCTCGCGACGTATATCGGATGTTTTCGGAGTCTCGGTCCATTCCACGGAGAAAAGTGAGCTCTGAATTTCCCGCCGGCTTAGCCTTTCGTTCGCGTCCGCGAGATAAACTGTTTCTCGATAATTGGATCTTATCGTTTAACCTCGCCCCTTTCAAAAACTACCGCTCAAAATCCCCATCTAAGGTCGAGGTTAATCCACACGGTCATTACTTTGCCGCATTCCCTTGCATAATTTAACGTCTCGTTGAAACTTTTCATTGCCGGCCGAGTTCTCCAAGGATCCGTCGATCTTGTAGGCTAATGGGACCATAGTTGCGCACAATCAGACAGTCCTGTTACATTAATTTAACTGCAGTGTAGAATTGAGAAATTACATACAAAGAATATATTAAAAAGTTTTTAAACCAACATTTTTGATGAATTTGCAATTTTTCATTAGCATAAATTTAAAAATCTAATATTTCTTAATCTTAATTTTCAATTTTAAATATATACATATAATAAAGTCCTTCAAATTGTAAAAATGTTAGTTAAAATAAAAAATCAGTTCAGATAAACTTAAAATAAATGAAACATAAATACATAAAACAAGAAAGTATAAATAAGAGTTCTATTCTGCTTCACAAAGTGTAACAATAATCAAATCTTCGATTCAGAGAAATTTTCATTCTTCGCTAAAAGTAACAGTACTTCTCTTGATGACTGTCGAATCTCGCAGTATGCTATCGCCTGGATCTGTTCCAACGTACTCTGTTTTTCTGGGCATCGAATTCTCAGCCAGAATTTTCGAGCAGCTTAGGGCAAATATTTGGAGGTTTAACAAGCTGTCGTCCACCACGCAGTTAAACGAAAAAGAGAGAAAAGAAGCACAGGGAAAAAGTGTTTACCGCAATATAACAGGCTCACTAAGATTGTACAAATGTTAGAAACAAAGCAAAAATCTCGTTCACCTTTTATTATTTTATTTTGCTTCTTACGAAACGCAGACTATTCCGAAGAAAGTCGAATAAGCGAATGACACTTAATGAATAACTAAACGTTCCAATAAAATAACCATTAACTCTGTGTCAATTTTGTGATCATATATCTCATAATAAGAATATGATACTTTCAAATTTTAATTATAAAATATTTAATCCAATAGCGTTTATGAGTCGATAATCAAAAGTTACATGTTACTACCAGAAGTTCTGCGTTCATTTCAATTAACTACGGGAACTCGCGCTTTAAATGTATATAGTGCTTTCATAACTGTATACAGGCACGCAACCGTTGCAGATATTCCGGATACTGATTAGGAAACTATGCCGAGAGTCGTTTCAAGACTCGCCTGCGATATGGCTTAGCCGCGATTGTAGAGATTTTATGTGACCAAAGAGAATGTTCAGAGCCTGTCCCGACAAACTGAACACCGCCGCAGACTATTGTGGTCACTTCAATCAACCGCCCGCAAGCTCGATTGCGTTTACAAGTGAGGTATCTCTCAGTATCTCCACTCGACACGTGCATCTAACTATCCTATCCAATGATACTTACCTACATTGAAACCATCTTGACCTTGATTATTATTCTTTAGATGAGAAATTAATATATAAGCCACTAATCTCAATAATGCTTTGATTGGTATTTTGTAGGTCAATAGCTGATTTAACGTGTGCTTAAAGTTTTAGATGGAATTTGATTTTAAGATATTTAAAATTTCGTTCATTTTTTTCGATACAAGTGCAAAAAATTATAGAAGACTTCAATATATAATAGAGAATTTATATGATTATAAAACTTAAAAATATATATTTTTGTTTTGGTCTTTTATCCATAAATTATCTCACTACACAAATTTAAATTTTTTAGACAAGTAAGAACCAAACGCAGAAAATAGTGTATTAGTTTCAAGGAAAAATTTATTTTAATTTTTAATTTTAAGAAATTTAAATTCGTGTTTCACACATAAGAGCCTTACTATTATAATTTCTTAATTTTCAATACACAATTTATATAAACGAATCGCATATTAATGATAATAGATAAAAATATTTAATGTACGCTATAAGATAAAAATATTCAACACGCTATAAGATAAAAATATTCTACACGCTACATATATATTATAATTTTAAATTAAATATTCAGCAAAGTTACACGCGGAAAGTTGGATCGCGGAAAGTAAATAATAGAAATATGCGTTAATGCGACATAAAAAAAAAGAGATTGGCTTATACGAAGATATGTAACTGCAATTATGTGAATTTTCAGCAAAGAAATTGCTGATGAAACTCTGCTCGCAAAACTTAATGCATTTAACGTAACATTAAGTATTGCTAGAACATAAATAAATTACCGTAAAGTGAAGCGTAATTTGCTTTAGACTCGACAAACTTGAAAGTATGTTTTATTCGATGAATTTAGCTCTTTTGCCATGTAACCCGATGTAAATGTAACTTAAGTTATTTACTATAGATTAAGAATATTTTTATCTTAATTTTATTCAACATTTAATGTTTTTATAATAGAAACTTAAATTAAAACTTTATTATAACCGTATTGATTTAAAATGAAATAAAACATATAAAGTCGTTTTATTAATCATTATTAAAATGTGTAATTTAGTAAAGAAGTTTTTATTCTAATATTTATAGTTGTTTTAATTATCAAAATTATTGAAGATAATTTCTGTTTTTTGATAAATAGCTAATATTGATACCACGATAGAGATATCAGTTCTAGCCAACAATAGAGTTGTATCAAAAATAAAATAATCAAAGAAAATTTTATCTTGATGAATCAGAGTCAAATTCTATCTCAATGTACAATTTTTCATTTGTACGTGGAAAACATTCGACAGTTTTATCGAAAAAAAGCACAAAAACATTTATGGCAAAATAAATAAAATTATCATGCGAAATGTATGTATATGACTAAAAGATGGTGGATATTCTTTTTGGATCAGTGATTTTAAGCCAAATGTACCAGAAATATTAATGATCGGTCTAACTGCAGTAAAATATTAAAAGGCTGCTAAGACAACTCACTCACGTAGAACAATTCTATGTTATTTTCGAATACGTAAACGTCGAAATGCAAAAAAATTCATAAAAGTTACAATCGTAAATTTAGACACTTTGCATGAACGAGAAAAACGAAATAAACAATTTTAATAAAATCTTTTTATCAAAAAAAAGAAAAGACAGACAGACAGAGAGAGAAAGAGAGAAGAAGAAAAAAGAGAGAGAGAGAAAAGAGAGAAAAGAAATATAGAAGTAAATAAGTTATGACGGACATGGCATTATGTGGCATAGAATATAGCGCAATATTGCATCGGATAAAGTTTCGCAATGGGATATTTATGTAGCTTTACGGACAAAGTTGAATTCTCTAGTTTATGAAAATTTATTTTACACAAACTCTCTCTTCTCTAAAATTAAATTAATGCAGAAAGAAATATTTTTACTACATTTTTGTATAATATAAAATATTAATTGTCTATCCTTTGTGGTCGCAATTAATTAATTTTGATTAGAGATGTTTTATTCTTTTCTTGATCTATCTATAAGTCTGACATACCGCCTTTGACACAATCATGATTTTTAATAAGATACTTTAATAAGACGAATAAATAAGTTATTCAGTTTACGCACAAATTAAAAATACTTTTAAAATTTTTCCAATATTGAAAATTTTTTTATATTTGTTTTATATATATACACATACACATAAATATACTCAAATTTAATTAATATATATAAAATTTATTGTGTTTTGTAAAATAAAAAACTTTCTATGCTGATCATTGAGAGAGTTTTGCTAACGAGCATAACTTGTTAAAATTATTTTATACTTTTAATTAAAATTTTTTAAAAAATTTTATATATACTATATATTATATACATATATATATATATATTTGTTTACATATTACACATTATGTTATACATACATTGTTGTAAACAATAATCAATAGGGTGATGCATTTTTTACGGGTATAACATTTCATTAAAATTTTAATAATCGAATAATTTGTATCCAGCGTTTACTTTTATACCGTCAGTCACGGCTCTATTTTACAAAACGGAATAAAATCGGCTCAACGTTAGATGATGTGCAGAATGTTAGATTTATTTTAAAATACATAGATGCGGACCCAAGTAATTTCCAAATCAATAGGTGTTGCAATGGCGAAGCCATTCCGAATGACTTCGTAAGGAATTTGCGTGTTCGAATTCTCCACTATCCCGGCGGGAACATGAATCGCAAATTCGTCCTCACCACGCGATGGTGCATCACTGACAAGTTATACTGCATCCGGATGTAGATACGATGTAACGAAATCGTCTCCGGGGATATCATTTCGCTGCATATATCCTACAGCATCTCAAACTATCCGCAGAATCGTGCTCGCACGCAATCTCTTAGCGAGATGCGTACCTACTCTTCAAAAAGTTTAAACAAATTGAGCAGCAACATTATCCAGCGTATTAAATTTTCTATTAAATAGATTGTGTTTGGGAATTTATATGCGATTCCCATGACTCATTTGTATTGTCGACGGAAGACGAATTGTTAACTAGAATTTCGTAATTCTTGAAGACACGCGATAATCTAATACAAAAACATTTGCATTGTCATCAAAGAATGATAGATACATTTTGTTTCACATAAATAATTTGTATGAATTAAACACACATCTTAAAAGATTTATTTCTAATAATAATAGATAATATTTATGTGCTCTATTCTTCTTTCACGTATAAATCAATACATTTAACATATTTAATGTGTTAATAAAAATTATTATTGTCGAGGAAAAAAAATTCTCTTATATATAGAAATGGATGAAAAAATTACTTACACAAAACATTCTACCTATTTAAATATATTAATGTTGGGAACCTTGAAAATAACATTTTCGCATAAAAAAGAATATTTCTACTACAGATATATTTAATTGGCCCCACGTAAATTTTTTAAATTGATTAATTAAAATCTAATTTTTTAAATTAATTCCTTCAATTTTTTCTCTAAAATCGATGAAAAAATCTCAAAATTGATTAATTAAAATCATTTCTAAGCTATTATGTAAAATGTATTATGTAAACCCAAATGTGTATGAATAATTCAAATCTTCTGCAAATATAAACTTGTTACTGAATGGATTAGTGTAAATGAAAGTGGTCATCGTTATACATCACTGTTATTTCCTATTGAAACATTTAGTTATTTTAATCATCGAGAGAGAATATCATTGTGTTGCATTGACATTTGTATTTCCAAGCTATGCACACGTGTATAGCATCCTACGAAAAATTTGCGGAAAGCATGCTGGCACACTCACGTCCCTGATGCATGGAAAGCGTTCTCCGAAAGCTCATCATTGATCTGGGCCCATTGTTTGGCAGATTGAGATGAGAAGAGGGGAGGCACGTGGGATGTTATATGTGTGTGCATACATGTAACGGCTAGGAGCAATGCCATAACGTGTTACAGTCATTTGGGGAATGCCATAATGTCACGTGGCCAATTTGCGTCTCGGCTATGTTTCGAGGAATCACGAATCCTCGCGTGACCTCCATTGCGATGAAAAGGTCACCCGTCGATTATTGTAACAATGCAATCGAACGGATGCATCGAGTTAAACGAGCTGATCGAAAATGTCCAGGAGATTATTGATTACGATGTTGCGAATGGACACATGATGACAGAAAGATTAGAAAAAAACTGGAGTAAAAGGATATGTGTAGGTGTGTGTGTGCTAGCCATGTACTCTATAGATTGCGCTACATTTTTATTAATTTAAAAAACTGCTACATTATGATGATGTGATTAAACATTTTTATTAAAATACTAAAAATCTTGAAATCTTTAGAAAAATATTATTTTATAAAATAATTTGTTCTTACCTCTCGATTTAAACATAATTAATCATTTTTTTAAATAATAATTTATTCTAACAAAAAATTTATTGTAACACATAGAAATTAAGCACATATATTCATCAATAGTAATGAGGATAAGATTACATCCAATACACACATCTAATAGAAACAATCAGAAGGTACATTAATTGAAAAGGGCAAAATTCCACAGTCTGATTACGAATACGCAATCGCAGCTCATTATACATTGTACGTCATACAGACAAATGCGCGATTAAATGCTGAGTGGACAGTAATTCGTCGAAATAACGCACGTTGCTTCGACCAACTAAAGCATTGTGATTGCTATTTTTTAACATAGTGCTTAACATTAGCGGATTCTGACGTCAATAATGGGGGGGTTTTGCAAAATTATTTTATTTAATATTTTTGGTTTCATGATTAGCTTTTATTCCAGGATCAACGACGTCGATAGCTCTTTAATGTTTGTTTTTCTTTATTTATAGTTTTTAAACAAATTTAGCAAAACTTTCTTTTAATTTGCAGGGGGGGAGTTTAACCCCCCCCCCCCCCAGGATCCGCCAGTGTATATATATATATATATATATATATTATATAGTATAGATATAAAGAATTTCTCGCCTAATTATTTTCATGCAACGAAATTATCTCATCATTTCGTTCTATGTCTGACTTAATCTATACTTAACTCCTTGAATGCGTAATGAGTATAATTTACAATGTATCTTATACATACATATTGTATATATTATATATAGATATAAAGAATTTCGCCTAATTATTTTCGTGCAACGAAATTATCTCATCATTTCGTCCTATGTCTGACTTAATCTAAACTTAACTCCTTGAATGCGTAATGAGTATAATTTCCAGTGTATCTTATACATATATATTGTATATATTATATAGATATAAAGAATTTCGCCTAATTATTTTCGTGCAACGAAATTATCTCATCATTTCGTCGTATGTCTGACTTAATCTAAACTTAACTCCTTGAATGCGTAATGAGTATAATTTACAGTGTAACTAATACTTTTATATATATGAATATATATATAATATATATATAAAATATATATATAAAAAATATATATATAAAAGTATAAGATACACTGTAAATTATACTCATTACGCATTCAAGGAGTTAAGTTTAGATTTAATCAGACATAAGACAAATTGATGATAATTTCGTGGCACAAAAATAATTAGGCAAAATTCTTTATATCTATATAATATATACAATATGTATGTATAAGATACACTGTAAATTATACCCATTACGCATTCAAGGAGTTAAGTTTAGATTAAGTCAGACATAGGACGAAATGATGAGATAATTTTGTTGTACGAAAATAATTAGGCGAAATTCTTTGTATCTATATAATATATATTATATAGATATAATATATATTATATAGATATAATATGTATTATATATATATTATATATATATATATATAAAGAATTTCACCTAATTATTTTCGTGCAATAAAATTATCTCATTATTTCGTCCTATGTCTGACTTAATCTATACTTAACTCCTTGAATGCGTAATGAGTATAATTTACAGTATATCTTATACTTATATATATACACTAGCAGATCCTGACGTCGATAGCTCTTTAATGTTTGTTTTTCTTTATTTATATTTTTTAAATAAATTCAGCAAAACTGTTTCTTTTAATTTGCAAGGGGGGGTTTTAACCTTAATTATTGCTTAATTATGCACTAACCGATAGTTGTCGATCAATTTTAAATTAAAATATGGCAATTTTTCCACATACATAATATAAATTTTCTCTTAAAATAATATTTAATTACTACTTTGTGACAATTTAAGTTATCTATTTATATTACCAAGAAGTGTAATTAATCGCTAAAATTTGATTTAAATAATTTATAGAATTTTAACTTTTAATAATGTAATTCTAAAATCGCATCATTAATATATTGAATATGTGCGATGAATTATTGTAGATAAATAGTAAAAGAAGCACCCTCGTGAATAGAATGCTGCTATATATTTTTTTAGGGCATCCTGTGTAGGCGATATGCATGAAACATTCTATTTTTTCGATAAACGATACTTCCGCACAAGAGTAACCTTTTATTGGAGAATTTGAAGGGGAAACCAAGCGGCTTTCATTACATTCGAAAAGTCATTCGTTGATTGCTAAAACATCAAATAGAACAGACAACCGGGTAACCAACAAGGGATACGTGTTTCCTCTTTTAAGCGATTTTAATTTGATATCAAGTGCATATACATACATGCATTGGAGAGATCACTCTCAAATCCGCTTATAAAAGACTTCAAAAATAATTGTCACGAAAAGTGCCTGTCAAAAATGTCAAATATACGTTTGTCTATAAAAATCAGTTTAAATGATGTATGTTATTAATTGTTTTACTATTTAAAGTTGTTATATTTAATTTTATTTTCTCGAGTGAAAAATATTTTAAATAATCATTTAATTTTTATCGAAGACATTTATTACTGTTTATGTATAACTGTCAGGGGGTGAGTAGTGTTCAGTCATCTGTTAATTACTCAAATGTCAAATTAAATAAGCATATAGCAAAAGATATAATTTTCTCCTCTTTCAAGTAAAATTAAATTAATGGAGCGATAAAAATATAGATCGCGCTGCGAATATTTATCTAAATAAAAATGCAATTTTAAAATTTTATTAAAGTAAAATTGTTCTTAAATAATGAAATTGAAATAGACATTTCTTGACATTATCAATTTATACATCTATTCAAGAGATTATATTAAGAATCATACTTACGCATAGAAGTAAATTTAAAAAAATGTATTATTAATTTATCAATATGAATATAGAGTGTCTATATGAATATCTGTATATAGAGTGTAAAGAAAAATTGAAACTTCAACAGTATATTTCTGAAACCGAACCGAAAAGTTCTTTATCATTTTTTTCTCCGATAAATAATTATCATAAATTATATTTGTCGGAAAAAATGGCAAAAGTTTGATGTCAGGAATACGCTGCTAAAATAGTGCCCCAACGTATGTTTACACTCTGTATATTGCATGTCATCTATGACAGACTGAAAATAAAAATGATACAAATATAATAAGAATTGAAATGTTTCATATATTTCCATCTTGAATATTGAGAAACAGAGTGGAGTATTACGAAGTATACTTGTTTCAATATTTTTATCTAGATATAACAAGCGTAAGTATGTCGCATATGATGAATGATACATTTTACTATGTTATGAGAGTCATAAGTTAGAACAATAAAAATATCGACTTACGCCACTTTTGCTTTCGAATTCTCATTTCTTTTTGAAGAACAATGTTTAACGTGCAGAACAATGTTTTACGGCCTAACGATGTTGCTCCTTTTTTTATTTAATCCTATCACGGTGGAAACTTGGCCCGTCGGTCTTGCAATTTATCATGTCTATTGGAAAAGGATTTCTTATCCACATTCAACTTCCGACGAAAGCTCCGATGGTTTAGTTCGACTAAAGTATAAAAAAGAAGTTCGACTACCACCTAAATTAGAACGTCGATGAGAACACGGTTTAAAAGCGCAGCCGCTAATTAATACAGTAAGATCATGCTCGAATCGTTAATTAAAGCGATACAAATTGATGTTGCCGCAATACAGACCTATTCAATATTTGTATGAAATAAATCCTCGTGTTGAGCAATCTGATATACGTGTCGTGCATCGATGGCATTGGAAAGTAATTAGATACTAAATATAATTGCACGGCATTGGTAGGATGTGATATCGCGATATTAATATCATAAAATGTATAATTAAATATAGGACATTATCATGTGTCACATTTGTACAACAATAATATCGGGAAATAAATAAAAACCAACATTTGATGATTTGATAATAACAGATATTTTTCAAAAATTATTTTTCTCTCTCTCTCAACAAGAAATAATACAAAATTAATTTTCTTGCTTTCAATTTTGATTATTTAACAATTTTAAATTTAATATCATTTCATTAACAGTTAGAAACTGAATAATTTTAAATAACATCGTTTCTATAATAATTTTAAAGACATAGCGTTTGCGCCATTATAAATTTTTAGGATATATTTTTTAAAGAAACGTAGAGAGAACTTTTTTCTGGAGCGATAAATAATAAATAATAAATAATAAATTTATTTCCGTCCTTTTGGTTTCTCTTTCGACGTCTTAAATTATAAAAAGCGTTCTACAATATCATGTTTGTCCACGTGGAAATATTCTATTAAAGACAACTTATGGAAATGGAGTTATTATTGTACAATAAACACAACTGTTTTCAATCCGAAGAAGAATCAATAGTTTACATAATTTCAATTCGAGAGATATGAATGGATTATTCTATATTCTGGATTCTAGTTTGTTTTTGAGCTGCTTGTTTGAAATCAATGTTGAAATTGGCAATCGTAAAGAAAACAATTTTAATAATATACATAGTATTTCAAGCGTCCGATATATCATAGTTTCAGCCACGCTTCTGTAACCTTTTCCATCAAATAGGACGACGATGAAAATTTTCACGGTTTCCGGATTTCTGAATTTTATTCATTTCGAGGGTAAATTCAATTTACTGCGGAACGTATCGAATGTAAATCCTGAGAGCAAATTCGCGCGGCGCGAATAAGCACAGTCTGGCTCAATTAAGACAAGTCGGTCGAAAAAAGAGGGAAACGAGAGATTTCGGCAGATCGAAATATCAGAGCGAATTCCTTTCGCGTGTGTACACAATCTATAACAGCGGCGGGTTTATATTCGAGTCATCAGGTATCGAGAGTGCGAACTTTTCTAGTAATTAATCGGTCCCGATATTTTGTTCCTTTCCGGGCACCCTCGCTCACCGATTAATCTTATTTGCCATCGCCGAACCAACCGGCAGGACTCCATTGTGCTCTCGGCAGAGCATGCTTTTTAATTGGCATTGGCTCGGTAAACTTCGCCGTAACTTTGGCGATGAGAGACTCTATCACCGATCGGAATAATGCCGACGGTTCCGACACGGGTCACTATCGATGGGATCTAGATTAGCATTGGCCAAAGTTAGCCACTCAATTATTCAAACCATTGCCGCGAAGGAAACTCGAGAAACATGAAAAGAACGCAAGTCACGCTAATTAATTGGCGGATTCGGATGTGAAGCACCTTAACCGAATTTCTCCTTTCAAAGTCAGTTACCGAATTTTTTTAACCCCGCTCCTCTAAAAATATAATATAATATAGAGTGCTCTACTATCTTTGTAATCCCCATAAATCAAAATTGTAACAGTCTTAGATTATTTAAAATTTATTTGAATATAGATTTAATAAAAATTAATTATTATAGATATATATCGACATTATACGAACAAATTGCATTTATAAATAATTCGAATTATGAAACGTGATCAACGTTGCGACGTTAAATTTACGCGTGAAGATTAAGTAAACTTTCGAGCGGAAATCAAGAGACGCATTCTTAATTGCGTCGCAAGCAAGCAACGCTAATTTCTCATTCAATCAGATTTGTAGACGTTTTAGAGCGAGCTGTCAAAGTATGCCCGGTGAGAATTAAGCGCGACATCCGACAGATGGATTAATTCCGGCGGTCCCATGCGGTATCGGGACTGGATATCACTAGTATATGCAAGTGTTATGTCAGTTGCGTGTATTAACGACCGTCAATAAACGGCTGTTACAAACATTGCATTGTGGTTTTGCGATTGGTCGCGTTTCAATGCGGAACGAACGTAATATACAACAGCAGTTAACTGAAAACATGCAACATGAATTTAACGTAGAAATTATTTTTTAAATATTATACCAGTCTTTATCCATCGAGATCTACTAGAATCAAATCCACAATTGTTATATAAATTGAAAATTATAGCACGGATAGCTTTATTTTAGAAGATTTTTGATTATTTATGAACTTAATATAGCTTTTAGAAATATCCACGTATATCAACTTTATTTAAGCTAATTCGATTTTAACTCCTACACAACATTTAATGTTTTAAAATGCTTTCGTTAAAGTAGCTAAGGTAACGCATGGAAGAGTGACTAAAGCGCGTCCACATTGCGTTCTTTCATCTGTCTACTTTAGCTGAGACTCGGCAAATCCAGCAATTCCGCTCGGCAGGAGAGAAAGTAAGCGTATTCCGTTCACCGAGATTTACACGCTTCTCTCCTCGCTCGACGTAAAAATGGCGCGATTTCCGAGCGGAATAAACCAAAGTTTACTCTCGTTCTTTTTTCGTCTTTCCCACGTGTTATTTATCGCGGCGATGAAACCAGCGGACATAGACTCGAGATCTGACGATTTTCATGTAAATGCCGGGATTATACGCCTTTCAACGTCCGAGAAGGTATAGAGAAGTATCTTCGACTCGGATACTTTTTAATATCGCGTTACGCGGCTCGAGAGCCGTGGGATTTAGCGGATGAAAAAGACGACCTCTCGATGCCCGTTTTAATTCTTCGCTACGTATCTCTTCAGAAAACGCAGCGGCGAGTATTAGTTCCTCGCGCTATTGAACGCGATATCATAAATGGCTATAATATCGTTCAAATATATAATGGTCACGTCATTTATTAAATCCTTAGCGTTTACACTTGGTGTCCACGTGTACATCTCAACACATTTCAACATTTATACGTGTGCAAACAAAGAACAGAATTATAAAATATCTCAGTATTATTTTATTTATTATTTAAGTTAATTAAAAAATCGCATATGTTCTCTTAATCACGAAATATTTAAAGTTGTTTAACTCAAATTTAAATATCAATATAAATGCAAATTTTAATACATTCACTGAATGGAGGAGGGCATATTATTAGGAAAATATCTGTCGAATTTGCTGGAATAGACTTTTGTAATTATTTAACATGAATGTTACGTATCTATTATATGATTGTAGTTTATGACATGTTGTTCGTTGTAGAACAACAAAATGTTTTGCACTTTAATTCTGGTTGGTTATGAATTTCTGGCAATCTCCCGGTTATTCGTCGGAAAAACAAAAATTATTCGGCGGTCTGGAAATGTGCTTCGCCGAAGATATAACTCCAGCGCGTCGCCGACAACTGATTCTGATTTAAACTCGCGAGGTTAAATCTTGCGGAATGCTCGAAAACGCTATCTACGTAAAATATGAGCCGTTCGAAACGAAAGAAATGAATTAAATTTAGAATTATCATAAATTTTAAGACACTTTCCTATAGTAAATAAAGCTTTGCTCACAGTAATTTGTGGAATGATTTCTACGCATTATTTGATACTGATATTATCAGAGCAAACATAACAAGTAATCGAATATGATCGAGTATGATAAATCAATATTAATTTAAATATTTTTGTGGAAATATTTTAATCAGATTTCGGAATAAAAATTGCAAACGTGGAATAAAATTTGGAAAAATGTCAGGAAGCTCTGTTGAATTACATCGGAAATGGTAATTATATTCAAATCAAGCATCGAAGAGAATCTCGTTGATGATACCAAAGTGTGATATGCCACATGGGACGACGTTATTGCGCCGTTCAGGATTCGACACGTTTAACATTCCATTGGCAGCACCAATGGAAAAGAATGTCTCGAACTTCTGGCTCTGTTACGAGACTTTTACATTGCTCCGGGGAAATTGCTACGGCAATTTCATTCGTTCTGCAACGGTAAACTTTGACCAAAAATTAACATTCACCTTGGTTGTTCGAGACATGTGAAATGAAAAAGCGCATTAAAATTTGACTCTTAGATATTTCGGAAACTTAGTAAGTGTTCGTGTCGCGAATGCTATATCGGAGGCGGTGCGGCGATCAATTCGTTATCACTTCACGATCATTATTGTCTCATCGCAAGAGAAATGTATTTGATGAAAATATGAAACATATCAATCATATTTAAGCAGCGAGAACAGAAATTTCTGTGCTCGACCACATAGGAGGAAAAATATGTTTTGTTAATCTTTTTCTTAAAATTGATAAAATAATAATAATTTCTAAAATTTATTTGTATACAATAAAGCATAGTAAGGGAAAATTGCGTAAAAAAAGTGCAGCAAATTTTAGAGAAATAATATTATATTAGTATTTTAATTCAATATATTTGATAAAAAAGAAATTGCTACATACATTTGAGTATTTAAAAGACAGGGTAAACATATTTGTAATAAATCAATCTTTCTTAACATAAAACTTTTAATATTTTTTTAGTAAGAAATTCAAGTGTTATTACTTTTCAAATTAAAAACTGTATTTTTTTAAAGAGAAAGAAAAAGATAAACTTATTTTCTGTAATAGAGCATATTTTTCTTTATAATCTTCAATGAAAAATTTCTTTTTTATGCGGTCTAACATTAGAATATCAGACTCGATACGGCATCTGAATTTCATCGAGAACAACTAAAACTCCACAGGTGCCAGACAAAACCACGCGGAACAAAGGGATAACGAACAGGGGTAAGAACGCGAAAGGGTAGAGAGATAGGAAGACGAGAACGAACTACGACCCACGACCGAGAACAAGTGTAACTTCCGGTTAGACACGAGAGTCCGATCGGTGGTTTCGCCATTCGAGTTCATGCTTAGCGACGAAGTAAATTCCGCTTACGTCTCCGCAATGCTATCGCGCAGAGGGACCCAATGCCTCCCTTAAAAAGACTTTAAGACGCTTCCGCAACCGCGCAACTGCTATTAATATAAATCATACTGCTCAAAGTCGCATAGTATAGTTTAATAAGGTTAAATAAACGCGAAACTGTGTAAATTTATCGTAAGCGAAGATGGAAAAATACAACAGTCACTATTTTTCTTACCTTTACAATGGAGATATACGAATTCGTACATTATCATCGTCATACATTATCCTTATACTTTTACAATCTCTTCTAGATCATAAAAGTATGATAATAATGGCAGAAGTGATAGAGTAATAATGGTATACGAATTATATGTGATAAAAAATTTCAAGATTTTTATAAATCCAATTCTTTTGCTATAATCAAATAATGATTATTATTTCTCGAGAAATCTCAGTCTTTTTTTCTTGATCTATATTAGGAATTATAATATATATTATTTAAAAGATATGAAAGTAAAAATGATCATAGAATCAATTTCTAATATTTTTCGAAATCCAAATTAAAAATTAGTTATGAAGATATTTAAATCTTCAAAAAATTTATAATAAGGCTATAGAAATCCTTAAATCTTTGCTAAGGGAAAATAAATTTGAGATTGATTTGGACTTCGTCATGCTCTGCATCATGTTCTATGTTTCTGCGCCAATAGACTTCCCAACTTAGCGGAAGCGAAAACTATACGTCAATCAATGTCATCGCCTCCGCGACGTCCGCAAATTCAGATAGGTGCAGCTGCTAAGTCGGATAACTTCTGGCAACCCGTTTGTTATGCTGAAGCCGAAATATCCATCAGCGAATTGCTCTTCATCGAACAATCAGACAGTTAGCCAAGTATTCTGCTTACGTAAGCATCCTGTAAAGTTATCGGTTGTTGTTCTCTGCAATAAGTTCTTCTTCCACTTAAATGTCATAAACCTTGCGAATTAGATTTTATTATAACTTGGGCAACATTTTAATATTCTACAACTGTTTATAATAATAGGAGAATAAGCAAATATTTATTTTAACCTTTTATACTTTCATTTATATTATTTAATTTTTGTCTTTCCTTTTTGAAGCTTACATTATAAATAAAATCTTTTGATGTGCAGTCCCTTCCGCTGTATTTCCCTGCAAGCAACAGTCACGGTGTAAATTCTATCATGAACGATGCGAACTGCAAAATTATTTTCGCACGTTAGACAGAGTATTTTTAACTCTTTTTACGGTTTCGCGCAAACTTTTGCAAAGTGAGACGATGCGGAAATATCGTTCGCGAAGGTGGCGGTAGGACACGCCACATTATGACGTGATCGCTCATGAAAAAAAAGCCGAATAATGGAAGAAAAGAAGTATTTCTCACCGTAAACGAGCCGTGAACGTGATTTCTGTTAAACGAACAAGGAAGTTTTTCTATTTGCAGTCTTCCTGTCTTTCTTCGTATTCTTTGTTCTTTGGCTCGCTTCGAGATGCTAATTAAAAGTTCACAATTCTGAGTCAATACTCGTACGTACTATACAAAGATAGGCCAAGACATTTTAAGACGACAGAAAGAATGTTATGTTTTTATAATCGTAAGGAATTATGCGGAATAATTTCAAAATTAACAATATTTGAAATGCATTTGCCGAATCAACATGAAACAATGTTTGAATCAAATCTATACTTTTTATTTTTGTAAGTTTGATTATATAAATTACAAAGAATTACCAATGTAGAACACAATCTACAAATTTAACTGAATAGATTAATATGACACATTTATATTTTTAATTTCATGATAAATTTACACAAGTAAACACACCAATTGAAGTTACAATAGTGTATAAAATAATAAGTACAATAAAAAATTATGTTGTTTTACTGTTCCTTCGCTGAAACGATGCTTTACTTGAAAATTATGAACATCATAATTTTTCTTTTTTCTCCTCAAGAACTCGACGAAAAAATAATATACTTTGTTTTTTTTTCGCAATATTCTCGTAAAGGAATATAAATAGTCAGATATTAGATCATGCCCACCATTCGCATCTGTGTAATTTTACACCCTTCATTTATTTCTCAGGAATTATTTCGCGAGTTAAACCGCGTACAATGGAAGGAACGGCAAACTTGTAAAAATAGCGCCTCTATCTTCCACAACGGGATCGCGACATAATCCTGAGTATTTCTTTACTTTCTGACCTGTGAGAAGAATTCGTCGTTTTATTATATTTTTTCTTTTTTTTTTTTTTATTATTACGTGCGCGAATTATCAAGCTAACGAAGTTTTCACGCGGACTCACTAAGGCTGATTATCACAAAAGTTGCGTATGACAAGTTGTGGAGATTCAATTAAAATGCATAAATTATATCAAGTTTCCTTTACCGGCGTTTTAATAAGCTACGCTCAAGCTTGCACGAGTTATATAATAAGTTTTCTGTATATCTTCCCCACATATTATCATTCTAGAAAATACTTTGCTTGACTCATTATATCTAATCTAAGTAAGTCAGATCCAAAGTTAACTCGTGTTCGCGTAGAAGAAGGCGGAAGATGCAAAGCGTTAACTTTCCAGCTCCTTAATTCTGCATCTTTAGTGCTAATCTAATTTTCGTCGCGTCTGCGTTCGAGAGTGCGTTTCGCCGGCATAACTCGCAGTGAAATAAGCCGCGTAATAAGAGCGTGTAAGCTTAGCTTGATGCAGATCCTGTTCCCCAAAATGAGTTCCCCGGCGTAACTGCTAATTGCATTTACCGTACTGGCGGTAGCATCACGTTCGAGAAAATAAATAATAAAGGTAAATATTTAACTGCTAAGTACAATCCGACATAACTAGTGACTTCTAAAGTAATGTAAAGTGTACTTTAAAGCCGCTTTGCGTTTTACAAAAGACAATAGAAGTGGTTACGACATTCTTGTAAAATTAGTTCAAGCATTAAGATTATATAGTTAATTTGGTATAATTGAAACATTCACAAGTTATACTAGACAATGCAAAAATCTTAGAGCTTTGTTCACAGTGAAATTTAAAAATGCATATAAATTGCATTAAATGTAAATGAAATAAGTGAAATAAACTGACATATATTCTCCACAGAATGTGTATTTTTAGTTATTTTCTGTATATTTTATAGAAAATTAATAAAAATAAATAGTATTCAAAATATATTTAGAATATTTTAAGATTGTATCAGCAAATTCAAACGGTTTTTCACAAAGATGCTCTCGTGTAATTATTTTGCCGTAAACTTCAAGTATATTTTTAAAAGCGCTTTACAATCAAAGTAAAACGATAGAAAAAACATATCAGAAAAAAAATCAAAAATAAACCGAACGACCTTTTTTATATTTTTTTACAATTATTAAAACCGTTAATGAGCGATAAATATAGTTTACCATGTTCCATGCGATATTGAGCATGATTATCATTTTTTTATTAGTCCATTAATAGTCGAGGTTTTTTCTGATTCTTTTTTTTCTTCTACTCTTCTGCATAGAAATCCTTTATATTACATGAGACTTATAGGAATTGTGAATACGTCGCTATGTAAATATTGTTTACTTTATCTAACCGGATAGTAAAGCATGTGCTGTAAGTATAACGAGCAACTTAAACAAGAATCTCATTCTACCGCACGTTCCACGATCCTCTACACAATTTTATTACTTAGCTTAATGGGCCCCTAATCCGTGAGAAAAGCGTTATAATTACAATGTCGAGAAGCATCACAGAAAAAAAGACTGGTTTCTTTATTTAAATATATAATTCTCTCCCTTTTTCTTTTCTTTTTCTTTCTCGGCACTTAGATAATCTCTTTCTCAGTTTATGTATATGTATATGTAATCATCTATACTATCTTGATGCACGCGAATATTTACGTGCTTAGAATTTACGAACCACTCGTAGCAATAGCTTCAATATAATTTTGATATTATTATGAGACTTCGTCAAGTATTTAGGCTTATCCTATTGTTTATCTCTCGACTCGATAAGAGAGCTTGTTTGTCTAATATTTACATAAAATTGCCATGACACATTCGTGGAAAATTCTCAGCGGAGTAAATTGCTGAGGAAAGCTCCTTTCCTGATACTTTATTTTATTTTTATTTTTTTTTTTTTTAGTCCCTTTTCTGTCTCCCTTGCCTTGCCTTATCCATCCTCTGTCCGCAAGCTTTTTATTTGCTTTGGAGTTGAAAAGGGCCACACGCCGATTGGTTCGCCAAGTGATGGCGGTTCTCTCTTCCGTGGTATAAAAGGGGTAGGGTTTCAATTCCGATTCGATCGCGCGAACCAACGGTGGGAGTCGGAGGATGGAAGGGGAAAGCGAGGGTGGCTGTGCACTTCGGTGCAACGTGGTATATGAGGGTTGCAGCTACGTCCAAGCCGAAAGGAAACACGTCCGCGTTGTTGATCTCTGATACGCTTGAAGTGCACTGTATAACAGCGTGCTAATGTATAACTGAAGACCGAAAGTAACGAAAGATGTTAAGCGGGGTGGGTTAAAAATTTCCATCACGAAATGTGTTTTAATAGCGCATCGAATGGATTATAATGGAGATTAATGTATCTTGTACTTTTCTAATAATTTCTCGACTAATGATTTATAATGATTTTTTTAACAACATATCTAATAAAGAACTTAAGAAGCTAGTAGACAAAAAAAAATCTCGAAAAAATCTTGCAAAATATCATTCACAATACATCGTGTGAAATCGAATGACGAATCGTAATTCAGTTTTCTGCGTGAATGCAACGCGTATGCTTGATTTATACAAGCCAATGCAACGCCTTAGTTTTGCTTTCGTTTGTGGAATTAGTGAAGTATTGTATCATCCCAGCATTATATATATATATATATATATATATATATATATATAAAATATAACACAATTAAATACGCTAATTCTCCATCCGCGCTCCGCGATCACCAATGCGAGTAGCGTCCGTTTATTATCTACGCTTATTCACAATCGCATTCTCTTCGAACTGGTTTCTCAGCCGAGCTCGATATTCGAATTCAATTACAAGCAACGAGAGATACGGTGATCGATAATATTCCAATACTGCATTTTCCTTTGCAACGTCTCGATTCCGTATCGGCGTATAGGGTAATTCGATAACTGCGGGGTGTCCATAAACATTTTATCTGTCTCGTGGCTATGAAACGTGCAAACTGCATTAGTACCTTCGTGGAAAGGAAATCGCTTGTCGATGAAATTAGAGGAAAAAGAGATTGAACGGGATGAGCGCTGTACTTTGATAAAGTCCATGAAAATTAGATAAGCTCGAAAAGCGCCAGTTTGCGACGTTCCATTTATTTCCTAAAGAATTTATGCACAAATTATAATTTTACAATCTTTTAAATATTACACATGTTTAATTAAATAAGAATTTATATAAGTTACATTAAAAACAATAAATTCTATTGTTAATATTTATTAATGATTAAAAACATAAATCTTATTTATACATTATTAATGTAAACGATATATTACATGTAGTACATTTATAATTTAAATATCATTTTGTCGTTGAGATTAATTTTGCATAAACTAAGGAATATGCTAAAATCTTTCGTCAGTGGAGCTTATAAGTAAAATACATAGAAATCCGAGAAACGTCAGACGGGATATTTTTCGAGCGAGAGCCAATTTACGACGTAATTAATCGATCTTTCGCACGGAAGGATTTTATCGAGAAGCGATGTGATATCCGCAATTTCGAGATTAAAACCGCACCGGTTTCGAATTTCGCGGAAAATCAGTATCGGTCGCACAAACACGCAGTTAACGCGGGCGCATCGGTTCTCGTTTAGATCAGCAATAATAAATGTGTCTAGGGCGGTACATTCCGATATTTATGACGGCGCGATTAAAAATTTGCGCCGAGAAAAAAAAGAGAGCACCGAGTAGGCGTCAGAAAGATAGCGTCTCTCGGCACATCGCTGGATGTTATGTCAACATTAAAGGGGTAGAGGCATAAGTAAATCTTATCCCACGTGGACTGACGTCCTAATATCACGAAACGGGAAAGGAGAGATTATGTGATTCAATCCAATAATTGATGCTTACTCTCACTTCCAATTTATTTTCCATCCCGATTGAAGCAGCGGAATAATAATCTCCGTTGAATTTTAGGACGCTCGAAAAGAGATTATATTCCGGATTTGTTTAAGTAAAGTATTAAATCAAGATGTGTTGTGTGTGAGGGATATAATTGTGTTTCCGTGTAATGTAACTCACACATGTATGACGACTTAGCGTGCATAATTAATTTCTTCGATGTAAATCCACAGATTTGCAGTGTGCAACATAACAGAATATCGGACAGTGCTATCGACAGAATCGATACGATCGTGGTTGGATAAACTTAATAGTCCATTGTTACAGGCCAATTAATAGCTTAATGAAACGTGCAAACGAACGCATTAGCAGTACGGGGACGCGAGTACAACGATAAAATTCGTGACCTTTTGATTAGTTGCTTCCTGTAAACGACATAAAACATTGGCTTGAGTGTTCAAATACTGGAAAGCAACTATAAACCAGCTGTCACTATCGGAAACAATCCAAAATTTCGGAACATGTAATGCGCTGCCAAGGCTTTACTGTTCAAGCAACTTTAGTTGGATATGTCTATTACGCTTAACACACTTGCACAGTTGATTTGAGCGATACGATTAAGACGAGACATGGAATACGTTTCGTATACGCAAGTTTCAATGCGATAAAATGCGTAATCCAATCTAGACATGACAGATATTGGAGATAGATTTGCATATAGAAAATATGAAATATGTAGATATAACAAAAAAAAAGAATATATATGCTGTCCAAAACAATAAAATTTTTTTTTGCTTATTCATTATTACGCTCTACGTTTCGCATCACTAAAAAATTTTTATTAAATACAATTGTATAAAAATGTTTTTTGTAAATATTTTTTTTATCAGGGATATATTATATGAAGTTCCGCATTTAATAGAGAATTCGACACAAATTTAATAAAATTTGTTGCGCGTTTATTTGGCGCATCGTTCGAAGAGGCACTATAATATGAGAGACAAAAGAATATCTTGAGATGCGTATCAGAGTTAGGGCTAGTCTACAATAGAGTCGTAAGGTCGTAAACGTAAGAAATTGACCAATCACAGTCGATTATTCTCCTCGAATTCAACTGTGATTGGTCAATTTCTTACGTTTACGACCTTACGACTCTATTGTAGACTAGCCCTTATAATAAAAAGTCAGGATACACATAACCGCAGCGCGCGGCTTAGAGCTAAATGTGTGCACAGTGAGAATATAGTACAGATCAAAGTAACCGAGCGCGCGTGAGAGATACAAGTAGTACAGTCGCGAGTTACTCAGCCGCGTCGGAGCACATCGCGATTACTTCCACTCGAGCCGCTCGAAATAACTCGGGGACTGCGCGAGCGAAAACTACTACTAACCATCGTGATTTAGTTTACAGTGAGCGCGAGATTTCGCCGGAAGATAGAACGCGATCTGACACGATTAAGAATAATGCGAGAACGCTTCACAAACGTGCTTGCTTCCGGCATGCTTTCCGCCGACACGACACTTTTGTGTGAAATCCGAAATTATGCGCAATTACCGCGCTCCCGGATGTCACCTTACTTTTGCGGTGAAACAGCGGAATGTAACTGTCTTAACTTGCGTATAAAGAAACGACTGAAAAGCGCACCGACAAGTTCGAGGAATGAGATTTGCGAGGGGAGTTTTCGGAACGTGATACATGTTTTCCATGAGAATGCTCATCTCGGAGCAAAGCAAAATTAAATTTAGAATTGGCGAGGTTACTCGTCACTCTGTTGTGACAAAATTCGTTGTTTTTATCACGTTATGGCTGCAATAATAACTGACTGCAGTTGGCATACGTAATTTTGCTGGAAACTGGGGTAATATTTCCTTAAAAATAATGTCGAGTCACGCACAAAAATAGTTTTCAAGCTAATTGTCTAGTTTTGCATTTTTCAAGCTTTACAAATAATGGAAAAAGTAGGAGTTTTAACGAATTAAATATTTTCAAAATGTAAATATATGAATAACAATTTTATTTGTTAAGTAATAATATTAAATAAATTTTCCATCAACGGAATTTTTTACTTGGCACATTATATAAAGATATTTAAAGTCAAAAATTTAACTATAAAAGATAATACTCGATTAAATTTTGATAAAGAAAATTCAATTTTTTTTTAAATATCGCCCATGAAATATATTACGAAAATTCTTATTCCCATATGAAAATGTATAAAACACGTACATTGTTTTATGCAGACACATACATATATTTTTATATATGGATCTTTTCCAAGTACATTCAATACGCTAAATGCGCTGCATTGTTACAATTCTAAAAGAAATCGTCCCCGATTTCGTTAGATAAGTAAAAGTGTAGTGTAAATCGAACAGCTGTTGAGTATTACATTGCCAACCGCCATTATCTCACCGGTTGGCACAGCTGGTATCCTGTGGCGAAATTTCATTTCACCGCAGCCTCGTCACACGTTTTTACTGGTTTCCGCTGTAACAAACACAATTTACCGGCGTCCTTGCGGAGACCTGTCCTGCGAACAGCTTCTCGCATGATGCAAGAAACTAGCATTGTTCCAATAATGGACATTGCAAAAAAGGATCATCTGGCTAAATACGTCGAATAACTATAAAGAGGACGAAAGAGGAAAAATTTTACCCTTGACGCATGAGAATAGATATCGAGCTGAATTTAATTTTTTGCACATAAATTTCTGAAAATTTTAACGAAATAGAATTTCCATCATTTAGCTAAAAATCTTCCTTTTTAATATCTATAAAAAAAGTTCGCAAGTATATTATTTAAAATCGTACGTAATTCCTAAAATGAAAAATATGTGTATGGTATAGCTTTTCTTTTGTACAGAGAACAAACGAAGGCGTGTCAAGTTCGTCTTTCCCTTTGCTCGTTGCTTGCCCTTTTGCCATTTTTCTCCCTCTGTCTCACGCAGCAGCTCGACATATAAGGGGAAGCAAAGGAATAGAGGTACTATCATACATGAACAATCAAAGAACAAAGAAGCATGGAGTTAAAATTGAAAAGTCGACGGCGAAGAAGAAATAAATGAGGTTGAATTGCATTGCTGGGCTTTTCCGCCAAACTGTGGCGAAACTCTTCCTTCGATGCCCTCTCGTCTTCAAAGCGATTTATCTGGTCAGGACAACTATAGTGATTTATAGTGCGAGTTACGTTTAGTTTAATTAGAATCGTTAAACAAACTAACTAACGAGCAAAATTAACCACACTGGGGAATTTGCGTGCTTGTATAACAGTAGGTGTTAAGAAAATATTTAGATAGGATATCTCTCTCATACACTGTACAAAAGTATCGCCTTATTATAATGAACGATGAAGTAAACAACGGTAAGATTTTCCTCGTTAAATTTTAAATAAACGAAAAATTAATTTGACTACTAAGCCATTATTATTATTGAAAAGTTGTGACAGATAATTATCACTTAGTGATAATTAAAACTTAATTTTATCAGATATGTGATATAAAATGTTTTACAACATTTAAAAAAGATAGCAAAGAATATGATATTTCTTTGATTAAAAAATTAATTTTTATTATTTAATAAAATTTTAATACAGAATTTTTTATAAATTATCAGAGAAAGAGAAAAAAAAGATTTAGAGAAAATTTGATTACAAATCAATTTTTACTTACAGACTTACTTAGATTACAACAACAAACAGAAAAATTGTGGTTATCCAAATTGCTCAAATTTTATAGTAAACAATATAAGTAATGGAAAATAAGAGTTAAAATGGGAACCCGTATATTATATTTACGTCTGAGAAACTCTTACGCCATATTTGCGGGCGGCAGCTTAGTAGCAGTATATTTCAGTGCGAAGTTTTCGGATCACGAGACTACTTTTTTTTTTACGAGCACGTATGTTGTACGAGTGGCACCTCTTGAGAGGAAATATATTTCGTGAGGACATCTCAGTCTTCCGCTTTCACGATGGACTGTTGTACGTGACGTGAGATAAGTGCGGAGTTTCATCCGGATTCGTATATCCGATCCATCTATATCTGACTACAAGGCGGAAAATTATTTTCCTTCGAAAAGAAAATTACACGTATCAAAAACTCGCTCGGCGAAGAAATTGCTTTTATTCATTTTGCCTTTGAAACTACATACTTAATGTAACCATATATTTTTTCTCATCATAACGAATTTCGTTCGCATTTTATCGAAACAATAGAAATGTTAAATTTTAATCCGTCGCACATTGTGCTAGAATAATTTAATAATGATTAGTGGTAGTCTAATGATTATTGTTGATGTAATATAATACACATTTATATTTTTTAAATATTCTTCCTATATACATATACACCATTCGTACGTCATCGATACGGATTCTTGAAGTTGCGAACAAATAAAACTATGATTATTTCGTGCTTTTGTGCATTCCTATCTGGGAGTGTTTCGAAACGAATGCAGAAGCAATCTCGGCAGCGAATCGGAACGGTAAGCTCGAACGCGGCGGAAAAGCTCGATTAAAAATTTAATTTCACGATGCGCACAATATATGCCGACATTACGCGGCTTGCCGCTCCGTTGGCGACCGCGAATAAAATTTCCATTGTTCTGATTTGAATATCCGGAAAAGCTGTTTCCTTCTTCTTCCGAAGAGCTGTTGTGTTACAGCGTGTAATATCGAATTGGGGCTTTCGTTGGGCAGCAAAGGATCGCGCTTAAAGCAGCGTATGAAACTTAAAGATCATATTCCTTGCATACGAGACTCAAGGATCATTATACTTCAATTAACTCGAGAAATTCTTTATCTTAAATTCTTTTTATAAGCTCTTATTACTAAAGTTGAGGAAAAGTAAAATAGTAAAGGTGAAAAGAATTCTCATTAAGTCTTCTAAGAGAGGATTAATTTTAAGAATTGTGCGCTACTAAAATTCTTGTTCTTATTAATTATTTGATTCGTTATTTGCATCTCCGCGATCTATCTCGCCAAGTATTTTTTTAACAATTACCATCGTATACCACGAAACAGACAGATTATTTTCGAGTCGTAATGAGTTTTACGCAGACTGTAGTACCTCGCAAGATTTAAATTAAAAATTTATCTCTAAGAAGTGCGCAAAAGTATTAAGAAAAATTGGAAAGAACGTGAGAATGCAAAAGAATGCGAACGGCGAGATTGGACGCTCTTCTTGGAGTAATCATGCCGCATCTACAGCGATATACGTTCTTATCGTTCTGTATCCTCTCGGACCGAAATAAAAAAGTGCTGACAGATCCGTTGGGAGAATGCGCGCGCTGAGTAATAAGAGTTCAAGATCAATTATACAACAGATATTTTTCCGTCATCTTACCTCACCTCTTACATCTATTCATGCTTGTTGAAGCGAAAGATGAGATTTAATTGGTGATAATTTAATTATTTTATCAATAATAATTTTCTTGTTTCTCGCTAAGCTGTGGGTAAATTTTTTGATAGAAATTTTATTATTGTTATATAAAAATTATATACATTTTAATCATTCAATCTTATATTTTAATTATTTAAATTCTGTTTAGTTTACATGTTATTTTAATAATAGAGAAAAATATTATTTATTAGAAATAATAAATAATTAAACTATTTAATTGTTTATTATTTTTAGTTAATAATCATCTTAATATACAAGACTATATAAAAAACAGTCAAATAATAGTGTAATCAGACGTCTGTATTACGAGCTTATTTTTTGAAAAAAAAAAAAAAAAAAGAACGCGTACGTTTACAATGTGCTACACATTGCACAAAGTTTGGCGGATTAATTAAAATCCATGGTAGCGTGGATTGTATTTCAGCGCAGGCTAAATTACACAGATTAGCGGAAAACAGTACAACCATTGAAGTAGATCATTCCTGGAATTATTTCTGCTTTATTTCGCAATATAGGCTTTTAAAATGAGCTCTGACCGAAAATACAACACTGATCTCTTTCGTATGTAGAAATTGCAATATTTTATATTATTCTTTAGAATTTTAACGAGAAAATTATCGTAAACGTCAGCATTATAATCCCAATATAATCCTATCTAAATATAAAAACTGCTCGAAGGTTAAAATTAGACGTTACATGCTGTTTGCGACGCGTCGTTTTGAATACTTATTTCGACGCGCAAGTAGTTATAGTCAGTGACAGATCAGACGCGTACCATTACCGTCGTTAAATGAATCCCTGGCGAATCGCGACTTGCACGTGCAGTCGGCGATAGATCGTCACAAGGAGAGACGAAGAAAACAGGGTGAGGGGAGAGGAGAGACTATGAACAAAGGGGAGAAAAGGGGGATGAGGAAGACGAGAACGCGAGAACAGCCCTGTAGGGAGGACTCGGCAAGTAATAAGAAGTCGGGGGAGTAATTACACGCCGGGGACTTTTCCAGGACGACCCCGTTTCCTCCTCTCATGGTCCACCATCGTCCTTTTGTAACCTTTTTCTAGTCTCTCCGGGTTAACGAGCAGGTGTCCGAGGCGTCGCACGAAGAAACGCGCTAGAGTCAAGAAGGTATAACTAATCCTCGAGTTTTCTCATTCTTTCAACACGCGGCTGCTGTTTTCCTTCGCGTCTTTCATCATCGAAGGAGAGAATAAAAGAAGCAAGACAGTTTAACAAACATTTTCATTTCATTGCTCGAGACTTTCTAATCGACGGATTCTCCGATCGTTCGGATAAAAGTAACGAGAAACTTTACTGAATTCGGTTTCAAGAACAATGAATCTCATATAAATGTTAATCAAATAATATTATTGATCGCTTTTATTATTGCGAATAATAAATTCTGTAACAGCCGCCATTCAGAATGGGAGAATGGATAATGATCTTTGAATAAAACCAGTTTTGCAGAGGTACTTTAAAGAACGCGATGTAGGATATCGAATGTCGTTTATTAATTTGTATGTAAAAGCTGTATTCGTCTGCTCTTTCAATAACAATGAACCTTACTTGAACTTGAAAACACGTCTGCTATTCTTGAGATTTTTTCGCTTTGTTAACACGCAAAACCTCAGTCTTTCATATTTAATCCTGTCTTCCTGTGATATCTTTCTTTTTCCTCTTTTACTTAAGCTTAATCTTCATCTTTTCTAAGATGTTGCAAGATAGATGAACAAGTTGAAAATAGAGAAAAGTATGTCAAATGTAAATGCTCAAAGCATCGTTACGACTGTAATAATTTTATCGTGATACAAATATGTAGTATATGTAGAATTTTTTTTAATGATGCGATTAAAAAAATAATCTACCAGAAGAAGGATAAAAGCAACCATACAAAGAATTATTTCGCTTTTGCAGGGGCATATTTGTTCTCATTATCTCGAGATAAAAAGTTAACTAACTACTGGAATATCCCGATTTGTTGTTTATATTTGTAGAAAATAATGGCGCATATATGTATAATGCATTTGTTTTGCGCAATTGTCACAAATATGCAACGTTTAGTGTGGTTAAAGTTCGTAACAGACAAAATACATTTCGCATACTCAGCATGGATTAACACTAATTATTCTTTATTCCAGTCAATTGCAATTTTCGTTTTGCGATATTAGTTTAATTTAAAAGAATTTGTTATCAGACAACTAGTTGATGTTAATTAAATTTTTCGAATTTTATTTAAATATGAAATAGATAAGATTTATTAACAATTTCTTTATATTTTAATTTATTACAATGAATGTAGAATATAAATTTTATATCAGAGAACAATTTATTCATAATAACACAGTTAAATTTTTTATGTTAAATATATTTATAGATAGCTATACTATCTTTATTTGCAATTACATAAAATTTAACAATATTTTTATTTTCCACATAAATATTAAATAAAATTGATTTATAATTATTATATATAAATGTTATTCGTAATTTCTCTTTCAAAATATATCACTGTGCACGATAATAATATATATATAAATATTTAAAAAAAAATATTCAGAAATTAATATGAATTTCTTTTATAAGACAAAATTATTAAAAGTCATTAGTTTACAATTATTAAATAGGCAAAATGGGAATACTATTGCGAAGAATGCAATAATGGATATAAAGATGATCGAAAATATTTTAATCAACAAATAGTCGTTGAATTCGACAAGGCGTTTTGTCGTGCACAAAATATTCGACGAGGTATTTTAGCATTTCATCGATGACCAGAACTACGATATAAAGAAGAATTCTCCGTGTAAGGATCTAGAAGCGCGCGGATGGTGACGCGAAGAGTTCGTTGAATATTTCACCGTGACATCTTGACTGCGTTAACCGACTTACAAATATTCGAATCTGTATCTAGCGCTTTATTGAAATCGAGGAAAACCGCTGCCGTAGAAAAATCCCGTGGAAAATATCACACGAGCAACGCTTACACGGCAGAAAATCACGGCCGCAAGCGGTGAGCCCGCCATTATTCAGCTGGGAAATTTAACGTTAATCTTTGCTTCGCCCCGTAGTGGTCGCTCAATTTTGGTGGGATAGAGCTTTAAAGCGATATGCAAATTTTAATCCCACAGAAACAGACGCGCGTTTGAAATGCTACACTTTTCGTTGGATGAAATTGTAACAATACGATCATACGTATAAAAATTAAATGAAATATAGTTGAAAACATAGAATATAAAAGTAAAAGGGAATTGTTAACAAGCTAACATCTGATGTGAAAAGAAAAATATTACTCTTC
Organism: Prenolepis imparis; assembly: GCF_030444845.1. NCBI lineage: Eukaryota > Metazoa > Arthropoda > Insecta > Hymenoptera > Formicidae > Prenolepis > Prenolepis imparis. Next base: position 13,475,263 of record NW_028141162.1, on the reverse strand, counting down.
ATTAAACAATACTATTATATATATATACACTCATACACATATAAGATGTAAATATTCGCTATTATTTTAATCAAGATAAAGAGATTAGATGGAAATAATCTCTCGTTATAATTTTTCAACTCCTCTGTTAGGTATACATTTTCGAAGAATGATATTTTGAAGAACGATTGAAGCATGATCATTACATCAAAATCAGATTTGTCCACCACTGTGATACACTGTCACATGATCGTTGCGTATCAAATCTGCGGTTAAGACAAGATATAGGTATACGATCCCTTGCATACAACTATACATACACTGTGGCAAAACTGCAGCGAAATTCTGCTGAAACTTTAATGACTTTTTGTGCCCTACAGCGGCCACTTTGCCCTAAGAGGCTCGTAAATAACAGTACCACTGAAACCTCAAAACTTCCCTTAGAACATTACGTGGCAGGCTTACATTGAGTGCCTGTCAAAGATTTCTTTCGCTAAAATAATGTATATTTTTACATTGCTGTTTTAAAAAAATTTGGAAAAAAAAGATATTTTTATAAATTTTTTATTCAAAATTGTTATTTCTCGTAAATAAATATTTTAAATAAATTTGTATAGAATAATAATGGTTGAAAAGCAATTTATTAAAATAAATTAATCTATAAATCTCATGCGCATTTTAGAGTAATTTTAAAACAAAATTTAAAAAATATTGTTGGTGTTTTTTAAATTAATTATATACTTATGTATCCCTTTACAATCAACAATAATTTATAATTTGTTATAACTTTTTGTTTTATTCATATGCAGAAGTAAAATTAATTATAATGAATACATGTTCGTAAAAAATACGCATCAATTTTTGTAGAAGAAAATAGACTAATATGTTTATTTGCCATATGCCATGACTATAAGATAGTGTTAATGCTTAATTGCTAGAATGAAACGAAGAAAAGTAAACGTTCAAACAATATGTTACCGGATGCTTCTGCAGAAATACCGCATCGCCCAGTTTGCGATGTAATTCGAATCGAATAGAACTTCGATATCTATCTCCCCATTCGCGCTGTGTGTTCGCAATTATGGATTCGCAAAACGTCAAGCTGCAAGAATGGCCATCTGTCGCGCGCGTCGTTTGCGGGAAAAAAAAGGACCGATAGAAATAGAGGAGTTGAAAAGTGTTCACAGTCACCGAAAGAAAATTCATGCGCGCATATGACGAAAAAGTGTCGCGCGGATGTCGTGATGCGAATTTAATTCTGCGTATAAACGAAAACTTCGCCGACGCGGCGCAGTAAATCGCGGTAGCGAAATTTATCCTCGTCGCGCGAGATTTATGAGCCGCGATCGATTTATCGTTCGACCGGCAGTCGGACGCGAGCGATTATCGGCGTCTTAAATCTGCCGACGTGACCGACTTGGTCGCGCGCTACGAGTTATCGGAAAGCGATCTGGAATCTCTCGCCAAGCACTGGACTTCCGCTGTACTTTCCGAGGGAAAACTCTGCGCGCGGCTATGTTTTATTTATTTATTTATTTTTTAATAAACTGGGGAGCGAAATATATACTGCAAAAAAAAAGGAGCGAAGTCTGAAGTAGCGAGATTCGTTGAAGTAGCATACACAGCTGGTTAATTGTAACGAGTTTTCAATTGCGTGCAGCATTTTTTTTCATTACATCGTCAGTGAGTTTTGCAATTAATTGAAAATGAGTGTCTGAGAAAATGTCACAGTCGTCTATTTCATTCTTTAATGAAGATGTCAGAAATGTAGTATACAATTAATGAATGCAATTAGTATATCGACATGTCATTTAATGCAATAGGAAAATTCATTGTATCAGCAGTTTGTATAATTTCTCCGGGACGAATGATATTGTTCATTTTAATTAATGCGCGAGAATTTACCACTTATCTTCAATTCGAACCGATAGTATCGCCAACAATAGATATCCTACATGTATTAATTATAAACATAAATCAAGGGATACCCTGAAGTATCGGAACGCTATTAATGTCCCGAGAAAATTTTTCGTAAAACGCCGCGTTACATCTCGGCCAGAGGGGAACGATTAATTTCGAACAAAGCCGATTTTTCATCGTCTATTACACACACTGGCTATCTAATTCTCTCGTGACCTACTTCGGATTTTGGGGACGAAAGCCGACGACGGAGGATATCTCCTTCGGGTGGCTCGTGATCGCTTGAGGACATCAATTAATCGTGCATACTGCCATGCAATGCCTACATGCGTCATCGTGACGTTTGAACTCCACGTTAACTGGGGATAAACTGGGGCCTCTGAGACGCACGTTTACTCATCGAAATTCGCTGGAACAGCATGTGTTAGCAGGCGCATAGTAAGCGCATTTAAACTTCTGCACGAATGCTGGAGCATACTCGAGCTTTAGTATAACCGGCATACTAATCGCCGCCATTAGTTTATATGAAAATTTTATAAATTCTCATTATTTTTAATAACGAAAAAATTGATTTGCTAAGCTCTTCTCTCGCTGAGTCGAAATACTTCTTCTATTTTCAATTTTAATATTCAATCCAACATTTATAAACATCTTTAATACATCAAAGAGTCAAATCATTCTCTTTTGAAATTATTTAATCTCTAATTTTGCCAAAAGCTCCTCTTTTAAATTTTTAATTGTAAGTAGAAAACTTATTGCTTATTTAAAGTAAAAGATAAGAGCCTAAATCCTATATAAATTAAAATTATCGAAATTCCTTAAAATCCATAAACATAAGAAAATTGAGATCGAAAGTAGAAGAAAAATGTCGACTCGGATTACTAAGGATCCATTGAACGTTGTAACTGTTGACAAAGTCGTGCTATTAAATCTCCAAGAAGTGTTGATAACTTGCGATGTGGAGAGACATAAGAACATGAGATTTTAGCAAAGATCATTAAGCAGTAACGATATTTCTTGAATGGGAAAAGCAGTCGAGATCCGAGACGACAACTTCAGTAATTCCGAGCTAAGGCATTGAGCCGTCCACGCTCGTTAAACGTTGCCATCTTGTTTAAATCCATTTAATGATCGAATGGAAATAAAGTGGTGAAAACAATCTAGAGAGAATTTCTAAAGAGAGAAGTACAGTGCAGGTATCTTTGAAATAGCTAAAAACGCAACATATAGCATTCGCACTATAGCAATGTTTCAAAAATTATTAATAAATATAAATTATTGTTACATGATAAATTATATAAATTTGTGTCTAAAATTTATATTTATATTATTCAGATTTATAAATCAGAAGATTTGCAACGCATTTAACTCGCTTAAATATTGTAGAACATTTATCTGTGCGATTTTATACGATTCTATAGGATTTTATCCAGATGGAAGAAAACCTATCGCTTATTGTTAGTATCGCGTAAATGTAGAAATCGATTTTTACTGGTGAGTATAGTGAAGGGCTTGAAAGCTTTTACCACGAAACAATATTCTCACTCGCGGAAGGCAACGAGTCCACTAAAATTATAATAATAGCGAGCGTTGAAATTTCCGAATGTAAAACATGCATTTATAAAAAGGAAAATATGCAAATTTCTCATTGAAGCAAACAATTTTTTATACACGATTTGAAATTTGAATCAATATTTTTAATATTATGCCTGACGATGAACAAAATCATTGAATCATTAAAGAATATTTTCATATTTATAAATTTATAATTTACAGTTACATTAATTTATAATTGTAAATTATAGATTAAAGTAACTGATATATATCATACATCCGTCTTTTTATAAATTTTTAGAATTATTACAAAGACAAATATTGAAATGATTGTCGAAAATAATCTGTCCATTACTCAGTACATTACCTTATTACATTATCTGTTTATCTATTCCAATTTGTTGGATTTTAACAATATTATTACATGTCAAAATTGAAAGCACAATTTTCATGTCAAATCATAAAAAGAGCGACGTTAATGTCAACTCGACAGATATTTTTTATTATTTATTATATGTAGTAATAAATGATGAAAAATATCTCAATACATGTAACTATTATCATGGAAAAAGTGATGGCGACAAGAAGTGCCGCTGAATCTTTGGGATTAATCGTGCATAAATTAGAGCGCTCAGTAAAAAGAATGTTCTTGTACGAGTGTATTTGTATGTTTACACGCCCGCATTCCCGTAAGAAATGTAAGAATGTAAGAATTGTCCGATTTCTCTGCCCGCAATCGTAAGTTCGGCGAGCGAGGAGGTCCATATCCCTTTCGTACGTTTTCACAAATCTTGCAACGTCGTTAAAGTAACATCGAGCCGAATATCTCTATCTCATTCCCATATAACGTTCATTTTTCCCAGCTTTTTGTGGCAATTCTTCATAGAATGATTTTATTGATAATCTTTATTTTTCTCCCTATATCCATTGATGAATGACCGTGTAATTAATTGTTTCTATCTCCCGTTTATCTGCGTAACGTGCAATATCTATATGGAGTATAGCATACGCAATCGATTCACTGATTCAAGATAGCGCCGAATAAATGCGTCACTTTTTATGTCAGGGCTTGAATAGATTCGATTTGAGATCGCATATTCCGCACGCCCGTAGCAGCTGCACATATTTTGCGGCGTGAATGAAAGTGCATGTGAATATGCTTGCATATGACGTCTGTTCATCCTCCGCTCATTCCTGCTGCAGTATCGATTTCGTCAAATTCTCTAAATAATATTCTATGCCCGAAATGCACAATGCATATAATGTACTTGTATCATATTGTCGGTTTTAAGCCACCATCCATTCCCATAAATGTATATAAAGTATTCATGGATACGTATTTATGGAAGATTATATTGATGTTAGATTAATTATAATTGAATATATCAGTAAAAGATTTCAGCTATATTTTTTCATAAAATTTAAAATGTACAATTAAATTAAAAGAAAGTTATCAACTATAGATCCAGATATCGGAAAAAAGTACATTCGACTTGTAAAGCTCCTGTATTTTTCTATGACAAAGAGATATATAAAATGTTAAAAATTATTTAATTTTCGCGAAATATAATTAAGTCCTATATAAAATAGTCTGCTGTACTATAAGAAACGTTTCTTGTGCCCAGATTTTCACGCCTTCTATTTAATGCATTCTTACGCGTTATTAATGGTAGCTCTAAATCACTAGTTTGGATTATTTCGAATAAATTGATGCGCGAGTGTGAGTGTACACGGATACGGCCTACTAATTACTCGCGTCGAAAACGGATCCTCGCTTAGTCCAGATCTCGCAGCAAGATATACCTCGTGCTATCCCAAACGTCAAATCCGCCCCGTCGATCGAGATATCCATCGGTATATCTATTAACGGGTACAAGGTGGCCGATTTGATTTCGATCTCTTGTACTTGACGCTATTTCACACTTCCATCAATATTCTTGTCATATACATGTGCAACGACATACATGATGATGATAAATTCCGCTTTCTGATCGTACATTTCTGCTTGCAAAAGAGATATGGCAAAGAATTATATACATGTATATATAAATCGGATATAAAATTTTTACACCGAATAACACAACATTCGATTAAAATTATGATGAAAATAAAATTATGATTGCATTCCAAAGCGATCACTCGCGTGAGTCAAGCAAAAGGTATTATCGCTAGGCAATATTCTTAACAGTCTCAAGCCGATCACCCTGTGTAAGTATGCTTATACGGCATGTACATGTAAACATATAACGGGGGCCGTACATATGCGCCATATACATATATGTATACCGTCGAGGGAACAGGCGGATTTGGCATTTCCAATTCTGCTCGCATTGTCGGAGTCGTAGAAGTGATTCAAAGCCACGGAGAACACGTTGCCGTGTACGATCGCGATTCACGGAATCCGCATTGTCGTGCATGCGCACGTGAGAGATCATCGGCACGCGGGGGTGGATTTTTATAGGTTCACATTTTTCGGCCTTACGCCAACGCGTGACACGCGCGAGTTCTGGCTTTACATATTTTTTTCCACCTCGTCGGACAGAAAATGCTTAATCTTAATTCTTTGACGGTGTCGCGTTATCGCTGTGGTGACTCTGTTTACGACGTGTGTATCGCGTTATAACTCTATATACGGTTACTAATGTATTCTGCAATATGCAATCTCGTTTTTGCCGACTAGACCCTAGTAATCTCTCGTTTAAACATTAAAATTGGTTCACGTCAAAATATCTGTTACGTTCTTCCTTCATTATTATGTTAAACGTGCAATTTTAAACTTATTTTCTTTCTCGAAAAATGGTACACAATACATGTTTTTTTATACTCTACAATTAGATAGTCTTTGTAATTATATTTGACACATGAATGATTAAATGATATTCCGCGTTTTGTGTTCCGATCTATCATCATTATTGATTCATTTTCTATATAATGTTACATACAATTACATATAACATCTTTGTATTCAAGATAAGCTGCTTATCTAGAGATAGCCACGAACAAAATAGCATTATGTGCTGTTTGATCTTGGTTCAGCTTTTGAGACTGCAATATACGGTTAAATAAAATTATTATAATGAATTTTCTTAAAAACATTTGTCAAATTTCCCCACTTCCGTTGCAAAGTTTTTAATGATTATTGGACGCAGACATAAATACGCCTTTCATTGTGAAGGGGTTCAAGTAAACAATAAATCATGCAGCATAATTACGTTTTTGTAGAATTTCGTACAACTCCATGTAAATTAGACGAGCTCTGTTTCTACAACCCTTTCATCTCTAAATTGTGTCAACATCATTCTAATGAAAGATATTTAATTATACAAATTTATTATCAACGCATTTATTCCAGTAAATTTTTGATAATCCGCATTTTATATACAAACAACTGTTTTGGACAAATAGAATGATATATACAATATTACGAGATGTAGGGAAAGACGCTCTATATGTTACTTTCTATTATGTTGTATTAAATGCGATAAGATTTAATTATTTTTTTCGATATTTTATCGTCATAAAATTCGATGGAATTTAGAGATGAGATAGATACACACAGGAAAATTTAGATATATTATTATATTATTATACATGCAAAACATTCGACTCTAAGCAGCTTTCGAACTAGATTACACGCTAGAATAGACTAAATATTGTATGCAATAATATGAAATCACATATCATGCATTATTATGTGATTTAGCAGATCTGCTATTATCGTTTATATACGAATATAATTTCGCTCCTCAAAAAGCGAAAGGGCGGAACGCTTGAAGAACACTATACGATTCCGAAAGTTCATAAATGTTTCGCAGACCGCGCTATAGCAACGACTAGGTGAGAGACCTACGGGTTTCAAGAGTCCATAAAAAGGTTTTACAGCTTGGTCTATGTAGGTCGTAGAATGTTGCGTGTTAGTCCATATGTTACACGAATTGTGTAGTGTGATACGATAAAGCGCCATACGATCGCACCTCCGTCCAAACAAATAAGATAAAAAACAATCATTGGCACCTTAAATAAATGTATTATTTAATTAAATTGTGACACGGGAAAAAACTATGTTCATTACTTTAATGAATATAACGTAAAATTCTTATTTCTTACATAATTTTCTCATTTCTCAATTTCTCTGAAGCTCGTACTAAAGTGTTGACATTTTTCCCGGCTTTTAATAAATTAACATTGCGCAATTTATAAACGAACAAAAATTTAATTAAATTTAATTAAAACGCTTCTATTTTTGCATCGTTACAACAATATCGATGTTGATGTGTATTGCTATGTGTCTATTGCTGTAAATGGTTAGATTAACAAAGAAGAGTGGCTACATCGCGCGCAAATGGTCGATAAATATTTTTAAAAAAAACGTTGGTTAAACTCGTTAATTTTTAGATTCCGCAAATACTCGTCTATTCAGTAAATCGCACTTGACAATTACAATTGCCGCTTGGCGCGCGTAATTGCGAGAATCCCACGACGACCGTGTTCCTCGCCAAAAACTTTTGCAAAGCGAATTTGCTCGTTAGAAAAAAGTGCACAAATTATAAAAAATAGAATTTGACGTCCCTTCCCGAGGAAATAGAATTATGTAGAATTTCATTCTGGCGTTCTGAAAGCGTAAATTCACTTTAACTTTAAATTCTGCGACTACGACGTATCACCACATCACATTTCTCAACGCATCTACGCAGCCTGTTAATCTCTTAGCTGCAGCATTAAGCTCTTTACGTGATGATTATCGCATTCTGTTTTTTATTAACAATTTGCGCATATGTCTTATTTACAAAATTAATGCGTGGTCCATCTTCACCACACATTCTAATAACAAATTTTTTGTCAGCTTTATATAATTTAACAAAATTTCTAATTGAAGCTACTTTCCACATAACGTCATAATTCGCATATTTTAAATGTCACATGTCTAATTTTATCACTATTTTTTTTTATTTTCGATAATGTCATCGTTTATGCGAGGCTAATCAAAGTAGCTAGATATAAATCTAGATCTGTATCTGGTTATTACTGCGCAGAGATTTTTAGTCACCAGTTTGATTAAGCGAATCAATTTAAAGCAATCACTATCGGGTTAGTAATTCGACATAGAAAGACGAATAATAGGATAAAATTAAATTTTTCCCTACTCTTGCTTTCTCGCGGATTAAAGTAAATGAAGAAAGTATCGATCCATAGGGAGTTAGTTTGGGAAAAGTAGTCCTAATCTCCGAGCAAGGAACAACCCACGTCTGTTCATGGCCGGATGGATTATGGTAGTTGGTGGAGATATATATGTATATGCACGCTCTGGCGCAATTTTGACGGGTTATAAACCGTTTTATAGCTTCGTTTATGAACGCGAGCGCAAAAATGCTTTTATGCTTCTGTCAAGTATCACTCGGATATACACTGGTAATTCTTATACCTGTATTCTACCGGCTTTATAAAATGGCAGAACATAATAATTGTGTAGTAAAAAAGCTGTGCGATTTATCGATAATAATAGCAACGCGATGAAACGAAGCCTTAATAATTTGTGCAAATTTTTGAACTATCGTAAACTTAGATTTTTTAAATATGTTTAATGAGAGATTTGTAACTAATCAAAATGTGCGGCAAATATGGAATATATTAGATTAGAAAACATATTTATTTATCTCAAAGTTTGCATTGCACATTATTAATGCATTTTTATAAAACTAACTTTTACAATAGATATATATATAAATTATATTTTAAATTATCTTCAGAAAAGTATTTAATTGAATATTACACATTATTTAGATATATATCATTATATTTAGTTTATGGTTAATTAAAATCAAAAGAAGGTATTACTTAACATTGTTGTTATATTAACGCTATCAAAAAGTTTCATCACTTTATTAAATCTGTGATAAGAATTTATGACTGCTCAAGAAAAAAAGTTTGATTAATTTTTTATAATAATTGTATAACGCAAAACAAAAGCTTTCCGTTCCTATTTACGTATTATTAAAGTATAAGTAATTTGTCTTTCGCACTTCCACATCCATCACATTCAGACGGAAGATGATGAAATGAACGTTATGCGGAGCTAATCTGATATATAACATAGCAATAATCAACAGCTGTTTTAGCTCAGATAGAAATTCAATTAGTATTATTCCATTCAAAAGATCGAACTTTAATCAACAGTTATATGTATAACTCTAACACATGATTAACCTATAAATATTTTTACATAAAAGAATATAGGAAAACTTACACAACTTTTAAAGATATAAAAATATAAATTATTCTACTTCTTTGTTCGTATATATCAGGCATGTCAAACACGCGGCCCGCGGGCCGCATGCGGCCCGCCAACAAAAAAACTGCGGCCCGCCGAAACTTCTTGAAAATCTTTTCAAAAAAATTGTTTTGTGAAAAACGATGTCAAATATCTTCTAAAAAATAATATTAAATTGTGATTTTGTTTATTTTTCATTATAGTTTCTATTTTTGTTTTTTATAAAAAAAAGTAAAATATTTTTTATTATAGTTTCTATTTTTTTTTATTTAAAAAATCGTAAAATATTTTTATTTTAAAAAGTAACATAAGATATAAATATAAAGCGACTATGTATAATATACATTGAATATACTAAATATAATAATTTAAAAAATCGTATTTTATTTATTCTAGGAACATTGAAAACATGCGGCCCTCAGCTTAATACAAAATAGATCATGTGGCCCGTAATGCAAAACGAGTTTGACATGCCTGGTATATATAGATATATATATAGATGTATATATAGATCGTATATATAGATCATAGTAAATCATTAATTACCGTTTAACAGCAGTGATTTTTTATATCATTTTGTAATCTTGCTCTTTACCTTTTTTTATTCACCATTTAAAAGTACGGAATTAGCGAATATTTTTACGTATTGTAGTGTATATTGCAAATTGGGGCAGTGTTTGATATAAATCGCAAATCGACTTGTAATTGCAGAAAACGTCTCTCGGTTAAGTTTTAAATTGAATTAAAAGGAATATATAATAATCTATAGCATATGTATTCAGGGACAATTCAATTCTTTCGTATAGCTGCCGAAAACATTGAGTTTTGTTTAAATTGATAAAGCAAATAAACGACATAACTGTTGTCAACTCTCGGCCGATATTTTATGGAAGTGACGTACTCGCACGACCGGATTAACTGTTGGGTAGGAAACTTCTGAATTCCCTGGATAAATTGTCGGATAGTGTAGCACAGTTAAACTCGTGAAATATCAACCTCAAAACCCAACTTTTTTACGATAATTACAGTAGCAGTCATTAATTTGTAAACGTTTACAGAGAATTGCGAATATGCTGAGTAAAAAGCAATTCTCATTGGTTCTATCTTTCTCTTTACATATCAAAACTTTCTGTAATTTTAAAATAATAATTTAAAATTACTTTATTAATTTTAATTAATTAGATTTATTAAAATAACTTAATTTTAAAATTATATATCTGAGATTTTGCATACACAAATTTCTTTTTGTTAAAACTTTAATTGTTTAGTTACAAGTTAATTGCAAATATTACACATTACACATAAACTTAAATTTTTTAATTATTCTTTTTTTCTCTCTTCCTCTCTCTCTCTCTCTCTCTCTCTCTCTCTCTCTCTATTACAATGTGTTTATTCACAAATAATTAAAATGCTTATGTAACTTAAATTTGTCTAAAAGACATTTAGCAATGTTATCCTTTAATTCTTAGCGAATGTATGGAAAATCGGTTTTGTGGAAAAACTTGAAAGACTAGAATTCTACAAGCGGAGGGGAATTTTCTTTTTGCGTCCGCAAATGTACCAGCTGTTAGATAAACGTTAACCAGATCGCTTTTATGGCGCCATTGCGGTGCAGGTAACATCGCAAGGTAAATTGTGACTGGTTTTCTTCACTTGCAAAACGATTATCCGGAAAACATTCTGGCATTGTCTACCAGGAATGAGTAGCGAAACGTAGCGCGAAAATCGGGTTAATGGCCACCTAAATGGTCGTGCTTGATCATGGCTGTGACGCGTATACTATCGATCCTTCACAGTGGGATGCTTTAACGTACAGGAAAGCGAGAAGGTTGTAGGTGCATAGCATGGGATAATCTAAGTGATGCTTCTCAATTACAATTGATCTCTAATGTAATTTATCTTTGTTTCTTATCTGTAATTTATTATCTCTAATTTACCCACGTTTTAACAAAATTCAAGAAATATTTCACGCTCGAAAGATTCTTTTTACGTATATTTTTTACGTGTGTTTTACGTATATTTTATATATTTATTATACATAGTATATTCTTATATATATATATCTTTACACGCGAAAACTATATTAATGAACAGATACACAGTACAAAAACTATGTATTTCCTCTAATGACATATGCATTGGAAATATTCTCGATGCTGCAATCGCTCGTGTCATTAGCAAAAAAAAAACAAGCTGCAAAACGCAGTGGAAATATATTCAGTCAGAGATACCACTGATTATATTATGTTGCTTTTTACTGTAAAGAATTGAAATTTAATTGATTTGTTAAACGATTGAGCAATATGTTACCGTTGTCGCGAGCGTATGTTGAAACCAAAATAGTCACAAAAAGCATATTTTGCGGCTGCAGCTCATTACGCGCCGCAGTAGAATGCATTTATGTGCACTTACTATTACACTTTAGTAATATCATTAATTTTAGCACGTACAAAGGAAAAGCGAAATAATGTATTTCACGAAGGTCACGTGGTACAAAGACGACCGTGCAAAGTACTTCCCGCTGACACATGTTTACCAGATATTCATCATTGTTTAAGTGCGAGTTCATAGTATTTGTATTTGATAGCGGACACAGCGTGGACGATATTGAGTTTTAGAAGAACAAACAGACTGTAGGCGAAGTCAAACAATCGCGCCAAGCGAATGTATAATTTCAGAGAAGCGCAACTGCAAGTGCAATTTCGAACTTAGAGTCAAGAATACTAGCGCATGAAAGTCGGTAACGGTGGCAGCGGAATAATAAATCTCAATGTGCTATCGCAGTATTAAAATATTTTAAAGATGACTCTGCGATATTAAATTAATTTGTAAATGGCACTTGCGTAATTAGTATGCAATAATTTGCGCAACAGAGAATTATATATATTTACTGTACTTATAAAGTTGAAAATATATCAAATTTACATTACTAATTATTTTTTATATGATTCATGGTAAGATTGGAAAAATCAATTTTGTAGATATAAATAAAGTTTTTTTTTATCTCAAAAACGAATTAGAAATATTAAATTTCTGTTTTGCTACGTATTTTACTTTTACTTGAAGCATATTAAGATACTTTCAATTCAATATTGGAAAAGATTGGAAATAATGTGCATTTGTTACTGTAACATTCCTGCCATTATATTTCGATCAGGGTGCTATTTCTCGATCCTCATTTATCGACAACTGTTTTTTAAAACAATATCAAATACTCCATTGTCATTGCGAGAAAGGATAAAAAAAAGAATGGGAATAGACTTTATAAAAGTAGAAAGTTCGATCCTTTGTGTGTCACTTAATCGCCAGTCGAGCCCTGTCTCTTTAACCCTTTAACTATGTCATATTCATCGATCGATACATTGTGTCCGACTATTTATTTTTCATCGAATAAATAGAAGTGTCACAACTTTTGCGAGACTCATCATTGATATATGCAAACGACAACCAATGTACAATAATCGATGCCGACCAATCGCTTTGATTACACGTGTTCCGTTAGGATAGCCGCTTTTCATCGCGAAACTATAGGCCACCAATATATTAAGGCCACCGCATATTAAGCTAAAAGTATCGATCGGTCTTGTCATTTGCGATCGCGCGCTTGCGGAAAATTTGCACGTCGACGTTCGAAACTATTTGTGTCGAAGACAATTGTAATGTCTTTCGAAATGTCATTGCAGCTTACCGAAGCTTACCTTTTCATTTTACTTTCAACTCCTTCTTATAATCTTCTTTCAACGCGCATTCCACGTATTTCGCGTAATCAATCGCGCGAGATTATAAAAAGACTATCAGTCGACGGAAAGCAATAATCGCATCCACTCGTGAAATTTCACGGCACGTGCGACCTCGTTTTTCTCGGATTTCTTTTTTATTTTTCTCCGAAAAATCCAGAATGCGACTAATTGTGAGTTGTACAGCGCGGTCACGTTTTCGTAAGATGTTAGTCCGTCGTATAAAGAACTTGCAGCTGTTTCTTGCGGTAAGAAGGTCGTATAATGGTCGGTCACATTTGGCAACGGTGATGCAGAAGTGAAAAAGTTGTCCTAGAAATAATAAAAAAAAGGATATAAACGGGAAGAAAACGTCCATTGTCACGTGTCGTAGCGGGAACGAACGGACCACATTTGGTCGTTGGGTTTCAGCGATATCGAAGGGTGTATAATATAGGGTCCGCAGCGAACGAAGCTGCGGCAATAACGCTGTATGCAACAACCAAAGTAGGACGACAACAGCGACGTCCGTCTATTTTCACCGCAAATCGTTTCGAAAAAAAATTCGTAAAAATATCAATGCTGTTGAAGTTCAATCTTTTAACTTTAACCATTCGAAAGCTATTTCGAGCTTGCAAACATCAGATATGAGATATAAACTCGTCGTTGTCGTTATGGTCTGCATTGGACGTGATCTTTTTTTATGTAGATACACACTTTTTTAGAAGTCTCTATTTTTTTAGAGTCCCATTTTGGCATAGATAAATTTTCTACTATATATCTCCAAATGTATATTTGATCAATCTTGAAGATACAATTTTTACCGATTAAAGAATTAAAACAATTATTTCGATTCGATAGGGCTGTTTATTTTGACGCTGTTATTATTTAAATTATGTTTATTTGTTGTTCGTGTAAATGGGGTTGTGCAATATTGTATTATTTTTAATAAATACACCGAATAATTGGATGTCCAAAAGGCCATTAAATACGTATCAGTCCATTCGGTGCATAATTTGATTTTATTACATCAGGATGCTTTCGATAGGACGTGTTTTCACGTCAAGCCCGTCGACTTTAATGACACACATTTCTCGCGCGAGAATGGTAGATGCTGTCCAATATACATATAAGCGCAAGCCAAGCGCGATTCGATTGCATACGCGGCAATCACTAAAGTGAATAAGTTGCATTGAAACGTGGCATAATAATGAATAGCGAAAAGAATACATATACAGTATTTTTATATAAACAAATATTTTTCCCTGCGATTTTTTATATGTCACGTGCAATCTCTTTAAAAAGATTTTATTTTTTATATGTCACGTGCAATCTCTTTAAAAAGATTTTATTTTTTATATGTCACGTGCAATCTCTTTAAAAAGATTAATATTTAATTATGACGATACACACGCGAAAATGTGGCCATTGAAAACGTATTTTTCGCCTTTTATATATATATGTATAAAGAATAAAATCTTTGATAGAAATAAAAGATGCAAGAATGTTTTCGATGTGGTCGCACTTTTGTGTGTATCGTGTCGACTTTAACGACACGCAGTAACGGCGGATGTGCTCCTATATTTGAACGGAAGCTGCGCTCGAATCGATTGCAACACGATAGTCAACGTTAAGTGGAATTGAGAGGATCGTAACGTGGCACGGAGTTGTTTCGCCGACAGTGGCGATTGATCTCACTGCTGCCGCCATTTCGATGATTGCACTGATTGATAGCTGTTCTCTTGTCCGTGTGTAAGCACGATCCGACGACTACTGATGGCGATCCCGATCCCGCGGTATCGATTCCAAGTACACACGATTTTAATAAAATTTATAAGAGCGCGGAAATATATTTCGATAGCGTAAAAAGCACATTATTATAACAACTGCAGTATTCAAATATTTTTATAGCTGACAGTGAATGATCTCTCTCCGATTATAATAATCGCGCGGTAACATTTCTTTAACTTTTGAAGTAGACAATTTCAACGGAAATTAAAAAGAGAAACTTATCACAAAATTCCTTTTAAAAAAATCAAAATATAATCCTATCTGAAGTATTTAATCTGATACAATGGCTTCGAAATTTATAATAAATTATTGAAAGACGGAAATATTCGCTTCCTCCAATGATGAAACTTTAAAAGTTCCATAAATTTTTGGCGCGAGAATACTTTTCTCTCTTAAATAAGTAAATTTTGCGTAGCGCTTCCGATCACGCCACTTTCGTCCGACAAATCCGTGACAGTTACGTGATTATAGACAAAGTTCGAAAACTAATTTCTCGCCGGCCTATTAATTTGGGCCGCTCGGCTGGATCAACGACACATGTCGTTAGCGCGATATAAATCCCTTGTCCATTTTATGCAGTTAAAAATTTATCATCACGCGTCTTTTTGGCGTTGTGATAAAGTGCACGGCGTGTCACGGAGCATGTGATGAAATTTGCATGGGAAAGAAGGGTATGCCGCGCGGGAACAACGTATGAGGCTCCGCGGGGAAATCTCTGCTCGATATTCGCTGACGGCACATATCTTTCGAGAAAGAAAGCGTATCTCGCGTATGTACACGAAATACTAAACCCGCAATGTAACGCGACGTAAATTCTTGCGTACGCGTATCTTCCTCTTTTATATTTTTTTTTACAAAATTGTTTTTATTACAAAAATATTAATATTTACAGAATTGTATTGTTTTATAATTAGAGAGAGAATCATCTTTTGATTGTAATGTAATAATCGCAAAGCTTTTTTTTCTGGCTCGAGATAGACGAGAGCAATTTTTGAGACGCAGGCATTCTTTTGTCGCGGTTGTACAACGCGTACTGCGGACTTCAATGCAGAAACTGCGGCGTAACGAGGTGAAACGCGTAACTTTACTGCAGCCAGAAGATTCGCGGCACGATAATTATTATGCACGCGCGTACAAACGGCACACTCGGCGAACTCGTAAACTAATGCGCATTGTTCAGCCCTGCGAAATTGATAAACGGACGGCCGTTTTTCACGTCGCGATATAACTTCGGCTTAACAAGGATGGAATTGAATTCGCGTTCTGTAGTATTACGTTGCTGATTGCGCTAATTAGCACTAATATTGCCCAATAATTGATAGAAAAATGTGCAAAACGCGCATCTGAGAAACAATACGTGCATTCCCAACAATAACCAGTACATCAATAATTAATTTACATACACATTTCTTGTCGCATACACTCCATGCATTCCATAAGGACATTTGATAATTTTTAAATGGTAACATATTATTATAAAATTTTTATAAAATCGTGTATTGATGTTTTTCAATATTATATGTATGGTACACTTATCATACCGTGAAACGCATGTGTCCTACGCAGTAATCTTAATAGTTTCTTAAATGTTCTTTTATCTCAAAACTATTATTTTATATTTATATTAAGACTACTATTCTATTCGTTATTACATCAGCCTGACAAAATTACAATCATATAATAAGAGAGAGAGAGAAAATGGAGAATATCTGATATGTATGAGTGTACAAAACAAATACGCCCTGTATATATTTACAGAATAATTACAATAGTCATAATCGCTTTCTTTTTTCATTTTTTGGAAATTATTTAATGGAAATTTTACCACATTTGCATGTTCATTTTATTTACTTAATTTTTGCTTTGTTTGCTGCTTTTTTAACAGTAATTTTTAGTCTTATAAAAAAATATAAAATATATAAATAAAACTATTAGTAGAGTGGAGTACATGCAATCCATGCGAATGAAAAGTCATTAAAAATAAATTTAACACAAAATGTTAAGTTAAATTACGTTTACAAAAATTATTACAAAAAGTATATTAGCCGTATAAATATTATAATGCATACGTAATTTCTCTTTGAAAGAATAAAAAACATAGAATAATTGTAAATAATTATATGTTATTAAATTAAAGACGGATTTGTGTGAATAATTAAGTTATTGGATCTTCTTATAAATTTATTCATTATAAATAATTCATTATAAGAAAAGAAATCACTGTAATTGAATTTTACGATATAAATTTAAAAGCTCCTTTCGTACAATTAATTTAAATGATTGAGAAGCCACTGGATAGCGGAGGCTCAAGACTGTCCGTCAAAAGCAACAGGTTGCAACATATCACGTGCATCGGTCAGTCGATAAAACCGCAAATGGCTCTACGATCTCAGCTTGGATCGGGAAAATCATGATAGATTCGTTTATTGTTAGAGTAAATATTTGTGAGATGAGTATATCCATTCAATCGATATCAATTGCTGTCGATTCTTTCGCAATTCATAGTATACAGAGTCATAGTATATAGAGTACTATATAAAATAACATTTAATTTTTCATTATTTTTAATGCATATTAATGTTGTTAATCTTAATAATCATATTTGTATAATATAACTATTACTATGCACTCATTTTAATAAATCTTAGTAAATTAATAATAAAGCAACTTCATTTTTATTGCTCGCCTGCGTAATGAACAGAAAAAAATTGCCGCATAGAAAATTATAAAAACATTAGAAAAATTAAATAAACTATACAGATTTATTTTTCTTCTGATATTTTATTAAATGTTTGTATTTATGAAATTGCAAAATTTAATTAATAGAGTTTTAATTTATTATTATTCACATAATAGTGACTTGAGAAATGTAGCTTCTTCCTGTGTAATATTGAAAATAATTTTTAAAGGCATCTATTGTGATATTACTAAAAGATCAGTATTACTCTACTATCTAATATCCGATGGTAAATAACTTGATAATTATATCGTGTTTAACTTTTACGAGAAAAAATCCACCAAAAATTAATTTAGAATTCGCTATTCGTTAAGTTCTGAGATAAAATCCGCTAAAATCCTTCTACGTTTAATATTACATAAACTTATAGATTAAATCCCAAATCCACAAATTTTCTCTGTAGAAAAATTAAATGGGAAATGTTGGTATAAATTTGTAACTATTGAGTTAAAGTTTGTGCATAATGCAATTTTTATAGAATGCTTTCTATTTAATATACAGTTTACAAATATATAATGTTAAACGTACGTGTGTGTGTGTGTGTGTGTGTGTTATTAATAATTGTTAAAAGTAGCATATTTCACATAAATATAATTTATTTTTAATTTTTTGATAAAACTATTTGCATCGTTACTTAGAACCTGTTATATCAATTTTATTTGTATTAAATTCATATTCGAAATGATATTTATCAATAAAATAAAAGTCGATACTTTAAAGTACTTTTTAGGGACATAGTTATAAAATCATTATGATTTTTCTCAGTAAACTTAAAAACGCAGCTACTATTATAAGAAAGAACGTAAACTTTATTTAGCAAGCAGAAAACGATTTACAAAAGTAAATTCTCTCTTTTTCTCCTTCCCCCTTTCTTTTTCTTTTTCTCTCGTCCCTATAAAAACTTTCTTCGCAGAAGTTATCAAAAGCAATCGTCGATGATCGAGTCAGAAATAGAAACCACATGTAATTTTGTTCGTCTATCATCATCGGATTGAATTAAAAAAAAAAAAGATATTCGATAAGAAATATTTGTAGGAGATAAATGTTCTAATCTTTAACTGGAAATTGCGCGATAAATTGTTTATATTTCCTTTTTCACATATTAATTCTTTCAGTACCAAGTTATTTGTACTATTATTCAGAGACGACATTATTAAAAGATAATTTAAGACGCGCGCGTTCCATATTTTCGCTCGCATTTTTCTTTGTACACCAGACGATTAATAATTCTCGC
Organism: Prenolepis imparis; assembly: GCF_030444845.1. NCBI lineage: Eukaryota > Metazoa > Arthropoda > Insecta > Hymenoptera > Formicidae > Prenolepis > Prenolepis imparis. Next base: position 13,456,064 of record NW_028141162.1, on the reverse strand, counting down.
TCTTTATTCCCGCGCATGAGGCCATATCGGCAGACATTTGGAGAGGGCTCGTTTTCTCATATCCGCCGAAGAATGGATTCCATGCGACACGGCTGTGGGTCACACGTTCACGACCTCTTCGGAAACGGGATAAGCTGCCGTCGCCGCAATGGAAAAGTAGTGATACACACAGATCACGTGCGCGACCCTCGGAACGGGCGAACGAAGTTTTCGGATTCACTTTCCGTCCGCGCGAGTTAATTTATGTCGTAAAACAAATAATATAAACCAGTTGTGAGTACACTGCCTTTCTCGAATGCGAAGAGAGAACGATATCTCGCCGCCAATTTGCGACGTTTAATTCGATCTCGCGATTGTATAATAATACAAATTAATTATTAGGCTCATTTTCGAGACGCTAATTGCGCTAAAGTCAATCATTGGGAACTTTATCGCTTTATTTTACGCCACTGATTCAGCTGTATGCATAAATTTTTTCATTTTTAATTTTATTCTATTAATTCTTTCCATTTTTATCGAAAAAAAACATCATTTATATAAAAATAAAATGTTTGTTAAGGACGAATGTTCAGCTGCGAAAATTGTTCACCGAGTACTGAGTACAGATTTACTGCAGCTGTTACCGAACGGCTATGGAAGGGGTTGAATAAGTGTTCGTGCCGGATGTTTCATCATTTTCCACGGCGAAATCGTGACGCAATCAGCACTTCTATTTTAGTACCAAAAGCAATATCATCTAGCACGTAACAGATTTAGGGATGTGTATTGTAATCTAACATAGTTGACAATTTAAGTCTCTATACAAACTGACAATTATTTGCGCACCGTTTCAATTTCCGACGGTACAATTTCCGAAATTTCCGATCGCGAAAGATGATTTTTTTTTAGTGTAGAGAATATGTATCTGGCATCTCCTTTCTACCTATACTTCTTTAGAGTAGCTTTATTCAGAGATCAGACTTATTAGCACAAAAACGAAGAATCATTCTGATATAAAAATATTCAGATAGTTAAGATTTTCAACTAGTTTAAAATAGCATCATCAATTGTTACAGTTGTTAACCTAATGATTCATTTTTCACTAATTTTCCAGTTCACTAATTTTCCAGTCTAACAAGTAATTTATAGTCACATTTTGCACTATGCAGCCAAAATTATAAAATATCATCCGATAGCATCGAATATTTCATTATTTGATAATAAATTTTTCATATTATGTTAAAATTGCAGGTAATCATTTTATAATACATATCTGATAACACTAAACGTACTATTTTACAACAAATGCATTTTTCTTTTAAAATCCCGAAATATTAAAAATCCCGTTATATAATTCTTCGCGCTGGAAAATCAAATATATTTGCCATTCGCAGATATTTAAACTAAATCTATGGTAGCTAGGGTAAATTTCTTCCAGTACGTGACACAGCATATTAAAGGACTTCTTGCATAATCTCGCGATTTGCGAATGTTATTTCACCCAAATATTAAATTTAATTTTTGAAAATATCTTTATTTATTATATGAAAGTTTTAATGTATATATGTAACAATTATCAATGATAAATTATTATATTTTAAATAACATATAAGAAGAAGTACTTAATAATATATTTTTTTTTAATATATGATATTATTATAAAATTAATAAAAATTTATATAAATATGTGTGCATTTAATGAAATTAAATTTTATTATAAATGTGTATTTTTGACTAGATATTTTTCATCTATTTTTCTTCTTTATTCTATTCGTCGCAATGTACATATCAAAGACGAGCAAGAAACGAAACCATCATTAAGAAAATAAGAGCGGTTCTTCTCTTCTCTTGATGAATAAACTCATTTATTACATTAGAACCCACGATCGCGTGACTAAAAATAAAAATATGTCATTATTGTCTCACGCAAGCCCACGTTTTGTGTTTTACGTCATAATCTAAGTATTATTAAACGAATAAAAATCTTTGCAAGATTGGTTTTTTTTCCAGAAAAAGAGAGAAAGATTTAAAAGATAGAAAAAATATATTACACGAACAATAATTTTTGTATTCGTAATCCGAGTAATTTAACAGAGCGATTCTAGTGACGCATTTCATTAAAAGGCAGGATATTCACCGATATCCTGTGATACTACATGATATCACGCGCACCTTGTTTTTTCCGGCGAGATTCACATTTTTCAAAAATTTTATCGTCACGCATGCCAGCGAATGGATCGTAATACCCGATTTAAAAAAAATCAAAGTGCAGACTAATCAATTAAAAAATAAACACTAATGAGTAAAGTAGAAGAAAGGAGGGCTGCTAATCAAGCGTTAACTTTATTGCCGCTATTATTTATAATGTAATAAATGATAAATCGCGCGCGCGAACGCAAGCTGGCATAATGCGATAAATAGCGCGTTATCCCTACGTTAACCATTCATTTATCTTGTTCGCGATGCGATGGTTTGACGCCGTTGTGTGATAGTGATGAATTATGGTTACGCGGACAGTTAATTTAACGTACAACGACGAAAGTCCGGGAAAGTTTTCGCGGTACGTGACCTGCCATAGTAAACGGTAATATGGCGCCGGAGCTCGCACAAATGCCGCGTATTTTCCCGTTCAAATATAACAGATCCAGTTTACGGCCTCCGGCGCATCTTTGACGCTATATGCGTCATTCGCCACCATCGCGGATACGACGCGACGAAGTGAATTGAATGCGAGAGTCGACGGAAACCCCGCGGCTTCCTCCTGCCGCCGTCACCCTCGTCGTCGTCGTCGTCGTCGTCGTTGTCACCCCGGTCCCATTAGCCAGCTTTCTTCCACTTGCGAATTGCATCACGCCGTATGCGAAATCGAATTGCGGCACGCGCACTCTCCGAGAGAGCGCACTTCCATCCGATTTTATGGTAGACGGCGACTGATGGAAATGAACAAGGACCGCAAGGATAATTTTGAAAATCGCATTTATCACACAAGGTGTGGCTCTAATTTATTTCACTTTATTCAAAACCGCACCGTTCTATTTTCTGAAAGTATATTTATGCGGATGGTATAAATAAAGTTTACATTTTTGAAGGTGAACGAATAAGCTGACATTTAACGCGCAACAATTTTCTTTGACGAAATTTGTGAAATAAGATAATCTGGAAGTTACATAATTTGGAATCTTAAAGAGTTTGAAGTAATAAATAATAGTCAGGATTAGACACAAGGTTTATTTTCAAGACAGTTGTAATTAATCGGAGATTTACAAGAGCTTTTCTTTCACGCGCGCCATATTTATCATCCGGCATATTTCCAAGCCATTTATGTAATATCTCGCGCTATTTCTAAAAAGATTATGCAATGCGCATGCAAATCTGCATCGACTATGCAAATTTCATCGAGCCACTCGCTCTTATTTTCGGCCAATCGCGTTTAGCACGTCCCGGCTTAACCAAGGATTTACAGATCGCGAAACCCTCTTTTGGCAGGCACTTCCACAGCCTATTTCGCCGAGGTTTTAACCCTGGGGTGCCCTTGGGAATATAGTCCTTCTTCCTTAAAATCCCTTGAATTTCTCGAAACCGACCGGTCAGGCTGGTTTTAACTATTTAAGCTTTCTACTCGGGGTGCCAAATTGTTTAGTTTGAATAATAATATCCACTTATTTGCTTGATATTTTCCGCAGCTGTGGCGATAATTAGAAATAAAATTATTACACATTTATCACGAAACTGTTTTAGAAATCTAATTATAAAGGAGTTATAATGTCGAACAAAAGAACATTTAAATATTTTCCACTTTTCGCGCTCAAAATGTGCTATATTTTAAATTACTTTTTCTCTTCATATTGAACTTTCTCTGAAAGCTGTAGGAAGTAACATTAAGATAACTTTAAAAAAGTGATCGTTGGAATAAAAAAATTGAAATTGTGTTCTCTTTGTCTTTTCTTACTTATTATATTATACTGTTAATATTTAAATACTTATTATATAATGTTGTTAAAATTTTTCCACACACATTAAAAGAATGTATATATACATATACGTTAAACGTAAAGCGCTCATGAGTTGAAAGATTATCGCTCCATCTCTCACACTGATTGTAGAATCTCATTTTTGTCCCCAATTTGAAATTCCACGGAAGCAAAAAGTTTTCTGACAGAAAATGGATGTTGGAAAATGCTTTAACTTTGATAAACTATGCCGCACGATCATGATGGACTTTGAAAATTATTTTAATTAAGCACTTTCAACAACCGTTCAAACTGTGATAAGGAATTCGATAAATCAGTATGAATAACTTTGTAGTTTGTACAACTAACAAGGAATTTACATCGATCCCTGAATACTATTCCGATATGTGTAAAAAATATCAAAAGACAAAATGATTATAACAATAATATCTAAATATTGTTATATTAATCTGATTCTGAGTTTTATGCCACACACAAAATCATTACGTTAAATGTTTGTTTCGTAAGAAAAGCAATCATGTAAGTTTATTAATTTATTAATTGACACGAGCATGACGATATGACAATATATTTTTAATTATTCAATTAACAGAAGAGAGAGGATTTATATCTCCGTAAATTACAGTTGTCTCTCTCTTTCCTTCTCTCCCTCCATGTTATTATTTTTGTCTTCGTGAATAATTCATGAGAGTCTAATACCTATCTATTTGAGAACCAATGCGCGTCTCAGAAACAACAAAACCGGTGCTTTTTACGCTAAAATCTTCAAACAAAATATCATTCTTGGCACGTATTTTATGCTACAATACATATTCGAGAAATTGTTATAGATTATATGTCAAGTTTTTATAATACGGATTTATTATACGTCACTCTTTTTTGAAAATAACACAACCCTGTAATTATTTCTCAGAAATAATAAAACATATTAAATAGAAATATATTATAACAATATTTCAGTACATCTAAAATTACCACCAAAGTACAACCTCTTGTGACAATGAACAAACATAGTTAAAAGTTTGTTATTCATAATGACACAATTCTTCTATAAAATAAAATTCTTCTATAAAATAAAAATTCTTCTATAGATGAAATAAAAATACACAAATTTGACATATTAACTTAAAATCTGCAATCATAAATTTAAAATGGCAACTATTTATTTGTCTTTCTCATATTTAAAGCAAGGATACATTTGATTTTCTATCGAATTCAGAGAGAAAGAGAGAGTGAATATGCGTGTTGATGTATTATTTCGTGTTTGTTTAGCATGTGATGCAAAATTGCAAAGCATTCATAATATAGGACCACAAATGGAAGCAGGTCAAAGGTCACGCGAAAATCAATCTAGATTATCCGGTGAAACAATTTTTGCGTTTGCCAAAAATTTATCGCATACGCTTCGAGAGGGGGAGGAATCGATAAATCGCGCGCCCATTAATAATACTGCACATAATAAAATGCAGGATGCATGATATGGCGTTCTAAATTTTCAGGCGATTACACTTGCATAGTATTGTGTTAAACTTTCAATCGCAAATAACAAATTAAATCAAACATTTCGCAACTTGACATAAAATTGTACAACAACTGTATTTGTATTTCGCATTGAAAAATAGAATCATAAAATGACGAAAATAAAAATCTGATTAAAGATAAAACAAATCTTGAGAAAATTTTAATCGCAATCTTTCGTTGATAATAATATAATCGTTGGTACATATTTTTTTAATCAAAATTTTAATCAAACGATAAAAACAAGATGCAACTATAAAAAACTATAAGATACACGGTCAGAATAAAATTTCTTGAGAACGTGCGAGCCAATATAACGTATATGCAGTTTCTCCGATGTGCGGGGAAGGCTATAATTTAGATCACCGCCGTTTCGAAAATCGCTTCGCAAAGTATAACCAATGCGGCAGTATTTCAGAAGCTCTTCCGAAAGTGAAGAAAGCGTCGGTTGCCGAGTGTGGATGACGTAAATGCACGGAGTATTAATGCGAGGACGTGCCACGGAATCTGGATCTGTCGTAATGATGCATCGTGAATCATGTATGTTTAATGTATGCGCGTAATTTTGCGGTTACGCGTGAGACGCTTTCGTTATTTAAGGAATGTAATTACGATTAATAAGAAAAGATTATAGTTTTGAAAAATAACAGATATATTTAATTGTGACAGTTATAAGATGTAATTTCTCCCAAAGGATATGTGATTTACAGCTGAAAAAGTTCGCGGAACAATCGGATATGTATATTATTTCGTACAAGATTAAAATTTGCAAGGCAATTTAATCTTTTCATATATTTCGCATTCGAGATGTTATTTTCTTAATATCAGTATATTACTCATCCCAGTTATGCTAATAATCTCCGCAAAATTGCACTGTAGATTTGTTTGCAAAAGAAATTGCCGTATAAAATTCTGAGTCCGTTGTTAGAAACGGATTCTCTTGCGAGAGAATTCAATAAAGAAGAGATGAGACTTCTGCGTCATTATTCTAAAGTAAAATTCGCAATAATGCGGCTGGTAGAAATAAAAAAAAAAAAAAAAAAAAAGAAACCAATTGTATCAGAAATGCATCTATATGTTGCGAAAGCCACTCATATTCCACCTTCATTTCCAATTCGATTTCACTAAGACCTTGAGTTATTATCGATTCTGCAGTTGCAATTGGTTATTTAAGCCCTGGCTTAGATTGTAAAGAACAGCTCGATGAAAAAAGAACACGATTCATTATTACTGGAAAAACTTGGTTATAAAGAAGGTTATAAAGAAAAAAGTGAAAAAAATTGAAAACTTAATTTCATATTCATGAAAAATATAAAAAACAATTTTTGATTATTCTTTTTATTACACGCGAGTTATACAAAATATATATTTTCATTCAGAAAAATAAACTTTCTTATCATAGTATACAAATTCTTATATAGCCGTATTAGATATCACAATTGTAAAATAAATATATCTATATAAGTGCCAACTTTATTAAATGCAAATTCGTTATTTAAATTTGACAATAAAATTAACATTTTGATAAATAAACATTAAGATATCAAGATAGTTTTCAAGTTTAAAATGATTGAAAGAATTAAAGCAGAGAAACGAATATAGAATATAAATATAGTAAGTAGACTTTATGCTTTATTAAACTTCAAATGAATTTTGATAAGATTTAAATTTGACATTTAGTTACAAATAGATTATTTTAATGTTGTCAATTAAGAAATACGAAATGGCTTCATTTAATATTTCATAAAAGAGAGAGATTTTTTTATCTCAGATTCAAATAAGAAATATGACTTTAATAAAAGATAAAAATCAGTCCGTATATTTATTTCATTATGTCATTCGCGACTCCACAAGCATCGTTCTCCCATAAACACGTAAACTAAAGACAAAGAAGCAGAAGTGGTAAAATTTACAATGGCCTAACAAAATTAGGATGCTTACGTGACTCTCAACACAAATTGCGAAAGCTAGTTACTTTCACATTTAAGGTAGTGTACATTCCCTCAGAGCCGATTTGTTAAGCTACACTTATCTACAAGACAAACTCATCGTAAGATAAGGCTAAGCAGCCCTAAGGGAATGTATGTCGAAATATATTGCGCACATTGACGATAACGCTACGAATTTCCTTCCCGTTCGTCGGCGGAGAAACGTCGGTCGGTCCGTGTGCTAGAATCGCCGCACGTGCACACTCACGGTCGAAGAAACGAGATAGTCGGAGTACCATTGCAAGTGAGCTCTGAAACTCGGCTAATCTCCAGACTAAGTACTATTCCACTGCAGAACACTATTGAAACTTAGTCCTGAAGCAGGCGTACCGGTTCCAGGAGCGAAATTGTTCACGATCTCGTGCACTATGGCTGTGCGAGCACCATGAAAAGGAGTACTCCGAATGAATAATCAATTTCCCTTAATTTTGTTGAAAAGAATTACGTCGTACAAGGTGGAATGTATTTCTGTATAAAATTACAAGTAGACCTCTCTCTATAATTTTGTCGCGTGAAGAGAGAGATCGTATTATAAATCAAATAAAGTAGGCTTGAGAATGGTGCACGTGACAACAAGACGACCGTATAACAACGCGCTATATATCGCAAAATTCGGCGCTTATTTTTCGCAAATTGCTTTGCGTGTCGTCGCAATATCTCCCGAAATGTGACAAATCACGACAGATATTATTACAGTGCATATCGTCTCTAATCTAGACATTAATTTGATTTTCACAGTATCGCAAAAAGGAAGAGTTAATACGATATAACAATTTTATTCTTTAAATAAAACCTTTCAATTTTATGCGACAATAGTCCATTCAGCAAAATTAATTCAAAATTACTTTTTTTTATTAAAATAAGAGGTAAACCTTTTATTCATCAAATAAAATCTTTCAATTTTCTGCGACGATAGTCCATTCGGCAAAATTAATTCAAAATATAAAATATAGAATAGATACATATTTAGTGTGAATTTATATTGTAAAATACATTTAATATATATTTCGAGGCAACAATGAATAAATTGTTACACGGTATATGGTATCTTCGCAACGCATGTCTCCGCGCGACGTGTTATTGTCAATCAACGCACGTGCTCATCTTGTTGTCATTCGCGCAGCGGCAGTCGAAGGAGAAAGTAGTGGCGTGAGTCGCTCCGTTGCTTATTATTTCGCGAAATACCATCGCAATAAGTAAATCATTTCTCATAATTAGTATGATTACTACTCGTATATGTAACTCATAAGCGACGATCATTTATCGAAGCAAAAATAATAGTGATTTCGAGAGATTAATGTATATACGCATATCGCGCGTATATTGATTTTTAATTCAATATATTTTTGGATAGTTCATCACATCACTTAATTAATCATTAACTCGATTACTCGCGTAATATCGGGTAATATTAGTTAATGATATTATTCGCAAAATCTCGGACAGTATAATGGTTTGGTTGATTTCGCAATCGATTATCGCAACGCGCGTTCAATTAGAATCTAATTCATTTAATCAAATTAACATCTATGTCATATCTAATTATAATAATAACACATTTTAATATTCGTTAATCTTGTGTTAAAAAGTGTTTGTACATTGATAATTTATTAAAACGCGTAATTACAAACGTTTTATTCGATCAAAATTTACTGCGCGAGTAATCGACAAAAAATAGCGACACATTTTCAGACATCACATTCTTCGGAATTTATTTTTGATTCTAATAGCTTTGTGCAATCATAGTTTTTTACGTTGTTCTCCCATTGAAATACAATTTATACGCGATTAACGTCAAGAATGCCGCATAAAATGCCGCGCAAATGTTGCATTCTAGTGATTAATACGCACGTGATTGTAATTACTTGTATTTTCGCGAGTTTATAAATTTTGTATGCTATGAAGCAATAACAACAGAGAGAGAATACAGATAATTTAATTGCTTTCGGAAAATTAAAGGTTGATATAAAATAATAATACTAAACTACACAAATAATTTCGTGATTAAAATAAGACAAAATTTAATTTTTAAGTATTAATATTTAATTTTATATGCAACACAGTAGTCTATTCATCAAAATAAATTTGAAATACAAGATATAAAATAATATAACATGAATCTTGTAAGAAATAGCAACACGTCCTTTTGTTTGCATCTCGTAAAACTAGTTTTCCTTTAATTAAGAATTTATATATTATAAAACATTAAATATTTTGGAGCGGTCGAAATAAATTGTTACGGTATTTGGCATTTGTAGCGTATGGCATATTATTATTATTACCAAACATGCGCTGCTGTCATGTACGACGAGACTTGAAGGAAAAAATTATAGTTTTGCATATCATTGGATTATTTTTCGGGAAACGTGATTATTTTTTATTTTATTATAATTAGCTATTAGCGATTTATAAATAACGTGAATAGTGTATTCGTTTTTAGTATCGCGAATGGTTTGTCTTGATTTCAGGAGTACCGTGCAAATTGTCGCGCGTTTATTTTCGTCAAACCGCAACTAGTTAATTGTGTCTTAATTAATTTGGAAGTACCGTGCAAAATATTGTGCGTCCGTTTTCAGCGGACAGTTTACGCGCGACGAGTCATATTTTTGCGAGTGCAATGAACTCTGTCAATGCAGTGCGCGAATGCAACGAACTTTATCAGTTCAGTGTGCGAGTGTAACGAACCTGTACAACCCCGATGACAATTTGAGAGGAGAAGCAATCCTGGGGTGTATATAAATTATTTTATTTTTTGTTTGTTGCTTGTGAGAAATTAATTCTTCGTTTAGTTTCGCGCGATAATTGTGTTCGTTTACATGACTTCTTGTAATATGCATATGTAAAAAATATTCTGTTTTTTATTTTAAAAAACTTAAAATATTTATCATAAAATAATAATAAATTTATAATAAAAATATTACAATATTGTACAAGAGATTTATAATTATTTAAATGATTTATATAAAAAATTAAAGATTTTGACTTATCGTGTTCTATAAAAATCTATATCTAAAAATAACCGGGTTTTTACTTTTTTTAATTAATGTTTATTTTAAAAAACGCGAATAAAAGAGCTTAATTGTCCGCAATAATTATTTTTTGGAATATTTATTATTCTAGACATTATATTATAATTTATATATTTGTATGTTACAGATCAACATGGTATGCTACAATTCTGCTGTTGGACGTCATACCAGTGAGTTATGAATTATAATTATTTTATATAATTTTATATAATGGATTCTGTGAAAATTATACATATCATATACAATATGTACGTGTAAAATATATATATGTATAAGAAATATCAGAAAAGAGCAGTATCACAAAAAAGAATTAAAATAAATAATTAAAATAAAGAATTAAAATTTTCTCTTTATCAATATATAAAAGTTTAAGTTTGCAATAAAATAACATATCTAACGATAATAAAAATAATTTATATTTATAACAGGGTAGTTGTAAATTAATCGACCAAACCAGCCAATAAATTTTGTTTATTTAATACAAATTACGACGTTTCGACCGTTTAAATTAAATTTAATTATTATTTCAGTTCATACTTGAAAAGGACCACAACCATATGGTCGAAATGTCGTAATTTGTATTAAATAAACAAAATTTATTGGCTAGTTTGGTCGATTAATTTACAACTACCCTGTTGATTAATGTACTAGCGATATAAAAATAACTCATAAAAAAAAAAATTTTTATATTTATAAATTGTTTAATATATCTAAATTTATTGTTTTTATTTCTACAAATATTATTATATTAAAAGATAATATTGATAATTTAAATTAAGCGTAATAAGAATAAATAAGTGTAAACAAATATAATATTTCACAGATCCATTGCCTTTTGAAATGAGATAAGACGTATATGAACAAATATATATATTTCAATTCATGAATATTTACGGGTGTAAAAGAGAAATGAGATCTCTGCATGAAGCCGGTTTTATCGATATTCGTCTGAAGATAATTTCGATAAACGATATCTCGATAACATACGAAGAGTTATACATATAAAATTATACGTACAGTTTTTGCATATTTATTTATTGATGATTATGCTTTTATATCAAGTGACGTACGTGTAAGATATGTCTGAATCTTTATGAAAAAATAAACTGCAGCGCTTTTTCCTACTTGTCGTAGAGAAAAATGGAGATACAATATCGCGCGCGCCACGTCAACTCCCTACAATTAAATTTTCGCCAATTAATTCAATGTGCGATGACATTAAAAACTTCTTATTGATTGTTTGAAAATAAAGTTAAAGTATATTATCACAGTATATGCAGGATCTAAAGGATTTTTTATGATGAAATAAAAGAGAGGAAAGAGAAAAATGTGGCTAAGTTTTTTTTAAACACACTAAACTAATCTAAATAAATGGCCAGACAATTTTAAATACATATATTGCACACATTAAACACATATAGCGATAAATATTTCTAGAAGTCCTTATAATTTTTACTACAAAATTGCAAGCAGAGAACTTTATTTCTTAATAGAATTGCTTTAACGAAATTTTAATTTGAGGCTTGCTTATTAAAATGCTTAATGTTGAAAATTAAAAAGTACTTTCTGCTGCATTTGTGGTAATTACGGTAATCTTAAGATGATTCTACATCTTACAAGCGAATCATTAGTTTGCGCCCATTATACACGAATAAAATTTATCTACCTCGATATGTAAGATGACTTTGCAAATAAATAACAACTGAATAAATTGTTATTTCGCACATGCATTTTTCATTTGATTGGACTTTACAGATAGTCGCAATATTATGCAGTGATACGCAAAATATATCCGAAATATGCAGAAGCGATAGACAGTGACACGTATACATTGTACATGAGTGCAGATGCAGTAACGTACGTGCAACGATACGCTATCTAGATACAGTACGTGCATAGATGCAATATACACACGCTGATTTGTATTCCGCGATGCAAATATCTTTTGAATCATATAAGGACATAACGTATTTTAATAATCACTGCTCCATGCACTCCGAGGCGTGCAAACGTGCGACGAGTTCAAATAATTTCTCGTTACTGTTAAATTATATATTTACATATCTACGATATAGAGAAAACATACAGTAACGTTGATAAGAGAGTGGATAGAATACTATTATTATTATTATTATTGTCGGGAAAGTAATCGCATAAAATATTAAACAAATATAAAAAAAATTTATTTGAAGAGTATATCTTTTGTCGTAAAAATAATCTTTTTTTTCATTTTTTATATATAAATTAGCACCATTTTGTCTCCCTCTCAATATAACCGCCGAAACATTATTATTAGATCCTAATACGATCACAATACCGCGCTCGCATCCCTTGCCACTCGATATCCTTCTCGGTAGTTTATCGCGCATCCCCCGGCGCTGCGTCGAAAATTGCAGCGTGCAACGTGGAAGATAAACGGTGCACACGCTCGTGTACGTGCACGCTATTTATATTCGGGGTATATGTACATACGCGTGTGCACACCGCGAAGCTGGCGATATTGCCTTTCTCGATTGAAATGGGGTAGCTGAGGGTGCAGCAAAACTAGCTGCCGTGGAGCCAGCCGACTATACGGATTTCGGAAATTAAAAGCTTCCTGTTTCGCGCATACGAGAAGAGGATTCGGTCGTTGTCTTTTTGAGGAAGTCGTGCTTCACCGCCGTTTGACCTCTTGCCATCGAATCGGCGCGAACCGCGGAAATGGAGGGAAAAACAATATGATAGGGTTTACGAGTGCTGAAGATAATTGCTCTAGTACTTTGGATTATTTCCCTATAACTATATGAACTAATTGTGCTATAATAAATCCAAAATTTATTTGAGAGAAAATTAAAATAACTCATTATTAAATAGCAATATAATTAATGAAAGCATTTAGATGGTTCTTGCATTAAAGAATAATTTAAAAAATTAAGAGAAGTAAATATATATATATGTATTTAAATATAGAATATATATATTCAATTCTGATTTTCTTCAATTTATAATTTATAATATACATATATAAACCCAAGTCTTTGAATTAATTTGAAGCTGATTTTTTTATTTTTCCTTAAAATATGCTTCTGCAAATTTTTATATATAATTAAATAAAAAGAAATAGTTTCCTATAATTTCGGAAACATATATGTTATGTGTTTAATGTATATAAGAAGTAAAAAGATATATTCTTTTAATTAATTATGATTATATAGAAATGTGCTTTGCAAGATATAAATACGAGTTTAAAAGCCATATAATGATATAAATATTTTTAATCAAAAGCACGCAAACAGTCGAGATTAGCAATTTTCTGGAGACGATCTCGACACTATTATCCCGATTTATAATGTCTGCGGAACTAAGCGGAACTTGAGCGTCGATCTGTGACATTGATCGGTGCACGCGATTCATCTACGACCAACTTGGGACCGAAACTTTGGAATTTCGTCGGTCTGTACGCTATTTATTATACTGACACGTCTACGAATCGCAGCATTGCGGTAACCGAGCTTGGTTTACTATAACGTTATTTTTTACCATAAGCATGCATTGCTTATAAAAATGTGCATACGTCACAGTAACGTACGCTCAAATCTATTATATTATATAAAGTATTATATATGTAATGAAATCAAAACATACAACCACACTTTTCTTAATAATAGGATCTACGTAGACAGAGTATCGCGCAAAGTAGTAAAGAAATAAATACTTTTATATTTCTTTTTAAATCCTTCAATTGATATTAATAAAGCAGAAGTGATATTAATAAAGCACAAAGTGATATTAATAAAGTTCTTCACATACGTAAAGCAATCTGATGAATAAACTTAGTAATTTTAAATCGAGGGCGAGTTTAATCAATTGTAAAAAGTAAGAAAATTTTAATACGCGTAGTTATTTTTATAATGAAAATCATGAACTTTAACTATATAAACGTTAACACGCTTTATTATCTTAACATGCTCAAGAATATACGTGTTATTGTCACACAATTATTCAAGATGTCTAATATGCGAGTGTCCTATTATGAGGACAAAACATGTTTATATATGTAGTGCACATCTTAATACATCTACCTGAACGCGTTAAATTTATATAATACCATCACAGTAATTAATACTAATAATTATTCGCGCAAATTATAATTTGCGCAAATTGCATAGCAATACAATGAAATGCGTAGGTTGCTAAAGTAAACGTTATTAATTCTGACTACTCGACTTCTTGAAATTTCGAAGACTGATATTGATCATCACATAGAAGCTTTTAATTAATCGGATAATAATTAGACAACGGCTGATGAAATTAAAAGAAAATGATCATCACAGTCTAAATATAAAAAGTCTCGAATAGCCTTTCAGAAAGAAAAGAGAACGAAAAAATTTTGAAAAAAAAATACAAGATATCTGAAGATTTAGATATATATAAGATATATATATAAAGTAAGATATACATATATAAAAAAATATTTAAAAAGGTAACACATTTTATACATTCTTAATTAATGTTAACATGAAACACAAATATATAAGCTGCATCTAAGTAACAAAAAAAATAGACTTCATATTCTATTACGAGCAATGATATATAATTTATGACGCGAACAATTGAAAGCGCCGAAAACCCGAAGGAAAATCGATCTGATGTCGGATGAAGAAGTTGAAGAAAATAGTGTTGGACACTTACGACGTCGATTATTTGCATGAGCGTGAGGCCGAAGCTCAGCGGAAGGGGATCGGACTCGTTGCCCACCGGCCGCTCCAGCACATTGTACGACTCCAGCAGATCGTTCAGCAGCCGCTTCTCGTGTAAACCGCCACTTACCAGCCCTGCCCAATTACAATCAGTAGTGAGTGAGAAGTTGCGCGCAATCAGTCGCAACGATCACCTCGTCCTTGTCGCCGACGTCGCAACGCCTCGCTTCGGGAAAAGGCGCAAGAAATGGGAGCGGGAAAACGTAGGAATGATTAAAAATTGTCTCTCTCTCTCTCTCTTTTTCTCTCTTTCTCTCCTTTTCTATATTTTTCTACCCATGTCCGAGCAGAGTTTATCTTCTTAGGACTGCGAGCCCAGACCTACCCTAGCTATTTAGTATCTACCCATCCCCTTTGCTACTGTAACCACCCCGGTCCAAAGCTTTCGACTACTTTCCGCGAATATACAACTTCGCAACTACTCTCTTTCTCTCTCTCTGTCTCTCAATTCTCATCTCCCTTTTTCTATTCCTCCACCTCTTTCGTTATTTCTTCGTCGCTTGTTGTCTCTCACTCTTTTTCTCTGTAAATCTCTGTCTTCTTGCCCCTTTCTCACTTGCTTTCTACCATTACGACCTGCAGTTTATCTTTCTTGAATAAATCACTTCTTTGTCTTTCTTCCTTTACCCTATCGCTTTTTATTAGACGGTTCTTCCTCTCTCTCTCTCTCTCTCTCTCTGTCTGCCTATTTTTTCCTTTCCTCTACTTTTTTTATTTATCTTTAACTTTACCATCTTCTTTCCCTCCCTTCTCCCCCCTCTCTTTCTTTCTTTTTCTGTTTCCTTTTTTTATGTATTCCATTATGTTACGAAACGTTTTGTTCAGTTAAAGTAAGTACGCGAAAGTTTATGGTTCATAAAATTTAGTAAGTTTCAGATAAGAGTCTAGTACTAATAAATTTAAAGTTTTTACGTCTTAAAATGTTTATTACACACTTAAACAAATCTAACATACTCAATTGAACAGAATTAACTATATAGAGAGCAATTATAAAATCTTTATTTGTATAAAATCTTTTTATCTATTATAAATACTTTATATAATATTTTTCTTTATATATTTGTGTGAAATATATATTCAGAAGACAAATCAAATTTAGCTTCATCTTTATTACTGTTATCCCAAGGACACGCATATGCCAAAGAGACGATATAAAAATATAAGTTAACTATTTAGATGCGATGCTAGGAATTCGCGCTGTAATAGTTAATACATACTAGGCCGAACGTTCAATGGATTAAAGCACAGATTAGTGAACTATTCGGCCTTGTATTGTAAATAGCTACATCGATGTATCGAGGATCTGATACTTGAACCAAAGTTTCATATTGCGGCCGGGAGTTTATCGACACTTATCGACATCTCAGGAAGTAAGATACCGTAAAGTTTAACTAGCTTAAAGCTGAACAAGTATAACGGTGACCTTTCATCAATCATAATCCAAACGGAAAGTAATGTCAAAATATTTACATTCAAATATTTAACGATATTACATGATTGTTTGCAATGTAAAATTGATTTATATTTTTACTAGAGTAGAGAACACATTTATAAATAATCACTGAACATGCATTATCTCATCAAATATCTCTTGATTTTACTTAATCTTCTTTTTCAAGTTTGTAATTATTAATAGCTAAGTTCAATAATCAGTTTTTAAACATCTTGATAATAAAATTTTAAAATAAAATTATTAAAATATAATGACTTAAAATTAAACCAGAATCCTTATTTTATTTTGCTTCTAAATCGAAAACTATTAATATACGGTGCTTTCTTGATATTGAAACAAAAAAAGAATTCTCTGTTATATTCGACTTCCGTTACACGGAAGGAAGAACATGATACTCGCAATACACTTTGTAGAAATAACGAGAAACGATATAATTAATGCAAAGTCTTGTTCTCATCTCTAGAATCGCATCGACAACTGTAAAATCCGCGCTTGTTGCACTTCGTGTCGTTAGCATTTGCGTTTCCGTTGGAGGACGAGCAAAATTTGCATTACGTATACGCATTTACATTATAGCCCGCCCACGAAAGTCGGAACAAAGGTGCAAGAATACAAATTTAAACGGTGTGAGGCGAATCTGCAGTCAAGAAAAAATATGCGTAATTAAAGCAGGAACATCCCTGCGCTGCATAAATTCTTTCACAAAAGGCGCGATAATGCCGTGATCATAAACCGTTTCTCTTATATTAACATAATCTGTGAGATACTATCAGAGTACCATATTAAAAAAATTAACTTTTTGTGTCATAATTATATAATGGAGTTACAAAATTAATATAGTGTGTTTTATTAGACTATAATAATAATTTTGCTCTCTCTCTCTCTCTCACTCTCTTTCTCTCTATTATGACACAGTAACTTTATAAAAATCTATTTCATGATTTGTCGAGGATAATGTAATATTTTCAAAGCTAAAAAAATGAACGAAGAAGAAAGTTTAATATATTTCAGTAGATAGGATTCTCTCGCTTTATTTTTACCAATACACCTAAATTTCACGAATGCAAAGTATTAGATACGAGTACATTTCCTCGCGACTGGCGGCATCTCGTCGCATCCTTGCGCAGAATGATGAAAAATGCACGTGCCAGTTTCTTCTCGGCGCTTTCGAGAAATTCTCGTTATCCGCGCGGCATCGTTCCATTTCTGTCGCACATGTAAAGAAAACGCCACTACGTAAACCAAATTGTAAAACTCTTAGACATACGGCATCCTTGGGAAATACGGTGGATAATTGAATTCATGAATGTTAAAGAAAGAGAGAGCGGAATAAATGCGACTTTAAGACTTTATAGATACACTATCGCGTAACAATCGAGTTAAAAAATAATATTTTTTGTTAATTATTTGCATTTAATTATTTTAATTATTTTAATTATTTAATTCACAATATAATGAAAAAGACGGAAAGAATAATTTTTATATAGATATATATCTCAGAATTTCAAATTCTTTACACACACTACAAACGCAATTTTCTGGATTGTCTATTAAAACAGAAATTCAATTTTATACGCAATTTTGCAGAGGATAGGGCTCTTTATTTTAATCAATAAACTGGATTAGGGCTTATTCTTGAAAATACAAGAGATTAAAATCTCGAAAGCTTTATATGGGAGACATTCTAGCGTACTCTAATCACCGGAGTAAAAACGTCTCGACATTCTGAGTTCCGCGTTGAGGCTGTGGCTTAATGATAACATTTTATCTTTCGGTAGAGTAAGAGTTTTAAGTTTCATACACGGCCATTCACACGGAATTCCGCGGTTACGGTGCATTTTATTCCACTTTCTTCGCAGAAGATCGGACGATTTTATAACGCCGAGCGCGCATGAAACGAAGAAAAGAATCGCTGACGCGCCTGAACATCGCATGATATTTTTTATTCCAAGGAAAATTAATTTTAGCTGGCAAAGATGATCATCAAGAAATTATTTTTGTCGATAAATATATAAAATGCGCGATAATATGGACCATATGTGAGTAATATCTCGATCATAATAATTTCGTAAATAAGACTGTTTTAAACATTTTCATTTTCTATTTCTCACTTTTTTTATAAAAATAAAAGTAAGATTATATTGTGAATAATTTTAATATGAATTATTCCAAAGTCTTTTTATTGGTATACAACACAAAACTTTTACAACAAATTTTAATAAGTATACTGTTGGAATTAGTATATAATTAAACAAAATATTTGCTAATTAGAAGAAATAAGATTATATGTGCGTGCAAACAATTGAACAAACAATTACAAATTATTTTTATTTGAAAGAGACTTATATGTAGACGCTTTCTCCGATGAAACCCTACGTAAAAGTTCGCGGGAATTCACACAAAGGACATTAATAAGATCTCTGCGTGTATAAGAACTAAAACTTCTTCTAAGGCCGACTTCCACACAATTCTTATCAGGATTTGAATTGTGGTAAGTGCAGGACTCAGTATTCTTCGAGGTATAAATAAAGATTACGTCGCAAGTCTTGCCAGAATTACTAAGATGGAAGATTTGAAAAATGAATTCGGGAATATTTTTTCACCGGACATACACGGCATCATAAATAAAAATTTTACATTTACTCATGGAATTCTACGATCCATTACGCATAACATATTATATATTATGCCATATAATAGATGGATATCAAGAGATGAAAATTTATACGAGAATCTCTTGGACAAAATGACAACAACGAACAATATAGTAACACAATTTCAAAAGTAGTGTCACTTTCGACCAGGAATTACAATTCTATAGCATGCACTGCATTGTTTGCGTACTGCTGCAAATTATCGAACGAACCAAAGTGCATCAAAACTGAAATACGCGTCCATTTTTAACGCTTTACAAAACAAATTGTCCCTTTTTTTTATTATTTTACATAGCAAACGGTTGACAGTTTGACGAATTTTTGAAATATTGACTTTTATTCCCGTCGATAAGAGAAGACTTCGTCATAGTACGTGAGATAAATCTGAAGCTATAAAACATCTATGTCTGTACCTTATTCATGCCGGATTTTTGCCATAAATCTACACTACCATAAAACTCTGATAAGACGGCGATCAATAAAATATCATGAAATTGCTAAAGAATTTTTTCCTCGTTAAACTCTTGTCACGTTTTGCAATAGATACATAATACTTTTATGTATAAAATATGCGATGTTTTTGTTGATATTGCATAATAGTAACTGACTCTCTCTCTCTCTCTCTCTGTCATGATATGAATACGCAACACAAATAAAGAAATTTATTTGTTTAATGACTGAGAAACAACGTGCTTTACATAGGATGTAATTATTCTCAACAATTTATTGCATTATAAAGAATTCCAAGAATTGTAGAATATAATGATAAACAACAAATAAATAATTTCAATTCATATGGTCCTCATTTTGTAGACATATTTATTTTATGCACTGACAGCAAACATCAGCGAAATCAATCGTATTGTATAATATAATATATAAGTATTATAAAGATATTTATAAATATATAAATTACATTTATACTCTGTCACACACGCTTGCATTAATGTGCCACATTAAGTAGTGCTACCAATGTCGACTTGTTGTTTTAGAGCCAAAAATTTATTTAACAAGTTAAACAAATGAAGAATCGCTTCCAAATTATCTCGTAATTTTAATTTCAGATAAACTTTATTGCAAACTTATTTGAAAACGAAATCTTGATTTTACAGACTTTACGAAGATTTTTTATAAGAAAGATTTAAAAAAAGGAATAAAAAGATATGAATTCTAATTATATATAAATATGATTTGGCTGTAGAATAGAATTAATTCTATATGCATCCTATAATACATACATAGACACGTATAAGCACATACATATGCATTATATAATATATATAATACATGTGTGTGTAGGATGCATATATGAAATTTACATGAACTGCGGAATATCTGGGACTTGGTGAACGAGATCTCGGCAAATACCGCAGAATACGCCGAATAATTGGAATATCACAATGGGCGTTGTGCATTGCGATCGCAGGCAGATAACGGTCAATGCAAATCGATCTTATGATAACGACTGTTGATGATTTCGTACTGGGTGCTCGTCTCCCAGAGTTTACTCCGACATTTGGGCCTGATTTTGCGGTTAATTCGCCATCGGGACATAGTCATCGCTGGCATCCAGCTGCGTCGGCCGACGTAGATTATGGTCGTTACAGTAAACGTCACAAACGATTATGTGGCGAGACAAATGTTGCGTTTATGCGGACAATTCCCATTATAAACAGAACTACAAGATGAGAAGCCCTTTTCGGTTTGATTATAATTATGAGCGATCCGAAATGTCTATTAATTTTCCAGTTTAATTACAAAATCCTTGGTATTCTATTTTCGATATTGAAACAAATGTTATTTTTACAGTTCTATATATGGTTAGAGAATATTATAATGATTATTCTAATATTTAATTTTCTATTTAGTTGTGGAAAGCGTTAAAAATAAGTATAAAATTATGAAATGCCTGAACAAACTATGAGTATATAATGAATTTATCGTACTAAAAGAACACAATGCAATTGCGAATAAGTTTACAGAATTAAAAGATAACCGCGAAATGGTTGTTCTACATTAAATCTTTGCGTAAATAATGTCAAGTGAATAGGGCAATCTGTTATTGAATTGCATTTGGAAAATTAAAAGTTTGCTGACACATATTGATATGAATATTTTTACTTGCTTTGGAGAACTTATTCCTGAAGTTTGCCCGATATTTTACTAACATCTTATATATACATATATTATATATATATATGCATATATGTGCTATGGTGCACAACAATGTATAATTTTCACTAGAGACATCAACAAACACTGTGTCGCCAGTGAATTTACGTATTAGCTAAATATGTAAGTTGTAACTGTGTTGAGAGGGGTTTCGCGATATTTAAAGAAAATAATTTATTTTTATTTACAAAGTAAATAAATATATTTTTTCGATTTTTATTTGTTGGATAAAATAAAATCTGATAGTGAAATAATAAACTTGGGACGACAATAACGCAGCTTCAAATCCGGCACTAGACATCGCTTATCGGGAGTTGTTTAATACCGGAAAGATTCGATAGCGACTATAAAATAGCCTGGCTTTCGGGACGCTGCGTCAGCTAGGCGGTCGATTAATCGCATCCAGTTGCACGCTTAATTGTCGCGATTGCGGTCGACTCGTTTAACAAATCACAATCACCGATTCGAATTCGCCGGACGAGTCTGCGCGATTGCATTAGCATCTCATTACTCTCTCGCGAGCATCTATAATGAGCCTACAATAATTGAATTTCGAGGTATTTTGTATTTTCTCCCGCGAAATCCATGTTTTTGGCGCTTATTCACGAATCAACACGTGCCGCCATCGAGCGAACGTGTCGTACGTCTACAATACGAAAACAGGATACAATGAAGGCTTGTTACGTGACACAACTCCTCTCCGCGTGTAGTTCGCTACCGATTACTAATTAACTCGATTATTACTTTTGAATCGTGACGCGTGGCGAATTTATCTACTACTTTAATGCCCGTATTGTTCGCTCGTGCATCAGTGATCCTCGGTTCATTTCACGGACATTAAATTCCACTAATTGCGAGAGTATTTAAATTTTTACATTTATACCCGATAAATTGTTCTAATTCTGTTTTTTAAATTAAAAATTTAAAGGCGAATAAAATTTGCACAGATAGCATAAATAGAGACCGGAAATAATAACAGTGTTTACTGTCAAAGCTATACCTATAAAGGCAGAATTGCCGTTATTTCACGAAACAAAAGTGTAACCACTCCAGAGAAAAACCATGGATCTAAAAGAAATCTTCCTACTATAATGCAATCTCTCGCAAAGCCTCCGCACGAACTGTCAATTTCTTTTCCCAGTGCACTTAAACTGGTTGTGGATCCGCAAGCTCCGTTGCCAAGCGGAAGTCACGTCCGTGCGAGCAAAATCGATTAAAAACTTTTCTCACTCTGCGCACTGTTGACTCCGTATTCCGAGAGTTATCTTTCGAGAGTTGCACTCCGAGATTTGCATTCTTGTGAAACGCGAATTGCAATATTGCAGATACAGTAAAAAAAAAGGATCGACTGAGTCGAAATATAAATTCAAAGACTTAATAGCGGAAGTAGCTGATTTTTTCAGGAGTATCTTTTTGCATATTATGATAACCGTCACAATAGTCAAAATCGTTCAAATGAGTTTAGCTTTCAAGGTGTTAACTTTTCTACAAGATTTCGGTATGCAAGCTGAAAATATTCGTGGGAGAGATAACACAGATAGATTTGACTCGGATCTTTCTCATGATAGTTGAGACCCTCCATAGATAGTAAGCGTAGGCACTTCCAGATACTTTTTCAACTAAGTTCGTGGCTCGTGTACGGAATTCTTGCCAGCAAGCTGGAACCTTCGTCTCATGTCGATCGTGTGTTACGATCAAGTTCACTTCTCGACAACGAGATCGCGTCTAAAGGACGTGAATGCTCTCTAAAATAGATTTCTACCTATCGGCCTCAGGTGGCTAGAATCAGGTGACTAGTGCCAAGATGTAAATAAGAAGCAAAGAAGTAGTTCATTTAGGAACTGAGACGCGAATTTGCTGAGATTTCTAAGCTCCTAATTACTAATCTGAGAAAGAGAAAATAGTGAAAATGTACGAAAAACACTGACAAATGTGTATTAATACTTTGCAGTCTATAAAATAGAAAAATCTTATCAGAAAATTATATTTAACATTTAATTAAGTATAAATTTTAAAAAATATTAAAGAAGTTCCATTTAACAAATGTTATAAACAACAAATGTATATAGTAATATTTATCATCATGTACTTTTTCCTGAAAAATTATTCTTGTCTAAGTAATTTAATTTAATTTTTTTTTAGTAAAATTGATGATATTATTTTTTATTAATTTAATTTAATTTAATTATAATACGAAATATGAAGTTATTTCTTTGCTGATAAAACAAATATATTTTCCACGTTGTTCTTTTTCTAGTTTTGAGAAAATTATATCTATTCTCAATTTTTGCTTTGCGTTTTATTCACGAAAATACATGATTATTTCGTCGAAATCATAAACGATGGATAAACATTCGCTCATCGGCTCGACTTCCACGAAATTTCGAGTTTAATGGAGCAATTAGCGACTAATTTGATTTCAATCCTATAGAAAGAGAGCTCTACAATTAAACAAATCCAAGCAATCAGTACGTTGTTTTAATTACAAGCTACATGTCACTCTTCGACGCTGCCAATTATAATTACAACTTGACGCGCATGCTCTTTTGATTTTAATTAATACACTCTATGGATATAATTGATACGAATCGAATTTTCATGAACCTTCAATTCAATACCTCTTTTGAACTTTTACATCACATTACTCTAGTAAATCGAGTTCGATTAATTTCGAATTAATCGATGGAGTATGCAAACATTTATTACGAACGTATGATTGAATATTTCGTATGCAATATGCTTGAATTCAATATCATATATTACAAAACTCGTCAGACAGTTTGAATCATCTAATCAAGCTCGAGCTTTTCAATTAACGAGTTCCATTCATATAAACGAAAGCGGTGTAAATTGTATTTAATTCGAATTGATCTAATAAGATATATATCGCATTTTAAGCAACCCAGTTCACCAACAAATCGTATAACATTTTATTCCTTAATTAAACAAGCTTAATGCTGGAGCTTAATTGCTGGAGGTGCATGTAATGTAAATTTACTCTCTTATAGATCTTCATCTATATTATTTCGTGCGAGTAATTTTCTTTTCCCTTTCATGAGATAAACTATATTACTGAGATAAACTATATTGTGATAAATCAAGCGAGAAAAGGTAAACAAAGACAACATAATTAAAAGCGACGTTTGTTACATTGCAAATTTTACGATTATGCAAATCCTTCTTTGTGGTTCGCTTTTGTTCCCGATTATCCATCCCCGAATTCAACAACTCGTAATTATAACGTTGTTCATTGCACAACAAAAGACGTAAAGCATAATCATATAATTATAAAACTACGATCGCGTATAAAACAATCGCGACAATGTACGTTGCAATTTTCTATCGCGCCACACAAATATACCAGAAACGATAACGATAATTACATTTCTCTCGCTAATGCATAATTGTTTCATATCTAAATTTATTCTTATTACAAGGAGTGCCGCACATTAGCTATAAATTCAGTTTTTATAAATGTATAATAGTATTATAAAAGAAAATGCGAGTTTATTAATAATTACGATAAAAGTATATTTGAATTTTCTTAATTATTTTTTATTACTTTGCACATCTCTTCGAACTGGAAAGGAGCACGTTTATACTAAATTAATTCCGTTAACGTGGTGTTTGCATGGTTGGTTTGTGATCAGAAACCGATCGGCTTCATTGCCGTTTAATTACTTCCGGGGCTGATAGTTTCGATTGTCGAGCATGGGGCGCGATTCTGGAGGCCGCGGCTAATGAAACAAGCAATGGATGCATTATTCTTAGCATAATGGCAAGTCATTGACGTTTTGCTTTTGCTGTGACAAATTTACGAAAGTGAATAAATTAAGGAAAAAAAGAAATAAAAAGACAGAAACTCGTGACAGAGAAAGAAATGTATACAATGATTCTTCGCTGCATCATTAATTTTATATAAAAAAATAATTTCGTATTGTTCCTTCTATTGAAAACTAATTTTACCTTATTTCTTTCTTACTTCGCTTTTGAATATCATAAATATTATACAATTATTAGTTTTAAAAAAGCGTTTAAAGAATTTAGGTATTAATTCGCATTTTTAAAGATTTATTTTTTTGTTTCTCGTGTAATCACGCGTCTCCTCTAATAAAATCATCGCGGTGTCCAGCGAGGAAGGTACACTCGTGCCGCTGATAATTCAATAATTCGAGCTTATCTTGTCCAGCGAGAGAGCATAAACGCAATTTACGTCTTCAGTGACGCGTGACGATCTGAAGAGCGGCACCGGAGACCGTCGTCCTGAAAATCCCGTGAGATTTAGACGTTATACACCGACAACGTGCCGCCGCTTCCGCGAAAGGTCTAGTAGTCTAGCCGTTAAATAAATCGGCCGGAACGGCCGCGCGTCGCTTAATCATCGCTACGGGTATTGTATGCCAAACTTGACGTAATTACCGACTGCAATTATGAGAACTTGATCAGTTTCCGGTTGCCGTCCACCGGTAATTGATTTTTAACGAGTTCAACGATTCCGTCGAGAATTCCAGACTTTCGGGAGTTCTGCTAAAGCACACGCGAATTATTCTCTCTGGATAAACGAACTAATTTCGGACGCGAATACCGAGATATCTCTAAGATGAGAATAAAAATGTTGAGCAAACAAACAAGAAACAAAACTCACTCTCTGCTTTTTAAGATTTGTGATAAATGAGAAAAGGCTTTCGCGCTTGTGTACATTTTGATGAATTGCTTCTGCATGATTTTATTTCAAAATTTAATTAAAAACATTCTTTTAATTGAAAATATAATTCGCAGTAATATATAAATATATACAGAATAAGATTGCACATTTATATTTTCATTTATTTAAAGAATGTTATAGATTTGCTTCTATATCCATCATATATTACTTTTTATTCGTGAAATTCGAGTTCGACGCGGCAGCGGATTACGATTGATCATATTTTATAATAGAAATGGCTTTTACAGATATATTTATTTAATTTCGCCAAAAGGGAAGTATTATAATTATCTATTTTATATGACAGTAGACATTTTCGTCGGTCGATGTAATCGAGAAAATGTTCATTCACAACGATTACGGGGTAATATTCGCGTTGTATTTGACTCGAATGGAGAAGACAATCCGCTCACGACATTTGAAAGAGATCGAATTGAATCAACGTCGGAAGATACGATCGGGTGATTCGATTTTATTACAATACATGTGCGTTTTATCACGCGCAATAGTATAATAGTAATATCAACATTGTACCTAGCAACTGTGGCTCTCTTAAGGGGCCCATAAAAGATTCCTAAATTCTTACGATAAGGTTCACTTATGTTTCTAGCATTCCACGCGAAAACAATTTCCAGAGCTATCAAACGTATATCTACACGTAACTTATATATGAGTACGTTTACACGTCACCCTTAATCGGGTTTAATAACATCCGTAGTTATAAAACTGGCCAATCACAGCCATTTCCCTGAAGAATGGAACGGCTGTGATTGGCCAGTCTTACAACTACGGATGTTATTAAACCCGATTAAGGGTGCCGTGTAAACGTACTCTATGAATATATAGAATTATCGATATTCTATATATAATGTAATTTATTATTTCATATAGCTTTATTCGTCTACAATATTCGAATTATCTTGATAAATGAAATTTCACTGTACCTAATCAAGCATTCGCTTAATTTTTATGTGCGCTCCATGAACCCATTGAGAACTCTGGACTGTGACGTTTCAGTTCAGCGTAAATTACGTGTTCAATCGGCGCCTCGAGTACGCAATGGAGAAATATTTTATCGGCCAAATATTTTATCGACTAGGTGACCCTAAAATTTCACTTCACAATGATTTCCGGATATATGTCTATCGCGCGCGTATCTTCGGCAATAAATCATCGGCCGCTTTTCAGCGTCGCGTAGCACACGAGCGAGCTTTGGCCGGTGAGCACGAATATTACTTCAGAATTCCGCCATTGACGATAAGTTTATCCTTTCAGCTGCGCTATAGCGAGCATTGATCATAGTTAACGATAGGTTCACGAAACTTCATTCGCGACTGAAATTCAAAAACCTTTCTCGCGGATATTTTAAGTACCGCTAATAAGTCAAGAAAGTAAAATATATTTAATTGGCACATTGCAGCGCCAATTAATATTTTATCACCAGTAGCATGTATACAAAATGAATTTAAAACAAGTGACCTATAAAACAATCGACTAGATTAATAAAGAAATATGCCTGCAAAGTTTGACGAATTAATTTTTAATTGTCTTATATGAGAAAAAGTCAGTACTTAACTTTAGTTTTTACTTATTTGTAACGGGTTTGTACTGTTTTACTTAATTACTATCCTTTATCATACACTCAACTTTTACAAAAAAGATAATTTGGGTCTCTGCATTCTATTTGCATTTATATCGCACGAATAGTGCGGAAAAGTGCTCCTTATATCGATAATACTCAAGAGAAAAACGCTGCAATGAACCGTTTACTAAAAAAAAAAGCCGCACTCTGTATAAGCTGTGGTATATGTCCCCAAAAAGTTTTATGCTCTAATTA
This sequence comes from Prenolepis imparis, assembly GCF_030444845.1. NCBI lineage: Eukaryota > Metazoa > Arthropoda > Insecta > Hymenoptera > Formicidae > Prenolepis > Prenolepis imparis. Next base: position 13,428,019 of record NW_028141162.1, on the reverse strand, counting down.
CTAACGTGGCGGATGGAATCCGCAACTACGCGAGAAACAATAGTGCGCTCGATGCTTTTTAATATGGTTGCATATCATATAATTATGGCTGATAAGTGGCAAACTTTTGAAAATTTTGATATAAAAAAAAACATTTCTCCAAATCTCCTCGAAAGTTCGAAAAATAGTTTGTAAAAATTTGCTTGCTCACAAATATATTTATTATAAAACGTATATATATATACTCATCAAAAAAATTATCGCAACACGTAATTAATATCAAAATTTAGCATAAATTCAAATAAGCGTATCTCCGCGAAAAATTGTCGTATTTCAAAAATTTTTTTTTTGTTTTAAAGGGTAAAGTCTCTACTTTAAAGAACTTTCGTTCGATTTTGATTTTATTCTCTCCCCCTTTCTCCAACCCTTTAAAAGGAGGGACGTGTTTTTTTTTTTCAAAAAATTGCATAGTTTGACGAGTTCTACGGAGTGTACTAAATTTTTTTCGCAAATACCATTATAACTATCATAAAATATGGACTTTTCTCTACAAATTAAAAAAAAAATTGAATACCGTACGATTTTTTTTCGCGAAGTTACAGCATATCAAAGTTACCTATGCATTTTTGCCTATGTATTCAATTACCGCCAACATTAGCATTATCCGATGGGCACTACGGGGAAGTTGCTGGTCGGATTTTGCCCATCGCGTGTGTGTGTGTGTGTATGTGTGTTGGGGCAGGGATATATGTTCGTATTTAAAATTGTGTATTTCTGCCTCGTCTTCGGATGACCTTTTATGGGAAGATGGCTGCATGATTTTGAAAGACTACCAATCAATTTCCAGCAATTGGAAGCAGCCCTACATCGAATATGTTTCGAAATTCTGCAAGCCACAATTAGAGCCTGCATTAATATGCGTGAGCGCCTGCAAGAGGTCATCCGAAGACGAGGCAGAAATATACAATTTTAAATACGAACACATATATCCCTGCCCCAACACACACACACACACGCACGATGGGCAAAATCCGAATAGCAACTTCCCCGTAGTGCCCATCGGATAATGCTAATGTTGGCGGTAATTGAATACATAGGCAAAAATGCATAGGTAACTTTGATATGCTGTAACTTCGCGAAAAAAAATCGTACGGTATTCAATTTTTTTTTTAATTTGTAGAGAAAAGTCCATATTTTACGATAGTTATGATGATATTTGCGAAAAAAATTTAGTACACTCCGTAGAATTCGTCAAACTATGCAATTTTTTGAAAAAAAAAACACATCCTCCCTTTTAAAGGGATGGAGAAAGGGGGAGAGAATAAAATCTAAATCGAACGAAAGTTCCTTAAAGTAGAGACTTTACTCTTTAAAACAAAACAAAAATTTTTGAAATACGATAGTTTTTCGCGGAGATACGCTTATTTGAATTTATGCTAAATTTTGATATTAATTACGTGTTGCGATAATTTTTTTTGACGAGTATATATAGATCATAAAATTATTGCACTAGAATCGTACTGTTTTCTTCTCACACAAGATGTATATATAGATAGAATGTGAGAAAATGAATTATCTCTCGTGTGAAAATTAGATTTAAATGTAGCACCTTATAAAATAAACGTTACGTGATATGTAAAATTATCAGCTTAATACTTTTATTAGAAAATATAGGATGATTAAAGCAAGCATAGTCTTTGTAGTGAGAGGATTTTCCAGCGTGCACTCTCTTGCGAGAAAACTTTTTAGCATGTTACAAGAGACAGTTTGTCGCAATCGTCGATCAGCGTAGCCGGTCAAAAATGGGAACTTTCCGCTTGAGAAGACGGTACGGGCGTAAAATGGGGACGCGCAGTTTAATTCCGGAAACAAGATTGAATCTTGCAACGTATGTGCTATGAGATGCTCCTACGTTACGTCTCGTTACATGCACGGTTACATCTCGCTGCGATACCGTAAACGTGGCTGCGATATCGCCCTACGTAACCACGAGTAATAGCACATAGCTCTATAAATAGTTGCGCTAGATATTTTTTGCAAATAAGAAGCGAAGGGTTGCGCAGTATCTTGCAACGAGAGAAGATTGCCGCGTAAAAATGCAGAGAAAGTCGCTGTTCTATCCATAAGTATCCAGATAAGTATCCAGAAATTTCAAGAAAATGTGCCAAATTTTCGAAAAAAAATTCAAACTTACTTTAACTAAAAGATACATACACATTTTCTTTTTTAAGATATTTTTACATCTAATTATTCTCTTATATTACAAGTTGTAAATGAGAAATTTTGTATCGCAAATTAACAAAAAGTTTATCATTTGCTGTTTTGCGATATTTTGCAACGTAATATGAAATCGATACAACGTAATATGAGAATAGAAAAACTATGTCCTATATAATGGTTAATCTATCTGACAATCGTGTAATCTATCAATCGTGTCGATATAAACATTTGTCCGTGAGAAACAAGTTTCCGGGTAATAACGGGATTAATTAATGTGCGATTAATCGTCGTCATCGATATGTTTGAAAAACATATATTGCAACGCAACGTATATCTAACGCTATACGAACGTGCAACAGTGAGGCTGAGGATTCTAAACACAAACGCTAGGGGAAAATATTATCTGTCTGAGACTTTCAAGATTATATCACGTGCCGCCTTCGCGAGTAGTACACTCGTACACTACGGAAGACTTGGCGTATGTACGCTCGATTACACGGTAATATCACTTTGTGGAAAAAGAATATCGCGGAGAAAGCCGCTGCGCATTACAAGTAAAAATAAATCCATCGAAGGTTGATAAATTTTTTTTCCTCGTCGCTTCTCCACCGTAATGTTACAGAACGCTGTTAATTATGTCACGCGGTGACGCCACGTGTAAAGACAACGATACAATGCAGCGTGCACTCTTAGAAATATTTATACGATATACTTAGAAATATTTATACCATGTATTATTTCAAATATCGCGGCATTGAATATAAAAAATTGCTTTTTAGAGACGGATAGAACACTCTATTCCATTCCCTAATAAACATGTTGATTCGCACAAGCGATCGATCGATTTTTATTTCGTTTCTTTTTTCTTTCTTTCTTTTTTTTTTAGTACTTGGAAGCGTCTCGTGCTTACTAAATATTGCTTTGCTTTCTTATTAACACGATCATTCGAAGCGTAACAGCTGCTGCATAGACGCGATTTCCTACGTGAACGTTCGTCAGGACATAAATTTGCACTATAATTACCGCCATAATCCGAGGTATTGATTACGCAGCGTACTAAATCAATAACCGTCACTATATTGTGGTTGATAGTCATTGATAGGAAACTATAAACGGTTTACGGCGCGTGATGAAGTGAATTTTTACGTTTTGGTCGATAAGGAGATTTCGGTTAATATGCTTTCCCAATAAAGTTACAGAACTTGCGATAACTCGGATTATAACGCTCTGTAGTTGATTGTCTCGATAGACTCTATTAATTTATTAATAGATATTTTTTTTTTAATATCTAGAAACTCCAACATTGTTCAAAATTGTATTTAATTATTTCAAAACATTGTACTTGTTTTGTTTTTCTTATTGTATCAAACTCAATCATCTATTTGCCTGTGATTGCCAGAAATAGACGATGCATTTATTTGTCTATAGAGTATATTTTATATATTCGCGTAAGAGAGATTTTTCATCTTCATGTGTTATGAGTTATTAATTCACAAATATCGCTTTATACTATAAAATGTTTGTATGTATTATTTATTTTCAAATATTGCAATTATTCAATTTCTAAATAATCCTTTAGAAAAAAAATTCCTGGAGAAATTCCTTTAATAAATTATCTCTTTTATCATCATTAAACTTAAATAAAATTGTATCCACAATATAAATGAGTTTAATTACCGCTGCGTTCCGCGTTTACATATAAGTGATACGGGGAATCTCTACTGCTGTCCGGTGACAATACACAGCTATAGGACAAACTTGTGATTCCCGAAGGGAAAACTTAGAATATGACCACTAACTTAACAGCCATCTGGCGAAGTTACTTTCTCTGAGTTCCACCGTCTGCTGGAAACACTCTTCGCAAACATGTATCTCTATGTTAGAATGTAGTGAGTTACTAAATCTAAATATCTCTACATTTCTCTATAAGAGCAGTTAAATTTAATATAAAATTTAATATCACTTTTAATATTTTAATATTTAAAGATTATCTGTATATTTCCTATTTTTTATTAACCTAACTCTGTAAGTTTATTATTTTATGCTTGGTGATGGTTGTTGAAAGACAATTTTGTTTTTCACTTTGAGAGATTTATAATGTCTTATATATTTATAAATGCAATGTGTTTTAAAATTCTTTAAAAATAGTCTAGATATGTATACAATTTTTTTAAATTATCACTGAAATAATTTCCATTCTGTAAGCAATAGCAATAACAAAACATACTTAAAAAAATAAGAAATTACTCTAGAAATAAGGTCTCGTATATTTTCTTCGATATCTTTCCTGCAATAATAGGTAGTTGCACTGGATCTTATACTTTAAGACTTCATTCCATTTATTTCTTTGCCATAATAGACTACATAAGTACACTTGAATCTCTCTGCACTTCGATTGAAATATAAGGAAAATAATTTGTGGCTTTAAAAACCAACGTTGTGATATTTAAAAGCATTTTCTCTCCAGATTCTCCACGCCATAAATAAAGATAGAGTACAAATGTCACTATAATTTCTTTAATTTCTTCAGGAACAATAACGATATACACATATAAATACATTTAATGTCTTTAAAAAACTGCATATTTACAACAAAATAAATTAAAAATTTTTTTTGCGAAATATTTTTCAACAAGCTATTGCTGTAAAATCTAATATTTATCTAGTTTAATTAAAAAGTGAGAGATAATTTATCTTGTTTAATTTGCATTTGCATTTGTAAAAGAAAGATTATACTTGAAGAGATTAAGCGTGTCTGCACCTACCATCGAGCGACACTCCTTTCGCCGCGGTGTTTTATTTTCGAACTCGGTGTCCGTCTGCAATTTATAGTCCGGTGGACCATTATTCCCGACGGTATCTTAACCTCAATCCAATATCGAGATAGAACTGATATAGTATAGTAAATGACGATCCTATAAATACTTTTAATGTCCAAAACTTAATAAGGAAATAGATGATAACATCTTTTGGCGCTGTAACTTGATAAGCGACTCAAGGGAATAACGGATTTCCACGACAAAAATATCTTTTATTTATTTTAAGCCGTTCGATAACAATAAAGTAATAAATTATTAAGATTCCGACTTGCGACATTGTCATAGAAAAGTCTTATTTTAAATGTACCAATTTATTCACGTTACAAATTAAATTATAATTCAAATTTAAATTTTTACATTCTCCAAGAAAATTCCGCCGGCCCCATGTTCAGACAATCAAATGTATTCTACTAAATCTATTTTTCATTCTTGTCAATAATTTCTCAATAATTTTTCGACATCATTTGCGTCTTGTCATCCGTTCACTTCTCTATTTATTCAATTTTTTTCGATATTTATATAAATCTGAATGCATAATTCAATTCAGTAATTCAGTTCAAGTTTAATTCAGTAAACTCTTGATATAGAAAAAAAAGACTAAAAAAACTCGTCAAAGAACCCATGCTTAAAATAAGTGTCACCTATATGATTCTGTATACCACACTTTCTTGATTATCATAAAAATCCATTATTCCTTAGAGATACATCATCAGCAGCGATATTGCGTTAGTTTCACAAGTATGCGAAAGTAGATGCACGTTAAGGTTACATCTTGCGTAAAGCGGAGTATTCCAGAATAGCGGAAGTATTTTCCTAGAAACAGGAATATATATGCTTATATGGCATCATCCACCGACCTGCATTCTCCGCGTTCCTCGGTGTTCGTGTTCTCTTGCTACGTTTATATCGTAAAAAGTTTATGTCCTTCGCGCATGAACGTGCAGCTACAGAATTCGTCCAATGCGTCGGATTTTTCGCTCACATCAGACGAACTCACCTCATCTACGATTCATCATTGTTTCGGAACCATTCCTCTATATTACGTATGCTAAATGTCGCAAGCAGGAATTAAATTTTTTATTTACTTTTCAATGCTTTAAAAGTAAGAAAAACATATTATCTTATAATGATCGAGTTTTCATTTTCATGCAATGAGTAAATTTTTCTTTCGTAAAAATTTATTTTTTAATCAAAATCCAAAAATATTATTTAAAGTATAATATTATAGATTTCTCGAATTCGACTAATTAAGTGTTTTAATTTCAAATATAGAATTTTCAAAATTTATTTAAAAAATAAGGAGAGAGTTCTTTAACTGATTTGATTATATTTTAATTATTCATAAACTAGCAATATTGTAGAAAATGTGTAGGAATGACATATATCTTTTTTTCTAACTTTATAAATGCAATAACTACTTGCACTAACTATCTTGTTCAATCCAATTCTGCGAGGAAAGCGTGTTTTCAATTAAAACATTAACGACTTTTCCTATATACTGGGGGAAAATTACAGTTTCCGGGTACAATCAATTTAGTGAAAAGACGATAATATTTCAGGCCAACGTAATATTTTCTCGTTCTACCGTTACAGCAATTCCGGTACTAATCGGATTGGTTAATGATTTATGATCTTCCCTCGATCGCTCGACTCAACATGTCGCGGCAAGAGCCTCGACACGTGTGCTGCAAGGAACAGTCTCGAGGATAGCGTGGACGTTAATATCATATTTTACTGCGCGCTCCGAAACAGTCACCGACCGTCGAGGCGAATCGATTCTGCGATCTTTATGCTTCATATGTATATAACTGAACGTTATAAATGTCTTCATTTGAACAGATATGCTTCTTCCTTCACAGGCTCGCAATATTAAATATGGAAATAACGAACCCAAAATACTCGAGCTGTCCAAATATATATTTTTTTTTTAATAAAAAGAAGATACACTTATAAAAATATATTCAATACAAAATCCTCTATAAAATTCAAGTAAAGTCTCTTTTATACGAAAAATAAATCAAGCAAAGTTGATCTTAACTCTTTTTTTACCAATTAGACAATTACGAATGTTTAGGCTTTCGAAACTAGTGAAGAATCTTAAACATATAAACAATTAGTTTGATATGTTGCAAAAATAATAAGAAAAATAATGCATGTTATAAAATTTAGTCCAAAAAATAATAGACATTGAGAAAATAAAAGTTAAGATATGGCACAAATTAAAATATAGTTAATTATTACGTTAAAACATGATTACTTACTTTCTTTTTTCTTTGTTTTTTTATAACAATTGTAAAATATCTATATGCAATGAATAATTTCCTTTTTTTTCAAGATATATACATATATATATAGAAATGCAGAAACATTTATGATTATTGTACGTCTAGAGAAAAAAAAATGATTAATCCGACGTTTCGGTAAATCTACAGCTGCGGCAATATCGCCCGCCGCTAACGTTTCGACGGCAAACATTTGCGGCTTTTGGCGTGAGATTATTAAGGCTGTCCGAGAAAAATATCGTTTTTATCGTTGAAACAAAGCAGGGACTGGCGAGGCATCGTTTCGACCCGCCGAATGGAAATGATTAATAGCGCGATTGACATTGGTTGATGATGGCAGGAACGTTTCTGATAATTTTAGCATGGAAAATGTTTTTCTCGAAAGCATAAATTAATGCCGAAAACAACAATTTCAAGTTCTTGCGATTTATAGTTTTCGAAATACAGATGAAATCAAGAACCTTCCCTCTTCTTGTCCCCTCATCTTTTAAATTTAGCATAAAATCTAAAATAAGTATTTTTTTTAAGTAACGCAAAATTGATTTTTATTTTAAGTCATTAATATTTTTATTGGAAGTGAAGAAATCAGCGAGATATTTGATTTTTATAAATATGAATTACTTTTTCCTAATGTATTTGTTTATGGTTGTTATTTAATTATTTTTAATTTTTTTACTGTAGTAATTTTTCTCGAAATAATTGATTCCATCTTCGATCGTCTAATATTCACAATTCTATATGACTCCCATGACTTTCCGCGAAGTACTTTTTCACTTGGACTTCGGAGTGCTGTCGCGACGTTTACTCCCCGCCGAAGTCGAAGCGGCACGAACGGATGGTAGTTCGGACAAGATCCGTTATCCTTCCGCAGTTTTCTGTCGTGTTCGTCGTTTTCTCGTGAAAAAGTACCGGCGAAGTGGCCGGGTGGCGTGCGAAATATAAACGGATTGCCCAGACTGCGCCCGACATTAATGCCCAAAGTTGCACAGTGGGCTCTCTCTCGCTACTTCCGGTACGCCGCGACTGAGACTGTGATATATAGCGAGCTCTCCGTGCTCCCAGTATGTTACGGAACATGTTGTTCGCATGGATTTAACCCTTTCGTGTCCCCAATCGTGACATGCTTTTTCTTCATTTGTGTTATGCAAACGTAGACACGTCGTCGTGAAATGATCGTAAATCATGCAAACTAAACACCTTTATATACCAAGACTTATTTAAATGGTATTTTACTAATTTTGAGATTTATTACTGTTTTTAAAACATTCGAAAAGTAATTGATATTTAATTTTACATAAATTAATGAATTGTAATTAAGTCAACATGATCGTTGCATCACGATATATATAGTTAATTGCATCTTAGATTTCCCTAAGAGACGCCAGGAGAGAGTTTACGTGATTTGTCGGTAATTTAGTCGGTTGCTTGATCAGTGAGACTTCAATCAATTACATGATTACATCTGCAACTTGTATCTGTGTAACGATATCGAATGTATTTACATATATACGTACTAGTATATCAGTTTCTTCATATTTGCTTTAATATTGGATTAATGTATAAATAAATTTATTTTTGAGATATTGCGCAAAATTGTACATCAATAAAACTCTATTAAATTTCAACATCAAAAAGCCATTAAAAAGCCATGAAATAAATTATTGCGATCCATTAAAGGATTTTAGAATTATGGAATAACATCAAAGAATAATCAACAAGCAAGTAAAATCGGCATTCAAAGTAAAGTATATATGAATTACTTTTTCCAGATATTAAAAAATTTTTCAAAAATATTTTTCGACGCAAAGTTATTTTTGCATTCTGTTGATGCAACTTTATCTCCTTTGTGCGCGATACCGGATAAAATAAATTTCAAAAATATTTAGCGATGAAGCTTCACGAGTTTCGAACATAAAATATTTTTAAACGCGTTTTTTTACGTAATAAAATTTACGGTATTAAAATATTATCAGGCAAGAGATAATACTCTTATACATCTTTCTCATATTTTAAAATATGTCAAAACAACTATTTTACACTCATCTATCGAGTCGTAATTATACATATATGCTTTTGACAGACAAGCGCGTCTATAATTTCGATTATAATCATTAGCAGCATAATAACCGCATTTACGCACACGTGCAATTACGAACATTCTATTTTACTATTAGACATATTAAATATACGGCATTACAATTGTTAATAAATTTAACGGGAACCACACATCACGTGGCTATAATCTATTAATGCACGCGTAAAGTAGTGACCACGCTTCAAAAACAAAGTGTAAATTGATTCATCGATACGCGCGCGAATATTTACAAAAGATATAATTAACTCAAGTTAATTGATTAAATTATCGCATACTGTAAATATAATTATCTCATGTGTTTATATTGCATGCGTGATTAAATAAAATTATATTGTTTTCCAACAGAATGGAAAAAAATTTAACTTTTTAATCGATGTAAATTCTTAATTGTACAAAAGATTACTTTCAAAATTGGGAGGAAATAATTGGACGGGGGAAAAGTTCTCCCGGCGATTCGCTCGGTTAGAAATTAGCATTATTTCAGAATAATCCGGGTTTGTTTTATTGTACGTAAATTGAAATCCGGTTTCCCGAAATTGCGGGAAACTCTAATCCCCGTTGTTACACGCTATTACTGGGTAAGCCAGCCGCCACCAATTTTCGCTAACTTATAACACCGTATGCGTGTCTAAATTAAACGAATACGATAAAGAAAACCAAAAGATTTTGTTCTCCGGTTGGTCGGTCGGAATTTAGGTCAAGACGAAGGCGTATTTTTGAATGATCTTTTTGCTAAAGTAAGAATCAAGAGAATTGATGTTCACGAACATGATATTTGTCCTTCATATTTCCATCAATTTCAAGGAATTCGCTGTACGATAATTCAAAGTTCGCTCACGTCGCTCGCAGATATTCTCGATAAACTTTGCGAGGACCACCTGATTGTTTCGGATTTAAGATCGACCTTCATCATCTCTTGTCGAAAGATATATGAAATCGCGATGAAGCATTTCTAATCAGGCATGTAAACGCCGTTTTCGAATTTTTGAAAAATATTTACTTCAAAGTTTTTAAAATATTTGATTGAATCTTTTTTTCATTATATTACAGAATAAAATTTAAAAATTACATGTAATGATTAGTTAATGCTTGATTCACTTACAATAATTAAAAACTGATTTTATCAAAAATTTTATTAAAAAGCTTTATTCAAAGCTTCCTTCCAAAAGAAAAAAAATCAAATAAATCGAAGAACACGCACTAAAGTTTGTATAATAATATACGATACACAATTATACATACAATTATATTGTATTGGTTATTATTATTTATGCATTAGCATTTATACAATCTTATAATTCCTTAATCAATTCCGTAATCCCTCAAGATTATGTTTGATACTATCTATTAGATTGCGTTCTTTATCAAGGGTCAGATCATTCTCTCCTGATTGGGCAAGCAGATAAAAATGCAAGGAAATAAAACGAATAGAAATATCCGGGAATCTCGTCGTATGCGGATTTAGGTCGGCCAAAGAGACAAATCTTTCTGCAGATCTGTGACGAGATAAAGATATAGAAGCACGTTCTTTTTTCCTCCCTCTTACGGGAAAAGAGGTTTTGAGAAAGTCACCATACTTTTCTCGGGCCATGAAATCAGTCTCTCGGTAAGCTTTATGTAACCATTGTATCACTTTTGCATCGTGATGTAAAAAGAAAATGAAGCTATCTTTCGCCTTAAGAGAGGAGATTAAGTATTGTTGTGCCGACTTTATTATTGCCGCGCAGAAAATTCTTTTAACTATACGAAAAAGAGATTGATGGTTTTTAATTGCATAATTTTCCTTCTTTGCCCCCAACGTAATTATGTATATTCCAAAAATGGATAATTATCTCCAAGAAGATATTAAACACATTTTTATTGGTTGTTGAAATATTTGTATAACAATAACAGTATATTAATAACAGGTTTTTAAAAATAGTATTAATAATCTTCTTAAGATGAATTAAAATTGCTAAATAAGAAACACGTTATGATTTATTAAATCTGATTTTGTATAAAACATCAAGAGAATATACTATCTTAGATGGAATATTAATTCATGTGATTTGTAACTCAATCAATACATGATGTTTCTCTTTGTCTAAAAATATATTTAACTACCAAACTCTCTTCAAGAGAATGATGCTGCTCTATCGATTTGTGTTCTATCATCACGTTAAAGTATAGTCCGGAGATCCGACGAAAGGAAGCTCAAAGTTCGCGAGCGAATCTGGGTCGGTCCCGGACAAATCTCTCAGCGATGCATGACGAGATAAACACGCGAATACAAAGGAAGTATAATGTTACGTTTTTCTGCGGCACATCTAGTGCAGCGGTTGCGAAGACTTACAGCCATACAGTAAAGATTTCGCGGTAAAGATTCTGGCTCAAGTCCTCTGAAAACAGAATAAACGGTCGAGCGAAAAAGCTGTTTATACTGTTAATTCGAGTATCAATCTCACAAATAAAAATAAAATTGGCATAAATGCATATTTGTATGGTGCTTTGTTTCGATATCTAAATGACCTAGATTTTGTAACAAAAAATTTTTGTTGAATCTTTAAATTAATTAATTAACTCTGAACAAAATTAAACGCGTCGATAAATCTTTCGTATATTACGAGAAAAATATAATTATTTTTACAAATACAGTTATCATTTTTTAAATATTACATGTATCTCGAAAAACGCAGAATTCACAAAATGAAAAAAATATACAAATTTTCTTAACAGCTGAGAGATATAAATTTTGTACCTAGATATTCAGAAAGTTGCGTATATATTCCCATTTATTTCAAGATTGCATAATGCTGTCTGTGTTAAATATTTCAACCACGCATTTAATGAAAAAGTTTTTTACAACGTGAGACACCAAAACGAAAAACGATGCTTAATATAAAACACGCGGATATTAAACATATTATTATTTGCCCGGTTTATGTACGGAGAGGTCAAACCGCGCCATCGAGCCGAACGCATAATCGTATCGACTTCAATTTCGCAACTGTGGCATCGCGGTCTTGCTTCGGTGGAGCCGTAAAGCCCCGGAGAAAGGGGTGCAATGCCAGGAAGGGGCGGAAAGGAGCGAGCACGGTACGTTTCACTTCGTCGTTTCTTTCGCGTTGTTGCACCCATACAAATCGATTTTCCTTTGTCGGCTTCAACTCGCGATCCCGTCCTGATGACCGCGGCAATCTCGAAAAGCCATAATAGCTTTTCCTTTTTGTATATGTCTTGCGTTTTTCTCTATCTTTTTTTCAACTCTCACACCCAAAACGTTTGTATAAGTGCTGGTGTCTTCCATACTATCGGCAGCTTACATTTCCCAGAAAATTACGAAGAAAACAAATAGTGTTCCAAGTTCTTTGAAGAAATTGTGTGTCTTATATACGCAAACTATCTCTAAAATAAATGAACAAGTTGAAGAAACGTATTTTTCGTGCAATTTGTAATTAATATTTTTTTTTTAAGTTATCTATTTATTTTAAAAACATATTTTGACACATATACAAATTTATATATTATTATTTGAAAAAATAAGTACTCGTGTATTCTTTATATAAGAATGATTTATAAAATTCATATTAAACACATAAAATTTAAACAACAGGTTAAAGTTCAAGAACGAATAGTTTCCTTCATTGCTTGATAAAAATTATTTTGGTTGTTTCACGACATTTAGAAAAGCCCATAATGTCATAATTAAAATATTTTAATATAAAACACGAAAATGCAAAAATTCAAGAATGAAATTATATTAATATTTCTACGAGTTTTTTTCATGATTTATATCCATATAAAATCTAGATTGTTAAAAAATTGTGAACAAAATAAAATTATCTTATTCGCGACGATAATCAATTATATTAACAAATTATTTTATTCATTTAAATATTTATATTTATATTTGTATTTTAGAATATATAATATTATATTATTAATATACATAAAATACGACTTTTAAATCGACGCGACGGAGAAGAAAAATACATAAACGAGTTTTGCAATTATTTCGGGCTACGTGATTCCTAAATTAATATAATTCTCGAATTACCCCAAATGATCATGAAAACTGAATTCGCGCGAAAATGTAAACGTTTTTATTAAAAGTACTTTCGACCTTTTAGGCACTTAATTTAAAGATCTCTTTCGACAGTCGTTGATAAATGATGTTACCAATTAAAAATAATAATGCCGGTGGTTCTTTATCTAACGAACCTTAATCTCCCATTAAAAGAAACCAGAGTTACAACTCTCACACTTTACACAAATTACTTTGAATGCAAGTATTTCTCGAGAAATATTTCATCTAGAATAACGCGAAATATACATTTAAATTTTACTCTGTGGCATATTATTTCTTTTCGGCTAGAAATAAACTAGAAAGTAAAATGAAATATTACAGACGTCTCTAATATTTACTTTTACAAAGTAAAATATTTAACTTATTTTACGTAAATACATCGATATTTCAGGATACAATGATGAATAAAAATAGAATAAAAATAAAATGAAAAATATACGCTTTGCGTGCATTTAAATATGTCGAAAACTTTATTTAAAATTACTATGTCGAGTTAGATGTTTTGCCTCTCATAAGCATGCATCGGACACGTTATACACATGACACGGAGAAATTCTGACGCAAGATCGAACAATTTTTTACGCACCTAGATGTCGTTCAATCCAAAGCAAGGCACGTACAAGAATGCAAGAGGTAACGCGGAATATACAAGTCCCCGTTTCTCCTGCCTCCTTATGCCATTTCTTAACTCTCGTCGAGACGTCAACATACGCGATGCGTCTCACGTCGCTTCTTTCGCGTCTTTCGCGTTGTTGCATCGGATCAAATAATATTCCTCACCCGAGACTCTCGCCCGTTCGACTTTCCGGCTTGTAGTACAACGTAACCGGGATATCATGTAAGAAACCACACTGCCATATAAAGCAGCTTTTCCGACCGGTAATTTTCGGGAATGCTCCGTGTGTGCGTTGGCCCGGGAAATCGAATTCATATTTCTCATGTGTGTATTTCGCATCTACTAACTTCTATATATATTTATATTTGTATCCTCCAGCGCATCATCTGTCATTTGCTTGTAAGAATATCAAGAAAGAAGTAATTATAAACTTTCTATATCCAGAATTTACCCATATCTATAAATTGCATCTGTACAAAAAAAATGTAAAAAACTGTCCAAGTGTAATCAATCCGAATTACATCGATCGAACGATAGATTTATAAATGCAAAAAGTTGAATGCACAACACGGAGAGATTTACAGTTATGCAAACGTTTATTTTACATTTCGAATGTATTCACGTATTTAGCAGATTCTACGGATAAACCAACTAAAAGCATTATTAGATAAAGAAAAATAATAACTATTTTATAAAATAGTTTTCGATACCCGATTTCGGGCATTCATATGTGGGAGAAACTTTGGAATGTCGGAGGACGCATCGGGTCGAAGGTAAGAAGGGTAGGACGCAACTGCTGCTGCTGCTATAGCATTGTCGGTCCTTTGTTTCGCGCAGCCATGGGACGCGGATATCACGAAACAATGCGCGAGCCTCGAGCAATGTCGAGGAAAGGATCGTGCTCTTGGAAAAAAAAGGACAGACCAGCTAGAGAGGATGAAAAATAGGCACAGAAATACTGCAGAGTGTAAGACATGTAGAAAGAAAAGAAACTAAGGGAAAAATTAAACCGAAAGATAAAATAAAATAAACATATAATCACAGCTGCTATAGAAGAAAAAATGAATGACAAGGAAGCAGCAAGAAATACCAGAAAAATAATTATAAAAAAAAAACAAAAAAGAAAGGAAAACATTTTCAGAAGATAAAAACAAAAAGGAAAGAGTAAGAGAGAGAAAGAGAGAGAGAGGGAATGGAAAAAATTGACATAAGAAAAAAGAGAATAGGAATAGTTGCAAAAAAATTAGATAAAAGAAGATGACGAAAGAGAAGAGTAAAAAACATAGTGGCGATGAAAAGTAGAATAGAAAGCGAGGGAAGCAGCGTAATTCTCAGTGACAGTAGACAAAAAGCGAATAAAAATAATGGAAGAATCGTGAGAGAGAAAGATAACTGTAAGGTGCTGACAAGTGGAGGAGAAGATAGGAGATAAAAAAATGTGAGATGAGACAGCCGAGCGAGAAAGAGAGAGACGAGAAACAGGAAGACGGAAGAAACACACGAGAAGAACGCAGAGGCAACGCAGAGGCAAAGAGAAATAGAGCGAGAGAGAAAGAGAGAAAGAGCGCGGAAGTATATCGCAAACAATATAGATAAACGAGTGGAAAAATATCGGTCTTCAATCATCCTTCCTTATCCTCCTCCACGTTTATTTCCCGGTAGGTTTGCCCCTCTTTTTTATTCGATATGAGACCGAGACGCTATGGCGGAAAGACGTTTCGGTTTCAAAATCAAGCACATCGTTGCCAGTCGCCAAAAACCGCCACGCGACAAATCGATAGTCCAGTAGGTCACGTCGGCATGGAAAACTGTGCCAAAGTCTTTTCTTTCCCGCTCTTCCGGTTTCTCTCTCCTTCCTATTGGATTTCCCCGTGCAACGCGGACATTACCTTCGCGCTAAAGAAGGCTTTGACATCCAGGTAAAAGCATAAGGATCCTTTACTTTCTCTACTTGAGAAAGAAGGATATATCATAAGGATAAAAGCATGAAGACCCCTTCCCTCTTCTCAATAGGAGAAATACGGCCAAAGGATGAAAGCATAAGAATCTTCCTTTACAGTAAAAGGGAGAGAGGAAGAGTTCAATATAAGGTTAAAAGGGTGAATAATTTTTCGTATGCGATGAGGAAGGACTTAATGTAATAGAAAATATGTAAGAACATTGATAGAGTTTGGAGACAAGCAGTCTTAGAGAACGAATAAAAATTGGTCGCTTACATTTCAAAATTATCATACATACAATAGATAAAAAAATATTCCTTTATACTTTTATTTATTAATAATATTTAATTGAGAATAGCATATATATATTCACACACACATATACGTATACTTGTATTTATATCACCTTTAGATTTATTTTTTTAGATTCTTTTTTCTTGTATTTTATTATTGTCTAATTAATTCTCGAAATGTGTCATATTTATTTTATATATACAATAAATATGACACATTTCGAGAATTAATTAGACAATAATAAAATACAAGAAAAAAGAATCTAAAAAAATGAATCTCGTGGCGATATGAATACAAGTATTCTTTTTATTCATTGCGAATTGACCGACTCGAAAATCGTAGCGATTTATGACGCTGTCGCAAACGAGGCCACCCGGTGTGCGCGATGTAACGGGGATGCAAAGTTGCGCGCAACTCTCCTTCAGTTACCTCATCACGGCGTAACAGACACATCAATGCCTCTCTCTGACAAAGACGGACTTCGTGGCCGGCACTGTCGACCGGAGAAACACAGATATCAACACCATCCCCGTTTCTCGCTGGTGTACGGAGAGCCTGTTTTTAGTAGCCGAAGGCCAGACACACAGAGCGAGTCGAGTGAAACGAGTATATGTTGAAGCGTCTCGATATATAGAATAAAAAAAGTGTCAGTATTATCGATTCTCTAATGAAACATTGATAGCATAGTTGTGTGCAATATAGAGAAATATTATTAATGTTTTTTTTTTATTTTATATAATCAGATATTTCGATAATTTGCTTCCAAAATGCTGAATATTTTCGACATTGATTCTTAATCGAGAGAAATTAAATTATCGACTTGATAATTTCTCAGCAAAATGTTATACAAACTTATATAACAATATATAATACTATAATAAATTACATAATTATATGTATAAGAATGTGTATATACATATACATTGCAATAAAAGCAGTTCTAATATAATTTAAAAAATTAAAAATTTTTTAATTAAGTAACAAGAAAAATAAAAGATTCTTTTTTCGAGTTAGACTCATAAATGATCCTAAAAGATTTAAAATACAGTGTGTGCAATTGTTAAACCAGTAAACCGACGAGAGAAGTTAGGGGGTTAAACCATCGAGATAATGCCAACTCTTGACACTGCTATATATCTGCCATATTAGGAATTGATTGCAAACTCCTGTCACGTAGCACATGAGTGTCGCTTTCGCTTATTCTACCCTCGTCTGATCCCTCAAAATAGCTTTCTGAGCGCGTGACCACCGTTGAACCCTACGAATTGCCGACGTTATGCGATCGAAAGGGCACGAGCGATAGTCGATCGCTGATAGAGCAAAAAAGACATCGCGACATTTCAACAATACCAAAGAAATATTGGGCTAATGCTCGAATGAATGGAAACGAATGTGCGCAAGAGGAGAAGTTTGGCTTAATATCGTGATAATTTTAACGCCAATGTGTCAGCAGAATACCTTTCATTAGATATATTGTTTAGCTTTCTCTTACCGAGCTGCCACTTGGTATATAAAACCCAAGATTCAATATGAGAAACTTCTGAGATAATTAACCTGACAATAGTGATCTTCTCTATAAACCAAAGAAATATCAATTGTACAAGTTATCAATCATTAATTTAAATAACAAAATAGCAAGATTTAATAACAAATATAAATAAAACCGCAAAATATAGAAATTAGATAGAATAAAAAGCTATATCGTCAGTCTTAAAAAAAATGTCATTATGTATAAAACAGTTAAATTTTAAATCTCAGTTTTTCTCTCTCCCTCTTTTTCTACAAAATATTAACCAACTTTTAAGACTGACAATATAATTTATTGAAAGAAAATTAAGTGCCATTACTCTAAAAGATAGCTAATCCGATATTGCTTCATATATTTACAATCTCTGGATCCGAAATCCAAAAGCGATAGCTATCGTCGGTTACGAGCGATTGGGAAAATCCGTAACATCGTCTATCAACACTTCTCGCAGGAGGGACGATCTAAACAGTTTGTCAAGAAAATCCAATTTCGTAGATCCCCAAAGGTACCAACATACCCAATGATCATTGCCTACCGCAAACGACGGTGCAAAACGCACTTTACAATATATGGACATTTATGAGCATTCAGAATAGAATAGGGTTGTCTGTTTTCCCTTGCGTTTCGATAAAAACACTCCACAAACACGCAAACGATACAATTAATCTTTACACGTTAACGCGTAAATAATATATTTTTTTTACGGCGGGTACGAAAAGTGAAGAGAGGTGCATAAATGTTTCAGCTTTTTAGATAGCGTAATTTTTAGATGGATATATCGCAATATCGAGTGTTATCTCGTTAACTCTCGTTTATTATATTAATATATTAATGGAGAATTAAATCTTTATAAATGTACAAGAAACAAACACTATAAGTGTGAGTTGTATTATTTATTACAATTTACTTTCGAATATTATATAAATCTTAATCAGATATTTTATTTTTTAAAGATAAATGCGAAAAGCAAATTTCTTCTATAAGATGTCGCATCGTAGTTTTTGTTTCGTCTCTGAGAACGCGCGTTGACGTTTAACAGCGTTTCGGACAAATCCAATTTTGAGGAGACTCGCTGCAATCACAGCGTAGTGGATTTCGAAACGAGAGAAGAAATACGATATCCATTTGAGAAGAAAGGACCGTTGTGCTTTCTCGCAAGATATATTCATACTTTGTGATCTCTTTCTCGAGAAATGTGTTTACGAAAGATAGTTGCCATTCCTAGAATAAATTCGCTTATCCGGACATTTGTGTGTCCGAAAAACACACACGCTGTCAATTCTTATGAGAAACCTCGCGAAAATTTGTCTATCTTTTGACATATAATGTACGTAACGCTTTATATAACGTGTGTACGTTGTATTATTATATATTTGTTGCCCTGCATTTATTTCAAATTGGCTCCGAATTAAGGATCCCAAGATGAATCAAGAAATATCTAAGTCGCCTTTTATACATGATAAAAATATATGATAAAAATAATTCATATGAAGGACCCTTCCAGATATCTTATCTCGCAAGCGTCTTCTAGCAACAGATATTGCTTCAGCCATAAACCATAAAAACATCCATGAAAAGCACCCCAATAACACCGAATAGTATATATAGTTTATTGCAAAAACGTTTATCAAAAGATATTATATCAGTTCCATCGATGCTAACATTGTAATTGAGAAGCAAGGCATAAAAAAAGAAAAATAATCTTTTTCTAGTGTTCAAACTTTTATTGCGATCTCGCGATTCTGTATATATTCTGTGTGTCGAACAAAGCACGTATCATCACCGCGACAAAAAGGTGAGATGTAACAGTGCGCGAAGCTGCATAATGCATCATCGGTCGCGCACGTAAAGCAGTGTTCGCCTGCATCATATTGTTGCCGAACTTTTCCCTCGGACAAGTCTTGCTTTCACGGCGATTCGCTATATATATGCTCACATGTTGGCTATCGAAAGGTGAAAACTGCGACGCGGGGAGCTAAGTGCTTTGATCTGCCTGAACTTATGGTTATCCGATATAAGCGTCGAGAAAGGAAGAGTAGCTTTCCCGCCGGGGAAAGGGTTCAGTCTCACCGCGTCTCACGCTCGATCGACCATCTTCAAGGATGGCAGGTTCTTTTGTCGTACGTCGTTCACCGGCCGGGGACTAGGACTAAATTTAAGAATAAGAATATGAAGCGCTCGCGGAGCTTCTCGCGTGACGGGGGCTCTCGCTCGGAAAATATTGGCCCTTTAACGAGCGGCTTGGTAAAGTGACTTTAGGAACATGTGTCAGTTAGCTGCAGACTACAACTCGATTTACATTTTTTTATTCTTCACGAGAATCTTCTTTTACGCAAAATTAGAACGCGCCGTACTCTCACAAATCGTATCCTATTCTACTTTCAGTAGTATAGATGTAGCTTTGACGCGCCAAATGGTTGTAGATATCCCAACTTCGAACGAACTCACCGCTTTAATTCGCTGTAATTAGTAAAGCCGACTTAAGAACACAACACCTGTCACTCAAAATAACCCGCAACTCGCTTTAGAATCATGCGTCAGACGGAACATCCGGTATATGTATAAAGACATTAACGTAAAGACTATGTCATGCCGGATAGCCCATCGGACTATAATACATAACGACGTCCTGCGACCTCTACAAGACACAATACCTTAGCTGCATAAGATACTGTAGAGACGCTTAAAGATGTCATATGCTTGATAAGCTAATTGATCCTTTATTTTGATAAGCAGCATTAATGTAAGTAAAATTTCGAAATTACTGAAAAGTGCACATCATTCTTCAATTGATATACATACCTTGAAGAAGATGAATTTTTTAGATCTAAATTATTTTAACAAAAATTTTTATTGCTAATTAACATTAATTATAATGGGGAAGAGGGGAAAAGCAGTGTAGATAAAGAGAAATGCAGGAAACTAGAGAGAGAGAGAGAGAGAGAGAGAGAGAGATACATATTTATATATATATTTCTTTAATCTAAAATATATATATATATATATACTTTACGATATATATTTTAACACTAACAATTCAAGTCCGCAGTCAAACGCATTTCATCGAAAAATGTATGAACTCGTTTAAAATTTTATTAAGATTCTTCATAACTACCTATATGTTATTTGAATTTTCAATTAAATATCTTATTTAAATTCATTGTGACTCATGCACGCGCGTGTTTATTTGGCGCAGCTGTTTGCCTCTCTCATCCCACGTTTCCAGCCATATTTTACGCCAAGTGTGTATGTTCAGCGACTATTGTGCTTTTGCAATTTGACTCTCGCGAAAATAAATAGCGTCCCTATTGGTGTAAATTATCTTGACCATCGGGTTTCTCATACGCTTTGTACGTGTCGAGGGGCCGAATTGGCACCGCGACGAGGATCGACGTGAGAAAAGAAATATATTTGTCAAGTTCACATTGTAGTCCTTAATTTGTAAAGACTGTCATTCAAGTTCCTAAAAGACGAGCGGATCGATCGTGGTCGAGGAGAGACTACAACGTTTCCTTAAGTGCGCTAAAACAGCATGAGGATGCTCCTATTTAATCCGACAAGAATCCAATTAGTGCGGTGCCGCTAATGGCAAGCCGAAATGTATCTTGCAACGAGTTTTTAGGAAGGTAAATTATTTCGTAAGACAAATACCTGCGCGAGAGACGTGCCCTGACTAAATGTGGCAAATTAGAGTGATGATTATTGTTTTGTTATTAATGTTTTAACAGCATTTTACGTAATGTCAACATTAATTTAACAATGTTAAAACAATGATATTTTTATAAAAATTTAATTGGATATTGTCTTTTTCACAACTCTTTAAAATATTTAACATTTTTAATATTTATTTTGATCTTAAATATTTTTTTAATTTTGTACGTGATACATTTTTCCTCTCTTACTTAGCTCTGTAGCAAAAATTATAAAATTTGTTTGTATGTAATTAATGTAATAATAAATAAAATATAGTCACATATCTGTCAGTGATTACAAAGATATGACACATTTTACAGAATATTAAATAAGTTTACGAATGAAATCTTATTAATTAAACTTTATAATTAAACTTTATCTTTTAATCAAGAGTTTATTTTTGTAATACTTTTGGCATCTACTGATGTACTATAATAAGAAATTGCAGAAATATTGTCTCCATCTCGAAAGACGTGAGATTAACGTGAATTTTCCAGAAGAACGCAGTTTGAAATCTAGATTTACGTTCGATGTTTAATCCGGCCTCGTTACGGAAGGTTTATTTTCTCGTCGAACAGCTCGTAAGAAGCACGAGAGAGAGTCGTTCGCCTTTAAAGAAGCCAGTCTATATAGAGCAAACCCTTCGCTCTTGCGACCTTTCCAATCACGTACCCTCTTTACCTGATAGCAATAAATTGTGTGAACGAACGTAACGTCCTCTACTCATAACGCAGTGGACATCGGCCCTTTAGTGCTGGCCGGTGTTCAGCCGTGAATACAAAGCTCCTTTAAAAGGGCTGAACAGGATTCCATCCTGACGACCCGTGAATCGGTTTCGAATTTCGAAAGGAAATATGGTCATGGACTAAAGTGAGAGCAGATGTAGTCTCTTCAGTATATAAAATATATAAATAAAAATCCTAAAACATAAATTTCTCAATAGATCTTAGATTTCTTCAGGGATTTCTCTATGTCACGAGAAAATCATTGTTTTAAATTAATAATTTTATGTTTAAATATATGAATCGCTCTAAATATGTTATGCAAAAATAACGTATAATTTTTAAAAAAGTTTTGATATTTATATTAACTATTTATTTTATTACTGATTAACATGAAAGAGAAATCCTTCATATATAGATTCAAATATATTTTTTAGATTTTTTATTTCAAAAGTGAATTAAAAATATTAACTTGCTACAAGTGCACACGCATAGTACACGCAAAAAAATTTCTAGATGTCGCAACAAAAATTATCGCTATTTTTTGTATCTGATAGAATATCGTTTGTCACAGATAGAATTATCGTTTGTCACAGAATTTTTTAGTTCTGTCTCTGTCATTTAGATTGATTACGTGCAAAATATATACGATATTGCAATATGTGCTAAACATTTGTCTACCTCAGTTAATTTTTTGCTAAAAAATTTTTGCTACAATTGCAAAACCATTTTTTTGAGTGTAAGATACAAAATAAACATTCTTAATGATGTCAAACGAAATTGAAGAATATGAGATTCATTGCTATATCTCTTATACTCGATTCTTGAATCTCGGTCTTATTATTTCTACTGACTGACAATTTTCGTAGTCTGTATCGAAATGCACGGATCGATTCATATGACGACGTTTCTTTGAAACATCCCGTCGGAAAAACAGTCCGGTGAACGACCTTCTCGGTAACTCATGCGTCAGGAAATTACTTGGCTTTTACCGAAATTACTAAGCAAAACATTGTCCGATGTTTACGCGAGACCAAGTGCATTATGAAATTGCAAAATAGCTACATTGGACTCTTGATAAAAAGAGTTTGATATTGAAATATATATATCAATTTATGCGATAATATATATATATATATATATATATATATATATATATATAACAACAAAGAGTCTATACAATTAATTAAGTTATGATAAAAATTTCTGTATTGCAGCTTTCGAGAATATAAAAATTTTCTTTCCGTTTTAATATGCCAAATTTATTATCACGTATTTGCAATTTAATTTTTGCTGTATCAAGTTTTACAAATGTATCCTTATATCTGCGACGGATATTTTGAACAATCAATTGCAGTTAATCATACGTCATATGATGGTCGAAATGATATAATCGTTGAGATATAATTGAGCAATGTTTAATTGCATATTGCATTATTTTACCAATTATTTATCATTTGTTTTGTATATTTATTTAAAATATTTTGCATAAATCGCGCGCGATAGCAATTATAAAATGTAGCGAATTATATGGATTCTGCATGAATATACATATATTATTTATCACATATCGAAACGATTAATCATTAACGACTCATCACTTCTCGATTACCAAGTATAAAATTTTAACGTCCAGTATTTTTATAAAATGTTATCATACATCTAATTAAAGAAAGCAATATTATTCAAATTTATTTTTATTTTTTATGTCTTTCCGAATGTAACAAACTAACTTTCTTTTTTTTACTCTTACGATCAATTGAGTTTGCGATTAATTTCATATATCTTGAAATGAACGAAGAATGATTTTTCCACTTCAACCAGAACACGATGTAACAGTCAAGATCAAAACGTTTTCACATTAGTTCAGCCAATTTTTCCATCCAATAATATAATAGATTTCACAGGGATTGAAACGCCAATTTATTTTCTGTCATAGAGTGTTTCTGACCATAGTATTTTTCTATCATAACTTCTGTAATGAGGAATGATGATAAAATTAAAGTTATTTTTAAAATAATTTAAGTAAGGATCAAAATTTTTATCGTTACTTCAACTAATTTTTGTTGTATCTATCAATAAATTCTATAGATTAAAATGTGCTATTTCCTATCATCAAAAATCTAATCATGGATGTCTTATATCGCGAATTATATAATGATAAATCTCAATTAGAATTATTTAAAAAATAGATTGAAAAAGTTGAGCATAAAAAATTCAAGAAAAACTTAGTTGGAAGAAAATATTATCAAGAAGAAAGATTAATTTCCGCCGCAAAGTCGTTTAAAAAGATTGCTTTTACGTTACACGAAACGAAATATTCAGAAAAATAATATTAACAAAATATTATTATGTCTGATACACTGTTATCTTAATGCATTTTTTATATTCAAAAGACTTTTATATAAAAACAAAAATGTTGCATGTTTCCTATTGACAAAAAGATATCATGAATTTCTTAATTTTTAATTTGATCTTCTTAAAAAACTAAACTTGTATAAAAAAATGTATTCGATTTATTTTTGCAGAGGAAATATCTCTTTTCTTTGATCTGTACATCCTGTATATTTTTAAGGTCCTCCATAATTATAAAATCATTCGTATATTTTTGGTAAAATAAGAATTTGAAGAGCACAATTTAAAGTTTTTCTTGTTAGAAAGCTTTTTCTAAGTCAGGGAAATAATGCCTCTATAAATATAATTACTTTACTTACGTAGCTTACTTCAACTTTTGTGCAAATTAAAGTAAAATTAAAAATATTAACAAATATAAAAAATAGATAACGACTTAGTAATTAAAAAATCAGAATAGAAAAATAAATAGACTAATAGGTACTAGTACTAGTACACTAACAAATATCTATGCGACGCCAAAAAAGTGCTAAAAAAATGTAAAATAAAAATGCGTACGAGAGATTCATCTTAGATTATTTTCAAATTGAAAGATACATAATAATTTATTCAGCATGTAACGCAAAATTAAAAATTGAATAAATTTAAAATTGCTGAAACAGAGCAAGAGAATTTACAATGGACAGAATTTACAATTTTCTAACAAAACCATGTTAGAAAAGCAATAGCAAAAAATTTAGCACGGGTAGCCACAGATTGTAAATTTACAACAAATTTACGATTCCAATATAGAGTTGTAGAGTGTCGAGAGATGGGTGTAGAATATTTTTTACAAATTTTCTGCAAACACACAAGTAAAATGCAAAAACTTTTCGTGCTTTTTAACATGGAATAGAAACGTAAAATAGAAATAAACGAAGTTTCGACAATTCGTAAAGTATTTTATAGAGAAAGAGAGATAGAGAAAGCGCCTCAATTTCAAGAGAGAGAAAGAAAAGACAAACTATTCTCGCGGTCTCGCAGATGCGGGTAGACGAGAGATCGATGACGCACGGCCTTCGCGCGTCGCGCACCGCTGAAACGGCGATGAGAAATAAAGGGCAGCGCGCGAGGGCGCATAAAATTTGCAGCCGCTTCTGTCTCCAGGAGTGTCAGGGGTCGCTGACTCCCCGGCTGCTGCTGCTGCTATCGCAGCAGCCGGCAAGAGTCGCGCGCTCTCATCTCGAAGACGGTCCGCTACCGTCACGCGGATCGATCACTCGCGACATCGCGCGCTCAAAACAGATGGACGGATAGACAGACACGCGAATTACAGTCGTCGGAATACACGCCCGGGCAAAACGGAATGCCATCCTCCGTTGCGACTACGAATGCAGCTGCGACTCTCGCCGAGGCGACTCCAGGAACGTCTGCGCTTTTGATGATCACAAAGTGTTCTATGAGATCAACCTATATATTTTCGATTTGTTTTAAATTTTTTATTCTTTTCGTCGTCGCTCAGAATACCAGAACTGGTCTATTTTTTCTCCGATTTGTTAATTACTAATAAGTGATGGTCGCATTATCTTTTTTATATTTTTTGACATCTTTAATTTTGCTTTAATTTATAAAGAAGTTAAAGTAAATCGATCAGTACAGAGACATCAGTTTTCTAGCAAGCAGAGCTTCAAACTCTGTCAGATTATCTTACGAAAGATGCAGATGAAAAATTGCAATTCTATTTTGATTTTGTCCGAAGCAAGGATACTTCAATTTGACATTCGATGGCATTATTTCAGTACAGCAAGCTCAATTGAAACTTCAATGAAGTTCTAGTAACCAAATTCTATTGCAAATCGCTCTTTATATCAGGCATATCGATATTCATTGTCGTGGATTTTATATAATATGTTTCTTCGATATAGAAGTTATCGGAGAGTGCTAAATGAGCGGTGGAGAAATGGTTGCATTTTATCGGTACAATGCTGCAGTAAGCTTTTTTCGAATTCCGTGCTGACCTCATTCTTCGCGTGTTACTTTTTTTTTCGCCTAACGATGGAAGAGAGATGAAGTATATTCAGCGAGTAGATGGTATGAAAAAGCGAAGATTATAATCACTTTACATAATATCGCTCGTCGGGGTTATCAGGTTGTAAAAAATTCTGATGGTAATTTTTATAATCCCTCTCCATCTCTGTCGAAAAATATACATATTACGCAACGAACGATAATTAAAATAATATAAAATCGACAATCAATCCGCGCTTGCAATTCGGAATCGTTTTTAGAATTCGCGAAAACATATGTATGCATCATTAATAAAATTTCGTGAATACATATACAGTTATCATCAAAATTCAGGATTAATCTGAATATTTATGATTCAAAATCCATAAGAATTAACAAAAAATACATTTAAAAGAGAGGATTAAAAGAGAGAAAAAAATATACAGAACTTTAGAATTGAAAAAATCGAATAATTCGGATTTAAAAAGAATTAAAATTCACAAATTTAAAGATTCAATAATTTAGATATTTAAAAAATAATGACAATCTATTAGCAATATATATTATATCAGTTTTTGTCTAATTACAAATGATAGATTTTTAATTCAAGCTTAAGTAGCTCCTTTTGTGATCATTTAAAAAATTATAATATCAAAAGCAGGAAGGAAGCAAGATAAATAGAGAAATGGAGATAGATAAATATAGAGAGAGAGAGAGAGAGACCGTTATTGTGTACTCGGGGAGACAGATCCCTTAAGAGCACTAAGCTACCCACTATACCTTAGTTATATAAACAGCGTGAAATTACCGTCAACGCGATACACGATAAGATACGAATAAACAATATGGCTAACTTATATGCATTAAATGAAAAGAAATTTATGTTTTATTTTTTATCGTCACTTTGTTATTGTGCAATAATTATTATTTATTTATCAAATAAATTCGACACAATATAAGACCGCGCATAAAATCTCTTTAAATAATAATTAGAAATAATAAAAATACATTTTATATATACATATATTTGAAAGAAGCATAAATATATGTTAATATTATAAAAAATTTCTAGAGTTAAAGATAATTTTAATAATTATACTCTTTCCGGTATGTAATAACTATTTTTCTTTCTTTCTCTCTCCAGGAATATTTTTCGTCGAATTCTTGTTATATATGGATATTTATTCTTTATCAAGTCAACATTGTTAATAGTAAATTCCTAAAATAAATTAAAGGAAAAGATATTTTAATAACACAACATTTTTAAGTTATAAGCAATAGAAAATAAAAAGCTCTTTTCCGAATTAAGCTTCAGAAAGAAATTAATCATAATTACAATCAATAAATGTTACAACTGTATTCTGTATTTAATTCCAAGTATAATTTATTGTAACGGAAATTTAATTGTTAATACTAGAAATATATATCTTAAAATTGAATTTAATGACAAATAACGATCCTTCCCGTCGTTAAAATGAATCAACTTGGAATTCATCACTGATTCTATTACCATTAATACCATTTAATATTTGATCTGGTAGAATGGCATTATGTAGAAAAATTCTATACGCATGAAATAATTGGTATAGATAAATTTATCGCTTCATACGCCGATTGCACACGAGAATCGGGATAAATGCATTAACTTAAATATCCCAGGATGCATTTTAATTTGAAGAACCGATAAAAAGAGAAGCAAGGAGGAGAAGAGCGTACGCGAGGGACATGAAAGAGAATGCAAACCAGACAAGAGAAAGAGAGTGAGAGAGAAGAGAGAAAATAGAGAGAGATAGAAAGGGACGGGAGGGAGGAAAAAGAGATAGAGAGAGAAAGCATTGCAGAGGGCGGCAGCTTGGAGGGATGCAGGCGCAACACGTGCAAACCACTCGGCGGTTTCACTCGACAGAGAGAGACGTTACCGTAGAATCGATAACCGGTTCGCTTTCGTATGGCTGACAATTAAATTCTCGTATGAGCTCGGCGGTCGATGAACGGCGTTCGATGGTTACCCACTCTCGCCCTTCCCGTTTCATCCCTCCCCTCCCCCTTTCCTAACTACCCCTTCGATCCCTGCACATGCAGCCATTCACTTATCTCACGCGATTTATCAGCAAGCGAAAGATATGGCTAAGACAAGAATCAGGTATATAGACTCATATTTCTAAATAAATTATTTATCATTTAGTGTTCGAGTAGAGGGGTGGTCCATCGATCAATGACGGTATAAAAAGTGTCTAGATAATGTGTAGATTAATTATTCGTTTTTTTAAATTTTCTTTTACTTAACACTCCTAAAAGATTAACGGAAGTTAGCTTTTATTATTATAATAAAAAAAAAGTTATCGAGAATAGCGTCTTGTTCTTCATTATCCGCTTCATTAGTAATACAAAAGAAGATTTGAGAAAAAGACTTAAGCTACCTCTGATGGCTTAGGGATTTTCTTGCGACATTTAAAGAATTAAATGATCAGTTTTTCAGTCTGACTCTCTCAAATACTCGGCATGTAAATTATGATAGAAAATCAAATTTGAGTATTAAAAGAAAGATGAAAATATATTTTTAAATTCCGCAAAAATTCTAAATTCACCATAAATCAGTTGTACATTATTTGAGCACCTTTACTTTTCTTTCAAAAGACTTGCCTGTTATATTGAGTGTCAAATTCGGGACTAGCGCGGGAAGGCGCGTGCAAAAACGTCGATAACGAGGGAAGCGAGGAGTGAAATGATGGTGTGTGACATTCGATGGATAAATACCGCAGCGCCAGTATATCGTAGCTTTTACGTGTGTAACAGAGAGATGGTGAGAATGAGAGAGAAAGAGAGAAAACTGTACACATGTATACATATGTATGCACCTATAATCGTATCCGCGTCCTGCACTCTCTCACCCATTTACGAACGACCGCTTCAGACCGAACGACGTCAGATTGCAAGCTGTTGCACCTGAACGACGATAAAGCCTCTTCCGAAACTCGCCGAAACTAACTGTTTGCTTATATTGCCTCCCATTACCGGTTCCCACGTGGAACTTTGGCGAACGCTTCGGGAATAGGAAGACCTGTCGTCCGAACGATGGATAATTTTGCGACCCCGTTTGGAGCAAAATGAGTAACCGGATACTTTTCACCAATATGTAAAATCGTAGGTAACGAAGTTAAAAAGATATATTTACTTACACTGGCGGATCCTGGGGAGGGGGGGGGGGGTTAAACTCCCCCCCCTTGCAAATTAAAAGAAACAGTTTCGCTGAATTTGTTTAAAAAATATAAATAAAGAAAAACAAACATTAAAGAGCTATCGACGTCAGGATCCGCTAGTGTATATATATATATATATATATATATAAAGTATAAGATACACTGTAAATTATACTCATTACGCATTCAAGGAGTTAAGTATAGATTAAGTCAGACATAGGACGAAATGATGAGATAATTTTATTGCACGAAAATAATTAGGTGAAATTCTTTATATCTATATGTATAATATATATTATATCTATATAATATATATTATATAGATACAAAGAATTTCGCCTAATTATTTTCGTACAATAAAATTATCTCATCATTTCGTCCTATGTCTGACTTAATCTATACTTAACTCCTTGAATGCGTAATGAGTATAATTTAGTGTATCTTATACTTTTATATATATATACATACATATTGTATATTATATATATATATATATATAAAGAATTTCGCCTAATTATTTTCGTGCATGAAATTATCTCATCATTTCATCCTATGTCTGACTTAATTTAAACTTAACTCCTTGAATGCGTAACGAGTATAATTTACAGTGTATCTTATACTTTTATATATATATATATATATATATATATAAAAGTATAAGATACACTGTAAATTATACTCATTACGCACTCAAGGAATTAAGTTTAAATTAAGTCAGACATAGGACGAAATGATGAGATAATTTCGTTGCATGAAAATAATTAGGCAAAATTCTTTATATCTATATAATATACATATATATATATATATATATATATATAAGTATAAGATACACTGGAAATTATACTCATTACGCATTCAAGGAGTTAAGTTTAAATTAAGTCAGACATAGGACGAAATGATGAAATAATTTCGTTGCACGAAAATAATTAGGCGAAATTCTTTATATCTATATAATATATACAATATGTATGTATAAGATACATTGTAAATTATACTCATTACTCATTCAAGGAGTTAAGTATAGATTAAGTCAGACATAGGACGAAATGATGAGATAATTTTATTGCACGAAAATAATTAGGTGAAATTCTTTATATCTATATGTATAATATATATTATATCTATATAATATATATTATATAGATACAAAGAATTTCGCCTAATTATTTTCGTACAATAAAATTATCTCATCATTTCGTCCTATGTCTGACTTAATCTATACTTAACTCCTTGAATGCGTAATGAGTATAATTTAGTGTATCTTATACTTTTATATATATATACATACATATTGTATATTATATATATATATATATATATATATATATATATATATATAAAGAATTTCGCCTAATTATTTTCGTGCATGAAATTATCTCATCATTTCATCCTATGTCTGACTTAATTTAAACTTAACTCCTTGAATGCGTAACGAGTATAATTTACAGTGTATCTTATACTTTTATATATATATATTATATATATATATATATAAAAGTATAAGATACACTGTAAATTATACTCATTACGCACTCAAGGAATTAAGTTTAAATTAAGTCAGACATAGGACGAAATGATGAGATAATTTCGTTGCATGAAAATAATTACGCGAGAAATTCTTTATATCTATATAATATATATATATATATATATATATATATATATATACTGGCGGATCCTGGGGGGGGGGGGGGTGAAACCCCCTTGCAAATTAAAAGAAACAGTTTTACTGAATTTGTTTAAAAAATATAAATAAAGAAAAACAAACATTAAAGAGCTATCGACGTCGTTGATCCTGGAATAAAAGCTAATCATGAAACCAAAAATATTAAATAAAATAATTTTGCAAACCCCCCCCCCCCCCCCATTATCGACGTCAGGATCCGCTAGTGTTTACTTATCATAATTTTTCATGTAATAATTTAAAAAATACTCTCCAATGAGAACTCTAACAAAAATTGAAAAAATTATTAATGATAATAATAAATTTCTTAATAATAATTATCTTTATATAATAATTAAAATCCTTCTCCAATTAATTCTAATATTTCAAACCCAATATTTCGAAAAAATATTCTTCTAAGTTTTTGAATCAACAAAAACGATGTCAAGGCAAAGCTTTGGACATTAAGAGATATTTCTTTACTGCTATTATCTCAGTAAATCATGGCCACTCGTATGAATAATAGGTCTTGCATCGTTGAGGAATGCTTTTCTTGTACTTGCAGTAAATGAAGACACAAGGTAACATGGATTATTAACAGAATTGTTTAACCCTAGCATTGTTTAACAGGAATTGTCGGATCGAATTGTCTGATTACTACTTATTTTCGTTCACATTGTTAGACAGTCAGGGGATTGCATATTATATGGACTCACAATGTTCGAATGTTTTTAAAATTATTATACAATCAGTATTGAAGTGTTTTTGTCATCGAGTCGTTAGAGTATGAAAGATTAAAACGGTTGTACTAAGACAGCGATCTGACTGGATCAACAATTAATTCTCTTACAATAACGTACTCCAGAGAAAGAGAGAGAGAGATATTATTTAATTTTTAAAAGGCAAAGACTGCAATTTTAAGAAAAATATGTGTTGATCGATAGTGTTAGTTACTTATTCTTGGACAAAAAAAATTTAAGATAAATTTTATATTATGACAAAGTTGCAATATATATATATATATATATATATATATATATATATATTATATATATAATATAAAGAGATATTAATTATAAACGATTAGTCATATATAAAATAATAATAATACATAATTAATAAATATAGTACATTTTTTGTTTATATAAAAAAATGAATATTTTAAAGTTATATTACAATATGTTCTCCGAGATTATTGCATGTTAAACTTTTACATTTGTTATTTTTTAAATGTCAATTTCGTATGTTTAAAAAAATATGGAATTTTTTGTGTATTGCAACTTATGTCATAAAGTATATATCACTTTAAACAAACGTGATGAAAATCATTTTAGAACAAGTAACCGTACTATCACTGGAAATAATCTAATCTTCATTGCCAGTTAATCTCTGCCGACGGCATAAATAATCATGCAAAAGGAGCAGCGCCCTTTTGGTCCTCTCTAACAGTGTGATCGCGAAAGATAATTAACTTGGGCACTAATTTGCCCGGCAAGATTGCTTGCCGCAAACACTGAAATCATTTCTACGCTAAGCTCTCCCATCATGTTTACTCTGTAACTCGCGACACAGACCATTTAGGAAGCGACATACACAATTATCTGGTCAAAGTCGGTACGCGGTTTAAGATGGAATCCTCGACCGCTGCCCGACTTGAGACAAATCCAATCAAGCGATCATTGGTGTAACCGCTATACGACAACGTCGTATAACAATGTCTAATTACAAGACCGAATACTAGAAGTAATGGATAACTATGCGCAGTCTGTAATGTGATTAATTTCGAAAAGAACCTCTCAATTTACCATCCAATCAGTTCAATTCACTGAAATATTCGGCTAACGTTGACAGTGATTGGTGAAGCTTTGTTCTTTGATCATAATTCTATCTGCCGTACGAATATCGAGAGGAAATCTAATCAATCGATTGCTGCCAATTAACTGTCGATTTAATACTACATATAGTTCCTAATTAGATCTGTGAATAATCTTACATGTCAATTTATTATATTGTGTATCATTATTAGATTTTTATTTTATATAAGTAAATTCGAAATATATATAGTGTCCATCCAAGTAATGAGATGTCAAGGCTGATACGAGTCATTAGACACAGGTGCTATATAGTATTTATGGCACATCTCTCGTAGTATTTATGTCGCTCGTCGTATAACAGATCCGATAAACGTGAACGTTATATTTTGTTTACAATGACTTAGTACGTGATCACTGAACAGTAAAGTGAGAATTGTGTACCATACAGTAAATGAGGCCAAAGTTTTATTTATTCAATTAATTGCCAATTTTTAGCTGAAAACGAAAATCGGAATGAAAATCGAGAGACAGAAATTAATACGGAGAACAATATAAAAAATAATAATAAAACTACGAGAAATATAAGTATACTTACAGCATATTATCTAATGGCTCGTATTGATCTCTCGATAGCATTACCTTTTTCAGAATTTTTCTAAGAGACAACAATGAGTAAAAATGTATCTTTTATCGAAATATATATGTGTTAATATAGCTACCTTGTTGTTCCTAACAAGTTTTTCGCGCGATAGAAACTTATTAACGAATGTCATGTATACATCTATCAAGAGTTTCGCTCGCTCGTCGAAGTGATCCAAGATCTCCTTGATATCAAGATCGCCGTATCACTTCTGCGAGACGACAACGACGGCGACAGTGTCGTTATTAGCGGAGAAGTTCTAACGATTCTACTGGCAGACGAGGAGCGAGGTCGCAGTGCGCGGTGAAAACACAATAGCAAGTCGCTGTGTTGCATCGGTTGGAATAGTTTAGAACATTGTTAATCCGAAGTCGATAAAAGCCGCGAGACATTCTCAGCGACAATACTTGGAAAGACAGGAAGCGAGAGAGATGAGACAGGAAAAACCGCAAATTCAACGCAGTATACATAAAAGTGTTTAATTTGCATTATAAAAAATTAATTTAAAGATAATGAATAATTTGCAAAATGTCCCAAATAAATAATTTTTAAAAAGAGGAATTGTGTACGCGTTATATAATAAATAGTAATAATAAAAAAATTCTCCATTTAATTATTTCAACTAAAATAATAAATGATAATCTTTTCTTCTGAATTATAAGAATAAATCGCAGAATAAATAATTATATTTATAAATAATTGCTCTTTATATATAAATATATATAAAGAGTCTGAAAGATAAAGTGTCTGAACATTTATTTAGAATAATTTTATCTGAATAATGCTCCAATATAGGCCATTCCCGATACAAAAGTTAGAAAGAGGAAAAAGAAACAAATCAAAAGTGCGTATGCACATAAGAACTAACAATGCATGCTTGAACTTGAGAATTAAACGACACCGAGGCGCGAAGATGGCAGAGGCTATCGTCGACCGAGCTCGTTTCCTCGGATCTACCGACGTGTCTTCCGTTGGGGGATGGTCGTGTACTGCAGAACGAGCGCGGGATGCGCCCGTGTAATATGATAATGACGGTCTGTATGGTTCCATTGCATAGCAAATGAGATTCGCAGTTAAGGCGAGTCGAGTTTCTTGATGTTACTTGCCGCGAATTGATGACTTCCAGTGAATATATCATCGGTATATAAAGAGAGAAATGGTAATTTTCCATTTTTTTTAAAAGCAAAGAGAGTATGAAAATTTAAATATTTAAGAAGAAATATTATTGAATGCTAATTGAATTTAATAACAATAACAAATGATATTTTTTACAAAAAAAAAATATATATATATAGCTTATATAGCCAGTGTGGTTAATATAGTTTAATATAGATTTTAATTTAATATAGATTAATATAGCTAAGTCAGTTTTTTCTAACTTTCCTCAAAATAGATCAATCTAGTTTAAATGGTTTTTTATTAAGCATTAAAAATAAAAGAACTAAAAATATTTATATTCAAATATTTAACATTAAATTTTAGTTTGAAAAAGAAATTGCGAAAAGGTGACAACGGTAAAAATGCGCTAAGCACTTTCATTTCAGTTAAAAACATATGAATTATTGTTAAAAATATTATTGTTAAAAATAAATCCTCTCTAAAAACTTATTATCTCCTTGTATCGCAAAATTCCCTCTTGCCGTTGCAATTTTATTTTATTTTCAAAAAGGTTTATTACACGTTATATTTCACTTTACATCACTGCAAGTAGTATGACCTGTCCCGTGTCAGACCTAAAAAGCTAGTAGTAGAAGCGCGCATATAATAGATACTTGAAATTATTCAGTGTTTATTAGATCAAATTTCAAAACAAGCAGTGATACTCGAACATGTTTTGCAATGATATAAAGTGCTCACCGTTAATATTTTCAGTTTTTAAATAGTTTAAATAATTTTCAAATAGTTCAAGTTAATTGCCTTAAATACTCAATATATATCGAGAGTTTCTTAGAGCTACAACTTAATTGTTTTTGGATTTATTGGATTTATTCTGTTTTGTTATAGTTCATTCATTTCACTTCCTTGTAGCTTCAACCCTTAGACCTTTGACCCTTTTGTTTATTCATTCAAAGGTCCTTGGACATTTGACCCTTGATAACCATACATTTTCATATTCAGTTCTTTATCAACATAAGTGTTTCATCGAGATTCCGGCAAAGGGCCAACTCATTATTATACTTGGTCCGGCCCCCTAATAAATTGTGCCTTTTTCTCGCTCGCAGGCGTCAGACCCGAGAGACAAAGAGAGATAGAGAGAGAAAGAGAAAAAAGCGAAGCTTTTGGACGTGTGCACAATTGACAACATCAAGGCACACGCATTTTCGTCACAAACTGCGACGGACAGGCTTGTAAAATGTCTCAAGTAGCTAGGGGCTGATTTCGTCGAAGCAGTGTTTGGCACAGTTTTCGTTTTAGACGTACATGATCGCGCGTCCGCTCATGCAATTCGTCAAGAGAGGGAGAAAGAGAAAGACAGAAATACAGAGACAAAGAGAGAAAGAGGTAAAGGGAAGAGACAGTAACACACTCGAAGGTATATCACGGAACGGAAAGATGAAAAAGACAAAAGGAGCAAGGAATTGTCCACTCTGTGTTTGGAAACCGGCCATCTCCGTCGCGAAACTTTGCACAAACTTTTTGCTCGTCGTCGCAGATTCTCGCTCGGATTCGACGACTTTTTACGCGTTATGGGGATACGTAACATTTAAACGGATGAGTTTAGTCAAAGATCGGCTTACGCCCTTTTCCGGTTTCAATGTTAGAGAAAAACAATGAAAATTGCAATTGATCTGCGCCAGTTAAATTTGTGTATTCTTTTTGCAATCTCTCGAAATAATTTTTGTGTTTTCAGTAATATAATACATATCTTGTCACCACAAATAAAATACTCGAATTAATTAGAATTTTTATATCTCAATGTGAAAAAATTCTCAACGCGGTTTGTAGGAATTATATTTTGATCTAATAATCGCACACAATGTGTAAATTTAATTAATAGGTATATATACATATATTATACTTGAAATTGTTGATCCATATTTAAATTGAGTAGTGGCGCATTAATATTCATCCAATATCATCATCATCATTAGCAGTCTATGAACAATTACTATATATAAATAATGTAAGTAATAATCACTCGACATTATATTACTACATAAATAGGATTGAAAATACATGCGCTTTAAATCCAAAATTTATAATAATTTCCACAAATTTCTAGTTAACATGAATTATTTTATTTAAAACATCTATTATTTATAATATTTTCACAGGCAAACTAAACATGTCCGATAAATGTAGCTGTAATCATTTTCCAAATATCTCGAAAAGACGCAATACGAGATTCTGCGAGACTCCGAGCATCAGTATATTACATTATCGTACGCATTTATTGTCTCGTTATTCTGTGTAATTGAGAAGAGGGAGATGACCAGTTTTTTTTTTTTTTTTTTTGTTGGCAAACGCCTCCGCGACGCGGTCGTGCAAGTACACGGATGACGAGTGCATGCGAGCGCGTGTATGTCACACACGTGCGAACGTGCAGTGTCCTCTTCCTCGCGGCTTCCACGTTATGCGCGTGGTCGATATTCTCCACTTCCAGATTGCTGGAACCCACGTTCGCATGCCCCCGCATCTGCGTGCACTTTGCAGTACGCGCGACATGGGACGTCTAGGGATGCTTTACGATAATTGGCTCGTGATACTAATTATTTTATTTAATTACTCTTACTAATAATATTATTTTATATTTATCTTGATATTAAAAACAGAATATCAAATGTAAAATGTCAATCTAGTAATATTGATATATTTTTGGAAGATAGAGTTATAAGATATCTCTTTGGATTACTATCGATACTTGATGTAGCCGATATCGATTAACAAATATGATTAGTGAAATAAGATTTTGCGAGTCTTAAGCATCCCTAGATTCGTCTAGAGACACACTATAAACGCGAGGCGATGCGGCGAACGACACATAAATCTGCGATCGGACATCGCAATCCGCGACAAATCGCACGAGATCTTTAGTAAAGATTCTCATAGTAAAGAAGGATTTCTGATAAATTTTTCTCAAGAACGATGTAGATGTTACCATTTAAATATACAACGCGGTTATGAAAAATAAGGTAAAGTTTCTACATTGAAAGAGAATATCGAATAAGTGAAAACAAATTTCCAATAAACATCTGTTTAAAATTTTATTAAAATATGCTTTATTAAAATATGTATTTCTGAAATTGTATTCAAAATTTATCCGTAATAACTTGTAACGTTTTAGAAGTTCCAGAGAAAGTTCAACAATTATTAATTTGACAAACGTCAGAAACTTGTATTCATGAAAAAGAAAGAAATTACAAATGTCTCTATCATATCTGATACAGTCTCGATTCTTAATTTTATAATTCTATTTATAATTCTTTCATAAATTTTAATAAAGCATTTTTTGGCCAATATATAAATGCTTATAGAAATTTTTTCAATCATTTAACGTCCTCACACATACAATATACTGTAGAAATTTATACATATATTGTACATGAAAAAATAATAGTGATGAGATATGATCTTCATCACATTCTTTTCCATTAACGCACATTCGATACAATATATCCTATTTTTAAAATAGTACCATAATCTAATTTATTCTTAAGAGATATTATAATCCCGATATATATCTCCAATATTGGAAATATGGTACAAATTAGATTAAACCAATCAAAAAGAATATTTTCTATAATCGACATAATTTTAGAAGATATAGTATATGTAAATATCTCTCTTTTATAGAGAGCACACTTAAGATATATACATAAAATCTTATATGTAAGATAGAAAAATACGGGTAAGAAAGAAAGGAATGGTTAAAGATAGGCGGGAGGGTGAAATAGTTTGCGACACGAACATATGTCCACCGGTGATTTTGAAAACAATTTTACCAGTTTTAGGATATGTGACACACACATATCAGTTCTCTTCGTTATTTTACTAAAGCGATAGCACATGTTTCATCCACACACATCACATGAACAAAGAAATAAAATTTTATTTATTTTTTTTATCGAAATGATACGTAAAACGCAAATTCTGCTACACAGAATAGCTCTCCACAATATATGTTTTATATTTAATTTTATTTGGAGAAATCTATATCTTCTTTAAAAGTACTCTTCAAGTGTATAGAGGGATAGACTTCTGAAATGTGGCTATGCTTTGAATGAGACGAAAGAATGTTACGAGCAACATCGTTTTGAGATACGCAACTTTTTAAGATAAACTTTTCTAAGGAACGAGATTCGTCAAGCGAAGTGAATCCCTCCGCAGGGATTTTCCTCGTGCGGACTTTTGAGAATGTCTGAAATTTTCAAGCAACAGCATGGTTTCTCCCACAGAGGTTCTTAGAAAGGATTACACAAAAATCTCGGAATTACCAGTAAACTTTTTTGAAGTTAAAAATAATAGAGTTAACCAAACTTTCGGGATCACTCGGTCTTTATTTAGCAATCTCTTAGTACGAATGACGTGATCGATATAATAATTATAGATTGTAACAAAGTGAAAATATTATTGCAAATAAAAGGAAAAATATATATACCTACTATTAATTTTAATCAATTTGTCGCATTTTTCTTTAAAGACAGACAGTAGAAGAATCTGCGTTTAAAACTTCTAGACTCGTATTCGCGTTCGGATATGACATAAATGGAATAGTAGCAAAAAGATAACACCGTTTTCCCTTGCGTATTGAAATCGCGAATGATTGATGTTGACTCTTTAAAAGTTGCATAATGTATCGCGACCGCAATTTCCTTTAAATGCGATCCTCTTTAATTTCTTGCGCAGCATTTAGATTAAAAGGAACCAGTACATTGGTCCGAAACACTTTGTATGAAATTAATCCTTTGGCAGACAGACGGTTTCATTACAAAACCATCTTTTCAAAATTCTGCTTTGAGCGATAATCCCGCTAAATGAGAATATTATGGAGATGATTACTGTATAAAAATATTGTCGTCAAAGGATTTATATAAAAAGTTCGAAGAAGACGTTCTGATCGAAGTTTCTTATTCTCTCTTTTTCTTTCTTCCATTTGCTATAGCCGATTTCTACGAACGCACGATCTAATGCTGCATGGGTGGACACGTCAGCAATTCTGTCATAAGATTCAGTAGGCGTAATTGTTCGCCGAAAGTACGAAAATGCACGAGTTCTGCTTATAGCGTAGGATTCTAATTAATCAAACATGGAATCTCCTAATCTGCATCTTTGA
This sequence comes from Prenolepis imparis, assembly GCF_030444845.1. NCBI lineage: Eukaryota > Metazoa > Arthropoda > Insecta > Hymenoptera > Formicidae > Prenolepis > Prenolepis imparis. The sequence goes on along the minus strand of NW_028141162.1, from coordinate 13,387,833 downwards.
TGATCCATTGGACACCAAATGAGAGAAGAATTAAAATAAATTTGTAACGTTAAAACAGAGATTTATAATATATAAATTGCAATATGTGTAATTCCAACGCACACGCACATATCTTATTTTCTAAAATATTTATTCTTCAAGAAATGAAATATTGAAAGAGATTAATATAATTCTTTCCTAAAAAAAAAATAAATAAATAAATAAACATATGCCAATATATTTTCTATAAAAAGCAGATGAAAAACGGCAAGAAACAAAATTATTGATTATTTTATTGATATTTTAATAATCAACAAAGTTTCTATTTATTTTCTCTGAAAAAACTTTTCACGTCACACACACAAATGCCTCGTTTTACATCCAGAGATTTCTCTCGAGGAACGATCGATCGCCTCGACTAGACGAAAGCTCGCATTAATCATTTCGGGAAGAAGAACACTTGCCGTGCTTTCTTGCAGCGTGGGATGACTACGATTTTTGCAACCATTTTCCATTCCGATTGGCGCCGGATGCACCGCGGCCGGCAACTGCGGTGGAATGCTAATTAATCAACACGATACGTCATGGCAGAACCATCTCCCGACACGCGTGGACGAGATGGGTAACTTCCTAATTTACATTTTACACGGGACTAACATGCGCAATTTGGTAGCGTGAATCGCGACAGCTTTTGACACGCCGCGACTGCAGCGGGTAATGTTTCCCCATTCGATCTCGGTCAATACACACCAGACGTTCATAATGGAATTTTCTTGTTGTTTACGATCGTGGAAATATATTCATGACGTTACAGCGCGATCGAGACACATAATTGAAGAATATTATTTTTGACGGGGACATTTTAATTAATGAATGCGCTGAAATGTGCGACAAGAGGCATTTCTGATGCGTAAGCATCAAGTGGAAGCAGCAATTTGCTCAAATTTATTACAACCGCTTCTGACGAGATCGTAATATATTTAAAACTGAAAGAAAGTCAGAGCCATTTTTAAATGAACAGTTGAACTAAATGCTTAATTTCCATAATAACATTTTTAAAGCCGCTCACTCAGAATACGATTACCATTATATTATATATATCTTTAAGGAAAATTTTAATAATTTAATTTTGAGTTATTTTTCACTTTATAAATGCATCCTAAAAACATCCTAAAAATCAATATTGAGAAAAATACGAATTTTTATTACATTTTTATAAGAAAATTCTCTATAATATCTGTCCTATTTCAGTCATTATTAGTAATCAATGGAATAAATCTAATATAATTTCAAGGGATAACAATTTTTATATTCCGATCAATTAATGAATCTATCCCAACGGATAACAATCTCTGTTTTTCCATCGCTTCGGAAATGTGGAAACGAAACGCGACGCGAAGGAACGACAATGTGCGATTACGCGTCAGTTGAGACCAATGCGAGAAAACCCAATAAAAAAAAAAAAAAAAAAAAAAAAAAATCGCTATCGATGCAGCACGCAAATATATTTACGCAACGCCGATTCGGCGACGTGCGCGCACATTTTCGACTCCCAGCTGGTGGCATCAACGTGCCGCTAACGAGGTGCGAGACGTCGCGTCGCTCTGGAAGCGTCGCGAGTTGACGTCAATATTGAAATGCCGCGTCCTTCCCCCTTCTTTCCCTCTCTCACCATCTCTACCACCCTTCCGCCCTGTTCCTCCTCCCGGGATTGCGGCGCTCTACATCTACCTGCTCCATTCAAAGTTCGAAACGAGCTCGCACCGATCTCGGAAGCAAGAGAGCGACGTTGAAGAGATGAAGGATTGCGTGTGACGAGCACCCTCGCTCTCTCTCGCGAAAGCGAAACTTCAGCCTCCTTCTTTTAATCCGGATACGATAGCCTTGAAGAAATTTAACCGCGATTTTCGAGGGTTGAATATGAATTTGACGAGCATTATCGCGAAATAAAAATTTCCTCGTAACGTAAACAACAAAATGGTAAAGTTTTGGGTGGAAGTTTATCTAGCTACAGAGAATTGCGCTCGAACAACAATGCCGAAGAGATTTCTCAAGAGATGTCTCGCAAGAGAGGTACGAGATGAAGAAATGACAAGCGAACTCCCCTGTCTGAGCGAAACTTGCTGGTTGCGATTCCTTCAAACAAACTCGAAGAAATTTATTTGTTTACGAGAAGAAGCCTCGTGCGAATTCCGGAAACAAGATTTGACGTGAGCAATGCCGAGGAGAGATAATGATTAATCGGTAGGGCACTTCTGGGAGATCGATTGCAAATTTGAAGAATTGCACATATTCTCGACAAGTTGACCGATCTTTCATAACTTCGTATACGTAACAAAAATTGCGAGCGATAAAGATTTCTCAGATTCATAAAGTTTTAGAAAAGCAGCACGACAAAATTTCTATGCAAAGTTGTTTGTATTAGAAACTGAAATTCTCCGATGCGAGTCCGAATATCGATATGACATTTCTGAGATCGCACGTCATTTTACATCAATATTATTAATATATATCATGAGATAAGAATCCATAATTGAGAAAGAGAGAAAGAGATAGACAAACGGAATCGTCACTGTGACATCATCAGCTACGTAAGAGAAATGTCGGCGCCACTGGTTATTGTTTAGAATAACCAACTGTTCGGTTTTAATTACGGTGCTAAGAAAAAAGAGATTGCAATTATATTTAAGATACAATTTAAGTATAACGAAAACACTGTTTCACAATTTTATCATACGTTCGCAGTGTCGGGAAAAAAGAGAGACAAAAGCTCGGAGCAACGCGTTATGACGTCGACGGACACTTGTGGAAGGGACGGGTAGGAGTAAAACATACACTGAGATATTCGAATTCCCCCTTTCTTGTCTTTGGATAAAAACATGGGAGAGCGAGGCAACCGGTGGACGGAGTTCGCGTCGCGACTGAGGGGAAAGGCCGTCTGACTAATGGTTGAGATATTCTCCTGAAAGAGTGAAAATCACTCACCGGATGCCGCCAGGGCTATCGCCGCGACGAGCGTCCACGAGCGTCTCATGTTTATTCGCGGAGTAGCCAGGGCAAGGCTGCTACTCCTCCTTTCTCGAAGACCACTTGGAACACAACCTCCACGATGCCGATTTCCTCTCCACCTCCTTCTCCGCCACCGTTGTCGCCGTCGCAGCCGCCTCACCGCCGCACGTCCTCGCACGTGGCTGCCGAATTTCGTCGAGCGAAAACGAACCTCGACCTGGACCCCTTGGAGGATCAGCTGTCCTCGGCGGTCCTCGGCTCGGCGCGATGAAAACGGAGCGATCGTTCTGAATCCTCAAGGCTCGCCCGGTCGCATCTGTACCGGGCTTGCCAGATGCATCGTCCTGGGTGCTCCGTCGGGGGCACGTGATCCACGCTTCCGGTGCGGTGGTAGTCCGCTGCTATCCCGTACCGGATGATATAATCCGTGCGCACTATGGTCCAGATGGTCCGCACCACGACGCGGCATCGTCGGGCAGCGCGGACATCTCTTGGCGATTTTGGTTTCGCCCGCGGATCCCTCTTTGGTCTTCGCGGTTATCACCGACAACGATGGTATCAATCACACGAGCAACTCGATTTTAGCCTCGATCTCGTCAACGGCACCAGTTGGTCGTCGCGATCGCAATTGTTATCACAGGGCAAGCTGACTTTTGCGGATTGCTATGTGTATGTATATGTGTAATATGTATGTGTGTGCGTGTGTATATGCGTGTACGTACAAAACAGGCTCAGGGACGCATCCGCAGTCCACTCATGGATTCGTTCCGCTCGTCGAGCTTCCCGCGTACGCTCGCAGCATCGGGTCAGGGTGAACGACAGGGGTTCACCTTCGGTAATGTGGATCTCGGAACGCGTGCGATCGCCAGGATCACGAGAACATCCCTCTGATCTCTCTTTCTCTCTCGTCCGTTACGGAGAGACGCGGGCTGCCCTTCCAAATCTCGGTTGTAGGGCTACTCTATTATTCTCTCCCGGCAGGGGAGGGGGGTGCTTTGTCAGATGCGGCCTCGCCGGCGACCAACGCTGGACTGAGATTCATTTGGCTGCAACGCCGCGCGGTACTGCCGCTTCAACCCGCTTTGGCGCTAGCTCTGTAGTAGCTAACCGCCACCGTTCACCACCTCCGGACCTCTTCGTTGCTCGTGATATCTTTGTCTCATTTCTCTCTCTCTCTCTCTCCCCTTTCTCTTTCTCTCTTTCTTGCTACCATTCTCTTCGTCTAACCCAGCATATACACCTGCCAGTCGCCGCGCACGTCTCGAACCCTCTTCTCTTCTTCACCCCCGTATCGTCGTTCTACCTCGATCACCGATGCTGTTCGTCTCTCGCAGTTCTCTTCATCCCTCTCTCGCTCTATTCTCTCCCTCTGTTGCTCTATTTCGTCCTCTTTTCCTCCCTAGGACGTTCTTGTTCTCGTCACATGTATACCTTCTCCCCCTACGACTCCCTCAACGACTTCCTTTCTCTTCGTCCCACCGGCGCGGCGCTTCGCCTCTCCTCGCGTTCTCGCTCGCGTTCAACCCTCGGCGGCCCACATCCGCGCATCGTGGGGTGGCGTGGTACACCATGCGGTACGACCTGTCTCCCCTTTCTCCCCTCTCTTGTTCTCTCCCTTCCCGATTACCTCCCGCATGATTCCTCGCTCTCCGACATCCCTCTTCCTCCCGGGGCTATAGTGCATCCCAACATCGTCGGAGAAGAGAGAATCGTTACTATGGCGAGATCAATATGATAGAACGGCGCATGCCTCGGTATCCTTATACTTGAACCCCTCGCCGCCACTCGCTCGCTCCACCACATCTCTCTCTCTCTCTGTCTCTCTCTATCTCTCTCGCAGTTTCCCTCGTTCCGTCATCGTCGCACATTAGTATCCAGCCTCGTCATCTCGCACTCCATCTCGCAACCTCTCCCCGTCTTCGTTACTCGGAGATCCCCCGATGACGTCCCCCATATCTCGCGTTTCCTCGCGCATATATCCCTCTTCGTCTTGGCGCGTACTGGAGGCCGCGTGCCAGACCGTGGGCGGCGTTGACTTAAGTCGGTTCAGTCAACAGAGGGCCGCATGCGGGAGGATATCGTCCGGCCTTTCCGGTCCGGATCGACCCCCGGGATGTTCTCTTTTTCTCCTTTTGAATGAAGCAGAAGTTTAACGTTGAAATGAAACAACGGAAGCTGCCGACAGATCTATTCGGAATCGTAATCACCAATATTTTGATACGAGAGCAAAACAAAGTAGAGTGATCCTAACTGTATTTCATTCACGGATGATGTTTGAAAATGGAATCGGATTGATATTTTTTTTGGATGCAGAACAAAAATAAAATTGGCCACTCGACGACGCGTTATACGTGTACCAAGATATGCAATATGCAACCGATTGTGTGATGCGGTATATCTACGTCACAAATGGTGCCAAAATGCTATCGCAAATGAGAGAGAGAGAGAGAGAGAGAGAGAGAAAATTAGTAGTAGTCGCATTTAAAAAAATTTGATTAGATTTTTTATATAACATTGAGAGAATATAATTAAGATAAATTTTCTTTCTTTAAATAACTGTTTCTCAATTTTAAGGAGAAAAAATAGGGAAAAGGCTGACGGTTCCATAAACGTTGTTTACACATTTTGAAGGGATAATTTGCATACTGATCTCCGCGAAATATTTCAATCTTGATTTGCTCTGGCAATTTTTATAAAACAAGTAAAAAAATATTCCAACAACAGAGAGAGAGAGAGAGGGGGGGGGGCTCGCTTTTTCTTCTAGTTAGAAAAAGGGGTCGCTCGGACGAGGGTTAACGCTCCGATGGCCCGATTCTCCTTTGTGCTGCCTTTTCTCCGTCTCCGATGTTGCGCTCCGCTCTTCCGCGTTACGCGTCGCTCGCATACTCGCGTATCACGCGACAACGATGACGATAGACATACTACGACGATAGCATGCGATGCATCGAATCGCATGATCATAGACGACCGCATTCCCGATTAGTCAACCTACTGAAACAGTCTTGGGCTTCCGCTTTCGATAGAGGCTATCGTGCCACAATTTTTAATTTAAATGGCGAATTCAATGCAGATTTTTTCTTAGAGAACATTCGAGGAAAATTTGAAGATATGTAACATTAAATTAAAATTTTAAAAAAGCAAAAATTATTTTTAAAATTCGCATCGAGTATGTTTTTTAATTTGTACCACAAAAAAAGTTTGCAGAGGAAATCTTTCATTGCGATCATTAAAATTAAATTATTCAATATTTTATAAATGTTACGAAATGTTGCGAAATTTAATGCGATAAAAGTAAAGACTCTCTCTATATAAATGCAATTATATTATCGAATTGATTATTACGTGACTGACAGATGATAAAGCATTGTCTATATAGAATTCGTTCGTAGAAATCCGATTCTATGATGCTTTGACGTTGATAACCCGTAAACACGTTGAGCGCACCCTATTTACGTTTGCATTTACTAACATACAGAATTCTTCCGTTGCGATTTCTGCGCTGCCACTGATAATAATCGCGAGTTTATACACTGTGTTAGCGTCAAAGTTACAACGTTTCTCGGGCAGTTTTTGAACAGTTTCCGCCACGATGCTCCGATGTTCTTCGACATCTCTTCGCGTTTCCGCTTCTGATTGTCTGTTGCGTTTCCACCTCAACGGTCCTTTACACTTTTCTATTCAAGTTATTTGACGCCGTCCAATCGTGAAGAATAACCAATGTGAACTTGACGTCTCTCAGTTTGCGAGCGAGTGCGAAAAAAACAACATAACTTTTCCGCTTTTCAGTGCACGCGGTACTCTTCTTGTTTCCACTCCTATCTGACACCGAGTCGAATGGAATATTTCATGTAGTTCAACTACGTGCTTAGAGTCATAATTGTTCATCGACATCTCGGTATTTACGAGTGGTGTAAAGTTTTCAAAAATTTAGAGCAAGCATTTTACAAATATATAGGATTTATCGTTGGGCAAAAATATAATAGATAGTAAATTATCATATATTTAATGCGATAATGAAAAAGAACCCTCCCCAAAGTAATGAAACTATTTTGGAATTTATAAATATATTTTATGTTTATTCATTCGTGTTGCATGTAATTGATTATGCATGCAACTGATTGTACAGGAAATATATGTATATAGGTATTTTATCGAGACAAAAAAAGTATATATAAGAATTATATATCGCGCTCGTTCATCTCACGTTGAGCTTTGAAGGGTTTAGCAGTTATTAAATAGAAGTTCTTTCGTCGCATGAAACGATTAGAAATGAAATCGAGTTCGATATGTACTTAAAAATCCAAATTGAATCCACTAGTCAAGTTTCATTCACTACACGGAGAGAATTTTCTCTTAGAATTTACCCTGAAAATCATGGTAATCGTGGGACAATATGGTATGGAAAAAATTTCATGAAAATTTCTCTGATTAATATTTATCACAATCAAAATAATAATATCTATTATAATATAAAATATGTTTGATTAATTTTATTATGCAGTTTAGTCAGAGAAATTCTCATAAAATTCTTTCCATACCATATTGTCCCACAATTATCATGATTTTCAGGGTAAATTCTAAGAGAAAATTCTTTCCGTGTACTTTTATAAATAGTACTCGCACTCTCTAACAAAATTAAAATATGTATTCATGATAGTTGTTATACATTTACCCATATGTACATTTTCTATTTCACCCAAACATTTCACCTATCTCCACATACACATATAGACATCTCATACTTATGAGTACTTATAAAAGATTCGAACATACTTGTTAGTCCGAGTTTGAATATATTTGAAATACTGCTCTTATTTTTCGAGACACTTATAGAGAACCTATTTCATCTAAATTCGACTGCTCAAAAATACTGTATTTTTTTTCGAAGTGATCATAGAGAGTTCGAAACCATGCAAATAAATTCAAACTTATTTGTAAGATACATAATCTCAAATTGCTAATATACATATATCTCATATGTACTCATAAAAGATTCTAATATGCTTGATCTAGGTCCGAATGTAATGCAAAAATCGCTCTTGCTTATCGAGGTACTTATAAAGAGTTTGAACTTATCTCATCCAGGTTCGAATCTATTCAAAAGTGCTATTTTTTCGAAGTAATCGTAAAAAAGTTCGAAACCACACAAACAAATTCAAACCTACTTATAAGATACATAATCCCATCGCTAATTCATATCTCATAAGATATCATAAATGATTCAAACAATCTTGATCCAAACTTGAATGTACTTCAAATGTACTGTTTTTGTTTTTCGAAGTACTTATAGAGAGTTCGCGAATCAATTTCGTCCAGGTTCGAGTCCTTTTCTAAAAAAAGGCATGTTTAACATTCCTTTTTTAGAAAGGGATGTTATAATACTTTCAATTCAATTAATATTTTTGACAATTATCAGCTGATTTCTGTCAAAAAATATTAATTGCGGATAAGGTATTATAACATATTATTTAAGATATATACTATTTTAATATTTTCAAGATATTATTATTTTAAAATTTAATTAGCATATTAACGTTTTATTATCAGCTAATTTCAAAAGATATTAATAAAAATATTAATTTGCTAATTAAATTTTAAAATAATATAAGTTTTAATATAAATAATTAGGAGTTCTGGCTTTATCTTCAATAGTAGAACGATTGAAAATAAAACCAGAACTATTAATTATTTATAAGTTTCTAGGAATGAGACGCCAGCTTCATATACCCCCATTACCGCAATAGAGTTGTTATAAAAAATAAAATAAACAATTTCTCACTCACCGATACCTGCAATAGCGGAGTTGTAGTACACAGCACATTGATCTGAAAACAAAATATTCAAATTATGTATTATACATGTGTGTGTGTGTGTGTGTGTGTGTGTGTGTGTGTGTGTGTGTGTGTGTGTGTGTGTGTACAGGGTGTTTTGAAAATCTGGAAACGGTCGAATATCTTAATGCAGTTTAGAAAAGAATGTTTTTAAGTATTTTGCATACCTCCCAGTTGCCTCGCTGTCGCACGATGCCTCCCCGGGCCTCCTCCTCCTCTCTTGGTCCATGGTAGCACGACACTCGCGAAAACACGAATAATTACGATCGCCCGACACTTTACACGGCACTCCCGACACGACACGTGAATCGCACACGTATTTCGCGTACATTGCGCAATGAAAAAAACGATGCGAAAACTATAATCGCGCACGAATCAACGTCCGTTCGACACTCGAAAATCTTGCAGTCAAACTTGCCCCAGTGTCGTCTGATGCCTCCCTGGGCTTCCTCTTCCTCGCCTATATGTAAAGCTTACCTGTAATAACAAATAAAATATATACATATATACATATAGAGATACTTAAACAAATATAACAAAAATTATGTTTCTTAAAAGAAATGTTATTATATATTTATTTTGCATACCTTACAGTTGCCCCGCTATTGCCCGATACCTCCCCTGGCCTCCTCCTCCTCTCTTGGTCCATGGTAGCACTCACGACACTCGCGAAAACACGAATAATTACGATCGCCCGATACTTTACACGGCACTCCCGACGCGATGCGTGAATCGCACGCGTATTTCGCGTACATTGCGCAATGAAAAAAAAACGATGTGAAAACTATAATCTTACGAATCAACGTCCGTTCGACACAAGAATCTCGCAGTCAAGCGCGCAGCTTATCAACAATGCTACCTGTAACAAATAAAATACATATATAGAGAGATACTTAAACAATATAACAAAATATTTAAACTCGACTAATATTTTTGACAGTTATCAGCTGATTTCTGTCAAAAAATATTAATCGCGGATAAAGTATTATAACATATTATATTATTTACAAAATTATATATCTATTATTTTATATAATTATAATAATATAAATATGTTGTAATACTTTATCGGCGATTAATATTTTTTGACAGAAATCAGCTGATAACTGTCAAAAATATTAATCAAATTTAAAGTATTAAATCATATTATTTAGAACATATTATTATATTATTATAGAACATATTATTATTTTATTTAATTTTATTTTGGATAAACTGTCAAACTATCAAACTGCTAATCCTCGCGATAACAGCCTCTCGATGTTATGAATATACCGCAATGCAAATTGAGGCAGTTAATCAACATCGCGAAAAAAAAGTAACAATACTTGCGAGAATCAATTTAACACTAGACTAGAACAACAATGATACAGAAATCAGCTGATAACTGTCAAAAAATATTAATCGAGTTTAAAGTATTATAATTTTATTTAAAACATATTATTATTTTAATTTTTATAATATAATATTATTTTTAAATTTAATTAGCAAATTAACGATTTAATCAGCTGATTTCTATCAAAAAATATTAATAAAGCGTTAATTTGCGAATTAAATTTTAAAATAATAATAGATTATAAAATTTAAAATAGTAATAATGTTGTAAATAATATGTTATAATGCTTTATCTGCAATTAATATATTTGACAGAAATATCAGCTGATAACTGTCAAAAATATTAATCGAATTTAAGAAATTATAACATATTATTTAAAACATATTGTTATTTTAATTTTTATGACATATTATTATTTTAAAATTTAATTAGCAAATTAACGCTTTAATCAGCTGATTTCTGTCAAAAAATATTAATAACTAATATAATATAGTTTATAAATAATATAAACCGTTAATTTGCCAATTAAATTTTAAAATAATAATAGAGTATAAAATTTAAAATAGTAATATGTTGTAATATTATAATGCCTTATCTGCAATTAATATTTTTTTACAGAAATCAACTGATAACTGTAAAAAATATTAATCGAGTTTAAGGAATTATAACATATGATTTAAAACATTATTATTTAAATTTGTATAACATATTTTTATTTTAAAATTTAATTAACAAATTAACGCTTTATTAATATTTTTTGATAGAAATCAGCTGATTAAAACGTTAATTTGTTTATTAAATTTCAAAGTAATAATATGTTATAAAAATTAAAATAGTAATATGTTGTAAATAATATGTTATAATACTTTATCCTCGATTAATATTTTTTTACAGTTATCAGCTGATTTCTATCAAAAAATATTATTCGAGTTTAAAGTATTATAACATATTATTTATAACATTATTATTTTAATTTTTATAACATACTTTTATTTTAAAATTTAATTAGCAAACTTTATATAAAAATCTCATTCTTTTTTATACAAAATCGAGAAATAGTGCACGCGTAGCGCGCGCTTGTGTTCTACTTTTTTATATAATTGATATAATCAGTTGCGTATTACACGAATAAATACAAAAAATACGTATATTAAACATATTCTTTGAATAATTACATTGTTCATTAATTTCTGCTAATATAAGACAAACTAATCGATATCCAACAATAAAAACTTGAAGTTTAATACGATGTCAAAAGCTCTCGCTTTGAAAGTAGAGTAAATCGAGTTTAGTCAGACGAATCTGAATTAATAAAGTCGGAGAAGACTTTTTTGGACAAAATGCCTATACAAATCCTCTTATCATTTTAACGATAGAATCAAGAAATAAATATTTTTCAACATTTTTCACATTATATAGAAATAATTCCACGGTATTCGAAAATAAAACGGCATAACTTGCGGCTATTGTACGTTCTTCCGATAAGTTACACGGTTCGGTGACATTGTCGATCAACATTCCGACATTGTTTCTTTGCCATCCCGTCTGTAAGCGATCGGCGATTATTGGCGCAACGTTATTAATATTATCGATTAGTCGCTATTACCCATTCCGGCCCACTTGAGAGACATGAGAGACACGCGGGATCTGCATCGCGATGAGACGCTAATTAACCCGAATGCGATACCAGGAATTGAAGATTCTCGAATGTAGATCGAGATTGTATCTCGCAATTCACGTTGGTTCTTCGCCGCATTTGTTATCTTTGCTCGTGGCATAAATGATATCCGGTTAATTTGGGATATTTGTAACCTTAGCAACTGTATATCGGCGACAGAAGTCATTCAATTAAAATCAGTTAATGGACACGATCGACCACCAAATTGGCGACCACATTAATTACTCATAATCCTTCTTGCCGCGCGAAATTTATTTCAATCTCCGAACCGATAAATTAAAGTAGCGATCGTCAAACGATCGATTCGGTATTTCTTTCAATGAAATTATAAATCCACAAAAAATAATTAATTGAGATTTCTTTAGAGTTTATATTATTATTAGAATTCGATTGAATAAAACATTTTGCATTGCCTGAATATTCGTGTGTGTATGTATTTATCGTAATCATACTTAACTTATAAAAAGTATGCCGTGTAAATTGGAGAGAATAAATTGCATTACGGATTTGCGTGAAATTTAATTGGTATTTCCGTAAATGAAAACGCATCTTACATGCTTCGTGAATTTGAAAGTACAAGATCACCTGCAGACAGATGATAAATTACTGCACGTAGTCAACTTCTCATGAACTACGAAGCGTGTACGTTTGAAGGATTTGCAGTAAGCGGATAAAGGGTTTCTCATTTGTTCCCTTTAGCTGAATACCGTATTAAAAATATTAATTAGAAAGAGAGAAAAAGAGAGAGAGAGAGAGAGAGAGAGAGAGAGAGAGAGAGAGAGAGAGAGAGAGAACAGATAATTAAAATCTACTAAATATTCTAGATCTTTAAATTTTAAATAATTAGATATATTCATCTCTTTGTGTAGAAATTTTTAATTTTCAGTCATAAATGTAATCGGTCCTATTAATTGATTCTACAATTGGAAATTCATGATAAAACCAGAGTTTAATGAAAAGAGGTTTTCTTTCATTATAAAAAAAAGTAATAGATTATTATCTATTTTCCAATCTCAATTTCGATAAAATCAATAATTATATTCAAGGCAGATACGCGGGCGGAAAGAATGACGAAAGAGACGAGGCCGATGGAAAAAGAATCATTTATCATTTGAGGGGGATTGCGAAGTTTTGAGAATCGCAAGTTTAATCAATCAAAACTATTTAATAATAATTGCTCGCTGACGTAGTGTAACTTGATGTTTTATAATACCATATTGCGTTATCAAAGTTACATCACTGATTTTCTAAACTTCACTGTGAACTTCACCGAACTTTATCACGTTTCTTCACAGGGATATAGTTCGTCTCTCCGCATAATACTGTCAATTTAAACTATTATTTTGACATTATCCGAAAACTTAACAATGTGATTTCAATCGATATCATTGGGAGATTTTCCTCGTTTAACGACTAAACCGAGGGTGTAACGCAACTATCTCATTACTCGACCACCAACGCAGCTTCTTTCTTCCCTATTGAGTTTTTGCCATCGCATTTGACGACGAACTTCTCGACGCTAAATAAATAATCAGTCTTTTTCTTTGTCGGCGTTGGATTCGCGCGCGATTGTGCAAACGAAGGGATGAGATTCGTGTTCACCTCGTTGCCGAGGTTCTGTTTGCACACCTGCACTCTCTTCCTTCCCTCGAGTCCAATTAATGGAATTACCTCGCGCCCGCTACAAAGGATTTGTTTTAACAATCCTGTAGCGCTATGGTTGCGACCGGAACTTGGACCGGAAGGAACTCCCATTTCCGCAATTACCCTTCGCGATGCGCGCGCGCGCGCTTTTTCAATTAATGACGTCTTTCGCATTAAGAAATACGGTCTCTCGGTGACGCCGACGCGGACGAGTCCTTGTCAGGACGGAAGTTACAGGACTTAAGGACGAGCTATCTCAGAATGGCTGGTAATTAACATGTATTTCTATGCGCGATGAAATTGAGTACTTGGGCTTAAAACTTTGCCTCCTCAAAAACAAGATTGGATGGTCCAATTTGCGGAAACGTTGACTCGACAATGGCTTATTTTGAAGTCAAGCGATTCTCTGAAAATCAGCTTCTTGTTTGACGCCACGAGTGAGTTTCGTGTTTGCATATTAATAAATCTTAAATTGAAGCCCCGGTGCCCAATTCCCCCTCAAGTCTTCTCTCCAAGCTGTGCTCGGAAAACGCCGGAAATCGGGTCACCGTCGGTTTTTACCTCGTTCCGTCAATCGACTTACCGAAGTCAGTTCCCCCCGTTTTTCAGAAGTTTGAGACCGAACGTCGCGGCAAGGTGCCGCACTTAAAAGTCACTACCGAACGTCGTCGGAACGTTTTGCAGGCAGACTTTAAGTAAAAAAGAAAAGGACGTGCACGTGGAATGTGGGTCAAGTCAGCGTAATTTAATAACGTCTGGCCTAAAAGGTTTCGCGATGGCTTTTGATGGCTGTCGTGAACGTTAAATTCCAAGCGACGCACTCATCGATGGTTATTACTATCATGAAACAATGAAGACTCATAAATTTATCATTAGATACGCGCATATCGGCAAAAATTATACATTAATTACGGCATCTCGCCAAAATTCCAAAAGTTTATCTCATCTATTGCATTTATCATGCGAATTTTAATCGACAGTTCCTGATATTGAATTTAATTAAAGCGATCTATTATATGAAATAAAGCAAAATTTTAATAGTGTACATGTTTATAATCTTTTATGGCCTACGCATAAAATTGCGTACCATTTATATAGCATTATTAATACAATATATTATCTCTTATCCCACCGTCCAATAACGATTAATTACTGCGTAATTAATTATTATGAGATAAAGTTGATCATTATTTGTTACATTAATAATAAATTAATAATTGTGTTACAGATTCTTACGTCGTATTGCGACAGCAAACACGCAAGAAAGAATTGCATAAGATTTTATGCATTATCGGGCACTCAACGAGCTGTCAGTAATTAATCCATCAAGCGGAATAACGATACACAAGGCGAATATCAAATTCATCGAACAACGCTCGTGCTGAACAATATTCGAGCTTAATTAGCGTACATTTACATGGTCACTATTTAGCATTTCAACGATGCAATCTCGCATGTAGCTGCAACAACATATGCATCTAGAAAGCGCCAAAACCTCAGAAAATATAAGATAAATCAGAATAGTGAAATAGAGTGATGTAGAATAACAATATTGCAATTGACTATAATATAATCATGCTATTTTTATAATATATCTTCAGTTCCTTTTTTTTTTATTTTAATTCTCAAAAGAATTTTTAATTAAGACTAATACTTAAATCTCTTTTTAAATCACGATAAGATTAATGTTAATGCCAATTTTAGGGTTGTTGTAAAGAGTTTTTAGAAGAAGATTAAAGGAAAAGTAATCACGCGAATAATACTTGAAACGATTCTTTATCGCTAGAATAAGGGGTCGGAGAATTATCCGAAATTTATGAGAACCAGCGGAAACATTTATTATGCGATACGATACGTGTTAACATTTATCAGAGAAGTAATGGAGCGAGGACTGGTATTTTTGACATCAACAATCTCCTCGCATGTACCGCATCGAAAATGATATCGTCTTCCATCGTAAGTAAGAGACATAATAACTTGGAAAACTTGCGATGTTCGTTAGCGCGAGAAATTTGATCATGCTTCGTTATATCGAATAATTATATCGAAGTCATCAGTCTTGTTGGCTAAACCAGATAGCTCTTAGATAGCCTTGTCTAAAAGTTTGTTTTTGATATATTCGCTGCTATATCAATGTATCCTTTATGCTCTTTTCGGATCGTATTAGTAATAAATTATTTCTATAATAATTTTAATTAATTATTAATTATTTAGATAAGATTATGACTAAAATAATTTTTGAAATTGGTTATAGACTATATGTGTAATTTGTAATCAATAATTAATAAAATACAAGATTATTATTATATATTCTGTTTTAAATATTTATCGCATCTTTTCTAGATTTTCACACAAATAAAAAAAGAAACAAAGGTACGTGTATGTATCTTTATTTCATTTTTTGTTTGTGTGAAAATCAAGAAAATGCGACAAATATTCAAGAAAGAACAGTAATAATAATCTTGTATTTTATAATTATTGATTACACAAATAGTCTATAATCAATTTAAAAAATTATTTTAGTCGTAATCTTATCTAAATAATTAATAATTAATTAAAGTTATCGTACGTGTATCACAATTATTTAATCTGTCATAAAATCATCTTCATTTTTACGGTATTTAATAAATGTACTTAAAATTGAAAATATTGACAAAGTTATGAAATTTAGAAATGTTACGAACAATATCTCCATTTCCCCTATCCACTTCCTCGATACTTACAGAGTTATCGCATTTAAAAAAATAAACAAACTCCAATAAAATAACAGAGTTAAAAAGCGATAAAAAGGAAGAAAAAAGAAAGAAGTTATTTATATTTCTTATTTTTATAGCATAGCTATAAATTCTTAAAATTGAAGAGTTTAATTGCAAACGGTTTCTTTTTTAATTAGTTTACGTTACACATGTTGAAAACGTAATATTGTCTCCTAGATAATTAATAGTTGTAAAACAATGAAAAATTATAAAAGATCCAAAATAAATTTCTACTGGATTATTGTGTATAAATGTGCAAAGCAAAACTTGAGGCAAAGCAAAATGCATACACATGACATCGATACGTATTTTCGATTCCTTTATGAATATTCGATCTTATATACTTTTCTCACACTTCATTGAAGTATTATTAAACGTGACTCTCAAGATGATGACCAAGAGTCTCGCAGAGTTGATAATGCACGGCTTTGAATTATGATCGGTTATAAAAACTCGGAGTCGACGGACTCTTATTCGACAGAGGACGTCGATATGGAAATTCGATAATATATCCTTCCAGATATATTTTACACGCCCGCGATAAAAGTTGTAAAACTCCCGGCACTTCTCTTAAGACCTGAACTTCATAACCGGGGTAAAATCTGATACTTTATACGATTCGGGATCGTGCTTAACAGGTCGCGATAGTTAGCTACCAGTAAAAGAAAGCATAAGCACTGTCGATTTATTGAACGCCAAACTTTCTTTGCCAATTTAAACACGATAATTCCTTCTGCTACCAACCCGATTATAGAGTGCAAGTAATGTATAGCATATTGCGATCTTTGAATTTCAGATCACGAATGTATTGTATATACGTTTTTATATTCTCATTATAATAGGAATATGCATTAAGAAATATATATATTAAATCGCATTTGTTTATAAAAGTTATCGAATCGTATACGACCATGTATTTACCAACAAAATTATTTAGGCATATAAAATTATTTAGACTCTTTTTTTGATAATCTACTCTGCGAAATATCACACACGTACTTGTTCATAGCACATTATTTTACACACTTTTTGCACAGCCAAATGGTAATGAAAAATTATTGCGCGGGGACGAGTTGCAGCCCGTCCCTAAAGTAAGATTTGGTGTTCAAGCCACGTGCAATATATCAATATGTAAATTAACTCATTTATTAACTGTCTTCGCGCTACAGGCTCATATATAGCGTACTTATTTACGTGTGTTATAATTATTCTGTAATTAGCCTTCAGTTATTCTGTAATTAGCGTTAATAGAGTTTAATGAAAGCTGCAGTTATCCGTTATAAACTCGTTGCTTACCGATTAGCCGGAACACGTCTAGATGCATCCCTTGGAGATGCAAGCCATAGTATACGGATGCAGTGATCCTCGTATGCAGAACTTGTGGAAGTATGGTGCATCTTCGCTGTGTATGTATAGGTACGTAGATCCTGCACAACAAATAATTTATCGCAAATTATTAACTTTGAAAACTTGGAAATGCATCTTATCATCTTAAATATCTTTGTTTTTTTGCTCGATGATGTTTGCAATTTTTTATTTCTTATTTACAATAAAAATATTTAAATTTTACGCGATTTTTATATATTATATCTCTTTATTTTAACTAATTGCAATTAATCTTGATTTTATATATATAAAAAGAAACACAATGTATATATACTAAAAAGATTGTTACAAAACAAGATTGTTATTATATTTGTAGATTATTCACTCTGTTTATATCTTTTCGTTTATATTTTTGACTGTGATAATATCTCAAGGTATATATATCTGTTACATTCGATTGATGCAAACGATTTACGCACAAAGAATAATTTAACACACAGGTTAGGTCGTGTCCTTTTTTCGAAGATTTATGTATCAGATTTATATATCAGATTTTAATTAATAGCTCTTAAATCTCAAATAGAACTTTTTCACAAAGCTTACCTTTAATTAAGGATAGAATTGAACTGGAAGAATAAAGATTTCAACAAAATTCGATTATAGACCGCGTTGTTACTCTCTCACAACTTTATGAAACTTTCAGTTTAAATCAAAATAAAGGATGAAGTAGCACGCAAACGCGATATGTGCTGTCATCTATTGATCCGCATACGAATTCAGCGAAAAACTAATCAGTCGGTACGATCATATATTTCCCCCTCCCTTCCTAAATTTCATACGTCTATGGCCGATCCTTTAAAGAATTTACAGTAAGCTGAAAAAGAGTGATTAAGTAAAAGCTTTCAAATGGCTACGCTCGAGGATAAATCTATTTGGGAGGATGGCGAGGTACATGTTCTTGTTTCTTCTTTCTTCTTTTTAAAAGAATAGAGTCTAACTAGAGAAAATTGTTTAATACTTGTGTGTTTTATAGGTTATGGCACTGAATGACAAGCATATCTAAGGATACATACATATATACCTTGCTATATTTGCTAGCAATTAGGGCAAATTGATTAACATTTTCATTTTCTATTTCATGCATTTATGCTCTTTCAATATTGAGTCTAAAGATTGATTATAATGACAATGTATTAACATTTTTCATTCTGCAGTCATATTACAAAAAGAAATGATATTAATCAAAATTTTTTATCATTTGTTTTTTTTCATCAAAATTATATGTCAAAATCATCTTCCCAAAATTATAAAGAACAAGAATGAAATTTCATTTAAATTTAATTTGATTAATATGAGTAATTGCATTTGATTTAAATTTACTCTGCGAATCGTAGTACACAAACATTTCTATAATAGAATTTTTGAGAATGGATTGAAGATATTAATAATGAATATTTGTGATGTAAATGTTGCATATTCAGAAACATATTTGTTTTCCTTGTGTACAGTGATTGTATAAAATATAGTTTTTATTTTCAATTCTCTAAAATATATAACGTATATATATATATATATCATAAAAGTATAAAAACATCCTTGTTACATATAATACTTAATGATTTTTATAACAAAGAACTCTATGAAAATGACTATGGCATTTTGTTTTATAGGAGACACTAGGAGAAGATGTCCTGCGAATGTCCACGGACGAAATCGTATCACGTACGCGACTTCTGGATAACGAAATCAAGATAATGAAGAGCGAAGTGATGCGGATTTCACATGAACTCCAGGCACAGAATGATAAGATCAAAGAAAATACAGAGAAGATCAAGGTAAACAAGACCCTACCATACCTAGTGTCCAACGTCATCGAGTTGTTAGACGTAGACCCACAGGACATGGGGGAGGAAGATGGGGCAGTGGTTGATTTAGATGCGCAGAGGAAGGGCAAGTGTGCAGTTATAAAGACGTCGACCCGTCAGACATACTTTCTACCCGTGATCGGTCTGGTTGACGCCGAATCACTGAAGCCAGGTGATTTGGTGGGTGTGAACAAAGATAGTTACCTCGTGCTAGAGACTCTGCCGGCCGAGTACGACGCCAGAGTCAAAGCTATGGAAGTAGACGAAAGACCTACGGAACAGTATTCGGATATCGGTGGACTGGACAAACAAATTCAAGAGTTAATCGAAGCTGTAGTATTGCCTATGACGCACAAGGAGAAATTCGAAAACCTAGGAATACAGCCTCCTAAGGGCGTTCTACTCTACGGTCCTCCTGGAACTGGAAAGACTTTGCTAGCTAGAGCCTGTGCTGCCCAAACAAAATCTACCTTTCTAAAACTGGCCGGTCCACAACTAGTACAGATGTTCATTGGTGACGGCGCGAAATTAGTCAGAGACGCGTTCTCCTTGGCCAAGGAAAAAGCACCGGCGATAATATTCATCGATGAGTTAGATGCTATCGGTACAAAGCGTTTCGATTCAGAGAAAGCGGGTGACAGAGAGGTACAGCGCACTATGTTGGAGCTATTGAATCAATTAGATGGTTTTAGCTCGACCGCCGACATCAAAGTAATTGCCGCCACGAATAGAGTAGACATTTTAGATCCAGCCTTATTGAGATCTGGACGCTTGGATAGGAAAATCGAATTCCCACATCCTAACGAGGAAGCCAGAGCACGCATCATGCAAATTCATTCACGCAAAATGAATATGTCTCAAGATGTGAATTTTGAGGAATTATCCAGATCAACAGATGATTTTAACGGAGCGCAATGCAAAGCTGTTTGTGTAGAAGCAGTAAGTCTCTTTACATATCGATCTAATCATACTAATAGTGCAAATACAATGACTTATTCAATGTGATAAAAATATTTATTCTTTAGAATTCAAAATAAAATAAAATATAAAACTTTTTTTTATATTCAAATATAACAATTATAAAACAAATATAACATTAGTCTTATTTAATAATTAATTATTTGTATTCTTAATTATTTTAATAACAATTGTTAATATTATACCATTTAAGTCATTATATTTATCCAATTAACTTATGGCTTATTCTAACTCGATCTTTTCTACACATTCTAACTCATCAAAATATGTTTACAGGGTATGATAGCATTACGACGCAATGCAACAGAAGTGACTCACGAAGATTTGATGGAAGCTATCAACGAAGTTCAAGCGAAAAAGAAAGCAAATCTGAATTATTATGCTTAATATGCTCTGCCACTCATCAGTTATTAAGATACCTTTTGTATAATAAATATAGTAGAGAAAGAGAGAGGAATAAATCTTGTCTCAATACTTCTAGATTTGTTAGCAAATACGAATTATATATAATAAACAGCTAAATAAGTATTCTTCTCTGAAAGCCGTTTGTATAAAAAGAAATTTTAAAAAATGTTACGCTTATTTTACCACAATCTTTTTGTACTTTCTACAAATACATATATTATTTAAATATTATTTCACAATATGGATTGAAAAGTCAAACTTTACGACTCAATATATGAAATACATATTGCCCATTCAAATTTCAAATTTTATCTATTTTTATTTATAAAAATCATTAAGTATTAGATGTAATTAAAATTTTTATTAAATATTACTGATGATGCCACATCATTTATAAAAATAAAATTTTAATTATTAATTTAACACTGAAATGTCACACTATATGTGTTTTATAGAAATTTATCTAATGTACGAAACTAAACCAAAAATTTTGTAGGAAACAATGCCAGGAATCTGAAAGGAACTGTGAATTAAAATATTTATACGAAACCTTTTATGTTTTCATATATACGATACATATTTTATTTGTTCTATGCTTATCGCCTTCTGTGACTTCTTTTTCTGATCCTATAAAATGGGTATGTCAAAGAAATAATATATATAAGGTTTAAAAATTTTGAGAATTACATAGGATTACTTACTTCTTTGGTCCTTTCACGAAACACCAATCGACAGAAATAGCCTGACCTAAGATCTCGGTACCATTTAGAGCTTCTTTTGCAGCTTGTGCTTCCTTAAATGTTTCATATTCTACCAGTGCATAGCCCTTCAGAAATCCTGTCCTTCTGTCCAAATTTAAATGCAAGTTTTTTATCTGGCCAAATTCAGAGAATTTATCCTGAATATCATCCTCCTGTGCCTCTTCGTGTACTGAATTTATGAATAAGATCCATCCTTCCACAGCTAAAAACATGAAGATAATAAGAGTATATTGTAAGTCTCACAATTTATAAAATGTTACAAAGAAAACATTCTTACATCTTTGAGGACCAGGCTCATTATCATCTTCTTCAACTATATTCATGGATTCATAATGGCCAACATCATCTCTTGTTGATACTAATTCTGCACCATGACCTCTACCTTTCCTTCTCTTTGCCTTTTCCTTAAGACGAGCAATACCCTCTAAAAATGTCAAAAAGTAATTAAAAATCTATACATTATAATTCGAATATCAATCTCTTCTTATAAATATTTGCAAATATCTAATGAATTCAGGTGAGATTGAGAGAAAACTTGCAATATTTTTCAATATAATTATGTTATTTTAAAATTTAGTGAGAGAGAGAGAGAGAGAGAGAGAGAGAGAGAGAGAGAGAGAGAGAGAGAGAGAGAGAGAGAAATATGATATTCAACTGATTACAAATAATAAAAATGTATAAATATATGATAGTAAAATACAACAATAGAAAAAACATATCGAAGAATACGAAAATGAGGTTATATACTAAAATTGATGCTTGCAAAACACCCATAAAAAGACGAGACTTACGATCTCCTTCATCATCGACTTCGAACTCCTCGGCATTATCAATGTCCAAAACATCCGCCATGGCTATTTAATATGTAACTGTTTCTGTTTTGTATCTTGATTTATGACAAACAAGAATTGCAGAGAATAGGATGACATAAACTCTCTCCGAAAAATAGGGAATGATTCTGAAGGAGTGCTACACCTACACATATACTAGAAAACAGCCATTTTGGCGTTTCCGAGATTCTCGTTGCTGCTTGCTGCCATCTACATTTTGAATGATTTTATATACATATATACGGAAAATAAAAGTATCATATAATATTTATAATAAATATTATAAACATTATTAACATTTTATAATAATGTCTCGACTTACAAACAATTCGAAATTTAGTTGATAATATTTCATTATTTATTATATGTAATATATATTTATATATTTATATATAACATATACAAACAATACATTAATATAATATAATATACAATATATTATTAGATACAGACAGATTTTTAAAGCATAATAGAAATATTTGTAAACTAAGTAATCATGTAGCTATATATAGAAATGAAATAATAAATGGTTTTTATATTTATTATAGTAAATTTTAGATATATTTATTATAATTAATACAGGAATATACATAAACATCATCAATGTATTATGAACATAAAGATAATGTATTATTTTATTACATGATTTATTACTTTATTTAGCGAACAGATTTAATTAATTATAAAATAAATAAATATATAATAAAAAATACATAATAATATATAGATGTGCAAAATGTATACTCACAAAAGTATACATTATATAAAAAATATAATTTCTTTTTGAGTCTATATATGCATAAAGAGAAATTTTTTAAATCATCTTTGTATTAAATAAATCGCATTAGTATTTCTAGAAATACAAAAATAAGCAATTTCTCTGTACTAATATTACCATATAATATAAAATGATAATTATAAATAATAACAAATATTTAAAATTATCAAATTAATTAAATTATAATTACAATAACAATTATAAATATTATATATTTATTAATATTAATTTCTCTTTACGAATGCGCAAAAAGAAATCTTGTAAATTGAATTCGTATATTCGTATATTTCTAACAATGTAAAAATAAAGTTTTTAAATGTAAAAATGTGATAAAAGCTGTTATATATATATCTTAATGTTCTTCATAATATCGTCAAAAATATCAAATATTTACAAGCGACTTTCTTTCCTATCTAATTTTTTATAATAACTGGCATTATATAAGAATAAGTTTCTTATTAATGCATCGTCTAAAATGTGAAATATTTTATCCAAACAATTTTCTTATATCTTCTTTATAATAACTGCATTATAGCCTATAATTATACAGGATAATGAAATTTTATTTACACTTCAGTTTCTTTAATGGAAACATATTGTTCTATCAATTTCAGTTCATGAGTACTTTTGTACCATTCTCGATAAATATAACTTATACTGTAAAAACCAATGAAAAATAAAATTATTATTATTACATATATATATATATATATATATATATATATATTATTCTTATTATATATATATATATATATATAAAATAAAATTTAGTATTTTTACAATTATAAGTAAAGTACTTTTCGGTTGATAAATAGAATTATATTTTATTATGATATACAAAATGTTCAGAAAATCTTAATCTTTAATAATTTAAAAATTATTTCATCAATTTCAATTTGATAGTATTGATGGAATTGTTTTAGTAAAAATACTAAATCTTAAGTCAGTATTGTCTTATAATTAACAATATATTAATAACATTGTATAATCAACATACATTCTTAATGTAAATTTTAATAATAATGATAAATTTTTACAATACTATAATGAAAATAAACTTAAAATTGGTTAAGAGAAATTTTATTGTTCTTCAAAATTTATTTTTATGAGAATTCCGTTCTCAATCATTTACAATTTGGGCACAATTTATGATCAATTATAATTGACTTTAATTATTTTGTTAACAAAAAATCAACACCAATTATCAGTTAAGTTATCGTTAAAATTAGAGATATTCTCTATTTACGAGATATTCTCTATAAGCTGTAAAAATATATCAAATTTGAGTTCTTCATGAAAGTATGTTTAAGTGAAGATCCGAATATAAAAAAATTAGTAAATTGATTAATCAAACATACCTTGAACTCCACTTGATTACAGGTTTTATTATAAGATATAAATAAGACAGAAGACAGCAGAAATAGATGATAATTATAACAATAATAATAAAGTTAATACGTCTGACGCGCTTATACACGCTGTAGATACATAAATATGATTCGCTTTTAAGAGGTAATATAATGGTGAAACAAATGGTGCACAAAAAAATAAGTAATAATTTACAAAGAGGTCTCCAAACTTTTCGAAACAATATATTTATGTGTCTGCAACACTGTTATTATAATTAGTATCATATACGCATGTTCAATGAAAAATGAATAAAAAATCCTCTTATAGCAAAATTAATATAATTAAAATCAAAGAAATTTTAAAACACCATTGAAATTATTTTATCTTTATTTTATTTGGTTTTTATCTACTCTTATTTGTTTTCACGCTAAAATTTGTTTATTGGATTGTTGTGATAAATTATAAACTGATCGTACATTATTATTTACTAAGCTATATTACTTTTGCTACTTTGACATATGTCTAGTTATAAAATTTGATTGTAACAATTAGCTTTTTTTACTTTAAAAAAACCTGCTTATATTTCTGTGAGAACAACATGTTTTTTGAATTGCAAAATGATCTATTTGGAATTGAAACATATTTTTTTATAAAATTATACTACTATTTTTTGCAAATTTTATACAATTATCAAATCTTTATGACTCACCTCTAATAATGATTTGCGCCTTATTTCTAATGGATAGCGAACTTGACAAATTGAGCAACAACGTTCGTTCCGAGTATTTACAAATATTTCCAGACAATTAACATGTATATATGCATTATGCGCACACCTACACGGACATATTATGAGTTTCGCTATATTCGCACCTATTATAAACAGATTTACATGTATAATTATTTTTTAAGTTTTAAGTAATAATAGTATATACACAATCTCTTTTTAATAAAGATTGTATGGTGTGTGCGTCTGTGTGCGCGTGTGTGTGTGCTACAATTAACGTTTACAATGCAAAATATATAAACAGATTTCAAAAATTTTATTCCACAAGTATCTTTATAAAGGGAATTTATTATTCAAATTATTTTATAAAAGAAACTGCGTACCCTCTTTGCAAATTCTGCATGTAGAAGTGGTTGCAGGATCCAATTCTATAGCTTCCAATTTTTGTATTTCATTCAGTTCAAATTCTTCCATTTTTAATTATATAATTAATTTATTGTGCAATAAAATCCACTATATAATCTACAGCAATAAATTTTTACTGCGATAATGCAGGGTCAATATATCATCCAAAAGTTTTATAAATTTTATTCTGCACGTCGACACTATATGATTAATTTAGTGATACTGCTATCTTTGACATTGTTTTGATTTATTTATTCCCCTAATAACATTAGCTATTCAAAATATTTATAACCTTGAGACCTAAAAATTCTAGAAAACTACTTTTACTTTTATATGTATATTTTTTTTTGCTTTTTTTTTTGTTATATATTTTAGAAATATACTTAAACCATTATTGTCCAAAAGTACAATTAGTATTAAATATTGATGTTAAATATTGTGTTATACATATTACATTTTATTTATATTATTATAGATTATTATATTTAAATTATTATATTGTTATATTATAATTATATAGCGATATCTTAATATCTTACAATTTGTTTATTTATTTGGTTATTCTAATTTATTTTTTAATCTATTGTGTTATCAATTTAATCAATTTCGATTATCAATATTTCATATTTCCCACATTTTCATTGTCATTTAGTCACATTTTTAAATGTACTAAAAGTCAAAAATTTCTGTTTTATAAATGATAAAATCAGGTTAAAATTGTATATTTTAACAAAACACACATGCATATATCTTTAATTCAACAATGGAATTTTTGTTGAGTAGAAATTTATTAAAAAATAGAAATGTAACGAAAATGTACTCAAAATCAATTACGATATTCCAATTAAAGTATAAGAATCTAGTTTTTATAAAACTAAAACTCACATATATATTTTATAAACAGAATTATTGCAATTTTTATTCATTTGCAGTTTATTCGAATTATTTTGATTTCTTATAGCAATATACTTTTGGGAAAGTTATAGAAGCTGATAACGGCTATGTCACAGCTAAGATTAACATATTTTATATTTTTTTCATCTTTCCGATATTATTTATATACACTAAAAAATCAAATATTTAATACAATAAAATTTATTTATTTATACATATTTATTTTTTTGAATAGTGTCTTTATTTATTTAGTAATCATGTGAATGATAAAAATATAAAAATAAAATAATTAATTTTTATGTACATATGTATATCAATCATAAAAAACACGAAAGTATCATGATACAAATGTTCGCATTGTCAAAAATATAAAGAATGTACTTCTGTTATCTAATTTAATGTTACAATCCGAATGTTATTATATTATAAAGAAAATAACTTTATAAAGAAAATAACGTTATAAAGAAAATAACTTTATGTATATAGCATGTAGTTATGTATATTGAATCATTCTGCATTGAATATTTGTGATGTAAAAAAATATAAATTTCCTTTTATATTCACGCAGAAAAAGAAATTTTAATAAATTGATATCATATTAAGTACATTGCATTCAGGTTTTTGAAAATATATAAGAATTTTGTGCTTATGTGCATAAAGAAAAGATTTATGCATAAAGAGAAATTTTATATTGACATTATTTTGTATTTGATATGTTGCATTCGTGTTTCTGAAAAATATAAACATAAAATACACGTTTTTAATACATAGCAAAAAATATAAATATTATATATGAACGATTTATTCATAATGTGATAGTGATTACATTATAGTCAATTATAATAGAAGGATATCAGTATAGAAAAATAGAAAAGTTTTATAATAGCCAAGATTTTTTCTTCTATGATTTTTATCTCTTGATTTCTTCTATACCATATGTGATGAGTTTGATTGATTTTACAGATAGGTAAAGACTAAAATAAACAATTTATTTTGATTCATACTGTAAACTGCTGCTATATATACATATGTGAAATATTTTGTGATTTTTATATTCACAGTTAGATTACTTTTCATTAAATATAGTTATTGTAATAATATAGAAAGTCTCAAAGCTAGCAAGTTAAGCAGCTTTCACGATCCGTAATTTTAATATATAAATGATGAAGATTGTGATAATTTCAAAGTTAATTTTTTTCAAAGCGAATTCTAACTATAACTTACAATTAGAGTTGATTCTTTCGCAATGAAAATAGTTAAATCGAGTACAATTATAGTTTATTAACTTTTCAATTGTTAACATAATATATTCTTGTAATTAATCATTAAATTATAATGCAACCAATAAAATAAAACTTAAAATTAACTAGAAATATTCTAATATTCTTAACTAATTACAAGAAATATTCATTTTCTGTGAAAATTGCTTTATTATAAGTCTTACAAAAATTCTTCATAAATTGAGTATTATTTCGATATACACTCGCGTTGTGCGACACATACACACACGAGAAAATAATAATAATAATTTACTTCGTTAGGAAAAAAATCAACTTTGAATTCGTTATAAACTTTATTATTTATTTATATTAAAATCACGGGGATCGTAAAAGCTTTACCAAAGATTTAACCAGAATAGCTAGAAATGTAAAAAATTATTATAATACTTAATTTGAACGTACCTTACAAGGCATATGAAAAACACTAATATCTCCGTCAAAAATGGTGTATAGCCATACATTACATTCATGCAAAGGACTATTATTATTATGCAAAGGATAACTGCAATCATCCAAATGGTAAATATTTTGGCTTCTTTGAGTGAATCAGATATATTAACGGCCACGTAATTATTAATACAAAATATATTATAAAATAGAAAAATAGTTAGATAGTATAATATCAGCATATAGATTATATGAAGCAAAGAATCACAAACTTTTTGAAACATGCTGAGTAACGCGTCTGTGTTTCTGCACCACTGTCAAAAAATTAACATTATTTGTAACATTTAATAAACAACTGATAATTCTTCTAATAAATTATTAAAACTAATGTTGAACACTCTTAATTCTAAAATATTGTTAATATTGACAAAGTTATTTTCAGTTTACTATTATTTTTATATCATACTGTATATGCATTTTTATTTTCTCTTTTATATTATTTCATGTTCAAATCATTAATTCTAATGAAAATAAATGTTTAGTAAGTGTGTTCTCAAATGACTCCGCATATACCAAGATTATAAAAGCGATAAAAGATAATAAATTTCTTAAATATACATACACTATATACTATAAATTCTCAGTTTTGATAGAAAAAGAGTGGATTATTCTTAAATCAAGTATGGAATTCGATGCAATATGAAGATGCAATAATAGCGTAATCTGATTTGTAAAATTATTTTAGCAGGTTTGCTCGCTATTCTTCTCATGCTAATTCCGATTAAAGTAAATTAAAATAGATTATATATTTCTTTAAAGACGCTTGTTCATTGGATGAATAGTGCCATGATAAATTGTAAACTGTTTGCAAAAAAATGATACACATTCTATTGTTAAGATTTTTGTTACATACATTTATGTATGTAAACTGTAAAGATTAATTTTTTTATTTCATTACTATCCACTCATATTTTGTGAAAACAATTTTTTTAATTACAAATTTTTTTTTTAGAAATTCATAATTTATTTTAGAAAATAAAGAAACTTTTTTTTTCTTCCCCCCGCAAAAACTACCACTTGTTCTCTATTCCCTACAAACATTTGTCAGCTCTTTCATGATTTACCTTTAATAGTGACTTGTTCTCGTTCAATCCTAATGGATAGCGATCTTTACAAATATCGCAGTAAAGATTGTTCGTAATGTTTATCGAATGCTCTAAACAATGAATATGTATAAATTGTATAGAACCCGCACAGTGACACGGACTTATGAGTTTTCCTTCGTTTTCACCTAGCGTAAGCAAATTTATATACAATATTTTATTAGTAATGATTTTATTTATGCATCATTTGGTAAATAGAAATTAATTTCTTTTCTCGTCATTAAGTAAGACATTCCTTTTTAAATAATGACATTCGAAGATAAAGTTATACTGAAATAAAATGTTTTGTTGTTTTGTTAAAAAGAAAATGTACCTTCATAGCAAACTCGACATACAGGTGCAGAAGAATTACTATATGTTCGTTTTAATAGAACCATTTTAGGAATCGATGAAGCTTCTGTATTTGCGATATTTGTTGTATCCGTATTGCACACTACGGCGTTTTTTATTTCTAATTTTTATCGATTTATTAAACAATAAAATCGACCCGTTATCTGCGTTGTCCTCTGTGTCACACGATTAGTATATGCTTTGAAAATTCCGCAAATTTTAAATCTAAACGTCGTAACAGCGCGGTTACTCTGTCAATATACTGCTATCTTTAATATTATAGAGAAATATTTTGATGTATTTATATATAAGGACGGTTCACACAAACAACAATAATTGCTCAAAACATATAGCACTCTTATCCTTGAAAGTTTTAGTTTTTCTTATTGTTATGCATATTTAAATTTATATTAAACTTGTTATTCGTAGCATATGTAACTAAACACATAGTTCTAAATTTAATTACTATAAAGATATTATATAAAAAAAGTTAATACTATACAAATATTTTAAGTTAAATTATATTAAATTATTATATTATCTATTTGATTATATATCCATACTTTATATATATATATATAATTAATAATTATCTATGCGTTTTTAGATATAAATAATTAATAAAAATGACACGCTATGAACACATTATATGATTTCTTAATATTATCTCGTGTGAATTAATGACTTTATTCTAGTATCTATTAAATATTCGTCTTATTATCTTTCGTTCCATTTCGAATAATATATCGAATATATCGACTTTATCGATTTCATCATAATTTGATCACCGATTATACTTTTCAGATTTCAGTTGTCACATGCTATTTGCCTTTTCAAACACATTAAAAATTCAAAATCTCCGTTTACATATGTCAAAATTAAATTAAAATCTGTCATTTCAATATAAAAACATGCATCTATCCAATATAAGTAAAATCAATCATCTCTTAAATATAAATTTATTTGGAGTAATATGAAGAAATTATCGAGGTTTGTAACCAAAATTACAAAATAAATTCTAATAAATTATGAGAAATCAATTTCTATAAAAGAATTAAATTAACATACGATATATCAGAATAAATTTTTATCAAATCTTCTGTTAATTCATAACTTATTCTAATTATCGTCTTTCTCTTGCAGCCGAAAACCTTATCTTCGCCGAAAATGGCGATGATACCAATAATAAAATGTTCAAACGAACGAGTGCTCGACACGAGATCGACAGACGACAAAAAGAATGATGAGAAATCGGAAAAAAAATTAACAGTTCTCGAGTCGCATGGTTATACTCTTGGGAAGACAATAGGGGCCGGATCATATGCCACAGTCAAAGTAATCTCCAAGTCTATTGTATTTTCTTTTTTTTTTCTAAATATATTAAATGCCTCTTTAATTCGAAATATTTTTTTACTTACTGTTAGGTCGCAAGGTCCAATCGGCATGATTGTCAAGTGGCGGTGAAAATAGTCTCGAAATTCCAAGCGCCCGAAGATCATCTTACAAAATTCCTACCTCGTGAGATCGAAGTGGTCAAAGGATTAAAGCATCCAAATTTGATTCGTTTCCTGCAGGCCATAGAAACAACTCATCGGTTAGTTTGTGTTTCTGATGTGTTTTACATCGATTAATGTTCGGATAATATTTGTAAGATAACTTAAACAAGAATAGATGTACCTAGCGATTGACCGGAATTTATTATGTGAAATTAAACTGTGAATTTTTATCAATTTTTTTAATTGCTCTGCTTTTTCACAGGGTGTATATTATCATGGAATACGCGCAGAACGGAAGTTTGCTCGACGTAATACGTCGTGACGTTTATATCGACGAGCTACGTAGCCGCAAGTGGTTTCGGCAACTCTTGGAAGCTATTGATTATTGCCACAATCGTGGCATAGTACATAGGTAAAAAAAAAATTTTTCTTAAATTAATATAAAAAAAATTAAATTAAATTAATATCTATTGACAACTCTTATTGTCTGTAAACATTTTTACAGGGATATAAAGTGCGATAATCTGCTTATGGACCATCATTTCAATATTAAATTGTCGGACTTTGGATTCGCGCGAGACCAAATTAAAACGAAGAATGGCGAGTGGCTCCTTAGTACAACCTACTGCGGTAGTTATGCTTATGCATCACCCGAAATTCTACGAGGTATTCCATACCAGCCTCAACTATCCGATATATGGTCCATAGGAGTGGTGCTTTATACTATGGTATACGGTCGGCTGCCATTCGATGATACGAATTATGCGCAACTACTAAAGGTATTCAGGTATATGCCAGGACCGATATACCAAGTCGACCCAATTTTTTTGTATATACTTATTTTGTTATATATACAATGTATTTTCATATACAAATTATCTATATTAAATGATTAAATATACCATATATAATCTTTTTAAATCACATTATAAATAAAATTTAAATATTAATATAGAAAATAAACGGAAATAATAAATCTATGTAATAGAAAAGAAATTTACCATTTTTTAAATAAATTATCACGTATTTTTCACGTACTTATTTCTCCCTTTAACATTATCCTTTCCCTTTTTTCAGCAAGTTTATCTTTTTTCCCAAAACAAAGTGGGGTTTCCTAAACATCCTAAAGTATCTCAATTATGCCGTTCTCTCATTAATCGTATATTAGTACCCCAATCGTCACGATTGCGCATCAATAATATAAGAAGTGATGCCTGGCTAGAGACATCCGTCGTCGCTCAAACGTCGATCACTGATAGATTCGTTGTAAGAATTAATTAATAAAATTATATAATAAATATAAAATTATATTATACAAGTTTCATGACTTGTGCTTGATCGTATTTTATATTATCACAGGGAATATCTGCAACACCAGAAAGTAAGGAATCCAAATTGTTCAATGAACATGCAGCAACTGTTCCAGTAATCTTTCAAAAGAATGAAAAACTTGAAGATACTACTATCCAAGATAACGTAAAAAGACAGATTTAAAACATGAAGCTATAAAATTAATAAACGCTATAAAATAATATTATAAAGAAACTATTAAAGTCATTAAAGCAAATTAAAAATGTTTGAAATTTGATGACATTTTTATGCTAATATGGCACTTTTTATTTTCGACTTTTTTAAATTAATAAATAATATTATATTTATACAGATATAAAGTAATATGTCACACTTTTTTAAACGATATTTTTAGTTGCATTATGTCTTATTTAAATTAAATATGCAGTACTGCATACGATTATAAAGTAGATCTGTACTTAGCAACCATGAGTACTATTATGGTGGTAATTACAAATATACCTGGCGCAGTCGCTCTATGTATATCTTTTGTATCAACTGTAATTGAAATATTTGCCATCAAAAATCATTCATGTGACAATATTTATTACTAATATCCATTGCTTACCATCTGTTTCTGGAAGTAGCTCCCAACCTAAGCTTCTATCAATAGCCATTTTCCACTGGGAATATAAAATATCACGTTCTAAAACACACAAATATATTCAATTAATCTCCATTTTCTCCAAAGACATTTTAATATTTACTAAAGAAAAAAGATGATAATCACCATTTTCAGTTATTGACGGTAAGAAAATATCACTGGGAACAGCAGCATCAATCTTGACGTCCCATTTGCGTATTCCTTCTGCGCTTGCTGCGGCAATTGCGACTCCAAGTGCAGTAGTTTCACACATCAGTGGCCTAACTTATAAAATTGGATATGCTTGATTATTAACTTATTTATTATAAATTAATTAAATTATTTTGCTATCTTTTATATAACTTTTATATAACTCTGTATATATAAAATATATATATATATTTGTATAATATATATTTAATAATATATAATATATATATATATATATAATATATATATATATATAAAATATAATTATTTGACATGTCCTCCTTACCTACTGGAATTCCACAGATATCGGCTTGCATTTGCATTAATAAATCATTAGTTGTCATTGCACCATCGACTAACAATTTTGACAACACCAAGCCAGTATCTTCTTTCATAGCTTCTAAAATATCTCTCGTCTGAAAGCATACTGCTTGTAAAGCTGCCTTTATAATATGTGCGCTATTAGTATCTTCGCTGATACCACATATGATACTGAAATCATTAATTTGTAAAAATTTAGATATTGCGGTGCAAAGCGATAAAAAATATTTCCATATTGATAAAATTAATAACCTTCGCGCATCTTTTCTCCAATATGGAGCATACAGCCCAGCAAATGCTGGCACAAAAACAACACGGTTGTCCGTTGATATTTGTTCGACAATAGTTTCACAGTCTTTTATATTAGTCAGTAATCCAAGATTATCCTTTAACCATTGTATAACAGCACCTGCGATAGCAACAGATCCTTCAAGAGCATATACTGGAGAAGCATGTGCTCCTAATTGATAAGCAACTGTTGTTAATAAACCATGAGATGAATCCACAATCTGAAACATACAATACAATTCTATTTAATTAAACTTAAACTAAACTCTTTTGTAATATTATATAACAATGCAATAAAATATTTCTTACAGCTCTGCCAGTATTATAAAGAAGAAAGCAACCAGTGCCATAAGTACTTTTTGCCTGTCCTTGTTGTAGACACATTTGGCCTACTAAAGCTGATTGTTGATCACCTAAACACTGTAATAAATTTACATTTTAAAATATTAAAATTCTTAATATTAAAATATTAAATTTTTTTAAACAAACATTCTACGTTTAATATTTTAAAACAAAGTAAAGTGTAATATTATAGAATAAAATTAATTTGAAATTGCATTATTTAATATTTTACATTAAAATAATTAAATAGTGCAAGAAATTACCCCTGATATAGGAACACCCTGTAGTAGTTCATCTTGTATGTAACCATATATCTCGGAGGAACTTCGTATTTCAGGTAAAATTTCAGCAGGTATTTTGAAAAATGATAATAGAGTGGGATCCCACTTCAGAGTTACAATATTCATTAACATTGTTCTCGAAGCGTTTGTAACATCCGTACTGTGAACACCACCATTAGCACCACCAGTCAAATTCTAAAATTAAATTACAAAATTAACAAACATTATTTAAATATAAATATTTTATTAATAAAAGATTTTTATATGTATATTATAATTTGTAAACAAACCCAAATTAGCCAGGAATCAATGGTGCCAAACATAAGACGTTTAGCTGTCAGCGCTTCTTGAACTCGAGGTATATTTTCCAACAACCATTTCAACTTTAATGCACTAAAGTAGGGGCTAATTGGCAAGCCACAAAGTGGTTTCAAATAATTCTTATTATTATTACGTACATCCTTTAATATGTCGTCCACAATCGATGTGGTTCTCATATCCATCCATACTGTATTGTAAAGATTAATGAATCATATAAATTATTGCAAATAGGAAATATCTCGTCTGCATAATATTTGCGTAATAATGCAACTTACCTATGGCATTGTAAAGTGGCTCTCCTGTGACAGAATCCCATACAACTGTAGTTTCTCTTTGGTTTGTTATACCAATCGCAACAATATCAGCTGGATCTATCGTTAGTTGTCTTAAATTGAATACAGTTTGTTTGAGACATTCTCTAACTGCTCTTAATATTTCTAAAGCATCTTGTTCAACCCACCCCTCTTTTGGGCATGTCTGTGATATCGAAACTTGATGGTATGTTAAGACTTCTGCTGTATTCGCTGCAAAAACCTGTATTATTGTAATAGAAGGAAAAATGTATATATACATTTTTTAAATCTTATATTAAAAATGTATTAATAATACCAATCGGTAACGAAAAAATTATTTGTATAAACAAGCACATAAAGAGTTTACTTATAATGCCATATCATTAATTTTAAACAATATTTAATTGCTATTGTTTATATTTTAAACTTTAACATTAAAATAATGTCTAATTTATTTTCATTCTACTTGTTAACTTATTACAGATATGACAATATATACTTATATGCTTTGGAGATTATGACAGATTCCCGTAATTTTATTACGTGTGCTTATCTTTGTAATTATATTGACATTATAAAAAAAAATGTCTTACCAGAAACCTAGCACTGCTCGTGCCCTCGTCAATCGCGCCGACGAGAGGCCCGTATCTGCTCATCGAATCATTTTTGTTCATTTGAGCAAACGTGATAACACCTTCACACAAGCACGATTGTCATACACGAGATTTCACGTGATTTTATTATTATTTGTGCGATGATACCCTGAGTTGCAGCCTTTTGATCGCGCCAATCATCTGGATTAACTAAGGCTAATTATTCGTGTTGTCTTTACCCTGAAACATAATGATCAAATAAAAAAAATGCTTTGATCAATGTACAAGATGTTCCAACAATTTAATTAAAATTCAGATGATGTGAATTAATTAACTCGAGTGACTCGATGAACGCGCGCGACTCGTGTATAGAATAAAATTATATATATCTTTGAAGGTTATAATATATGTAGGTTATATTATAAAAGATTATAAAAATATCTTTTTCTTTATATTAATATTTTTACACATTACCTAGAATAATCGATATATTTTAAGAATTTAATAACTAATAAATCTCACACACACATTGTCAGAGATCATAGACAATTCATCTATCAATTATTTAATACATGATGAATAATTATATATTTCAGATATCAGAAATCCGACTTATTTTCATTCACACAACTATTTGAATAAACTGAGAATTATTTTTAATGTTAAAAACAAAATATTCCCGTCAGCTGTATATATAATTTTCTATAATATTAATATTGCAATAAGGAACGCGCGAATCTAAAATTATACAGACATATATACAATATAATATTTTACCGTCAGATTTGTATAAAGATACGAAAGGTCTTTTTTTTTACTCTTCATACGAAGCGAATGAATCAACTTCTCCTTATATTTCTCTCTTTCCTTCCTTTATTTTGATCAATGACGAACAAGTCCATTCAACGCATCGCCGCCCGCGTGCGTACGTCAAACAAGCGGAAACCGGAAACGTCATGGCGTCCGCTCGACGCGTTTCCGGCAGAGGGCGCGCGCGACGCGCCCGCACCCTTCGACCCGACATATGTAATATTCCGGATCCTTTCTACGGCTCCGGGGCAGCCGCCGAGGAGTAAAAACGCGCGGCGCCGAATAACACGCCAAGTCCAAATCCTATTCGCCATTTCCGGGGAACAGGGGACAGTTCCCTCGTGAACGCCGTCGTCCGAGAGGACCGCCTCGCCGTTCTCGCTCTCTTCTCTCGCTGCCAATCGTCCGCATCCGGGGAACGAAAATTTCAAGTCAGTGCTGGCAACTTTTTGCCTCCTTGTTATCGTTGGCATCCGCCTCTCGCTCTTCCTGCGTCTCGCTCGTCTCTTCTCTCTCTTGCGTTTCGCCTGTTTTTACGTGACGCGTGTCGCATCGCTTTGGCCGACGACGTTATATTTGGCGATTAAACGTGGCTGTCAAAAATATCCGACTCTCTCTTCTCCTCTGTCCTCTCCCGAATTTCCTCGAAAATCACGTTTCGACGTCATGGCAGATGAAACAGCCAGGTTTAGCGCCGAATCAGACGATGCTGTCGATCCCTGGGCATTCTCCTAATTATTCGTACAAGCATGCCAACAAAGACGCTAAAGGCGTCTCGTAACATTCGCCTCTAGCGCTAAATGCCAATCGTTCGAGATTCTAGGATTTATTCATCGCTCGACACGCCAGGTGTAGACACGTCATAGAAAATCGAACGGCCATATTTAGCGCTAGAGTCAGATGTATGTACATGTACACGTCGACATGAGCGTCGTAACTTCCTTAGCACTCGAGCCTGACTATTATACATATTTATGATTCCGTATTTAATTGGCAATTTCTAATTATAAATACAGAGATGAATTACAAACATGAAATATTCTATGTTTTTTTATATGCATGTTGAATCTATAATAAACATCCCACTTTATATAAATACATATACAATAGTAAAAAATATCGCTATAAATAGATTCTTAAGTAATTTAGAATAATAGATTTATATTAAACAGAGTATCAGACTTCTAAATAATTTATTAAATTTAATTTGGCATGAAATATAATTTTTTCATATTTGAAAACATTTTGAAGATGAGACTTTCAATGGCTAGTATCACTAACAAGAGATAAATTATAAATTACAGAAAAAAGATGACAGCTGATTCTGATAAAGATTGTACACACTGCTTAGTGTGCAATAGTAAAGTTGGAGTATCCACCAGAAATAGTGTACGCATCTTCAATGATTCTTCCAGCACTGCATTGGAGAAGCCACTTGCTGATATTATAGCAACCGTTTTAGAAACAGATGTTAACGAGCAGTCTGTTCATTCCCTTGTCATTTGTAAAAAATGTTTCAAATTATTCAATGAGGTAAAGCATTGTATCCATAATTTTGTTAATACAGTTAATTTGTTGAAAAATTCTTATTTTAAATTTTTTTTCTAATTTATATAGGTGGATGAGCTTGAAACTAGATTAACAGAAATCAAGCTTGAATTATTTAACAATTATAAAAGGACAGTAAAGAAATTGACCAACATATTTCATAATGAAGAAGAATACAATGATCATGATTACATAGACAATACAATAGAGAGTCAAAACATTGTTGAAACAGAGGTAAAAAATGTTACATGAAGCTTAAAAATAGCATAAGCATAAAAATCAATCAATTACTATATATTATATATGTAATATTTTATAATTTGTGTTAATGATATTCATAGGTTGTGCAAACTGATAACTATACAGCAGACGATACACCAGAAGAAGA
This sequence comes from Prenolepis imparis, assembly GCF_030444845.1. NCBI lineage: Eukaryota > Metazoa > Arthropoda > Insecta > Hymenoptera > Formicidae > Prenolepis > Prenolepis imparis. Next base: position 13,349,297 of record NW_028141162.1, on the reverse strand, counting down.
AGAATTACTTATAAATTCAGAAGAAGTTATATTAGAAGCTGAAGAACCAAACGATTCAAATGAACCGAGCACAATAGAAAATTACAAAAAGAAATTGAAAAAAAGCAAAGTTAATGTGAAAGTAGAACCTCAGGAACAAGTATGTCTACAAAATAAATTTATTTTTTCGGAACATATAAAATTATAGTACATATTAATATATATATGTATATATATTTTTCAGATTGTACTTAGAGATGAATCTTCGTACAGTTGTTTATTATGTACAGATGAAAAGGAAAAAGTTACAGCGGATGCTAAAACTATTATAGCACATATGAAAGATGTGCACGACGCTCGTTTATATATTTGTGATGTGTGCGGGCAGGATTTCAGGAAAAGAAACGAACTTTCCTTACATCTTGATGATCACGTTGCAAAGGAGGAAGGGGATTTTCAGTGTGAGATATGTAATAGAATATTTAGCAATTTACGATTATTCCGAATTCATAAAAGAATACATTATCCGCAAGTGAAGTCATGGCCCTGCGACACATGTGGAAAGAGATACAGGTATAATGTGTACTACGTTACAAAAATAAAGTAAAATTATAATATAAATTATAATTTTATTATATTATAATATAAATTTTATATATTATAAATTTTATTATATTATATATTATAAAAATATAATTATAAATATAAATAAAATGTAAAAAGAGATCATTTCTCTGTTTCAGTTCCAAAAATCTATTAGAAGAACACATGAATACACACATAGGCGTACGTCCATATGTGTGCGAGACATGCAATAAAGATTTTGCATCCAAGTACACATATAAAGCGCACGTAAAAACACACGAAGTACGACCTCGTCCATTCGAGTGCTCTCAATGCGATAAAACATTTTTGAATCAGCAAAATTTAAATCAACATGAACGAACACATAATGGGGTGAAGGAACACGTATGTCATCAATGTGGTAAGATCTCTTATATGTATATATTTATCATTTAAAACTTTTCTTTTAACATTTTCTTATCATTAATATTTTTTTTTTTAATTAAAGGCAAGGCTTTTGGCTCACCTCACAATTTGGAAGTCCACAACATAGTACATACCGGATATAAACCCTATATATGTAGAATATGTAGCAAAGCCTTTGCACGTAAAGCAGAAATACGTGATCATGAGCGAACCCATACAGGTGAGAAACCGTATCAGTGCGAGTTCTGTGGAGCAACATTTAGGTGAGTATTCAGCAAAAGTTAGAGATTTGTATTAATGGAGAGTTCTCTACAACTCTATATTCATTATTCACAATCGATGGTTAAGATTGTTATTCTTGTATTCAGTCAGAGATCGAATCTGCAGTCTCACAAGCGAGCAACGCATTATAACGATAAACGTTACAAATGCGAGAAATGTCAAAAAGGTTTCAAAAGAAGAAGATTGTTGGATTATCATATAAAAGCAGCCCACACTGGCGAAAGACCGTACAAATGCGACGTATGTACAGCTACGTTCGTCTACCCTGAACACTTCAAGAAACACAGGCGCATACATACAGGCGAGAAACCGTATCTTTGCGAGGTACATCCTTTAAAATTATGATTAAACAATATTTCCTTTAATTGAATTTCATTCAACTAAACTTTAATTCTTGCGCGTTCTGGATGTTTAATGGAAATGTATCTTTTCAGGTTTGTGGAAAAGCTTTTAATAGTAGGGATAACAGAAATGCACATAGATTCATTCATAGCGATAAAAAGCCATACGAATGTCTGGTATGTGGTATGGGATTTATGAGAAAACCATTGCTTTATGCCCATATGCAAACTCAGGTAATGTATGGAAAAAAAATTAATCCATTCTTCTAATGCACATACTTACACTCACATTCATATACACATCACGTTAAATTCATTACAAAATATCATTTTTTATTTATTACTTTTTTTATTTTATTATTTATTAAATATTATCATGTATAATAAATTGTCAATAACTATTTAATGTATTGAATATTATCCATTATCTAGGGTCATTTAAATGACACCATAGTAGTGAATCAGCCACGACTGACAACGGAAGATGATCAAGTAATAACGATTCCTAATAATGATGATGATGAATTATTGATGGAAGAAACCGAAGCTGAACAGGTAATTTTTTTTCGTACATGACATACTGTGTAAGCCATGTCAGTTCATTGCACAATGTTACACATTTGCAAATGAAAAATGTAAAAAGAATTTATATAACGTATTTATTCTTAATATATTTATTCTTAATAATAATTCAAATAGTTATTTTATTGTGTAGAATATGCATTTTAACGTACAGAATTTTATTACATGGGATGTGCTATATTTGCTTGTTTAGCTGAATGAGACCGAATTGTATGTGACTGAATTGAAGGATCACGTGATTATACAGCAAGAAGGAGAAGATCAAATATATCATGAAGAGGATGTTGTATTGAATATACCCGCGGAAGAAGTCGTAAGCGCCGGCGTGAATCCTCTCGTTGTTGAAAATCAGGTAAACTAATAACATTTCTCGCAATGATATCTATTTGTCGCATCAAATGCTGTGTTTTCTCTTATATAGATTGATTTCGTGGAGAGTGACGATATAGAATGCAAAACTGAAGCTGTGGAACAAGTAGAAACGGTATACGCTTATAACGAAAATGACGATGAGACGATAGTTGTGCCAGCTACAAATTATAAAGAGTTAGTAGAAGATAGTAAAAACGTGCGACTAGTACAGATCAGATTTCCCTCATCTGTAGATGGAGAGGGTAGAAGTTGGTTGAGCTTAGTACAAAATACTTAAATTTCTTAATACAATCACAACTCCCGATAATTTGTTGGAGCAAAAATTAGGATAGATATTCTGATTTAAAAAAAAGATATATTATTTATAGATTCTAATACAACATAAAAAATTTGGTGATTAAATTAATTGATAATTATAGCAAGCGCTATCTTAATTACTGAATCTTTGCTGTAATATTTTTGTCAAATTTACATATAAAAGTTTAAATCAATATAAAAAAAACTAAGCACATTATTTTCATGATACATAATTCTGAAAATATATGTATAGATTGACAAAATTTTAAAAATAATTTAGATTTAAGATAAAATAATGAAAAATGGCAAAGAAACTTAAATAGTCTGATTATCACTTTAATCATTTGCAGTGTAATTCAGTTTAATTTAGCGTTATCTGCAAATAATGAGTTATTAAAAATCACTAAAGTTTGTGTTTTTTTTTTTATTACAATTTCTGGTATGTGTATATACACAGTAATTAAGAATTATATGGGAATATAATGAATTTCTAAAACTGATTTTCTAATGTCTGAAATTACTTCAAGTATCCATTTTTCCAACTACTTCAAACCATTGGCGTAACGCATCGCTCAGAACACCCGGTAATGTGTTTATATCTCTGAGAATTATGTAGAATGGAAATGGGAAATTATCCATGTACGATTGAAATCGCAAAAATTTTTTATCTTCAAATATAGACCTACGAATATCCAATATAGAGTCCTGTAAATAGATTAAAGCTTTTTAATATAATTATAGATTTTATAAATATAGATAATAACTTTTTTAATCCGATCGATAATTCGATAAATCGATAATTAATTTAAATTAATGTATAATATACAATATATAAATTTAATTATCGTGACGATTATTAATAAAATGATATCATTTTGTGAAATACGATTAAAAATTACCTTGTTAATCGGATTGTCGACTATTATAAATACTAAAAAGATATCCGCCAGTTTAGCTCTCCTTATGGCATTATTAACAATTTTTGTTCCTTCTGAAAATATGCCTCTGCCATCTGACAATACTACCAGCAGTTTAGCACTGTCGGATGGGGTACACTGATTTTCGAACATCTCCACAATAGAATTAACTAGTTGGCCGATCAACGTTTTTCTTTGATCAAATCTCACTTCTTGTATTAATCTAGAAAAAATGAAAAAATAGATGAGCGTATAAAATGGCTATTAAAACATAGAATATTATTTATCTCTAATATATATATTTAGCTTATAATTTATTAAATATTTATATTAAATACCTAGATCCACTTTGTTCTGTGAAAGCTTCTCCCAAAGGATGTAACATCTTCACTTGTTCTCCGAAGCTTACGACACTAAGTTGCCCTACTTCCAGATACGTCATAGCTTTGCTAATCAACGATAAGGACTCGAAGGCCAATTCTTTGGAATGATTATCCGCCATACTGCTGGAATCGTCCAACGCAAGAACGATCTGATAATCACGTTTGAAAGGCTTCGTGCGTCTGAGCCAGATTTTATCCTTGCGAAATTGGCTGGCTATGTACGGAATGATTTTTCGCATATTGATGCGTTTACCCGTCTTGTAATCACCCCGCAATCTCGACGCCTGAGTAGGCTCAAGAACCAGTCTCAATTTCTCCGATAGATCCCGAGCAGCTGTATCGGTGACCGAACACAAACAATTCCACGCGACTGCAGCTTCCTCCGTGGACGGTATCTGCGTCCATTCGGCTAACATTTTTTCTACCTCGAATCGTTTTCTCTCTGTATAATCAGAGTCGAGATTGTTCTCTTCCATGTTCCATTCCATTGTATGAAATGTAGTCTCGTTTCCTCTTTGTACCTTCATAGTCTCTGCCGTCTCTCCTTCCAGCTCGACCGTCGTCTCCTGATTGTTCTCAACGTTGTTTCTTTTACCATCGGAATTTTTCTTCTGCTTATCATTCGGAGTCTCGGAAACATTTTCCGGTCTCTGTTCTTCTATTTTATTATCCGACATGTTATTCTCCTCGTCCTCGTGCATCTCCACATCTATGTCGTCCTTTTTCTCCTCCTGAGTCTCTTCTTCTTTATCCGTGTTAGAAGCTTGTTGTTTGATTTGATCCTCTGTCGCGGCGTCGAGCGTGTAATCGTCAAATTCCTCGGAATCCTTTACGTGTTTGGCCATCTCGGCCTTGTCTCCATCAGCGTTACCCGAGTCATCCTCCTTCTCCTTCTTCGACACTTCGTCCTGCGTGTAGATCGTTTTCAACTTTTTCAGCGCCGGCTCGAATTTGTCTAGCAGGCTGCGATCTTCGTGGCTCTTGCCTGGGTTCTTCCTCTTCTCGATCGATTTTGTCATGATGTTCTGCGAAGCTGGAATAGTTTCCTGCTTGGAGGATCCTGAATGCCCACTTTCCTGCTGCACCGACTCCGACTGGCCGGTACCATTATCGTTACTGTCCTCTTGAGTATTCTCAGTTGATGTTTCCTGTTGATCTTTGGCCTGATCCGATTGTTGTGCTACCGTATCTCGCGAACCTTCCGTCGTTTCTTCGACTTGTTGTGCAGCATCCATTTGCTTGCTCGCGTCATCCGCACTTGGCGCTGCCTTCTCCTGCAGCTTCTCCTCTTCAGCTTCTTCATCCTGATTTTGCTCTTCATTCTCTTTGTTCTCGGTTTCCGCATTCTCTTTATCTTTCTCTTTAGTTTCCTGATTAGATTCGAGTTCTTCCTGTATCTTTTGTCCATCCAAATCTGTACTTTCGCCGTTCTCGTTCTCGTCTTCGCTAGACTCCTCTTCAGGATCATCTCCTTTATTTTCCTCAGCTTCTTTCTCAAGTTCTTCATTCATTTTTTCCTCCGGCGGCTTCAAATCCTTCATCTCATCAATGTCGAACGGATTCTCCTCTTCGCCATTGTTTTCTTTATTTTCTTCGTCTTCGTCTAAATTCATATCTTCCGGTAGATCGAGTTGTTCGGGTTCCGGTTGAGGTTGAAATTTCCCGTGATAAGGATTAATCTGGTCTTCATCTATCTCTGGCTCGTTGAATTCATTTATTTCCTTTTTATTTTCTTCTCGATTTTTATCGTCATTCGTATCATCATCGTCATGATGTTTTCTCTTATTTTCGTCATCTTTTGCACCCATTTTCTTTTCACCGATTCGTTCACCCGTACCTTCCTCTTCATCTTCGTTCTCCGGCTTCTCTTGATTATCCTCTTCGGATTCTTCATTATCATCACCCCAAATTTCTTTATCAAGCTGCTCAGCATCTTCTCCTGTCTCTCCCATTTCCTTATCCAAATCATTATTTTCGTCATCGTCGCTCCGCTTTTCATCATCGTCGTCCTTCTCCATATCCTGAGGCTTACTGTTGAAATCCTCAGATATATCGATTCCCTTTTCTTCCTCCTTACAAGTCTTATCGTCCTGTTTCTCTTGCTCTTGATCCGCGGGTCTTGCATCTTCAAGTTGATCCTCGGATTCTATCTGATCGGAGACATCTTTCGTTCCTTCACCATCAGCTAAGCCCATTCCGCCTTTTCCCGTCTTCTCGCCCGATTCATCTGTTTCGCCTTCCTCGAGATCTAAATCTTTTGGCACGCAGAATCCATTTGCAGCCAGGTCCAAAAAGACATTTAATTGTAGGTACAGCATTTTACATGTAACACGGAATGACGCCACTTGTTCATTTAAATAAAACTGGGCAAGCAAGAGATATTGTTCCAGCAGTGGTAAACATTTTAGAAGCAATCTGGAAAAAATAATGTCATTTATTTATATTAATTTATTTCGTAAAATTTACATAATATTAAGTAATATTAAGTAATAAAATAATTCTTACCCAATACAATAATTTGCTGATTGTAGATCGAATTCGCGTATCGACAGTAGAAGACTGAAAAATGAATTGGATACTTCGGATAATTTCAATTTGGTTATATCTCGCTCAAGGAATTCAACAAGTTTCTTGTTCAATTCATTTTCATCTATTTCTTCCTCTTCGTCTTCATCATTTTCATCATTTTCCTCACTCGGTTTCTCGTGTGTCACATCGGTGTTCCAATTATGATTCTTGTACTTCTTTTGTACGACAAGCAATATCGTGTTAATTAAATCTTCCAGGGCTAATTCATATTTTTTGACAGCGTGTCTGTTTTCTTTTAATTGCTCTTCATTTTCTACGGATTTTCCTAAAGTTTCATCATAATTACGAAGGAAGCATTCTATTTTCGTGTCCAAGAACGCTATATTTTCCCAGATAGGATGCACAACGTCCGAACTCTCAAACAATTGTTTCAGCTCTTTCGATCGCGCTCTTAGATCTTCGATCGTCGCGTAGGAGTGCTCCAAGAACTCAAAGTGCTTCGAACTTAATAAAGCATGGATAGAATCTTCGGAATGATCCGCTAATAATATTTCAAACGGCATGAATAAGGCGTGGAAACGTTTCGCGGTTGCTTTTATCGACCTTAAACTGTCCTCTAGCAGAGTCCTCGCGCTCTTCCAAACTTCATCAGTTCGAGAAACAGCGATTATTGGAAGGACATTCGCGTTTAACGTGAGAACGGCTCTATTCGAGTCCATCGATTCCGCGGGGCAGCATTGTAGAAACAGCAATAGTTGCTCGAATCCAGCTTCCAACATTATCAGCAACGTCTTCAAGCTCCTCGCGCAATCCTGGCCATCGCGTTGCCTCGATACACTCACATCCTGTTTGCGCATCTCGGACAGATTTGAAATCTGTATGCGTAACGATGAAAATTGATCGAAAGACCTGGCTATCGTCGTCTTCTGTCTGTGAGCCATCAGCATCATGTGCGCGGAATATCCTCGACAACGTTCCATATTTTGCAGTCCTAAGTCGGTCTGGTTTGTGTTGAGCATCGCGTTGAGAGCGTTCAACCTGATGAGAGATTTGTAATAATATCTCTCGCAGCCCTGCCATTGCGTCAACATGTGCTGGTCTATCAGCTTCAACTTAAAGTATCGACTGATGGCGGATAGATCCAAGGGTGACACCGTGTAGTCTATCACCTTGTCCGCGTTGTTCTTCCACGTTAATGCACCGGTACGATAAGAGACACCCATTCGAGTCAACGCCTTGAAGTAACTGGCGAGCGTCATTCTCTTCTGCTGCAAGATACTCTTCGCCTGAGACTTTTGTTTGCCCTTTGGTAAGCTTCTGTCGATGTCCATGTCCCGAAGACGCGCGCTCTGCTCCATGAAGCTCGTGACAAAGTTCTCAAGATCCGACCGTATATGCGGATAAGAACTCGCCTGGATTATTTTTTTACATAGATTCTTGGCCTTCTTCAGCAATTTATCTGCTTTCGTGATAAGTGATCCGCTTGTGAATAGTGTTTTTATCTCTACAAATTGCGGAGGTTTCTCTACGATAAATTCTTCAAGATTGATTACATACTTGTGATGAGCATCTGGAGCATCCCAGATGCCTTTATTCATTTCTGTACTGTAAGATCCTGATTTGACGATTAAACAAGAAGATACGCTTTGTTTCAAAGCGTTCTGATACTCCTTCGTATACTTGTGCAGAGTGCGATGCGTCTTGTCGATCGTCTCCTTCACCGCCCAGTAATTGATATCGTTCCATCGCGCAATTTTAACGTAGTCCTCCAGTTTCTTTTTGATGGGCACTCTCAGTGCAGTAATTCTCGCATTTACGTCGTCCACGAATTGCTTGTAATAATTGTATATATTCCACAGTACGGCCGAGAGTTCGTTCTTGCCGTCACTGTCATCGAAGTAATACACGTGACAATGGAACGTCCAGAGCAGATTCAATCGCGATTCGAACTCGACGAGGGATGACTCGTTCATGAAACGCTCCAGCGATTCCACCAATTTTTCTCTAGTGACAGATTCGTCGTCACTTTTCGTGGATCTTGTGATGTAATTCTCGATCAATGCATATAAGAAGAACCACCACTTGGATGTCTTCGATCTGAGATTCTCGTATGTCGCGTCAAGGCAACCTTTCCAGCAAGACAGCTCCAGTTTTCTCCATGATATTATTTGCTGCGTCAACGCGGATATGTAGTTTCCCATACTAACGCCGCTGTGCGCGTTGTCCTCCCATTGTTTCATCTTGACAAGCAACAACTCGAGACCCGTCAGAAATCTGGAGACAGGCGACGTGATCGAGAATGTGTAGATCCTCTCTATTATACATCGTATCGATCTTAGACTGGGATGCTCCGGCCACTCATCCAGCAGTTGATTGACACGATTTAGAATCTTCTCGCACAACGGCAGACACTGCTTTGCTTCCTCTATGTTGCACTCCTTGTAGAAATCGTACGCTTTTGTTTGTACTCCAGTGTTCTCGCGTAAAATTCGATCCGAGCTCTTCTCTTGGCTCGCTTGCAGTCCCAAAGTGACCAGGAGATTTAAGCTGTTGTACAATTTAATCGCGAGTCTTTCGTTCAAACTCGGTAGTATACGGTCGAGCATTCCGTATACAGTATCATATCTCTGAATTAGAGGTCTGACGTAATCCGTCGAGCGCACCGAAGTAGAACTGCATATCCACTTGGACGTGATGAAGGATGTAACAATGTCTGAGTGGATCTCCTGAATCTCCTTGATGTCGTCTTTGGTGATGAGACCGCTAAAGGTCGACTCCGACTCGGTTGACTCGATCTGCGACGTGTTATTCTGGTCGAGGGAAGACTGCGAGTTGTCCTCTATGTCGTGAAAGTCACTTTCACGATACGTAGGAAATAGCTTGCGGACTTCCAGAGCGAGTTCTTCCTCTTCAGTCAACGTATTACCATGACTTTCGACCTTGTTCTTGTACAGACTGTCCCTCTCCGCGGCTCGTCTCTCCTCTTCCTGTTGCTGCTGCTTCCAAATTAGGACTATTTGCTGCAGCAACTCGTTCGCGTCTCGCCATAGTGACTTGGTCAGACCTCTGTTGAGAATCACATGATTGTGCAGTTCGTGCAAACCCGATTTAAATATCCGGAACTGCTCCTGCATCCTGACGAACGCGTCCGAATTTCCAACCAGACTTCTCGTGCTTCTGGAAATACATAAATCACTCAGGTTCAAAAGACTCTCCTGTCCTCGACCGATCGTCGGAAATCGGATCAAATTGTATATCAAGGATTCGAGATCGGGCACTTGGTTTGCACACAGAGATATCCGTCGTCGTATTTCGTTGATTAGTACGTCAACGCCGTGACTCAACTGTGTCAAGGCCGCCAGTAGCGGAAGAATTACATCTGGGTAAACCGATAGGTACTTTGTCTCGGTTTGTTCGGCGAATCCTTGCACCGACAAACTCCAGATTTCCGCTTCTTCCAAAACAGTGTTGAAGCTCAAAAGATTGGCTGATTTGTATTCTTGACTGACCTTGCTCGCAATCGCGCATAGATTGTTCATGTGTTTCTCCACCATCTTGTAGGAACCTATCTGATTCCTGAAATTAGCACAGTCCTTGCTGAGCAAAGCAAAATTGGCGGATGGTGATCTGAACGCTTTCAAACAGCTGAGCTTGTCCCTCGTCTTCAGCAAATTTTTCTCGCAATTTTTCGCGGCTACGAGTCTAGGATGAGCGTGTTCAGTCTCTGTTGATAATCCTAAAATATGATTCTGTAATGATGTAACATATATCGTTCTTCTGCAATCGGCGACGTCCTCTTCTAGGTACTTGAGCTTCAGCTCCACCTTGTACACGGGATCGATCAGGTCCAAATTACCAAAAAGTAGTAACTGAATGTAACCGAGCAACATCCACGCTCTTCCTTGTCGAATTATATTTTCATCCTCACCAATACTTGTCTCGTCGATACTATTTATCTCGTTGCACGCTCTATGAAACTCTTCTACCGGTTGGAAATAATTAGTTTGCAGCCTGTTTTTTATGGCAGTCGCGCTACTTTCGCCTTCCTTCTTTATGGCGTTCGCAATCAGATCAGATATGTCGTTTTCGGCGTTCATTCTATCGATTGCGGATGAGTACAAGCGTAAGTAAAACTTCAATGTTACCAAGTCACTGCTGATTAAATCGTATCGTTTATTTGTCAACGAAATGCTATTCCGCCATAAAATTTCATTCAGCAGCTGCAGCTGATCCATTTGCACTTTATACGTTCCGAGCGCGACCGCGGAAAGAATATTTTTTCTCTCCTTCTGCCCATTTGTTTTGTTTAACATTAATTGCAGTACCAAGTTTAGGAGAACAGCTCCGCCGAAGTAGCATTCCGTCTGTAAATATACATAAGTATATAAGTAACTTAATACAATATTTTCAATAAAAATTTCTTTTAATATTTCAATGATGACTTAAAAGTTTAAAGCAAAAAATTTTAATAAAAAATAAGTACAAGTTAATTTAAAGTTAATTAAGAATTATTAAATTAATTAGCATATTATTATATTAATTTAGTTTTAAGTTTCAGTACAGCAAGTTTCACATACATAAAGAGAGAGATATTAATATATGCGCAAACATCAATAATTTAATTACAAAAAGATTCTTATATTATTCCTGACAATAGAAATAAATGACAAAATCAGAATAATAATTAATTTTGAAATTAACTTCAGAGAAAAAGAGTTTCCGACTCTTCTAAAGTTAAATATATAAATCGCAGAATTTAAAAACAAGACGCATACCTTGCATTCGGCATAGGAAGTTAGTGATCTCTCCATATCCTCTTCCGTTATACCACGCCAGTGTAAAAGGCGGTTCGTACTCCTGACAGCGTGAGATTGCCGAGCGAATTGCGCGAGCCGGAAGAACAATTCCGGTAGTAGCAAGAGCTTTTGCGGATACTCAACTTCCATCCGAGTCATTGCGTTCAACAAGCCGATCAGATTGCTCGGTATGCTGGGTACGTCTGCGAATCTTGCGAGACATTCTGCCAAGGTGGCAGCGGAAATCATTCCCTCTCGACACATCTCTGCCTGCAGAGTCCAGGCGAACGACATAAAAACGTACTCGTGAATCGGCCACAACTGTATCCTCGCGTTCAACTGCGTCATTTCCTCTTCTGGAAGTGAGCGTACTTCATTCAAAACGCTCTCAACATCCGCGAAAACTCGTAGACGAATATGGCTTTCGTCGCAGAATCGTTCTACCTCGATGATACTCGTCTCGTCGATCGGTTTCCTCAAGTAAATATCGCTCCACAGAGAGATCATTTGATGCCTCGTCGCCAGCGCGTCCTTCAGCTCTATGGATATAATCTTTAATTCTTGTTTTAGGAGGATCATGCCTCCTTCGTTCCTTATGTTGAAATCATTCGTTAGCCTTCTTAGCTCCGAGTGCACCTTCATGCAGACCTCCGAGGAATGAGGCGATGGAAGTGTTAAATACTTTTTGACTCTCTTCGATATCTTTTTGATAGGATCGTACACCAAATCCAATTGATTGTTCACTTGGGATACCATCTCCCACAACTCGATCTCGCTCGCAGTCTTCTCATTCGGAAACTGTCCAGCTGTTGCGGACAATTTACGCAGGAATTTTAACAGCCACTTATAATGCACCTTTAATAACGAAGAAATCTGCTCCACGTCTGTAAATGTGCTTGTAGATTTTTTCAATTTTTTCTTGTTTATTAACGTCGTTTCGCCCAGCTTCTCGAATCTCGTGTACCATTTCAATTCCTTCCTCAATTCTACGTATTCTTCAGGATTCACGTTTATATTGCTTTCTCGTAGAATCATCTCGATATAAGAATTCGTTCGTTCAATGAATTGCACGAAATATGTTATGAGCGGTTGGTTCTTCAATTGCGAGAATAGCTTACCTGTAAATATTATATTGCAAGTAATTTTAATTTTACTAAAATATATATCTCGAAATGAAAGAAAAAACAATTAAAAAATAATAATTAAAAAAGTAAATAATTAAAAGAAGTACTCTGAAAAATAAAAATTAGATTTTAATTTATATAATAAATTCATACACAGCATAAAATCAAAATAATTTTTTTTTAAGTTGTGACATTTTCCTATCCAAGCAATATCACATCAATGTGATTAATATATTATTAATATTTATATATTATTAATATTTACCGTCATGTACAATGCTGGAATATTGCTTGACAGATATCACATTTTTGTTCTGCAATATTTCCGCTTTCGTTATATCATTTTTGAATATCATACTGTGCGCGTATAAAAGCAGTAACAATTTATTTGCGTCATTGCAAGCATTATCGATTTCATCATATGTCATTCTTCCAACAAGCTGCCATAAATCGCAAGGTAAATTTTTTACGTTTGCAGAACGAAAGCGAAACGATGCAATTACATTTGCCATTAGTGCACTCTGCTTCTTAAGTTCGTCAAATATTGCATTTCCTCGCAGCATCTTCGAGATCCACTTCTTCCTAAGTGGTGCATCGTCTTGCGAGGATTGTTCGTAAAAATTCAACAGGAAATATGGCAATATCTCAGTAACGTCAACGTTCAAAATATATTCCTCGTCCTCTTTAAGACCGCAAAAATCATTTACCAACTTCGATGCAACAATATTTCTTTCAATATTTTCTAGATTTCTAGATTTTGTACCTAATTCGTACATTTTAACAACCGCCTTTAATAATAAACCCTGTTGTCTGATTATAGTGAGCCTCGAATTGTCTTGCAGATTTTTTACGCTCCACGTGACAGCATCCAAATCGATCACCGAGATGTCTTGATTGTCCGCGATAACACGTCGCTCGATAGTTTCGTCGATCAGAGAAATCAGATGTTCTCTGAATTGCGAATCTCGCATCGGTCTAGCTTTTATATAAACGTCAATGCACGCGTTTTTGATCGATTGCTCTGCGGAGAATCCGCGAAGCGATCGTTGCTTCGCCAGGAACGCGGTGTGTAACAAATCGACGATGCTGAATCGGTCCACCGCGATCATATCTTTCGACATCGTCTCGTAAATCTCGAGCAACGCATCGCAATGTGCCGATTTCGCGATACCGACATTAAATAGCAGCGATTTAAGATCGATCGCATCATCGTAGACGTTCTCCTTCGGACCAAACATGTAAATTTCTACGCCTCTATTACGCATGGCCCTAAAATCGTGATAAATATATCGAAAATATTAAATTTTATTATACTATCACGACAGAATTATACTATAATTGTTTTATTGACAATTAATTGTGATTCTGAATTTTTATCGTAACCGTATATAATAACTTTATGTTAGCAATTATTTTTTGAATGTTATAATAAAGTTGTGATCTCGCAACTTTTTTTTATTTCATCTATGTGTGTCACGTATTGATAAATATGATATAATAAATGTCGGTCTATAAATTGATATATTTTCGGAATCAAATAATAAGCGAATTTTATGATTTTTATGCGCGATTAACTATCATTAAAAATCATATGATTAAAGTATTGACAAATATCGAGAGAGAAATTACCTGGAAATTTCGCCGTATCGGGGATCCATGGTTAAAAATAGACGAAAATTTTCGTGTGGCTTAATGGTGATGACATTTCCTTCACTATCAACACCTCGTTCACCGATACTGAGAACACCGTTTGGTTCTAACAGACCATTAAGTCTGTCTAATACAGCGGGGCTGCATAAATTAACTTGGTCGATGAGCAGCCAAGTACCATCTTGCAAGCACTAAAAGATGATTCCGTTATTATACTGTTTTAAATAAACCTTTCGTTAATCAAAAGATAAAATTCTAAATTAATATAATTTTTCCTTGAGCAGGCACAATAGTTAATTTTATATACACATATGTAAATATTTCAATATCTTCGATTTATAGAATAATTAATATTATTCTATTTTTTTAAGATAAATATTTTATATTTCTTACATTTACACTTTGCTTCAGTTTCTAGATGCAATTAAAATTTTTGATAAAAAATATGAAAAGAAAGCAGAAAATTAAAAGTTTCTCTATATAATATATGTACATATGTATATTACATATATACAGTATGGAGATATACATAGATGAAGAATATAAGAATGTGAATAAAATATATTATATAGAAATAGCTACATATAAGATATTAAAGTGTCACATTTCACAATTGCAATAAAAATGAAGTAGCTTTACGTGTTGGAAAAGTTTTGGAAGTCGCAATTTTTGACTCTATTAAAACTTCAGCAACACTTATACATTGTCGTGTGTCAAGGGTAAAATATTGAGAAAGGCAGCGTATAAAGTAAAGTTCAAAATGGTGCAACTTTACTGTTACCCGCCGCGATATATAAAATATGAAAAGCATCATAAAGTAAATATATAAAAGTTGCCTAAATCAAGCTCGGGGAATATCAAATATGAACACAAATTTTAAAGCGATCTTTGTCTAAATTTCTACAAAATGTTCGTATCACAACGCGTAAAATATTCATAAATCCCGATAATAGAAATGCAATTCTTTCCAGTGACAAAACAATTTACAAAAGTATTTGTATGTCGTTGATGAAATACCTTTACTAATACACTATCGACCCATTCGAATTTTCCACCGGCATTCAGACATTTATCCTTCTTGACGAAAATCGACAGACTTTCCAATCTTAACTCGATATCTCGTAATTCCGATTCGCGGGAAGGTTCCCAAAACTTCATCGCTGACACCAATTTTGACAATTCCTCGATTTTATTTAAGAATAGTTCGCTTTCCGCTGCTATTGTCTTACCGGTGATATTTTCATCTGGCAACAAACGGATGTCAAATGATAAGATTAATCATCTGTAAAAAAGATAAGATTTTCCTTTCTCGTCAAAAAGAAAATCTCATCCTGACAGCTCCTTTCACTTACCGAATAAATGTCGCACTTGTTCCAAATGCTTATGAAGCTCGATAACTTGCTTCAAATTATCGATAGTTATCTTCGTTTGCAGGCTGTCAATGAGCAAAGCTGTGACATGTTCGAATAATTGTTCGAGATGTCGATTGTAATCCGTCTGAAAAAAAATGATAAGAAATGTTTAATTCTTTAGATCATGTTTAAGTTATAATAGAGAATATAGAATTATTTTTTTATTAATATAAATTTCTTTATTAAATTATATAATAAAATTTTAATTATATATGTTAATTGCCTAAATCATATATAATTAGATCATCTATTTAACGCTTAAACGTTTTTTTAATCAGATCACTAAAGTTTCGTAAAGATATAAATAAGGAGATATAAAAGCATATGTGTTGGCAGATGCACACATTTAAAATATTAGAATTCAACTCGTTAAATAGGCTGCAGCACATTACATTTTATTATTCATACGAGAGTTTCTTTGAAATCTTTTTTGCCATAAATTTCGATGATTTTCTCTAAATCACGTTCAAAATCAATAAGTCGTTTACCTAACTGTAAATTCAGACAAAAATTATTTCTAGAGATATTGTAAGGTATTGAAGAATGGAAAGAAACAATCTTACTCAATTATTATAATAAACAAAATTAAGCGAATAAATAGAGCTTAAGAACTTGCGACTTAAATATTTTAACAGAATTATATAAGACATATTTACATATATTATATACATAATTATTTATATACATAATATTGAAAATTAAAATAATGATAAATTTTTCTCAAAATTAATCATTTGCTTAATAAGAAAAAAATATAAAATCATATATAAATATCTTTTAAGAAATTGTGATTTACGCGAAATAAGGCACAATAATATAATATATTTATATATGTATATTATTAAAATATATTCTTTCTCTTTCTCTCTCTTTCCTTCTCACTCTCTTTTGACCTAGGAAATTGAATTGCAATATCGACGAACAGATCGTTGAAGATGTTACAGTTGCAAAACTCGTCGAATAATTTGCGACCGAGGATGGCGAAATAAATATCGACCGAAAGAATATTCAGTATGTAGTAAATAAGTCGGCATATCGAGTAACAAAAATCAATCACCGAGAAAATTCTGTATCGTTGCATTTGCTAGCATTTTTATACGTTCGTATACAAATATAACGATATATATCGCTACATGTATCGTTATATTTGTATCTTGCGTCGCGAACGCAATCAAACAAATTTTCGCGTGGTCGTTCGTCCTCATGCATATGCACGCGTGACACTCTTTCCAATCGTAGCTTTGAAATTTTTCGCCTATGAGAATTTACAATAAGAATATTAAAATTTAGTTAGAATTTTTCGCAAATATTACGCAAGTAAAATACGTGAAATAAAAACCTAAACTATGATCTATAATTGAATAATAAATAGTCCATCCATGTAATAATTGGATAATTTAATATTTCATTAATATTCTTTATAAGATTTAACATCTTTAATATTTATAAATTACAGATTTACATAAGTATATTCAAAGACGAAACTACCGATTAATAATATATTACGACGAATTATGTGCAAAGTTATAGCTCAGCGTAGGATGTAAATTTAAAGGAGAAACTATAATTATATAGTCAGCTTATAGGGAATACATAGAATATTTTCAAAATCAATTTATTATATGAATGAATAGTAAGAGAACTACGATCTTCGAGAAAATTTTGATGCCAAAGAGAGTGAGAATCGCGCGAAGTACATACACATAATTAAAGAAGATTTAAAGAAGATATTATTATAATCAGCATGGAAAATTAGGCACATAATAAAGTATGTATTTGGTGTATTCAGAGACAAGATTGCAACAATATAGATCATACACAATTCTGCATAGTTAACAACTTTAGCAGCTTACGAACTGAATGCGAGTTTTAGGAAGTTTGTAAACTCTTTGCTTTGTACACGATACATGATACCTTGTAGAAGCCTTGTAGGAAAGTTCGACCGCAGCTGATTGAAAACTTCATCGTAAATGAAGGCAGGAAATCAAGGATGCATATATAAAATAAATTTTACCATACCGTAATCTTTTTATTTTTTAAATATTATCATGTAACAAAATAAGAAATTTATCTTTGTATCTTGAAATTATCTGAGACATAGTAATTAATTAATTAGATCATATTTTAAAACTGTAAAACTTTTATTATGAAGTACCGATTAATGCATGAAAAGTCATGAAAATTAATAATAATCACACGTTTACGCACAAAATTCTAGAATCAATTTTTTTTTCTTCACGAGATCAAGAATTTAATATTCATTCCTAGCCGACTGGATGTCTCTTTTCCTTCCATAATGAAGTCGCTATCGTATTTTAAGAAGCCGGCGCATTAATTCTCCGACGCGTCTTCGTAATCGGCGAGAGGGAGGTTCTCGAAGAATATCTAGCGGGATAATCCTCTGGGCGAATCGAAGGGCGTGAGCCTAAAAATATTAGACATGAATCAAAGTGATTGATGCCGATCTAATATGGATTTTCACGTACTGGTGTAACCGGCCGATAACCTCTCGAAGTCGCCCCCCATTTTTCACAAATCCGTCAAAAATTAATGCGATCTGACAGGATGGTTTGCCTCGCCGCAGGCAAAATCGCTGCCAATGGAATTATGCATTTAATCTGTCCAAGCAAATTAATTGATTGCGAGTAAATATTCGTCATGCTTGATTGTGGATAATCGATCATCATTCGTGTAATTATTCTTGATTAAGTTCAGAAATTTAATTAAGTTGAAGCTCTTTCAAAAATTAGAATTTGTCTTCGGATATATGTATGTCGCTTACTTTTTCATCATTTTTATTATGAGTAACGAGAAATAACAAGTCTCGCATCGCTGTGAATTTTAATCGGACATAATGTTGATTGAGAAAATTAGTATTGAATGTGTGCATTTATGGAAGATAGTTATATATTTGTTCGAGGTGCCAATAATATATTTTGAATGAAATTTATGAAAACGTTCTCACGAGAGATATTCTCAGTACAGATGCGAATTTACTATCGTGGTTCGCCCCTATTATACTTTTATTTCCACAGAAAACGACATCGTCGAGCACGGAATTGCTAAATGTGTTTTCTGCGTGAGCAATACAAATTATGAAAAATGAATGCAATCTTCAGGAGAAATTGGTCACTACTAGAAATATATCTTACGAGAAGTTGCCTCATGATCTTTTTATCTCGCAATATGTGTATCTGTTAATCTTACAGAAATATAACGAGTGTTTGATTCGAATATTATAATTTTCGTTTTTTAAATACACGGATAAGAATATTGTGATGTAAAACGCGTCAATCGCGTCATATATCTTCCACGGAAAAAAATATATAGAGGAGAATCCGCATAGAAATGGCACAGTATGTGCCATACACTCTGTACATTACGCGCGCGTTAAATATTTATTGCATTCGTACACAGAAACCTCGAAACGACGCCATGAATTCATCTCTCGTGTGTTACGTAGCGAGAAAACTCAATATCGAATTTCTCCGACCGCGCTTTTCGACGCAAACTTTACCGCCGGCTTTCTTGCGTAGAAAGTGTATCTTAAATTTTTTAAATTCAACAAGATATAAAAAGCAAGGCAACATTCCTCATCAAGAAGTTACGACACAAATTCCATATATGCGTGTCGAAAGATAGATGGCTATCAATAAATAAAAAATTAACCGTAAAATTGATACAAAAATTACCTCTATATACAATAATATTTTTCTTTTAATATTTTTAGAATATTTTTAGAAAATTTTAACAATCATGCTCAACATATATTTCAATAGTACAAAGACTAATTTCTTATAAGTTTGTCGTAAGATTTAAATCTTAATGTTTTGTTGACTTTGCATCAAAGTGTAACAAAAGATAATGACATCAGTAAATAACTTGAATATTAATTGCTTTTTAATTTTATAATTATACAACAATAATATCATATTCTGAGAAAATATTACTTATATCATGATTTATACAGTAATAAAAATACATTATCATCAATGATAAAATTAATTTATTCTCAGCGCAAATAATCATTTATTTATTGATATATCCATCCAATCTTCGCAAGATCAATTTTATATCTAAAAATCCACGCTGTCAGATATAAAAAAAATGTGTCTTGTTTCGAGCAATTTATTTATTTTGTGATCTAATTTTTAATTCGTTTATAGTAAAACAAGAAGCGCGCAGTTTCTAAGAGTAATGCTATTCCGCTACAATTTTTTTCTTGAAAGATTTCCGTATTCAAAACACGTAAAATTCAAGAGGGAGCGAATATAAAGAATAGAGACGAAATTCGACCGGAAAAGTGACAGAGGAATTTAAATTCCGCGACTGCGAAGAAAGGCGAGAACAGTCTGGATCGGGTAAACTCTCATGCAGCCAAACGAAATTTTTTATTTCATTTTAACGACTTCTTTATTGCGCGAGAGATATTGCATTTGAAAATGCAGCTGCGATTCGGCACACGTTGGCACATGTGAATATAAATCGGTAAGAAAAAGATTTAAGCTAAAAATGAGAGGAATAGAACAGTGATTGCTGCTTGATTTTGATTCTTTTCGAAAAGATAGACGCATTTGTAAATAACTCTAAATGACATTGACACATTTTATACTCATAAATAATAATTATTACATAATTATACACATTATAATAGATATGTTAATTAAAGCTATCATTTAGCTTTTCTTTCTCTGTTAACAATTTTAGGTACTACATATTTGATATAATTATCAATAGCATCTGAAAATTTATGCAGCACTGAAAAAAATAATTATTAAAATCAATCGAAATAATATAATTTTTATTTATCTAATAAAGCAATTATATTATCTAGTTATATATTTATCTAAGCAGTGATTCAAATCAAATCTTGTTATTATGATTTGAGTATAATTATGAAATGTTAATTATGAAATTTAAAAAATGATATCCCAAAGTAAAATAAGTGCGTATTCACTAAAGATCTGATAATAAATAAATAAAAAAGACAATATAAAAAACTATATATTTGTGAATCAAAAATTCAAACGTCGATTTTTGTCGGGGGGGGGGGGGGGGGGGAATGATGTGACATTCAGGCAAATATATTAATGACTTCGCGATAGAATAATAGAAGTGAGATCATTAGATTGATTAAGTTCGTCCGTACATACAGACTCGTTAGTCAGCAAAAACCTATATGTTTAGTCAATCTCCGATCTTCTATGAGGGTATCGATTAATGTAACTTTTCCAAACGGATTATTCGGTTCAGAGGAGAAATGGGAAGCACAAACCGACTTTGTGTTCGATCGGACGTGGAAGTAAAACGAGATGTGATTTAACGAATCGATTGCTCAGTCAAAGTTGCTAGTGGAAAAAGATTTTATTTAAAAAAAAAAGAAAGATATATTTTTGAAGCGCAGAGTCTCCACTGGCGCCATGTATTTTAAAGAATATAACGTATGTATATATGCTTAGTATGTGTATGATTCGATTTCTATAGGATGTATTTTACAAATTGAACTTGGTCAAATTTCATTGTAATCTAAAAGTAACGAGCTAATAATTTTGACTCTTAAATAAATAAAGATACATCTGTGGATATTAAATCTTTAGACAAAATTTTAGAGAAATAGTAACAGCATTATATAAATTAATATAATTATATAAATATCATAATTATATAAATATCTGAAGCTGTCCTCCTATATTGAAAACAAGAATATTCTTATTAAATATACGTAATTCAATCTTGTGCTTAATGTGGAGCTATCAGATGATAATAAATTGAATTAAAAGTAGTAATAGAAATTATCTCTCTCTTTTAAAAATAAAATTTAATTTGGCAAGGTATTCAATTTCAAGAAGTCAAGTAATTATGGAATCAAATACAGTTTTCAGGTTTTATAACATGGAACAAGAACATGAAATAATATAGATCGAAAAGGATTGGAAAACCGATCAGTCAGGAATTTAAAAGGCTTTATACAAATCTCAATAATCCGACAAAAATTTGATAAATCTAGCTCAACTGCTACGGATTCTCGAGATTTATAAAAATAGATATAATAAATCAATAATCAAAATAGATGAATAAGTAGTCAAAACACACGACGAAAAATTAAGAAAATACATTTTTAGAAATCTTTAATAACTTCCTACACTTTTTATTTCCTGAGGGTTCCGAAAAATCAATTCTAAAGGTGAAAATGAAGTAATAGAACTGTAGCTGAAGTGCGAAAGAAGATTTAACGAGCTCATGGGAAGTAGACCATAAGTCGTTAGCGCAAATTCTCGCTCAAAGATGTGCGCTTTTTGGCCATTGACTGACACTGGTAGAGCGCGATAATGACGACAACGATGTTCCTGAAAGGATCGCGCAAGAAAGAAATCTTGATGCTTTTCAGTTTATCCTTTCAAGCTTGTCTTTTCGCGATATCTTATTAACGAATTACGCGAAGAATATTGGTTATATAAAGCTATATAATGACAAGTTCCTGCGGTGATATAAAGCCGATTTTTTTCGTAATAAAATTCATTATGTTATTCACAATATTTATAATCGAGCGTTGAATTAAATTCGCTGGTATAAACAAAGACCATAGTCAAGATTACGCTGATTTGATAACGATTATATCTAAAGCTAATCGCTATACTACAGTAAAAAAAAACTAAAAGAATGAATACATCTGTGAATCATGTAGGTGGTTTTATTCGGCAAATTTATTGCACAAATAACATTGTTTATGACGCCATATAACATCACCAGCCCGCAAAGGGATTTACGTGTTGACTATTATATGCGTTTTCAGATGTGTCTTCAAAGTCTACCGGCGCAATATCGTTTTAATGCGCTTTCATCATGATGGTGCTTCTCACACGGGTATTAATTCGAAAGAGGTTCGCCACCCTCGTAAAATGAAAAATACAGAAAAGGATTATGAAATATATGCGAAGTATTAATAGTTATTTGTCAATCAATTCATAAAGATGTCGATTTTGATGCAATATTTTAATGTCAACAGCAATCGGATTTCAAGAGCAAATATTGCAGTCACATTTTGTTGGATTTCAGTTTTTAAATCTGTCAAGAATTATGTCATTTTGATAGTTGACATTGATTTAAATCTTTTTGAAGCTATTATATATGTTTATATTTGTCAGCAATTTTCTATTACTCTATTAATACACTTTTTCTCTAGGATATATAATTTACATTATTAAATATTATTGCACGCGCGCACTTACATATTTTTAATTCATAAAAAAATAATATTCTATATTATTATGTAATTTTTCTTTTACTTTTCTTTAAAATACAAGTTTTATAAAAATTTTTAAATCTTTATTTGACGAGAAGCAGCGTAATCTTCTTATAGTTTTTACAAATTGTGTGAAAGTTTTAATAGTGTTTACATAAAAGAGGGAGAGGAAAAGAGGGGGAGAGAGAAAGAGAGATAATTGTTGCGAGAGAGTGACATAATGTTGCACTAAACAGATTTTAAATTTTTAAACGTTCAGACGGTTTTCAGCCCTACCGTGTAAAATACGATTATCGTGCACTATGTGGGCACGGAATGAAAATTTTCGGTATATATAGAGCACATTCCGTCTCTCTCGCGACTATAAAGATACATCAAATGCAATATTAAACGAAATTTCATTCGGCGCATCGTAAAGTGGCCCTGTCTTTTGGTATCTTGGAAGAGGACGATTCGTCTTTAATGTCCCGCATTTTACTCGAGTTTCTCGAGACGATCGATTCCGATTTGATATACTCAACGATTTTACAACATAATTAAGAGATACTTGCGTTTAACCGCTGATATTGAGATATTAAACATCTGTTAAAACGATTACGTGCATTTTAACATTTAACGAGTCAATCGGGACATATTGGAGTAAATTCACTTAATATTAATACATAATAATATGATGTTTACAATGTTTATCCTCAATTAATATGTTTCATAAAATATAACTGCATATATATATATAATTAAAAATATTTTACTCCTATAATTTTTGCACTCGATATCATACAAGAATTTCAATTAGCAACTACAACTTTAAGTTGATATCTTAGCAAAACGCTCTGAATTAATTTCACAGATTTCAACATAGCTTCTAACACAATGCTTAAAAACTTCCGAAAACTTGTTTCATTAAAAGGATCGTACATCCAAATATATCGCGCATTGTAATCAGCAACAATACACACCACTGAAATTTATAACTAACAATACGAAGAAGAAATTACGAGTGTGAAACAAAAGAAAATTTCCAGCACTTGTCAAACATTAAACTTCAAGTACAACAATTCCGTACCATTAAATGAGGAATAAGAAACCTCCATAAAGGCGGACAAAACTCTTCCTCTTCTTAAAGTAGAAAACGAAGTGCAATCCTTTGAATGAATAGCAGCTCTGCCATTAATGAATTTTCGTTTGACTTCAGTATTATAAAAAACTTTCTCTTTAATCGTATATATTTATTTTAATAAACAGCGGAAAAAATACTGCAGTTAATTAAACTTTAGCTTATCTTTTAATCTTTATTACTACATTATAATTATAATGTAAAAAGTAATAAATAATTATATAATGTTCTTGCAATATCATAAATCGATAAAAAACAAAGAATATTTTTAATTTTTTTTCAATTATTATTATTTTTGTACGGAAAAGTCCACGCACAAATACGTCGTCAAAAAAAATATCCAAAAAATAACTTTTATTTGATTGCAAACTTTTATCTAAATATTTGCTTTAGAAATTCACTCTCTTTTTATGTAATAGTTTGCAATAGCTTCTTTGATAAAAGAACACCGATAGTGTGTAATTAAGTTTTCCTTCAATTTTTATTACGGAGAAATACTTTTAAAAAATTAAAAGAAAATATTAAAGGAAAATATTACTCTCGTATTAGATTTATATAGCTTTAAAAGGAAAGCTATTTAATCTCAATGCTGTTTCTCAGACAGTTACTTAATTACCGTTACAGTTAATATGATAATCCACTAATGCTGTTGTGGCAAGATTATGTTCTATCTAATAATGTGTGCAAAATGCTGTGCACGTTATTGTGCATTTCAGGGAACATTAACGGATGAATATTGAAGATATAAATGGCTATTTGAAAATTGTGAGTTGGTATAGTATTCACAATTCCTTCATATTCTATGTCATAATCGAATTAACAATTATTATTGTCTTGCGTCGAGAAGTTAAATTAAACTTTGAATTTTACGTAGCAAACGAAATGAATTATTCGAACGTAGATATTCTCAACGAAAAGTTTGAAGGTGCTTTCCGTCGCTGATAAAACTTCTATAAACTTTAGCACTGGTGATACTTTCTTTTAGTAATTTTCTCGTAATAAAAGTAAAAAAGAAAAGCGTAATTACACGCTATTGATGTCCATTTATCAAAAAAGATATTGCGAATTATCACCAGCATAAAAAAAGATTTTTTCGAAAACAAATATTCAGACAAAAATTTGCAACATCATAGTTTAAATCAAGCTTATAGTTTAATTAAAGCCATACAAGTAAATATATATGTATAATTAAGATTAAAATATATTATATTTATTAATTAAAAGAAAAGAGAATTATATATCTCTTTTTTTTTTTGGATAACATTATATAATTTCTTCTGATACACACACAAAGTTCCTATGTTTTCTCGTTTGGCTGAGCATAGGTAGCCATCAAGATTTCATTGTATTTTCGCGACAATGACTTATTAAATTTGAATAGAGCGGTGGAGGCGGACGTAAGCCTGTGCGAGATTTCTCATGCGCGACGATTATAAAGAAACCAAAGGGAGAGAGAATTGTCGATGAAGTAAAAGCGAATTTCATTGAATTTCATTGCTCACTTCTATTGAATATTAGGTAATATTATCGGTTAAACAGAAGAAGATATTAAAGCGCAAACAATGTCATCAAATATAAAATCAAATTATTCACTTGTCAGGTCTTAAACATAAATATTTTATGTTTACTAGAACAACACAAGCGCGCGCTACGCGCGCGCCATTCTTCGATTTTATATAAAAAAGAATGATATTTTTATATAAAGTTTGTTTAAACTTGATTAATATTTTTTGACAGAAATCAGCTGATTAAAACGTTAATTTGTTAATTAAATTTTTTAATAATATGTAATATAAAAATTATAAAATAATAATATGTTTTAAATAAAATGTTATAGTATATATATATATACATACAGTTATCAGCTGATTTCTGTCAAAATATATTAATCGAGTTTAAAGTACTATAACATTTTATTTAAAACATATTATTATTTTATAATTTTTATATTACAAATTCGCTTTTACTTCATCGACAATTCTCTCTCCCTTTGGTTTCTTTATAATCGTCGCATTTAAATATATATACATTTCTTATAGACAGCTAATTAGCATCGCGGAAAAGCGACAACAATGTCAATAACATGCCTTTTTTAGAAAGGGGACAGGCTGTTTAATATTTTTTGTTTAATTTTTAATGATAATCTTAATCTTTCTAATACTTTTGAAGTTGTAAAAGTGTCTTATATTTTTTCGTGCGCTTTTCTTCAGCAATTGAAAATATCATTAGAAGTTTGTTTCATGCTTGCTTAACTTGATTATCCTCCGGAGAGAAATTGGAGTCTCAAGGGATAAAAATAAGTATATTTGGCTATTCCGCCTCGTTATCACGTCTCGGAAGAAATCTAAATATATAAAGAGTGAATTGCTCTTGAGCTTCGGATTAATGCTTTGGATTAATCGCATGCCGCAATGCGCACGTAAAATATTTGTATCAAGATCTTTAGCAGTTAATTATCCGCTTCATGACAATATGCTACCGGCGATATCGATAAAAATTTTATCGCAAATTTCATATAATCCGATTAAAAGTTTCTCTACTTTCGTATGCGCCGTCTCTTCTCTCGGCCTATATCGAATCGATGTCGCGTCGTTCGTTCTTTTACCGTGAATTTTTCCAGAAATAGAACGACTAGCCTGAAACGAAGCGAAGTGGCAAATATCGAATCCGGCTCATCCATTAATCTATCGGTAATATTGATGTTTTCCAGCTATTTTTACGATTGAACTGCTGATTTGTAAAAAAGCGCGAGTTTAATGTTGCAACTCTACAATTTTTTTTTTTTTTCTTAACAATTATTATTATTATTATTATTATTGTAGAAATATTAAATCTTGAAGGTCTCGATTTAACTCACAAACATGATTAATGCTCTGATATAGAAGAAAATAGAAGAATAATTTTTCATGTAAAGATAAGTTAAAAATGGAGAATAAGTTATGTGTATTTGTGATTTTTATTCTCAAAATAAAAAAAAATATTTTGTCCTAATTTTAAAACTATTTTTACACGAGGAATCACTAGATATTCTTACTTATATCACGATTTATGATACACTTAGTGTAACACATACTTTATAATATCATGACAAGTCCATGACAGTTAAGACGGTTCGCCTAAATCCTCCCTATTTTATTGGGAGTGGAGATCCACATCCATTCCCTCGGATACTCTGATCCTGGGAAGATATCCCATTAAAAAGCTTGTCGTGCTAGATGACAAGAGTAGCCACCAGCGAAAGATAGTAGTTTTCCCAGCTTCTGCAATGTGCGGAAGTGTCCTCTTTACAAAGATCTGGGCAAACACATCTAGGCTGTATGTCGCTCCTAGAATCACGGACTCGCTGTCAGCAAGAGAGACTCCCTCCCACTCGACCGGCTCGTCGACTCGAATTCTGACTGACTTTGCAATCGCACCGATGGCATTTTCTTTCTGGTTAACACGACCTAGCCCAATTTCGACATGATGTTTTATTTCGAATCAAATTACAGTTCCGCGAATGTGGAAAATGGAGAAAGAAATATCTTTGAACACACAGAGATATTATGTGAAGAGATGATATATTAAATCTTGGTAATTCCAGTTGAATATTTAGAACGAATAAAATGTAATATAGTTCAATATGTTGCTCATTGCGAAATGATTAAAAAATGGAAAGCAAAAAAACATACTTGCCAATATTTAAAATTAATTAAACTATTATAATGTATATATCATTTTTATATGCTGTTAACACTAATTTATAAATTATAGCTAACGTGTGGCTGGCTGAGATTCTCATAATTTATAATTTATATTTGTATAAATTAACACACGGACACAATTATATATAACCCCCTTATTTTTTAAAAACATTATCTTAATATGTGGAGTGCCTAATTAAATATTAAAAACTAATTTATAATTAATAATGGAGCATTGAGCATGGAGCAAAATGATGAATTGCTTCAACGCTGATGGCACCGATCCAAAAATGTTCCTAACTAGTAAGGTGATGTATGTTGGTTTTGGAGGAATGTGCAGAGTATGCTCGAAATGATTTATTGGCTAATGTTGTGTATGTGCAAGAACCACCTTCTGCAAAGATGCACCCGGTGTACGAAAATGTATGCGCGCGTCCTAAATTCCGGGAAATCATTGAGCCAGATCCAATGAGATTTAAGGGAACCGCGTGCATGTGATATTAGTAAGACACAGAAGATGTTTATGATCGATATCGTTCTTCTGACGTTATATTGTACAAGGTACTCCCAAACTCCTCCTTTCAAGTACAAGATATAGAGTACAAGAGTAAAATAATGTTGATTATATTATATCGATTATATTATATATTCGTTTTACTTATAGGTATCAAAAGAGAATAATCTTTAATTATTATTTAAACAGAAATATTTATCAAATTAAACATAAAAGATTTCAATAAAAAATCAGATTTTATCCTGTAGTATTTAATTTTGTCTTTCACACACTTTGAGAGACAATTAAAAAATACAGTATTTAATATTAATTAAAATTATACCAACAAAAAATATTTAATAAAAAAAGATCGACTTTAAATTCACAAAAAACTTGTTTCTGGAGTACAGAGAGAGAAACAATTTTTAAATCACTATTAAAAAAAGGTATGAGACATTAGTTTCATTTCTTTATAAATAATCGTAAATATTTTATCATAAATATTATCCAAATCCTGGGTTTAGAATCTAATGTATGTACATGTGTGAATGCGCGAATACGTATGTTTGCATGTATATTATTTTAGTATTAAGTTACCTGTTTGAGCTAATTAATCGTAAATGTTATTTGGCCTTGTCGCATAAAATGGAAATTAGACATATAATTACATTCAGAGTTAAACGCGTGTAGTTAGAATATAATAGTCGACATCTTTGAAATTGTAAAGTGTATAATTTGAAAAAAAAGTGCGTCGTATATCGCGTATATACGTTGCCCACCACGTAACGTAACACGTGTCACCCGCATTTTATGTGATTGTTACAGTATACATTTTACGATCTACAACGTGGGCGTGTTTTTTTTACGATTCTCGGAAATTTCAACAAGCTCGTCGCGTAAATACAGGATAAATATCTCCCTGCAGAAGCGTAACTACCCCCGAATGGCAGACACGTAACTTTCCTTCGGGAGAAATCCACGAGGAAGGAGGCCGGTTATTTTAAGAAGTACTCTCAAAACATTACTGAAAGGTAATTTTGCGGTATCACACATTATCCTCCATGGAATAATCAATAAGATTACTTTTTTTTTTTTTTTAATATCGAATATATCGTTATACGTAAAGTGAGCTGAGTTCGATAGATCTTAAAAGTATATATTTCAGATATGGTAGACTAAACGCAAAATACAATAAAGAGTTAAATGTGCAAAATAAAAAGTAAAAACTGTAATATAAAATTTTAGTAGATTTTTAATAAATTTTTTGATAGAGCAATCGACCTTTTCTCTTAAGAGGAAAAACTTTCGAGAATTATAAAGATATTTATATAAGTAAACAAAATTGTTTTCCATCTAAATTTTTCATCTATTAATTCAAAGTAGATTTTATATTAAAAATTCGCACATGACATTTAATTTAATACATATTTAATATTATGATATAAAAAGTTGAAATAAATTATAATTGGCAATAAGTTGAATAAATTCCAAATATGCCAAAGAATTTATTAGCGATTAAAATAAATTAAATTAAAATACACAGGTTAAATTAAAATATATACCGCAAAATATCCTTTTTTTAAGTGTAATTTTTTATAATCACTAGATAAGAAATAAAAATATAACGTCGTGACTGATTGTGCCGCGGCATTTTACACGCCGCAGTAGTTCCGGCTTGGTTAATCCCGAGATGCACAATGGCCATCGTTTGTCTCCGCTTTCCTGCTGTTACATCTTACCGTCCACGTTTCCGCAATTCAAAATGTAATTCCATTTAGAAAGATCGCTTAACCTTTAAGATGAAGTGCGTGCGGCCGATAAATCTCCAGGGACAGTAGTTAACCCGCGTTTAAGGAATCACGTTAAATCGGTTAAATAAATTATATGGATCGCTATATCATAGATTCGGTTCCTAAATTAGAACTAATACCATGGGATTCGCCAGATGCGACAGATAAATCGCAGTGCAGTAAACGGGATAACAAACGTTCGTTTCGGAAGGCCGATTGCTGTTATCTACTCATTCATCATTATTTAAAATAATTATAAATAGAATATATCTTACATTCGATGGAAAAAAATTGTTAAAGATCTAAATTCGCAAGCCTTAATGCCAGAGAAATTTGCCGTAGCTTTTCTATCGTCGTAACCTTTTTGTCTTTCTTTATTTTAATCCGCTTGAATCAAATAGTTAATTTGAGAATTCATAATATTAATATAATTTAATTTAAATGGATAGTAGAAATTTGTTAACGTGCTTATGCAAACGTCAAATAAAATATGCATGATATGAACTTTGCATGTTCACACACGACTTAATGTATACAAACAACCTAAATGCATCGCAGTAAGGAAAATCCTGCAACGAGAAGCAAACGCGGGACACGATTAATAATTGGCGTCGTTATTATAAAGGTCGCAACGACGCGGTGGAGTGAAAATAAGCGAGTAAATAACGGTGGGCATTGACAAACGAGAGTACAGAAACGAGCGACGTCGCTGACCCGTCTTTGGCACGAGTTCCCCGCGTTCTCTATTCTCTATTCTCTCTCTTGCTCTCTCTCGGCGAGTGCACAAAGCGATTTTCCTGCTTCGAAACTGATCGATGGATTCACCGGGATCGGAATTGATGAGAGGAGAGGAGAGAAATGGAGAGCGAGAAAGAAAGAGCGAGATAAAATCGGCGAAAGAGATTGCGTCGAAATCGCGCATTAATCAAGGTAGATCAAGCAACAAAGGAGGAGGAAAATCGTTGTGTTCGCCTCGAGAAAAAGAAGACAACTTTATCCCTTTATATAAGTTCACCAGCTTGTGGAACATGGTTGTTGATGGTTGCGCACACCTGTGTTCTCGAAAGTGAATTAAATCCTTTCTGCTTTAATTTTAGGTATCGTAATGAATATCTAGGAAGGTTTTCCGCGTAAAAATAGAAATAGAAAACGATATAATAAATTTAATTTGGAATTTGATATTTTAGGAGCATGTTAATCTAAAGTAGCTCTCATATTAAGAAGCTTATAAAAGCTTACGTTGCATGTCGACCTGTCAGAAACCGGAATCTCTAAATACGTTTATTTTAGAAAGAAATTGTATTTTTGTAAAGAAGAAAACACAGAAGATTATTATTCTGTATCTCGCGATATTTGTTGCTTTTCTCATAGAATATAAAAATTTCACATTTTTTATCCAATCAATTAATATATGCAAAAATATTAGTAGAAAAACTTTTTATAAAATATTGAAAAAAATCCCAGATATATATTTAGTGTCATTAAAAAAAATTTTTTTGTTCACAAAAAGCATGTGTGTGAGCATTTATTTATAGCAAATATATTTATATTTATTTAATCATCAGCATTTATATTTATATTTATTTAATCTTCGAGTTAAATACAATGAATTATTGCATTTATATATGGAAAATCTGCATAAAATGTATATGCGTCACATTTTAATGGTGTTCTGATCTTGCTGATCAAAACCGTATCATCGCATTTCCGGCAAGAAGACCCGATTGGAATAAAGCGCACTGTTCTGTAAAGCGAGATTATGTTCGGTACCGCGCCTGTGTATCGATGAGTCTTGAATTGTATGTACCACACACTGGCATTCGCCAGCGTGAGTTGCTGCTGTCAGTGCTCATCAAATGCATCGAGATACCGCGGTCTCGCGTACATAACGCTATTATAAGCTGTCCCAGCATGTTTGCGCGTGCTTCAACAGTTCGACGCAGCCGTGCTTGAAGCACGGCTAATATAATGTCTATGCCTGTATATTTGAAGTCCTGAAAATTACATAAGGGTTGGAGGACAGGCGAGATGGATCGAGAAAGCACGGTAACGCGATATAGGAGTAACGAAGATTCTTGCTTACGAGGGTTGCCCGAGAAAAATCGGTGCTTACAGCTCGCGCGCAGATACGGCGTTTATCTCCCCGGGTCAGAAAAGATGCGGAAAATTCTCCGTAAGGGACGTTTCGGAATTAAGTGCGTAACATTCGATGGGCGAGCGTTTCTGCGGGGGCGTTTCCGTTTCACTTGATTCCGGGTGGATTAAATGCGTCGAGAATAAATAATGTGATCCATTAATTGTGTATCTTTCCGATAAATAGTCGCCAGAACGATCTTCTTTATTCTTTTCGAGATAAAAATCTTGAAACTGATTAATGGCAATGAATGTGCACGAATAATTAATATGCATCCTATCGTTTCAGAGATGCAGTCATTAAATAATCTCTCACGATTAAATTGAGATAAATCGATGATAATAATAATAACGTTATTATTCCATCAAATCAATCAAATAAATTTCCAGCTCATTTGCATATCTGGCCTAAAATTATCTGTTATCTATTGATATCTATAATACCTATAATGATATAATAACGAATGATAGTGACAGATACGTGCAAAAAAGGCGTAATCAATTTTTATTTTAGTTAATTTGTACTATAATTATTTAATTTTTTTAGTTAATTTTAAATTAATTTCGATTTCATTTATATATCACGAAAAATGACGCACCCTTTCGCACGCAATCTCTCATTATTATCGGCAAGGATGGATATCTCGACGGGATCGAAGGCGAAGAAGCAGGATCTCTCGAGAGAGATTGTACCATCTTTCATCGCGAGGATCCTACTAGGATTTTTGCCTTCCTTAATGGTCCCTTTAGTCTCGCGACACGTTCTTCGGGAGTCCGTTCGACCGACAGGAAATGCTACAGAAGGCCAGGCTTATACATAATGAAATTGTCGGTCGCTTGCAGGGCGAGGACAATATCGTTCCTGTCGCCACTGTAATAATCTCGCGAGGACAATGGAGTTCCTCCCGAGAACTCTATTACGACTGACAATGAACAATTACCTCGATAGTGTTGTTACGCATGGCAATTAGAATATACAATACTATGTTAATCATAAGATCATCATCATAAGATGCGTTAAAATTTTTACCGCATTCTCATGTGATAAGATATTTAAATAATAATCTTTTTATCCTCTAATGTTATTTTTGAAGAAGTTCAAAGTTTTATTCGAATCAAGATTTATTTTAACATTTTTGAAAAGAAATTTTCAAGTTTTTCGAGGTTTATATAGTTCAATTTCTTACTTGGAGTATGTAAGGTATACGGAATACGTAAACTCAATATCATGAGATATACTTCCTGAGCTTCGATGACAATGGTCGATTATTGCGATTGGTAAAATGCATTTACGATAAGGGTCGGTAATTCCGTTGCAATGTGTTCATCGACTTTCCAAGATTATTACCGTTTAGCCAACGACATTTCCAACAAGCTCTTCGAGTGCTCGAAATGCGAAACGAAATCGCATCTTCGAGACTTAGCAAACTTAGAGGATTATGGAAGAACAAGAATACGTCTAGAATCTCCAACTATGTATATAAAATAATGGTAAAATTATAATAAATTTCATCATTTTAAATTTAATTTAAAGCTCTTTGATTGTAATGAAGAAATTAAAAGAGAAGAGTAGAGTTTCGAACAATTAAAATATATTATAAGTTCCAAAGTATCGGTTATAGCTCTTTTCAAGTTATCAAGTTTTTAAATTAACTAAATTTTGAATTATGTATGCTCTAATGCTCTGCCTTCTTTGAAATCTTCATTGAGAACTTTTGACTTTTTAACATGAAAAATTGTGCGCCCTTTTGGATATGGCGGAGAGGCTTGTGGGTGGATCGGCGATCGCGTAAATCACTGGTTACATCTGTCGATGCTCCGATCGATGTGATGCCTTAGGTGGTCTATTCTCGTACTATCGAAAAACAATGAATCTAATGTCCTCATAGAACCAGTATGGCGCGTGCAAAAAGTGCCAAAAATCCTATCCACAGAAGCCGAGAGATGGGAGAACGAACGGAAGATATAAATACAATCGTATCTACAATACACGTATATACGTCATGCGTTGCTTTTATCAAAGATCTAAACAACGATAATCTGCATCCATTGCATAAAACACAGATGACATCTTGTGACAAAATTTGATATACAATTTCGTACTTTATCCATAATGTATGTATTTTGTCCCCATCTCCGAGTAATATGTGTCAAACAAAAATGAAAGACATACAATTATTCGGAGCATTAGTTGCGAGATTTATCTAGCTAAAATTCACATTTATAAAATCTGGTGATATTGAAGCCATAATATTATAATTATGATTATTAAAGCGTTATTATTTTATTTTAATGTTGCTCCTTCGTCGATAAATAAATCCATGATGAATGCAGGCTAAAGATGCTCGCTAGCTTCTCAAATGTCACATGCATAGTAGAAAGAACGATCGCGAATCGCATAAAATTCTCGAGGGGATAAAATTTCCAGCTTGCGATACTGTAATGCGATTCAAGCATAACAATGTCACGAATCGTAAAATCGCGAATCAAAGCGCAACGTCATCCAGGATCTGTTTAACATGCATGGAATTTTTCAATAAGGGAAAGAGAGATAGAGCATCAGCCGGTTTCTCGCACGCGAAATCGCAAAAATCAGAGAATATCCGTTTGCATATAAACGAGCATTCGAGAGACCCACGACTTTTATCCAATTAAATAAATAAAATGAAATTCTTTTCCTTTCTCGTATAACGCGCGGAATTCTATTTTTTTTGTGTGTGTGATTTCCCCGTAACAAATTAAATTTACACGATTATTTGCGGATCGCGAAATCGAGTCGAATGCACTTTTGTGACAGAGTGGGACAGGATAAAATGACTGCAGGCAATCATGTAATCAGTTTTCTATTGTTACATTTTGTTATGCCGCGACATGTCGAATTTCTCATTTATTTTTAATTAAACGATAAATTAATCAACTCTCCCGAATTCGAGGATTATTTCAAATACGCGTATTTGCCAAACGGAGCATAACTAATATAATAGATACGTTCGAACAAAGAGAATGCGTAATTTTACGTACGTAATAGCGGTCAATTTACTACATTTAATAAATTATTAATCTTAAATTCTAGATCTTACGTTATTATATTTTTTTATTATTTATTGTAATCAGTGGATTATTTTGTTGATGCAACATTTAATCTGTATATTTTATCTTAATTGAATCAATTACATATTTTTTAATTAACTTTTGATTAATTTTCTGTTATATGCAACTTTGTTACCTTTTAATACGATTAAGTGCTATTTGTTTAATTGTTAAAACGTTCGTCATTCTTTTCCCTGCGGAATTAGCTGTGTGGTGGGACGTGTATATTTCTTTTGACAAGTTATATTCTTCGCTTCGGCAAACCAACCACCCGAACGGCTGACCTATTTCCAACGTCAGAGATCCCATCGATCAATCAATCGAGCATTTAGATCGGTGGCCGAGGCTAATGCGACACGACGAACGATGAGATGGAGAGCCGAGAGGTTCCAGTGTGGATCTCGAGGCATTTGAGAACTAATGAAAACCTATGCCCACACTTTTCGCGTTCGACTTGTCCATCACATCGAGCCAGTGTCCGTCAACTTTTTTGTTTGCAGCGAATAATTTTATAAAACAGCTTCATAAATGGAGATGTATATCAAAAATATTTTTTTAATATCACTAATTGATTTGAAGAAGATACGATGAGAATTTACTTTTATGGAGATAATTTTGAAAAAAAAAAATAGAGAAATGTAAATCCGAGATCTTATCTTTTAAGACAAAATCCGCAAATGTCCAGATCAAATAATCGTATTAGAAGAACCTTTAGTTCGTTTTAATTTATTCCTTGGTAAATTAATTAGAACCCGTTTTTCTCTCTGTGTTTACATCGATGCGAAAATGTCAAAATTGTAGAAAAATTGATTATTTGTCCTGAGGAAACGCAGAGTTGAAAAACACTGCATTATTGCAATATGTCGCAGTAATGCGTAAGCCGGTAGTGCATAACACAAATGTACTCTATGTAACTACCGAAGCGCATCCATGCAACATACATGCGGTTCGATGCAACAAGGATTGAGCGCAGGCCGGTGTATGTATGTACACCAAATTGCCGGCAGCTCAATGATTAATCGCTTCTTGCAGTTGCTTACAATCTCTAATTACCTTACCATCGTAATACTCTCGGCGTTAGCGCAGGAGTTGTTGTTCATTTTCTCCCGATAATTCTATCAGTTCCCATTCCATCAATTTTAGTGTATTTAATATACTTCTTCTTCAATAAAATTTGATTGAAGAATGTTTTTCCATAGCACATTGATTTCCAATGCTAATTATTTTAATAAATATGCACGCTGCGATAACAAGATTATATCAAAATATGCAAAACATGTTCATCTTCCCTTTAATGGTAGTTATTCGTCGTGTTTGTATGAAAAAAAAGTAATGAGATTAATTTATCTTAACAGATGTGCCGAAACAATTTACGCGAGTCTCAATTTAATAAAAAAGACTGTAACTTTCTAAGGAAAAATTTATATTTTCCAGACAAACAACGATGTATTTTGGTCAAATTTAGGATTAATGTACCTTAGACTTTACACGTCGGCGAAAAAGTCTCACCATATGAATGAATAAACTGTCGCATCGTAAAAATCACCCGTTATAAAATAAATGTCGGACATTCGCCGAACAATTTGGTAAAATGTAGGGAAATACACGTATCTACTCTATCGTGGCCGATAAAAAAAGTTGGCGACGATGTCGCCAACCGAGTGCGATACATATATATCTATATAAAATGCGCATATATGCTTTGATGCAACGAGGCGCGTCAGACTACAATCGATGAGAGAATTGCATGTTCAAATTATTCGGGATAAATTCTATGAATTCGCACTTTATTAACTCATATGATAATTGTTGGCGCTTTTCCGATATGTCATTCTCTTTCTCTTTTATTCCCTTTATTAAGTATAGTATTCTTCGTAAATTTTCAAACGTTCCACACTTTACCAAGTCTTAATTAAATTACACACACAGAAAGAAATTTAAAATTAAGTTTTTAAGATAAAAAAGATGAAGGATTAAAATAATAGATATATTATTAAATTCTCGTTAAATATTCTTTAATGTTAGACATTTGGTTTAATTGATATTAGCGCGTGTGCTATCAATATTTTATTGTTTAATTACGTGTATTAACTTTAATCAATTTAATTAGCTTTACACATCGAATGTTTCTCTTTCTCCCTCTTCCTATTTTCATATTTTACGTGTTTATTATTATAATTTATACGTGAGTTTTATTCCCCCGAAGCTCATCGTATATTTTATTGTTGCATAGAATGAGATTTACTTATCGGATGATATCTGTTGGCGCTTGTAAAAGCCCTGCAAGTGACGTCACGGAAACGATGTATAAACGCATTGTGTTCATATGCAAAAGAGAAGTATATATACACATATATAAAACATTATACATATACAACAATTTCACCGAAGTCATTACGCGCGGAGCTTTTGCGGAACAATGCACATGCATTTTGCATATAACGTTAAATACAGCGAGTTAAATACAATGTGCTTCCTTGTTTCGCTTTGCTTGATCTTGTTTACGACATTAGTAAATTTTGCACTATCAAAATAATGAGATTATTAACGAGCTGTTGATCTTGCATGTCGCAAAGTAATATGAAATTGCGCTTGGATCTCAGCCACGTCGAAATTTAATTAGCTGCGACTGCTGTTATACGTTAGAATAATATTTTTATGGTAAAGTTAATTGGTTCAGGAGAAATTTAAACGATTTGTTGTATCGTGTGTTAAAATGTTTGTTAAGTTATTATTAAAAGTTACGGAAAAATATTTAATAACTCAAAATATTTATGGGTGTCGCTTAAAAATATTAAATGACTCAATTTTCTGCAGTCATTATCCATTCTAAATATTATTATATTTACAGAATTTATTTCATCATGTACGTTTCGTTTTTCTCTCTCTATAATATTCTATAAATATTATAAATATATTTTCTTTTACATTCTGTGTTTGTAAATATATCTGAAAGAGAAAATCGATAACGAAATATTAGATTACACAAACGAATATGCTTTATATAATAAATAATTAGAATTAAAATCCAATTAGAATTGATTAAAATGTACAAGAAGTTTTTTTTTTTATAAAGAATATACATACAGATATTTTTATATCAAAAATTATTTGTTTCTAAGAATTTATAAACAAATAATAAAATCGCTTAATGGCTCATTCTAAAAAAAAAAAAATAAAAAAAGCATTATAAACTCAAGGGACTCAAAAGTTGTAACATTGATTCTTATTAAGAAGCAAGAATAAGTTTCTCCAAGATATTTCTTCGCGATCTATCTCTCTCTCTTTCCGTGCCCCCAGGACTAATATTATTTATTCTTTGCGGAGATCGCGCCGAAGAAAAACAGCCAACAGTCGGCCAAAATCACTCGAAGGACACGCGCACATATTCTAAATCGAAAAGGTACACGCGAGCCCTCGAGGAGAAGGAACGAGCGAACATTAAGTGGGGAAGCCTCGTAACTCGCATAGACGATGACGAATGGCGGCATTAAGAAAGTTCGCCGACAACACACCGTGTTCAGAAAAATTGGCGATCGGCCAATTCCCGCTGTCATCGAGGAACAGCTTCGAGTTATCCAAAATTGAGTGTACGTCGAAGACGCAGCGTTTCGGGTTAAAAATGAAGAGGACAGACGAAGGAATACGAGGGATGGAGCAAAGTGGACACAGCAAGACGGCAAGAGACGGAAATAAAATGCTAAAGGAGAACGAAAAGAGACGAAATGAAAAAAAAGAGAGATAGAGAAACAAATGGGGTGGGAAGTGGCGAGTACGAAAGGAAGACCGAGAGAGAGAGAGAGAGAGAAATACGAAGAGGGAGAGGACAGGGGATGGAAGGGGATGGAAGAGCGGTGGCGGTCCAGGAGCAAGAGTAGCGGGAGAGGGTCGTGGCTTCGAATCAGGGGCTGCTTTCAGAGAAGCACGCAGTGCTCTCTCGTCTCGCGAGCCGGGAGAACGAGAGAGAACGTGCGTATCTGGCCGCGGAAAGAGGGTAGTTCTCGCGTGTCCTCTTCCTGGGTGTTCTCGCCCTCGCGTGCCCTTCGTTCTCGCCTAAAAAAAAAACTAGGTACCAAAGGGGAAAAATTGCAAAAAAACCGATCGACACCCTTCTTCCTCCCCCGCCTCCGCCGCACCCTTGCCTCTTCAATCCTTGCTGTTACCCCCCGTAAAATCTGGACGAAACACTCGGGGATGAGACGACAGCTGATTAACGCGTCGGGATTTAAGACCAGGTGGAAGATCAAGGGCTAACGCTCGTCGAGACTGATCAACGTGATCTTCGAGGTATCTCTCGACAGAGTGA
The DNA here is from genome assembly GCF_030444845.1 of Prenolepis imparis. Classification (NCBI taxonomy): domain Eukaryota; kingdom Metazoa; phylum Arthropoda; class Insecta; order Hymenoptera; family Formicidae; genus Prenolepis; species Prenolepis imparis. Next base: position 13,309,788 of record NW_028141162.1, on the reverse strand, counting down.
TTTTCCCGCAAGTGGCCTCACGTTATCGGAAAAATTCCAACCGCGAATTAAAGAGTTAATTACGATTAAGATTCAAGACCAAGTGCGAGACGAAAGAGATTAACGCTCTCGAAAGAAATCGCGTAACGTGAAGATTTATTTAAAGTCACTTTTGTTCGCAAGTTTTTCTCTCTCTCCCCCTTTTTCGCATACCGTCAATGAAAAGATCGGTTTATCGATCCGAAACTCTTGATCTCAACTAACACATTCTTTAGAGACACCGATGCTCCATCCGGTGGATTGATTAACTTCGGAGCTGAAAAGATTAACGCGGGAAATACTTTCGTCCTATAATATTTCAATTTGAGTTCACTGATCCGCGGTTTTCTTTTATTATCACAGCTATGAAAAAAATTTAGTTTAATTTAAATTTCGTTTTTTTTCTCATTTTTAAATCCTAAAGATTTTAACGAGACTTTAATTAAACTTGATTAACACGTAAATTGTTCCTAGGACAGTATTGCGAGGCAAGGATATAAAAACAGTGAAAAAATAAAAAAAAAGTGCATAAGAATATAATAAGTATAACATATATAAATATATAAAACCTATATTTAAAATATAGAAACTGCGATTTTAATTTAGTTTTTAATTAGTTCTAAATGCTGACTAGTCTGGCATATACTAAAGATTTCTTAAAAGCGTTCTCCGCGTACTTTTAATGAAGATAAATACTTAACGTTACTAACCGAGAAAAAGGTGCGGCCATCGCATTATTGGTTTAATATTAGAAGTGAGAAAAAAGTGGTTACCGCGTGCGATAGCACTTGTTTCTGATTTAGCGAATAAACGTGGTTTAAAGACTCGGGCGAGAAAAGTGGAAGGGTTAACGCCCTAGAAGAAACCGCAATAGGATCTCCGTGGTATTTCGGGATAGAGACTAGTTGGGGCGGCGACACACGCCCGGAACTTTAACTCGTAGTACATATCCAGGATTTTCTCGTTGACGTGTTTGTCGCACACAGTTAACACTAGAGTTGCGATTCCGAGAGGAGAAGCTCTCGGTCTAGCTCGAAACTCTAACTATATCTTCTCATCACGCTAACTGCGATTGTTTGACATGAAAGGCGCATTTAACGTAGACTAATCTTCAAGAGAAGTTATTATTTTCACAAATTTATATAGTAATATAATATAAATTTTTATTTAATCAAAGTTTTATTTATCGTTCTTTCATTGTGTGTGTGATTATACTAAAATGTTTATATATTCTCTTACAATCATACGTAAGACGGAATTCATTAACACCGTTAAAAAAAGTTAGAATCTAAAAGCTTTGACACCCAACTTTGTTTTTATTCCTTCTCATAAAAGTTCTGTATTACGAGCCGCGCGGAATTGTCCTTTCAAAGAGCAACAACGATAAATGTTAAGGGCCGATCGTTTCACGAGGTACGTTGATATAAAATAGCGTTCTTTACTAAAAAAAGAAAAATATTTCAAAATGTGATTAAGTATCGCTTGATTGTCGATTATGTGTTAAGTATAATGTAATCATGGGCTTTTGGGATATATATACATATGTGTATCGCGTTTCAAAACACGAAAGTGATTCCAAATTTGATAAATTATACATCAATTATAATATTCAAAGCAGTATTTAATTTTCCGAAGAATTTCTCCAACAATTTCCACCATTCGGTTAATCAATATGTTAATAATTTAAATATTTAACATATATTAATATCATTACATTATTAAATATTCAATAATTAATACGCTAACAATCACATATGTATATATAAATATGTATATGTGATTGTTAGCGTATTCAGAAAATAATCTTCTGGATATGATTAAGACAAATTATTAAAGCAAATTTTAATTTAATAGAAAAAAATTTTAATTTTATCTAACTTAAAAAGTCACGATACAAATAAAACGATCGTTCTTCTTCTTCAATATCTAACAATTACAAACAATTTTTTTTATCTCACATATAAATCAGATGAATTTGGCTTTTAACATTTCATGTAGTGTTTGCGAATCTCTGCGAGATTCAGAATGGTCAAGTAGCAATGGACCAGTCTCTCTGCTGCATACGGCAAGTTTGAAAAGCAATTCCGTCAAGCAGGCTACCCTTTCGTTGATCTTACTCCGCGCGAGACTCTCGTCACTCTATTTACCGAACCGGAGGAGAGTTTGTCTTTTCGGGTCGTGGGTCGGGCTTTATTTAATTATTCCTTTCGGTACATATACTCTTCGGTATACTCGCTCAATTCGCTCAAATCTCAGCGACGGTCGAATCTTCCACTGTACATTGTAGATACAGAACGAAGAAGATTTGATTTAAGCCACAAATTTCGACCGAAACAATGAGAGCAAATCGGTTGAGAAATACCTGAAATATCTCAGCAATCTCATAAATTTAAAGCAACTAGTGCAAACGTTAATACCCCCATCCGAATGAAATATCGTCTAGCGACGCCACGGATATTCGTTACCTTCGTACGCTGACTTTGCAATATTTGCCGATTCGATTTTGTCCTGCGTAAAATTAGCGAATCCAATTAAGCGCGCGGCATCTAACGAGCAAACTTAATTTAACTCGGTTTTCCAAATTACACCCGACGCGTCCCTTTATTATGTCAGTCGCGTCGCCGTTTCGGAAATTACGCGTCAATAGGGTCGCGCTTTTTGCCAGGTCGAACACTAATTTTGACATAAATTCACCCTTGTTATTATATAGAGAGAAGGGGGCTAAAAAGGGTGCACGTATGTACGTACATATGTTCATGTCGATATAAAGTTCGCCTTTGCCTTCCTTCTCCCTTTCGTAAAGACAAAAGATAAATTAATTGGCAATGTAATTTAATCTTCATTAAATTGACTTGAATTTTAAAGAGTAGGCAAGTAATTTTTTGTCCGATATTGAGTTTATCTTTCTCTCCTTCGAGTCGCCTAAATAAAGAACTAATTGAGGAGGATAAATTAGCTTTTTATCAAAAGGAAGATCAATCGAGAAATTTACTTAATTCGAATGAATTCGTACAATAAAATGTATCTTCGATCTGCTTTAAATATTAATATAGTCTTTTCTAATTTTCATACAATTACAATAATTCAATTTTATCGCCTCAAGATCGAAAATTTCCACTCCGCTACCATCTTATCTCGTACAGCGATAAAAATAAAAACCCTGCGGAAAAAAAACTCGCCTCCGTGAAAAGTAACGCGAATAAGGTTGCTTTCAAAGTAAGAGCTAATTTCGGAACAAATTTGCTCTCGCCCGCGAGTGGTTCGTCGAGGGAAAGGCAGGCGTGTGTAAGTTTCCATCGGCAACCGAGTTTGTCTTTTCCGTTCGCGTCGACGAAAACAAGGAACAATCCTGTTGCTGAACTTGCGAACCGAAACAGTTCGGCGGCGTTGATGAGTTCGAATGCACGATGAAAAGGTCCCGGATGTGTTCGAATGCAACCGAGCAAAGTTTTTCTCGAACCGCGATTATGTCGAGGCTTGTACCAGAAACAGTAAAACGAGATCCGACTTCGACTCGGACTCGATTGTAGCGCTTGTCCGAATTAGCGGCTCGCCTGGAGCACAAAGGGTTGCATTTGCAAGTTACATTAAACAAATTGACTAGCGCCGCGTTTGTTTAAATCAATACAACATCGGAAACAATGGTTAGAGAACATTTTGTCAAATTTATTCTGATTCATTCGGAAAGTAAAGTTGCGATAAAGAAAATGCAGTTATTAATTTTAATGATAATATATTTTATTTTTTCTTCTCTTTGCGAAATGTCTATTGATTTGAAAATAGCGGAAAAACTTTCATCACAGATCTGTTCTTTTCAGCTGAACTGGCTGCACTAGTTTGGAGTTTATCTTTTTTACTCCACATTGGAAAGAAAACGATAAACTCTGAATTAGTGCAGCCAGTTCAGCTGAAAAGAACAGACCTCATATTGCACGAAAAATGAAACAAAAATAATTAGACAGTCGAAAATAACAATAGACAATATAGTCGTTCGTTTATTAATCGCATAGCGAATATTAATTCGACCAATAAACGGCGAAATTAAGATGAAATTGATTAACACGTCAAATGTCGGATGGCGAAAATATTCGCGCGTCGAGGGAACTAAATCGAGCTGGTAGATATATGTAATGACACCGTAATTGACACGACAATACAATACCGCGATGTGTTGAGCCAATAAAGGCAGGTTAAAATAATCTCGCAGCTGCTCTTGTTCCTCTCTTACGTAAATATACCTCGTTAACCCGAATATGCATGTGAGTCTGCACACTTTACGTCACGTACACCACCGTCACACAGAAGCTCCTCGGAAACGTTGAATGTAATATCAAACAATGGCGCGGCAGGAATAAATGTTGAATATGATTGACAAAATTCTGCGAAAGCGTCCGCGTATTAAGTTTGACGTCGCGTCTCGCCAATTCGATCGTTGACGAATCAAAATTTATTTTGCACGTGTCGTTCACGCGTGCCATTAAGCCGCGTCTTTATAAAATTTATATTATTTCCCGAGATTCGTACTGAAATATGTCATTCGTAGAAATATGTCATATCAAAGCTTCGTATCAAAGCTCTTATAGAACCGTGAAATGAATTTCTTTTACGTATGAGCTTCAGTTATTTCATTTATTTCTGTAAAAGATAAAAGTTTCACGCTTCTCTTTCTCCTTGATAATATTCTCAATTTTGAATTCCGCTCACGATTATCTAATAACGTTTTACTGAAGTATTAGCCTTTTAGTAGTTAGTCGTGGTGTAAAATGGATTGTAAATATCGCATTTTTAGATGCTTCTTCTGATATGAAACTTCTTCCGCATTTATTAAATTTTATGTGTGATAGAATCTTTTATAATTATTATTACTGCCTCAAAAATGCTTTTTCAGATTTTATGTACTTTTAGTAATAATAAGATATCTAAATTTTATCTATATTTCTTCCATTAACTAAAATCAATGCAATTGAAATATCTCACTGCATACAAATATTTGTTTTTCCCTAAGAGTATTAATCGCTCATTAACAAGACACTTAGTTACTGTCAATTATCTGCAACATTTCTCGTTTACCCGAGAATTAAAAGGGGATTTCCTAGAATATTTTTTAGAACTCAAAAAGTCGTTTAATTTTTCTCTTCTTTATACCCTTATATCCATGCTAGAAAATTGAACTTCTTGAGGCTTCTCTCATGCAAGAGAATCACGATGCGGACATGAAGAGCTTTATAGACGAGCATAAAGTGCGATAATACAGGATGCTCTAGCAAGATGTCTTTTCACACAATATACAGACTCACATATCAGAAATGAAGAAAAATAGCAGTAGCTTCAATTTCGCATTTAACGCTAAAAATAAGTTAATGAGATTTTAAATTATCTCAAACATATATAAAAGTAAAATCTTATTTCTTCAACTAGAAGTAAAATCTTCTTTCAATCTTAAGTAAAAACTTTGCTCATCGTCAGATATTCATCGTTGCATAAAAGAGAGAAATATGTATAAAGAAAGTTTAAAGAAAGGACAATCAGGCATGATTAATTATATCATTTGATATCTCATCTTGATTATTTTTAGCGCCCGTCAAAATAAAAAAATGAAACATTAAATATTTGTGAAGGATTTATTGCCGATATCCGTGAAATAATCAAATCTTTCAAGAATATCAAGGCAAGGATAAAAATATATCCAAAATGTGAAAAATTTAATCTGTCGAAACGGATATATGTATCGTGAAACAGATTATTGCTTGAAGGTTATTACAATCAAATCTTTCTGCCAGACGACGCTTTTATTATTTTTTCATGCTCATTTTATTTCTCGCGCATTGAACGTAATTATACGTACATGCAAGATCGGATTAAAAACGCATTTTCCCAGCGGGAACTCTTTATAATGCGCCGTTCGTAGTTACATTCTCGCAACAAACTAAATTTCACTCAGCAGCAATTAGCGGCTATTGCCCGCAGCATGCGTGTCCCCTTTTTTGCTCGTTTGAGCCATAAATTATCCAATAGACAGGTAAATTCCACAACTGCAACTGGCTTACTCCTCTCGCGTAAAGCGATATTTGTAATGCTGTTTATGCAAGTAGTATATTACTCCGGTGGTTCTGCCTTACAAAGTACACCCATGTTAATTCGCTACGTTCGCGAGCACTTTCGTTCCAAAGACTACCGCGTTTTATTGCAGTCGTGACTTGAATAGATAACATGCAAACATATGCAGATTGTGATCACCCATTTCTTAAAGAGCACGGGTTTAAATTAGATCGGCAGTAAAATGAGCTAAATTAATCTATAAAATATTAACATGTTTTTGTATTTAATTTTAATTAAATAATTAATAAATTAGCATATGAGTATTATTTGACTTTACACATTTCTGCGTACGCTATTAATTATTCTATAGTCAAAGTGGTAAATGCGTTAATGTTAGATATCAAGAAAATTTCATAAATTTACTTATTTAAGCAAATATTAATTAAAATTTTATTTTTATTTTGTTTTACATAAAAATAAATGCAATGTGTAAGTAGAAATTTATTTATTTAATTTTATACTAGTGTTCAAATTGAATTAAACATTTTCATACAAGAATGTAGGTATAATGATAATTATTTTTATGTACAAAAATTAAAAGAATGTTTCATTACCTCGGGGAGACATTTATGTCCAGAAATGTTTTATATATTATCACCAGTGAGAGATAATGTGCGCTTTTAGATTAAATTGTAAAAATTCAATGCATTAATTTTAAACAGTTTTATCTCTAGTATTAAATTTATATATTTTGTCATATATTACTTTTCTAACATGAGCGAAAAATCGTTTTACATCGATCGCATATTTCACACGTAAGTTTAAGTGCCGGACCAATAATGGCGAGCCGAGGCAAGAATTATGCTTGTTAACAGCAAATAATAAAAAGTAAATGCAGAATCATGGACGGACACTGCCATAACTTTGTTGTTTAGGGTCGGACTATTCCTCCCTTGGGCACAAGCTACGCCTGTAGCTTCTGAATATTGTAACATCGCCGGTAGTTTGTAGCACTTTGTACACCGTGATAAGGACATGTGCTATTTGCAATATCGATGCAAAACTAATTACATTACTCGCTAATATATCGATCCTATTCATGTCCATGAACATTTTAGAGTGTCTCATCTCTTAAATTTAATCAAAGCTCTTAAAATTAATCAATCTGAGATATATTGATTTCGTTATTTTAAATATTATAGAGATATTATATATATAGATATGTATTATTATATTATCTCACTTATTTATCTGATTTTTATATTCAATTCAAGATTAATTTTTCCTCAACAAAAATATTCAAAGACAGACAATATATCAGTTATATGCTTCGAAAGTATAAAATCATTTCTTTGTTCTTGAGTGAGTGATAAAACTTTAATCTTATCTTATTTTTAGTCCAAGTGTAGACCATTTATTTTAAAAATCCAGTTATCAATATTTTAGAATAAATATTTGAAAATATATAATTTTATTCTGTTTATCTAATTTTTGTCAAAATTAAAGAATTCGTTCTTCTAATCTTAATTTTCTACGATATATCGTTTCAATCAATGTAAATCAACCTTACGAAGACATCGCAACCATAAATATATCCCTGCTTATTTCTCCCCCCCAAAAAAGCTTAAAGATGACGAAGGGACGAAAGTACTCACAAAGAAATGAAAAAGATATGTAATAGCTTAAGTGCTTCTTTTGACAACAAGCTGTTCAAACGTCATAAGTTTACGAAATCGGATGGAGATTTCAGGACTTTTTCATCGTCATTATCTCACAAAAAGAATATACTCGTTTCGTCCGCCTTAGAATTTCCAAAACGGCCATTTCGCCGTAGGGAAGAAATAAAAAAGAACGTCCTCTCGTTCATTTGATGAATACTTTCGTGGAATGTTCGGTAAGCGCTCGCGAGGGAGACGTTATTGCTCCCTTTTTAACCTACAGACTCACTTTACGTCCTACCATAATAAGATTCTCTCAATCTATGCGATAATACTTCCGCAGTTGGGATGGCTGACTACTCAATTGCTATAATGAAAACAAATCGAAAAAAAAAGTACCTCGCGTACACTTTACTCACTAAATATTTCTTGTCTTCGTAATTTCACGTGTATCTATTTTTTTCTACTAAGTATGAAAAGAAATAATAAAAAAATGTAATGATACATGTTTATATATAAACATTTCTACAATATGTCATTTTTTATTAAAAAATGTTAAATTCTATTCAAATTAAATAGTTATATACATTATTGATATAAACAAAATTATTAATAATAAAAGTAACAAAATTATAAAATAAATAAAATAATATATGAATTAAATATATTATTATTTACGATAAAAATAGTTTCACTTATTCCAAGCAAAATCGTAAGAGAGTCCTGATTTTAAAGATTTATTCTGGGGGTGAAAACTACATTCGCGCAGGATTAAAGAAAGATACGATCGGGAAAACGCACACAGAAAGATCCGCATTTGCTCGTCCGGGTTCCGGTAACTCTATCGCGCGAATGTACGACAAAGTCAACGGCATTATCGGGGCTCGATATGTCTTTTCGCGCGGTAGTTTTACGCCTCCGTCGACGCAGTTTTGCGCCTCGTTGCACCGCGACGCGTTGTCCCGTAATCCGTTTTGCATTAGACGACGCACGAAGAAAATGCGCAGGCTGATGGCGCACAAAAGCCGCGGATTCGTTTTTCCGATATGCCCAATTGCATCTATCAGCACCGGCTTTGGAGAAGCGTTCGTCGCTGCGAGTGCGAAACAACTTTTCTCTCTTCCTTATGTGGAATGTTGAATAAACAGATATAAATTATGAATTTCGATTTTTATTTTTTTTCCAAAAATTAAAGATAATATTGTAATAATTAGAATTAAAATTTTGATGTAAACGAATACTTCTAACGTCGCCTGAAGTCGCGTAAGTCTCTAAAACCGGCCCTGGTTTCAATAACGATGAATATTTATAACCCATTCTGCTTACATCTCTTGCACAAAGGTATATATACCTGCTCGCGCACAAACACATCGCGGTCGATCCGCGTTCGCAATTTTTATTCATCTTTCTCTTTGTGCGCCCTCCTTTTTTTAACACGTGTTACAAAGCGATGCGAATCGAAAAACGAGTTGCGTTTTCCATCGCTATCGCTGTAACGTTGTTTTTGAAATTTATGTTGCATATGCGATTTCACGTTAGTTTTATGTGAGGCAGCTTTGGTGGTTTTTGCCGACGTATAATAACGAGATGAGATGCATATAAGAAAATAATCAATAATCCTCTAATTACTTTTGTAAACATATTTTTTTTTTTCAGATTAAATTTGATTCAATTTCGCGTAATATTAGTTTGATGTTTGATAAAACTACAGACTATGCGCAGATTTTTCACGTATTATGCGATCCAACGTGTAAGCGATCTATCTACACAGAGAGAATTTTCTTTTAGAATTTATTCTGAAAATCATGATAATCGTGGGACAATATGGTATGGAAAGAATTTTAAAAATATGTTTGATTAATTTTACGATACTTTTAATAAAATTAATCAAACATATTTTATATTTTATTGTGATAGATATTATTATTTTTTATTGTAATAAATATTAATCAGAGAAATTCTCATAAAATTCTTTCCATACCATATTGTCCCACGATTACCATGATTTTCAGGGTAAATTCTAAGAGAAAATTCTCTCTGTGTAATGTTTTGGAAAGTTGAAAACTTCAAAATCACATGCAACTAATCCACGAGCTCATTGTCCAAAGATTTCAAAAACGGGATATTATTTATCGACTAATATTACGTCACGCAATGATGATTAAAAACACGGAACGCAATTCATGTCACGTATTTGGGACAAATTTCTAAAAAATATTGACGTATGCGCAAACCTATAGATTTCGTTTTACCATATTTTTCACGCGATATGTATTGCAATTTTAGCAGTTGTTTCAACGTAATTGAATGACGGTACTTGTCCTCACGTTACATCGTTGAAAATGTTACGTGGTTACACTGTCATCTATCTTCCCGACCACTCTCGACAAGACGATACATGAGAAAAGCTCACCTTGCTTCCTCGGTCACCTCATCGTCGAATTCTCATTAACTGAGGCGCTTTTCTTTATGTAAGGCTCTTTTCTCTAAGTGAAAGAACAAAGAATGATTATCGGTGTTAAACAACGTCTCAAACTTATAAAAGCATTTTCGAAACAATTTTTCTTAACTGGTTTATCTTGAGATATTGTTGTAAAATGAGCCGATATATAAATGCAAATATATATCACGATCAATTTATATCAATTAAAAAAAATATATATGATATTTTATTACATTTTTTACTTAATATACAAATAAAGAGTATGAATCTGCAGATTAAAAAAATTTTATATACAAATATATATCGAATTAATATAAAGGAACTATCGCGCGTCACAAAGTTTTAATTAAATCATCAATTTGTAAAAAAGGATAAAATAGCATTAATTTTAATCGTTTATTTGTTATTATTACTAGAGAGTATATAGTCAATATTATAATATTAAATATAATATTAAATTGATGATAGTTCAAGTTCAAAGGAAAAAATTTCGATAATTTCTTATAACGCATCTCTTTTAATTTGACGATATTTAATATTTTAAAAAATTATACATAACTTCCGTAAAGTTACTTTCCGCGTACGTAATTAAAAGCTTGCAAATATCAAACTTTATTATTATATTACCGAAAGCGTCAAATATAAACGGAACGAGATAGAAATAGTATCTGCAAAGTTCAGGAATAATTTTGAAGCGAGAAGAGAGTTAATCGCTACATCGATTGATGGGCTATTCTCGTACGTCAAGACAGGAGCATGATGTATCTGTCTAATTCCGTGATACTGTAAATTCGGCTTTGGAGATACCGGAAGCCGTTACCCTCCCGTCAACGTGAAAAAGCGCTGACACGCCAGCTGATATGATCGCGTTCGTTGTCGCGAAAAAAGTTCAAGGCAACAACGTAATCCATCATGAGGATCATAACGCGACTTTCTTCAGTCCTCGCGTAGCCGGATGCGAGGCACTGTTAAAAATGGACGGCGCGGTTTCTTCCGAGTATTCTTTCAAGAGGTTTACCCGCCCGGCTTGCCGCACCCTCACTTACGGGATAAAACGAGCATGACGAGAATGCTGAGTTAAGTTAAGCGAAGTTTAACTTTTTTGCAATAAAAAGAATTTCAGTTCTCGCGCGTGAACCAAGGATCGCGGAATCGATCCTTGAACGAACCTGCGACAAGATTAGCTGACGGGGGATTTAAACAGACATATGTGCGAAAAGGACGAGAAACACGGTAGGGAATTGTAATTGGAAGGTGAAATAAGCCAGTATTAGCGATATATCATAACCGCAGCGATGTAATATATATATATATAAATATATATTAGAAAAATTAATGATATAACGATAAATGATTAAGTTTAATTGAATAAAATCTACATGAGGCATTAATCAATTATATACCATATATGAAAATTACTAAATTATTTCATGTTACACTCGGATAAAATAACGATCTCTTCCTGATCTAAGTTTAGCAATTTTATTCTCAAGTGATGAATTATTTGTTTTAAAGATATTTATTTAAAAAAAGACTATTAAGCTTTACTTTTTGTATTAAAAATATATTTCAATAATAATTTTCTATTATAGTGTCTATTTGTCAAATGATCGAATTTAAATATTATTATTACTGTAAATTTAATTAACGCATACTTGATTCTTATAATTAATTCTATTTAATTAGCATGTTTATCAATTTCATTTCATCACGAATTATTAAATCTCAAGAGGAATATCTTAATGCATATAAAACTTTCTTCTCGAAAGTCGTCGAAGTGCGCTTTATTTCAGCTAAGTTAGCGCGCTCTCGGTGTAATCTTGAGTAAAATATGCAATGAGGGTTCAGAATAGCAGACGCAAATCGTTATGCATGTCGTTATGCATTTTGTTCGTAAACTTTTATATTAATATAACATGTTGCTTCACAAATTTATTAATTTTTCTTTATTTGTGCAATGTGTTTTACGTCCTTTTTTGAAAGACCAATAAAAAAATTGTGCAATAATTACGATATATCTCGCGATGATATTGAAATCATTATTATTACTGTCACGCCACTTCCATTCAGGCGCGATAAAGGATTCACCTCTGAAATTAAAGACACCCCTCGTATTTCTCTCGCAACGAAGGATATGTCGAAAACGTTTTTCACGTGCTAGTATTCTCCCATTTTATGCGCAAAATAACCGACATTTCTCTCCGCCCACGTCATAATACGAAGCTACCAACAATGATGAAGCTACGCAATGAGACTGCAGCCACCGTGCAAAACAACAGCGCTTTTTTCAACACCCGGTATAAACATTCATTTACATTGTCTACCATATAGAAATAAAGCTCGTGAAATAGCGAAAAAAAAAAAGGGTTTTCCTCGGAGGTTTATATACAATCAAATTGAAAATTGCTGGAAGGAGAAAAAACCATTTCTTGAATAAAATGATATAATTTATAAGGAAAATTTATGACAGAAATTATAACACGTCATTCTATATTTGTTTTCCATTAGAGATTTATGCTGATAAAAAAATAACACAAATTTTGAAAAATCTCGAAGAATCAATATTGCTATAACTGCGTTAATCTTGCTTTACGGTTTTTTAAAAATATTTCCCAAGAATATATAAAAAGTTGTATTTATAACATATTTGATAATATGAATAATGTTATTTCAAAATCCTCTCGTGATTGAAAATTTCCTCTCGATAATAATATACATGTTCATAAATGGAGAAAATCAAATAAATTAATACATAAATTTTGATAAACTAGGCTTTGTTATCGCATGACATTTACACAATAAATAAAATTGGAAATTAAAAAAAAAAAAAGAAAAAAATCAGAAAACAGAAAAAGACCTAAATACTTTAAATCTGCAGAACGTCTTTTGCTGCAAGAGAAAATAACACTTCAAATTCTCAATAAAAGTAGAATTCAATAACAGAAGAAGATCTAGCTATAATTGCTGCTCCGAACTATTGCTGCATTAAGGTACATTTAACTGTTTTTTAATTAACACAGCTGTTTCTATCGCGATATTTTTATTTGAACGGAATCTTTTCTCTCTTTAAATTTTAACGTGCAGCAAATTTCGTTTTTGGCGGTACGTGTATATAATAACATAATTTCAGCCTTTCAAACTGATAGAATCGAAAACAAAATAGGCCTAGAGTATATGTAGAGCTGATATAATGTCCTTTTTTCACACAATTATCGATCGGCCGGAAGCGAATATCGTATTAGTTCCGGATTACACGTGCCATAAACGAAAATTATCCGAGCAGCAAGCTGCTATAGATAGAATGGCTTGATTGTGTTACGACAAAATCAATATTCTATTAGCTCGTGTACGTATCGTCTTGCGCTCGCGGGAAATGAGAATCATTTCGCGTTGATGGAACACCAACGAGTGCGTGAGACGTGAATGGTACGCATGGACAAATAGCTTGTCAGCTGTGTCATAGTTAAACGTGTAAGCACATACAAGCACTCGTTGGTGTTCCCGAAAGCACTACAAAGAAACGCTTGATTGGAGGAGACTACCTGTCATTCGTCCGACAATAATCAGCTTTCAAGTCACGCGCGCGCGCCGCAGATGAACCCCGTACAAAGGTGCAAACTAATTAAATAATTTAATTAAAGACACAATTTATTAAAGAGAGATCTAATATTTTTTAGAGCAGTAACTCCTCTACTTTCTGTTTGATGCAATTCACAGAAAATGCATGAGCAGAATTTGACGATCTTACTTTCCAGTTAATTATTCTCAGTCGTAATTATAATTCTCATTATCTCTTTTTATTAGAATAAGTGCAGTGCAACCGAGAGAAAAGAAAATTATGGTGTTATGGTATTACGCGTGTTAGCGCAGATTAATCATGTATTAAAGAGAGAGATATGAGTCACATATTTAGATAAATAATTTGACTATTCATTTATTATTACATATGTAATATATATTCCGTAATAGAGGCCAATGGGAATAATTGCAACTATTTATCAGCTATCGAAATTAATTATTTACTGACAATAACACTACTGATATCTACGCTGATCTGCCAGCGTTATTGCAAAATGTTAATGGTAGTATTGCCGATACGTTAATTCGTGATAAACGCACGTTGACAAAGGACGGCGTTAAGCCAACTGTAATGAATGGGCAACGAGTCGAGAATGAATCGATTAACGGCAATAATGAATGGAAGCCGTGTGCCTCCACCATCAGATCGGCGAGGATATGAAACCGGCTCGTCGCCGTGCGACTGTCTCCTGGGATTTACCTCGGTCATATTCGGCAAAACCCTCCGAACGAAAAGTCGATATAGCAGACAATAGGTCACCCAAGCGCTTCCAAAACTTTTTCGTCTGACTTTTTATCCAGAAAAAAAGAGGAAACTTGCCGAAATGCCGAAGGATCCCACAGAGACGATTTGCGATAGTTATTGACTGGGTAATCATAGATGGCTCGATTGTGTTTTTTTTTTTTTTTTTTTAAGTTTGTGTAATGTATCTTCGTTAGATTCAGTATAGTAATACTTCTTATATAATAAGAAATTTCTAGCAACTAAAGAGAGAATTAATATTTATATTTTAATTTTACATTCTTAGAGAATTGATATCTTATTAAATAAATTTTCGAATTCGCAAAAGACGAAATAAAACGGTAGATTTGTCATCTCTTTCAATTCCTTAATATTTTATATCGGTTTCAACAAAAGTTTCAAATATTGCGTAAAGACTTGAACAACATATCGATGAAATATTAGATAGCAAATATGCAAAAAATAGATTGATTTCCGCAAAAGTTTTCTAAAAAGAAACGGACACATCATAAAGAAGTCAGCTTTTCAATATTTATTTACGGCTGTAAAGGTAGGTAGGATAGCTTTAAGACCGAAGAAATTTCGCGACAACCTGTCTCCGTTTGCAGAAGATAAAATTTTCCCCTAAATATTAGAATAATGGCTCTCTTATGTAAACTTTGTGTCATGTAGGAAATGCACCAGCTGCAAAATAATATCCTGGTGAGCAAATGTAAAACGTTCGTAAACTCTGTTATTTGCCACGATGAGAAAAATGTATAAAGGCAAGGGAATTAATCGTTTCTTTTTCTCCTCTTTCTGTATGTCTTTCTCATCTCTCAACTAGCAACATCTCCCCCCCCGCCCGTCTTAGAGAAATTTGTTAATATATATATGCATAATTATCATTAGTACTTTAAATCGTTATCACGTACAATAAAACTAATCTTGAAAAATATAAAATTCGTCTAATAATACAAACTTAGAATATGTTTCAAAAATTTCCTTTTAATAACTTAATAGCATTTTTATTAATCAATTTAATTTTAATATTTTATTTTATAAAAAAATTGTCAACTATTATATTAATATATTAAGCTAAATATTCTAGTTCTAAATATGCTATAGTTGTGTAAATCGGAAATTTCGAATAATCTCTATAATTCAGGTTTTCGCACGAAATGTTCGATATATAATCGATACATATAATGCATGTCACTAATTAGTCAGAATAGTAAATGACTTTCAATAATGTGTTACATTGTAATGGCTGATTGTTTCGGTATAATTATATTCTAAATCTAATATAGAGTGACCCAAAAAGTACCTGAGCACAAAAGCCGCATTAAATATGTTATTATTAATTGGCGATTAAATGTCACAATATAAGAATTCTCGGAAGAATCTTAAAAATCTTTAAAATGTTAATTTTTATACAATTTCTCTAAACAAAGATTAAACTTGTATTATATTCGAGAAAATTAATTCACCAAAATTTTTTAATTGTTAATTGTTTATAATTCAAGTTATTTCTTTTTTAACTTAAGAAATTTATAAATTAAAGAAATAATAATTATTTTCTGAAATAATTAATACCAAGTAGTTATACAAGATTTCATATTAAAAATTGACAACTAAAAATATAAAAATACCTATGGTCTCTTCACAAGCAAAATTGGATTATTTCAAAATTCCTTCGAAAATAATTCCGGGATCATATAATTTTTTGCGATACGTAGTCAGCACCGGATTATTCGGTATACATATTTAATAGCGACAAGATCTCTGATACAATATCGCAAAATTTTGTCTCTTTACGGAGTGTCCCTTGCTGTGAAACCACGCGCAATAACATTTCCATATTCAGAACATTAGCACCGAAATGCAGTTTCCGGGAAAACGTGAATTTACTTGTGTATTACATTATTAAAATCGCTAAACTTGCGAAACCATTGATAAATTTTATATATCTATATTTTATATATCTATATTACATTAATTTACAACTGTAGTTTTCTTTTAAATTAATTAATGTTTTATTTTATGTGTAATTGAAATTGATGCTAAAAAGCAGCTTTTGTATATTAATAATATATTTTTCGGACATCAAAGATGTTTTACATATTGTTGTAGTCGATCATCAGAAAAACGACTTAAAATTTTATATATGATTTTAATGTAATCAATGGTGAAAACAATTATATTGCTTTAAAATTTGTTTTTATGGTAATAAATTATTACAAAATACCTCTATATTAAAAAATATAAAAGCTGAAAAACATAATGTTTAATAATTCGAATCACACCGTTGAATCTTTAATTCAATTTTTTGTGCAAAAACTTAAGTCAACTTAAGTCGTTCTTCGAGCGAACGGCTCATATACTCTTATATTATTTTAATTTTTTTGATTTATTATAACTCTTAAATCTTTGAATAATAATGCACATGTTTGTTTTATAATATAATACAAAAATAGCATTCTCTTAGAATCGTACATGTATATCACTATAAAGAATAATTTATTATTAACCAGAAGATTTCAAAGTCAACATTATCCGCAACTTTATTAGGATTCTTCTCAAAGAGACTCAACGTGCCTAATAGAGGGATGAACCTTTAAAATATTCCGAACGAGGAATATGTACGTGTTTCGATTTCCAATTCAAATAATTCGCGTCTACACTTCTTTCGAAAACAAAACTAATTAAAAACATTTGATCTTCAATTATTTGTTAATTAAACCTTTAAGTTTTTGCTAACTTTTTTTGTTAAGCAATTAAACAAAGGTTTGTTCAAGATTAAATATATTTGGTCGTCGCGGTATTTGACACTTGCATTTCGCGATAATAAAAATTACGCAACGAATTTACACATTTTTTTATTTCGTCACAAATATTATTGCGTTATTTTGATTGTGGATCAATGTGTCATTTCCAGATGATTTTGTCGTAAAATAAGCTGTTGTTGCTTTCTATGTATTAGCATGATAAATGTTAAATTCAATTGATAAATTAAAAAGTTTTACTACTGATTATGAAATAAAAATATCTCATGTCTCCTGTTACATGTTTTGTCGAGTATATGTATTTTTTGTACGATTAAGAGAGTAAGAGAACATATATATATTACGTTTTAGAACGTCCTTTATAATTGTCAACAATTGTCTCGCGGATATCCAACCGTGCAAACTTTTTGATTTACATCCACCAAGATTAATTACATGCAAGAACTTGAAGTAAACGCCATAAATACTAATAAATTCAAATAATAAATCACTCTATTATCAACAATCTCGTAAAATGAGTAATCCGACGTCCCATCCATTATTTTATCCCATGAAAGTTCCTCGCTGCAGGAATCATTAAGCAGAATATTATAACAAATATCGTATAAATAATTCTTTCGTGCTTTTATTATCTCTGAAACGAATATTTTTTCATTGATAATATTAATAATATATTATATATTAAATTTATTTTTATATATTATATTATATATTATATTTATTATATATATTATTTTTATATATTTATTTTTTATATATTATTATATTTATTTTTATATTATATATTAAATTTATTTCTAAATTAAATAATTTTCTAAAAAATATTATTTTACAAATGAACTATACTATGCGAGCGATATAGATTATATAGTTATTACTAATTTGTATGAATAAGAGAAAAATTTATTCTTTCCAGAATGAGGTTTAATTAAGGGGACAAAAAATATCACAAGTATTTCGAAATAATCTCGTATCATCCATCGTTCAAAACTCATTTTTGGTTTGTAAGAGCTAATCGCAAAATTGAAAAACGCCCGCGGCTTCGCGTCGACGGGTTGATTTGATTAACAACTCGCACAGAAATAATTTCATGCCGCGTTACACACCTTCATTAACCCGGAATCTCGCCCCAGAATTTCACGAGATTTTACGCTACCGGATGCGCTCGTTGCGACGATATTTCTGACACGTCAGCCAGTGGACGTTCCTTTTCTGTGAACACGTCGAATTCCGCGGGGCAATCATCTCTCGAATCGCTCTCCGGAATATTTTCGTTATGAGTCTGCACAAAAACGCGCATAAATGCAGGCGATGTCAATTGTTATTTACACAAACCCCGATATAATTAAAAACCATAACGAATCGAATAAATCTTTTCCATTATATCAAGTCCAATAAATTTTGCAACCATATATTTTTTTCATCAGAATATTTATACATGACGGAAGAGAATAAGAATATTAAACATGCATCGCGGCTATATGTATTCAACAAAATGTAATTTTTTTACAGACTCTATCTGCAGATTGCATTTTATTCTGGTATATTTAGACGACTCGTTACGTTCTCCTGTGAAAAAAGCGACGCGCATGGCAAAAATCGTCGTAATTTAACATCGTAATTTAACAAAACATCGATGATTAACGAGACGATATTGATGATCGGAAAAGGCGATATCCGACACAGAGAGGCGTCCTTAAGAGCGACAGCGAATGGAAAGAATGACGCATCTCTCGCACGAAAAAACGATGGATCAAGAAGCATCATTTTGCGCGTCATCAAGTGCTGCCCGGAGACATCATCGGCGGGCCAATTAGACGCAAAAGTGCTCGACGAAGAGTAAGAGCGAGCCGGGAAGAGAAAAAGAGTGATAGAGAGAAAAAGAGGAACCTGCTGCAAGAAAGGCGAGGAAAATCGCCGGGCAAGAAGAAAGCAGAATGGCCGCCGGTAAGTAGAAGTGAAATGTGAGCGAATTAAGCACTCACAGCAATGCACAATGCACGATTATTGAGGGCACAAGGGTGGAAGAAAGGAGAGCAAAACGGTAACACGCCTTCACGTAATATTAATAACGGCGAGGGACGCGCCTAGAAATTAAACTTCTCTTTTGATGCTTCTCGCGTCAAAGAGCATTCGCGCGAGTAGAGCTTTGTGGCCGCGCGCGATCGATATCCGTAATCCACTACGCGCTCAGCTGTTCCGTTAGCTCTCACGCCGCATGGTCAAACGCCACTCTGCTTGATTCTCCTTAGATCTATATATATAGCCCCAATTAGTCCACGCACTGTAGCGCGCAAATTTTTAATTGCCCCGCCGGCGCGGCGCATCGAGTCGCAACTCCCGCGGTCTGACTTGACCCATGTGTTTTCACTTAAACGCACTCGCACTCCTAGACCGCGACGCTGTAGTCAGTAATATGCTTGCACTTCTTTTCTATGGAATGATACTATATTTCTTTAATATTAATATTAATATTAATTTTAATATTAATATTATTACCAAGGAGATAATATTGCACAATTTTTGCAGTATTTCAGAATAAGGAATGATATAATTAGATTCATTACGCTATAATTCGTTAATTGTTACATTCATTCTTATTCAATCATAGCGCAATTTAATAAATTTTCATTAAGTTTGTTCTTTCTGTTCTTCTGTAAAGTCCTGATTATTTTCGAATGAAGTTCGAAAGAAGTTTTCTAAGTATTTCACTATTTCTGTAATTTTTTTCTTTTTATATTATATTTAATCGAAATGTCGGGAAAGAGCTTTCACAAGTGTTAATCTTGTTACATGCACATACAATTCTGCTTACATATTATAATTCTGCTATATAATATATCTTACGCAAATATGCAATCCCTGACAGCGCATAATTCATTATCGTATATGGTTTTCCTCTTGAATTATCGGTATAATTGCCGACGAACGTTAGTATCCATCAGACACACATCATGCATGGCAGGATTCAGTAGGAGATATGTAATATGTCAACGATATCGCGATGAAGCGAACTAATACTGGCATTTGAACGATTTCGCGAATTAGCGAAAAAATTAAACAATTTCTAGATCAATCAATTATCCTTATCTACAATATATTGTTAAAATATTGTTTAAAATTGTATTTCTCACAAGTTTTTAAGAAAAAGTTATATAATAAAAATATTTCTCAGAATTTATTAAAACAAAATTTCTCTCATCTCTTCTATCGCTTGTGAAAAAAATTAAACTTTTTATCGCGATTCTCTCAATATTGCGTTTAAGTCGTTCTTCTAAAGAGCTCTTAAACATTGAATGTATTCATGAAAACGCAATAAGCTTATTCGGTTACGTGACCTCGCACCAATCCGCCTGCATTTTTGAATCTCTAGAGATGCAGTCGTCCTTTTCAGAAAGCGCGACGTAAAAATGGAAGGAAAGAGTCAATCTGCCAATTTCGGACGAACATCCCTCGATTTCGGAAATAGCTTGTGCCGTCTTTTTTCTTTTTTTTTTTTTAACGAACGTGTAGTTTTCTCGACGTAAGCAATAGTGTAATATTATCGTAAGCGATGCGCATGTTTCATATAAACATATATTATTATTAGACGTGTTAATTTTCGTTTCGTCTAAATGATTCAGATTACACAAAATTTGTTATCATATCTTTAGCCTCATATTAATTATATGACAGATATTTAAAAAATTATTAGAATTCTTTTATTCTTCTATAATTGTCTCTTCTAGATGCAATTACTTGATTGAGGTTTCTATAGCTAATTTATACGTCAAAAAATTGATTACAATGTCAACAATGAACATATTGACTTAACGAACACGCCTTGTTATATACTTCAGCATTAAATGGTATAATAAATTGAAAGCTAAATTTAAATTTAATTTGCGTTGGAATTAGTATCCAAGTTAAAATATTTATAATCATTTATTTTTTCATCAATCATTTCAGTATCATTTGCATTTCATAAATTTCTTCGGTCATAGTTGTGAAAATTAAATAATGCATTATAATAAAAGTTAAATCTAATTCCAATTTTCATTATAACGAAAATTTAATTTTAAGTAAGATTTTAATTTAAGAATAAAGGTATATTTATTATTTCCTCCTATGATAGACGAAACTGATTAAAAGATGGAACTCGAATTAAAGTTTAAACTTTTGCAAGCGCAGTAAAGAAGTTTTCAGAACAACGCAGCAGAATTAATCACAAAGTATCGTTCTTAAAAGTTAAAAGGTTGTCAGAGCGTTTAAATTTTCTTAACCCAGTAATAGCACGTGGAGTAAAAACATGAGAAAATTTTGTAATCGAATGCCATTTCCATCATAGGTCACTATAGAGAATTATCGTGGAGAAATGGAGGGGGAAGAGGCGGTCATGACTCGTTTCCTGCATCATGATATTTACTGCAGTATGACGCGAAATTATGTCACATGCTCTCTATAGAACAGCTTAAACACGTACTACTACCCAGACACGTAATATGCACGATATGCATCCATGAACGTGAGCAATCAACAAAATGGACCATTTGTAGTAAGCGATTAATGGCGATTTAAATGATGAGAACACAATATTTTTATTCACTCGCCCATTGTATATGTACATTAATGTGTTTGAAATAAAGTAGCATTTAACGATGGAAATAGCGCAATAAAAGATTTTTCGAAACACAAAAAAGAATAGTTTAACATTCTTTTTGTATCATTCGTTCTAAAAAACAACGAAAGAGATTCGCGGCAGATTCACGATAAAATTGGAGAAATATTCGAAAATTGGTGAAAATCTGATGCACAGAAAATGAAAATCCTATGTATGTTCGCTTATTTTATCACGGGAAGCATCCGCGAAAATTGTATCTTCCACGGTAAAAGCTCGAGAGTTTCGCATGGGATATGGACCGTGTCGCGATATATTTCGTTTCTCTCCGGGAATATATAATTTCGTTTCGATATAAACCGTGTATGTGTAGAGAAAGAGAGCAAAAAACTATTTCACAAATGGATCTATTTTTATCCGAAGACTCGAATGATGGTGTCTTTATAACCGGAAATTCGCCACATCTCAAGGATCTTCTGCGAAAGCACATATTGAGCGAAATCGTCGGTTATTGTTCGAGGATTTTAGTTCCTTGTCCGTAAGTGGGAGAGAGAGAATCGCGGACTAGATATAAAATAAATTGAAATCTATTTCTCACACTTTAAGAATCAAAACTTCAAAAAGTATCACACAATTGTTTCTTACAAAATAATTTTATATTGCGATGCGTTATTAGGATTTGTAAAAACCTTAATTTCTAGCGTTATACTCTAATACATATCATTATTCTTTAAAAAATATATTTTCTGAAATATTTGCCTAAAAAAAAATAATGATAAAATGTGCTTTGCTCGATCCATTTTCCTTACAACTATTTTCGAAATTACATACGGCACATGCATCATAATCATAATCTTAAAAGATTTTTATGATATTTCTAGCGAGATAATTCGCGCTTAAGGCTCCTGGGTGCTCACCGCGGCCATATTGGATTGTGACGTCAGAGGCGAGAAAGCACACGCTGAAAATTCTTAGATGCCATTTTTTAATGAAAAGATATTTCGATTAAACAGCACTTCAGATGGCTTTAGCACACTCTTAAAAACCCCCGAAAACTATTCTTTTCCCTTTATAATCAATCAACATCTGTAAAATGATCGAGATATCAGACTTTGACATGCGGAATGACTGCGCATGTGCAAAGACCAGACGGACTGGGCTTCATAATATTACATTTTACAGCTGTTGATTGATTATAAAGGGGAAAGGATAGTTTTCGGGGTTTTTTAAGAATGTGCTAAAGCCATCTGAAGTGCTGTTTCATCGAAATATTTTTTTATTTCGAAATGGCATCTAAGAAATTTTAGCGTGTGTTTTCTCGCCTCTGACGTCACGATTCCGACATGGTCGACAAGGTACCAGGAGCCTTAAGTACGTGCACTAATTTAAAACACTTATTTCCATTCGGTCTTTAAATAAATAGCTGCTAAATGCATCGTATGTCGACAGAGACGTGAAAAGAGGCAAATTAATCAAATTTTAGACATAGGCAAAATTTAATTAGAAATAGTACGTTGATTGTTCGGAAAATAATGAACAAATTTAATTTGTTTCAGTTGCTAAAATTGATCAGTCTTTTATCATTTATCATAAGATAAGCATTAAATTTGTAAACTAATATTATGTATTGATTAATGAACTCTTATACCTTATTGTCAACATTTCTCATTATTTTATTTGCGTTACTCATAAATTTTCTTATTTCAAATATTAATTTTATTTTCTACATTCATTTAAAATTGCTTTTTTTACTTTATTAATATATTTTTTAATTCATTATTAACAAAATAATTTCAATTCTAGCATTTTAATCAATATAGTATAATAAAGTATTATATACAATTATATATTTTTATTTTCAATATTTCAAAAAATTGTTTTATATTTCTAAATCACACATACGCAATATAATTTTTTTTTATTAGTTTCCTAAAAATAACAATCAATCATTATTTTCCGAACAATTGTAAGTATAACATAAACATATGAAAAATGAACTCACATTGTGTGAATTTCCTAACCTCTCTGCTTTATTATATATTCCACTGCTGTGCTCTGCTAATCCCATATAGTTTGATCGCACATACACTAATCACTGCATTGCTCTTTCCCTATCATTTTATTTTTCCAATTATTATTTATCACTTCGATACGACACACACGATACATTCCGAAACGAACGGACGATACGAAAAGAGAAGATCCACGACGCTCGATCGCGCTCGATCCCATTCGCGAGTAACGCGAACAAAATATCCGTTTAAAAAATATTATTTTTCTCACACCGATATCCGATTGCGGAAACGCGGAGTGCCCGAGGATACTACATTCGCGTTCAACCAAACACATGTATATCGCCATCAGCTGATTAATCACATTAAACGCATCGAAATACAGATTGCTCGCGACATCTCCCGAGCTGTCAACTGCATCGCGCCTTCTCGTTATGGCGGAGCGACCACTTGCGCGCCACCGACCGTTGCGCGGAATATCTCAGTAGCTCAGTATCTCAAGCAATGGCCGCCACCTCCCCCCAAATTCAAATCGCCGACACCGACAAATTTCCGATCCTCGGACACTTTCCTCGACACTCGGCCACTCCTCGATACGCTCGAGCACTCGCCAAGCTCTTCCTCGACCGAATAATGCCGAAATAGCGCGCGAGAGCCACTGTATATGTCGAAATACGCGACGAAAACGCTATCTCAAGCGAGTAACGTCCCTTCCCCCCCCCCCTCTTCCCCTCATCGCGCAAATTTCACGAATTCGCGATCCTTTCGACGCCTCCTCCGGGACTCCCGGGTCCCCGTCGACGCCCGGATACTCTTCGAGGCACTGAAGAAAACTCGCGAAGCTCGCGTGGAGAGAAATAGCGTGGAAATAGCGGCGAGAGCGGCGTAACGGAATATGACGACGAAGTCGGCAGGATCGAGCGATCTCGTCGTATATCTGAGGAAACTGGCCGATTGCGCGACCGTGCGAACAATTTGTCGCAAGATTATTCGATCCGCAACGATATTCGACACCCCCGGACTTGCACTCCCGGTTTATTCGCGTGCGAAATCGAGCCGCGACACGGAGCAACCACGACTCGCACTCTGCTCCGCCACTGCTGGACTCGCACTGACCGGTGGTTTAAGTAATCGTGACGTCACGCGGATTCGCTACTACCAACTTCACGCTACTACGCGCGGGACAAGTTTTACGCGCGTAAATAAATATATTTTTGCTGACGCTTAGAGATTTTTTTTAACGATGTTAAGCTTTATTGTTTCACTAAAAGAATATAAGTTACTGCGAATTTTAAGATGATCTTATTTATAAGGCACTCGATTCTTTGTTTCAAGAAGTGACGGTACGAAATACTACTACGCCACATTAGGCACTAGTTACTTCGAAGCGTTTAATCGACCAGGATCAAAGGAGGAAAAATCATTTGAATAATTGATCGATCAATCTTGCTGATGCTTTCGACATTTGAAATGTTAAAAATTGACCGCAATCCTAAAAATCTTTAGCGTAATTTTAGCGTGTGTTTTCTCGCCTTTGACGTCACGATTTCGACATGGTCGGAAAGGAGCCAGGAGCCTTAATGCGCAAGTTATAAAAAAATCTGCCGACGCAATTAAAACTAAAAGAGACGAAGAAAAGTTACAGCGCAACCGTGCGTAAGTACACGTGACGTTTATTCGGAATTGCCCCCGAAGTTATATAAAGGGAATAAAAGCGGCGTTTACGACTTTACGACAAAATTTGTGAATTAATCGCGAATGTAACGCTCCCAGAGAACTGTGAAACCGCGCTTCTCTCCGTCGTCTTCCACTTCCGCATCTTCTACTTTCCGTTGCTCACAGCGAAAACGGAAGTAGCGTAGCTTTGATCTTGAAATTGCTTTGCAGGAACGTAATTCAATCCCAATTTTATTAATATGAAGGAAAAGAGCCGCGTATAGAAAGTTAGTATTTTCAATTACTTACAATTAGATTTTCATTCGTGCCCAAGCTCTTAATATACCCCTCTCAAGATTTTATTACTTAATTATAATGCAAATATACAGAACTCGAAAAATATTTAATGACACAAAACCTCTCGACTTTATTTCGTTAAACATGAATAGATATCACATTGTTTGAATCGAGGCAAAAAAAATGAGGAAAAAAAAAATTAGGTATATAATTTTATAAAAAGCTATTTAACGTATCCGTTGAAGAGACAAAGAATAAGTTAAAGATTAAAACGAGTTTAATTTGGCTGTAGCATGTGTAATGGTGCTTAATTTATTGTCAAACTTTTATCGACTGTTTCGATGTTTCCGCACAAATTGCAAATTGGGTTACACTGTCGTTGGTGTACTCATACTAATAAAGCTACCATTCCGTTTTTCTATGTAGCGCGAAACGTAATTTAACGAGTTACATAAATGGACGCAGTTATGCAATATAGGGTGAGTGAACCAATCACCAATTTTTTCGATTTCGAGATTTTTAATGTATCAGGCACAATTTGCAATAAAAATCTCGAAATAAAAAAAAATTAATAGTTAGTTCTATATTGCATAACTGCGTCCAAATGGTCCATGCTATCGAGTAATGAAAATTTATTACACCGCGACATTTTCGCCTCGTGTCAGCGATTCGATATACAATGATTATTATTGTCATTGGTATTTTTTCTCTTTTCTTTTTCAAGTGAATACGTGCTGTTGTGGATTAAAAAAAAACTCCACAAAATCTCTGACTTGAGGAAAAATAGCTTGTTTATACTTCGGTAAATCGCGAGATCTATGGCTCGAGGGAATTCCGTCTGAAAAATGGCCATTTGGGTAACCCAATTTTGCGGGTCTTAGATAAGAGTATAATCTTAATGCTCCAGTTAGATTGCTTAGTCGTAAAAGTTTTTCAAGTGTTTAAGAATAAAATCCTTTTAGGTTTCGTAGCTTAGGATTATCCCAAATTATGATATCTAGATAACATTATGTAAGTAATAAGGCGTTTACAGTTAACGTCGAGTATACATTTCTAGATAAAATATTATATTTTGATTTAGGAGTTATGTAACAGTTTTTGACAGAAGTTAACCATAAACATCTTATTTATTACATATATGTTCATTCTCTATACTCACACACAATATATATTTCGTGACGTATCTTTCTTGTAGCACTTTACAATTTTTCGTAAATAGAATAAATCATGCTGACATTTCTTTATGATGCGAATTTATTCGCGCGCGAGTATATAGGGAAATTCTTGCGGCTTTCCGCAAAAGTGAACGAACTTACAGACCGTGAGAGGCAATGGGTGTGCGGATTATCGCTCCTGCATTAACCATTCTACTCGTCTCATTCCCCACGGAACATTAGATTCGTTTTGGAACGGCAAACTTGGATATAAGCCAAGATTACACGAAGGAAGAACCGAATATTAGCATGTTCTTGCATTTTGTAATATATATATATAAATCCGTATTGTACACGTTAATAATCATCATTATTCCATGAGATTCTATAGCGATTAGTGTGTGAATGTATATTTCTTTAATATGCACAATTATTTAATTTTATTAGATGACTTCTTTATATTAAATAATTGATCTAATTAACATCGATTTTGTATTTTTGAAAATAACAATTAAAGAATAAGAATAATTAAAGGATTACATGTTCAAACAAATGGTTATTTCAATTTAAATAGAAGAATATAGAATGTCGCAAAAAGAATAATAAAAAGATAGTTTTACTATTTTTGTTACTCTTTTGTCACTAACGAAATAGAATATTTTTTGTAAAGAATATTCTTTTTTTATTTTTCTTGTATAGAATATTCTTATAATATTCTATATAAGAAATTCTTTATAAGATAAATTTTAATAAAATGTTCTATAGTTAGATATTCCATAAAATGGTCTTATTAGCATTAAATTGTGTCTGTACAAGTCTTCATCGCTCCCCTAACTGCGCTCATGATGATTATAGATTTAATATAAAGCTAAAAGCTTACGTAATTCGATTTCACGCTCAGAACGATATGAATAAAGTATGCACACAATTTTGAGGTCCGTTATGCATATTTAATGCGATATTTCTAATATTAAAAAAAGCTATATTAACTTTGGCTAAAACAAGTAACAATACAAAATTCATAATTTGCATTTTAAAAATAATATTCATTTAGTGATTAAAATTAGTTTTGCTTTATGTGTTATATCGAAGCAATAAATGTATAACATTTAGTATCCATGTCAAATAAGAAAAAAATTATAAAAACATAGAAGAATATTATATAAAAATAAAAGTTAGAATTAAAAAAGTGTAGACGTTGAAAAAAATTGCATTTAATCTTACTTATATATTCTCGAAAAGATAAAGCTTTTTAAAAACTTATAATGATACATAAAATGTATCAATGTTCTCGTTGATGATTACGCATTCTTTTACATAAAGCGCAAAGAAAGAATAGTGTACTCGCAGAAAGCATTGTAAATGTTGAATCTATATGTAACTAGACGCTGAAAATACTGCATAATTTTACTCTATTCACTGAGAAGTGTAGGTGCTAAAATATTTCTTCCGCTTGGAGATGTGTTTGGAGGGAATATTCAATGTAATAAAAAGAGAGAAATGTCGCAGAGATATTCCTATTGTTTTCATTTAAATGTTTCAAGTTAATTTTTTTGCTTTTTTAGCAAATTTAAAATCAACCTTTTTTAATAAAAAAATTTTTTTTTAATTTTAATTTTTAAAGTTTAAAATAAAATATTACACAAAAAAGCATGAACAATAAAAGAGTTTGTTTAGTTTTAATTAAATTTAAATTTAATAGTTTTAATTAATTTCATACACTCGAGAATTCATACACTTTAAGAGTTAATCATTATTTATAAATAGTAGCCAAAGCCATAAATTTTCATTAAAGTCGACTTCAAAATCGTCACAGAACTTATAACTGAAAAAGCATTCATAGTTTTGGGGGATAAACTGCAAGATAAAAGAGATGAAAAATTATTCACAAAACAAAGCATAGACTGTACGACAGTTTTTAATCGCGTTGCCATTTGTATCTCGATGAGAAAGAAAACACATCGCGTCACGGTCACGATACCACAGAAAAATTTAACTAGGTTTATCGCGATGTGCAATGCGATGTGCAATGCAATAATAAACTGCCCGTATATTTTTCCTGCAACGCCTGCACGGCCAATGGGATCACGCAAACGACATCGGTTTACGGCGGGCGAAAAGTTATGGCGATAATTATCGGACTTTGTGCATTCGCGACCAGACGAACCGATGGATAACGAACACTTCGCACGTTCCATTTGCCTCGTCAACACGTGGAAACCACGGATGACGAGTAATCGTCGTGCGGAGAGTCTCGTCCCCGAGACTCGGTCGTGAGTTCTCCGCAAATATTTGATGCCGTAACACGAGGCGTCCAAGCGGCGCGAAATTGCGGATTTGCGCTCGCCGCGAAGTCGATCTTGCATTAATCGTGAGAACAATTTTTTGTCAAGTGTGTCTTTTATTGCGAGAATTTTGGGGGTTTTCAAAAAATTAGTATGACTAAACGATAAAGAGATTCTTCTCACATTTATCATTTTAAATTGCCGACTTTGCGACTTTCAACGAATACGTCTTTAATACTCGCGAGATTTCCGCAGATCCGTCAAAATAATAAAAGATTGCTCATGAAAAGAATAATTTTAAAAATATTTTTAAAAATGCTAAAAAATTAAGATTTAAAAAATATTTAAAAATATTTAAAAAACCATAGTTCAAAAGACGTCAGATCAGATCAAAGTTTTTGTTAATATTTGATATGCAGATAAGATTGTTTAAAACAGCTGTGCATATATGAGTTAAGCAAAAAATATATTCGATATTTGATAAAGAAAGATCTGCATACAAGTTTGCACGCGCTGAGAATTTGATATAAAAAATCGCCAATAATTATCCTATCATTATTAAAAATAATATATATTATATTCAATAATATTCTGATTTACAGAAAATATTTCAATTTTCTTTTTTCTCTCGTACAAAGTATAACATTTTATAAATTATAATTTTTATTAAATTAAAATATATGAAAGATTTATTATCTGAGGAAAAGAGAGAGAGAGGGAGAAGAAGAAATATAAAGTTAATGCGCCGTTTCTAAATATTCGAGCTTTGTAAAGGATAAGAAAACACTGGAAGGAAGTGTCACATCGAGCTTGAAAGCAGGAGGTAATAACGCGTGCATTGTCGTCACTGTTTGCACAAGGAACGCGAAGAGAATGTGAAGAAAACCAGAGCGCTTTCCACACGCTGCATACCTTTCGCAAAATGGTAGTTAGGTTCCTGCTAACGGCTATCCTTTAAATTTTAAATAAAACCTCCGGCTTGTGTGCTCGAGGACTCAGCGTTCAGGTAGACAATGAATTCCCATCGCCGCGGGTTAACCTCGCCGGCAAGTCAGTCTCGAGGCAGCGAATGTATTCCCACGGAATTACCCCGTTTCAAGTCGCGGAATAATATTTTGAGATCTGCTGGGATAAAATATTCGTTTCTCAAAGTCGGAATAAATTTTACAAGCGAGAAGGACCAATGAGAAATCTATGAGGGAAGAGGGAATGGGGATTACAATGACAGGGGTGAAGGATAGCTAGGAGTGGTGAGAAAGAACTTTCAGGTTTATGTTTCGACAGGATGTTCACGAAGACACGGAACATTGAGAAGAGTAAAAAGTAAAAAATCAACTGGATTTTAATGTCAACTTTCGAGCCGATCTATATTTTCCAAATGTAATTAAAGTATTTTTCTAAACATTTAATCGCGCGGGAGAACATAAATTGTGTGAATTTTTTGTAGGTATTTGCACGTCTTATATTGAGTAATGCGTGACAGCTAATTTGAGACTCTACTTTGATTTGAGTAAATAAATATATATCTTTAATAATAATCTCTTATTCATTACATGGATAAGAAATAAGTAAAATAAAATTAGTAAAATAAATATTTATGTAGATGTATATCTGCGATGTATATCTTTAACAGATATATATTCAAGACATTTTTTAGACTTTCAAAAAATATAAAGATATTTTAGCACGATACGTTTTCTCTTATTAATTTCGTGTGGAATTTTGTGCAGCAAACAACTGTCAAATAAGCAACCCATTCGACCCGAATCCGAATGAATATCCGTGCATGAAAGCAACTTGTACAAAGGCAAAGATATATTGAACATCTTCCATCTATAGCTATTGCGATAGCTATTGCGATAGCTATTGCAATAGCTATATATGTAGGTTGAAGCCACGGCGATGGTTTATGCGACGGCAACCATCGGGAAGCCGCAAAGTCGATGGGAATTTTTGTGTCGAGCTTTTATGGATTCTTCGCAAGCCACATAGTCGCGACCTCGGAAAATAGGTTCTTAAACAAAGGCCGAAGAGTGCTATTCCATACCTTCGAAATTCCATTTTCTCACCGTAATATTGGGAAAATGTAAAGAAAAGTGATATCGATGCTGATAACAATCAGTCATTCTTTTATGCCGCACAAGAATGTTTTATTTTTCTTTTTTTAATTTATTTTATTTGTTCATCTGTCAAAAATTTAATTCAACCACAATTTTTGCTAATTTCAGAAACAACGCAAAGCATAAGATGTCATTTGTAAAATGTGAGCAAATAGAATGAATCTCGCAATACTGTGATTAGATTGCAGTAATTACTGCGCTGGTCAGAATAGTTTATGTAATGATTCAGATTAGATTCTATAATGAAGTGATTAATGTGCATCGTAATTTTACGATAGCATATTTAATTAATTGACTAATGAATTTCAAATTAATATTTTTTTATTATAAAATTAATTCTCTCTCTCTCTCTCTCTCTCTCTCTCTCTCTCTCTCTCTCTCTCTCGTATATATAATTGATAAATTAGCGTATTATACAATAGTGACTAAAAATTAAAAATATTTTGAATTGTCCTATACGGGATATAATTGTCCTAAAAAATAGATAGATATTTATAATAATTTTACATGTTAAAAAAATTAATTTGTGATGTATTTATGCCATGTTTAGAAAAATTTTTAATTAAAATATTTTTATAAAAAAAAAATTGAAATGTTCCATTAATTTTATAATAAAAAAAGCAAAATCTTTCAGCAATAGAAATATCGAATTCTCTGTGTGACAATGCACTTTGAAAGAGTGAGTAGTGCGAATCCTTTATATGTTGCCAAGATTATAACTCCCAAACGATATAGCAACTCGATAAAGCCCATAGATTTTATCTGCCAAGGGTCAAACCGGATCTTGGCGGTTCACTGAAGGGTTGATTCTAATTTGTGAGTTGGAGGTTTTGGGGCTAATAAGCTCACAGGCAACAGTAGTCGGCTACAGTAGTCCGAGTCAGTGATAAAGCGGACTCGGCTTCCGTCTTAAAGTTAACAGGCGGTGATCGATTGGCTCGCATCACTGCTTGACAAGAGGCGAATAAAAGTGTCAGTTATGAACATAAATGATGAACAACACTGCTTTTATAAGTCTCTTGTTTTGCAAATAGTGTTGAGCAATCAAGTACTCAATATAATATATAAAGAAATTTCTGATCTCTGTTATATTAAGTAAATAAAAAAAAAAAACTTTTTTGAGATGTCAGAAACAAGAACGAGAAAAATTACTTTTAATACATTTTCACATAAATTTATCATCTCTCTCCTCGTAAAAAATGTTGCTAAAATTACAGCTATCTTTTATCGGGCTTCTAGATTTCACGCATTTAGGATGTTCGCATAAGATGAACGAGCGATGGAGGAAATTCGATGAATCATATCGCGCAACTTCTTCACAATGCCGTGCTGGCAAAATTGACTTTTGATACGATCGATCGACGATTCTGACGAATTTAAGACGCGAAATTCAACAGCGAATTTTTATTATATTTATTTTCGTTACGACGTTGCTTCTATCAAATTTTATCTACATTAAAATTATATAATAGAATAACAATCACGAACTTAACTTTGCAATTTTTTTAAATGCAGGTATCAAAAACTTTCTTTTGCATAGTATTATTTTAATTTTCGTTTTATTTCTTCGCATAAAGTTATGAAGTTATAGTTTGTTATTTTTTATCGCGTTTATGTATTTATAATTCATATATTCATAAAACACAGAAATAATATAAATCTGTTTTTTCTATACCTCTTTCAAAAAGTAAGAAAGTAAACAAACCCTAATACATTAATAGTTTAATAAGTAAGCGATTTATCACTCACGAATTGCGATTTAACCTAGTGCACGAAGTCTTATGCGCGACAGGCGAATTAGAAGCGCGATGGCAGTTTACAAATTAATCATTCCCGAAAGCATTCATGAATAATCATGCCGCGCGCTTAAAGACGAGTGATCTTGAATACGTCACGGACCACTTTCAGCCGCCGAGATGATGGCGAACATATTACGAGATCTAATTACCGCAGCGGCGAGGAGAGAGAGAGATACGTAGGTAATTAACATCTTTGATGATGTTCGGCATTACCGGTGCACGCTCGATCAGACATCCGTGCGTACATGCGCGAGGAGACCCTTTCTCCCCCGATCGAAATTTAATTAGTCACGCGACATGATTGCCTCACCCGAGAGCGGAATAATCAAAGCGCGTCTTGCAAACGCGTGATTTCAATAGCGGGGACACATCCGCCATGGATTTCCGGCGCTTGTTGCATCCCCCTGAGTTCGGCGAGAGATAAACTTGGGAATGCGCGTGATGCATTTCGCCGAAATTATGCACACGAGACACAGTCCGAACTCCACGAGCTAACACAGTAATACTCAATTGCACACCAACAAGTCTGAATTAGATAAACGTGACTCGGTGATTCGCTCTCTATCTCCTTTTAGAATTTTAGATTATAATCTCATGTGCGATATAAATTCCGTTCGACGAAATTTCCATCTCCTATATCTAGTTCGTCAGCTCCATGCAATCGACTTTAAGCATTCTATTTCTACGTGCAAATTTTAACACTGGTATTTTCAATAAATACGTGACTTCTGTTACGACCTCCTGTATATTTATATTTGCTTTACGCGAGAAATAGTCTTTGTTAAAAAATTATATATTTATGTAAATATACAATTCAAAAATATGTTCCGAAAGTTAAAAAAATACAGCATTGTGTATAAATAAAATATAATGCATATACGTTTTATTTTTCTTCTCTCCGCGCATTAAAACGGTCTACGCCAATATTGTAGTTGCAAATCGAAATTATTCAAGATATCGCGGAATCACGATCTTTTCGAACGAAAATAGCTGGCTACAATTTGAAGATATGAGAGAGAAAATGTTATCCAAATATCCGTTCTTTTGCTTTTCTCCGAACGGTAAAATTGCTTCGGTAACTTCTACATCTTGCTACATGCTACATCTTGAAATAATATTCTGGAAACATTTATTTGCCTTCGTCTGTTCCGCATTTATTAAATATGTAAGAAATACTTTTCAATTGATACCAGATATCAAACAAGTGTACATAGAAAATTGATGAAAATTATTCCGTGTTAAATTATATTTCAGTTCAAGTTTCCGATTTATTAATTATGCGGCTCGTTATTAGTTTTGTCCAGGCGAAAGAAAGTGATTTTATGGTTGACTGAGGTTTTCAAGACTAGGAAAAACGAAGGCGAGAAAACGGCAAGTGAGACGAAAAAAAAGAGGAAAGAGAGAAAGGAACCTCGTTGAGACCTAACGAATTTATTTAGGTCTGACTAATTGGATTTCTTTATAAATCCTATTATATTCGGTTCTACCGGAATCCCCGTGCCCCACTTTATCCCTGTAAACGCGTATCAGCTACCGATATCCTATTTGCACATGTAAGTGTCTATTAACCCTTTGCATACAAATGACATCCATGTGGTAGCATTGAGCGAGAAAATTCACGTGAAGTAAGGTGAAAAAGTGAAATCCTTTTACACAAGAAATCCTTTTATCACAAGAGTATTGCAAACGACGAATTGTCGGTCTTTATTATTTAATCTGACGTCGTCACGCAAAATTAAAGCATATGATAATGTCTTACTTCTATCAAGATTTAGATATTACAAAGTTTTAGTTTCAAAATTTGCATATGCAAACAGCAGCGGAACTATTAAATTTTCGTTATAATATTTCATTTTGTACGATATTTATTCAGCAATGCTATATTTTAACATTTTTTAAATCTACGTAATCTGTAAAGAATTTTATTTCGTTATATCAAATTAGGCATACTCAAATTTACAATTAATATAATAGTTCAGGAATTTATAATAAAGCAAGTTCCGATTTCTATCCTTAAGACGAATTCGTTATTCTGTCATTGTACAACTTTTACGTTTACCGTGAATTACCGTGAATCCTTTCCATTTTTCATGATATAATTACGATATAATTTATCGGTTCTCAAGAGAAATCTTAATGAAGCATAACTATAACTTGATTAGAAATATATCTCCAATACAATGCTTTTATCGAATATTAAAAGTAAAATGTCGAAAATTTAAGAGCATAATAAATAAAACAAATAAAAAATATTGATATCTATTCGTAAATATTATAAAATTCGTAGATAGAAAGCAATTTTCGAATCGTATGTCTTTTTTAACTCATTATCTCAACACCACCACCTGTACCTCACGTGTATCTCGTGTACCCTCGTCTTTGCCCAGGAATAACCATAGTAAAACTCGTAAAGACGAAACGGAAAGCGCCGCGGGGAGAAACTTTCCCACGAGAGATAACTTCGTTCGGGAACCAGCTGAATACACATTTAAGTTTTGAAACACGCGAAAAGTCATTTCGAGCGTTCGGACGGCAGGGCGAAGACTGGCCCGCAGCGGTACGAATTACCGGTAGGTTAATTGTGAGGTAGTTAAAGGGAGAGAGAGAGAGAGAGATGGTCTCGTGCTGATGTACCGCGGCCCTAAAATTGAATTATGTCATCTCCGCGTGAATATGCATGAGATTTCCTTCCGGCGCCTCCTGGACGCGGCTCGATAAAAAACTCTTGAACAGATGGAAATTTACGATTCGAGGAGAAAAACGCGTCGGAAAACACGAATTATCCGTCGCGATTTAATCAGGGACATTTCTTCCCTCTCGGAGGATTTCTATCAACGGCGTGTTATTTTATCGTCGACTTATCGTTTCTAATTAAGCAGATTATTTTAGAAAGAAATTTGATGTCCGTTACTATGGATTTTGATTTTAAAGGTTAATTACATGTTGTTAAATTCATTCTTGTTTTCGTGTTTTATAACGTAGGCAGAAAAATATTATCTCTTTTTTTTTGGCTTTCTGTGGCACGATTTTAATTGATGTACTAATTAATGAAATTAACCGAGCGCACTTTATTTCAGAACTCAATTGCTTTGATTGAAAGCAAAAATATAAGAGGCACTTTAATCCTTTTTAACACTTTAATTTAGTCGCTTTCTGTCTCATCTCTCTTGATCTGTTGCAGAGAATCCCACAATAAAATTGATCAATACGGATCTATAAAAGGATAATTATCAATAATAATGTCAATTCGCTCATGGCTTAAAATCGATCGCAATCCGACAGATATAAAAGAGCAGTAGTAATATACTTTCGAGTAATTTTTCTTTTTGACTTCGACTAGTAAAACTTTTTGCTGGGATCGATATCCAAGAAAGAAGACTCGCAAAGGCTGATTGCCAAGCAACTTCGAATCGTTCTAAAATTGAAAAAGTAGTGACGCGTCGAAAGAAGCTTTCGAAAGATCCATGACGAAGCTTCAATAACTGACAGTCGTGAAGTTAATGGAAAATACTCGGATTTTCTGTATTTATAAAAAAAATGAACAAAGTAAGCGAATTATAATTTATTATCAAAGAAAATGTGACTGAAAAAACTATGATATTTGCTTTATCCTCTCCATGATACCCTTGCTTATCTAATTTTAAAATTTATAATAATTTTATATAGTAACTTCTTTTATGAAAGTGCCATGAATATTTTTTATAAATTATCATAAAATTAAAAAAGCAATTTTTTGTGCATTATTTAAATTTCTCATTAACGTTAATAAATAGTTATATATTAAGGTTAATTTATATCAAAAGGTGAAAATGTTCACCTTTTATTTCTCCTAAACCGGTAAACAATTACACAGTTCAATTATAACAGTTGAGAAAGAAGTAATAGTTTCATCCCAAAATAATTGACTTGCGAAAAATGCAAAAAAATGCAAGAGGAAGACTCGCGACAGATGGAGAAGTTTCTTGAGAGAAACTTTCAAATAGTGCTAAAATTGAGAAAATCTTATAACCGTGGACGAAGCTTCGAACCATGACGAAACGTGCGCGCGTCAACAGGCGACAGGATATTTTCTCTTTTTATCCTCGTAGTTGCTAACACGATTAACTGTGCAGCTCCCTGAAATCGAATTAGTTCGTATCGGATGCCGCTTAATTTCGCTGATTTAGCTGTACATTGATAGGTACTGCAGTCACCCGAGCGCGAGCCTGAACGCGGCGACCGAGTTTTTACAGGTCGAATAAAGTTGGAGTTGTTTTCCACATCCCTCCCTTTCTCTCTCTCTCGTTTAACACTTCTCGTACGACGGCATCCCTTTCCGGATAACGTGACGTCACAAGTTGTAAATGTGGGTCGTATATACGCGAAAACAACGAAACGTTTTGAACTCGATGCACGCTCGCATTTATTCCGATAAACGTGAACCGAGTGATTTTGCCTAAAGGTAAAGCGAGAAAGATATATGATTTCGCGGTAAGCACTTCGAAGCAGAACCTCTTGGAATACGTATTAAAGAACCCTCATTGGACGATAAAATGTTGAAATAAATAATTCTCTCAACTCGAGCATTTTACTGAAATTTTCGTTCATCCGTATTACATGTGTGTAATAAATTTTAATAAATTTTCTTATTTATTTGAAAAAAATATAGAAGCTTAGTTCACGAAAAGCTAATTGTAAGTTTTTTTTCTTACAATTTAATTTTACATATCGTGATATTTTTAAGAATGGACTGCACATAAAAGAAAGTCAAGAATATGTAGCTGAAGAAAAATGCGATGGTTTCGACATACATTGTATATGTTTCAGGTATCGATATCTATAAAAGTTCGGATGTACTCGCCTTTTCAATTTCTTTTCTATTTTCTCGCTTCCTCACCTCTTTCAGCGTAAAATGCGCGCAAGTGAACCCCGACGAAAGAATAAACAAGCGATATCGCGTTCAGCTGGGTGGATATATATTTTACGCTTGTTTTCCGAAACTCTCTAGAGATGCTGTACCCGAAGCAAACAGTTTAAGCTAGTAAAAACGCTGGAAAATTGACGAAAACTAAATCAGAACTATATATATATACGTAACTTTTTCATAAAACAATTTAATGAGATATATTTCGACATTTTCAAATACTGTTTAAAATTTTATATTAATCGAGAGTCAAATAATAAGTGCACATCAATAATAAAAATTTGCAAGAAGTCTAAATTATATGGCTCTGTACATTTCAAATAAGATCTTTTTAATTATTGGGTGTGAGATAATATTTCTTGACAAATAAAATAATTTATTTCAATCAGATTTCCCCAAAATCATTTTCACTTTCATTTTTATTAAAGTCTAGCGATTTGAATTCATAGAAGACACATGAGAGATTCACTACTCTGTAATTATTGAGACGATAATTAAGCGTTCGTTGGCCTCTAGTTGCACGCAAAGCACGGGGAGATAATCAAGACCTAACTAGAGTAACTGGATTTGAAAGCGTGGGCAACTCGAGATTTGACGAAAGATGGAAATGCCTGAGATTCTCGTGCTCTTCACTGATAATAGCTCCTAACGCAACTCCTAGCAACGGCGAGGATTCTGCTCTGTACTTAACATAACTTTGCGTAATTAGAGGCTATACTGATCATGAAAAGCGATCTTTACTTAACACCTAATCCACTAATAATTTCACGTGCTATACGATTCTTCCATTATATTAATTTGAGCTAAATATTTCCTTATTATTCGTTAAATCGATTTTTTTCGTATCTTAAAATCGGAATTTAAAAGTGTTCCGCAACTCTAACAATTCATCGCATTAAAACATCCGTTTTAAATGGGGCGATTTTCTCTTGTGCAGGTTCAGCAGTAGCTATGATCGGAGCTAATCTGAGGTTCGGCATCGGCGCTTCCGGGAATGTCACGTCCAACGCCACTAAGGTGTTCCAGTGTCATCCCGGTGGTGTCACCGAAGCCACCGTCATATTTAGTCTCGGTGCGATGGGGATGGGGGCGAATATCATCCTCATGGTGCTAATACTGGTGAAGCGACAGCTGCGCAGGTACGATAATAATCCGGATCGAAGGACGGCGTTTTATGATCGTCGCTCGTCGATCCGGAAATAACGCCGAAAATTCCCGTTATGACATTCGACCGATATTAGTTAAAACTTTTGTTTCGTACGGGCATATACGTTGTTAAAAATCATACGACTGTGATTTTTTTGCAAGTGGAGAGAAAATAGATTCGCAATATAAAACGTATATACAGCTGTATATTGTTCTATTATATCCTTTACCTCGTAATGTTCAAATGTGTGATGGCTAATGATTCAATACCCATTCGTACAATAGCAGTATGTCGTTTGCGATAAAGTAAAGCATAATTTTACTATATCGTGACTTTCGATATTTTTCGAATAAAATTTATAAGTTAGGAGTAACTCTTTCTATCTGTATGTCGCGCACGTGACCTTATTTTAATCTGGCGAAAGAGTATCTTTCTAAAACTTGTTAAACTTTATTTCGATAAGTATACAGTGGCCAGGTAAATTCCACACGTATTTACCGAATAAAATCTTGATCGTATAACTGTATACGAGTAAAAAAAATGTGTGTATATTTCATATCTCGATATATTAATATAGGTATCTGAAATATGTTCGCGTAATAAACTATAATATTTCTAAATGTGGTACCAAACATATTCTCGGTTATTAATGTTTATAAAATCCACTTTTATTAACAAGAATGTTGACGGAAAATATGCAATATGTTTTGAAAAGTTATAAGCAAATAAAGTATTTTCCCAATTAAATTTAAATAGATATCTCAAATAAAAATTCAACAGAATTTTCAGTTTAGTAAAAAATATATTGATAAATGATATGGAACACAATCATAGTTTCATTAAGAAAAAGTCAATAGATTGTTAAAATTCGATATTACATTTCAGAAATATACTGTTTGTATATTCATTGAATTTTCTCTTATTTTAAATACAATTTAATTGCAAATAAGATAAGCTGCCGGAATGCGGCAATAAAATACGAAGACGTTATTTTATAAGTAAACAAAGGCAAGATGGCAAAACGGACGGAAGAGTGAATGATTATGTTACGCACACTTATCCTGGGATTTACAGGTGGTCCCAGGGATTGTTATTCCATCAAGCCATGGTAGACTGCGCGAGGGCGGCTATATTATTGCCTCTTGGCTCTAGCATATTGAATTGTCAGCCCGTTAACAAGTGCTCCCTGGTCGAGACTGCCTTTCTGCTGCTGGTAACCGTTTCTACGGTAAATATGCTAACAACCGTACTAAACGACAGCCCGGTATTTCCGGAGAGCGACGAGGAGGCAGATCTAACCGCTCCACTATTGATGGACTCGCCCCAGGTAAAATATAGCGCATACATTTAACGTGATTTAATTCGTATGATTGTCTCAAATATATCGTAAAATAATTTAGAATATAATTTAGAATATCAATTCATATCTATGTAAATTCTCGAGATTTCTCTCTCTCTCTCTCTCTCTCTGAATCTTAGTAGTCAAGTTTCAACTTATGTACTTACTGTTGCAATTCTCTCATAGCCCTGAGCTCTTCTAGTTCACAACATGTAATAAATTTTCTAATCCTCAATTTTCAAATCTCATTCCCCGTTCAATATTTCTCTATTATACCATTTGTATTGTATTTTATTATTGCATGGTGCTGAATTCGTTAATATAGAAATTGAAATACTGATTGCAATCGTATTTTTTAATAATTTATTAAATAATTCCCGAATTTTTATGATTATAAATGTTTATTTAATATAATAAAATATAGATCGTTTTTTAAACTCATGACGCGAGTCAATTATCTGTTCGCTTATGACAATTGATCAAAAATACTATGAACAAACCGCGTGACTTGACTAACACAAACGTCGGTCGTCCATCTCGCATTCAGAATGAGAGAGAGATTTCCGCCTAACCGCAGCGTGATAATGACGAATTTAGCGGTGACTGATTGCGGTGCAAACTGTCAACATCACG
Source organism: Prenolepis imparis (assembly GCF_030444845.1). Lineage (NCBI taxonomy): Eukaryota > Metazoa > Arthropoda > Insecta > Hymenoptera > Formicidae > Prenolepis > Prenolepis imparis. The sequence goes on along the minus strand of NW_028141162.1, from coordinate 13,268,602 downwards.
TAGCGCGGATTGTCCGAGATAAATCAAATTTTTTAAAAGCAAAACTAATTGAACCGTCACAGAAAAACATACAGCCGTGACTAAAAATAGGAATCCCTTTTAATAAACCGAATTAATCATTCGTAAAAAGAATATAATGAATTTTTTAATCACCTTTAAAATAATTTAATCACCTTTAAAATAACTTTTTTTTATATTAAATTATAATAAATGTTCAAATATAACTACTAATAAAATAAGAAAAATGTTTTAATTTGCACACACAAAAGTGTTGTCTAATTTAATTTGATCTAAATTTTAACAAAGTGTTTTATATTTTTACTTAATTTCTCATTCAATATAAAATAAATTTCGCCTTAAAAAATTTTAATTTCAACCTATCTATCAATACCTATCAATACCTATCAATACCTATCAATACATTGAATTCGAAAATCGCGAAAAAGAAAGGTGAATTTTTGCATCGTAATTTATTTCCAAATACATCCGACGTTTCTAAAATTTAATGCAAATATTATAAAAAATCCTATATTATGACAGTATCACTCGAGACACTAACATAAATTAACAATTAATTCCTCAACGATTTGGCTTTCCCGAGTGCATGTAGTAGCAGTTGGTTCCAAATTAATTTAACGCGATAACTTTCAAGCAACACTCAATTCGCTTTTGCAGCGACAAAGTTCTAATGACACGACGCGACGGTTCGTTAAATATGCGAAATGTCTATTATTACGAACGCGAGAAAAGTGCAACCGTGATTTTACAAGAGTCGGAATAATTTTCACGATTATTTTAGCATTACGTCTTTCAGCTTGTATGTGTTTTAATCTAATTCTTTCCAGTATAATTTATTATAGTTTTATGCGAAACAAGTTATCATATCACAAATAAATAATAAAACATTATTTGTTATTTAATTTGGAATTTATAAGAATTTTGACTTGCAATGTAGTTATCAAGATGTTCATGTTGAAATATAAAAATTGATGACAAATGGAAATTTTTACAATAATTTTTATGACGCAAGGAAAATTTAAAACAACATTACTTGTATTTCCCGATGAGCAGTTATAACAGTTTAGTTCCGATAAAGTGGTCTCTATTCTTTACGATAATAGATCAATTATGGATTACAGGATTTCACGGACTCTAGAGGGTGTAAATGAAGACATGAGACTATTGTAAACTCGTTACGCAAACTAATCACAACAACCTAAATTAGACTGCGTTTAAGCAAATAAATAAATGTAATAATTTACGTTTCCCAAAAATTTACAATAGGCATTTGTAATAATCAATAATTTGCTCTTGAAAGTATTTTTTCAAATTTGTTTTGCATTGCACAACCAAACTTATAATTATATAAAAATATTCCCTATTATGTTGCAAAATAATTAGTTAAACGCAACGATGTGGTTTAATTTAAATTTACAAATTTATCTCTATTTATAGAATATAAATTTAAAATTATTTGTGTTGATCAAATAATTAGGTTGAAATAGCCTCAGTTAAATATTTGTGAAGCTCACCGAAAAATTATTTGTACAGGATCAAGTATTTTAATTAAAACACATTTTCTGTGTATATTGTATCTTATTAATTAGTAAGAGAGATAAAAGCTATAATAATTTAAATTTTATGTCCTTATCTCTAAGAAAAAGAAAAAAAAAGATACAAAATTTTATTTCTAAATATGTAAAAAACAAGATTCAGGTTTAACTATCTTCTTGTAAAAATCTATAATATAAAAAATCGTTATTTGAACATATTTCTATCAACAAGGAGGAATTCGTATAAGATTTGCAAAACATTACAAGCTTGCAAAATTCGCGAAATTCGGAAGAAATATCATACGAACGGGAAAGTTCTTTTTCGCAAATTTTTCAAACGATTTTTTATTGCTTACAGTGCGTGCTCTTTGGCACTTTCATGATCTGGTTCGCGAGCATAACGATAAATTTGGGGCCCACGTTTCTCAGCGGAGCCCTAGCGGCCAACACAGAGAGCGGGCATAATACGCCTAGTTGCCCGTTGATACACGGCCCTTTTCGTCACTATATACTCAACGTCCTTTGGATTATTATCAACATCATTTGTGTGGGGCTCACGCTTTTTCATTTGAGAAAATTGCACAGGGATTTGACGAAAGCTAACGTCGAAGCGGTGAGCGACATTGATTATATGTATTAATATTCAAAGAATCATTATGAATGCATAATTATTGAAAATTATGTTTATGCTAATAAAAGTATAAAATTGGATAATAATAAGAAAATTTATGTATAAAATATGCTAATAAAAATAATATGTCAACTTGAAATGAAATTTTGGATGACAACGTTTTAATATTTTTGCGAGATTATATTTTCCTACGTAACGAGTTTTATTCATTTTAATGAAAAAAAAAAAACATTAATAAAATTAATCTTTCCTGCTTTTATATAACCGCATTTATCTCCAGGTACGAGTAGCTGGCCTCGTCACAACGCTCGTTAATGTGACAGGCGGACATCAGGGTGCAACCAACGCGCTTGCAACCGAAGATGGTGCAGTTGACATAAGAAATGGTACGACACCGAAAGTAAGTCATCATGTTAATAATTTTCCACGCATAAAATATATTTCTTCGTGTATTAAAAATTAAATATTTTGAAAAATAGTTTCTTGCTAAATCGTCATTTTTATTCATAATTTAGTGTGTTTTTCTAATTTCAAATTTTATTAACAATTATCAATACGTCTAAACTCTTTCTTGGATACGCTCCTTGCTTCTTACGTTTCTTTACGCTCACGAATGCAAACTGAATTGAATGTGCCAAGCAAGATGACGATGCAAGGCGAGTATCAGAGGCGAATGAAGATCTCAAATTATTCAGAGACGGCATTTCGATATATTTCAGAGAACAGGCGCCATCGAGGAGCATCGGAAAATGAGGAATTACCTTAGAAGGATGGAACGCGAGGGCGTGCAAAGGGTGAAAATGTTCCTGGTCATAACGGCAGCGTATATCATATTCTGGGGACCATTGTTTTTCGTTACCTTGGTGCACCATCCTATTATAGGCAATCCTACAGGTTACGAGGTAATTAGAATAGATAGAGCATCGACGGGATGAGATAATGGGAAATTTGTATCTGCTGTTAGCTTTTATGAAATATAAACACTATTGATATTTATGCTCCGCAAATATCTCGGTCATTACTTATGTCATCTCGTTATCGTATATTCGTGTGCATTTGCGATATCAGCACGCGTATATTAATACGCTTTTTGCATACGAATTGCTTCCCGCAAACGATTTTTTCGGTCTGATAAAAAAGAACGACAGTTTAATATCACGTTTATTCATTCCACGAATAGAGACTCTTATTAATTTGAAGAGATACGCTTGCCAGAGATGATCATTGGTACATTCATAATTTATGTGCATAAACATTATAGAGATAAATAAATTTGAAAATTGACAAGTGTCAAGTAGCAATCGCGATCGAACTAAATTGCAAATGTCAGTGTTAATAATTAAGCAGTGCAATATCTATAAATAAATAAATATAAATATCTGTCAATTCGGATACTCGCTTTTATTCATCATAATAATTTAGCATGATATAGTGTCTAAAACACACGTATGTGAAATATTATGAACCTTGTCTACTGACGCTGATTTGATGTTCGATATAAAAGCGCGATAGAAATAAATGCGAAAAGTTCGCGAAAAGACACGAGGCATAAAAGCGAAACTTGTTCGACCATATGCCAATACACGGTTGATCGTGAACCGAATGAAGTCGGTCGAGCGAATTCGCTGCTACGAGCGGGGAATTTCTTCCGCGAGAATCTTTCTACAGGAATATAAATTTTCGAAAGAAGCAAGTACGCGTTGAAAAACTCGAGACAGCGTCGTAACAGAGATGCACGAAATAGCTGCATTTAATCTTCTCAATAGACTCCCGATATTTGGACGAAGCAAAAATCGCGACGAAAGAAGAAGCGTAATAATTTAAGAAGAGAGAGATAATTCTTATTTGTTTCCTAACTAATAATAGATAAATTCCAATATATTTCCATGCACAGATTTTATAACGCGCTTTAAAAAATCTCTTTTAAATATAATCTTTGTTTATCTTAGGTAGAAATCCATATAAATAATTAAATATATTTTTCATCATTCATAATAATTAATTTTTGCTATAATTCATCCTTTTTATTTTATTTCTATTATTTCTCTTTTCAATTTATGACTGCGCTGTTATATAATTTTGCATCGGTGTAGCATACCTAATTTGTAGATTCACATTTACAATTTATATCGTACTATTACGTACTGCATCTAAATCACCGGATTTCGCGGTTTGTTATACCAGGTGACTCTGCACATCGCGTATGTGCATGCCTTCGTAAACCCGGCTCTGTTCCTCACCCTACATCGCGGGCTGCGACAGGGTATGTCGGACGTGTGTTGCGGCTGCTGCGAGAGCATAGCCCGATGGATCCTCGGATCCGCCGCCACTAGTCCGATGCAAAACGTCACGCTACCCCGATACGAGGCACCAATGAATCTACCCTCGCCCCCGGATCCACCCCTAGCCGCGACTATCGCGCCATCATCAGGACGCAATCTTACCAATGTGGCGCTCCTAAAACCACCCCTGCCACCGACTGCCAAACACTTGCTGGTGGTAGGACACTCGGCCGAATAATCGTCAAATCTTAACGCTGAATTCGTACCTAATGACTTAAAGACCGGGTCCTTAACGATTCAAAGAGAATCGTCTTAATCACTTGAAGATTGATCCTTAATTACTTGAAGACTAATCTTCCTCGATGTATCCCCCCAAAATATCGATTTCTTACGTGACTCTTTTATCATATAAATATTAAATTTATTAATTAAACTTGTGGTAAATTCATATAAATGTATAATTATTATATAGGACAATTCTATCGCGGTACCCGATCCCTGGAGTTTGACTTCAAGACCCAAAAGCACCTCCAGCCTTTACGAAGAGGAGCTGTCCAGGAGACCGAGCCTCTTGCTGCCCCGACCTACAGAATTGAACGATCTCCAAAGTCCGACAAGTAGCGATTTGCCCAGCGAATAAACGAGCAAACCAATTATAGAAAAAATTAACAATGTATTAGAGAATGGTACGTTAATTGGTGATGCTGATGTAAAAAAAAATAATCGCAAAAAGATAAAAATAAATTTTTCGGGAAGACACCTTCCTTTAAGATCCTCTCCTGGAGCATTATATATTCTCTTATATAATCAGATATTTATATTGTCAGTAAAGAGAGAGAGAGCCCCGAAATCAAATAAATTATATACTATATATAGTATATCGTCACCGAAACATTTTTTTATGACGAACGTTAATATATTATATATCAGCGAAGACATCACAAATATTTGCATTTACGCGATTTCTCTTGAAAACTTTATGTTCCTACAGTTTTTAACAACAATGTAAATGGAGTCAAGATTGAACTTCATCGTAAGTTTAATTTAATTCAAATCAAATCGGGTTTCTACAAATAGAATAATTTTCTGCGATGTCAAAGAGCGAGACCTTAAATTTTTGCGCAGTATAAGATTTTAATCACAAGAATAATATATCTTGAATTTAAAAAATAATCGAAGACTTGATGTATACGTTTACTTGTATTTTTATGAGATGCACGTATTTTAGACTTAAAGATATCGACAGACTGACTTTTTTCACAAAATTCGTACTTATGTCCATGTCAATTTACACGATTCTCACGTCCGAAATTGTTAGTCAAAATAATTATTAAATATTATTGCTTTTATAAGACCTAAGAAACAGCACTGTCATTTTGCCGTTTCAAAAATGCGTGCTATTCTATTTTTCACAAATTTGTGACTAGAATTATTTTCAACAATTTTTATTGAAACAATATATTTCGCTCTAATAATGTCTCCCCCCAAAAATCATAAAATTTAATAAAACTAATAGTAAAATTTTAAATAATTGTGAGCAATATTATAGCGTAATATTGCTACAATTATTAATTAGTTGTATATAAAATTAAATAATGGAAAATAAAATTTACTTTAGTCTTGCAATTGGCAGTAAAAATTCAAATTTTACTATTAATTTTTAATACCTACTAATTTTTAATTTAATATTAAATATATATTTTGGGACATCTTATACATATATACTAAACAATGAAAGTATGTTTACTTGTTATTATAAACTGTTTATCAATTCCATATATAGTTTAAATGTTGGAATATAATTTTTTTTATTAATTGCATTATGCGTGTATTGTGACATCAACTAATTGTAAGAAAAAAAAGGAACAAATTGCAAAGAGAAAAATTTAATCAACCGGGCATCATCTAAATATATCTGTGATTGCTGATGAACGTCCTAGTCTTCGTCCTGTGTGGTGTCACTAATAGATTTATATAGAGAAGATATATTATATACATATGTATATATTATGTTTATAGATAGAAAACGCGTGATACGATATATTAGAAACGTGAGATAATTATGTATAATTTATAATCTGCTTTTTTCAGTAAGAATAAAACTGAAAACGCAGCGAACATCTGACAAGGCAGAGAAAAACAACATGTATTAGAAAGTGTAATTAAAAGAAAAAGATTTATAATCCCTTCCTTCGCGTCTAGGTGCACTTACTAGATGTATATAAGGATCGGATGTGCAATCCTTCGTAAAGTGGCACTATCGTATGAGCTTCTTCATCCGGGGATTCAATCTTTCTCTTGAGAACATATATTATATATATTGAATTACATATATATTTTCTATGTGAGATTTTAGAGACTGCACCCGTTGCAATCGCACGATATCAGCATTTCGCTGATTTAACTGCGCATTACATCGACATTACATTACGTTTTTGTTTTATGCAAATGAGAAATAGCGACTAAGAGGAAGGAAATAGAGATACGTCGATTTTAGTTAATTTATTCCGCAAATGGGAAAGTGGAAATAGTCATAGCCCATGCAAATGTACATGTAAGCAATTTTTCCACAAAATTTCATTTACTATCAAAAATTCTTTGCAAATGTGTATATTTGCTATTAATCCTTTTTTAGTAATTCGTATTAATTTAAATTCAACATTTATTTTCAAAATAAGATTATGCGAAATTATTGTTGTAATTTTCGCTAAACTGCGAACGGAAAGCAATATATCCCCGTACATTTTAAATTTTTGCTCATCTTACTCTTTTGTAATCAAAAAAAGACGCGAATATATTTCGGGATCGTCCTCCCTAAGAAATTATGATATTAAATAGATTAACTCAATATTAAAAAATAAATAAGAAATAGCAAATTTAACGAAAAAATGAGACGAGGAAAACTGTAATATTAAAAATTAAAGCTAATCAAAATTTAATTACTTGAACCTAAAATTGACCAAAATTCGAGCAAATGGTTTGAACTTTTATGTCACGCGTAATTTTTTTAAACCACACAACACTTTTTTCATATAAGTTAGAAATAACTTTTAATTATGAGGACAATTAAAAATAACGATTTCATATAAGAAATTATGAAAATAATTCATATCTCTATATCGTCACTGTACTAAATCACAGTTAGCAAATCGTGATCATTTTTTGATTATTAAAATAAACTATCTCAATTATAAAAAGATATCTGAAGAGTAAAATTCAAACATAAAATTTGGTAACAGACATTTTTCTCAATGTTTATCTCTTTTTATATTATTTATAAGTTCGATCAAATAAATCAAAATTATCGCAATTTCTTTTAAAATTACGAAAAATATGCATGTTATTGGCTTCATTAAAATATACATATTATGTATATGTATATTAAAAATATATTAAAAGTGTTATAGTATAGAATATTTCTTATTGTATAGCGAAAAAGCATATCAATGTAGCGTCACATATTTGAAAACGAGTTCAGCGTAATATTATGTGACGAGTGTTGATGTTCATTAAAATTACGTGAGATTAACTCTTCACTCAATCCTATCTTTCTTTATTTGCCGCAAATGTGTTAAAAGCGGCGTATGAAAAATGCTGGTTAAATACAAGTCAATTAACTACCGTAACTACAACATTTTCTTTCTAGGTATATATATATTATATAAATCACATGTAATAATGTCCAATGTAAATTAATGTAAAGTACGCGTAAGAGAAAATATCAGAATGAGACCGAAATTTTTTATTGTAATTTTATATATGCAACATCGAGAGAACAAAAATGGCCTATATCCATTAATAGCAATTGTAAAAAAGGCAGAGAAAAAAAATATTTAAATGTATAAAAAAATATACGAAAAAATGTTTGAATCGAAAATTCTGTCACAATTAAATATGTGTTTGACACACTGTACAACATTTTTGCAACAGTGCTATTGTTAGTTCATACATGTACACATATATTCTATGATTATTATTTTGTTTCTCAACAAATTGAATGTAAAATTTAGATTCATATATCTGGGGCTAATTTGAAATTAATCGAAATAATATCGTATACACCAACGTATAGTGTATGTATTTAAAATTTTATAGCTCAATTATTTTAGAATTAAATTTATTTTATTCACCTATTTAAATGCATTATCTTTTAATAACAAATATCTTGGAATTGCTATCAAAATTTATTTTTGTGAAAGCGTGCTTGAAAGCACTGGAGCGAATTATTCTAAATAATCTCGTCAGGGGAAAGTATTATTAAGAACATTTCTAAGCGAATAGTGTCTGAAAAATTGCTGCAAATTGGCAGCAACATATGCGACACTATATAAGTTATATAATTTATAAATCCTTGTCAGAAAGGAAAAGAGAAAGAATGCATATATTTAAATGTATGTAAAATCCTGCTCACATATTGAAATAAAGTCTGTGTAATATATGAATGTAATCACGTTGTTCGTCTTCCTATCAAACGATAACACAATGCGTTTAAAATATAACGAAAGAGGCGATATGTTTAACTTGGCTTTGTACTTATGTAGTTAATTATTTAACAAATTATTTAATTATTTAATTTTTTAACAAAATTTAATTATTTAATTATTTAATTATTTAACAAAATATTGATCATTTTCTTCCTAAGAAAATGAGTTTTAAAAAATCACAACAATTATAAAAAAATCTTATGTTTTATTCGGAAATAAAAGCGAAAGTGTTTTACGTTTAAAATAGATTGGAAACTTCATAATCTCATTTCATTATCTTTTGAAAGATTATAAACGCATTGTCAGGAAAATATTTAATTAGCTGTCTCACGTCGTCACTTACCTGTTCGAAGCCACCTAATATCTCTGTCGTGTCCATCGCAGAGTTCACAGCTATTGACTTCAGCTTCTGACCCGTCAAAGCAGCAAACAGGCGAACCACGTTGCTCTTTCCACAACCGGAAGGACCAACCTGTAACATTGAGTTTAAAATATGATTAATTAACGAAAGATGAAAAATTCTAATAAAAGATATATAATTAATGAACATACAAGTATAGACATCCAATTCATCTTAACGCATTGCATGAGGCTCTTTAATGCCGTTCTTTGATCTCTGAGCACTAACAAATTGCAGTCTTCGTCTGCGCAGCAATTTTTCCGCTTTAACGTCACATCGCCGATGAACAGTTTATCTGCTGTGATGTGCATCGGCGACTGATTAGGTGGGAGCGGATATTTTTCGGGCGAGAACATTTCTTGATATATATGATAGATCTGCAAAACAAATGCGTAATATAAAAAATATTATATAATATTAAAAATAGACGAATTTACGTATTTTAATTCATGATATTATAATCTCGATGAGCTTACCTTTTGCCGATCTTCATCGGTCCTCATTCTATTAACATAAATAAGCTCTACACTATCACCCGGATTAAAATATTGTTTATCGCCACGATATTTGTTAGAAGTAGCCTCGATAATCGTCTCACACCATCGAGTGATATCTCGCAGATTCATTTCCCATGGAGATCCGGCATGTCCCCACACAACGCCAATTTCCGACGCTAATTTACTATTGAATTGTACCATGTTATTAATCAAGTCCACGGGAAGTTGTGGAAATTGCACACCAAGTATAAACTTCAAATCGTCCTCCATTAATGTCTCTATAGAAACCTGCAAAAAAATAATATTAGAATACAGAAATTATAGTTTGATAGTATTATATTAAACTTTACAAATGTAATAGTACCTGAGTAAATCTATTTAAGAAGGATTTCGGTAATCCTCGTCTGGCTCCACCCTGCCGCAAGGGATTTTGACAGCCAAACAATCTTGTGCCAGGCTTGACCGAGAACGTCTTCCCTAGTTCGGGAATGTATATCTCTCCCCTGTGATCGAAGCAGGCGTTAAGGCCTTCCAGGACCGATTGCGAGGCTAGATTTAATTCATCGAGCAAGATCCAATATCCAGCCCGCAAGGCTCGCAAAAACGGCCCATCCCGCCATGCGAATTCACCACCTTTTCCACCTTCTACGGGAAAATCGGCGCCGAACAAATCGGATACGTCCTGTAGAAAATGTCATTTATATTAATTTTCAACACAATATATATATTCAACACAATATGTATATTACTTTGACAACATGATGAAACGTACCGTTTGGTCGCTTAAATTGATTCTAAGCAAAGTCTGTCCTGCGGCTTTGGCGAGTGCGGAAACCAGACTGGTTTTTCCTACACCTGGACTTCCTTCCAGCAGAATCGGTTTGCTCAATTGCAATGCTCTTAACAGCTTCAACGTATTCAGCTTCGTAGCGGGAGTTGTAAATGTGAAAACATGATTTTCGGGAGAGATGTGCGGCCCTTTCTTGATATAAAACGGTGATATGCCAAATACGTCTGAAGCATCCATAATTGCTTTTTCGTTTACTCGAGAAGTTTCCACATGAAGATCGGATCTTATTGTATTTTCCACCTCTGAGCTAACAAATCGGAGAGCCGCTTCTGTAAAGTCTCTCAATTTGCCGATGCTAAAAATAAATAATAGTTAATTAGATATTGAATTCTTTGTTGCATTAAAATAAATGAGTGTGAAAACATGATATACGATATAACTTGTGTATTTTCTATTCAATGTAAAATTAATAAATGATTTAATTTTGAAAGATTTAATTAAATCTTACCAAATTAAATTCAAATTTCTAAAATTTGATATTTCAATTTTTGTATACAAAATTAATATTACTTGCTAATGCTCACCTTTCCGAACCTGTGCAGCCGGATCCGAGGCTATCGATGTACGTGAGACAAGCACCGTGATAATACGCTTCTCCGACCGTCAGTTTCGACACGAGTGCGTCGCACTGAGTGCACGTGTTTATGAAATCGACCCAAGTGAGCACATCTCGTATGGTCACGGTGAGCTTCTTGCCCACTTCGGTCATGTGCAACCATTCGGTGAATCTCAGTATCGCGGTGGCGACGGACTCCCTCGTCGGTTGCGAGTCGATGCGAAGATTGTGTATTATTATGTCGCGCCAATCGTTCTTTGCCATACATCCTTCGCACCATACTTCGGTGAAGCGATTCCTCAAGGCCGGCGATAGCTCCTTCTTACCGTAATCACCACCGGGATTCATCGTGCCGATAAATACAAATTTCTCATCAGCGACGATCACCGCGTTTTCTTCACCACGTGAAGACTCGATTCCTCTCTCGGTCAATAGAAGACTACGTTCCGGTTCTGTAACATAAAAAAATTACAAGTTCTTTTTTTTTTATTTTTCAAGTTTTAGATACATGTAATTAATTTCTTTCTACACATTTCATCTAATTTGCCATGACTTATACTCACCCAACAATGAATTTAATCGCTCCAGAACGCTATCGTCGGCCAAGGAGATCTCATCGGCTAAAAACAGATCGCCGTGACGCATGGCATTTATCAGAGAACCGTCCACCCATTCGAAGAGCCTCTGATCACCTTCGGCACGTTCTCTAACTGGTCGCAGGTTTCCCAGGAAATCGGACGATTCGGTGTGCATGTGACAATTGACGCTGCGCATGGTTTGACCGTTGATAGTGGCGATCAGCTGGCAGACTGTCGTTTTGCCTCCGCCGGTTTCCCCGACCAGCAGCACCGGTTCCTTGAACTGGCAGGATTTCTTCACCAATATCGCCATTCTACGCATATGATAAGTCCACACGATGTGATCGAAGCCCGAGATCTTGTTGTTCAAGATCTCTTCTAAAATCCGTCTCGTCACAGCCGAGGTCTTGTCGTTTAGCGTGAATAGGTTGTCAGGATCCACGTCTCTCTTCAGGTGCTCCTTTATTACTTGCCTTATCTGGTCCGCCTCCTCCGTCCGGCGGACTTTAGCCGCGAGAACGAGGTAACCCTCGTCCGCCATATGTTGACTCCAATCGTAAAACTTGTTGCCTACATCGGGTGCTAATCTATACCTCTCGCCCCAACGAAAGAGATCTCGCAGAGTTATAAATCCCTTCTTACCAGCGAAAGCCGCTGTACTCTTACGCCTGATTTGAAGATCCGTCATTACGTTAATTACTTGCTTGCAATACGACTCGGGCATGTTGCATCTCTTGCCGAGTATTGTCTGTAATTCATTCGGCGGTATCTCATCGAAGTGTAATTCCACGAATCGATTTCTGAACGCTCGGGATAGAACTTTTCGACCGCCGTAAAGACCAGGAGGATTTTGCGTCGCGAATAGCATGAAATGTTTGTGCGCTTTCACGATTTGTTGCGTCTCGGGTATGAAGAGCTCTCTGTTGTCGTCGAGGACCCGATTCAAAGCTTCCAGAACGTCACTTGGGGCTAAATTTAATTCATCCAAGATAATCCAATATCCTTTACGCATCGCGTCAACTAGGATACCTTCTTTGAACATCAGCTTGCCAGTTTCGTCCGCAATATAACTTCCGACGTACTCTTCTAAATCTGTATGCTCGTGATTGTTTATTCGGACACAGACGTGTCCGGTGGTCTTCGCCAGATAAGTAATCAAACTGGTCTTCCCTACCGATGTGTCACCTTGTAGTAAAACTGGAATTTTCCCGATCGACACCACTCTTACGAGATCTCTCAAATTTCTTCTGATGGAATCAGTTAATATGTAGTTACTAGGTACCTCGGGCGTTAAACTTCCTTGGAGAACCCAATATCCTTCGATACACACGTACTCCTCGCCCGAATTGCATTTCGGTTTCGGTATAGGATTGCCAAGGAAGGCTTTGTCGTGATCACCCAAGATGGCCTTCGTGATCATTTTCTGCACGATTGGATACGAGTTGTAATCCAGCTGCGTCAGGAAACTCAAAGAGAAGGCTTCGTACATGGATCTGTGCAAATTGCCACAGGGATTCGATGCAGAAATATACAACGCGCGACATAGAGTCCTAAGACTGTAATGCGGTTTATGCGCCGTCCCGTCGAACAACGTGTTCGTAGCTTCCTTCCTCACGTTCAAATAAAATTTCACGATTGCCTCGTGTACCTTCACGGGCATATGTAGATTTTTCAAGTAAGAGTTCACCAGCAGCCGAAGATCCGGTAGCGCGGTTAGCTCGTCGATGTAGAACTCGGTGAATCTGTTCCTCAAACCGACCGGTAGATCTCTCTTACCGACGTCTGTGGCTGGATTCATGCAGGCAAACACTGTAAAGTCAGGATGTCTAGTCACAGGCTCGCCATCGCCGTGCTCGTGCAACAACAGCGATTCCAAAGAACTTTCCAGTAAACCGGAAAGGCACTCCAGCGTTTCCGCGCTCGCCAGATTAATCTCGTCCAAGAGAACCCAATCGCCATTTCGCAAAGCCTTGATCAAACTCCCTTCCATGAAAGAGAACGCATAGGGACTCTTCACTTGAGTTTTCAGTTTATTAAGTTTGTTCCGTATATTCTTCCATTTCTTCAGCATATCTAGTTCACTGAGTAGTCTAGAATGTCCCTTCTCGTCTTGTTTAAGTTTAAATTTTTCCAATAACTTTTGTAATTTTTCTTTCTGTATTTTTACAGCGGCGAGCGTACTTCGAAACATTTTAGCAAGAAGATCATCCCATTTCTGCTGCTCGCAACACAAAGTTATGCTCTCCAAGTACTGTTTATTCGGCTCTGCCGCGAAATAAATATGAAATATTTCCTCAAATTTCTTAAGAATAGGTGAGATCAGAAACTTTAAATCCACCGGTTTGTAGCCGCCTAATAAATCGACGCTCTCACTCTGCTGATTCATATTTATAATTGTCAATTTGTGATTAGTGCTTCTCGCCAAATACTGTATTGCACTCGTTTTTCCAGTACCCGTCTCACCGACTAACAGTACAGGCTCTTTTTGCATGATACAGCTAGCTATGCGCTCCAATAAACACGCGGAAATTCTTGTAAATGAAAAATTGGTATTTTCTACATACGTTCTCCGAGCATACTGCGTTTCCATACAAAGCAAGTGCGCTCTACCCGCTGTCAGAACATTGGAACGTAAATCTATAGAAGGCTTGTGCAAGTTGCAGAAGTACTCCGCTTTAGTTTCTATAATGCCGAGTTTGCAAGCCACCAGTTTGGCCAAGTTTAACCGTTGATCTGCAAAAAAGATAATTAAAATTCTTTTAGATAAAACTTAAAATATCACTGTAAAAAAAAGAAAGAAAAAATAAAAGCATACTTGGATTAGGCACCGAACAGCAAAAGACGTCCAAAGCATCCTGATATATTTTTAATGCAGAATTTGGCGATGATACGTCGAAATCGACGATAGCTCTGGAACACCATTTTATTAAATCCCTTGTCGACGTCTGTCGTCCGATCTTCAGTGATGCTATAGCATTACTCGCGTCATTTTCACTATTATGATGTCCTACAGAAAACAATAGGAACACGTCTACTATTCTAGTAGCGATAGTACTCAGTACTGGAAATAGCGTTTTTACTACGGTTACTAATTCGTCCTTGGATAGAGGTTCCACGTTTAGACACAGCCAATGTTTCTGCAATAAACTCAAAGATCCTGTGACGTGCTTTTGAATGCCCGTGGCAGATATCATCAGTCGCCGAGTGACGAATAACTGAAATTTACTGTTGGCATAAACAGTATCGCGATAGCCCGGTACACAAAGTGTTCCTGTTTCCATCAAATTGCTTAAAACACTGACTACATCCAGAGCAGCGCTGTCTACATCTTCTAGTAGCAACCATTTGCCGGTGATAACCGCTTGCGTGAGAACACCCGGTTGCCAAATAAATTCGCCAGGCACATTGGTACACTTGTACATCCCCAGTAACATCTTCGAATCAGTCTGATCCCCTAGTTGCACCTTGACGAAATTCGAAGTGTCGTGTCCGGTGACTTTGGCTAAATACTCTACCAGAGCTGTCTTACCGCAGCCTACTGGACCTTGCAAGCAGATACATTTCCTGGAGCCGATGGCCATTGCCAGACTTTGCAGATTTTTCGTCGTAGACAGGACTGGAACTAATTTATTGGAGTTTTCATTCTTCCCAAGAGTAGGTAACAAAATGCCACCGACAGATATGATAGATGAGATATTTTTGACTGTATCTTCCATTAACTCCAAGTTCGCACAAGCAATACTGGTGTCCGTTCTTTTGTTTTCTTCATAATCAGTCAGAAATTTTTCAAAGTTTGGAATAAATGTTTGTGCGCATGATAATCTTGTTGATTCAGACATGTTCAACACTATCGCTATGCATTTTAAGGCAGCCCTGGAATCAAATAAGCAAGTCTTTTATTTTCAAAAGCAATTATAGAAAAATAATTAAAATTCTTTTAATATTTGTTGTTTATTCTTTTTAAAAAATCAAAACTATTATCAATTTATTGCAATGTACCTACCACTTTACTCTACCGTCTGCATTTGTTAAATATTTATAAAATTTGGACCAATTCCATTTGTGTTTAAAATGGCTGACAGCAGACCGCAAAATGTTATAACACGCAATAACAATATCATATTCAGATACTATGGATACATTATATGATAATTTCTTTGTATTTCGTCTTTTTGCAGGTGTAATAGTTTCAAGAGAAGAGTTTTCTGTGTTATAAAACTCAAATGGTGCTGGATTAACATCAAAGTATTGTAAAACAAATCTGAAATAATAAAATAATATTATTCTATAATATATAATATATAAAATTTTAATATTACAAATATATACAAAAAATTAAATTCAATGATTTTTTATTTTCTATTCTTTTAATAGGAAATACCATTATTTAATATCTCAACTTTTATAAACTGGAAAACAAGAACTGATATTTTCAATTTCAAAATTCTAATATCCCAATTAAAATTTAATATAAATACATCTCATCTCAGTCATATATAACTCATTAAGTTCAACTAAAGCCAAATTAAATCAAAATATATTTCATTAAAGCCAAAGTCAATTGCTTGTCAACCTTGTATGAATAATATTATAGATTAAATTTCTTATTATCAAAAGTTGATTGTACGCAACACATTTTTTATACATAAGAAATTTATTGTACATATAATGCACAAAACAAGCATATATCACTATGATAAGCACGTACGTTTTTAGTAAATCTTGATTAACTAGAAGCAGTTTTCCTAGTATGACGCAATTCAATCTATGAATAATATCCTTGTCAATTAGTGCAGACGATTGTATGTCGTTTGCAGATATCGCCATTGAAACGAGTGCTGGCAATAATTCTGGAAAACAATCAGCAACATCTTCTGTGCACTCTGGCTGCATCAAAAATTCGCATAATATTTCTAAAATTCTGTCAGACTCGATTTGATGTATTTCCTAAAGAAATAAATAAGAAATTGAATTCGTATCTATTAATTTTACACATCTATAATTCATTGACAAAGTCAAAATTAATAAATATTAATTTGAAAGAGAGAAACACATGTGAGGATTATAAGTAATATTTTTTTAAGGAAAAATATTTACCTCAGGAGGAAAGAATCTTTGTTTATATTTCTCATTTCGCTCGCAGAAGTTTGACACTTTCTCAATTAACATTCTGCACGATTATATTCCGAAAAACTATAATCAATTATTTGAAAATCACAGAAAACACGTGATGGTCACCATACAACCGTAGGTTATGGACTATAATTACAATCGGAGAGACCACGTGGTCCACGTGTTTCATTCGAACGTGCAACGATGTTTTCAGAACAGTTCGTAGCTCCTCTTATTTCTGAGATCAATCAAATTTGGAGCAATTATAAAATATCGAATATAAATTGCATTCTACAAAAAAAAAAAAAGAAAAATTCAATGATTTTTTATTTTCTATTCTTTTAATAGAAAATACCATTATTTAATATCTCAACTTTTATAAACTGGAAAACAAGAACTGATATTTTCAATTTCAAAATTCCCAATTAAAATTTAATATAAATATATCTCAGTCATATATAACTCATTAAGTTCATTGAAGCCAAATTAAATCAAAATATATTTCATTAAAGCCAAAAGTCAATTGCTTGTCAACCTTGTATGAATAAAATATATAAGTTCATAAAATATTAGAGAAATGATATTTAAATATTTGTGCATCATGTTAATTATTCATGATTAAAAAAATATGAAATAATAACAAAAAATAGCAAAGTAATAGATAGCAATTGATTCCATAGCTATATATGTAATAGCTTTTTATTTGATGTGTTTATTATTATTAAAATTAAAAGACATAACTAATATATATTATATGCAATTAAGAAAAAAGCAATTTTAAATAAAATTGAATTTAGTCTGATGCTTACATTTATGCATTATATAACAATAATTAAAATAATGAATAAACTATTATCTCTATTACCAAATCATATTTTTAGCTTACAAAATTTTATAGTATATTAAGTATAATTTAAAGATTTATAAATATATTGCATATATGCATATATTTTGTTATACCCTTTTTATTATACACAGTAGAAAGTATTAATTACGTACAAAAAGTTCTTTGAATAGGTATTCCGAGGAATTATCTGCTAACGCTCAAAGCCCAATACATCATTATGCATCTTGAACTCCTCCTGTATTCTCTTTTCAATCCCTAGCAATAACATATTGTCTGCTGTCACATTAAAACTAACATATACCGGCTTTCCAAGCTTTATGCTTAATCTTCTAGCCATATTTGTAGATGTAGCGTCTGCTACAGCACCCATAATTTTGGTTGCAATAGGCTGTGTACAGTTCGATGTAAATGAAAAGGACAGATCGTCCATGGTAGGATTAGTAGAATCTCCTATCCACAGATATAAGGAATCTTCCATCTTTATAATTTCACAATTAATAGTAACATCACCAACTTTGGCAACAAAGTTGTGAAATTTGATGCCACATTGCAATAATTCTGCTCGAGGTTCTTGCTCTGCTGCGTTAGCCATTTTTATTATAATCTGTTCTATTTATCTGTGAATCATACAAATTTTATATACATCAGATTATTAAAATATATAAAAAAATAATTACGAGAACTATAGAATATAATCTAATAAACGTAAGAAAGTAAGTTTATTAGACAAAATAATGATTGATTACCTCGCATTTTAAGTAATTCAAGCAGTTTGAATGGCTTTCAAGTACATCGAATTGTTAACAAGCGGTTAATAATTTATGTTTAAACTTCATGTATTTCGAACTTCACACAGTCATCTTGATGTTCCTAAAACCGGTGTTCCAAAACACACTATTTAGTTACAGTTATTTATGATTGGATATATATTTATTTGTCCACCAATCAGATTCGTTTTCCAAAGATTCATTCCGTTGTCTTTTCTGAACGCAGTCGCAAAATCTATGCGTTGTCCTTTTCTATGATCTGTACCTATATTCACACGTGATTCGGTCAATAACTCTTGTTTATATCTAAATAATAAGGCAAGGAGTGCTAAAATTGGCTTCTAAAATGGATTTTCAAACAAATAAGGAAGATACGGTGCGAAAACCATCGAGGCCAAAAGTTGATCATCTCGAAAGAACTGTCAAAATTGTGAAACAAATTTTGAAGGTTAGTTATAACCATTGATAGAAAACTCAGAATATGTTTCATTTAATTTCTATGATATTTTGAATTTATCAGATTATTTTATTGTATATTTGTAACTTACTAATTTATCTGTTTAACTAATTTAATTTATATTACTCCACTATTATTGATATTATAATTTATCATGCATGCATAATTATTTGTTATTATTTGTTACTGCTATATATGTTAAGAATTATTATAATTATTTTAATAACATTTTTAACAAGAATTTAAATGATTGAATGTTAATGAATATTTGTTACAATATAAATGCTCTTTTTTTTCAGAAAAAGAAAACAGATGCTAAAACTGCTAAGAAAAAGAAAACAAATTTAATAAAACGTAAATCCAAACAATTGAAAAACCGAGTGCACAAACCGATACGTAAAGGTATAGTTTATATAGGACACATACCTCATGGATTTTACGAAGAACAACTAAAAAAATATTTCAAACAGTTTGGGAAAGTAACACGAGTACGAGTGGCACGATCTAGAAGAGTACGTATAAATCTAAATGAGTTGTAAATTATTTTATGAGAGTGCAATGATTATGTTAACTTTTAAAAATTTTGTTTGCAGACTGGAAAAAGTCGTGGATATGGTTATGTAGAATTTCTTCATCCAGAAGTTGCTCAAATTGCAGCAGGGAGTATGAACAATTATCTCATGTGTGGTCGATTATTGAAAGGTATTGCTTAAGCTTTAAAATGATATATTAATGCGTTAATTTTGATTGTCTTTCTTTATCTATATAATATACGTGTTTTTTAGCCACATATATTCCACCTGAGAAGCAACACGTTGGATTTTTTATGGGAGTAAATTGGTCAGAAGATAAATATCCTAAATTGAGAATCAGAAGAAGGACAATACTACGTAAAAACCGTGTCGAAAAAACCGAAGCTTACGAGAAGTACGTTAAAAAGTCGCTGAATAAACTTTCTACGTTAGAAAGTAAACTTCAAGATAAAGGAATTAGTATAAAATTTCAACCCGTCGATCTGCCGAACACGGAAAACTAAAAACAATAAACGGTTAAAGGTATGAACTTCATTTCACTTTTTTAAAGTATGTATAGTCCATTATTTGTGAAGAAACAAAAATTTTTATACGGTAAATACGAGCATTTACTCGTAACAATAAACATTTATACAAATTTCTAATGCTTCTGCAAATGATATTTGTGTAAATCGTTATGTACAATTATATCTAAATGTTGTATACTAGTTCATTGATACACTCGAAGAATATATCACGATGTGGTTGTTTCCTGTACGTTCGTCGTGCTCCCTTTCGTTCGTTTCCATTTCATACGCCTATTCTGAAACCACACTTTCACCTATAAAAATGATTTAACGATAAATGGGTACATATATATAGAAATTTCATATTTTATTTATTAAATTCTTTATAATATACCTGACGTTCTGTCAAATCCAGCGCTACAGCAATTTCATAGCGACGCAAACGTGTCAAATAATTACTGTGCGCGAACTCGCATTCGAGATGCCGAACCTGTTGCTTCGTAAACGCGGTTCTCTCCTTCCGCGGCTTCTCACTTGTCCTCTTCGTCGTTTCTGTAATCATTAGAATGATCATTAGAATGATTATTAGAATGAAAAGAATTATAGTAGGGTATTATCAGAATTCTCACATGTTATTTTGAATCTAATATTTATAATCTAATAATTTTTTTAGAAGATCGTTTCTAGCACCAATTTTAATTAGTAAAATTAGTAAAATTTGTTTAAAATTTTTCTATAATACTTTATACTATAATATCATCTAACAAAGCGCTCGAATATATCAATAATCTTAAGCGCATATGTATATTTAAAAATATAATTTTGAATTGAATTTATAGAGATAAGAGTGATGAATATCTATAATGATATGTGCAATTCTCGCTGAAAAATATCCTGTTTATAGCTAATTCAGACGCGATTCTTCTCTCGCGCATTAAGACTGGTCCAGTTTCCTTCTTTACATTCATCATCCGACTCGATCTCGCCGCATCGTCCTCTTACCGCGCGGTTTTTCGCGGTAAGATTTCGCGGCAGCGGCGACTTTTTGTCGCCGGCGAGATGAAAATAGCCGCGTGTACGAGATGCGTCAGTGATTACACCCGCTCACAGCTTGCGAAACCCGCTTTTGCTGGAGAAGCGTGGCTTTACCGCACGACATACACGTGGCTACCGAGAAAAGAGAGAGAGAAGCTGGAGATATGTTCTCCTCTCTTTTTCTCGAGACCCTTAACTTTGCTTCCGTGCCGCTATCTCGGCTCTAATTGCTAGCTGACGTCAATTGCGAGATCTCTCGTATAATCCACGACCAGCATCGATGGTCACTATCGGACCAGTTACTTGAAAGTAAAGCGATGCATCAGACGAGGACGTTAAAGTCATCTTTGCGAGTTGTATTTCCATGCGACCAGTTTACCAACTCAATGACTTTATAAATTATATAATTAACTATATAATTATATAATTAAAGGTTAATTAAATAATTAGCGGTAAATTAAAGCTTTTTCGATATTTGAAATTAATCACCATATATAGGGATCTTTAAATGGACAATAAAAATAAGTTTACATTCCAATTTATGATATTTAGATGAAGAAGCAAGCATGCAAATTTAATTAAAATTACATCCTAAAGCAATTGGACACTGATTTAGATTTCTATCGTCTTATATGATTTTTTTTTCTTAATTGAATATTTAATAATGTTAATTGAAATGTGTGGATTATATACGAAAAAGGATATATTTGGCTTTTTTCAACTTTTGATTGAGGTGTGATTTCTTTATGTATGCTCATGTTCTATTTAATTCAGCAATGTCAGAAACCGATAAAAAGTTCTCAAATTGAGAAGATTTATTTGCTGTTCATCAAGTCAAGCAGTGGCGAGAGACAGAAATTAAAAAGACATTATAAATGTCAGTATAATAGGGAGAGACACAACACGACGTTTATTACGCAAGACGTATACTAGCTCGAGATACATTAAACATTTGATAAATATTTAGATTGCACTGGACCTGTTATGGCCGCATTGGCGACACTAAAGACATAAATCTTCCAATTGTATTGTCAACGATTTACATCGGAAATCTGTTGAAGCTACATAATCCGAAATGTTTAAAATTAATTTATCACACACAGCTGTGCACAACATTATTAGAATTCCTATATAATAACAATTTAAATAATTGCATTCAAATTAATTAGAAATGGCATAAGAATTATTTCCCAATATATTATAATCAATTTTTGATTAATCGATAATTTTTTTTATATAACTTCTAAAATACAACTTTAAAAAAATCAGTTCTCGTACTATAAAGATATAATTTAATAAAAGTTAATAAGAATATAACAGGTATATATATAATTAGGATTGATAGCACATTGTATTACCTTGTTCTCGATGGTGCGGACGTGTATTTTCTTCGAGGAATGAATTCGCATAATTTTCATTTTGTTGTGAATCTTGCCAAAATTGATACTTGTTCTTATCCTCATAATCCATAATCGTATTCTGCAAATGAGGCATTTCCCAAGTGCGAAACATCGTTTCTGCATTTGTCGAGGTGGTCATATGCTGTGATTGTGATTGATCTTGATTCTCGTATAATAAATCTTTAGATTTGCTCGAAGATTTAACATCTTCCTTCTCATTCGATGGATCGATCATCGTATGACAATCTGCAGCATCTTGCTGGAAATATTGCTCCCACCTTCGCAAAATATAATTAATACATTATTATAGTAATATAATAAATATATAATTATATATAAGATATACATCATATTAGTAGTCGCATGATGTTATAGTGCGCAAGATGTTTTAAATGTGTGATAAGTTACAATAACAATAATTTCGAAAATATTTTTTTTATAATATTTTCGAAATATTCTTATAATTTTTCTTATAATTTTTAATATAATTGAAATCACCTTAATTTTAGTAAAATGTGATTTTAAAAATTGCACGCAAACTATGTTTATTTTTTTTTTTTTTACAAAAGCGGAGAATTTTTGAACGAATATTTTTTAGAGTACAAAATATGATAAAATGTTCATAATAATATTAATACATTAATGTTATAAAATAATATTAAAAAACGTGTCTTTAAAATATTTCATCACGGAAAAAAAAATTAGCTACCATAGCTAAATTTTAGCTGTCCCTATATTGCAACTTGAAATTTAGTTATCATGCCTAAATTTTAGCTATGGTAACTAATATTTTTTAGCTATAGTTTAACGGAGAATTCTATCGCTAAAAAATATTAGCTATCATATAGAGCTAAAATTTAGGCATGATAACTAAATTTCATGTGTAATATAGCTAAAATTTAGCTATGGTAGTTAATCCTTTTTTCTGTGTTATTTTGTTTAAATAAATTAAAACACTCAAATATTGATAAAAGTGGAATAACATATATTCCATTAATCACAATTCTGTACATGTGTCAATCTTTTTACGCAAAATATAGAGCTATACCTGTACGTGCGATAATTTTGATTGGTATCGGTGCTTTGAAGTAAATTTGCGATACATGGTGAAGAGTGTAGACGGGCGATTTCGTTGGTCGCAACATCGAATCCGCTGCAGGGATTATTCCAAGACCACTTTTGACACCAAGGTGTCATCTCGCAATTTGTTGTTGCTGATCTCGCGTTCTGTCTTTCCAAATGAAGACACGACGACGTCGGCGGTGTCGATGGTAATTCAAAATTGTTGGATGTTTGACGATGACTGTTTGCAATCGTGTTTTTCGACCACGACATCACGACTAACAATGAGATAAATAATAATTTTGACACTTTCTCGACACGCATGTGTACATTCGACTTGTGTATACGTAAGATTTTTTTGTAAATAAGTTATAATATATAAAAATTAACAAAAAAGCAATTAAACGCGATAAGATCGCGATTTCTTTTTTTTTTTTTTTTTTTTAATAATTATTGACATTTAATATCTCGTTCTTCTACTTATTTCTACTTACTTCTTCTATTTACTTCTACTACTTATAATTTTGTCTAATCTAAAAAGAAAAAGAAAGAAGAGAGACAAAGCACTAATTTTTTATATCTAATTAAAAAGCAAGTTTCTCGTTCGAACATTATAAAACAGTTTTAAAAACTTTATGATTTTTAATGATATTGATTTTCTATCTTCTTGCTCTTACTTTTTCCTCTTTTTCGCCTCTATTTCTTCAATGAAATCACATAAAATTTCGAAGATGTGTCAAAAATTATTTAATGTGTTTAACATTAAACATATATGACAATTGAGAGACACCGTATCTAATTAATCGTTCAAGAAAGTCACAAACAAACACAGTTTCACCACAGGATCACTCCGTGCGCGGTTTGGTGCGAATTGCGTTAACGCCTACTCGGAAATGTCAAACGAGCACATATGACAGCGTCGTCCTAAGACTCACAGTGGTAACATCAGGGTACAACACCATTGAAGTAGTAGGAGTAGGGTCATGGAAACTCCAGAATCTTCTTCCACATTTACTTTCAGCTTTTTGGCCAATCCCCGAATCTTGCATCGTTTCTCGTAGCCAAAGTGACTAATCGGCATTCGCCAAAGAATTCAATTTGTGACATGCGAAGGCGGTCTCATCGAGTTTTTTTACTTCCCGTATATCATTTGCTAAAAATCAAGAGAATTTTAGACGACGCACTCATAAAAGTAACGCTTTTATTTGCGAGCCGCTAAATTTTTAATAATATATTTTCATAAGTATAGAACTTTGAATCAGAATACATTAAAAATTAATTAGGGATATGTATCCTCATACTCTGGATGCTTTAAACATATCTATAAAAATTTTAATAGGTTTTAAAATATACATTTAAATAAACGTTTTTTATAAATATATATTGCAACAATAAATTATTTTAAATTTGCTAAAGCGTAATTCTTCTTTGCTCGGTTAGAATAAAAAAAATTGTTTTTTAAATTTTATTTTATTGTTACGTACCAAGCAAAACAATTAATATAATAAAAAAAAATATATATATAATATTATAAACATATACAATAGATTAAGTATTTGTAAAATTTGATTGTTGCAACATATCAATCGAATAATTATATATATTTAACGTTAAACTTAAGTTAAAATTAAACATTTGAGAACAAGAGAAGAGAGAATTTGAGCACAAGTGTTTATGGACAATTTTCTTATCAGAAATCAAACGTATAGAAGATGTGAAGAAGGAAAATTAAGCTGTAATTTTTTTTGTCGAGCCGATTCATTCACGAATTCGTCGTCGAATATTTCATTGAGGATGGCTATCATTCCATCAATGAAGAGCATAAGTCAATTCCGGAGAGGGATAGAAGAGGAAGAAAGAGTCACCTAAGAAAATATGGAGGTGTGGAGGGCGAGAGCGAGAGTGCAAGTCGGGCTCCGACGCAGCATTTTGAGGGGTCGACCTCTTCTCAAGGGTCACGCGTCTCCATTAGTCATCGGCATTGTTTGGCTTCCTTTTTCAGGATGGTGGGTCACACGCGTGCCGAAAGAGACGTGGCAAGAGGCCTACCACCTCGTCAAGCACTCAGTTCTTGACACAGGAAGAGGGATTCCCTGAAACGAGATACTTCTGACCGCCTAGTGGTGCCAAGCAGTCTCGGTGAACGGAAACGTCGTTTGAACCCGCGTTTTCCGCGTTTCACGCCTCTCACATTGTCAGCTATTTTTTTTCAGCATCCTCTGTATATATTCAATAAAAACTGAAAATCCATGAAAACAATCAGATCTTCAGAATTAATAAAAATTATTTGAATACTATTATTATTAACTATAACACGCGCGTGAATTAGTTAACTTGTGTTTTCTAGACTAGAGATAAAATACTTTTCGCTAATATAAAACATTGAAATACGAAATAATTTTGTTACATATATACATTTTTTTAAATCGATACACGAGGAAGCCAGACATCTACTTACGGATTTTCGACAGAAGATCCGGCCAAGATCGCAACAACTATTTATTTTTTTCACATGACATCGCACGAAACTTGACTTCACAAAAAGGCTTGAATTTGTAAGATATTGTTCGATTTAAATAAAATTCATAGGAAAAAGAAGATTCTATCTTTCGGAAAAGCTTGCGAGCAATTCAGTCATTAGTTGAACAAATTTGAAACTTATAATTATGCGACGAAATAGCATCAATCTGTAAAATAAATCGAACAATACTATTCTTCAACGCAATATTGATTGCTCTTCTATAATACAAAATGCTTTTATCTTTTCAAGTTTATCCAATTGATAGTTTAAATTTTGATAGTTTTTAATTGTTTGATTCCCTGAAAGATAGAATATTCTTTTTCCCACGAATTTTATTTTTTATGACAGATATTTAAATCGGATAATATCTCTCTTAAATTCAAGCCTTTTTTCGTGAAGTCAAGTTTTGTGCGATGTCACGTGAAAAAAAGCGAAATCCCACAATGAATACTTGTCGTGATCTCGGTCAGACCTTCTGTCGAATATAAATCCGTGAGTAGATATCTGGCTTTCTCATTAACAGCCAAAGCAAGATTCTCATGCGACTAACTCAAAAGCTAGATGCTGCTCATGTGTAGATGTATCTAATCATAGTCGCAGCACATTAAGCGCACATTAAATATCCACGTGTTTGTTGCAATTATTTAATTGATTTATTTAAACGAATTAACTGTCCTGTCCCTTGATAATTTATACAAAAATTACCGATCATAAATAATAATAATAAATGGTTGTAATAATAAATCGTTAAACACAATTATCCATTCTTAAAAAAGATATGTTAAATCGATACTCGCATGGGATACGCGCTTCGATAAAAAACTATTATCACGATACAGTTTCGTGTTATTTATCAAAATATAATTAATCGTTAATTATAATAATTATAGAGAATTTCGATGCTTCGTGCGATCATGTTTCGAAAAGAAATTCGACAATATATGATGCATCTCGCATTACTTTCTTCTCGCTTAAGTCACTCATTACCCGAATGATAAGAAGATGATCGCGTGTCTTAACAATTATGTACTAAAAAAAAAATGATAATTAAATACCGTATGATAATTAATTTGTTATCGCCTTGAAATATTCAACATTTTGTAATATTGATTGTGTGTGTGTGTGTGTGATGTAATAAAAAAGTATATATACATATATATATATATATATATATATATATATATATATATATTGAAATCAGCGAATTGTTTTTCAACCAATCTATCTAATTTATATATATCTAGTCTATTTTGTCTGCACTGATTAATGCACAAAACGACCCCAACTTTTCCTCGATTCTTTAACAGAAGCTTATAAATTACAAGTGTAAGACGACGACGTGTGTATTCTTGACGGCGCATTGCATAATGCGCGCTTGTCATGACAGAGCGATCCTCGCGAGAAAGCTTCGGGCGAATTGCGATCGACAGTGAACTATGCGTGAATGATGATATTCGATGTCCAAGTGCCTCTCTTGGTGTATTTTTGGCAGACACATCTGGCCGAAGCACCGGGCCCTTGACGCGTTTTCCGTCTTTCGGACGCAGTCGACGCTAGTTACTCGTCGTGGCAATGTTTGTCCGTTCGCTAGATCCTGCGGGAGCGTAACACCTGTTCGCCAATAAGTATGGAGGATCGCCAAGCACAAGGTAACAGCACAGGAAAGTGTTAAAGGATGAATCCAAAGGTATTATTAGGGTATAGAAACACGATATACAATTTGGGATATTTAACAAAATCAACCAATCATTACCCGCATGACACACATTACTACTTATACACAGTGTTTTCACAAATCGCGAAAAATTCTGCAAGAACGTGAAAAATGCAGCTTACTCTGAGATTAAATAAAAACGCAATATATATATAATAATACGCAATATAAAATAATCATTAATTTCTTAACTGAAGTGAAGATACTGACACATAACATGTGCGAGAATTAAAAATTAATTATTATATATATATTTTTTTTACTAATTATTCTGTCGCTTTTATTATTTATATAATTTATCTATTATTTATTTGTTTGATATAATTTATCTTTATTTTATTGTTAACAATAAAAATGTGTGTACAATTTCATAAATGATAAAAAAATGCTACAGGAAGTTCGCGTCACGGATGGTACATGAGAACGCGAATCGCGGTAATGATATTCATCTGCGTGGCCGTCAGTTCGATGATCATTTTCTGGTTCGTTAGTTCGATTATAGAAAATCGGCGGGATGATAGATACAGGGGGTCGAACGGGAAATCACGTAAAATGGCCTACTTAGAGAGACTATCCGATCAAGTTTTACCATTGGAGTACACGTAAGCACAAACAAAATATTTAATAAATATATAAATATATATCTATGTATAAATATATTAATAATTTTTTCGCTTTTGATTATTGAAGCATCATATTGAAATAAAGAAAAGAGATATTTTTCCAATCATTAAATTGAGTTTTGTTAAATCTTACACTAATGCGTGCTGGTATCAATGTGTGTAAGTTACTCAGTTGTCTGTAATATCAATTAAAGTTGTCTTTTTAATATCAATAAAATAAAATAAAAAACTAAGTAAATGTGCACTAATTGTAAGTATATTCAATCGAATTCGTTATTAAAGATTTCTTCATATTTTGTAAGCAGAAGAAGATACGCTATGATACATACACGATACCTATTTAAATAAATTTTTTTAAATTTTAGATCTCGAATTGAAATAGTATGCAATGTAAAATTAATAAGGTTGTCACAGTTAAAATAGTGACAGACTGACATTGAGTTTTCTGTCTGCGCCGCGTGTCAATCATCTGAATGATTGATATTGCAGACGTAAACTAGAATATCTGCAATGCATAACTTTACTTGCTCTTTGCTTGCTGAGACTAAGATTAACGTTAGAATTTAATCATATCGAAATGGCGAGGAAATAAATATGTATTTACGTTTAGAGCAAGTAGCACATCTAAATTAAAACGACTGAAATATATTGACTCATGTTGCTTTTGCTTTTCGATCATTCATATCGCAATCTTCTTTTTGGAAAAATTTACTTGCAGCTTAAAAATAATCCCTATATTAGAGGAGAAAAATTTCACGGCGATCGGCGTCGTACAGATTCAATTTTATTCCAAGATCCCAACTAAGCACATACGCTTTCACGTCCGCAAGCTCCTCATTCAAAACATTAGCGTGAAGGAATATCGTTCGCCGAATGTGTCAACGCTAATTAGCAAATACGTCATGATGGATGAGCAAGATTTCATAGATGTATTTTTTTTGCAATTACTAATGGCGGGAGAGACTTACGTTTTGCACGTAGAATATACGATTCCATTGCATCAAGAGCCGATAGGATTTTTTAGAAGCGCACATATCGATCGCGATACCAACGAAACCAGGTGACAATTGACGCAAAGAGAGAGATGCTATTAGATATTAATATTACTTTGTTACTATCAATATAATCTATTAATATCGACAAAAATTAAATTTTGTAATAATTAATATCGACAAAAGTTAAATTTTGTAATAAAATATTGAGTGCAATTTGTGTTTGTATTACACATATTTGTATCTTGTAAAATATCTTGTCTTTAGATGGATAGCAGTGTCGAATTTCTCTCCAGATTACGCTCGCACGGCCTTTCCATGCTTCGACGAGCCGTGGATCAAAACGCCGTTCCGAATTTCAATCGGCAGAAAGTTTAACATGCGATCGCACTCGAATTCAATGCGAAAAATCACCGAAGAAATGTAAAAGTTATATATGCAAAAACTTATATAAGACTTATATATTCGCGTTTAATTATATACAAAGTTTGATTATAAAATATTCAAATTTAATCCAGTTTCTTATCTTCAGTCGTAATATGCCAGGATATGTTTGGGACCATTACGAGAAGACATTACCGATGTCCACTTACTTGGTCGCCTTTATGGTTACCGATTTCGTGAGTTACAAAGTTCCCATCAGTGATCGACCGTCGCATACGATCTTTTTCAGAAAAGAGGTCGCAAATAATACAAAATATATCAGCAATTTAATACCGAAATTGCTCCGTTTAATTCAGAACTTTACCGAATTTTATTACGAATTGGACAAGCTGGATATGATTGTGGTCCCCAAATTTGCTTATTCCGCGATGGAAAACTGGGGCCTTATAACGTTTCGGTAAACAAAAATTTGCAATAATTTCGCAAGAGGTAGAAGTAGAATTTTTCGCAAATATAACTGGCATTTTGTATTTTTTGTATTTGTATGTAATGTTGTCAATTAAAACACATGTGTGTCAATTATATTAAAATTTCAAATACAGCTAAATTGCAAGCTATGTTGATATTGCTATATTAATATTTTTAGAGAAGAGTCCATCCTCATAAAGGAAACTGATGATATCGCTAATGTTAAAAAAGAATTTGCTAGTATCGCGGCACACGAAGTCGCCCATCAATGGTTTGGTAATCTGGTAACACCGAAATGGTGGGACGACGTATGGTTGAAAGAAGGATTCTCCTCATTTTTCGGATACTTAGCATTAAGCGTGGTAAAGTGTTTATAAATCAATTTTTTAATCTAATTCTAATCTTCCTTCCGACCTTTTCCCAAAGTTATCAGTCACAATTACGAGTATCTCTCTTGCTATTTCTATTTTTCAATATTTCTGATAATTGACTGATAATTTATCAATAGCTTCATCATGCTTATCGTGTCTTAATGGTTTACGAGAACTATTAATTATTAATTTTTATAGTTGCGCAATCATGACTTTGTGGCACTTACTCGACGATTATCTTGCGATTACTCCCTTGATCTTCCAGCTCGAGCCTGCATCTTGGGACCTGCAGGCCAGCTTCCTGATTGAGTGTCGCGACGTGTTTGACAGCGACGCCGACGAAACGGCACACCCATTGCATATTGATCTGAGCGAACTGAGCGAGCTCGCTTATGTCTTCGATTCGACGTCGTACGTCAAGGGTAATTGCATGGCGCACATGATCTATCATTTTCTGGGTGAGCGGATCTTTCTGTCGTCTATCCGCCGCTACATCCACACATACTGCTATCGTAGCGCTAATCAGACGGATCTCTGGAGCGCTTTTCAGGCTGAAATCGATGGAGCGAATGGGCTACCGGCTTCTTCTTCGGGGCTCCGCATGAAGGACGTTATGCGAACTTGGACGTATCAGGCAGGCTTCCCTGTCCTATACGTTCGACAGAATTGTGAAACCGGTGCGATCGAACTTACGCAGGTGCGCCCCAGGTTTATCGCAGATCGATTTATACAGGCGTGTTTCTTCATATCTCTCCCTTGTTTTGTCAACGACAAATTATTTATCGATGGAATGCGTTTACGACGATATTAATTATCGTTATTCTTTCAATAAAACGAGAGAAAAAGGACGTTATGTGGCTTTATAAATTATATAGGATTGCTTCTATGTATATACTTTAATCTCTTGGCTACAGATCTCCTCCGATTAATCTGGAATCGATTTTTTCTTTGCGAAATTTTATTCGAGTTCCATATTTAGTCACGAGCTTTCATCATTTTGGATTAATTAGTAAGGTCATTTATTTTTTGATTGAAAGTTAAATTATAATTGAAGAGGTAATTTAAAAATGTAATTGCTGAAAATGAATAATTTTTATTAATTTGCAATTTCTGCATATGTCAATAATTTTTTCAATTCCACACAATTTCTCTTTCTTATATTTTATATATAATTATTAAATATTTAAAGTTAATCATAATGTTTCATATAAGCATTATGAATAACTTTTACGGAAAAATATCGCAATTTATATCGCAATAGATGTAAAACACAACCGTGAAATATCTGCAGTGGACGTCGATAAAAATTGCTCAATTATACGATATTTGTGTTTCAGAATCGATTTTATCATTATGGCCTAAATAGTACGAGCGAAGAGTTATGGCATATCCCGTTGACGTGGACAACCGAAAATGAACAGCAATTTGGTAATACCCTGCCGAAGGCATGGATGGTCAAGAAACGCATGAAAATTAATGACACTGCTCTGAGCCGGGCAACTTCCAACAATCAGTGGATTCTGTTCAATATCAATCAAACGGGTAATATCACTGTCGTAATATCCGCCGTTCAATTAAGAAGATAATATCCAGAGCGATATTTTCACCGTCAATGATCGGTGTCGATCAATTTGAAAATGTATCCGAGCCACTTTTAAATTTTACAAATACTATTTCATATACAAAAAATTTCAGAACTATCGTAAATATTAAAAATTGAATTAAAAATTTTGCAATTTATTTAAGTGTCTCGAGATTAATAATCCACAAGCTATACGTATATAATACCATTTTTCTCTGTCACTTTTAAATTATTCAAGATTTTTATTAATAATTTATCGTTCTATACTTTACAGCTTTGTATCGTGTCAATTACGATATAGAAAATTGGAAATTGCTGACAAAATCTTTCCGAGCTTTGCCGAAAGTAGCAAAAGTGCAAGTGCTAACTGACTCGTCTGCAATGGTTAACGCTAGACTGCTCGATAAAAGAATCATGTGGAGTATTCTTGAGAAACTGGAAGCAGAGAGAGGAGAGATGTTGTGGACACCCGCGATGCCTTTATTGACTACCATCCAGAGTCGTCTTTGGGACTCAAGTATATTCGAGGTAATATCTGAGATCTTCAACATCGTATACATCAACGATTACACTCAATATCCGTACAGTAAAAAAAAAGACTTTGTTAATTATTAAAAATAGTTTTTCTGATTACAAGACACACATAATTATACACCTGTGTAAATCGATGGATCCTTAAATTTTCGCGATATTTTCGCTATGTTCGCAGCTCAATCGAATTCTTCCGTGATCATAGATTGTTAGGAAAAAATTTGAGCACATTTCGTTTTATTATTAATTTATACGGCCGCGGTGCGCGATAAAATATGCGATATAATCGATGCCGCCTCGCGCGATCTAAATCGTCCGCTATGCAGTTCTACCTTATGTCGTTATTACGCGCAGTTAAGGCTTAAGTATGGCATTATAAAGCGTATGATTATCCCTGAGACAGATATATAAGCGATCATCGGCCCATCGGCCGTCGTTACGATTCGACGTTCTCAATTAGGTCGGAGGACTCAATCATTATTTGCACCGAAATACGAGGCACGTAACATTTAATTAAGCACTCGCGCCGACCAATGCTGCCGTAACAGTTTCCTTTTCACAGAAGCCATTATTGCAAAAATATACGAGAGGAAGGTCTCTACCGCGAGTAAAGAGGCGGGTCCCGCGCGCGATTTCTTTGGACGCTTCGTGTCCGTAAACCCTAACGTGCCAAATTAAATAAATACGCCGCGGCGTATCTTCGTGTTTTAATCCACCCAGTTTATTGCTCGTAAATTCTGAATAAATGGAATTACTCTCTTACTCTTGCGCGAATCAACCGCAGATCTCCATAATGTTGTGATAAATATCGCGGTTACTTTGCCTTCCTTCTCGCAATTTCACAAGAACATTTTGATATTTTGCAAAAAGGTGAAATGAAAGCTTGAAACGGGAGAGTGACATTCGAATTGTAGCAGCAGTATGTAGTTCCTTTTATAAAAAAAACTCTGCACAATACATAAAAAATTAAGAGAAAGGGAGAGAGAAGGAAGGGAACATATAGTTTTTAAATTATACCTAAGCACTAATTTCAGATTTTGTATTTTTAAAATTATTCTTAAATTATAAAATAATTGATTATCTTTTTATATGTTTACGGATATATTATAATTTTAATTGCTATAATATCTTACAATATCTAAAATGTATATATTAGTTGCATTTTGCTCCCTCTGAATTATATATTTCAGCTTCAAAAATATTAATATAATTAATTTTTCTCACTTTATTTTTTTTTAAATTTATTTTACATTGAAATTCTTCGACTTAAAGAAAAAGCAAAAGTTTAATCGGCTTCTTCCAGTTCGTAATGTGCAAATTCATAGACGGGGTGTATGGCAACATAGCACCGTCGTTAGTCCATAAAGATCCTGTGCTGTGGACAGAATTCGAGGTCAATGTAATGAAATCGGCATGTTTGGCGGGTCATCGAACATGTTTAATAACAGCTGTCAATTTCGCTTTTAAAATACTACGAAACGAATCAAATTCGTAAGTATTATTTAGCGCTGTAATTGCTCTAAATACTGATCGTATATTTAATATTGAATGTAACTAATTATTTTTGTAATTTATTTGTTTATCGACGCAATATGTACGTTAAATGAGAATCGTATTCGGTGTTAAATATACGATGAAAATTTATTTTAACAATAAACACTATTATGATAGAAGAAATATCACCGTTGAACTAGTGTTCCAGAAAAATTTCGTAGCTGGACGTATTGTACATTTATGAAAGTTGCCACGGACGAACAATGGCTAGCATTCTTAAAGAGATACAATGAATCAGCGATATACGAAAAGGAAAGCCTCGCCTTTGCATTAGGATGTCACGTTAACTCGAGTCTGTTAAAAAGGTAAGTTATATGTATAAAAATAAAAATTCACATATCCGAATTCTTCATATTATTATTATTATTATTATTTAAAAGACATTCAGAATTAGTGCTTTAGTTGCTTTGAATTAGAAACATTTCATTTTTTATATGTGATATCATCATTTTGTTATTTCGAAATTTAAAAAATTTTGTATAATAATTCGTGTTTTCTTTTACATAAAAATTATCATTTTAATCTTATTCTAGAATAAGATAATCTATCTTAAACATATACTTTAAGTAAAAATAATCTTGTCTTAATTATAAACGATAATACATATATGTATATGAGAGATTTAATATACAATTCTTATGAATCATGCAATCATAAATTATGTTAATATAACAAATACTTTCAGATATCTGCCTGTGATATTTTCACAAAAGAATACGCCTAAACTTGCAGAAAAGGCTTTAACATCCATTGCATTAAATCCACATGAATATCACGTTGCAATGGAGTTTTTAATTCAACATTGGGATAAATTTAATATGAATAAAACAGAAGAACATAATAATTAGTAAGTTAAATTTTAGTCACATGACAAATGTCAACTGTTCAAATTTTTCTTGAAAAACTAACGATTGAAAATTTTTTATTTAAAAATATGATGTGATTTTTCTATACATTTTATATATTCATATTCCAACTTGTTAATACGATATTTTTATACTTTACTTCCAGCATAAATGTTACTCTGATCAATACGTTGCGTGCTTTCGAGAAACATATTCGTCAAGAAGAGGACGTGGAAGGGGTAAGAAAATTGCACGAGTGTGAAACTTAACGAGGATCGGAAAGTGAACGAAGTAGCGTTCCCCGAAAACAGATATGCATATCTTGCGGGTATAAAAAGTGTCGAATATTATTATATAACCGTCACGCTCTTTCTTTCCCAGCTAAGACGACTAAGAAGCAAGAGCGAGAAATACGACACCGTGATTGGACAGGTTATTAATAGAGCCCGGATCAATGTCGCGTGGTACAAGGAAGAAAAAAACGAGGTAACGGGTCTCTGGTTATTCAGAAAGTGAAACGAAGTCGTTCGCACCTGACGGCCAAACTTCACTCAGTTCAAAAATCTTCTCGGTTTTTTTTTTTTTTTTTTTTTTTTTTTTTTTTTTTTTTTTTTAATTTAAGCTGTTTCATTAGCCAATCGGTTATTATGACGATTGTTACCTAATGGCATTTAATGAATTCTGATGTATTTACCACCTATCGTAATTTACATGACAAAGTAAGAAAGCATACATATGATAAAACGAATCCTTTCAGAGCTGTTTATGTGTTGTCAGTTTTAAAAGAAACAAGAAAGTTTGCCTGCAAAGTGCTAACATTTGATTCTTAAATACATATATTCTCTTGTAGACGTTGAAGATACTGAAGGAAATTTCTACGAGATACTCCGAAACGAAAAATTGCAGGAAGCGGAATTGACTGTGTTGAATATCCATGCAAATCACAGTGCCAGCTATTATTAGCGATTACAAAAAACCAATAAAATAATCACAAATAATTTACCGAATGTTTAATTATACAGATGTCAATACCAAGATATAATTTTTCATTAAAAAAACTGCATTTTCACGTTCGCATTAATGAAAATACGATAAAATAAAGAATCTATTTTTTATAAGATTATTAAACGTAGAAGGCTTCTACATAGAATTGTATGCTAATTTTTTTTCTTGAAACACGAAAGATAAATCGATATAAAAATATCAATTATAAGCAAGTACAACATACGGTATAAAGAAAAAGTATTCTAGGATTCAAAAGATGATATTTTTCCTCTTTTTTCTCGCGCATTCGAAATCATCCCTCGAGTATCAAATGGGGGGAGTCAAAGGGAGTCAAAAATAATTCATCAGTTCATACGAAATAATCAGCTGCAAGATTATTAATACAACATCGCGGATGTATGCAGATAAATTCGGAATATCGTCAGCATCCCCCGAGGGAAGAGAAGAAGTTCTTGCCGCGAGAAGCGCCGGCGGAACCCCGCTCCTAATCGGGCAGTAACGAGCCGGGCTTTCGTGTGGTCGGAGAATGTTGCTAAGTAAGGGATTGATTCACGAGCAGTTATAATACCGCCAAACCGAAGGCCCTAATAGATTCAGGTCAATGCCACTACCGTTCTTCGAAGTCGTTTATTATGTGGGAAGAGCGGACCTCGTTCTCATGCCACACAGGTCGCCGGTAACCTGTGTGTGCAACGGGCTCTCCGCAGCAGCGGTAAGATTCGCCAGGAACACCGAAGTCGAAGGACCCATCGAGAGAACCTCTCTCTATCCACACGGGGGGATTCTTCCTCCGCGCGGTGTCTTCTTTTATTTTCACGTGCGCCTCTCTCGATGTGGTTCATTGGACAAAAATGAAACACGATTCGATTCACTTTTTCCTTTTCATCTTCGTATTTTTTTTTTTTTTTTAATATTGATTACGTTGTATGATCAGGAGGAAACATACGTGCTAAAATAAAAATCGGCACAATTGTTTTGTTGTACTATAAATTACTTAAATTTTTCATCATTATAATAAATATTTAATTTAATACAGATTTGGGGAGGGTCTTTCAATATAATATGCTTAAATTGTATATATGCAGAAAATAAAACTGCTAATAGTAATATGTATCTTTTTTGTCGATTGAAATTGCAAAGTTTGTGGAGGGAAGTTGATTGGTAACTTTCTCACGCCTGAATGGTTACCCTTTGAAAAAAAAATCTCACGCCAAGTTGTTTTGACCAGCATAGTTACACGAGTGGCGTTTAAGTTCATTTTTGAAGAATGTTTCTAGTATAAGTCACGTATTGGTTTCTGAATTAATATATATGTATACCTATCGTATTCACACGTATATGGGCACAAACGAAAATATAGAAGAATAAAATTAGCATTTAATTGTAATTTATATTATATTATTATTAATTTATATTATATTAATTCCAAGATTTTCTTAATTATTAAAAACGCATATTTGATGAATAAATAAATTTCTCCTCGAAATAAATTTCTTCGCGTTTTCAACATGCTGTAAAAATTACTTTGTCTGACATTAAAATAATAAATAATTTAAAAATAATAATTAAAAAATTAAATAATTTAAAAAAATAATTAAAAAGAAACCTTATACATTTTAATATAATAAAATGAATAAAGACTCTTCATGGAGTTTTGTTCGTTTCACGGTGGTTATAAGAAACGAGCACAGTTAGAGAAGATTAAAGAAAGAATCTCTCTCTTCTCTCCCTCGAAAAGAGGGGTCAAAGAGCGCTACCGTGTCCTCAAACGCGACGGGAACGCAAAAGGAAGAAAGGAAGAAATAGGAAGGAAGCTCTCCTCCCGTCGTCGGTTCGGCGAACGCGCTCCCTGCGCGTGTACTCCTCACTTGCGCGCGCGAGCCCCAGGACCCTTCCTGAAGTTAATGATTCGGTCATTGCGATGGGTGGCGGTTACACTGAAGAGTGGTGGAAACCAAGTGGTATGGGTCCGGTGTGTAGAGTAGGAGAAGAGTGCGCCAGGAGGGCGAGAGAGCAAGGAGAGAAGGAGGATCGGCCTGCACAGGAAAGTAAGCCCGATCCCAGTTCGAACGCTTCGGCTCGGTCTTACGGGTTTAGTCTTGAACGGCGGATTGTTGCCGTGGCTGTGTGATCGGCGGGAACCCAGAGATAGATCCCACGCAACGCAGTCGTTATCAATTGGAGAACTGAGCCTGACTGTCTGGCGTCATGTACCACCGGCTGTGTCTCCTCTAGTAAGGACGACGACGACGACGACGACGTTCGGGGTGAAAAAAGAAGCGCCCTAATCCAAGGGGAGATCCTTGGCGCTTATTCCCCGTGGGCAGAAATCCGCGTGACAGGGTTCACGGTCGAGAGCACGTCGCTCCCGAAAAACCATCTAGCGATCAGATGCCGCACGCCGGCAATCCAACGTCAGCTGTAGCCGCGAAGAGAAGGCGGAGGCAGCAACCGCTCACCCTTAAAAGTACGTATGGGGTTGTGGAGATGTAATGAGTAAGAGACGGGTATCCACGACGATTAATCAGTCACGAAAGAATTAGAATGAAAATATCGATCCTTTTGTATATTTTGTATCATTTGTCTATGATATACTATTTGTCTAATAATTTTAGTATTTTTTATATATATTAATTTAACTTGCATGATACTGTTTTAATTGAATTAAGAAAAATCCACAGAAAAATTTACGGATTAAAATGTTTAGAGATTAAAATTATTCTTAACAATACAACCGCACACACACACACAATTGACATTTCTCACACTGATCTCTATATAAAGATCAGTGACATTTCTATCTAGCATTAAACGTGGTTGTATATAATTCTCATGTTTCTGATAAATATTTTTTATGGCATATATCAGAAGCTTTCAATTTTAATGAAATTATCATTTAAATAGTTAATGGTAAATTCAATTTAAATAATAAACAGTAACAATAATTTGAAATCAATTTTAACTTCAATTCTTTAACTGTAATCTTGAAAATAATTTTTTAAAGAAGAAAATAAAAGTCATCTAAAAATTTTTGCGTAATCTCTCTCTTTCTTTTGAGTATACATATAGATATATATATATATATATATATATATATATATATATATATATATATGAAATAAGACATTTCACGTATTCAAGTGAAAAAGCTAAAGTGGATTGACGAGAACCACTTAGAGACTCCGGTCTTGCCAAAGTACCGTTTTAACTCAAAGCTTCCCAGAGCAGCAATCGAACCCTCTTGATTTCTTTATTACTGAAAATCAAAGATTAATGATCAAAGTAAATTGCACACATCAAAGCTGTCATCAAACATTTCAAGAAATAATTAAATTGTCAAATTAATTAAAAATTTGTCAAGGAATTTCCTTGAAACATTCAATGTAGTGATAAATTTTAAGTTTTACAGTGATATAACAAAAAAGATTCAGCATCAAGCAAGATTCAGCTATCAAGCAAGATTAAGCAAGTATTGCAATTTATTGTAATTTTGCAAAACTTCAAGTTTATTGCATTTAGATATGCGTATACAAATTTAAAATTTTTTAAATATATAAACATAAATATAAACATACGTTGAATGTAGAGAGAAAATATATAGAAATATATAATTATATATATATATATATATATATATATATATATATATATATAGATACAAACATTTTTCAGCTTTAAATCAATAATAGTAAGAATCTTTTTCATAATGTTTCTTGTCTCTGTTCAATAAATTTCTTAAATTAGTAGCACGTTTACCATCCTAGCGTATAATATTTATAAAGCTGCAAGGCTAATATCTCGGGGGGTATCGGTGATGTGCGCATTCCGAAACGCATAGCGTACTTTCCCGCGAAATACATTGAGATAAGCGTAATGAGCGAGAAGAACGTTGAGACAGAAATTATCGGTAAGATTAGAGACGTGAAATAAATCCAGCTGGTATTAAGGATTAAATACACGAGTCATAAGTTTCCATTCCAATCGTTCGTGCAAGATACACTAAAATAATAATAATAAAGGAAGAATTATATAGACAGAAAAAAAATAAAAATCAATTAGTTTATCAAAATCAGCAAAATATTGTATATCGATTTAATAATCGCTCAATTATGCTGAACTGCTTTTTCACATAAATAATATGTTTGAAATTCTTGAAGTTTAAATTAAGCAGAGAACTGTGAAAATACAATTAGGCAGACGATCCTGTTACTCATTATCTTCTAACAACTTTACTGCTAAATAAATCAATCTAATTTTCAGTTTAAAATATATCAAATATATATTTTAAATATATAGCAATTTAATTTTCAGTAGCGAAAAATTAGCGTTAAATCAATCTTGTTTAAATTTATAATATTAATTTTTACAGTCAGAAATATAATGATAAATTTTTTTCTTATCCGAGAAAAATTGACAAGCAATACTTTTTTAACAAGTCGCATTATAATGTTAATAATCAACAGGGGAATATATTCGCGCGTTAGAATAAAGCGTGAGTGCTTGAACACACTTTCGAGAGGTTTGCGTTAATTAACTGGCCGAAGTCGGACCATTATTTAAATGCGCGAATTGACAGCCGGCAAAAAATTAAGGGGTCGTCATGTTTCTGTGACATTCGATTGTCACTAATAACCGGCGACTCTTTCTCGACCATTCTCTCAGAACGAGCATGTCCTTTTCAGTGAGAGAAAGCATTAAAGTCACCGACAAACGCGATTCTCTTTGACAACCGACGTCGTAACACGAATCGATCGTGTACTAATTTCAATTGGTGTTAATTATAAGCAAAGGAAAATTAAGGAGATAATATAAAATTGTTATAAATATGTAACAATTTTATTAATATATAAATAGACTTTATGGAGCTTATAATTATAACAAAAAGTGCAAGTTTTAATATTTTTTAATATAATATTTCGATTATATCATGATAGCAGACATGATAATGATTCAATAAAAATATTACAAATAAAAAAATTATGATGAATATTCTTATTAGTTTGAATAACAAAATAATCATTTATTATTTAAAAATATCAGAAATTCGTATTTTTTACATATTTCTCTTTTCTCATTAATGGTATTTGCGCAAGGAAATTGACTCGCAAATCTTATTTCTTACTTGCTTTCCCGCAGTTATTCATACGGACATGATCGATCGCGATCGTCGCCGATGTCCATGCATCTTTCACGTGGTTCTCTTTCGCGTAGTCTCTCCGTCGTATCATTCCGGTCTCTACATTTACGTGAACAGCGAAAAAGCGGACACGATCGCCTTCTACGTTCTTGTCGACAAGTCCCAATTGGAATTCCGAAGAGACGCGTGGGATCGACGCAGGTAGCGCATATCCCGCGATCGCGATCGCGATCGAACGAACTGGCGAACGAGTACGCGATCGTATGAATCGTATACTTTTGTGCTAAAAGGGAGAAACAATCTTCGAGAGCCTCGCTGAGAATGGCGGTAGCGAATAGCTCGTTCTTCTGGTGCGCCGCAAATGAAAAAAAAAAAATGAATTCCTAAGATGAGCTAAATGACGCTTAATTTAGCGAGTATATAAGTATACATTAACAGCATACACTTACATATCGCGCTTCTTTAGAACTACCGTCGTGGGAGTAATACCGATAGCAAACAGAAATGCGAACATGTTGAGAAAGTGCAAAGTGCCGCCCATAAACAAACACTATGTGTTGGCAATTAAATAAAAAGTAAAAATTATACAAAGGGATTAAATTTCCGAATATGTTTATTAGAGAGAGAGAAAAAGAAAGAGAGAGAGAGAAATTTGAAAACTGATTAAAATTGTTATTAATATTTTATAAAGTTATTGATTAAATCTTGTGACATATAGTTACTTCTATTTTTTTTATTATGAATTTTTCATAATATTTTTAAACATATCTTAAACATTTATCTTCTTTGTTTTTATTTTTTAATTAATTTTAACTGCATTTTTTGATTAATTTCTATGTTTTAATAGATTCTTAATTTCTTCTATTTCTATTTTCTATCTTTTAATTAATTTTTATTTTTTAATCAATTAAAACGATGATATTAGCATCAGCTGTTTATATTTGGAAAGTTTATATAGTAAGAAATTTAATAATATTATACAGAGAAAGAGGAGAGGAAAGAGAGAGAAGTTTGAACACAGATCACACATATGCATATGTGGATGCTGATAAATGATTTAAATTATAACTCGGAATATATCTTGATTTTAAAGCTGCATGTACTTACGTATCGCAAACAAAAAAATATGCTCAAATCAATGGATGCTGGGTAATTAATAATACGATGTCTGCGCAGAATGGTGGCTGTCGTGGTTACTGCTACCAGGATGTTTGGCATCGTGGACGCGATACATCGAGGAGTACGACTCTATTAGAGTGGCCAGATGTGATGCTCGATGCGGGGAGAATTATCCTGACGAGGTATGTATGATGAAGGCACATGTTGTGCAAATAAAATTATATCATTAATATCTATAAAACATTGTTAATACATATATGACAATATATTGTTTCTGTAACAATAATATTGTTTCTTCAATAGCATTATTCTTTTGTATAATATATATATATATAAATTCCAATTTATAAAATGTTATTAATAAACATCGTATAGAAAGGCATTGTCAAAACATATAACATTTGAAAGGATTAAGGGTATAATATTATAGCATCGCACCGGACAACTATTATCCCTCGACAAGCTCGATCGTTGTTGGCGTTTATGGCATCGATTCGCGCGTCGCAATCAGCCGAAATAATCGGTTCGATTAATCAACGTGCTACATTGTACATACACGCCGCTGTCCGAGCGGAGATCGATTTTAATTTCGATGGCCGATTCGACACTCGATAGCGACGCTAAATAAACTGGTTTCCCGCAACGCTTTGTCGCCTCAGTCGCTCAGACGCGCTCTCCTCGATGATTCATCCGGGGCTTGTCCAGGTTTTGCGGGTTCTCTCGCTCGCGTGTAATTAGTTATGCGAATCCCGAGCGTCCCTGAGTCCGCGCCCACTTGAATCATCGTCACGTTCAACGATTTGTGAGGCACGCCGAGCCATCGGCCGTGAGATTTGACTCGGACGATGCTAATTCGGCAGTCAACAACGGTGGATCGATATACCGTATTTGGGCCATCTTGAGCCAGAAGAAAACTCGCGGTTCCTCTAAAAAAACGAACGTTTCTCGGCGAGTGAAAAGCATGATTCCATCAATCGCTGCAATCGCGATTGACCATAACTTTCTCCTCGGTGTTTGCTAGAAGTAGGTTCTAAGAAAAATAGATTATATATTGATATTATCTTTATTTATCATGTTCTTGGAAACAAATGGAAATAAAGCGTCTTCATTAAGCGCAGGTAGCGAGAGGATAAAAAACATTTTAATTGGCATCGGTCGGACGATAATGATATGATAGAGTACAAGCAACGACACTCTTTGACTTACCAGTAACTCATCAGCGGTTTCGTCGCGCATTATTGCTAGTATTTTTCGCCGGCATGTATACACACGAAATGATTCCGGAGAGCCGTCGATGGGTAGGGTGGACGAGAAGAAATGACGAAGAGATAGCCCTCGAGCTCTGACTAGCGACCGGCAATAAAGTCCCGAAGTAATGGCCTATAAAAGGGTTGCGCGCGCGAGCAACGCACTAAGTCCGGATGCGCGCCTATGGCGCACTAGAAACGTATCTTCCGACATTATCGAAAACGGTTCTTATCCCGAAGCACTGACAATCAATCTTACCAATGGCATTCGATTGTACCGCGTATCCGCGGCGCACTTTGAGAATTTCGCGAGCGATGAACGAGACTCTTCGTTTTCCTAACTCCGTTTCTCTGTGCCTTCTCGATCTCGATCGTCCTTAACGGTGAAATTAATTCCTTTCGATCGACACCAGATTAGATGCCTGCTGCAAACAAATATTGAAGTTAG
The DNA here is from genome assembly GCF_030444845.1 of Prenolepis imparis. Lineage (NCBI taxonomy): Eukaryota > Metazoa > Arthropoda > Insecta > Hymenoptera > Formicidae > Prenolepis > Prenolepis imparis. Next base: position 13,224,511 of record NW_028141162.1, on the reverse strand, counting down.
CGAAATATATTATAATTATAAAAGAGATTGTGCGAATATAAAAATAGAATAATTTATAAGATTTGTTATAGAGATGATGACTTCGTATGAGAAAGTAACTCGCGAATTATATTACCTCTCTCTTCTTGTGTTAAATCTTCACCTTCTCCTCGATTCAATCTTATATATAATTATTGATCTAACGATAGATAGTATAAACTATATTGGTAACTTCAATTTCCTTAGTGAAAGTAAAGAGCAGCATTCAATGTGCCAATTTGATAGGGTAACCATTACTTTTCCAATCATTTTCAGAATAAAGTTTGAAGTGGTTTCTATTCTAAGACTGATATTTTGTTATTTAATTTATAAAATTTTATAATTCTGTTTTTTGACTCATATTAATTTGCAATGTCGCTGCCGTGATCTTTATTAATTCATTAGTATGTTTTTACGTCATTTAATGTGTGAAGTATATTTAGAAAAAAACATCCATCGTCATTCTAGTTAAATATACATTCTATAAAATTAATCGCATTTTTATCTTTACGCGATTTGTGTTACGTAACCTTCGGCATTCTTTTATTAGCGCTCGCTGTTACTATAATTAGCTGACGTAATAGTGGCCGTTGAACTTTGTTAGAAAATTAAGAATGCTAGGATCGGAAAATGTAAATTCCGATATCAATCAGACGGCATCTTATCAAATATTAATTTTCGATTATTCAACAATATAAAAGAGTGAAAGGACACGAGAAAAAGAATAATTAGCACATATCATAATTAACTTTGTTAGCGCAACCTTCAAAGTGGAATTCTGCTGGTAACTTTCTGCACGCATGTTATAAGAATATTAAAAAATTCAGAAGGAAAGAAAGAAAAAGAGAGAGGGAGGGAAGATGCAGCGCTTGCTGTTATTACAATTAACTTCATTAGCCTAACTGTCATTGCGAAACTTCATTTTGGAAATAACGTTTATTATAAGCGGACATGAATTCCTCGGTATCTCAATGCGGCGGCGTCCTTTAGTATGTTGATGAAAAAAGATTGAACCCTCGCTGTTATAACAATCGACTTCGTTAGCGCGTTCGTTATATCGCGGAGGACTTCGCCGGGAGAACTTCACCGTTCGCCGATCAAATGCAAGTCCCGCACGCGGCGCTCTTTCGATTGTTAATTATCGGTGTCGTCGCGGAGGAAAGAATAAGTGGGAAGAAGCCAAGTGTGCGAAGAGAAGGAGGAAGATGAAGAAGAAGCGAGAAGAAAACGACATTGGCGAAACGCCAATGGGCAATATAATTTTCTTAACGACGGTGATCGGCGGCCGACCAATTCTCGCGATGAACTTCGATCGAAGGCCGCCTCGACCATACCGATCTTAATGAATACTTCAAACTGCGAAGTCTTTAATTGGGGTAGTCTACCGATGTTCGAGAGTAAGAGAGAGAAAGGGAAGAAAGGGAGAAAAAAGAAAAAAATAAATAAGAGAGAGAGAGAGAGAGAGAGAGAGAGAGAGAGGAAGCGGGGAAAGAAAGAGCAACGATCGGCTTGCATGATTTTTCAGTATTGCCAATCGACACTATCGCCGATCTTCGCGGCGGACTACATTAGTCTCCTGCCATACCCTAATCTTCGCGATCACTTCACGACCGCTCGCGCACTTCGATCTTCGCGAAGAAGCTTTCGACTGGAACAGATCGGCCCTTGCGCGCCTTCGGCGCGATCGACGTGGAGGGCGAGAGAGGAAGAGAAGAGCCGAGATCTGGTGAACTTCATTAGCCTTCTTGTATACTTTGATCCGCGCGATCGCCTTGGATATCACTCGATGATCTCGGCGTGCATCGGCATCGAAGTTAATTCTTCGACCGTGACGACGCTTCATCAGATCGCGCTCTTCGCTCTCACTTCGGTTGCTCTTTTCACCCTTTTATGTCCTGGAGGCGATTATCACTCTTTCGCGATGCGAGCATTGCGAAACAATCCATCGTCCATTTACTTTTTTTGATGCGTATCGAAAAAAGCGTAGTAGAGAAAATCGCGACGGGACACCTTAATCTTTTCAGGTTGTAATATGCAAAAAATATTTTGACAATATTCGTTTTTTCCACAAAGATTTATTTATATATATATATTAATTTTAATTTTCAATTCTTTATTATTCAGATAATTTGCACAGATGTAAACAGAAATATCTATTTAAAAATCTATTTAAAATAGAAATATTTATTTAAAAATGCTTACAAAATAAATATGTGTTATAATTAAAAAAAAGATAATATAAAGAGACGTTAAAGATATAAAATATATTAGAAATTTATTTTAGAATTTAGAAAATAATCTGTATATTTGGGTTTTATTAACCAACAGATTTAAGTTGCTTAGATTACAATTAAAGTACAAGACACAAAGTTAAATTACATACTTCTTATATTCTGTGATATAATGGAATAATTCTTGCAAAATAACCAATGTCCTATTTTGTAATAATATCGATGGTATTTATTGCGTTGCAGCTTGCATAATAGTTCTCCTTCTTTGTTGCCCTTTATATTATCTGATATCATCGAATCACATACAGGCTTACTTCACTTTGGAGAATGGAATTCCTGCCAATGATAAATAGAACCTTTAAGTTAAACTTTTTTTTCAGTATTACAGCATATATATAGACATCTATGATAACTTTAAGATATTTACTTATTTTATAATTTTACATGTCCTCTATTTATAATTTGACCATGTAACAATTTACTCTCACTTATAAAATAATTTATCAAAAAATACCGAGATATCAAAGAAATGTTGAAAAGATATGAGAAAAATTTTAAAAACTTAGAAAAAACTTTAAAATTACAGTGCATTTTTAATTATATATGGAATATTCTTTTAATTTATTCTTATTCTCAAAATTATACCTTTCTTTTCTCCAAGTTATGCAGTGTAAGGCAACTTGATGATAAATAGCAATAAAGTCCAGAAATACTATTAAGATTTGATTGTGAGATGTAATATATTTCTGTTTGACTCGCAATAAATCTCGACCAATAATGAAATGCGGAAGCAGAGTTATTAATCGATATGGCATGCATTTGCATTTTTACGGAAAGTGTAATCGAGGGAGAAAGAAAGATACTATATTGCTATGTACATCGTAAATACATCTATATGCATCATGCATGATTCTGTCATCTAAAAATGATCTAAGATATTAATTTGTGATTAGATTTATCTTGGAATTTTCTCTAATACCATATTTAGTAGTTGATTCATAAATGACAAATGCATTAAATGGAATATACCATACATATATACACATCTAAAAAGAAATAACATATTATATATCTAATTTATTAGATTTATATATCTAATTTTTTTTTTAAAGAATTTTTATTCGAGGATATATAGCTTCTCGAAGTATTTTCAAGAATATTTAAAAAAATACTCTTTTAATTTTTTTATGTAAAAAATAGAAAAAAATCGCGCGTCTTTTTAGAACAAAATCGCGAATGTGATCTCTTGGATAGTAAACGTGCGATTTTGTGCGGATTCGGGGGAGTCTCCGAAAAAGAGAGAATAAAACCTGTAATATAGGGATAACGCGATACACACATGATGATTTCGTTAACAATGTTGATCTTATACAATGTTACCGATGAGATGCGATTCTCGAGAGAATCGGCGAACTTTATTTAGCTGATCAACGGCCCCGCGGGTGAGTGCCGTCATTGATCAACGATGATCAGTCGCGGATCCCCGTTCTGCTCCATTCCGCTCGGCTCGATGTGCTCGCTTTTCTCTGTAAAAAGTAGGCCAATAAGTAAGCGAATCAGTTTCCCCGACTGTTGGACAGGATTTAGTTGTGCAATCCGATCTTTTGAATTTTTAGACTTCTTAATATCAACGTATGTTATAATTAATTATGAGTAAAACGGAACATTTCAAAAGAAAATAGTGAAAGAAGGAAAAATTTTCCTTTTCTTGAGTAATTACATAATCTTTTGCGTTCTTTGGCACTGTTGAAATTTCAAATATTTTATTATATGTTAATTTTCTGTTATTTTATTTTATTGAATATTTTTTGTACATGATGAACGCGTTTCTCTTCTTTTTTTCTCATCTTTTCGCGAAAATTTCCACTTATGACATCAACACAAAGCAATATCATCATTGAATTTTATTCCCGCACATTAAGTTTTAAATTAATGCCTGAGGCATAACACAAAGATTGTGTTACGACTTACGTGCCGCTTGTAGCTGACGATCATCTCTTTTAAACAGATTAATATTCGATACCTGTTTCCCTCCCATTTCTCTCCGTCACGCATACTCAAATATCGAACGTATAATCCTTAAAGCACAAACTCATAACGATGAATCATGTCACGTCATTGACAATATCGCCTCTTTAATGCATTTCAACATATTACTTAGGCTATTTTCCGTTTGCGCTCGCGTGTAAATTATGACTTATAAATATAAAGAAGTTATTTGCACGGTATTATAAATCTTTCGCACGCCATTGTATAGCATTTACTCGAGTCTTATTCCTTAGAATTTGTTATTTGCTTATTTAGATTAACAAACAGGTAATATGTATGCTTATGAGAAGTCATATAGAATTAGCTTTATTGGTTGTCTAAAATGATCATCAATAACGTGTTGATTACATGTTACGAAGTTCGATGGCGTAAGATGCCAGGTAAGATGCATCCTTGTCAGATGCACTCGCAGAGAATAACGCGTTTTTCTCTATAGAGAGATTCTTTATGGACCATCTATATCATCGCACGCGCACGTGTCACCTGTCACTACATGACAGCTGATTATAAACCGACCAGCACAGGTCTATGAAATAAAAACGTGTGTTCGATCATAAAAAACAACTATTAATTATTCTTCTTTTCGACACGGTCGACACGTCTATTTAGAAGCTATTATAGTGACGATTTAAAAATTTGATGTGGCGCACTTGCTTTATAACAAGACTGAAAATTTGCCCTGAATTTCGCGCTATTAAGCTTAACGACACGTACTTTGCGAACTCCATATTATGTTTAATCATGCATCTTACTGCGCCGTCGGCGCTTATCTTATATGTTGCATTTTTTCGATCGACTTGGTCGGATCGACTCTCTTGCGTCTACATTGTACGAAAATAATGACGGGATAAAAACACGGCAAACGCGCGCTAATTCGAACGCGCATTAAGTTGAAATATATATGAATAGGCACCTTCGTTCTGACGATCAGAAATACGCCTCGGGGATCGTTTAAAGGACCTGGACTCGCATTTCGCATCAGAACGGAATCGAGAAGCGGCAGTTTCGTAACTATGTAGCGAGGACTGGCTTCCACGAAAATGGCAGGGAAGCTCTCTCAATCGCGGCAGAACTCGATATCGGCGGCAATTTGTTGTATTTTTATTTTTTTCCGCCAATTGACCGTATCTTTTTCGGTATCGACGGGATTGGATCAGATCGCGGATAGAGCAGATCAAGAGTGCTCCGATTAAGATGGCATGCGGCGAAGTTCGAGCCGACCTTGATAAACCCGCCCGCGGAATGAACGTTGAAGAAATAGCCTTACACGAACCATTGAACGAAATGATGGTACAAGTCTGGAAAAGTAAAATTTTTTTAGACATACCAATTTTCGTTTTATAATAATTTTGGCAGGATACAATTTTTAAACATTTTCTCAAAAATATTTTCTAATCGCGGAAATCTTAAAATTCGTAATATTTTGTATCTTGAACATATTTAATAGCATTGAATTTTACGGTACACCAATTTTGTTGACTGTTTTAAATTTTATAACAGCGATAGATTTACAATTTTTAAATTAGTTAATACTTAATTTCACTTTTTTTTCAATTAAATCATCAATATAAAAATATTAACGACTCTCGATTTAGTGTAGACTGTATTTATCGTGTTAAAACTAGAAACTGACTAACTAGGATGAGAACTCAAGCAGCAACTTCTTTTGCGTAAATGTTTTTGCACTGCACCATCGACATTGCATTCACGTCTTGAATTACACTTCCGGTGAAGATGTCGATGAAAATATATCGTCATGTTGTGTAACGCAAAAACTGAATCACTTATCACTGCTACGCGTATTCCAAGACGAACGTGTCTAATTAATTAGATAAACGTTGCTAATTGGATAAATGTCATCAGTTTTCGACGATCTCCGGATGTCATAAAGTAATCAAAACATATGAGTATCTAATGTATGTACTTGTAAGAGAATTATATATATAAAAATATTTTTTCTGATAAAAATATATTAATTAACATTGTTTACTGTATATTTCCTGACGACAAGAAATCAAGAAATATATTAGAAACGAATGTGTATATTTTATTAATCTTCTCTCGTATTTTTTTTTATCATTGTGTTGTAGTGTGTGGAAAATTGCCTGGCATCGAATTATACGAAACCTGGTTATTGCCCCGAAAGGACGTCCATGACGCCCTTCGAAGCCGTCTGCTTGGTAGCCTGCGTCGATGACTCCCGTTGTCCGGATTTAGCGAAGTGTTGCTCCCACGATTGCGGCATCACGTGCATGCATCCCATCGGTCTGGACAGTCAACATGGTGAGGGTAACAGCGTCTTGTGACTCCTTTCTTATTTGTATCTTGCAAGCTAATTTTCACATTATAAATAAAAATTATAAAGCTGCAAGAGTTTTAAGAAATGTCAGTGTCAAAAATAAATATGACAAATATGCTATATTATTATCCTTTAATTTTCAAACGGATTTTACTTTAACATATGCAATTTGATAGTTAATTATACTAATATTAATGATAAAAATGTGATAAAAAATAATATTATGATCTACATCGATATTTTCATTACAAGAAAATTGATCAAAGATTTCACAGATGAAATCTTTACAGATCTTTATAGATCGCTGCTGTAAGTCTGTCATGATTATTTGAATCATAAAATATTTAATTTAAATTAGATCTTCCAGCTATACCGGAGAATCTGCAGATACAACAACAAAAGAGAAACCTGGTGCTTCTAACGTGGCGTAATGGCAGGACAGGTGTCAACAATGTATCTGCCAACGAGAACGGTGACGACGACGCGGTTCGGTATCTAGTAGAAGAACGTCATCTTGTTGGTCCTAGATACTTGGAGTCTAGGTTAAGTTCCTGGACCGTTTGCCACGTATCGACGAAACCACACGCAACTCTTCGGGGTCGGTTGAAGACCGGACACTGGTATCAATTCCGTGTGGCGGCCGTCAATGGAAATGGATCGCGTGGATATTCGCAACCGTCCAGACCCTTTAAAACAAAAGGTACGTACCAGTAAAAACGATAAGCGTAAATCTACACAGTTAGCTATTTACAATTATTTATTGTGTTGAACGAATCGCTCAAATTGAAGGAAGAGTGATTTTTAAATAATTTAAGAAATAAAAGAGTACTGTTGAAAAGAAAAATACACAAGTTTCTTTACAGTAAATCGATATACATATATAATTTAAAAAGAAGATTTTTAAAAATTATCAAGAGCATTATACGTATAAAATATTATACATAATATATGTATATATATAGTTATACATATATAGTACATAAAGTATGTTATATAATAACATTTTAACTAATATTAAAAATATATGAAATGTATATAAAGTATAAAGTTAGAAAACACAGAAAAAAATATCGGATTGAATTCCTAAAGTTGTCGCAACTTTTTTTACATTCTAATTTATTTGTCATTACCGTTAATTAAATATGCACGTTTTATCATCGGCTCAAATCGATGTCAAGTCTTCGTAGAACACTTCGTCCATCATTTCTGCATTGTAAATTGATACAAGGAAACAATAATTTAAGGATGTTTATGGAAGGCTAGAGCTATTATCGTTGATTGTACGAACTCGTGGAACAACTCGTCTCACGCAAGGTCGACACGCTTCGCTGAAGAAAATTTACCTGTGAATACGTTTGTTTATTAACTGGGAATTCGGATCAATAACCCGCAGCGAAAAGTTCCAGAGTCGTGTTAATCGCTTGCGCAAATCGCCACAGTAGGTATTGCTTACCGTTGGCCTCTCGCACGCAAACTTCTTAAACTTCACAGGCCAATGACTAACGTGAGAGAGAGAACAAACATCAAAAAGTTGCGAGTGCGATTATAGAATTCGACAAGAAAGATGAATATAATGATGTTGCGAATATTAGTTTAATTTTGAGCGGGTATCTCAAACAGAGATCGGCAATACATTTTCACATAAATTTTCCGCCTCCATCGCAACCACGTCAAACAGGTTCAATCTATAAAAATAAAATGATAATTAGTATGACGAACGCATCAACAGATCATGCAAAACCGGATTAAGTGTTCAAGTTGTTTCAAAGTAGCTAAAGAATCAGATAAAAATAACGTATCCTGGCCGATTATCATTCCACATCAGAGGTAGAACACGTTCCTTTTATTATTTTATCTATCATTTATTTCTTGATTTCCTTGATATACAAAATTCCTTAATTATGTAGATTATTAAAAAAAATAGATTCTAAATTTATAAATAACATAGTAATGACAATTTCTGTCAGAACATTTTGTTTTATTATTTTTATTTTACTTATATGTATAACTATTATATTAAAATGAAGAGAAGAAATGAAGAGAATAAAAATGAAATGAAAAAGAAATATAATTTTACGATATAAAAAGGTTGTCAATTTTGAAATTTAGCTATTAATTAATAATTTATAGATAATAATTTAAAAAATTTTTGTATAATATATACAGAGATAATAATAAAGTTTATGAAGAAATGTTATAATAATGACAACAATTTAGTGCGACAAGGAATTTATTATTTTTACTGCAGAATTTAAATTAAAAGACAATTATCTTATTGCGGCATTTCATTGATCGTTGCAGAGCCGCGAAATCCGAAGGAACCCCAAAATTTGACCTTGTCTAATGCACGTCTAGTCGGTGGAAAGCTGCGTATTAACTTGCGATGGGTTAAACCGGCGTCGGATGTGCCGATATCATTCTACAAAGTGTTTTGGAGCAGACTCATTCATGGACCAACAAACGACTCCATTCTCGTCTACCACAAGACGATTCTTAAAGTAAGCTTATTATCTTCTAAGTAGAGAATTCGAGCGGATAAAATCTACAAGATTCGTATTTTAAAGCGATAAACTCTCCACAAAAATGATTTACGAACATGATCCACTCTAGCTCTAAACGTTCGAAATTTCATCAGCAATCTTCACTTTTTTTTGACGTAATCAGATTTCCGTGCGTGTTTTTCAGGACAAGACATGCTATGAACTGAAGAACCTGGAGCTCAAGTGCCAGTACTTCCTGCAAGTACAGGCGGTGGCGGTTTACGGTGGTCGACGTCTGACGTCGCGCAAGGCGTCCAAGGTCTTCAATAGCACAGACTACATGGCATACGGTAAGGTATCAAACTGATTGATCTTCGGCACGATAAGCTCATCAGTCCTCCCCTCAGTCTCCCTTCTAAGTCCAGTCTAGTTGGGATAACCAACGAAAGCGGTGACCTTTCATTGAAGCCGACGTCGGGAGACGTTCTCGCAGGTGCGAGCGAACCCAGGCTGGCCTCCACGTGCGTCGCATGAACTGTCAATGTGGGGAAGTCAACGCGCGTTTGGTCTGGCCGACGAGCGGCGACATTGGCACATATAATGTCACGTGGCAGGAGGAGTCGTGCTCGCGCGAGAAAGGTTCGGAACGCCGACGAAAATTTGCTGCTTGGAAAATGGTTCAGGTACACTGATCACTGATTCTTCTGTCTTGTACTCTCAGCAACAACATTGATTGCAATCGTTCTTATCTCTGCGAAAAGTGCACAAATTCAAGTATTAAGTTTGATATCGAACATAAATGTACCAGCAATCAGATAATATAAATTAATCAAAAAATATAAAATTTTAATTTATTATTACAAATAATTTCAGACATCATACTATGACCTGCGACAACTTCGAAACGACTGTATGTACAGCGCGACTGTGCGAAACATATTAAAAAATGGTGAAAGCGACGGTCATGGGACCAGTATAGAGTTCTTCGCGACCGGATGTCAGGGTGATCAGAAGCGACAGAAGTATTCGCGACGGAAGGCAGGACGATGTAAGTCGAAATCGTCTAGATCAAGAAGGCAGTTTTCCGGTCTATTTGTGATATAAATTTGCTAGCTGCGTATGTAGGGCAGACAACTATAATTGTAATATTCATAATGTATGAATATTCTAATAATAATCTTCATAGAGATTATGAATATTATTATAGCAACTTAATTAAATTTTTTTATGGCCAATAAGAGAAAGAGTTACATTTACCATATCCAATAATGCAATATTGCAAAAACTCTTCGATGTCAAATTTTTTAAAGTAATTCGAAGAGAAAGCATGACGCTTCTGCAATATATGTTCATATGCTTAGAATATATAATGCTTTTATTATAGTAAAGCCTGGGAGACATAATAATAGATATCTGCTATATATTAAATTAAAATTAGATTTAAAAAATTATATTAAGACAATTAGATCAAAAAAAGGAAATAATATGTTTATATCTATTTGGAAAAAAGGTAAATTGCTTATAACAAAAAATCTATATTTTTTTAACATGATCGATATTCAGAGTTTCATATCACTGAGAATTGAGGAAAATTCTATCCAGATTTTTATTTAAAAGATTGGATATCGAACTATATACTGATAGCATTTATCGTATTTGCCTTTTAATACGTTCCCAAATAAAATATTTTTATTTTTTAAAAAATCATGTACATACAATGTTTTTAAGAACTTAAAAAAAAACTGTAGATAAAAGTTCTTGATTATGTTATGTACACAAAAACGTCATTTATAAATCGTATGAAAAATATTCGACACTAATTTATCAAGATGCAAATGAAGAAAAAAATACGTAGATGTACGTAGATCATAAACTAAACTTATGTAAGTCTTCTATAAATAAGATATCTTTTCTATAAAATCAAATGCATCGTTTTATTTTTCTCGTGTTTTAGTTTTTGTAGATCAAAATAATAATATTTATTCTTTTAATTATACAAATATGGTATAATACATTTCAAGTAAATTTATATTTTTATGTAACATAAAGTAATTTTTATAAAAATCAAATTGTGTTTTATTTAAAACTCACACATGTACTTACGAACTAACAATTCTTTTATTAAAATTGATCATTAATTTCGAGATACTCCAATTATCATCTAAGATCGTTTAAATCTCATATTGCTATTTCAGTATTGACGCTTTAACTCCGAAATTTTTAACATTTTAGAATGTGAAAATTCAATATTTTACCGTAAACATGACTATTGAAATCCATTCGATTAAAGTCGTCAATAGCATCTAAAAATTTATGTGAATGAAGAAAAAGAATTATTATTTTTATATTACATATTTAAAATGTTCCAAAGTTGAATGATTAAACTTTGCCAATATAAAAGAAAAACGAGAAAAAAATAGTATTAAACAATAATCGAAACGATAATTTTCCTTCAATTATCATATTTATAGTTAAAAAAAAATTATGTTTGCATAACTTTTTATTTTAAAATGCCGACTTTCGTTTGTAATACAAGTAATTTAAAATTATATTTAACACTCTACAAATTTCATTTTGTGTCTTACTTTAGCTCAATGTATATAAAACTAATCTTTCTAATATTTTTGTCACACACAAATTGACTCTTTATTACAATTCTTTGTAGATAAAATTAGCACAATTTGAGACAAATAAGTATTTTTAATATTAAACATGCTTATTTGCCTTCAATGCTCTTGTCATTGTCATGTACGTTATTTTTTATTCAGAACATAAATGATTTTTAAATTATCTGGATATGAAAATTATTAGGAGACTAGATAGAGAAAGAAAAAGATAAAGAGAGAAAGAAAAAAAAAATTTTATACACGAACTTATACATATGTCGTCATTATTATTAGTAATTTTCATTTATCGTTATGCTATTTTAATTTACAAATTATGCTATAATAATATTTGCTCTTTAACATAGTTACTAACATAGTATTCAAACTATTTAATCACAAATTGGTTAATTATTATCTGTTAAATTATTTATTAAAAAATAAAAATTTGATTCAATTAAGGGGAATACTATTTATAAAGTCTACAAAATACATGCCTTATTATTGTTCATTGTACCCTCAAGAGCAGAAGAGCGACTGAATATGATTGATTTAAAATCTAAAATTAACAAATTTTAAGGATATAAAAAAATGATATAAAAATAATATAAGATTCGAATAATGTCATTATATTCAAAGCTATAGAAAATATAGTCTTACCGTCATAAATGAAGGTAAAGATAGATTAAACTTATCGCATATGGAAAGTTTGCATCCTAAATTATTACCTAATATCATTAACATAAATGTACGTTTTACGGACGGTCCAAATTGATACCATTTTTCGTGAAATGCTTCATTTGTCATTTCTTGGCTCTAAATAAAATAGAAAAATAATGTGATAATTTATATAAAGTAATTATCTCTTTATTTACTACTGTTTTACGTATTTAATATAATCACATTTATGAAAACTTGGCAATCAAATTAAACATATGTATATTGATAATTTAACAATTACCTTTCCGACTATGCAAAATTAGAAAAAAGTATAAATTATATCAAAACAGAATAGTAACTAATGAGAATTTGACTTAAGAAAGGAAAAAAAATAGTGATAAACACTATATAACTAAACATACCGCGTCCAGTAATTGCTGGACGCAAAAACACAACATGTAGAATTGAACTATTGAGCCACATGCGAACATAATGATTGAGGAACCTTCCACAAAAGTTGTTGATGATACCTGACATTGCATATGCGTTAAAACGTATATCATTTATATAGCGTAATTTATATTAAAAATATTATATTAATATTAATATTTTAAAATATTTTTTAAATGAAATTTTAATATAATTAATATCTGCAATTGCTACTTACTGTACTCAACATGACACCAATGAAACAAAAGCGTAAAACGCTGTTCACATAGAGCATACTAAAGTTTACAGATAGTAATTTTTTAAGCATAGAAGATAAGCTAAAAACAACACACACAAAACTCTCGTATGTATAAGATATATGAAATAATTTTATATAATTTAAAAAACAGAAATAGTAAATTAATATATATTTAATTTTCAAAAAATTGTTACTTTTTTTATGACTTTAATTGTGCAAGATAAACGATTGCATCTTGCCCTTATAAAAATCGTAGATTAAAATTGCAAAAAAATAACAAATAATAATATTATAAAGTTAGCATGCGCTATGATGGGAAATTTTTCTGATAAAACAAGCATAACTATCGATGTGTTTTCTTAAATAATTTTTTCATAACAAGATTTTTATACAATTTTATTGATTAAAAACTGATTCGATTACTTACTGAACGACAGAATTGTGATGCCGACATAATGCTTCCATTTCTGTTTTTATCCATTGATCCTTAAACTGATATTCCTGGCTAAAGTCGTCGAACTCATTTCGCGCATTTCCATCCCGAAATATTGTTGCGAGCTTTATAGCGATATATCGATATTGCGCAGTCATCAATAGCACTAGATGTATCGTATAAATATCCACTCCAACTTTCTTCACAAAAATATAGACATTACTCATCAGCAAGATCACATTCCCTACTAGGAAGACATCGATCGAGAAAGGCTGTTTGGAAAAGACTGCTGGTATTCTGTAATCCTCGTAAAGGAAGAAAACTTTCTCGAAGACTAACAGAAATGGTATGCAGCACCATACGAAAACAGCCAACCAGCCAGCAAGCAAATAAAATTTGAGTGGATCTTCCATAGGCTTCAGGGTCGTTGTCACAACATTTTTCATGGTCTCATCCGCAACACGTAAAATATTATTCAGTCTTTCAATTAACTGGTTCATCAGCTTTCTGCGTGCCTGAATCCTCATAACCATGAAGAACACCTCTATGGTAACCACGCAAGTAACTGTACCATCTTTCAAGACCTTCTCTAGTGGCACCAGAATAATCCCAGGAATCAATACAATTGCTTGGATCACTTCAAACAGCCATATAAAGACGCTGTAAATCTTCCACGTTATCGAAAAATGTGAATCTTTTGAGAAGGGTAACAAGTTACCCGAAATAACGTTTATGCGAACGTTTAAAGGATTTATATTTTGGAAATTCATGTTTCCGAGATGATTTCTCGTGATAAATTCACTTTATTTAAATGTTCGTGTTTTCTGAATATAGTTTACTTTCTCGAGGCTGATCGTTACAATACATTTAAAACAAACTATACAGAGATCATATAAAGGTAGTATGCCTTGATTCCAGCATCACGCTACCACTTTTCTATCAAGACTAGCGTACGTCGTTTTTCTGTCCTTCTTTGAAGGTTCAGGGAACTGTCGATTTACAACCGTTCATTATTCTTCTTGAATACTCAGCTATTATTAATATAATATGTATATCATACAAAGAAGACATTCTGCTCTCTTTAATAACAACAAAGCACACGGGAAAAAATTAAAATGTAAAGAATGTTATTATCCTGTAGATGAGAATCTAGAAAGTTTTTGTGTTTTATAGGAAATAAAAAATTTAACTGTAAAGTTGCCGATAAAATAAATGATAAAATTTATTACAGACAGAGAAGAAAAAAGAATATGATTTATTTCTATCATTTCATCTATTGTAAAAATATATGTGACTATATATTTGCTTCTAACTACTAATGCTTTGTGGAGCAGCAATTATCTTATAGCGCCTCGTCGACCATTGCAGAGCAGTGAAATTCGCAAGTACTGTTGAATCTTGTTTTACTATGAGAATGTTGTCTAAATGCCTAAATGTTCTTATGGTTACATCTATATATTTTACTAATATTATTTATATTAATTAATTAATTATTTAATCATCAATTTTTATTTACAAATCATAAATAACATGTTCTAATTGTTATTTGTTAATGAATTTGTTACTAAACGAATATAAGTTGCAAATACTCTTCACTAAAAAAGAATAAAAGTTATTTTTTAAATATTTTAGTAAAATATAAAATAAATAAATTTTTTATATAATTAATATTATATAATTGCTCATTTATAATCACTAAAACAACACAAATGCGCGCCATTCCTTATTTTATATAAAAAAGAATGATTATTATATAAAGTTTGTTTAAACTCGAATATTATTTTTTGACAGAAATCAGCTGATAACTGTCAAAGAATATAAACTCAGTTTAAAGTAGCTAATTTCTATACAAAATTAATAATAAATCTTTTCGTCAATTAAATCGTAATTAATCTCGATGTTGTGATTATTTCGATTATCAAAACATTCTTCTAGAAAATTCTAATCTTTTGTTTGCACTTTATGTTAAAGATTTAATCAATTTTTATGAATTGCATAAATAATTAATATATATATGTATATATATATTTTTTTTTCATGCGTTGATTGCAATGCATCCATAAAAATGTGAATTAATTATGCAATGCATAAAAACTCATTATTTAAATTTTAAATCTTTAACAGAGAACAAAAAAAATAGAATTTCTACAAGAATCTCTCGATCAAAATATCTGCGCTTCTATTAGATTCGCGTGTCTATATACATCCTCCAAGCTGCACGTCTCGCGCAAGATTGAATTATAATTTTTAAACCGTGGACCCCTTACAGGGCTTCATTTTACGTATATTAGATTAAAAAGTTTGTAGGCAGGTATGCTTATGGTACCAAAGCAATCTGCAAACAATACACTATTGAAATATATATACGATTAATTTTTGACTCGTTTTAAAATATAGAAAATTAAAAGTTTTAAGCAGTGGATTCCATACGGCGCACAATTATATTACGTATATTATACCAATAAGTTTGTACGCTGGTATGCTGACGGTACCATCATAATGTGCAGTCAATGAAATGTTAAAATATATGAAAGAATAATTTTTGGCTCGCTTTAAACAATTGAAAATTAAACTTTTTTAACCGCGGACCCCATGCGACGCACAATTATATTACGTGTATTATACCAAAAAGTTTGTACGCTGGTATGCTGATGGTACCATCATAATGTGCATATAATGTACAGTTCAAATATATACAAGTTTAATTTTTGGCTCGCTTTAAACAATTGAAAATTAAAATTTTTAAACCGCGGATCCCATACGGCGCGCATTCATTTTACGTATATTAGATCAAAAAGTTTGTACGTTGGTATGCAGATAGTACCATCATAATGTGCATATAATGTACAGTTGAAATATATGAAAGATTAATTTTTGGCTCGCTTTAAACAATTGAAAATTAAAATTTTTAAACCGCGGATCCCATACGGCGCGGATTAATTTTACGTATATTAGATCAATAAGTTTGTACGCTGGTATGCTGATGGTACCATCATAATGTGCAGTCAATGTAATGTTAAAATATATGAAAGAATAATTTTTGGCTCGCTTTAAACAATTGAAAATTAAAATTTTTAAACCGCGAATCCCATACGGCGCGGAATCATTTTACGTATATAAGATCAAAAAGTTTGTACGCTGGTATGCTGATGGTACCATCATAAAGTGCAGTCAATGTAATGTTAAAATATATACAAGATTAATTTTTGGCTCGCTTTAAACAATTGAAAATTAAAATTTTTAAACCGCGGATCCCATACGGCCCGGATTCATATTAGGTATATTAGATCAAAAAGTTTGTACGCTGGTATGCTGATGGTACCATCATAATGTGCAGTCAATGTAATGTTAAAATATATGAAAGAATAATTTTTGGCTCGCTTTAAACAATTGAAAATTAAAATTTTTAAACCGCGAATCCCATACGGCGCGGATTCATTTTACGTATATTAGATCAAAAAGTTTGTACGCTGGTATGCTGATGGTACCATCATAATGTGCATATAATGTACAGTTCAAATATATACAAGTTTAATTTTTGGCTCGCTTTAAACAATTGAAAATTAAAATTTTTAAACCGCGGATCCCATACGGCGCGTATTCATTTTACGTATATTAGATCAAAAAGTTTGTACGCTGGTATGCTGATGGTACCATCATAATGTGCAGTCAATGTAATGTAAAATATATGAAAGAATAATTTTTGGCTCGCTTTAAACAATTGAAAATTAAAATTTTTAAACCGCGAAACCCATACGGCGCGGATTTATTTTACGTATATTAGATCAAAAAGTTTGTACGCTGGTATGCTGATGGTACCATCATAATGTGCATATAATGTAAAGTTGAAATATATACAAGATTAAATTTTGGCTCGCTTTAAACGATTAAAAATTAAAATTTTTAAACCGCGGATCCCATACGGCCCGGATTCATTTTACGTATATTAGATGGAAAAGTTTGTACGCTGGTATGCTGATGGTACCATCATAATGTGCAGTCAATGTAATGTTAAAATATATGAAAGAATAATTTTTGGCTCGCTATAAACAATAAAAATAAAAATTTTTAAACCGCGAATCCCATACGGCGCGGATTCATTTTACGTATATTAGATCAAAAAGTTTGTACGCTGGTATGCTGATGGTACCATCATAATGTGCAGTCAATGTAATGTTAAAATATATGAAAGAATAATTTTTGGCTCGCTTTAAACAATTGAAAATTAAAATTTTTAAACCGCGAATCCCATACGGCGCGGATTCATTTTACGTATATTAGATCAAAAAGTTTGTACGCTGGTATGCTGATGGTACCATCATAATGTGCATATAATGTACAGTTCAAATATATACAAGTTTAATTTTTGGCTCGCTTTAAACAATTGAAAATTAAAATTTCTAAACCGCGGATCCCATACGGCGCGTATTCATTTTACGTATATTAGATCAAAAAGTTTGTACGCTGGTATGCTGATGGTACCATCATAATGTGCAGTCAATGTAATGTTAAAATATATGAAAGAATAATTTTTGGCTCGCTTTAAACAATTGAAAATTAAAATTTTTATACCGCGAATCCCATACGGCGCGGATTCATTTTACGTATATTAGATCAAAAAGTTTGTACGCTGGTATGCTGATGGTACCATCATAATGTGCATATAATGTACAGTTCAAATATATACAAGTTTAATTTTTGGCTCGCTTTAAACAATTGAAAATTAAAATTTCTAAACCGCGGATCCCATACGGCGCGTATTCATTTTACGTATATTAGATCAAAAAGTTTGTACGCTGGTATGCTGATGGTACCATCATAATGTGCAGTCAATGTAATGTTAAAATATATGAAAGAATAATTTTTGGCTCGCTTTAAACAATTGAAAATTAAAATTTTTAAACCGCGAATCCCATATGGCGCGGATTTATTTTACGTATATTAGATCAAAAAGTTTGTACGCTGGTATGCTGATGGTACCATCATAATGTGCATATAATGTACAGTTGAAATATATACAAGATTAATTTTTGGCTCGCTTTAAACAATTGAAAATTAAAATTTTTAAACCGCGGATCCCATACGGCCCGGATTCATATTAGGTATATTATATGGAAAAGTTTGTACGCTGGTATGCTGATGGTACCATCGTAATGTGCAGTCAATGTAATGTTAATATATATGAAAGAATAATTTTTGGCTCGCTTTAAACAATAAAAATTAAAATTTTTAAACCGCGGATCCCATACGGCCCGGATTCATTTTACGTATATTAGATGGAAAAGTTTGTACGTTGGTATGCTGATGGTACCATCATAATGTGCAGTCAATGTAATGTTAAAATATATGAAAGAATAATTTTTGGCTCGCTATAAACAATAAAAATAAAAATTTTTAAACCGCGAATCCCATACGGCGCGGATTCATTTTACGTATATTAGATCAAAAAGTTTGTACGCTGGTATGCTGATGGTACCATCATAATGTGCAGTCAATGTAATGTTAAAATATATGAAAGAATAATTTTTGGCTCGCTTTAAACAATTGAAAATTAAAATTTTTAAACCGCGAATCCCATACGGCGCGGATTCATTTTACGTATATTAGATCAAAAAGTTTGTACGCTGGTATGCTGATGGTACCATCATAATGTGCATATAATGTACAGTTCAAATATATACAAGTTTAATTTTTGGCTCGCTTTAAACAATTGAAAATTAAAATTTTTAAACCGCGGATCCCATACGGCGCGTATTCATTTTACGTATATTAGATCAAAAAGTTTGTACGCTGGTATGCTGATGGTACCATCATAATGTGCAGTCAATGTAATGTTAAAATATATGAAAGAATAATTTTTGGCTCGCTTTAAACAATTGAAAATTAAAATTTTTAAACCGCGAAACCCATACGGCGCGGATTTATTTTACGTATATTAGATCAAAAAGTTTGTACGCTGGTATGCTGATGGTACCATCATAATGTGCATATAATGTAAAGTTGAAATATATACAAGATTAAATTTTGGCTCGCTTTAAACGATTAAAAATTAAAATTTTTAAACCGCGGATCCCATACGGCCCGGATTCATTTTACGTATATTAGATGGAAAAGTTTGTACGCTGGTATGCTGATGGTACCATCATAATGTGCAGTCAATGTAATGTTAAAATATATGAAAGAATAATTTTTGGCTCGCTATAAACAATAAAAATAAAAATTTTTAAACCGCGAATCCCATACGGCGCGGATTCATTTTACGTATATTAGATCAAAAAGTTTGTACGCTGGTATGCTGATGGTACCATCATAATGTGCAGTCAATGTAATGTTAAAATATATGAAAGAATAATTTTTGGCTCGCTTTAAACAATTGAAAATTAAAATTTTTAAACCGCGAATCCCATACGGCGCGGATTCATTTTACGTATATTAGATCAAAAAGTTTGTACGCTGGTATGCTGATGGTACCATCATAATGTGCATATAATGTACAGTTCAAATATATACAAGTTTAATTTTTGGCTCGCTTTAAACAATTGAAAATTAAAATTTCTAAACCGCGGATCCCATACGGCGCGTATTCATTTTACGTATATTAGATCAAAAAGTTTGTACGCTGGTATGCTGATGGTACCATCATAATGTGCAGTCAATGTAATGTTAAAATATATGAAAGAATAATTTTTGGCTCGCTTTAAACAATTGAAAATTAAAATTTTTATACCGCGAATCCCATACGGCGCGGATTCATTTTACGTATATTAGATCAAAAAGTTTGTACGCTGGTATGCTGATGGTACCATCATAATGTGCATATAATGTACAGTTCAAATATATACAAGTTTAATTTTTGGCTCGCTTTAAACAATTGAAAATTAAAATTTCTAAACCGCGGATCCCATACGGCGCGTATTCATTTTACGTATATTAGATCAAAAAGTTTGTACGCTGGTATGCTGATGGTACCATCATAATGTGCAGTCAATGTAATGTTAAAATATATGAAAGAATAATTTTTGGCTCGCTTTAAACAATTGAAAATTAAAATTTTTAAACCGCGAATCCCATATGGCGCGGATTTATTTTACGTATATTAGATCAAAAAGTTTGTACGCTGGTATGCTGATGGTACCATCATAATGTGCATATAATGTACAGTTGAAATATATACAAGATTAATTTTTGGCTCGCTTTAAACAATTGAAAATTAAAATTTTTAAACCGCGGATCCCATACGGCCCGTATTCATATTAGGTATATTATATGGAAAAGTTTGTACGCTGGTATGCTGATGGTACCATCGTAATGTGCAGTCAATGTAATGTTAATATATATGAAAGAATAATTTTTGGCTCGCTTTAAACAATAAAAATTAAAATTTTTAAACCGCGGATCCCATACGGCCCGGATTCATTTTACGTATATTAGATGGAAAAGTTTGTACGTTGGTATGCTGATGGTACCATCATAATGTGCAGTCAATGTAATGTTAAAATATATGAAAGAATAATTTTTGGCTCGCTATAAACAATAAAAATAAAAATTTTTAAACCGCGAATCCCATACGGCGCGGATTCATTTTACGTATATTAGATCAAAAAGTTTGTACGCTGGTATGCTGATGGTACCATCATAATGTGCAGTCAATGTAATGTTAAAATATATGAAAGAATAATTTTTGGCTCGCTTTAAACAATTGAAAATTAAAATTTTTAAACCGCGAATCCCATACGGCGCGGATTCATTTTACGTATATTAGATCAAAAAGTTTGTACGCTGGTATGCTGATGGTACCATCATAATGTGCATATAATGTACAGTTCAAATATATACAAGTTTAATTTTTGGCTCGCTTTAAACAATTGAAAATTAAAATTTTTAAACCGCGGATCCCATACGGCGCGTATTCATTTTACGTATATTAGATCAAAAAGTTTGTACGCTGGTATGCTGATGGTACCATCATAATGTGCAGTCAATGTAATGTTAAAATATATGAAAGAATAATTTTTGGCTCGCTTTAAACAATTGAAAATTGAAATTTTTAAACCGCGAATCCCATATGGCGCGGATTTATTTTACGTATATTAGATCAAAAAGTTTGTACGCTGGTATGCTGATGGTACCATCATAATGTGCATATAATGTACAGTTGAAATATATACAAGATTAATTTTTGGCTCGCTTTAAACAATTGAAAATTAAAATTTTTAAACCGCGGATTCCATACGGCCCGGATTCATTTTACGTATATTAGATGGAAAAGTTTGTACGCTGGTATGCTGATGGTACCATCATAATGTGCAGTCAATGTAATGTTAAAATATATGAAAGAATAATTTTTGGCTCGCTTTAAACAATTGAAAATTAAAATTTTTAAACCGCGAATCCCATATGGCGCGCATTTATTTTACGTATATTAGATCAAAAAGTTTGTACGCTGGTATGCTGATGGTACCATCATAATGTGCATATAATGTACAGTTCAAATATATACAAGTTTAATTTTTGGCTCGCTTTAAACAATTAATAATTAAAATTTTTAAACCGCGGATCCCATACGGCGCGCATTCATTTTACGTATATTAGATCAAAAAGTTTGTACGCTGGTATGCTGATGATACCATCATAATGTGCATATAATGTTCAGTTGAAATATATGAAAGATTAATTTTTGGCTCGCTTTAAACAATAAAAATTAAAATTTTTATACCGCGGATCCCATACGGCGCGGATTCATTTTACGTATATTAGATGGAAAAGTTTGTACGCTGGTATGCTGATGGTACCATCATAATGTGCATATAATGTACAGTTCAAATATATACAAGTTTAATTTTTTGCTCGCTTTAAACAATTAAAAATTAAAATTTTTAAACCGCGGATCCCATACAACGCGCATTCATTTTACGTATATTAGATCAAAAAGTTTGTACGTTGGTATGCAGATGGTACCATCATAATGTGCATATAATGTACAGTTGAAATATATGAAAGATTAATTTTTGGCTCGCTTTAAACAATTGAAAATTAATATTTTTAAACCGCGAATCCCATATGGCGCGGATTTATTTTACGTATATTAGATCAAAAAGTTTGTACGCTGGTATGCTGATGGTACCATCATAATGTGCATATAATGTACAGTTGAAATATATACAAGATTAATTTTTGGCTCGCTTTAAACAATTGAAAATTAAAATTTTTAAACCGCGGATCCCATACGGCCCGGATTCATTTTACGTATATTAGATGGAAAAGTTTGTACGCTGGTATGCTGATGGTACCATCATAATGTGCAGTCAATGTAATGTTAAAATATATGAAAGAATAATTTTTGGCTCGCTTTAAACAATTGAAAATTAAAATTTTTAAACCGCGAATCCCATATGGCGCGGATTTATTTTACGTAAATTAGATCAAAAAGTTTGTACGCTGGTATGCTGATGGTACCATCATAATGTGCATATAATGTACAGTTGAAATATATACAAGATTAATTTTTGGCTCGCTTTAAACAATTGAAAATTAAAATTTTTTAACCGCGGATCCCATGCGGCCCGGATTCATTTTACGTATATTAGATGGAAAAGTTTGTACGCTGGTATGCTGATGGTACCATCATAATGTGCAGTCAATGTAATGTTAAAATATATGAAAGAATAATTTTTGGCTCGCTTTAAACAATTGAAAATTAAAATTTTTAAACCGCGAATCCCATACGGCGCGGAATCATTTTACGTATATAAGATCAAAAAGTTTGTACGCTGGTATGCTGATGGTACCATCATAAAGTGCAGTCAATGTAATGTTAAAATATATACAAGATTAATTTTTGGCTCGCTTTAAACAATTGAAAATTAAAATTTATAAACCGCGGATCCCATACGGCCCGGATTCATATTAGGTATATTAGATCAAAAAGTTTGTACGCTGGTATGCTGATGGTACCATCATAATGTGAAGTCAATGTAATGTTAAAATATATGAAAGAATAATTTTTGGCTCGCTTTAAACAATTGAAAATTAAAATTTTTAAACCGCGAATCCCATACGGCGCGGATTCATTTTACGTATATTAGATCAAAAAGTTTGTACGCTGGTATGCTGATGGTACCATCATAATGTGCATATAATGTACAGTTCAAATATATACAAGTTTAATTTTTTGCTCGCTTTAAACAATTAAAAATTAAAATTTTTAAACCGCGGATCCCATACAACGCGCATTCATTTTACGTATATTAGATCAAAAAGTTTGTACGTTGGTATGCAGATGGTACCATCATAATGTGCATATAATGTACAGTTGAAATATATGAAAGATTAATTTTTGGCTCGCTTTAAACAATTGAAAATTAATATTTTTAAACCGCGAATCCCATATGGCGCGGATTTATTTTACGTATATTAGATCAAAAAGTTTGTACGCTGGTATGCTGATGGTACCATCATAATGTGCATATAATGTACAGTTGAAATATATACAAGATTAATTTTTGGCTCGCTTTAAACAATTGAAAATTAAAATTTTTAAACCGCGGATCCCATACGGCCCGGATTCATTTTACGTATATTAGATGGAAAAGTTTGTACGCTGGTATGCTGATGGTACCATCATAATGTGCAGTCAATGTAATGTTAAAATATATGAAAGAATAATTTTTGGCTCGCTTTAAACAATTGAAAATTAAAATTTTTAAACCGCGAATCCCATATGGCGCGGATTTATTTTACGTAAATTAGATCAAAAAGTTTGTACGCTGGTATGCTGATGGTACCATCATAATGTGCATATAATGTACAGTTGAAATATATACAAGATTAATTTTTGGCTCGCTTTAAACAATTGAAAATTAAAATTTTTTAACCGCGGATCCCATGCGGCCCGGATTCATTTTACGTATATTAGATGGAAAAGTTTGTACGCTGGTATGCTGATGGTACCATCATAATGTGCAGTCAATGTAATGTTAAAATATATGAAAGAATAATTTTTGGCTCGCTTTAAACAATTGAAAATTAAAATTTTTAAACCGCGAATCCCATACGGCGCGGAATCATTTTACGTATATAAGATCAAAAAGTTTGTACGCTGGTATGCTGATGGTACCATCATAAAGTGCAGTCAATGTAATGTTAAAATATATACAAGATTAATTTTTGGCTCGCTTTAAACAATTGAAAATTAAAATTTATAAACCGCGGATCCCATACGGCCCGGATTCATATTAGGTATATTAGATCAAAAAGTTTGTACGCTGGTATGCTGATGGTACCATCATAATGTGAAGTCAATGTAATGTTAAAATATATGAAAGAATAATTTTTGGCTCGCTTTAAACAATTGAAAATTAAAATTTTTAAACCGCGAATCCCATACGGCGCGGATTCATTTTACGTATATTAGATCAAAAAGTTTGTACGCTGGTATGCTGATGGTACCATCATAATGTGCATATAATGTACAGTTCAAATATATACAAGATTAATTTTTGGCTCGCTTTAAACAATTGAAAATTAAAATTTTTAAACCGCGGATCCCATACGGCCCGGATTCATTTTACGTATATTAGATGGAAAAGTTTGTACGCTGGTATGCTGATGGTACCATCATAATGTGCAGTCAATGTAATGTTAAAATATATGAAAGAATAATTTTTGGCTCGCTTTAAACAATTGAAAATTAAAATTTTTAAACCGCGAATCCCATATGGCGCGGATTTATTTTACGTAAATTAGATCAAAAAGTTTGTACGCTGGTATGCTGATGGTACCATCATAATGTGCATATAATGTACAGTTGAAATATATACAATATTAATTTTTGGCTCGCTTTAAACAATTGAAAATTAAAATTTTTTAACCGCGGATCCCATACGGCCCGGATTCATTTTACGTATATTAGATGGAAAAGTTTGTACGCTGGTATGCTGATGGTACCATCATAATGTGCAGTCAATGTAATGTTAAAATATATGAAAGAATAATTTTTGGCTCGCTTTAAACAATAAAAATTAAAATTTTTATACCGCGGATCCCATACGGCGCGGATTCATTTTACGTATATTAGATCAAAATGTTTGTACGCTGGTATGCTGATGGTACCATCATAATGTGCAGTCAATGTAATGTTAAAATATATGAAAGAATAATTTTTGGCTCGCTATAAACAATAAAAATAAAAATTTTTAAACCGCGAATCCCATACGGCGCGGATTCATTTTACGTATATTAGATCAAAAAGTTTGTACGCTGGTATGCTGATGGTACCATCATAATGTGCAGTCAATGTAATGTTAAAATATATGAAAGAATAATTTTTGGCTCGCTTTAAACAATTGAAAATTAAAATTTTTAAACCGCGAATCCCATACGGCGCGGATTCATTTTACGTATATTAGATCAAAAAGTTTGTACGCTGGTATGCTGATGGTACCATCATAATGTGCATATAATGTACAGTTCAAATATATACAAGTTTAATTTTTGGCTCGCTTTAAACAATTGAAAATTAAACTTTCTAAACCGCGGATCCCATACGGCGCGTATTCATTTTACGTATATTAGATCAAAAAGTTTGTACGCTGGTATGCTGATGGTACCATCATAAAGTGCAGTCAATGTAATGTTAAAATATATACAAGATTAATTTTTGGCTCGCTTTAAACAATAAAAATAAAAATTTTTAAACTGCGGATCCCGTACGGCCCGGATTCATTTTACGTATATTAGATGGAAAAGTTTGTACGCTGGTATGCTGATGGTACCATCATAATGTGCAGTCAATGTAATGTTAAAATATATGAAAGAATAATTTTTGGCTCGCTTTAAACAATAAAAATTAAAATTTTTATACCGCGGATCCCATACGGCGCGGATTCATTTTACGTATATTAGATCAAAATGTTTGTACGCTGGTATGCTGATGGTACCATCATAATGTGCAGTCAATGTAATGTTAAAATATATGAAAGAATAATTTTTGGCTCGCTTTAAACAATTGAAAATTAAAATTTTTAAACCGCGAAACCCATACGGCGCGGATTTATTTTACGTATATTAGATCAAAAAGTTTGTACGCTGGTATGCTGATGGTACCATCATAATGTGCATATAATGTAAAGTTGAAATATATACAAGATTAAATTTTGGCTCGCTTTAAACGATTAAAAATTAAAATTTTTAAACCGCGGATCCCATACGGCCCGGATTCATTTTACGTATATTAGATGGAAAAGTTTGTACGCTGGTATGCTGATGGTACCATCATAATGTGCAGTCAATGTAATGTTAAAATATATGAAAGAATAATATTTGGCTCGCTATAAACAATAAAAATAAAAATTTTTAAACCGCGAATCCCATACGGCGCGGATTCATTTTACGTATATTAGATCAAAAAGTTTGTACGCTGGTATGCTGATGGTACCATCATAATGTGCAGTCAATGTAATGTTAAAATATATGAAAGAATAATTTTTGGCTCGCTTTAAACAATTGAAAATTAAAATTTTTAAACCGCGAATCCCATACGGCGCGGATTCATTTTACGTATATTAGATCAAAAAGTTTGTACGCTGGTATGCTGATGGTACCATCATAATGTGCATATAATGTACAGTTCAAATATATACAAGTTTAATTTTTGGCTCGCTTTAAACAATTGAAAATTAAAATTTCTAAACCGCGGATCCCATACGGCGCGTATTCATTTTACGTATATTAGATCAAAAAGTTTGTACGCTGGTATGCTGATGGTACCATCATAATGTGCAGTCAATGTAATGTTAAAATATATGAAAGAATAATTTTTGGCTCGCTTTAAACAATTGAAAATTAAAATTTTTAAACCGCGAATCCCATATGGCGCGGATTTATTTTACGTATATTAGATCAAAAAGTTTGTACGCTGGTATGCTGATGGTACCATCATAATGTGCATATAATGTACAGTTGAAATATATACAAGATTAATTTTTGGCTCGCTTTAAACAATTGAAAATTAAAATTTTTAAACCGCGGATCCCATACGGCCCGGATTCATATTAGGTATATTATATGGAAAAGTTTGTACGCTGGTATGCTGATGGTACCATCGTAATGTGCAGTCAATGTAATGTTAATATATATGAAAGAATAATTTTTGGCTCGCTTTAAACAATAAAAATTAAAATTTTTAAACCGCGGATCCCATACGGCCCGGATTCATTTTACGTATATTAGATGGAAAAGTTTGTACGTTGGTATGCTGATGGTACCATCATAATGTGCAGTCAATGTAATGTTAAAATATATGAAAGAATAATTTTTGGCTGGCTATAAACAATAAAAATAAAAATTTTTAAACCGCGAATCCCATACGGCGCGGATTCATTTTACGTATATTAGATCAAAAAGTTTGTACGCTGGTATGCTGATGGTACCATCATAATGTGCAGTCAATGTAATGTTAAAATATATGAAAGAATAATTTTTGGCTCGCTTTAAACAATTGAAAATTAAAATTTTTAAACCGCGAATCCCATACGGCGCGGATTCATTTTACGTATATTAGATCAAAAAGTTTGTACGCTGGTATGCTGATGGTACCATCATAATGTGCATATAATGTACAGTTCAAATATATACAAGTTTAATTTTTGGCTCGCTTTAAACAATTGAAAATTAAAATTTCTAAACCGCGGATCCCATACGCGCGTATTCATTTTACGTATATTAGATCAAAAAGTTTGTACGCTGGTATGCTGATGGTACCATCATAATGTGCAGTCAATGTAATGTTAAAATATATGAAAGAATAATTTTTGGCTCGCTTTAAACAATTGAAAATTAAAATTTTTAAACCGCGAATCCCATACGGCGCGGATTCATTTTACGTATATTAGATCAAAAAGTTTGTACGCTGGTATGCTGATGGTACCATCATAATGTGCATATAATGTACAGTTCAAATATATACAAGTTTAATTTTTGGCTCGCTTTAAACAATTGAAAATTAAAATTTCTAAACCGCGGATCCCATACGGCGCGTATTCATTTTACGTATATTAGATCAAAAAGTTTGTACGCTGGTATGCTGATGGTACCATCATAATGTGCAGTCAATGTAATGTTAAAATATATGAAAGAATAATTTTTGGCTCGCTTTAAACAATTGAAAATTAAAATTTTTAAACCGCGAATCCCATATGGCGCGGATTTATTTTACGTATATTAGATCAAAAAGTTTGTACGCTGGTATGCTGATGGTACCATCATAATGTGCATATAATGTAGAGTTGAAATATATACAAGATTAATTTTTGGCTCGCTTTAAACAATTGAAAATTAAAATTTTTAAACCGCGGATCCCATACGGCCCGGATTCATATTAGGTATATTATATGGAAAAGTTTGTACGCTGGTATGCTGATGGTACCATCGTAATGTGCAGTCAATGTAATGTTAATATATATGAAAGAATAATTTTTGGCTCGCTTTAAACAATAAAAATTAAAATTTTTAAACCGCGGATCCCATACGGCCCGGATTCATTTTACGTATATTAGATGGAAAAGTTTGTACGTTGGTATGCTGATGGTACCATCATAATGTGCAGTCAATGTAATGTTAAAATATATGAAAGAATAATTTTTGGCTCGCTATAAACAATAAAAATAAAAATTTTTAAACCGCGAATCCCATACGGCGCGGATTCATTTTACGTATATTAGATCAAAAAGTTTGTACGCTGGTATGCTGATGGTACCATCATAATGTGCAGTCAATGTAATGTTAAAATATATGAAAGAATAAATTTTGGCTCGCTTTAAACAATTGAAAATTAAAATTTTTAAACCGCGAATCCCATACGGCGCGGATTCATTTTACGTATATTAGATCAAAAAGTTTGTACGCTGGTATGCTGATGGTACCATCATAATGTGCATATAATGTACAGTTCAAATATATACAAGTTTAATTTTTGGCTCGCTTTAAACAATTGAAAATTAAAATTTTTAAACCGCGGATCCCATACGGCGCGTATTCATTTTACGTATATTAGATCAAAAAGTTTGTACGCTGGTATGCTGATGGTACCATCATAATGTGCAGTCAATGTAATGTTAAAATATATGAAAGAATAATTTTTGGCTCGCTTTAAACAATTGAAAATTGAAATTTTTAAACCGCGAATCCCATATGGCGCGGATTTATTTTACGTATATTAGATCAAAAAGTTTGTACGCTGGTATGCTGATGGTACCATCATAATGTGCATATAATGTACAGTTGAAATATATACAAGATTAATTTTTGGCTCGCTTTAAACAATTGAAAACTAAAATTTTTAAACCGCGGATTCCATACGGCCCGGATTCATTTTACGTATATTAGATGGAAAAGTTTGTAAGCTGGTATGCTGATGGTACCATCATAATGTGCAGTCAATGTAATGTTAAAATATATGAAAGAATAATTTTTGGCTCGCTTTAAACAATAAAAATTAAAATTTTTAAACCGCGAATCCCATACGGCGCGGAATCATTTTACGTATATTAAATCAAAAAGTTTGTATGCTTGTATGCTGATGGTACCATCATAATGTGCATATAATGTACAGTTGAAATATATACAAGATTAATTTTTGGCTCGCTTTAAACAATTGAAAATTAAAATTTTTAAACCGCGGATCCCATACGGCCCGGATTCATTTTACGTATATTAGATGGAAAAGTTTGTACGCTGGTATGCTGATGGTACCATCATAATGTGCATATAATGTACAGTTCAAATATATGAAAGAATAATTTTTGGCTCGCTTTAAACAATTGAAAATTAAAATTTTTAAACCGCGAATCCCATATGGCGCGCATTTATTTTACGTATATTAGATCAAAAAGTTTGTACGCTGGTATGCTGATGGTACCATCATAATGTGCATATAATGTACAGTTGAAATATATACAAGATTAATTTTTGGCTCGCTTTAAACAATTGAAAATTAAAATTTTTAAACCGCGGATCCCATAGGGCCCGGATTCATTTTACGTATATTAGATGGAAAAGTTTGTACGCTGGTATGCTGATGGTACCATCATAATGTGCATATAATGTACAGTTCAAATATATACAAGTTTAATTTTTGGCTCGCTTTAAACAATTAATAATTAAAATTTTTAAACCGCGGATCCCATACGGCGCGCATTCATTTTACGTATATTAGATCAAAAAGTTTGTACGCTGGTATGCTGATGATACCATCATAATGTGCATATAATGTTCAGTTGAAATATATGAAAGATTAATTTTTGGCTCGCTTTAAACAATAAAAATTAAAATTTTTATACCGCGGATCCCATACGGCGCGGATTCATTTTACGTATATTAGATGGAAAAGTTTGTACGCTGGTATGCTGATGGTACCATCATAATGTGCATATTATATAATGTACAGTTCAAATATATACAAGTTTAATTTTTTGCTCGCTTTAAACAATTAAAAATTAAAATTTTTAAACCGCGGATCCCATACGGCGCGCATTCATTTTACGTATATTAGATCAAAAAGTTTGTACGTTGGTATGCAGATGGTACCATCATAATGTGCATATAATGTACAGTTGAAATATATGAAAGATTAATTTTTGGCTCGCTTTAAACAATTGAAAATTAAAATTTTTAAACCGCGGATCCCATACGGCGCGGATTAATTTTACGTATATTAGATCAATAAGTTTGTACGCTGGTATGCTGATGGTACCATCATAATGTGCAGTCAATGTAATGTTAAAATATATGAAAGAATAATTTTTGGCTCGCTTAAAACAATTGAAAATTAAAATTTTTAAACCGCGAATCCCATACGGCGCGGAATCATTTTACGTATATAAGATCAAAAAGTTTGTACGCTGGTATGCTGATGGTACCATCATAAAGTGCAGTCAATGTAATGTTAAAATATATACAAGATTAATTTTTGGCTCGCTTTAAACAATAAAAATAAAAAATTTTAAACTGCGGATCCCATACGGCGCGGATTCATTTTACGTATATTAGATCAAAAAGTTTGTACACTGGTATGCTGATGGTACCATCATAATGTGCAGTCAATGTAATGTTAAAATATATGAAAGAATAATTTTTGGCTCGCTTTAAACAATTGAAAATTAAAATTTTTAAACCGCGAATCCCATACGGCGCGGATTCATTTTACGTATATTAGATCAAAAAGTTTGTACGCTGGTATGCTGATGGTACCATCATAATGTGCATATAATGTACAGTTCAAATATATACAAGTTTAATTTTTGGCTCGCTTTAAACAATTGAAAATTAAAATTTTTAAACCGCGGATCCCATACGGCGCGTATTCATTTTACGTATATTAGATCAAAAAGTTTGTACGCTGGTATGCTGATGGTACTATCATAATGTGCAGTCAATGTAATGTTAAAATATATGAAAGAATAATTTTTGTCTCGCTTTAAACAATTGAAAATTAAAATTTTTAAACCGCGAAACCCATACGGCGTGGATTTATTTTACGTATATTAGATCAAAAAGTTTGTACGCTGGTATGCTGATGGTACCATCATAATGTGCATATAATGTAAAGTTGAAATATATACAAGATTAAATTTTGGCTCGCTTTAAACGATTAAAAATTAAAATTTTTAAACCGCGGATCCCATACGGCGCGGATTCATTTTACGTATATTAGATCAATAAGTTTGTACGCTGGTATGCTGATGGTACCATCATAATGTGCAGTCAATGTAATGTTAAAATATATGAAAGAATAATTTTTGGCTCGCTTTAAACAATTGAAAATTAAAATTTTTAAACCGCGAATCCCATACGGCGCGCATTTATTTTACGTATATTAGATCAAAAAGTTTGTACGCTGGTATGCTGATGGTACCATCATAATGTGCATATAATGTACAGTTGAAATATATACAAGATTAATTTTTGGCTCGCTTTAAACAATTGAAAATTAAAATTTTTAAACCGCGGATCCCATACGGCCCGGATTCATTTTACGTATATTAGATGGAAAAGTTTGTACGCTGGTATGCTGATGGTACCATCATAATGTGCAGTCAATGTAATGTTAAAATATATGAAACAATAATTTTTGGCTCGCTTTAAACAATAAAAATTAAAATTTTTAAACCGCGGATCCCATACGGCGCGGATTCATTTTACGTATATTAGATCAAAAAGTTTGTACGCTGGTATGCTGATGGTACCATCATAATGTGCACACAATGTAGTGTTAAAATATATGATAAATAAATTTTTGGCTTGTTTTAAAGTACTGAAAATTACAATTTTTAAACCGCGGACCCCATACGGCGCACAATTTTATTACGTGTATTATACCAAAAAGTTTGTAATCTAGTATGCCGATGGCACCATCATAATGTGCATATAATGTAGTATTGAAATATATAAGAGATTAATTTTTGACGCGTTTTAAAATATTGAAAATTATAATGTTTAAACCGCGGATCCCATACGGCGCACATTTATATTACGTGTATTATACCATAAAGTTTGTAGGCTGCTATGCTGATGGTACCATCATAATGTGCAGGCAATATGCAGTTACAATATATGAAAGATTAATTTTTGGTTCGTTTTGAAATATTGAAAATTAAAATTTTTACCCGCAAACCCCATACGGCGCGGATTCAATTTTCGTATATTAGACCAATAATGTAGTACACTGGTATGCTTATATATAGGGTACCAAAATAATGTGCAAATAATACACTGTTGAAATATATAAAAGATTAATTTTTGGCTCTTTTTAATAGATAAAAATCATACTTTATAGCCGCAAACTTTTTAAAACTCAAATTCATATTATGTGTATTAAATGAAAATTTGTAGGCTCGAATCTATTTGGTACAGAAATAATTTGCATATAATGTACTATTAAAAAAACAATGAATTAATTTTTGGCTCTTTATAAAATATTAAATATCGTTACTTTATTAACGCGAACCTTATATAACGAAGAATTATACTATGTTTATTAAACGAAAAAATTTGTACGCTCGAATCTGTTTGATATAAAAGTATCTGTATAAAATGTACTTCTAAAAAGAACAATCGGTTAATTTTTGGCTCTTATTAAAATATTAAATATAATCGTTACTTTATAACCGCGGACCCTATATAAAGCAGAATTATATTATGTGTATTAAACAAAAAAATTTGTACGCTCGAATCTGTTTGGTATAAGAGAAATCTGCATAAAATGTACTATTAAAAGAAATATTCGATTAATTCTTGGCTTTTTTTAGAATATTCAAAATCGATACTTTATAACCGCGGACCTTATATAAAGCAGAATTATATTATGTGTATTAAACGAAAAAATTTGTAAGCTCGAATATATTTGGTATAAAAGTAATCTGCATACAATATACTATTAACAAAAAACAAGCAATGAATTCTTTTTTTTTTTTTTATTATATGTAAAGATGAAACTTTGTAGCCGCGAACCCTACACAGACTTATATTATGTATATTATATAAAATAATTTCCATGCTCGTATTTATTTAATATAAAGAACCAATAATTTATCGCTTGTTTTTTTTAATAGTACGTTGTTTGCAGATTATTTTTATACCAAATAGATACAAGCGTGCAAATTCTTTTATTTGATATACATAATAAAAGTTTGCGCCATATAGGATCCGCTGCTACAAAGTATCGATTTTTGATATTCGAAGAATAGCCAAAAATGTATTGCTTGTATATTTCGATAGTACATTGTATTATATATGTATATAAAAATTATATATCTGCAAACAATGAAATATATTATTCGAGTTTTAAGTAGTAAACATATTATTTGTAATATTATTTATAACATTTTTAATTTTTGTAACATATTTTTATTTTAAAATTAAATTAGCAAATTAACGCTTTAATTATCTGATTTCTGTCAAAAAATGTTAATCAAATTTAAACAAACTTTATATAAAAATATTATTTTTATATCATTTTTTTAAATATAAAATTGAAGAATGGCGCGCGCGTAGCGCGCGCTTGTGTTGTTCTAGTATTTTAAATAATATTTTAATTCCTTAAACTCGATTAATATTTTTGACAGTTATCAGCTATCTATTAAAAAATATTAATCGCAGATGAGGAATTATAACATATTATTTACAATATACACTGAGAGAAAAGTGTCTGATATTTGCAACTATAATTGCATAGTAAAATAATTATAGTTGGGAATTTCATTTTTATAGTTATGATTTCTATAATATTAGTAAAAGTAATCTTACATGCATGGTTCTGACAAATAATGTACAAATTTTACTATGAATTATAATAATTTGAAATATTAATATAGTAAAATATTAAGTAACAAATGGTAAATTAAATAAACCATTTTTTATAATAATCACAATAACAATTATAGTACATGTGTCTATAATGATATCAGTTTTACTATTTATTGATAATAATAACTAAAAAATAAATAAGAAAAGAACTAAAAACATTATAAAGCTATGACAATAATAATTTAAAATTGAGTCAGCTATAATTTGCAATGTTAAAACAACTATAAAAATGTTGTTGTTCCCTAAACTCACTAAAAATTATAGTTAAATTGTGGTAATTGCAACTACTTTTTTCTCTCAGTGTATTGCTACTTTAATTTTTATAACTTATTATTATTTTTAAATTTAATTAGCAAATTAACGTTTTATTAATATTTCTGTAAAAAAATATTAATCAAGTTCAAACAATATCATTCTTTTTTATATAAAATCGAGGAATGAGACGCGCGTGCATCGCGCTTTTGTGTTTTTTTTAGTGTATAATAAAAACAAATAATTTATATAGAAATTGTATATATACAAGATATGCAGTAATAATCGCTCAACCATCATATAATACAGAGGTAGAATGGAATAAACCGAGTAGGAAAGAACCTTCTATTGTGTTGTGATCTTCGCAATAAATAATTAAAAATTAATTAAAGTTATCAGCGCGCGGATTAATATTAATATATATATTCAGTCAATTATAACACTATTTTATTGTCGAAAATTTAAAAGGACATATAAATGATAAATACACATTTATTTTCTAGATTCACACACACTCGTAGAAAATGTTTCGGAATTACATATGACATAATCGCGAGCGTAACTAAAAAAACGAATGAAATAAATGTGTGCGTGTGTAAAGCCGAACGATGCTCATTCAGTCTTGCCTTTTAAAAAACAGTAGAGATAAAGTGAGAAGGACGCGAAGAGAATAAGAAAAAGATACGAGAAGAAAGCCTTTTCTATATATTCTTCTCTCTGTTTCTCCTCTTCGCATCTATCTCGCTTTACTTTTAAAAGACACGTATCATATTACTTTCTTATCGCGATATATGCTCCATTTAATTACTCACACAACGTAATGCGATGCGATCCCCACCACTCGGCCATCTTGTCGCGACTGTTGCGCGTTGCGCGTTCCGTAACTGGCAGTGCCAGTCAGGCGTCCGGCATCGCTGCATCTGTTCTTGTTAGGTGCATTTTCGATTATTCGCGATCGACGTTTGCGCGCTCATCGCTGGTCCGCGACAGTACGAGAGCGTGAGTTTAGTGTTTTTATGTGCTTAATTATCGTATAAATCGGATCGCGTCGCGAAATCGTGTACCGACATCGTGATCGCGATCATACGGGCGAGTTTATTATACGTGTGTGAAGTTGGCCGCATACGTGTCCATTATACGGGCGGATCGAACTACCGTTGCGCTTTCGACGCGAATTTCCCGAAGTTTTCGGCGTTGTCGATCCGCTATTTCTACGTCCTTGGATTGTGAAATATAAAACATAGTGTCCATTTCTTGGAATATCGGCGACTCCTGACCTATAACCTAAAGCGCGTCGCGTCGCGGGGAGTCGCCGCATCATCGTCGTTCGATGAGGTTAGGCCCACCTCCGAACGGACGTTTCATTCGTACGATTATGGTTTTCGCATCGTTTTATTTCATTGCGCAATGTACGCGAAATACGCGTGCGACTCACGCGTCGTGTCGGGAGTGCCGTGTAAAGTATCGGGCGATCGTAATTATTCGTATTTTCGCGAGTGTCGCGAGTGCTACCATGGACCAAGAGAGGAGGAGGTGGCCAGGGGGGGCATCGGGCAACCGCTGGGCAACTGTAAGGTACGTAATAATAAATATATAATAACATTTCTTTTAAAAAACATAATTTTTGTTATATTTGTTTAAGTATCTCTATATGTATATATATGTATATATTTTATTTGTTATTACAGGTAAGCTTTACATATAGGAGAGGAAGAGGAAGCCCGGGGAGGCATCAGACGACACTGGGGCAAGTTTGACTGCAAGATTTTCGAGTGTCGAACGGACGTTGATTCGTGCGCGATTATAGTTTTCGCATCGTTTTTTTCATTGCGCAATGTACGCGAAATACGTGTGCGATTCACGTGTCGTGTCGGGAGTGCCGTGTAAAGTGTCGGGCGATCGTAATTATTCGTGTTTTCGCGAGTGTCGTGCTACCATGGACCAAGAGAGGAGGAGGAGGCCCGGGGAGGCATCGGGCGACTGAGGGGCAACTGGGAGGTATGCAAAATAAAAAGATTTTTTTCTAAATTGCATCGAGATATTCGACCAGACTTTCAAAACACCCTGTACACACACTCACACTCACACCTCTTCCCCCCCCCCCTTACACACACATGTATATACATAATTTGAATATTTTGTTTTCAGATCAATGTGCTGTGTCTGAGTACTACTCTACATATCGGTGAGTGAGAAATTATTTATTTCGCTCGAATTAAAAATATTATAACATTCCTTTCTAAAAAAGGCATGTTAAGTCCATTCTCGCAAATATTGTTGCATCATTTTCACGATGCTTATATTGATTGTCTCGATTTGCATTGTGTGTTATATTCGTAGCATCGAGAGGCTGTCATCGCGAGAGTTAGTAATTTGACAGTTTGTTTAAAATAAAATAAAATAAAATAATATGTTTTAAATAATATGTTATAATGCTTTAAACTCGATTAATATTTTTGATAGTTATCAGCTGATTTCTATCAAAAAATATTAATCGCGAATAAGTATTGTAATATATTATTTACAACATATTACTATTTTAATATTTTTTACATATTATTATTTTAAAATTTAATTAACACAAATTAACGCTTTAATCAGCTGATTTCTGTAAAAAATATTAATAAATTGTTAATTTGTTAATTAAATTTAAAAAAAAAGATAATATGTTAAAAATATTAAAATAGTAATAAAGTTGTAAATAATATGTTATAATACTTTAAATTCGATTAATATTTTTTGACAAAGAGAGAGAAATCAGCTGATAACTGTCAAAAATATTAATTGAGTTTAAAGTATTATAACATATTATTTAAAACATATTATTATTTTATTTAATTTAATTTTTTGAACAAACTGTCAAACTGTTAATCCTCGCGATGATAGCCTCTCGATACTACGAATATATAACACACAACGCGAATCGAGACAGTCAATCAGCATCGCGGAAAAGAGACAACAATACTTGCGAGAATCGACTTAACATGCCTTTTTTTATAAAGGGATCATAGGCATTTATCACATTCGTCGTTTGTTTATTTTACGCATTTAATAACAGAAGAACGATAAAATACGATTAACTATAAATTTTAAAATATTTCAAAAGTATACATAATTATTTCTTAAATGATATATTATTAATAAACAATAATTTATCTATACATAAGAATAAAGAGAATACGACAAAAGTATTCAATGAACATCTTTTGAAGGATTTAATCTACAAACATCTCATGTTGTGATAATTAATTATAATATTTA
This sequence comes from Prenolepis imparis, assembly GCF_030444845.1. Classification (NCBI taxonomy): domain Eukaryota; kingdom Metazoa; phylum Arthropoda; class Insecta; order Hymenoptera; family Formicidae; genus Prenolepis; species Prenolepis imparis. The sequence goes on along the minus strand of NW_028141162.1, from coordinate 13,186,177 downwards.
TTTATTTATTTATTAAGAATATTTTACTGCTTTTTACACAAAATCTAATATAATAAAATTATATAATATAATATAATAATATACAAGCAATATAATATAATATAATTTGTTATTTATATAATATTGCTTTGTATTTATTTATTTATTAATTACTTCTAGTTTAAAAAATAAAAATTTCTTTAAGAAGTGCGACATTTAAGATATCTACAACATGCGTTATTAACATATTTCTAATATGTTCGTTGTTATTTATGTGTATATTGTTCATTTCGTTCTTAAGAACAGAAGGGCAATTGAGTATGATTGATTTAAGATCTAAAAGACCGTCAAAAGATTTTGAAAAAATGACATAAAAGTTGAACGATGTCATTATGTGTAAAAGTATACAAAATACATATATACTTACTGCTATAAATGAAGGTAAAGATAAATTAAATTTATCGCATGTTGAGAGTTTGCATTCTAAATTATTACTTAATATCATCAACATGAATGTACGTTTTACGGATTGTCCACACTGATATCACTTTTCGTGAAATGCCTCATTTGTTAATTCTTTACTCTAAATTAAACATAAAAATAATTAATAATATATTTAATTATTTTTTATTTAATTTTTTCATTTAATAACTGCTATGCACATTATTTATGTTTGTAAAATTAATAGTTTGTAAAACTTAAATTATTATTATTTATATATGATATTACTTAAATTATATTATATATATATATGTACACTGAGAGAATTTTCTCTTAGAATTTACCCTGAAAATCATGGTAATCGTGGGACAATATGGTATGGAAAGAATTTTAGGAGAATTTCTTTGATTAATATTTATCACAATAAAAATAATAATATATCTATCACAATAAAATATAAAATATGTTTGATTAATTTTACTATGCAGTTTAGTAAAATTAATCAAACATATTTTATATTTTATTGTGATAGATATTATTTTTATTGTGATAACTATTAATCAGAGAAATTCTCATAAAATTCTTTCCATACCATATTATCCCACAATTACAATGATTTTTAGGGTAAATTCTAAGAGAAAATTCTCTCTGTGTATAATAATTATTATAAAATAATCTTTTTTAATTGCAAATCTAAAAGAGAGTATGAATTTTTATATTAATATTTTTATATTAATTTAATATATAAATATCAGTTTTGAAAAAGAGAAAACCGATGTAAACACTATATATTACCAAACTCACCGCATCTAATAATTGTTGGAGGCAAGAGCACAACAAATAGAATTGCACTATTGAGCCACACGTATATACATATATACAGTTCGAGAAACCATCCAGAAAGTTTATCGACAGTACCTAGAACATGTATATTTGAAAACACATATATATTGCCGATATGTATGTATGTGTGTGTATATATATACATATATGTTAATATATAGTTAAATAGCAGTTAATAAAAATAAATAAATAATTCTGTATTTTATTAAACGAAAAAAGATAGGTACATATATTGTATACAGACATATATACATATATATATATATATATGTCTGTATATATGTATATGTACCTATATCTTTTTTCGTTTAATAAAATATAGAATTATTTATTTATTTTTATTAACTGCTAATATATTAATAAAATAATTAATTTTAACAGTCATTACTTACTGTACTCAGCATAACACCGATAAAACAAAAACGAAAGACGCTATTCACATAAATCATACTGAAGTTCAGAGATAGCAATTTCTTTAGCATAGATAATAAGCTAAAAAATAAAGCTGCCATAAATAAAACTTTTGATTTATATCAGAAAGATGATTTGCATATTCTCTTTATTGTATTTATTTATTCTGTTTAATTTGATTTATATATATAACATATACCTACACAGAGAGAATTTTTTCTTAGAATTTATCCTGAAAATCATGGTAATCGTGGGAGAAAAAGGTATGGAAAGAATTTTATGAGAATTTCTTTGATTAATATTTATCACAATAAAAATAATAATATCGATTACAATGAAATATAAAATATGTTTGATTAATTTTACCATGCAGTTTAGTAAAATTAATCAAAGATGTTTTATATTTTACTGTGATAGATAATATTATTTTTATTGTGATAAATATTAATCAGAGAAATTCTTATAAAATTCTTTCTATATCATATTGTTCCATGATTACCATGATTTTCAGGATAAATTCTAAGAGAAAATTTTCTCAGTGTATTGCTTTATATACTTAATATATATGCATGTAAAAAAGTATATACTACAATTAAATTTACCGCATCTAATAGCTGTTGTACACAAGAACATTTATTATATAGAGTTGCATTATTTTTCCAAATGCGTATATAACAATCAAGAATATTTCCAAAAAAGTTGATGATGGTATCTGAAGTTTCAAGAAAACATGAAAATTATGATATTATTAGTAATATATTATAATTGATAATATTTTGCGATAAGATGCATTTCTTTATAAAGCTTTCAAAAGCAAAATAAAAAACAGCTTTTTTAATTTCAATTTTGTAATGTTTATTCTAGAAAAGAGTCACTGTATTTAAAAAGATATACAAATAATTTATATATACATATATGCACTTACTATTTTTATGTTTCTCTATCGATTCACGCTTCTTTCTATTCAGCAGAACAAGCAGGACACAACAAAGTATATGAAGTCTATGGCTGTACTACTTTGATACAATTTATTATTCTCCTTGATTTTATCTTGTTTTATATTAATGCACTGTACGCTATCATTACGCGACAAGATGCACAAAAATGAAATACGCTTTTATTATTTTAATGATCGATAATTGCTTTATGACTACTTGAACGTGAATGAATTATTTGTGTCAACATTAGAACTTTGAATACCTAACTATCTGTATACCTAATTGTAAGTTAAGAAGACTTTGTGCGTCAAATGCATGTATATAGACAAATTCATGAAAAATAACAATTCGCGAATGTATATGTCTATCTCTCTATTGCAGAAGACTGTACTATATTCAATACAGGAATAAACGTGCTTGTAATTGATACTGCTCGATAAAGTAATAATTATCTTATGATTCTGCGATCTTCACAGAATAGCAAGATCAAAGAAACGCTGAAAACTTCTTATTATTTATCTATCGTGTTGTATCGATTTTATATTAATCTGAAATATACTCAGACTAAGTATTTCAGTAGGTCACAGAAGTTCAGTAGGTTATAATCCGTTTCTATGAATTAAGATGTCTAATGTCAGATATAAATTATTTTGATATAAATTATTGACGATTATTTTTTTATATGTCGCAGACCAATTCTTAATGTAAATTATTAGATTTGGTTATTTATTATTTAACATTCTATTAATAATAAATTTTCAGAAGTATTTGAGACTTTTTTGTTTTAAATACTTCTGAAAATTTTTTAATCTAATAGTTTTACATTTTTATACATTAAGAGAAACAGAGGATTATTAATTAAATATATATAATTATTATTTAAAATTAAAAACGTAAGAATACATTGTTGTAAATTATGTTTTATATTGTTATAAATAGTTACAATTTTATTGCTGTTTTTATCACAGTAAAATTTATATATTTTATTATAGTGTTACTTACATTTTGTGATATAATTATTAAGATTTAATTATTAATCTTATATACTTTAACTTTTGCATATTTAATATTTTATTTTTATAATAGAAAATCATACACTTACTGTTTATAAAATTTACACAGGGTTCATCACTTTTTAATTAATTCTTAATAGTATAAGTATAATTAAATATGATTAATTTGAATTCTGGAATATTATTCGAAAATGTACAAAAATGTTTATCCAATCCACTGAACATGTCAATATTATTCTGTGAAATATTCTGTGACAACTTTATATATTCCTAAATGCAGCAACTCAATTTTGATACATTATAAAAATATGTTCTTAAAATGGATTATCTTCTTCCATGCAGTGTTACCACGTTGCTATATTTCTTTAATAAGAAATTTTTTTGGTAAACTATATAAGAAAAAACCGAGTTTACATTTCTTTAGAAATTTATTTATATGTGAAAATTAAATAATTCCAACAATAATATGTGTGTGTGTGCATATATAAAAGTATATAAGAGCGACAAAATACTTTAAATTGTTTTTTTTTACAATATTAGATGGGAAACTAGAAATTAATATTTTTATAAAATTGTGACATAATTTTATTTAGCTAATTTAAAATATTACATTACATTAAGATACTTGTTTAAATAAATTCTGCATTTTATACTGCACTATATAGACAGAATATTATTTTTTATACTTCGCTCACGTATAATGGCATTAGTAGACTTCTTTATTAGTTTATTTATGTAATCATTAATTTCAATTTATAACTTGTATATAATATTTTTCTAATAATATTGATTATTATTTGTTACTATATCTTTACTGAAATAACAATTGCAAATTTTTTTAAAAGAAAATAAAAGTTTCTCCAATATTATACATTTATAACAATTGTAGCAATTATAGTTACCATATTACAGCATGCGCAGCATCGCTTTCTTCTTTCATTTCATCCTTAACAATAGAAGGGCGATAGAATATGATTGATTTAAAACCTAAAATTATTAAAAAATTATAAAATTGTCAAAATTATCTTAAAATGCTAATAAAAATTATTAATTACATAGTAAAAAGAAATCTTACAGCCATAAATGACGGCAAAGATAGATTAAATTTTTCAAATGTTGAAAGTTTTAGCTCTAAATTACTAGCTATTATCATCAACATGAATGTACGTTTTATAGATATGTTTAATCGGTACCAATCTTCATGGAATGCTTTATCCGTTATTTCCATACTCTATACAGAATAATAATGCACTATATAATTTTTAATTATAAGACATTTTCAGTTTAATCTTTATGTTCATGTGACTTTATATGTTCATGTGACTTTGTTTATATACTGAGAGAATTTTCTCTTAGAATTTACCCTGAAAATTATGGTAATCGTGGAATAATATGGTATAGAAAGAATTTTATGAGAATTTCTCTGATTAATATTTATCACAATAAAAATAATAATATCTATTACAATAAAATATAAAACATATTTGATTAATTTTACTAAACTGCATAGTCAAATTCATCAAACATATTTTATATTTTATTGTAATAGAATTATTTTTTTTATTGTGATAAATATTAATCAGAGAAATTCTCATAAAATTCTTTCCATATCATATTGTCCCACGATTATCATAATTTTCAGGGTAAATTCTATAAGAGAAAATTCTCTCTGTGTATAACTTGAAACTTGAGAGCAATTATAAAGATTGATTTATTTGATTGTAATCTTTATTAAAAACAGGTAATTCAAAGAAAAGTATAAAATTTTCTTCAATTTAAAAATTATTTTCTGGTCTGAAATAATATATAAGATAAAATAATATATGTTACAACAAACTTTACCGCTTCCACTAATTTTTGAACGCAAGAACATAATATGTAAAATTGCAACATTGCGCCGGTTCCATACATAAAGACCATGAATCCTTCCAGGAGAGAAGTTGATATCTAAAGTTTCACGAAGACATCGTTGCTATACTATAACTGATGATAATTTGCGAGAATAATTTCATAGTATTTATTACGTCATTGCATCTGCAAAACTGAGATAGCATTTATAAAATAATTGATATCAAAAACTTTTAGTCTTACCTTAGTTAACATGATACCAAGAAAACAAAATCGAAAAACATTGTTTATGTATATTAACGAGAAATTTAAAGATAATAATTTTTTCAGCATTAACGTTATGCTGAAACAGAAAAGCATAATTTGTATTCGTAAAATATTGCATAAAAATAAAAATATAGTAAATTATAATACTGTGCTTTAAAAATGTATTATATAATATACTTGTGTGAGAGAATTAAAATATATGAGCGCTTTGAACGAAAATTCTTCGAAGAATTTGCAATTTTACTAATAATGTTTAAGAAATGTATTTACTGTGTAACAGAATTGTGATGTCGACATAAGCTTCTGATTTCTTTCTCCGCGAAAAAATCTGTCTTAAGATGATTTTCTCGAGAATTGCCAGTATATTGCCGATGATCACTGTCTTGAAATATCGATACAAGTTTAAAAGCAATGTATTGATACTGTGCCGTTATCAATGCTACCAGATATGTCATATACACGTCCACACCGACCTTTTTAAAAAAAACATACATGTTGCTGATCAATAATATTATACTGCCCAGTAAGAAGATATCAGTGGAGAATGGCTCCTTGGAATAGGTGACCGGTATCTTGTAATCTTCGTAAAAGAAAATATCCTTTTCGACAGCTAACGGGAGAGATATACAGCAAAACAGAAAAACAGATAACGAACCACCTGCCAGATAAAGTCTGAATGGGATTTCCATAGGCTTTAAATTTGTTGCGATGATTCTTTTCATGACTTCGTCTTCAACGTGTAGAATATTGTTAAGTTTCTGTATCAATTGTTGTATCAATTCTCTTTGCACGTGAATTCGTGCAACCATGAAGATTCCTTCTAAGGCAACTATTAGACTGAGTACACCATCATTCAATGCTTTTTCTATTGATACGCAAAAACAACCGGATATTAATGCACCCGTATATGTGAATTCGAGTAACCACACAAACACGCTGTATATCTTCCAAAGTATCGGAAACGACGAATTGGCAGTCATAGGTAATAAATTGCCTGATAACAGATTTAGCCAGACATTTAAGGGATTCATCTTTTGGAAATCCATGAGTTCGATGTCGCCTTTCGCGGTAAATAAGTATTGTTCTGGAAGAGAAGGACATAATATAAACGTAGTTTGATTGATCGATTCTATTCTTTTGTAAGTGTGCAATTTTATTATGTGCTAAATAAGACTCTAATGCTAATATATATACATATATTAATTATAGCTGCTTTTAAAAATTTTATTCATATTAAATTTGGGTACATATATCATTTCAGTAATATTTAAAGCCAACATACTTGTAATTAATCAAATTCAATGTCTCTTTTTAAATTTAAAAAAATAAACTTTGAAAATTTATTTAGTTTTAATTGTCATTAATACACTTGTTCTATAACAGAGTCACTTTTAGCATTATATTCTTAAAAATATACAGACATTGGATGTGCACTTACTTTTGTCTCACGTTTCTAGCGACATCCACGCTCTTCTCTGACCGTAAGAATATGTAGGACATATTTACCAATATGTAAAAGTTACTGATATATCTTGAATTTATTAGTGTGTTTGTAAATTCTTCCTGTCTTTTATTAATATATTAAACATTCATACAGCAGTCTACAGAATTGGAAATATGCTCCATTCCTTGTAATTAAGGGACATTTGCTCTATGTTCATTTATCGAGTGCATAGATGAATCATTAATAATTACAACATTATGAATAGCTGATAGACGTCGTATATATACTATGTACGCGAATATAAGGGAGTTCTCGTGAAACAACAAATGTTATGATAGTTAACGACAATTTGAATTGAAGAAAACTGGTTTTAACGCGACTATAAGTTTGCCTGTAATTATCAACGTAGTATAAAGAAGCAATTATCTTAGGCTGTACTGACCCTCTTTTATTGTCAGTACTGCAAAATCCGAGAAACGCTCTAAATTTACTGCTGTCTGACACATGCTATAATGATAGAAGAATTTCGAACTAATCTGAATATATTATTACAAAAAAAAAAGAATTATTTATTAGGATAATTTATAAAATATTTAAAGATCCTATCTTTATAGGTATATAGCACAAGCTGATTATTAACGTAAGTTATTATTTTTAATATCATTTTAATTATTATTATTTGAGTTTCTAATAATAATAATTTTTTATATAATGATTTTAAATAATGATAAATTTTTGGAAGTAGGTATTTAAAAAGATAAAACTTCAACATCTTTTACACATTATAAACAACACTGTTATCAATGAAAAATATATAACTGTTATATAAGATATGCATATATACATATATAAAAAAAATACTATATATATGTATAATTATAAAATTTATTTCTCATGTTATCCTAAAAAAACACAGTTTTTATTGCTTTTCTGTTATAACAGAATTCATACTATACTAGCATATATACTATTATATTAACATATACTTACATTTAAATTTTTTAATTATCTATCCTACATTGTGTATTACTTAATAATAATTTTTAATATAAAAATTATTAACTATAGCAAGATAAAAATTTATCTTAAACATTATAAATTTATTTCTATTCATTTCTTGTTCATTAAGCTTTATACTTACTATGTATGTAAAACTGCATAATAATGCTCTCATCACTTTTTAACTGGTTTTCAATAACAGAAGTGCAATAGAGTATGATTGATTTAAAATCTAGAATATTATTCGAAAACTTAAATAAATGTTTGAAAATGCTAATAGAATATATATATATTAGAATACGAAATATATATATATAAACTCACCACCATGAATGACGGCAAAGACAAATTATATTTTTCAAATGTTGAAAGTTTAAGCTCTAAATTATTAGCTGATATCATAAACAAGAATGCTCGTTTTATGGAAGGTCTCAATCGATACCACTCCTGATGGAATGCTTGATCCGTTATTTCAATACTCTAAATTACAAAGAAGATAGTAATATGTAGTTCAAGTAATAAACTGAGGTATATGTAATGAAGGGTTGCAAGCCTGCATACACTCGTAGCAATTATTTACATATCAATGGCACTAACTTAACTGTGTAAAGCATTTGCATATTTTTCAGCCTAATAAATAATCGCTAGAAAACGATATTTGCGGATTAGAAAAATATCTGAGATGCAAGTGATTGAATCGAGAATTGAATCTTTCTGGGCAACTGTTCTTATCACTGAACTGTTTCATGTATAACATATAATAACAATGCATAATAATGTACTTTTCTCTCTATCTAATCTATGCATAATAATACATTTTTGATTTCTCACATTATTCAATTTATACTGCTTTGTATTTAATTTATGTATATGTATATAAGAGTATATATTATTTAATTATATAACTAAATTTACCGCATCTAATAGTTGTTGTACACAAGAACATATTATATAGAGCTGCACTATTCCTCCAGATGCGTACATAGCAATCAAGGAACCTTCTAATAAAGTCGTTGATGGTATCTAAAATTTCAAGAAAACACAAAAAATTATGATATGATAAGTGATTTATTATAATTGATAATATTTTGCGATGAGATACATCTATATGTATATATTATATTACATATTATTATTATATATAATTTATTTTTATATCGCCAAAAAAATACACTCTAAATATTAATTGATTTAAAAAAATTATTTTTTACTTACTGAAATTAGCATGATAGCGATACCGCAAAACCGAAGAACGCTAATAATATATATTAAACTAAAATTCAAAGATAGCAGTTTTCTCAACATTAACGTTATGCTAAAACAAAATTTATAAAATATTATTAAATTATGTTCAAAATTAAAATTAAAATTAAAATATTATATTAAATGTTAAAATAATAAATTTATTTAATTGAATGTTATACAATAAAACATTTCAAATTTAATTTTTGCAATTTAATTATTTAAGTGCATTTTTGTTACTAATTAAAAAATGTCACGTAAAAAGATTTATATTAAATAAAAACCTTTTTCGAAAGGTCTCTGATTCTACTAACATTAAATTTTCAGTTAATAAATTTACCGAAAAACAGCGCGATGATGCCGACATAAAGATTTCATCTGTTCTTCTGCATTAAAATGTGTTTTAAAATACTTTTTTTTATTAGAACTATCATTATCATTAATCTGCAGAACTCCATCGTGAAATATCATAGAGAGTTTTATAGCAATATATTTATATTGTGCCGTTATTAATAATATCAGATTTATCATGTAGCTATCCACACTAACTTTCTTTGTAAAAATATACATGCTGCTGGTCATTATGACAAAACTTCCCAACACAAAAATACTGGTCGAAAATGGTTCTTTGGTGTAAGCAATTGGCATTCTATAATCCACGTAGAAAAAAGTATCTCTTTGAAAGACTAACATAAATGGTACGCCACTCCATATAATTATAGATACCAAGCCGGCCATCCAGTAAAACCTAAGTGGAATCTTCATCGGTTTCAGCGTCGCTATTACCGTACTTTTAATCATTTCGTCTTCTACGCGTAAAATGTCATTTAATTTCTGGATCAATTGCTGCACCAGTTTCCTACGCGTGTGAATTTGTACGACCAGGAAGACCACTTCTATTGTAACTACAATAGCGACCAAACCATCTTTCAGAGCTTTTTCTTTCGGCACAAACATGCACCCGGGAATTGTTATACATGTTTGAACTATTTCAAGCAACCATACTAAAATGCTGTATATTTTCCATAATACGGGAAACGATGAATTGCCAACAGTCATTGGTAATAGGTTACCTGAGATTTTGTTCAAACGAACATTTAAAAAATTAACTCTTTGGATATCCATAAATTTGATGTCGTCCTTTGCGCTAAGTTTATTCTATAAAACGGAAAGTATAATAATTATAATTGAGACTTCGACCAGATCGCTTCTATTTTTTCATGATTATATATTTTTACTCCATATTAAAATATATTAACGATTTTTTATTTGTACCTCTATGTATATTCTAATGTATTTAAAATCATCTAACTCACAATTAATGAAGTTGAATTAATAATATATTTTAAAAATTTTAAGTTTTAAAAAATAAAGAGAAAGACAGCTAATTTTGATCATAACACACTCGTTCCAAAAAAATTCTTTTAGAATTTATATATTTTAAATAAAAATATATAGACAACTGTATATATGTATATATACATATACATATAGTATATAATACATTTACCTTTGCTTTATGTTTCTATCGATACTCAGGCTCCTTTCTGTCAAAGTGTTTAATCAAGACTTTCTAAGACTTTTCAAGACTATTCAAAAATTATTGCTATAATCTGAACAATTTATTATTTCTCTCGCAAATTCTTCCTTTCCATTTTTCAATACACTATATGCTCTATCATTATGCGACAATATACATAAAATATAAAATACGCTTTTTTCATTTTAAATATCTCTGTAGAGACATGTCGATATTTGCTATATTATTATTGCTCGAGTATGTGCGTGATAAATCATAAAAAGTCAGATCGCAATTCTCTGAATATATGATTAGTCAGGAAGACTTTGTACATTAGTGTACAAATATAAAAAAGAAAAAAAGCATAAATGTGATGGTAAAGAACGATTTATTGCAGAAAAATGTTCTGGATTCAATAAAGCCAAATATAACTATAAATTTATTTGATTGTCACGTTTCTATAAGGCTATGATTATCTTATGGTATATGCCTGCGACCTTCACGGACTTTCAATCCGGCAAATCCATACAGCTTACTACATACTAATGTCTAACGTATCACGAGAAAACTTTTTATTGACATGGCATACTACTGAGTATTTTAGTAAATTCATATATAGAATATGTTTTTAATTACATCTTCATATATTGCAAGCTCATCTTTAAGTAAGTTATTATAAATAATTAATTTATATTTGATATTTTACTAATGATTTTCAGAAGCATAACAAGAGACAAATATTTTGTTTTTTTATATATTAAAAATAATTGTTATTAAATAAAAATGTAGGTATAATTATTATTTAATGTAAGATAAGATTCAAGAATAGACTCTATTGTAAATTCAATATTGTCATAAACAGTTAGAGTTTATTATATATGTATTTCTCAATTCTCTGTGTCACACAGTGAAATCTATGTTTTATACTAGCATTTTTACTTACATTTATTAATTGTCTATTTTATTGTACATTTAATACTATCTTTACTGAAAGAATTACAAATTTTAGAACAATGAAAGTTGATTTCAAAAAGTTACTATATATTTTTATATATTATTATTTTGTTTGTTTTTTTAGTGAGATATATACTTACTGTGTATATTATCTATATAATCATCCATCCATTTTTCAATTAGTTTTTAGTAATAAAAGCGCGATGGAATATGATTGATTTAAGATCTAGAAAACATTACTCAAAAACCGAAAAACATTTAAAATAAAGAAAGTTAAAATGCTAATAGAATATTTTAGAATATATAAGATACATAAAAACTCACCATCATGAATGAGGGTAGAGACAAATTGTATTTTTCAAATGTTGAAAGTTTAAGCTCTAAATTATTAGCCATTATCATAAACATGAATGTCCGTTTTATAGAAGATCCAAATTGATACCATTCCTCGTGAAATGCTTGTTCCGTTATTTTAATACTCTAAATTAAAAATAAAAAAAAATTTTAATACTCTAAATTAATACACTAAAAAAAAATAACACATGCATATATAATAACATTTCTTTATTAATTTAATACCCACATTTCTATATTTATTTTGTCTTATATTTAATATCTATGTGTGAAAGTATGCATTACTAAATTTACCGCATCTAATAGTTGTTGCACACAAGAACACATTATGTACAGCTGTACTACTCCACCCGACGCGTACATAACGATTAAGAACGCTTCCAATAAAGTGGTTGATGGTATCTGAAGTTTCAGGAAGACACGAAGAATCATCAAGAACGGTGATATACTATAATTGATAATTTGCGATAAGATGCACTATATTGCATTATATTGCCTAGCCATATCTAACAAGCATATTATTTCTAGAGATTAACTAATGTAAAAAATTATTACTTACTGAAACCACCATAATAGCGATGCAGCAAAAGCGAAAAACGCTGATAATATATATTAGACTAAAATTCAAAGATAGCAGTTTTCTTAACAATAATGTTACACTGAAACAAAACTCATAAAATACTATCATACATATTATATTAACAAATAAAATTAAAATATTATATTAATTGTCAATTATAATAATAAGTTTATCTAATTGAATATTACACACACAAGAAAACATTTCTTTACCTTATTTATAAAATTTAATAATTCAAATGCACATTATACTTACTAGTTAAAAAACGTTATTAAAAGATTTATAAGATTAAATCAAAAGATTTTGATAAAAGAATATATGATTATACTGATAATTTTCTAAAAAACTTACTGAAGAACCGCGTGATGATGCCGACATAAAGATTTCATCTGCTCTTCCGCATTAAAATTTGTTTCAGAATAACGCTTGTTTTGATTAGAACTATTGCAATTAATCTGCGGAATTCTATCGCAAAATATCATTGAAAGTTTTGAAGCGATGTATTTATATTGTGCCGTTAATAACAGTATCATATTTATCATGTAGCTGTCCACACCGACTTTCTTTGTAAAAATATACATGCTGCTGGTCATTACGACAAAACTCCCCAACACAAAAATATTGGTTGAGAATGGCTCTTTGGAAAACACGACCGGCATTCTATAATCCACGTAAGAAAAGGTATTTTTTTGAAAGATTGTCGTAAATGGTACACTACTCCATATAATTATAGACATCACGCCAGCTGTCCAGTAAAATTTAACGGGAATCTCTATCGGCTTTATCGTATTCATTACTATGTTTCTCAAAATATCATCATCCACGCACAAGATATTATTCAATTTTTGTATCAATTGCTGCACCAATTCTTTACGTGCGTGAATTTGTACGACCAGGAAGATCACTTCCATTGTGATCACAATACCAATTAGACCGTCTTTTAAAGCCTTTTCTTTCGGCACATGAATGCATCCAGGAATTAGCACACATATTTGAACTATTTCAAGCAACCACACTAGAGAGCTGTATACTTTCCAGAATATGGGAAATGACGAATTGTCAGCAGTCAATGGTAACAAATTACCTGAGACCATGTTTAATAGAACATTTAAAGAATTCACCTTTTGTACGTCCATGAGTGTTCGATATTGTTCTTTGTAACTAATAAATCTTTTCTGTGAAAAGACAAAAGGCATAATAATTGAAGCTTTGATCAGTTGATTCTACTTTTTCGTGATTACACATTTTTATTATGTGTGTATTAAGCGGAACTGTAAATGTGAACATTCTATAACATTTCGTTTGTGTCATATGTTAATGTAATGTATATACCTATATCATTTTAATGATATATTTAAGATTAACACGTTCGTGAAATTAATAAATTAGGAATACTTATTCTCTATAAAATTTTAATAAATAGGTAAAGAAAAATATGACTTTTAATTTCAATTTTTATAACATTTGTTTTGCAAAAGGATTATTATATTTTAAATAAAAATAAATGAACAACTTATACAAAAAATATGCACTTACTTTTATGTTTAACGTTTCAATCGATGTTTACACTACTCTCTGCCGAAAAGAACAAGCAGAGCAGAGCAAACGTTTGAATGTTATCTCTATATCTTCTGAACAGTTTATTATTCTCCTTGAATTTCTCACTTTTTGATCAATGCACTATACGCTATCATTACGCGACAATATATGCACAAAACAGAAAGATGCTTTTACCATTTTAATGATTAATAATTGCTTTAATATCACCATAAAGGTCTTTGAATATCTTATAAGACTTTGTGCACTAAGTGAATATAAACGTATGAATATGAACGAATTGGAGAAGAAATATTCGCGAATATATAGATGACTATCAATAGCAGAAAACTGTACTATATCCAATATAGAAATAAACGTGACCAGACATGCTTGTAATTATTACTACTTGATAAAGTAATAATTATCTTATACGGCTCAGCGATCTTCGCAGAATAGCAAAATCGAAGAAACGTTGAAAACTTAATATTGTCTACAGTGTGTTGTATCGACTTTGCATTAATCTAAAATATGCTAACAATAAGACGAAGTATTTCAGTAGGTTAATCCGACTTTATGTATTAAGATGTCTGTTAGATATAAATTATTTTGATATAAATTATTAACGATTCTCCATTCATATTTTGTAAGCTAATTTTTAACGTAAGTTATTACATTTAGTTAATTATTATTTGACATTCTACTAATAATAAATTTTCAGAAGTATTTCTGACGTTTTACGTTTTTGCACATTAAAAATAATAGAAAGTTATTAATTAAAAATATATAATCATTATTTAAAATTAAAAATATAAGAATACATTGCAAATTTTGTTATATGTTGTAATAAGCAATTAAAAATTTTTATTATTTATAGAATTTTTATCACAGTAATATATCTATGTATTTTACTAATACTCTTACTTACACTTTGTGATTTAATTACAAGTTTCAATGTATTATATATTTTCTACATATTCTTTTAAAATTTAAAAATGTAAAATTAATCTTAAATACTTTAACTTTGACATATACTATTACATTATAATAGAAAATCATATACTTACTGTTTATAAAGTTTACACAGAGCTGATTATTTTTCAATTAGTTCGTGATAGTATAAGTGCAATTGAATATGATTGATTTAAAATCTAAAATATTATTTGAAAATATACAAACATATTTTAAAATACTAACAAAAAGATTAGAACACAAAAAGCAACTTATTTTATAAACTTACTGTCATGAATGAAGACAGAGATAAATTGTATCTCTCAAATGTTGAGAGCTTAAGTTCTAAATTATTAGCCATCATCATAAATATAAACGTCCGTTTTATGGATGTTCCATATCGATACCATTCGTTGTGAAATGCTTGATCCGTTATTTCAGTGCTCTAAATTTTAGAGAAAAAATAATAATCTACATATAATAATGTATTTTTATTAATTACAACTTTTCGATTAAATGCTCTTTTGTATGTAAATTTCATATAAGAATTTATCTTACATCAAAACTTACCGCATCTAATAATTGTTGCACACAAGAACACAGTATGTACAGCTGCACTACTCCACCGGAAGCGTACATAATAAATACGGCTTTTTCGTTCAAATTACTTGAAGGTATCTGAAATTACATAAAGAAATAAAAAATTATGAAAATTGATAGACAATAATTAATAATTATTTATAATGTAAAATAGCATTATACGTATTAGGAAGTATTTTTTTAGAATAATTAGTATTAGAAATTTATACTCACTGAGATCACCATAATAGCAATGCAGCAGAGCCGGAAAACGCTGTTTAGATATATTATACTGAGACTTGAAGCTAACAACTCTCTTAGAATTAACGTGATGCTAAAAGAATATATAAATATTATAAATTATTTTATTAAGAGTAAATAATATTATATATAGGGAAAATGCCATAAAGTATTTTATATTAAACTTATTTATAATTTAATGACATCATTGCGTTCTTCTAATCAATTTAAATTTTAAATTTGCAGACTAAAATAACGTATGTAAAATAAAAAGTCTTTGATATATACAAAATTTCTACTGTTTTTACTAATGATTTTTGGCAAATAATCTTACTGAAGAACTGCGTTATGATGGTGACATAAAGATTTGATCTCCTTTTCCGCGTAGAAATTTATTTCAGGACTATGTTTCTTTTCATTAGAATTGTAATTATTCTGCACTCTGTTGTCTTGAAATGTCATGGAGAGTTTCAACGCGATGTATTTATATTGTGCCGTGATGAACAATATAATATTTATTATGTAGCTATCCACACTGACTTTCTTCGTAAAGATGTACATGCTGCTGAGCATGACAATGAGACTTCCCAATAGAAAAATACCAGTCGAGAATGACTCTTTCGATAACACGATCGGCATTCTGTAATCCATGTACACGAAGGAATTTTTTTTAAAAATTAATGCAAACGGTACGGTAAACCATATGATTAGTGAGATTATGCCGACTATCCAATAAAATTTGAGAGGAGTCTCCATCGATTTCAATGTCGTCATCACCATGTTTTTCATTATTTCGTTTTTTACGCACATGATATTATTCAGTTTTTGAATTATTTGTTGTATTAATACTTTACGCGAATGAATTCGCACGACTGTGAAGACCACTTCCATGGTAATTGCAATACCAATTAGACCGTCTTTCAGAGCTTTCTCTTTTGGCATAATTATGCAACCGGGAATTAAAATACACATTTGAATTATTTCGAGCAACCAAATTAAAGCACCATATATTCTCCATACCATAGGAAATGATGAACCGTTAGCAGTCATTGGTAACAGATTACCTGACAGCTTATTAAGCCAAATGTTTAAAGGATTCACGCTTTGAAAATCCATGTATTATCGATGTACTATTGATATAACTTTTCTGGCAAATTGGAATTATCCTATAAAACGGAATGTGTGAAAGAACAATCAAAATAAAATAGTCAAATAATAAAGTTTGATAGAACTGTTCTATTGATTTTAATAATTAATTTTTGTGCAAATCATACTGAAACAATTTATTTAATTGAATAAATTTATTTAAATTTATTCTTACGTTTATTTTTTCAAATTTTTAAGATTCGAAAATGATAATGACTTAAATTGCACTTCTTTAATTTTATTAACTTATTCAACTTTAATTTAGCAATATTTATTCAGTCAATGATACAGAAAAAGAAGAGTAAAATGTCCTTCTTCGATTTTGATAAGTTTTGCATATGTTGTAATCTGAGTCAAAATAAAAAATACATATTTTTTTATTTATCTTAATTTTGTGTTCTTAAAAGACTGAATCATCTGTTTAAAATAGTTTTCATATTTTTGAGCGAATCTCGCCGAAACGATAAAGGATATGAAAAAATGTTTAAAATATAAAAGTTTTTTATTATATTTAATGTACTTTATGATAATGCAATCAGATTTTTCAAAAATTAATAAATAATAATTTTTTAATTACCATTGTTATATATTTATATGTATATTATAGCAATTATAATGGCGCAGTAAATAATTCACACATATAAAATAAAATAAAATATTATAAAGCTATAATTTGATAAAATGAAAATATATGATAAATTATATAAATATATGCACTTACTTCTACGTTTCACGTTTCTCTGTCGACGTTTACATTCTTTCTGTCGAGAAGCACAAGTAAGGCACGACAAATAGTATTTGAATGTTATCGCTATATGTTCAACAATTTCTTATTTTTCCGAACTTTCTCTTGTTTTTCATCAGTGCACTATTATTACGCCATCATTATGTGGCAATATACACAAAACAGAAATAAGCTTTTATAATTTTAATGACCGACAATTGCTTTATAATTACTACTTGAATGTCAATAAATTATTTGTGTCAACATTAGGACTTTGAACATTTCGTAAGTTAAGAAAACTTTGTATACTAAATGTAATGGTATAAAAAAATTTGTGAAAAAATAATAATTCGCGATTATTGTGTAATTTATCTGTCATAGAAAATTATACTACATTTTTCAATACAGAAATGAACTATAAACTTGCTTATGATTATTACTTGTCGATAAGGTAATAAAAATCATAGCTGAAAGCCTTACAAAATAGTAAAATAGTGAAAGTTTCAGAAACGCTAAAAACTATTGTTCATTGTGTGTTGTATCGACTTGGTATTAATCTAGAATATTCTATAGGACAAAGTATTTTAATAGATTATAATCTGTTTTTATATATAGATGTCTATATAATGTCTGATATAAATTATTTTGATATAAATTATTAACTATTCACCTTTCATATTTCGCAGGCTAATTCTTAAACATAAGTTGTTACATTTGGTTAATTATTATTTGGCAATTTTCTAATAATAAATTTTCAGAAATATTTAAGACAAAATGTTTTTGGACATTAAAAGTAATAGTTATTACTTAAAAATCTCTATAATCACATTACTTAAGATTCAAATTATAAAAATATATTGTTGCAAATTTTGTTTTATGTTATAATAGAACAATATAAGCGCGCGCCATTCTTCGGTTTTATGTTAAAAAAATGATGTTTTTCAAAAAATAATATAAAGTTTATTTAAACTCGATTAATATTTTTTCACAGAAATTAACTGATTAAAGCGTTAATTTGCTAATTAAATTTTAAAATAATAATATGTTAAAAAATTAAAATAGTAATACGTTGTAAATAATATATTATAATATCTTATTCTCGATTAATATTTTTTGACAGAAATCAGCTAATAACTGTCAAAAATATTAATTGAGTTTAAAGTATTATAACATATTATTTAAAACATTATTATTTTAATTTTTATAACATATTATTATTTTAAAAATTAATTAACAAATTAACGTTTTAATCAGCTGATCTTTGTCAAAATATATGTAAAGTATATACATAATTTGAATATTTTGTTTTCAGATCAATGTGTGCTGTGTACTACAACTCCGCTATTGTATGTATCGGTGAGTAAGAAATTGTTTATTTTATAATATTTTTCTATAACAGTAGTGGAGGTGTATATAATATGTTGAAAATATTTAAATAATAATGTTTTAAATAATATATTATAATATCTTATTCGCGATTAATATTTTTTGACAAAAATCAGCTGATAATTGTCAAAAATATTAGTCAAATTTAAAATATTATAACATCTCTTTCTAAAAAAGTCCATTCTCGCAAGTATTGTTGCATTTTTTCCGCGATGCTGATTGACTGTTTCGATTCGCATTGTGCGTTGTATTCGTAGCATCAAGAGGCTGTCATCGCGAGGATTAGTAGTTTAACAGTTTGTTCAAAATAAAATAAAATAAAATAATATGTTTGAAATAATATGTTATAATACTTTATCCACGATTAATATTTTTTGACAGAAATCAGCTGATAACTGTCAAAAATATTAATCGAGTTTAAAGTATTGTAACATATTATTTAAAACTTAAAATATTATTATTTTATATTTAATTTTATTTTGAACAGTCAAATTGCTAACCCTCGCGATGACAGCCTCTCGATGCTATGATTCTGTATATAACGCACAACACGAATCTTGACAGTCAATGAGCATCGCAGAAAAGCGACAACAATAAACTTCGATATGCGAGTATCGACTTTACATATCTTTTTTAGAAAAGGAATAAATTGTTTGAATTTTTATTGCTTATAGAATATTTATTATTGTTTCTATCACAATAAAATCTATATATTTTACTAGTAATGTCATTTACACTTTATAATTTTTATACTACTTCCAATGTATTAAGTTTTTTACATATCGTTTTTATTCTGAAACAATTGCCATACATTTTAGAAGAACGTAAAATTAATCTGAAATACCTTTAACTTTTACATATATTTTCTTTTTATAATAGACACTTTCTATCATATACTTACTGTTTATAAAGTTTACACAGAGCTGATCATTTTTCAATTAGTTCGTGATAGTATAAGTGCAATTGAATATGATTGATTTAAAATCTAAAATATTATTTGAAAATATACAAACATATTTTAAAATACTAACAAAAAGATTAGAACACAAAAAGCAACTTATTTTATAAACTTACTGTCATGAATGAAGACAGAGATAAATTGTATCTCTCAAATGTTGAGAGCTTAAGTTCTAAATTATTAGCCATCATCATAAATATAAACATCCGTTTTATGGATGTTCCATATCGATACCACTCGTTGTGAAATGCTTGATCCGTTATTTCAGTGCTCTAAATTTTAGAGAAAAAATAATAATCTACATATAATAATGTATTTTTATTAATTACAACTTTTCGATTAAATGCTCTTTTGTATGTAAATTTCATATAAGAATTTATCTTACATCAAAACTTACCGCATCTAATAATTGTTGCACACAAGAACACAGTATGTACAGCTGCACTACTCCACCGGAAGCGTACATAATAAATACGGCTTTTTCGTTCAAATTACTTGAAGGTATCTGAAATTACATAAAGAAATGAAAAATTATGAAAATTGATAGACAATAATTAATAATTATTTATAATGTAAAATAGCATTATACGTATTAGGAAGTATTTTTTTAGAATAATTAGTATTAGAAATTTATACTCACTGAGATCACCATAATAGCAATGCAGCAGAACCGGAAAACGCTGTTTAGATATATTATACTGAGACTTGAAGCTAACAACTCTCTTAGAATTAACGTGATGCTAAAAGAATATATAAATATTATAAATTATTTTATTAAGAGTAAATAATATTATATATAGGGAAAATGCCATAAAGTATTTTATATTAAACTTATTTATAATTTAATGACATCATTGCGTTCTTCTAATCAATTTAAATTTTAAATTTGCAGACTAAAATAACGTATGTAAAATAAAAAGTCTTTGATATATACAAAATTTCTACTGTTTTTACTAATGATTTTTGGCAAATAATCTTACTGAAGAACTGCGTTATGATGGTGACATAAAGATTTGATCTCCTTTTCCGCGTAGAAATTTATTTCAGGACTATGTTTCTTTTCATTAGAATTGTAATTATTCTGCACTCTGTTGTCTTGAAATGTCATGGAGAGTTTCAACGCGATGTATTTATATTGTGCCGTGATGAACAATATAATATTTATTATGTAGCTATCCACACTGACTTTCTTCGTAAAGATGTACATGCTGCTGAGCATGACAATGAGACTTCCCAATAGAAAAATACCAGTCGAGAATGACTCTTTCGATAACACGATCGGCATTCTGTAATCCATGTACACGAAGGAATTTTTTTTAAAAATTAATGCAAACGGTACGGTAAACCATATGATTAGTGAGATTATGCCGACTATCCAATAAAATTTGAGAGGAGTCTCCATCGATTTCAATGTCGTCATCACCATGTTTTTCATTATTTCGTTTTTTACGCACATGATATTATTCAGTTTTTGAATTATTTGTTGTATTAATACTTTACGCGAATGAATTCGCACGACTGTGAAGACCACTTCCATGGTAATTGCAATACCAATTAGACCGTCTTTCAGAGCTTTCTCTTTTGGCATAATTATGCAACCGGGAATTAAAATACACATTTGAATTATTTCGAGCAACCAAATTAAAGCACCATATATTCTCCATACCATAGGAAATGATGAACCGTTAGCAGTCATTGGTAACAGATTACCTGACAGCTTATTAAGCCAAATGTTTAAAGGATTCACGCTTTGAAAATCCATGTATTATCGATGTACTATTGATATAACTTTTCTGGCAAATTGGAATTATCCTATAAAACGGAATGTGTGAAAGAACAATCAAAATAAAATAGTCAAATAATAAAGTTTGATAGAACTGTTCTATTGATTTTAATAATTAATTTTTGTGCAAATCATACTGAAACAATTTATTTAATTGAATAAATTTATTTAAATTTATTCTTACGTTTATTTTTTCAAATTTTTAAGATTCGAAAATGATAATGACTTAAATTGCACTTCTTTAATTTTATTAACTTATTCAACTTTAATTTAGCAATATTTATTCAGTCAATGATACAGAAAAAGAAGAGTAAAATGTCCTTCTTCGATTTTGATAAGTTTTGCATATGTTGTAATCTGAGTCAAAATAAAAAATACATATTTTTTTATTTATCTTAATTTTGTGTTCTTAAAAGACTGAATCATCTGTTTAAAATAGTTTTCATATTTTTGAGCGAATCTCGCCGAAACGATAAAGGATATGAAAAAATGTTTAAAATATAAAAGTTTTTTATTATATTTAATGTACTTTATGATAATGCAATCAGATTTTTCAAAAATTAATAAATAATAATTTTTTAATTACCATTGTTATATATTTATATGTATATTATAGCAATTATAATGGCGCAGTAAATAATTCACACATATAAAATAAAATAAAATATTATAAAGCTATAATTTGATAAAATGAAAATATATGATAAATTATATAAATATATGCACTTACTTCTACGTTTCACGTTTCTCTGTCGACGTTTACATTCTTTCTGTCGAGAAGCACAAGTAAGGCACGACAAATAGTATTTGAATGTTATCGCTATATGTTCAACAATTTCTTATTTTTCCGAACTTTCTCTTGTTTTTCATCAGTGCACTATTATTACGCCATCATTATGTGGCAATATACACAAAACAGAAATAAGCTTTTATAATTTTAATGACCGACAATTGCTTTATAATTACTACTTGAATGTCAATAAATTATTTGTGTCAACATTAGGACTTTGAACATTTCGTAAGTTAAGAAAACTTTGTATACTAAATGTAATGGTATAAAAAAATTTGTGAAAAAATAATAATTCGCGATTATTGTGTAATTTATCTGTCATAGAAAATTATACTACATTTTTCAATACAGAAATGAACTATAAACTTGCTTATGATTATTACTTGTCGATAAGGTAATAAAAATCATAGCTGAAAGCCTTACAAAATAGTAAAATAGTGAAAGTTTCAGAAACGCTAAAAACTATTGTTCATTGTGTGTTGTATCGACTTGGTATTAATCTAGAATATTCTATAGGACAAAGTATTTTAATAGATTATAATCTGTTTTTATATATAGATGTCTATATAATGTCTGATATAAATTATTTTGATATAAATTATTAACTATTCACCTTTCATATTTCGCAGGCTAATTCTTAAACATAAGTTGTTACATTTGGTTAATTATTATTTGGCAATTTTCTAATAATAAATTTTCAGAAATATTTAAGACAAAATGTTTTTGGACATTAAAAGTAATAGTTATTACTTAAAAATCTCTATAATCACATTACTTAAGATTCAAATTATAAAAATATATTGTTGCAAATTTTGTTTTATGTTATAATAGAACAATATAAGCGCGCGCCATTCTTCGGTTTTATGTTAAAAAAATGATGTTTTTCAAAAAATAATATAAAGTTTATTTAAACTCGATTAATATTTTTTCACAGAAATTAACTGATTAAAGCGTTAATTTGCTAATTAAATTTTAAAATAATAATATGTTAAAAAATTAAAATAGTAATACGTTGTAAATAATATATTATAATATCTTATTCTCGATTAATATTTTTTGACAGAAATCAGCTAATAACTGTCAAAAATATTAATTGAGTTTAAAGTATTATAACATATTATTTAAAACATTATTATTTTAATTTTTATAACATATTATTATTTTAAAAATTAATTAACAAATTAACGTTTTAATCAGCTGATCTTTGTCAAAATATATGTAAAGTATATACATAATTTGAATATTTTGTTTTCAGATCAATGTGTGCTGTGTACTACAACTCCGCTATTGTATGTATCGGTGAGTAAGAAATTGTTTATTTTATAATATTTTTCTATAACAGTAGTGGAGGTGTATATAATATGTTGAAAATATTTAAATAATAATGTTTTAAATAATATATTATAATATCTTATTCGCGATTAATATTTTTTGACAAAAATCAGCTGATAATTGTCAAAAATATTAGTCAAATTTAAAATATTATAACATCTCTTTCTAAAAAAGTCCATTCTCGCAAGTATTGTTGCATTTTTTCCGCGATGCTGATTGACTGTTTCGATTCGCATTGTGCGTTGTATTCGTAGCATCAAGAGGCTGTCATCGCGAGGATTAGTAGTTTAACAGTTTGTTCAAAATAAAATAAAATAAAATAATATGTTTGAAATAATATGTTATAATACTTTATCCACGATTAATATTTTTTGACAGAAATCAGCTGATAACTGTCAAAAATATTAATCGAGTTTAAAGTATTGTAACATATTATTTAAAACTTAAAATATTATTATTTTATATTTAATTTTATTTTGAACAGTCAAATTGCTAACCCTCGCGATGACAGCCTCTCGATGCTATGATTCTGTATATAACGCACAACACGAATCTTGACAGTCAATGAGCATCGCAGAAAAGCGACAACAATAAACTTCGATATGCGAGTATCGACTTTACATATCTTTTTTAGAAAAGGAATAAATTGTTTGAATTTTTATTGCTTATAGAATATTTATTATTGTTTCTATCACAATAAAATCTATATATTTTACTAGTAATGTCATTTACACTTTATAATTTTTATACTACTTCCAATGTATTAAGTTTTTTACATATCGTTTTTATTCTGAAACAATTGCCATACATTTTAGAAGAACGTAAAATTAATCTGAAATACCTTTAACTTTTACATATATTTTCTTTTTATAATAGACACTTTCTATCATATACTTACTGTTTATAAAGTTTACACAGAGCTGATCATTTTTCAATTAGTTCGTGATAGTATAAGTGCAATTGAATATGATTGATTTAAAATCTAAAATATTATTTGAAAATATACAAACATATTTTAAAATACTAACAAAAAGATTAGAACACAAAAAGCAACTTATTTTATAAACTTACTGTCATGAATGAAGACAGAGATAAATTGTATCTCTCAAATGTTGAGAGCTTAAGTTCTAAATTATTAGCCATCATCATAAATATAAACATCCGTTTTATGGATGTTCCATATCGATACCACTCGTTGTGAAATGCTTGATCCGTTATTTCAGTGCTCTAAATTTTAGAGAAAAAATAATAATCTACATATAATAATGTATTTTTATTAATTACAACTTTTCGATTAAATGCTCTTTTGTATGTAAATTTCATATAAGAATTTATCTTACATCAAAACTTACCGCATCTAATAATTGTTGCACACAAGAACACAGTATGTACAGCTGCACTACTCCACCGGAAGCGTACATAATAAATACGGCTTTTTCGTTCAAATTACTTGAAGGTATCTGAAATTACATAAAGAAATGAAAAATTATAAAAGTTAATAGACTATAATTGATAATGATTTATAACGTAAAATGGCATTATACATATTGAGAAATATTTTTTTATAATAATTAATATTGAAAATTTATACTCACTGAGATCACCATAATAGCAATGCAGCAGAACCGGAAAACACTGTTTAGATATATTATACTGAGACTTATAGCTAACAATTCTCTTAGCATTAATGTCACGCTTAAAACAGAATATATAATTATTCTATTATAAATTGTTTTATTAATTAAATAATATTATACATGCAAATTGTCATAAAGTATTTTGTATTAAACTTATTTATAATTTAATGACATTATTGCGTTTTTCTAATTAATTTAAAACCTAATTTAGAACTTTAAATTTGCAGATTAAATTGATGTATATATAAAATGAAGTCTTTGATATATACAAAATTTCTGCTTATTTCTACTAATAATGTTTGCAAATATTCTTACTGAAGAACTGCGTTATGATGATGACATATAGATTTAACCTCTTTTTCCGCGCAGAAATTTATTTCAGAACAATGTTTCTTTTCATTAAAATTGCTGTAATTATTCTGCAATCTTTCGTCTTGAAATATCATGGAGAGTTTCAACGCGATGTATTTATATTGTGCAGTGATCAACAATATCATATTTATTACGTAGCTATCCACACTGACTTTCTTAGTAAAAATATACATGCTGCTGAGCATAACAATGAGACTTCCCAATAGAAAAATACCGGTCGAGAATGGCTCCTTGGATAATACGATTGGCATTCTATAATCCATGTACACAAAGGAATTTTTTTTAAAAATTAATGTAAATGGTACGATAAACCACATGATTAAAGATGCCATGCCAGACATCCAATAAAATTTGAGAGGAATCTCTATCGATTTCAATGTCGCCATCACCGTGTTTCTCATTATTTCGTCTTTCACGTGCATGATATTATTCAGTTTCTGAATCAATTGTTGCGCTAATGCCTTACGCGAATGAATTCTAACGACTGTGAAAACTACTTCCATGGTAATCGCAATACCAATCAGACCGTCTTTCAGAACTCTTTCTTTCGGCATAATTATGCAACCAGGAATTAAAACACACATTTGAACTATTTCGAGCAACCAAATTAAAGCGCCATATATTCTCCATACCATAGGAAATGATGAACCGTCAGCAGTCATTGGTAATAGATTACCTGACAGTTTATTAAGCCAAGCGTTTAAAAGATTCACGCTTTGAAAATCCATGTGTTATTGATGTACAATATCGCTTTTCTGGAAAATAGGGATCATACTATAAAACGGAATATGTATAAAAGCCAAATAATTAAAACGATAATATCAAATAATGAAGTATGATAGAATTGTCCTATAATTCTTATTGATTCTAATAATTTATTTTTCCGCAATTTATACTTAAACATATTTTTTAAACTTATTCTTAAATATTTATTTTTAAATTATTTTTAAATTTTTAAGATTTTATTATTACTGACTTAAAAATATATTTCTTTAATTTTAATAACTAATTCAACTTTAATTTAGCAATATTTACTCAATTCATGATTTACAATTAGTGTTATCGACAGACTGATTTTCTCAACTTTTATATACAAGGTGGAGACGATTTTTCCTCAGCGAAAATGTCGAGGCACCAATAATTTTCGAATTATAAGCGATTGAAAATAAAGGGTTTTTCACAAACTAAGCCTTGTGGAAATAAAATATTAACAAAATCACATTCTTCAGTTAATTTCAGATAGAGTTTACTTTAATAGAATTTTAATTTAAGGCTTAGTTACAAAGATACATGATGACAAAAATTGGGAACATGCAAAAAATGATGACCTCTCTCGACATTTTCGCTGAGGAAAAATCGTCTCCAAATGATCCCAGGAATCTGCCCACGACAAGTGAAACGCGAACCACCGGACACCCTGTATATATATATATATATATATATACATATATATATATATATATATATATATATATATATTAATAATGTTTTATTTAAAGTAAATGTTTCTCAAAAACTAAGAATTTTATTAGTTAATATTACCAAAAATATGTACTCTCTCACTCGAAACCGGAACAAACAACTGCTTTTAGTGAGTGAGATATAAAGAAAATTTATGTGTGGATCTTTACATTCACCTCTGTCACACGTTTCTTTTTATGTATAGCATTTTGTCAGTAATAATACAGTACAGACTTTAAGTGATTTGTTAATTATATATTATTCCCTTTTATTATTTCCCCGTTGAATTTATGCGTTCTCTAGTTTTCCATTAATATATTATACTGTTCTACGACAACCAGCAATATTCCCTTTGTTGCCTTTGACGCTTGTCCAAGCGTACCAGAAATAATTATCGTTAATAATTCAGCAGATTTCTCAGACATGATTTTAAAGGACTTTTAGGGTCATTCCACAATAGGTTGCAAATGCCCTCTCAGAGCAAAGCTACTTGTCAGCTGATTGGTCAATCCGCAATTGTCAACTGGCAACGAAGGCATTTGCAACCTATTGTGGAATGACCCTTTTTGTGCGAGCAACTATAAAATGTAAATATCGTAATAATGAAAGACAACATGTATTGATGTATTCTATTCAATGTCATTTAGCTTAGGGCTGAATACAATTATGATATTCATTATTTAGCACTAACAATAAGTAAGCTACATATCAGTCATTATCTTATTGCACGTCATTAATCGTTACAGAAATCCATAAAATGCAAAGAACAGACGCAGTATTTGACGATATTTGACGTGCGCATTATTGATGGAAAACTATGATATCTGTGATGGATTTATTCGTCATTAGATTTCGATTGAATGTACAACAGTGATAAGTATTTAGAAATAGCTTCAGATATCCGTGGATAACAAATCAATTCTGTAACTTTTGAGAAACTCATAAATTGGAATCTAATCTGAAAATAAAAGAATAATATGTTTATTGTATCTAACAATTGCATAAGAACACTGTATATATATTGCACTATTTCACCGGATGCATATATGATAATAAAACATCCTTCTAACAAAATCGTTGATGATAAACTGAAGTTTGATGAAAAAATATTTTATAATATATTTAGAAGATAACATATATAGGTACTCTCTCTCTTATATCAAAATTAAAAGTTTCTCTGATCCATTTATTATTCTAATTAAATTTACATGTCTTTTTTTTCTAATTTCTGTTAATAGGTATATTAAATTAATGATGATTTGACAACTTATTGTTCAAGTATAACAAGAAATAATTATGTTAATAATTTCTCACAATAAATACACATTTCGACAAATAATAATCTAAAAAGACTTTTATTATATTACTATTATAGAATGAATAAAATTATAGATTAGATAAATATTTTTTATTTTTTTTTGTTTCTTCTATACTTTTACATTTCGTTAACATGCATTACTTTTATAAAATTTTTTATAAGATTTATAGTTCAAGAATAATAAAAATATAATAATAAAATAATAAAAGATAATAATATAAAAGTATAAAAAAGTCTAATAAAATAATAAAAAATAATTATGTTAATAGTTTTGCG
This sequence comes from Prenolepis imparis, assembly GCF_030444845.1. NCBI lineage: Eukaryota > Metazoa > Arthropoda > Insecta > Hymenoptera > Formicidae > Prenolepis > Prenolepis imparis. The sequence goes on along the minus strand of NW_028141162.1, from coordinate 13,156,856 downwards.
AATGTCTTGATTATTTGATGATTGCGAAAGATTTTTGTTATGTGCGCAAGCTACACGCCGTGAAAATCTTTATTGATCGAATTCGAAACCGGTAGATGTCAAATTTCTCGATACAAATATATAATATTTTAGATGTTTTATCACTCTTTTTATTATGAATTTTATTACAGATTTAATCCTTTGAAATATGTACGTACAAGCTATAATAATAAACTTCATACATGTAAATATCTTGTCATAAATGATTGCTATTTTTATTATTTTTCGTGCTATAGCTATATACATATACAAGATTCAATGGTAATATTAATACTAGCATTTTATTTTAAGTACTACTTTTTAGCAGATTATTTTCAAATATACTTTGCTGAAATAGAAAATATTTCAACAATATAACTAAATTAATCATTTTATTATTTAAAAACAAAGATAAATAAGAAATACACTAAGAAAATAAACACAATTACTGCAGATAAGATTTTTCTTCGCTTTTCATTTCATTTTTTGAAATAGAAGAGAGATCGAGTACGATTGATTTAAAATCTGAAAAAAATAAATAATTTATGAAAATGAACGAAATATAATACGACATTAGAATATAATATAAAAAAATGGAGTATAAAAGAGAGTATAAAAATCTTACCACCATAAATGAAGGTAGAGAAAGATTGAAATTTTCAAACGTTGCAAGTTTGCATTCTAAATTATTCGCCATAATTATTAAAATAAATATACGTTTTATCGATGGTTTGAGTAGATGCCAATCTTCGTGAAATGCTTTATCTGTTATTTCTGTACTCTTTATTTTACGCAAAATAAGTAATTTATGTGAAGATAATTATTAATCATAATCTATTATTTGCAAAGTTATTAATTATTTTGTTTAACTTTCTTAAATTCAAAAATTATTTTATATTATATTTATTTATACTTATTTATGAGAAAATAGAAAAGTGGATATCATAATAGATTTGTTTATAGAGAAATACGTAATAGAGAGAAAATTTAAAAAAATTCTATATTACATCAATTTTTGAATAAAAAGAAATATATTATAATAAAAAACTTACCGCATCTAATAATTGTTGCACACAAGAGCATAAGATAAAAAGTTGTACCACTGCTCCTGAGGTATACATGATGATTGAAACTCCTTCCCAGAAGGTTGTTGATGGTACCTGAAATTTTATAAAGACATTATAAGTAATAAATATTTGTTACAATTTAATAGCGATTTCTGTTTTTTTTTTTTTATAATATATGGAAAGAATATACTCACCATGCTCACCATGATACCAAGGCAGCAGAATCGAAAGACACTGTTTATATAAATTAAACTGAAGTTCAAAGATAGCAATTCTTTTAGCAAAGAAGTTATACTAAAAGAAAACGTATAATATATCTGTGAAACATTATGAAATAATGTACTAAGAAATTAACTCATCAAATACAGAAAGTTTGAAAAATTTTATTCAAGTAAATAACTTTTATTTATATAAGTACTAATTTATAGTATTATCATTACTATTATTATGTTATAGTTAGGAAGCTATGAAAATTGTTGATTCAATTTTACGATACTTACTGAATCACAGTGTTATGATGTCGACATAGTACTTTAATTTCCCTTTCTTTTCTTTGATCTGATCCAGAAGAATGTTTCTTGTTTTCTTCAGTTTTTTCTTGAAATATCATTGAAATTTTTACAGCAATATATCGATATTGTGCCGTTGTCATCAATACCAGATGCACCATGTATACATCCACACCGACTTTCTTTAAAAACATATATATAGCGCTGATCATTAAGAAAAAACTTCCCAGCAAGAAAATATTGAGTGAGAATGGCTGCCTCGAGAAAGCGGCAGGTATTCTGTAATCTTCGTAATAGAAGAGATTCTTTTCGAATACTAATACAAGCGGTAAACAAGCCCACGCTATTATCGAAACTACGCCGGCCGACCAGTAAAAATTGAGCGGAGCTTCCACCGGTTTCAAAGTAGCGATCACGACGTTCTTCATGGTCTCGTCACCAGTGTGCAAAATGTCATTCAGCTTTTGAATCAATTGATAAACCACATCCTTACAAATATAAATTCGCGCAATCAAGAAGGTCATTTCTATAAAGATTGCAAAGCAAATCATGCCGTCCTTTAGAAATTTCTCCGTTGATACGTATATGCATCCTGGGATTAATGTGGCACCTATGATTAGTTCGATAAGCCACACGAAGATGCTATACATCTTCCAGAATAATGGAAAAGATGAATCATAGCTGGTTATAGGTAATAAATTGCCCGAGAGCAAGTTCAGTCGAATATTTAGAGGGTTCACGCTCTGGAAGTTCATGGCTTATTCGATGTTGTCGATGTCGGAATTAAGATGTTACTTTTCTACATTTGTATTTATTCTGCTTAACATATTGCTGTGTCGCGCATATGTCCTTCTTTTCTATTTAAAATACTGTGCGTGACTTTTCTCTCGAATTTCTATTTGATATCCTTGTAGTGTCAAACGATAAACGATGACATTTTGATCTCTTTATTACAGTTAGCGACGTTTATTCTATTTACATTGCAATTTACATTGCAGTATACATGCCATTAGTGCACTTGAATATCAATAAAAATTATAGAGAGATTTTCCGACGTTTTAAAATGAAGGAATTCAGTCTTTTATTAAAAATATGAAAATGTGGAAGTTGACAAATAAATGACTGCTGCAATATGAAGAAATGAAGACAAAAGTATAGATTTCATTACGTTTATTACAGGGTTGAGTAGAATCATCAATTTTCTTGCAACTACATAGAGCGATGATTATCTTATAGTATTTTGTCCACTGTACATGCATCGCTAAACTGCAGAATTGCAAAGAGCTGCAGTATAAAATATCATTTAACGCGTGCTACAACGACGAAATAATTTTTAACGTAAGTTTTTTTTAATAACAATTTTAATAACAATTTTAACAATATATTATATATGTTATAACTATATCTTCTAAGGCCTGATTGCACCAATATCATTTTGGTTTCAAGCGAGAGTTAAATATATGTTTGTCTTTATTTAGAAAGAAAAGATAGATATATATTTAAGTCTCGCTTAAAGCCATAATAACGTTGATGCGACCGGGCCTAAATTCTTTATTTTATAGCCTATTGCTTATTATAATAAATTCTTAAATCGATATTTATAAAACGTAGAAATATAATTTAATAGTACAGAAATTTTATGTGCATGTTTTATATGTTTTTCCTAATAAACTTTTTATTTTTTCTCGCAATGTACACTATCGCTCATTAATTTCAATATATTACCTAAATCGTCGATTTTTTAGGAAGTAATGAACAAAAAAAACTATTTTGTGATGAATATGGATTTATTTAAGTAAATAAACATTTATTATTATTATCGGTAATCTGAAGTTTTTCAATTACTTGTGTCTTGTATTCTTCGTTTATTGATTACTGTATACGACTTTATCACGTGTACGCTAAAAATAGTTTACAACGTATAAAAAATTAATTCTTTAAATATTGTAAGCTATTTTTAACGTACACATGATAAAGTCGTATAGTAATCAATGAACGAAGAATACAAGACACAAATAATTCAAAAACTTCAGATTTCCGATAATGATAATCGAAAGAAAAAATTACTCTAACAGTAGAATAATGTTTAAGACCGCGCCGCGCGGGCTTATATAGCAAGAACAAGCGTTAAGCGGTAGCGGGAAACTTTCTCGCATGTGCAATCCTACGAATATGAATATATGTATAAGCCCATGCGGCGCGAGCCTCTTTTTCGATTGCTGTTGTCAATAGTGTTTTTTTTTTAATTTTAATATGTTCATTCATAATATACGATTTGGAACGTATATGCTAAAAACAGCTTACGGTATTTAAAACATTTATTTTTTGTACATCGTAAGCTATTTTTATCATACATGTGACAAATCGTATAGTAATCGTATTGAATGAATGAACATTTGATTCAATGGGAACGGAAGAATGATTTAAAATTTAAAGCGCTACGGGAAATTTTCTCACATGTGAAATCCTACGAGCGTGGATATTTAAATTTGCATGGTGCGATCTTAAAAATCACTCTATTGATAGAGTTATTTATGTTCGCAATTACGATCAGTAATTTAATTTTTCAATGTTTATTACGCAGACACAGAATACACAAAAAATTAAAATTCATTTAACTAAATTTAGGAAAAAACATATATCTGTATGCTAGCAAATTTGAGACTGCAAGAATCAATTAATAAATAGTGCGAATTTTGAACGTGGTTACTAAATTAAATACTGTAGCTCAATAATTGGTTTGTAAATATTTTTGAAGCTTCAAAACTTAACTGTTAACCTAGAACCCCCATCATAAAAAAATCGAAATTACATATTATATGTATATACTATTATACAACATATATTAATATTAACATTTTAAATTAAGAACTAATGTTAACAAAGATTTTTTATGTTCAAATATTTCTTATCTTCTGTTCTAAAACAAAATATAAATATGTTATATGCTAGGAGCAACATAAATAAAATTATATAATAATTATAATATAATTATAATAACATTTTATAATTTATTTAATATATAAGTTATAATTTTAAAAAATGTAAAAATTATAATTTAATATATTATAATAAATTATAATAAAATATGTGCGAAAGATACGTACCTCTGTAAATCTTTATTTCATTCTTAAAAACAGAAGAGCAAACGAGTATGATTGATTTAAAATCTAAAGAAATATGCAAAAAATAAGTTAAAGCAATAATAACCTAAGTAGTAGAATTAAAACTTAAATAATTATTATAAAATTAATAGAAATAATTAAAAAACACGATATATCTATATATACTTATATGTATAATTTACGTGCTCATAAAATATATTTTATAAATCTTACTGTCATGAAAGAAGGAAGAGTCAAATTAAATTTTTCAAATGTCGAAAGTTTACATCCTAAATTGTTGGATATTATCATCATCATAAATATATATTTTAATGATGGTTTAAATTGGTACCACTCTTCATGGAATGCTTTATCCGTTAATTCTGTACTCTGAATTTGAAACAGAATGACAAAAGAGTATAATTATCAATCATAAGATATTATATATTCTTCATAGAGAATATGCATATTATCGATATTTTCTATTTTCATTACTAGATATTATTTGGCTACTCTTTCATTATGAGAATATAGTATAATTTAACAATATTTTTAAACTTACCGCATCAAATAATTGGTGAACGCACAAACATAAAATATAAAGCTGTACTAAGCCGCCGGATATGTACATGATGACCATGACTGCTTCTAAGGGAGCCTTTGATAATATCTAAGTTTAACACATTAATTGTTAATATATATTATTATTAATATATAATTATTATTAATGTATACTATTATTGATATATGTTATTTTATATATTTTTGATTAGAAACATTTGTAATAATTTTCAATAATGTTGAACGATTTTTGTTTTTAATTATTTATAAAGCCTTTCTAAAGGATAATTAATGGTTATTAATTATTATATTTACTGCATTTATGAGCATGAAGTCGAGAAAGCAAAACAGAAAAATTTTCGTTAAATATAATAAACTCATGTTCACAGACAATACTTTCTTTAGCATTAATGTCATTCTGAAAAAAATGATTATATATTTAAAAAGTCATATAATGGCACATAATGACTTCAATAATTTGGATATTTATCTATATCAAATATTAAACCATTATTCTTCAGAAGTGATACGAATCAAGAAAGAATGATTTTAAGAGTACAATAATAAAACAATAATTTGTAGAAAAAAATTAATGAATGCTCGAGTACTCACTGAATCACAACGTTATGATGTCGACATAACGTTTTTATTTCTTTCTCTAATGAATTTACAATAAAAATATTTCTTTCTTTAGACTCATTCTGTGAAGTGTCTTCACGAAATAATGCTGCAAGTTTCACCGCGATGTAGCGGTATTGTGCTGTCATTAGTAAAACGAGATTTATCATGTAGACATCCAAAGCAACCTTTTTCATAAACATGTACACGCTGGCTACGGACGCGATAAAGTTTCCCAAAAGGAAAATTTCCATCGAAAACGGCTGTCTCGAAAGAACCATCGGTAGTCTATAATCCTCGTAGAGAAAATGTCTCTTCTTGAAGACCAACGCAAAAGGTACGCAGCACCACACTATTATGGATCCAATTCCTGTTATGCAGTAAAATTTGAGCGGAGTCTGTACCGGCTTTAAAGTTGATCTCACGATAATCTTCATGGTCTCGTCCTCCGCACACAGAATTTTATTTAGCTTGTTTATTATTTGATTCATAAGCTGTCTGTGCACATACATTCGTCTTAGCAAGAAAAATACTTCTATAGTGACGACGAGACCAACCGTTGAATCTTGCAAAGCCTTATCTTTGGGCACGAACATGATACCAGGAATTATTGCACTGGTTTGGATCACTTCAATCAGCCATATAACAGCGCTATATATTCTCCACACTGTAGGAAACAGCAAATCATTGCTAGTCATCGGTAATAAATTGCCTGAGAGCATGTTTAACTGAACGTTTAAGGGATTTACGTTTTGAAAGTCCATGTTGCTTCTTCGCAATGAATATCAAGTAAATACTACACGAAATACAACTTGCTAAAATTGTCTTTAATATTTTTCTGTATGCTACGCGTGCTATATACTGTAGTTATTTTAAGATATCTCTTTAAACTGAAAAAATATTTAGTTAAAAGGCAACAAAATCGCCTTTATATAGATATGCATATTTTAATATATAGATATGTATTTACCTTTGTTTGATCTTTCCATCATTATAATCTCTTGCCGGAAAAATATACAGGATAGCGAAAGTTGATCATAAGCGATCGTTGATTTTACACAACAATATCTTATTTTCCTTGAATTTTTACTATTCGTATAGCTTGCACTGTAATATGACATTACTATAAAACAAGTATAGCGACATTATTCCGCATTTGCAAAAATTACTTTCTTCTCTGCTACAATCATAGTACAGATGTGCATGATAAATTAATTTTTATTGATAGAAAGCTCCCGCCTATAGACTCTATTGTAAAGAAATAAAACAATTTATAAATAATATTTTCTGTACAATTTGACTACTTTATAATATGTCATGATTCGCTTCATTTTATTTACGAAGGGAATGTGAGGGTGACTATAAGGGCCTTTGTAATTATCCTTGCGCTGTAAAAGCAGCAATTATCTTATGGCACTACATCCTTCGTTGTAGTCTCGAAGACACTTCAGAAGACACTGTAATATCTAATGTATTGTATGTGATGCACGTTTGATCGAGATATTGAAAATTGATCTTCGACCGGTTACCTAGAATTCAAAAACAAAACTAATATTACTAAATAATTCTTTGAAAAAAAATTTATATACTTTATACATATAAATATATATATATATATTATTTTAAATATTTATATATTAAAGTAAATTTAAAATATGCTTGTGGATTTTTATGGCTTTTATGGACCAATCAACAACTGCAGTGAATTTGTTTCATTATTAATAAATTGTAGAGAGAAATTATAAATATGTAAAACTTTTAACTATTAACAATTTTAATTTATTTTATTGAATTATTCTTGCTATTATATATATATATATATATATATATATATATATAAAATTCTTTGCAGTATTTATTTGTTGCAAAATATTTTTATCAGCAGACTGTTAAACAAATATATATAATTTAAAGTTTATCTATTGTATTTTTTTATCCATTTTGGAGCAATGGATTTTGCCAAGAAATAAATAATAAATAATAAATTTTCATGTTACACATTATTTCTCATATTACACATTATTTTCAACAATTAAAATATAATTATCCGTATACCGCAGAAAATGTAATTCATCTTCTGGATCACTTGCTGGATCATTAGCTTCTTGCGTGCGTAAAGATACGTTATCATAATTACAATCCATGGTGACCATAACGATGATGATACTGTTCTTCAACGTTTTTTCTTTTGACATCAGGATAAGCTCAGGTTGTATAGATCACTTTGAATAACAGTACAACAGTAGACGAATAATCATCATGTCGAAAACTTCACCGAATGCCATTGGTATTAGATAAAGTGAAAATATTCTCCCTCGATTATGTAGACAATTTACATTTTAAAAGTTTATGCTTTTGATGTCTTTTGTTGTTCGCTTATGGCAAATTGAAATTATTGTGGTAATTGCAATTTACAAAATCGATGATTGTATTAACGGCCGTTTGATGTTTTGTCATCATTAAAGCTTTCCAATTATATGTATATATCTCCGCAATGTATTTTGACGTTTATAAACAGACATTAATATTAATATCTTATTTGAGTAGCTCAGCTATTTTCTTTTTGTATGATATAATATTTACTATCTTACGATAAAAAGTGACATATTCTTCTCTCACAGTTATTATATGTATATATATTATAATATATATATTCTATAAATGCATATCAAAATTAATTATCATTGATTTGCATTTCAATTCTAAATAAATATTAGTTTAAAAAAAACTATATATATTGCTTGAAACAGAAAGAAAAAATAGAATTTGCAAATACATATTTGTCACAATAAGATACGACAATTAAAATACATAAGACAATATTTATCATGTTTGTTAAAAAAATGAATATAACAAAATTCATTGCAATGAAGTTTACTTTATAAAGTAACAATTATATTATAAGCGTTTCACTGTTTGTTACAGAGTGGATTTGAAGCTAAAAATTGCAATACTTGAATGTATCTGATGTACGTTTTATCGAAAACGTTTTATCGAAAAACTGAAGATTGAGATTTGAGATAATTTAATATGCTGAAATATTATTTTACAAAGTGTGTTCCGAATCAATTTTACAGATTAACAACTAAAATAATCTGCCTTATTTATTGTCTGATTTTGACAGAAAAAGGTTATATAAAAGACATATACATATAATATACATATATTACATACACAGATATTTTGGTTTTATTATATAGTTAAATTACACATATGTTTATATTTTTTTTTTACTGAAGAGAATAAGTATTATAAATATTACAAACATAATAAGTTATCTCCAAGTATATTCATTTTTTCCAACATAAGAAATAATAAAAAAAGATTAAGTTAAGTAAAAATTAAATTCCGTTTTTAATAATAATATAGTGTCACAATTCTAAACATTGTAAAACATTATGTTTGTTATATTTATATTTTCTGAATTATTATGCAAATCATATTTGTGTGCAAACCTTTTCTTTAAATAATTTTTCTTAATTTCTTTTTTTTTTTTGATCATTATCCTTTATTTTATATTCTATTTACGACATTTAGGGCCAGTTTCACCATCGCCGATTAAATTATATCTTTGTCTCTTTTCAGATACGTTCTTAAAAAGAGACGAAGATATAGTTTAATCTTAGGTTGAAGTTAATCGACATTGGTGAAACTGACTCTTAAACATACGCAATATACCTTTTGTTTCAATTGTTCGCTTTTAAAAATAAAACAGCGATCGAATATGATTGATTCATGATCTACAATATTTTTGTAAAAAATGTGACATGAGAGAATAAAAATACTGATAATTTCATGTTATGTCTAAGTAATAAACATGTTAAAATTTACCGTCATAAATGAAGGCAGGGACAGATTGAATTTTTCAATTGCTGCAATTTTGCAATCTAGATTGTTAGCCATTATCAGTAACAAGAATGTACGTTTCATTGATGGTGCAAATTGATACCAAGCTTCATCAAATGCTTTATCTGTCACTTCGATACTCTGTACATTAGATACAAAAGAATAATATACGAAAACAAGAGAAAACATTAATAAACATATGTCGTTTTTTATTTAATTTTCTCAACATTTATATATATTTTATAATAATTTTTATGAATAAACAAGATTGTGTACGCGAGCGTACACATGTAAGTTATCTTTTCTTTGTTTACTCTTAATTTATATTCATTATATTGATTAGAAACTAGTTAGATAAATAAAAATACGAAAAATCTGTATCTAATTAATATAAATAATATTTAATAATTATGAATAACTGTAGACGTCCCAACTGGCTTAATTGATTTTTATTAATTCAATGTCATATAAAAATACAGACTACGTTTCGACCTTTGGTTCAGGTCCTTATCAAGTCTAAAATTAAAAGAAGAAAATGATTTTCTTTTTGATATATTTGTATTATTATTTTTTATATATTTTAATTTTAGACTTGATAAGGACCTGAACCAAAGGTCGAAACGTAGTCTGTATTTTTATATGACATCGAATTAATAAAAATCAATTAAGCCAGTTGGATCGTCCACAGTTATTCCTAATTTTATTCTTCACTGGCGATACAAAAATACTTGCAATATTTAATAAGTTATATGAAAATGATATGGCTCTGTAATAAGCAAGCGAGGTACTGTTTCGCAGAAAAATTTTTTTATTCTTTACAAATTCAAGAAAATTGCGTTTCGGTTCTTATGGACCTTCTTCAGCGCTAAACGATCATATACAAAAAAATTTACTATATCATTAAATCATATGGTGACGCAAAAAATTATTACATAAAAAGTGGATTCTACATAAAGCCGACATTAGACATGTCTCGATTAAAGAAATATAATGAACAAAATTAATAAAATATAATATCTACATTGAGGAGTCAGCGTGGTAAAATTAAAAACAAAAAAGAAACGAATAATGGAATCAGAAGCGATTTTTTTGTCAGTATCCATGTTTCCAATCCTGTGTGTCTATCTTTTTATGTAATAAGTTTTTGCGTCACCATATGATTTAATGATATAGTAAATTTTTTTGTATATGATCGATTAGCGCTAAAAAAGGTCCATGAGATTAGACCGAAACGTCCGCGATTTTCTTGAATTTGTATGAAATAAAAAAATTTTTCTTGCGAAACAATTATCTCGCTTGCTTATTACAATCATATCATTTTCATTTAATATTTATTTTGATTAATAAGCAATCCTAAACATATTTTTAGTTATTAATATTTTATAAGTTATGTTATTTTTAATATTAAATTATCATTGTTTACGCAGAAAAGAATAATTTTAGTAATATAAGTAAGTAAATCTTACCGCGTCTGATAATGTTTGCACAGAAGAACATAGCAAAAAGAACTGCGTTACTGAACCCATTGTAAACGATAAGACTGAAACTGCCTCCATGAGTGTCATATACGGCACCTAAAAATTGATAAATACACTTCGTTAAAAAACTAAATAAAGAATATACGCATAGAACCACTCTACATTTTTTATTTCTTTGTTGAAAAAATTGTCTGTCTATACAAAACTAAATAAATTATTTAAATTTTTTGCATTGCTAATTTTTTTATTTTATTTAATCATTAAATCACAAATGCGAAATATTTGTTCACTTTTATCTAAAAATAATGCATGATAAAATAAAAAATAAAATCTGCAGTAATTCAATATTAAACAAGATAAAATTTAAAATTTGCGTTATTACTTATTATATAAAGTAAGTAATAATTTTTCAAATAGAATCAAATAGAATCTTATACAAGACATAATTATTTTATTTAGATATGGAGTTGCCAATAAGTATTCAAAACACTTAAAAAAAAAACAAATTTCTATTCTCTATTCTTTATTCTCTTTGAGGTTTGTTAATGTTTGTTATCAATACTTACTGAACTCATTAAGATACCTATGAAGCCAAACCGAAGAACACTGTTGATATGTAATAGACTGAAGTTCACAGATAGAAGTTTCCTTAGCAAAAATGATATGCTAAAACACAACGTAGAATGCATATATAAAATATATAAAATATTGAATATAATAAAACTGTATTATATACATATAAAATATGTATCATACAATAATAAATTGAGATTTTATTAAACATTATAGAATTTATAAAAAGATGTTCACAAAATCACATTAGATTTGAGTAATGTTGTTGTTTATCATCTTACGAATATTTTAAAAGCATAGTTATTTAATTACGATTTTATAATTCAAGTGTCTCAAAAAATACTTTTCTTTTATACTTACTGCAAAACAGTATTTTGATGTCGACATAATGCTTTCAACTTTTTTTCTGCTATAGAATGATGTTCTTTTCGAGACTCGTCACAATTGTCCTGTGAATCTCGAAATAATAATGATAACTTTACCGCTATGTATCGATATTGTGCGGTTAGCATCAATACCAGATGCATCATGTATATGTCCACACTGTATTTCTTCAAAAAGCTGTATACACTGGCAATTGTCATAAAGACAGTTGACCAAATCAAGACGCCGATTGAGAATGGCTCAGGTCTGACAGCGGCTGGCAAATTGTAATCTACGTAGAAAAAAGTAGTCTTTTCAAAAACCAATAAAATTGGCTGTAATGTCCATACGGTAATGGATATTATGCCAACTGCCCCATAAATTACAAACGGCATTATTATTGGTTTCAGAGTCGTCTTCACAATATTCTCCATGATTTCGTCCGCAGTTTCTAGAATGCCATTCATTTTGTGGATCAGTTGTACCACTATTTTTTTTTGTACGTAAATACGCGTAAACAAAAAAAACGATTCGATGATGACAACTACGGCGACAGTGCCGTCTTTTAAAGCCTTTTCTTTTGGCGTCATGATTATTCCGGCGAACAATACGATCGTGTAAATCAGTTGTAATAACCAAACGAAGGCACTATGTATACGCCACAGTATTGGAAATGGCGAGGCATCAGCTGCTACCAGTAATAGATTCCCCGAGAGCATGTTTGCTCGATTGTTTAAAGTATTCACATTTTGAAAATTTATTTTTTTCATATTGTGTTACTCGCGATGAATTTAAACTGCGTTGGTAAATGTAGCTTATAAGAATTAAGATCTTTTACTCGCATTAATCTCTGTACAACTGTCGCGTACGCTTCTTCCTGTATAAGTGAAAATGAATGACAAATCAGTATTTCAAAATTATCTAAGTATACTCAGGAATTTACGATTCTCTTTGAACTTTTGTTTCTGCTTGGCTATAATTAATATTTAATACGCATACGACGAACATTTCTTTTCTTTTGTTATATTGTTTAGTTTGCAGTCTTACTATGTAGACATTTTAGAATTTAATTATTCTTCAAGGCACGTTTCAAGTGGATAAATAATAGATAAAAGGTTCTTTGTGTTATTAAGAAAATGTAGTTTATAATTAAATGTCGTGATATGCGAAGTGATAATTCATTAAATGTGACTATACATCTTTCATTCTGTTTACTAGGAATATATGAAACGTAATAATTAAGTTCTTTGTACTACCCTTACATTGTAAGGTGGTAATTATCTTATAGCAATCTGTCGAATATCGTATTGGCGTAATATTGGCGATTTGTCAGAAATTTAGTATCGTAGAATAATTTGACGAGTTTGACTGACGCCTGCATTTTGTCAACTAAAATATATAACTTAATTTGTAAAAAAAAATGAGTAAAAAACCGCAGACACAAAAAATGTTTTGTAAGCTAACCATGGATTAATTAATGAATGCATCTGTATTAAACGTAGATTGAGCTTCACAGTAAGTTTTTTCCTTTTGATTTACGAATAATTGTAAGATAACAAATTGCGAAATTGATAAAACGTTCACCTATTACTTTTTGAATTATTGCGATATAACACTTTAATATTCTGCTTTCGATTTACATTCAAATTTACATTAGAATAACATTTTTTTTTTAGATTCGTCAGTGGAGTTACTTTCGTGAAATTTTGTAGCAAATTTTATTATAGTGTAACAATAGTTTATACTATCGTTAGTAATGAAATGTATTATATAGTCATTCACCAAACATTAAAATTTATAAAAAATTTATAGATAAAATATCTATGTATATAATAAGATTTCAATAATATTGTAACTTAATTTTTTCAAGATTTTTTGAAAGTGAATATATAAAAGCACAGTCATTTAATTACAACTTATTATTAATATACAATGCGCATCATACGACAAACGCGATGACATTTCTTTTTTTCTATTTTTTTTAGTCTCTAATTAATATGTAGATACTTATAATATTCTCGGTGAAGCAGAATGTCTTCGGGCAGATAATGATTTTAGTTGGTTTTGTATTTTATAATATATTATAAGGAAGCATGAGAATTTATACTGATTAATGATTTATTTAGTACAGCGCTCTATTTTTTATTCTGTTTATTGAGAATATAGACATAAGTTTCCTTATTCCATCTACTAGACATGTAGCCGGGATCGTAAAGTCCCTTGTACTACTTCCCTACATTGCAGGACGGCAATTATCTTATGGCTCTCCATCTAACAATGCAAAATCTGGAATCTAGGAAAGCCACAGGACAATTTGCCATTCTCGCAATTCGTCAACTGAAATATATCTGCCATGGACTTTATGTGTGATGGACAAAAATTAGCTATAACTGATAAAATTCTACATAATATTGTAGAGCAATGTTAACTATAAAGTATCAATTAACAAATGCATTTTGATTAATCGCAAATCGACCATCAGTAAGTTTTTTCTTTTAATAAGAGATTTCTGATATAATGAGATATAAACGGTTTCAGAAGAAAATTATATAATTCTAATGGTGTGTTACTATTTAAATAATTTTTGCATATCAAGCACGAAAATTTAATTTTGACATTTAATTAATTTAAAATTAATTTACTTTGGAAGACAGAGTAAAACAAAAGAATAAAAACCTTTAAAATTTTTAAAGTTTTGTTTTTTGTTTTCAAGATATCTAATTTTATCTCTGTTAAGTAGAAAATCTGTGACTTAAATCTGTATATTAAAAAATTAAGGTATTTAATATACATATATTGATGCCATATATAATATCTATGTAATGCGATTTACTTTTCTATAAATAAGAATGCATTTGTTATAAAAATGTCTTTTTTTTATTTCGCACTTGTCTTGGTTTATTAATCGATCATTATCATTAATATTAATGCACTTACTTAGAAAGTTAAAAATATATTACACATGTTAAATGTATTAAATAATAATATGTCATTATGCCTGTTACAAAGTAAAATGCGTTTCTATAAAAAGATTTTTTTTGCAAACAGATTTTGCAAACACCTAAGCATTTAACAATAGAAGATCCGAATCCATTACATAAAAATGAATTAAAGAACAATTATAAGTTCTCTACCATTACAAACATTTGATAAATGTGTTATTGTATTACTTCAGGAAAGAGAATAATCTTTTTCATTATTTATAAAACTTTTATCTTTTAATGTACGTATTATAGTAGTTCCAGATCTTTCAACGTATTATTTTAGAATTTATGCGTTATAGAAGCATATATAACGCATACAAATTTCTTATAAATAATACACATCTTTTGTTTCTTCTCTCTAAAGCAATGTATATAACAAATAATATCACGCAGTTGTCATATCGCGTTACGCACGTTGTACATAAAGTTCAACTTTGCTATTTCAGACTAAAAATTCTTGCGTAAAAGATTGACTAGAAGAATACTGATAACTGTGCAGATCATACTCGAAGTATATAAAAATGACGCGCTGCTTTGAACATATCCATCCAGACGATGATACACCTTTCTATTGCCGAGCTCCTGTTCGGATCTGTAATTGAACTTCAGAGTGCCATTTTTGCTGTGCACTTGTTTGAACACATTCACCTGTGTGTGTGTATTAGACATTAAAACAATTATTATGTTATTTTAATAAGAGATTTTTTATATATAAAAAAAAATTATTTTATGACAAGTCCTTTAAAAAAATTACATGTCTGTTAAAATAAATATTTTGCATAATTTTATGCTCAAATTACCTGCGCTTCTGATACCGGCAGTTTTTCAGTCATAACAAACCACATTACAGATTCTTGGCATCCCGGCGTAGTCAAGGATCCCTCATAACGATAATACGTCGTATGATCTTTCGGTAGCAGCAATAAAGGTATCAGTTTGGTTCTTATCGGTGCCATGCTCTTTCCCACCCAATGCGACACTCTTTTTGTCGTCTCCAAAATCGGGATCAAATCCGGATTATCATAACTGTTGAACTATAACGAAATATCACAATTAACGTCATGTCTATATAACATAGTTTAAAAAAATTATTGATTGATAAGAAGAAGACACGAGCAATGTAAATAATAAAAATATTCATACTTCAAACAGAACCGCGACAACGACAATCCCGTTCTGATGCTGCACAGCTTCGCTAAAATTTTCTGAACAGTTTATTATTCTCCTTGAATTTCTCACTTTTTGATCAATGCACTATACGCTATCATTACGCGACAATATATGCACAAAACAGAAAGATGCTTTTACCATTTTAATGATTAATAATTGCTTTAATATCACCATAAAGGTCTTTGAATATCTTATAAGACTTTGTGCACTAAGTGAATATAAACGTATGAATATGAACGAATTGGAGAAGAAATATTCGCGAATATATAGATGACTATCAATAGCAGAAAACTGTACTATATCCAATATAGAAATAAACGTGACCAGACATGCTTGTAATTATTACTACTTGATAAAGTAATAATTATCTTATACGGCTCAGCGATCTTCGCAGAATAGCAAAATCGAAGAAACGTTGAAAACTTAATATTGTCTACAGTGTGTTGTATCGACTTTGCATTAATCTAAAATATGCTAACAATAAGACGAAGTATTTCAGTAGGTTAATCCGACTTTATGTATTAAGATGTCTGTTAGATATAAATTATTTTGATATAAATTATTAACGATTCTCCATTCATATTTTGTAAGCTAATTTTTAACGTAAGTTATTACATTTAGTTAATTATTATTTGACATTCTACTAATAATAAATTTTCAGAAGTATTTCTGACGTTTTACGTTTTTGCACATTAAAAATAATAGAAAGTTATTAATTAAAAATATATAATCATTATTTAAAATTAAAAATATAAGAATACATTGCAAATTTTGTTATATGTTGTAATAAGCAATTAAAAATTTTTATTATTTATAGAATTTTTATCACAGTAATATATCTATGTATTTTACTAATACTCTTACTTACACTTTGTGATTTAATTACAAGTTTCAATGTATTATATATTTTCTACATATTCTTTTAAAATTTAAAAATGTAAAATTAATCTTAAATACTTTAACTTTGACATATACTATTACATTATAATAGAAAATCATATACTTACTGTTTATAAAGTTTACACAGAGCTGATTATTTTTCAATTAGTTCGTGATAGTATAAGTGCAATTGAATATGATTGATTTAAAATCTAAAATATTATTTGAAAATATACAAACATATTTTAAAATACTAACAAAAAGATTAGAACACAAAAAGCAACTTATTTTATAAACTTACTGTCATGAATGAAGACAGAGATAAATTGTATCTCTCAAATGTTGAGAGCTTAAGTTCTAAATTATTAGCCATCATCATAAATATAAACGTCCGTTTTATGGATGTTCCATATCGATACCATTCGTTGTGAAATGCTTGATCCGTTATTTCAGTGCTCTAAATTTTAGAGAAAAAATAATAATCTACATATAATAATGTATTTTTATTAATTACAACTTTTCGATTAAATGCTCTTTTGTATGTAAATTTCATATAAGAATTTATCTTACATCAAAACTTACCGCATCTAATAATTGTTGCACACAAGAACACAGTATGTACAGCTGCACTACTCCACCGGAAGCGTACATAATAAATACGGCTTTTTCGTTCAAATTACTTGAAGGTATCTGAAATTACATAAAGAAATAAAAAATTATGAAAATTGATAGACAATAATTAATAATTATTTATAATGTAAAATAGCATTATACGTATTAGGAAGTATTTTTTTAGAATAATTAGTATTAGAAATTTATACTCACTGAGATCACCATAATAGCAATGCAGCAGAACCGGAAAACGCTGTTTAGATATATTATACTGAGACTTGAAGCTAACAACTCTCTTAGAATTAACGTGATGCTAAAAGAATATATAAATATTATAAATTATTTTATTAAGAGTAAATAATATTATATATAGGGAAAATGCCATAAAGTATTTTATATTAAACTTATTTATAATTTAATGACATCATTGCGTTCTTCTAATCAATTTAAATTTTAAATTTGCAGACTAAAATAACGTATGTAAAATAAAAAGTCTTTGATATATACAAAATTTCTACTGTTTTTACTAATGATTTTTGGCAAATAATCTTACTGAAGAACTGCGTTATGATGGTGACATAAAGATTTGATCTCCTTTTCCGCGTAGAAATTTATTTCAGGACTATGTTTCTTTTCATTAGAATTGTAATTATTCTGCACTCTGTTGTCTTGAAATGTCATGGAGAGTTTCAACGCGATGTATTTATATTGTGCCGTGATGAACAATATAATATTTATTATGTAGCTATCCACACTGACTTTCTTCGTAAAGATGTACATGCTGCTGAGCATGACAATGAGACTTCCCAATAGAAAAATACCAGTCGAGAATGACTCTTTCGATAACACGATCGGCATTCTGTAATCCATGTACACGAAGGAATTTTTTTTAAAAATTAATGCAAACGGTACGGTAAACCATATGATTAGTGAGATTATGCCGACTATCCAATAAAATTTGAGAGGAGTCTCCATCGATTTCAATGTCGTCATCACCATGTTTTTCATTATTTCGTTTTTTACGCACATGATATTATTCAGTTTTTGAATTATTTGTTGTATTAATACTTTACGCGAATGAATTCGCACGACTGTGAAGACCACTTCCATGGTAATTGCAATACCAATTAGACCGTCTTTCAGAGCTTTCTCTTTTGGCATAATTATGCAACCGGGAATTAAAATACACATTTGAATTATTTCGAGCAACCAAATTAAAGCACCATATATTCTCCATACCATAGGAAATGATGAACCGTTAGCAGTCATTGGTAACAGATTACCTGACAGCTTATTAAGCCAAATGTTTAAAGGATTCACGCTTTGAAAATCCATGTATTATCGATGTACTATTGATATAACTTTTCTGGCAAATTGGAATTATCCTATAAAACGGAATGTGTGAAAGAACAATCAAAATAAAATAGTCAAATAATAAAGTTTGATAGAACTGTTCTATTGATTTTAATAATTAATTTTTGTGCAAATCATACTGAAACAATTTATTTAATTGAATAAATTTATTTAAATTTATTCTTACGTTTATTTTTTCAAATTTTTAAGATTCGAAAATGATAATGACTTAAATTGCACTTCTTTAATTTTATTAACTTATTCAACTTTAATTTAGCAATATTTATTCAGTCAATGATACAGAAAAAGAAGAGTAAAATGTCCTTCTTCGATTTTGATAAGTTTTGCATATGTTGTAATCTGAGTCAAAATAAAAAATACATATTTTTTTATTTATCTTAATTTTGTGTTCTTAAAAGACTGAATCATCTGTTTAAAATAGTTTTCATATTTTTGAGCGAATCTCGCCGAAACGATAAAGGATATGAAAAAATGTTTAAAATATAAAAGTTTTTTATTATATTTAATGTACTTTATGATAATGCAATCAGATTTTTCAAAAATTAATAAATAATAATTTTTTAATTACCATTGTTATATATTTATATGTATATTATAGCAATTATAATGGCGCAGTAAATAATTCACACATATAAAATAAAATAAAATATTATAAAGCTATAATTTGATAAAATGAAAATATATGATAAATTATATAAATATATGCACTTACTTCTACGTTTCACGTTTCTCTGTCGACGTTTACATTCTTTCTGTCGAGAAGCACAAGTAAGGCACGACAAATAGTATTTGAATGTTATCGCTATATGTTCAACAATTTCTTATTTTTCCGAACTTTCTCTTGTTTTTCATCAGTGCACTATTATTACGCCATCATTATGTGGCAATATACACAAAACAGAAATAAGCTTTTATAATTTTAATGACCGACAATTGCTTTATAATTACTACTTGAATGTCAATAAATTATTTGTGTCAACATTAGGACTTTGAACATTTCGTAAGTTAAGAAAACTTTGTATACTAAATGTAATGGTATAAAAAAATTTGTGAAAAAATAATAATTCGCGATTATTGTGTAATTTATCTGTCATAGAAAATTATACTACATTTTTCAATACAGAAATGAACTATAAACTTGCTTATGATTATTACTTGTCGATAAGGTAATAAAAATCATAGCTGAAAGCCTTACAAAATAGTAAAATAGTGAAAGTTTCAGAAACGCTAAAAACTATTGTTCATTGTGTGTTGTATCGACTTGGTATTAATCTAGAATATTCTATAGGACAAAGTATTTTAATAGATTATAATCTGTTTTTATATATAGATGTCTATATAATGTCTGATATAAATTATTTTGATATAAATTATTAACTATTCACCTTTCATATTTCGCAGGCTAATTCTTAAACATAAGTTGTTACATTTGGTTAATTATTATTTGGCAATTTTCTAATAATAAATTTTCAGAAATATTTAAGACAAAATGTTTTTGGACATTAAAAGTAATAGTTATTACTTAAAAATCTCTATAATCACATTACTTAAGATTCAAATTATAAAAATATATTGTTGCAAATTTTGTTTTATGTTATAATAGAACAATATAAGCGCGCGCCATTCTTCGGTTTTATGTTAAAAAAATGATGTTTTTCAAAAAATAATATAAAGTTTATTTAAACTCGATTAATATTTTTTCACAGAAATTAACTGATTAAAGCGTTAATTTGCTAATTAAATTTTAAAATAATAATATGTTAAAAAATTAAAATAGTAATACGTTGTAAATAATATATTATAATATCTTATTCTCGATTAATATTTTTTGACAGAAATCAGCTAATAACTGTCAAAAATATTAATTGAGTTTAAAGTATTATAACATATTATTTAAAACATTATTATTTTAATTTTTATAACATATTATTATTTTAAAAATTAATTAACAAATTAACGTTTTAATCAGCTGATCTTTGTCAAAATATATGTAAAGTATATACATAATTTGAATATTTTGTTTTCAGATCAATGTGTGCTGTGTACTACAACTCCGCTATTGTATGTATCGGTGAGTAAGAAATTGTTTATTTTATAATATTTTTCTATAACAGTAGTGGAGGTGTATATAATATGTTGAAAATATTTAAATAATAATGTTTTAAATAATATATTATAATATCTTATTCGCGATTAATATTTTTTGACAAAAATCAGCTGATAATTGTCAAAAATATTAGTCAAATTTAAAATATTATAACATCTCTTTCTAAAAAAGTCCATTCTCGCAAGTATTGTTGCATTTTTTCCGCGATGCTGATTGACTGTTTCGATTCGCATTGTGCGTTGTATTCGTAGCATCAAGAGGCTGTCATCGCGAGGATTAGTAGTTTAACAGTTTGTTCAAAATAAAATAAAATAAAATAATATGTTTGAAATAATATGTTATAATACTTTATCCACGATTAATATTTTTTGACAGAAATCAGCTGATAACTGTCAAAAATATTAATCGAGTTTAAAGTATTGTAACATATTATTTAAAACTTAAAATATTATTATTTTATATTTAATTTTATTTTGAACAGTCAAATTGCTAACCCTCGCGATGACAGCCTCTCGATGCTATGATTCTGTATATAACGCACAACACGAATCTTGACAGTCAATGAGCATCGCAGAAAAGCGACAACAATAAACTTCGATATGCGAGTATCGACTTTACATATCTTTTTTAGAAAAGGAATAAATTGTTTGAATTTTTATTGCTTATAGAATATTTATTATTGTTTCTATCACAATAAAATCTATATATTTTACTAGTAATGTCATTTACACTTTATAATTTTTATACTACTTCCAATGTATTAAGTTTTTTACATATCGTTTTTATTCTGAAACAATTGCCATACATTTTAGAAGAACGTAAAATTAATCTGAAATACCTTTAACTTTTACATATATTTTCTTTTTATAATAGACACTTTCTATCATATACTTACTGTTTATAAAGTTTACACAGAGCTGATCATTTTTCAATTAGTTCGTGATAGTATAAGTGCAATTGAATATGATTGATTTAAAATCTAAAATATTATTTGAAAATATACAAACATATTTTAAAATACTAACAAAAAGATTAGAACACAAAAAGCAACTTATTTTATAAACTTACTGTCATGAATGAAGACAGAGATAAATTGTATCTCTCAAATGTTGAGAGCTTAAGTTCTAAATTATTAGCCATCATCATAAATATAAACATCCGTTTTATGGATGTTCCATATCGATACCACTCGTTGTGAAATGCTTGATCCGTTATTTCAGTGCTCTAAATTTTAGAGAAAAAATAATAATCTACATATAATAATGTATTTTTATTAATTACAACTTTTCGATTAAATGCTCTTTTGTATGTAAATTTCATATAAGAATTTATCTTACATCAAAACTTACCGCATCTAATAATTGTTGCACACAAGAACACAGTATGTACAGCTGCACTACTCCACCGGAAGCGTACATAATAAATACGGCTTTTTCGTTCAAATTACTTGAAGGTATCTGAAATTACATAAAGAAATGAAAAATTATAAAAGTTAATAGACTATAATTGATAATGATTTATAACGTAAAATGGCATTATACATATTGAGAAATATTTTTTTATAATAATTAATATTGAAAATTTATACTCACTGAGATCACCATAATAGCAATGCAGCAGAACCGGAAAACACTGTTTAGATATATTATACTGAGACTTATAGCTAACAATTCTCTTAGCATTAATGTCACGCTTAAAACAGAATATATAATTATTCTATTATAAATTGTTTTATTAATTAAATAATATTATACATGCAAATTGTTATAAAGTATTTTGTATTAAACTTATTTATAATTTAATGACATTATTGCGTTTTTCTAATTAATTTAAAACCTAATTTAGAACTTTAAATTTGCAGATTAAATTGATGTATATATAAAATGAAGTCTTTGATATATACAAAATTTCTGCTTATTTCTACTAATAATGTTTACTTACTGAAGAACTGCGTTATGATGATGACATATAGATTTAACCTCTTTTTCCGCGCAGAAATTTATTTCAGAACAATGTTTCTTTTCATTAAAATTGCTGTAATTATTCTGCAATCTTTCGTCTTGAAATATCATGGAGAGTTTCAACGCGATGTATTTATATTGTGCAGTGATCAACAATATCATATTTATTACGTAGCAGTCCACACTGACTTTCTTAGTAAAAATATACATGCTGCTGAGCATAACAATGAGACTTCCCAATAGAAAAATACCGGTCGAGAATGGCTCCTTGGATAATACGATTGGCATTCTATAATCCATGTACACAAAGGAATTTTTTTTAAAAATTAATGTAAATGGTACGGTAAACCACATGATTAAAGATGCCATGCCAGACATCCAATAAAATTTGAGAGGAATCTCCATCGATTTCAATGTCGCCATCACCGTGTTTCTCATTATTTCGTCTTTCACGTGCATGATATTATTCAGTTTCTGAATCAATTGTTGCGCTAATGCCTTACGCGAATGAATTCTAACGACTGTGAAAACTACTTCCATGGTAATCGCAATACCAATCAGACCGTCTTTCAGAACTCTTTCTTTCGGCATAATTATGCAACCAGGAATTAAAACACACATTTGAACTATTTCGAGCAACCAAATTAAAGCGCCATATATTCTCCATACCATAGGAAATGATGAACCGTCAGCAGTCATTGGTAATAGATTACCTGACAGTTTATTAAGCCAAACGTTTAAAAGATTCACGCTTTGAATATCCATGTGTTATTGATGTACAATATCACTTTTCTGGCAAATAGGGATCATATTATAAAACGAAATATGTATAAAAGCCAAATAATTAAAACGATAATATCAAATAATGAAGTATGATAGAATTGTCCTATAATTCTTATTGATTCTAATAATTTATTTTTCCGCAATTTATACTTAAACATATTTTTTAAACTTATTCTTAAATATTTATTTTTAAATTATTTTTAAATTTTTAAGATTTTATTATTACTGACTTAAAAATATATTTCTTTAATTTTAATAACTAATTCAACTTTAATTTAGCAATATTTACTCAATTCATGATTTACAATTAGTGTTATCGACGGACTGATTTTCTCAACTTTTATATACAAGGTGGTGACGATTTTTCCTCAGCGAAAATGTCGAGGCACCAATAATTTTCGAATTATAAGCGATTGAAAATAAAGGGTTTTTCACAAACTAAGCCTTGTGGAAATAAAATATTAACAAAATCACATTCTTCAGTTAATTTCAGATAGAGTTTACTTTAATAGAATTTTAATTTAAGGCTTAGTTACAAAGATACATGATGACAAAAATTGGGAACATGCAAAAAATGATGACCTCTCTCGACATTTTCGCTGAGGAAAAATCGTCTCCAAATGATCCCAGGAATCTGCCCACGACAAGTGAAACGCGAACCACCGGACACCCTGTATATATATATATATATATATATATATATATATATATATATTAATAATGTTTTATTTAAAGTAAATGTTTCTCAAAAACTAAGAATTTTATTAGTTAATATTACCAAAAATATGTACTCTCTCACTCGAAACCGGAACAAACAACTGCTTTTAGTGAGTGAGATATAAAGAAAATTTATGTGTGGATCTTTACATTCACATCTGTCACACGTTTCTTTTTATGTATAGCATTTTGTCAGTAATAATAGTCTTTTGTACAGACTTTAAGTGATTTGTTAATTATATATTATTTCCATTTATTATTTCCCCGTTGAATTTATGCGTTCTTTAGTTTTCCATTAATATATTATACTGTTGTACGACAACCAGCAATATTCCCTTTGTTGCCTTTGACGCTTGTCCAAGCGTACCAGAAATAATTATCGTTAATAATTGAGCAAATTTCTCAGACATGATTTTAAAGGACTTTTAGGGTCATTCCACAATAGGTTGCAAATGCCCTCTCAGAGCAAAGCTACTTGTCAGCTGATTGGTCAATCCGCAATTGTCAACTGGCAACGAGGGCATTTGCAACCTATTGTGGAATGACCCTTTTTGTGCGAGCAACTATAAAATCTAAATATCGTAATAATGAAAGACAACATGTATTGATGTATTCTATTCAATGTCATTTAGCTTAGGGCTGAATACAATTATGATATTCCTTATTTAGCACTAACAATAAGTAAGCTACATATCAGTCATTATCTTATTGCACGTCATTAATCGTTACAGAAATCCATAAAATGCAAAGAACAGACGCAGTATTTGACGATATTTGACGTGCGTATTATTGATGGAAAACTATGATATCTGTGATGGATTTATTCGTCATTAGATTTCGATTGAATGTACAACAGTGATAATTATTTAGAAATATTTTCACATATCCGTGGATAACAAATCAATTCTGTAACTTTTGAGAAACTCATAAATTGGAATCTAATCTGAAAATAAAAGAATAATATGTTTATTGTATCTAACAATTGCATAAGAACACTGTATTGCACTATTTCACCGGATGCATATATGATAATAAAACATCCTTCTAACAAATCGTTGATTATAAACTGAAGTTTGATGAAAAAATATTTTATAATATATTTAGAAGATAATATATATAGGTACTCTCTCTCTTATATCAAAATTAAAAGTTTCTCTGATCCATTTATTATTCTAATTAAATTTACATGTCTTTTTTTTCTAATTTCTGTTAATAGGTATATTAAATTAATGATGATTTGACAACTTATTGTTCAAGTATAACAAGAAATAATTATGTTAATAATTTCTCACAATAAATACACATTTCGACAAATAATAATCTAAAAAGACTTTTATTATATTACTATTATAGAATGAATAAAATTATAGATTAGATAAATATTTTTTATTTTTTTTTGTTTCTTCTATACTTTTACATTTCGTTAACATGCATTACTTTTATAAAATTTTTTATAAGATTTATAGTTCAAGAATAATAAAAATATAATAATAAAATAATAAAAGATAATAATATAAAAGTATAAAAAAGTCTAATAAAATAATAAAAAATAATTATGTTAATAGTTTTGCGAATGTCTTGATTATTTGATGATTGCGAAAGATTTTTGTTATGTGCGCAAGCTACACGCCGTGAAAATCTTTATTGATCGAATTCGAAACCGGTAGATGTCAAATTTCTCGATACAAATATATAATATTTTAGATGTTTTATCACTCTTTTTATTATGAATTTTATTACAGATTTAATCCTTTGAAATATGTACGTACAAGCTATAATAATAAACTTCATACATGTAAATATCTTGTCATAAATGATTGCTATTTTTATTATTTTTCGTGCTATAGCTATATACATATACAAGATTCAATGGTAATATTAATACTAGCATTTTATTTTAAGTACTACTTTTAGCAGATTATTTTCAAATATACTTTGCTGAAATAGAAAATATTTCAACAATATAACTAAATTAATCATTTTATTATTTAAAAACAAAGATAAATAAGAAATACACTAAGAAAATAAACACAATTACTGCAGATAAGATTTTTCTTCGCTTTTTATTTCATTTTTTGAAATAGAAGAGAGATCGAGTACGATTGGTTTAAAATCTGAAAAAAATAAATAATTTATGAAAATGAACGAAATATAATACGACATTAGAATATAATATAAAAAAATGGAGAGAGTATAAAAATCTTACCACCATAAATGAAGGTAGAGAAAGATTGAAATTTTCAAACGTTGCAAGTTTGCATTCTAAATTATTCGCCATAATTATTAAAATAAATATACGTTTTATCGATGGTTTGAGTAGATGCCAATCTTCGTGAAATGCTTTATCTGTTATTTCTGTACTCTTTATTTTACGCAAAATAAGTAATTTATGTGAAGATAATTATTAATCATAATCTATTATTTGCAAAGTTATTAATTATTTTGTTTAACTTTCTTAAATTCAAATATTATTTTATATTATATTTATTTATACTTATTTATGAGAAAATAGAAAAGTGGATATCATAATAGATTTGTTTATAGAGAAATACGTAATAGAGAGAAAATTTAAAAAATTCTATATTACATCAATTTTTGAATAAAAAGAAATATATTATAATAAAAAACTTACCGCATCTAATAATTGTTGCACACAAGAGCATAAGATAAAAAGTTGTACCACTGCTCCTGAGGTATACATAATGATTGAAACTCCTTCCCAGAAGGTTGTCGATGGTACCTGAAATTTTATAAAGACATTATAAGTAATAAATATTTGTTACAATTTAATAGCGATTTCTGTTTTTTTTTTTTTTTTATAATATATGGAAAGAATATACTCACCATGCTCACCATGATACCAAGGCAGCAGAATCGAAAGACACTGTTTATATAAATTAAACTGAAGTTCAAAGATAGCAATTCTTTTAGCAAAGAAGTTATACTAAAAGAAAACGTATAATATATCTGTGAAACATTATGAAATAATGTACTAAGAAATTAACTCATCAAATACAGAAAGTTTGAAAATTTTATTCAAGTAAATAACTTTTATTTATATAAGTACTAATTTATAGTATTATCATTACTATTATTATGTTATAGTTAGGAAGCTATGAAAATTGTTGATTCAATTTTACGATACTTACTGAATCACAGTGTTATGATGTCGACATAGTACTTTAATTTCCCTTTCTTTTCTTTGATCTGATCCAGAAGAATGTTTCTTGTTTTCTTCAGTTTTTTCTTGAAATATCATTGAAATTTTTACAGCAATATATCGATATTGTGCCGTTGTCATCAATACCAGATGCACCATGTATACATCCACACCGACTTTCTTTAAAAACATATATATAGCGCTGATCATTAAGAAAAAACTTCCCAGCAGGAAAATATTGAGTGAGAATGGCTGCCTCGAGAAAGCGGCAGGTATTCTGTAATCTTCGTAATAGAAGAGATTCTTTTCGAATACTAATACAAGCGGTAAACAAGCCCACGCTATTATCGAAACTACGCCGGCCGACCAGTAAAAATTGAGCGGAGCTTCCACCGGTTTCAAAGTAGCGATTACGACGTTCTTCATGGTCTCGTCACCAGTGTGCAAAATGTCATTCAGCTTTTGAATCAATTGATAAACCACATCCTTACAAATATAAATTCGCGCAATCAAGAAGGTCATTTCTATAAAGATTGCAAAGCAAATCATGCCGTCCTTTAGAAATTTCTCCGTTGATACGTATATGCATCCTGGGATTAATGTGGCACCTATGATTAGTTCGATAAGCCACACGAAGATGCTATACATCTTCCAGAATAATGGAAAAGATGAATCATAGCTGGTTATAGGTAATAAATTGCCCGAGAGCAAGTTCAGTCGAATATTTAGAGGGTTCACGCTCTGGAAGTTCATGGCTTATTCGATGTTGTCGATGTCGGAATTAAGATGTTACTTTTCTACATTTGTATTTATTCTGCTTAACATATTGCTGTGTCGCGCATATGTCCTTCTTTTCTATTTAAAATACTGTGCGTGAATACTTTTCTCTCGAATTTCTATTTGATATCCTTGTAGTGTCAAACGATAAACGATGACATTTTGATCTCTTTATTACAGTTAGCGACGTTTATTCTATTATTGCAATTTACATGCAGTATACATGCCATTAGTGCACTTGAATATCAATAAAAATTATAGAGATATTTTCCGACGTTTTAAAATGAAGGAATTCAGTCTTTTATTAAAAATATGAAAATGTGGAAGTTGACAAATAAATGACTGCTGCAATATGAAGAAATGAAGACAAAAGTATAGATTTCATTACGTTTATCACAGGGTTGAGTAGAATCATCAATTTTCTTGCAACTACATAGAGCGATGATTATCTTATAGTATTTTGTCCACTGTACATGCATCGCTAAACTGCAGAATTGCAAAGAGCTGCAGTATAAAATATCATTTAACGCGTGCTACAACGACGAAATAATTTTTAACGTTAGTTTTTTTTAATAACAATTTTAATAACAATTTTAACAATATATTATATATGTTATAACTATATCTTCTAAGGCCTGATTGCACCAATATCATTTTGGTTTCAAGCGAGAGTTAAATATATGTTTGTCTTTATTTAGAAAGAAAAGATAGATATATATTTAAGTCTCGCTTAAAGCCATAATAACGTTGATGCGACCGGGCCTAAATTCTTTATTTTATAGCCTATTGCTCATTATAATAAATTCTTAAATCGATATTTATAAAACGTAGAAATATAATTTAATAGTACAGAAATTTTATGTGCATGTTTTATATGTTTTTCCTAATAAACTTTTTATTTTTTCTCGCAATGTACACTATCGCTCATTAATTTCAATATATTACCTAAATCGTCGATTTTTTAGGAAGTAATGAACAAAAAAAACTATTTTGTGATGAATATGGATTTATTTAAGTAAATAAACATTTATTATTATTATCGGTAATCTGAAGTTTTTCAATTACTTGTGTCTTGTATTCTTCGTTTATTGATTACTGTATACGACTTTATCACGTGTACGCTAAAAATAGTTTACAACGTATAAAAAATTAATTCTTTAAATATTGTAAGCTATTTTTAACGTACACATGATAAAGTCGTATAGTAATCAATGAACGAAGAATACAAGACACAAATAATTCAAAAACTTCAGATTTCCGATAATGATAATCGAAAGAAAAAATTACTCTAACAGTAGAATAATGTTTAAGACCGCGCCGCGCGGGCTTATATAGCAAGAACAAGCGTTAAGCGGTAGCGGGAAACTTTCTCGCATGTGCAATCCTACGAATATGAATATATGTATAAGCCCATGCGGCGCGAGCCTCTTTTTCGATTGCTGTTGTCAATAGTGTGTTTTTTTTTA
This sequence comes from Prenolepis imparis, assembly GCF_030444845.1. NCBI lineage: Eukaryota > Metazoa > Arthropoda > Insecta > Hymenoptera > Formicidae > Prenolepis > Prenolepis imparis. The sequence goes on along the minus strand of NW_028141162.1, from coordinate 13,126,729 downwards.
AATTTTAATATGTTCATTCATAATATACGATTTGGAACGTATATGCTAAAAACAGCTTACGGTATTTAAAACATTTATTTTTTGTACATCGTAAGCTATTTTTATCATACATGTGACAAATCGTATAGTAATCGTATTGAATGAATGAACATTTGATTCAATGGGAACGGAAGAATGATTTAAAATTTAAAGCGCTACGGGAAATTTTCTCACATGTGAAATCCTACGAGCGTGGATATTTAAATTTGCATGGTGCGATCTTAAAAATCACTCTATTGATAGAGTTATTTATGTTCGCAATTACGATCAGTAATTTAATTTTTCAATGTTTATTACGCAGACACAGAATACACAAAAAATTAAAATTCATTTAACTAAATTTAGGAAAAAACATATATCTGTATGCTAGCAAATTTGAGACTGCAAGAATCAATTAATAAATAGTGCGAATTTTGAACGTGGTTACTAAATTAAATACTGTAGCTCAATAATTGGTTTGTAAATATTTTTGAAGCTTCAAAACTTAACTGTTAACCTAGAACCCCCATCATAAAAAAATCGAAATTACATATTATATGTATATACTATTATACAACATATATTAATATTAACATTTTAAATTAAGAACTAATGTTAACAAAGATTTTTTATGTTCAAATATTTCTTATCTTCTGTTCTAAAACAAAATATAAATATGTTATATGCTAGGAGCAACATAAATAAAATTATATAATAATTATAATATAATTATAATAACATTTTATAATTTATTTAATATATAAGTTATAATTTTAAAAAATGTAAAAATTATAATTTAATATATTATAATAAATTATAATAAAATATGTGCGAAAGATACGTACCTCTGTAAATCTTTATTTCATTCTTAAAAACAGAAGAGCAAACGAGTATGATTGATTTAAAATCTAAAGAAATATGCAAAAAATAAGTTAAAGCAATAACAACCTAAGTAGTAGAATTAAAACTTAAATAATTATTATAAAATTAATAGAAATAATTAAAAAACACGATATATCTATATATACTTATATGTATAATTTACGTGCTCATAAAATATATTTTATAAATCTTACTGTCATGAAAGAAGGAAGAGTTAAATTAAATTTTTCAAATGTCGAAAGTTTACATCCTAAATTGTTGGATATTATCATCATCATAAATATATATTATAATGATGGTTTAAATTGGTACCACTCTTCATGGAATGCTTTATCCGTTAATTCTGTACTCTGGATTTGAAACAGAATGACAAAAGAGTATAATTATCAATCATAAGATATTATATATTCTTCATAGAGAATATGCATATTATCGATATTTTCTATTTTCATTACTAGATATTATTTGGCTACTCTTTCATTATGAGAATATAGTATAATTTAACAATATTTTTAAACTTACCGCATCAAATAATTGGTGAACGCACAAACATAAAATATAAAGCTGTACTAAGCCGCCGGATATGTACATGATGACCATGACTGCTTCTAAGGGAGCCTTTGATAATATCTAAGTTTAACACATTAATTGTTAATATATATTATTATTAATATATAATTATTATTAATGTATACTATTATTGATATATGTTATTTTATATATTTTTGATTAGAAACATTTGTAATAATTTTCAATAATGTTGAACGATTTTTGTTTTTAATTATTTATAAAGCCTTTCTAAAGGATAATTAATGGTTATTAATTATTATATTTACTGCATTTATGAGCATGAAGTCGAGAAAGCAAAACAGAAAAATTTTCGTTAAATATAATAAACTCATGTTCACAGACAATACTTTCTTTAGCATTAATGTCATTCTGAAAAAAATGATTATATATTTAAAAAGTCATATAATGGCACATAATGACTTCAATAATTTGGATATTTATCTATATCAAATATTAAACCATTATTCTTCAGAAGTGATACGAATCAAGAAAGAATGATTTTAAGAGTACAATAATAAAACAATAATTTGTAGAAAAAAGTTAATGAATGCTCGAGTACTCACTGAATCACAACGTTATGATGTCGACATAACGTTTTTATTTCTTTCTCTAATGAATTTACAATAAAAATATTTCTTTCTTTAGACTCATTCTGTGAAGTGTCTTCACGAAATAATGCTGCAAGTTTCACCGCGATGTAGCGGTATTGTGCTGTCATTAGTAAAACGAGATTTATCATGTAGACATCCAAAGCAACCTTTTTCATAAACATGTACACGCTGGCTACGGACGCGATAAAGTTTCCCAAAAGGAAAATTTCCATCGAAAACGGCTGTCTCGAAAGAACCATCGGTAGTCTATAATCCTCGTAGAGAAAATGTCTCTTCTTGAAGACCAACGCAAAAGGTACGCAGCACCACACTATTATGGATCCAATTCCTGTTATGCAGTAAAATTTGAGCGGAGTCTGTACCGGCTTTAAAGTTGATCTCACGATAATCTTCATGGTCTCGTCCTCCGCACACAGAATTTTATTTAGCTTGTTTATTATTTGATTCATAAGCTGTCTGTGCACATACATTCGTCTTAGCAAGAAAAATACTTCTATAGTGACGACGAGACCAACCGTTGAATCTTGCAAAGCCTTATCTTTGGGCACGAACATGATACCAGGAATTATTGCACTGGTTTGGATCACTTCAATCAGCCATATAACAGCGCTATATATTCTCCACACTGTAGGAAACAGCAAATCATTGCTAGTCATCGGTAATAAATTGCCTGAGAGCATGTTTAACTGAACGTTTAAGGGATTTACGTTTTGAAAGTCCATGTTGCTTCTTCGCAATGAATATCAAGTAAATACTACACGAAATACAACTTGCTAAAATTGTCTTTAATATTTTTCTGTATGCTACGCGTGCTATATACTGTAGTTATTTTAAGATATCTCTTTAAACTGAAAAAATATTTAGTTAAAAGGCAACAAAATCGCCTTTATATAGATATGCATATTTTAATATATAGATATGTATTTACCTTTGTTTGATCTTTCCATCATTATAATCTCTTGCCGGAAAAATATACAGGATAGCGAAAGTTGATCATAAGCGATCGTTGATTTTACACAACAATATCTTATTTTCCTTGAATTTTTACTATTCGTATAGCTTGCACTGTAATATGACATTTCTATAAAACAAGTATAGCGACATTATTCCGCATTTGCAAAAATTACTTTCTTCTCTGCTACAATCATAGTACAGATGTGCATGATAAATTAATTTTTATTGATAGAAAGCTCCCGCCTATAGACTCTATTGTAAAGAAAAAAAACAATTTATAAATAATATTTTCTGTACAATTTGACTACTTTATAATATGTCATGATTCGCTTCATTTTATTTACGAAGGGAATGTGAGGGTGACTATAAGGGTCTTTGTAATTATCCTTGCGCTGTAAAAGCAGCAATTATCTTATGGCACTACATCCTTCGTTGTAGTCTCGAAGACACTTCAGAAGACACTGTAATATCTAATGTATTGTATGTGATGCACGTTTGATCGAGATATTGAAAATTGATCTTCGACCGGTTACCTAGAATTCAAAAACAAAACTAATATTACTAAATAATTCTTTGAAAAAAAATTTATATACTTTATACATATAAATATATATATATATATATTATTTTAAATATTTATATATTAAAGTAAATTTAAAATATGCTTGTGGATTTTTATGGCTTTTATGGACCAATCAACAACTGCAGTGAATTTGTTTCATTATTAATAAATTGTAGAGAGAAATTATAAATATGTAAAACTTTTAACTATTAACAATTTTAATTTATTTTATTGAATTATTCTTGCTATTATACATATATATATATATATATATTTATATATAAAATCCATTGCTGCAAAATGGATAAAAAAATACAATAGATAAACTTTAAATTATATATATTTGTTTAACAGTCTGCTGATAAAAATATTCTGCAACAAATAAATACTGCAAAGAATTTTATATATATATATATATATATATATATATAAAATTCTTTGCAGTATTTATTTGTTGCAAAATATTTTTATCAGCAGACTGTTAAACAAATATATATAATTTAAAGTTTATCTATTGTATTTTTTTATCCATTTTGCAGCAATGGATTTTGCCAAGAAATAAATAATAAATAATAAATTTCATGTTACACATTATTTCTCATATTACACATTATTTTCAACAATTAAAATATAATTATCCGTATACCGCAGAAAATGTAATTCATCTTCTGGATCACTTGCTGGATCATTAGCTTCTTGCGTGCGTAAAGATACGTTATCATAATTACAATCCATGGTGACCATAACGATGATGATACTGTTCTTCAACGTTTTTTCTTTTGACATCAGGATAAGCTCAGGTTGTATAGATCACTTTGAATAACAGTACAACAGTAGACGAATAATCATCATGTCGAAAACTTCACCGAATGCCATTGGTATTAGATAAAGTGAAAATATTCTCCCTCGATTATGTAGACAATTTACATTTTAAAAGTTTATGCTTTTGATGTCTTTTGTTGTTCGCTTATGGCAAATTGAAATTATTGTGGTAATTGCAATTTACAAAATCGATGATTGTATTAACGGCCGTTTGATGTTTTGTCATCATTAAAGCTTTCCAATTATATGTATATATCTCCGCAATGTATTTTGACGTTTATAAACAGACATTAATATTAATATCTTATTTGAGTAGCTCAGCTATTTTCTTTTTGTATGATATAATATTTACTATCTTACGATAAAAAGTGACATATTCTTCTCTCACAGTTATTATATGTATATATATTATAATATATATATTCTATAAATGCATATCAAAATTAATTATCATTGATTTGCATTTCAATTCTAAATAAATATTAGTTTAAAAAAAACTATATATATTGCTTGAAACAGAAAGAAAAAATAGAATTTGCAAATACATATTTGTCACAATAAGATACGACAATTAAAATACATAAGACAATATTTATCATGTTTGTTAAAAAAATGAATATAACAAAATTCATTGCAATGAAGTTTACTTTATAAAGTAACAATTATATTATAAGCGTTTCACTGTTTGTTACAGAGTGGATTTGAAGCTAAAAATTGCAATACTTGAATGTATCTGATGTACGTTTTATCGAAAACGTTTTATCGAAAAACTGAAGATTGAGATTTGAGATAATTTAATATGCTGAAATATTATTTTACAAAGTGTGTTCCGAAGGACATCAATTTTACAGATTAACAACTAAAATAATCTGCCTTATTTATTGTCTGATTTTGACAGAAAAAGGTTATATAAAAGACATATACATATAATATACATATATTACATACACAGATATTTTGGTATTATTATATACTTAAATTACACATATGTTTATATTTTTTTTTTACTGAAGAGAATAAGTATTATAAATATTACAAACATAATAAGTTATCTCCAAGTATATTCATTTTTTCCAACATAAGAAATAATAAAAAAAGATTAAGTTAAGTAAAAATTAAATTCCGTTTTTAATAATAATATAGTGTCACAATTCTAAACATTGTAAAACATTATGTTTGTTATATTTATATTTTCTGAATTATTATGCAAATCATATTTGTGTGCAAACCTTTTCTTTAAATAATTTTTCTTAATTTCTTTTTTGTTTTTGATCATTATCCTTTATTTTATATTCTATTTACGACTATTTTATATTCTATTTATTCTATTTAGGGCCAGTTTCACCATCGTTGATTAAATTATATCTTTGTCTCTTTTCAGATACGTTCTTAAAAAGAGTTGAAGATATAGTTTGATCGGAGGTTGAAGTTAATCGACATTGATGAAACTGACTCTTAAACGTACGCAATATACCTTTTGTTTCAATTGTTCGCTTTTAAAAATAAAACAGCGATCGAATATGATTGATTCATGATCTACAATATTTTTGTAAAAAATGTGACATGAGAGAATAAAAATACTGATAATTTCATGTTATGTATAAGTAATAAACATGTTAAAATTTACCGTCATAAATGAAGGCAGGGACAGATTGAATTTTTCAATTGCTGCAATTTTGCAATCTAGATTGTTAGCCATTATCAGTAACAAGAATGTACGTTTCATTGATGGTGCAAATTGATACCAAGCTTCATCAAATGCTTTATCTGTCACTTCGATACTCTGTACATTAGATACAAAAGAATAATATACGAAAACAAGAGAAAAGATTAACAAACATATGTCGTTTTTTATTTAATTTTCTCAACATTTATATATATTTTATAATAATTTTTATGAATAAACAAGATTGTGTACGCGAGCGTACACATGTAAGTTATCTTTTCTTTGTTTACTCTTAATTTATATTCATTATATTGATTAGAAACTAGTTAGATAAATAAAAATACGAAAAATCTGCATCTAATTAATATAAATAATATTTAATAATTAGGAATAACTGTAGACGACCCAACTGGCTTAATTGATTTTTATTAATTCAATGTCATATAAAAATACAGACTACGTTTCGACCTTTGGTTCAGGTCCTTATCAAGTCTAAAATTAAAAGAAGAAAATGATTTTCTTTTTGATATATTTGTATTATTATTTTTTATATCTTTTAATTTTAGACTTGATAAGGACCTGAACCAAAGGTCGAAACGTAGTCTGTATTTTTATATGACATCGAATTAATAAAAATCAATTAAGCCAGTTGGATCGTCCACAGTTATTCCTAATTTTATTCTTCACTGGCGATACAAAAATACTTGCAATATTTAATAAGTTATATGAAAATGATATGGCTCTGTAATAAGCAAGCGAGGTACTGTTTCGCAGAAAAATTTTTTTATTCTTTACAAATTCAAGAAAATTGCGTTTCGGTTCTTATGGACCTTCTTCAGCGCTAAACGATCATATACAAAAAAATTTACTATATCATTAAATCATATGGTGACGCAAAAAATTATTACATAAAAAGTGGATTCTACATAAAGCCGACATTAGACATGTCTCGATTAAAGAAATATAATGAACAAAATTAATAAAATATAATATCTACATTGAGGAGTCAGCGTGGTAAAATTAAAAACAAAAAAGAAACGAATAATGGAATCAGAAGCGATTTTTTTGTCAGTATCCATGTTTCCAATCCTGTGTGTCTATCTTTTTATGTAATAAGTTTTTGCGTCACCATATGATTTAATGATATAGTAAATTTTTTTGTATATGATCGATTAGCGCTAAAAAAGGTCCATGAGATTAGACCGAAACGTCCGCGATTTTCTTGAATTTGTATGAAATAAAAAAATTTTTCTTGCGAAACAATTATCTCGCTTGCTTATTACAATCATATCATTTTCATTTAATATTTATTTTGATTAATAAGCAATCCTAAACATATTTTTAGTTATTAATATTTTATAAGTTATGTTATTTTTAATATTAAATTATCATTGTTTACGCAGAAAAGAATAATTTTAGTAATATAAGTAAGTAAATCTTACCGCGTCTGATAATGTTTGCACAGAAGAACATAGCAAAAAGAACTGCGTTACTGAACCCATTGTAAACGATAAGACTGAAACTGCCTCCATGAGTGTCATATACGGCACCTAAAAATTGATAAATACACTTCGTTAAAAAACTAAATAAAGAATATACGCATAGAACCACTCTACATTTTTTATTTCTTTGTTGAAAAAATTGTCTGTCTATACAAAACTAAATAAATTATTTAAATTTTTTGCATTGCTAATTTTTTTATTTTATTTAATCATTAAATCACAAATGCGAAATATTTGTTCACTTTTATTTAAAAATAATGCATGATAAAATAAAAAATAAAATCTGCAGTAATTCAATATTAAACAAGATAAAATTTAAAATTTGCGTTATTACTTATTATATAAAGTAAGTAATAATTTTTCAAATAGAATCAAATAGAATCTTATACAAGACATAATTATTTTATTTAGATATGGAGTTGCCAATAAGTATTCAAAACACTTAAAAAAAAAACAAATTTCTATTCTCTATTCTTTATTCTCTTTGAGGTTTGTTAATGTTTGTTATCAATACTTACTGAACTCATTAAGATACCTATGAAGCCAAACCGAAGAACACTGTTGATATATAATAGACTGAAGTTCACAGATAGAAGTTTCCTTAGCAAAAATGATATGCTAAAACACAACGTAGAATGCATATATAAAATATATAAAATATTGAATATAATAAAACTGTATTCTATACATATAAAATATGTATCATACAATAATAAATTGAGATTTTATTAAACATTATAGAATTTATAAAAAAATGTACACAAAATCACATTAGATTTGAGTAATGTTGTTGTTTATCATCTTACGAATATTTTAAAAGCTTAGTTATTTAATTACGATTTTATAATTCAAGTGTCTCAAAAAATATTTTTCTTTTATACTTACTGCAAAACAGTATTTTGTTGTCGACATAATGCTTTCAACTTTTTTTCTGCTATAGAATGATGTTCTTTTCGAGACTCGTCACAATTGTCCTGTGAATCTCGAAATAATAATGATAACTTTATCGCTATGTATCGATATTGTGCGGTTAGCATCAATACCAGATGCATCATGTATATGTCCACACTGTATTTCTTCAAAAAGCTGTATACATTGGTAATTGTCATAAAGACAGTTGACCAAATCAAGACGCCGATTGAGAATGGCTCAGGTCTGACAGCGGCTGGCAAATTGTAATCTACGTAGAAAAAAGTAGTCTTTTCAAAAACCAATAAAATTGGCTGTAATGTCCATACGGTAATGGATATTATGCCAACTGCCCCATAAATTACAAACGGCATTATTATTGGTTTCAGAGTCGTCTTCACAATATTCTCCATGATTTCGTCCGCAGTTTCTAGAATGCCATTCATTTTGTGGATCAGTTGTACCACTATTTTTTTTTGTACGTAAATACGCGTAAACAAAAAAAACGACTCGATGATGACAACTACGGAGACGACAACTACGGCGACAGTGCCGTCTTTTAAAGCCTTTTCTTTTGGCGTCATGATTATTCCGGCGAACAATACGATCGTGTAAATCAGATGTAATAACCAAAGGAAGGCACTATATATACGCCACAGTATTGGAAATGGCGAGCCATCAGCTGCTACCAGTAATAGATTCCCCGAGAGCATGTTTGCTCGATTGTTTAAAGTATTCACATTTTGAAAATTTATTTTTTTCATATTGTGTTGCTCGCGATGAATTTAAACTGCGTTGGTAAATTTAGCTTATAAGAATTAAGATCTTGTACTTGCATTAATCTCTGTACAACTGTCGCGTACGCTTCTTCCTGTATAAGTGAAAATGAATGACAAATCAGTATTTCAAAATTATCTAAGTATACTCAGGAATTTACGATTCTCTTTGAACTTTTGTTTCTGCTTGGCTATAATTAATATTTAATACGCATACGACGAACATTTCTTTTCTTTTGTTATATTGCTTAGTTTGCAGTCTTACTATGTAGACATTTTAGAATTTAATTATTCTTCAAGGCACGTTTCAAGTGGATAAATAATAGATAAAAGGTTCTTTGTGTTATTAAGAAAATGTAGTTTATAATTAAATGTCCTGATATACGAAGTGATAATTCATTAAATGTGACTATACATCTTTCATTCTGTTTACTAGGAATATATGAAACGTAATAATTAAGTTCTTTGTACTACCCTTTACATTGTAAGGTGGTAATTATCTTATAGCAATCTGTCGAATATCGTATTGGCGTAATATTGGCGATTTGTCAGAAATTTAGTATCGTAGAATAATTTGACGAGTTTGACTGACGCCTGCATTTTGTCAACTAAAATATATAACTTAATTTGTAAAAAAAAATGAGTAAAAAACTGCAGACACAAAAAATGTTTTGTAAGCTAACCATGGATTAATTAATGAATGCATCTGTATTAAACGTAGATTGAGCTTCACAGTAAGTTTTTTCCTTTTGATTTACGAATAAGTGTAAGATAACAAATTGCGAAATTGATAAAACGTTCACCTATTACTTTTTGAATTATTGCGATATAACACTTTAATATTCTGCTTTCGATTTACATTCAAATTTACATTAGAATAACATTTTTTTTTTTTTAGATTCGTCAGTGGAGTTTCTTTCGTGAAATTTTGTAGCAAATTTTATTATAGTGTAACAATAGTTTATACTATCATTAGTAATGAAATGTATTATATAGTCATTCACCAAACATTAAAATTTATAAAAAATTTATAGATAAAATATCTATGTATATAATAAGATTTCAATAATATTGTAACTTAATTTTTTCAAGATTTTTTGAAAGTGAATATATAAAAGCACAGTCATTTAATTACAACTTATTATTAATATATGCGCAGTCATACGACAAACGCGATGACATTTCTTTTTTTCTATTTTTTTTAGTCTGTAATTAATGTGTAGATACTTATAATATTCTCGGTGAAACAGAATGTCTTCGGGCAGATAATGATTTTAGTTGGTTTTATATTTTATAATATATTATAAGGAAGCATGAGAATTTATACTGATTAATGATTTATTTAGTACAGCGCTCTATTTTTTATTCTGTTTATTGAGAATATAGACATAAGTTTCCTTATTCCATCTACTAGACATGTAGCCGGGATCGTGAAGTCCCTTGTACTACTTCCCTACATTGCAGGACGGCAATTATCTTATGGCTCTCCATCTAACAATGCAAAATCTGGAATCTAGGAAAGCCACAGGACAATTTGCCATTCTCGCAATTCGTCAACTGAAATATATCTGCCATGGACTTAATGTGTGATGGGCAAAAATTAGCTATAACTGATAAAATTCTACAAAATATTGTAGAGCAATGTTAACTATAAAGTATCAATTAACAAATGCATTTTGATTAATCGCAAATCGACCATCAGTAAGTTTTTTCTTTTAATAAGAGATTTCTGCTATAATGAGATATAAACGATTTCAGATGAAAATTATATAATTCTAATGGTGTGTTATTATTTAAATAATTTTTGCGTATCAAGCACGAAAATTTAATTTTGACATTTAATTAATTTAAAATTAATTTACTTTGAAAGACAGAGTAAAACAAAAGAATAAAAACCTTTAAAATTTTTAAAGTTTTGTTTTTTAGTTTTCAAGATATCTAATTTTATCTCTGTTAAGTAGAAAATCTGTGACTTAAATCTGTATATTAAAAAATTAAGGTATTTAATATACATATATTGATGCCATATATAATATCTATGTAATGCGATTTACTTTTCTATAAATAAGAATGCATTTGTTATAAAAATGTCTTTTTTTTATTTCGCACTTGTCTTGGTTTATTAATCGATCATTATCATTAATATTAATGCACTTACTTAGAAAGTTAAAAATATATTACACATGTTAAATGTATTAAATAATAATATGTCATTATGCCTGTTACAAAGTAAAATGCGTTTCTATAAAAAGATTTTTTTTGCAAACAGATTTTGCAAACACCTAAGCATTTAACAATAGAAGATCCGAATCCATTACATAAAAATGAATTAAAGAACAATTATAAGTTCTCTACCATTACAAACATTTGATAAATGTGTTATTGTATTACTTCAGGAAAGAGAATAATCTTTTTCATTATTTATAAAACTTTTATCTTTTAATGTACGTATTATAGTAGTTCCAGATCTTTCAACGTATTATTTTAGAATTTATGCGTTATAGAAGCATATATAACGCATACAAATTTCTTATAAATAATACACATCTTTTGTTTCTTCTCTCTAAAGCAATGTATATAACAAATAATATCACGCAGTTGTCATATCGCGTTACGCACGTTGTACATAAAGTTCAACTTTGCTATTTCAGACTAAAAATTCTTGCGTAAAAGATTGACTAGAAGAATACTGATAACCGTGCAGATCATACTCGAAGTATATAAAAATGACGCGCTGCTTTGAACATATCCATCCAGACGATGATACACCTTTCTATTGCCGAGCTCCTGTTCGGATCTGTAATTGAACTTCAGAGTGCCATTTTTGCTGTGCACTTGTTTGAACACATTCACCTGTGTGTGTGTATTAGACATTAAAACAATTATTATGTTATTTTAATAAGAGATTTTTTTTATATAAAAAAAAAAATTATTTTATGACAAGTCCTTTAAAAAAATTACATGTCTGTTAAAATAAATATTTTGCATAATTTTATGTTCAAATTACCTGCGCTTCTGATACCGGCAGTTTTTCAGTCATAACAAACCACATTACAGATTCTTGGCATCCCGGCGTAGTCAAGGATCCCTCATAACGATAATACGTCGTATGATCTTTCGGTAGCAGCAATAAAGGTATCAGTTTGGTTCTTATCGGTGCCATGCTCTTTCCCACCCAATGCGACACTCTTTTTGTCGTCTCCAAAATCGGGATCAAATCCGGATTATCATAACTGTTGAACTATAACGAAATATCACAATTAACGTCATGTCTATATAACATAGTTTAAAAAAATTATTGATTGATAAGAAGAAGACACGAGCAAATAATAAAAATATTCATACTTCAAACAGAACCGCGACAACGACAATCCCGTTCTGATGCTGCACAGCTTCGCTAAAATTCTCGTACTGATTATCGTAATGCACTAAATGCAACTCCAAGGGATCACGGAAACCGTCCACGGTATGTTCGGCGCTCCAGTGAAAATGCATTTGCTCCAGAACATATACTGATGGCAAACTTCCACCGCTTAGATGGATCGGTACACCATCCAATTGAATTTGTACTATAAAATAATTTGATTTCTTCTTGTTAATATACAATTAACGAATTTTCAATTAAATCATTGATAAATACAAATAATGCTGAGTTAAGATCCCTTTTAATACATTCATTACGATAAGAGTTAACTTATTTAGTTAAAAAGAATAATTATGATAAAAATATTAATCTTCTCTCTTATTATTTTGAACAAAATTTCAAAAGTAAAATGTTGAATATATATAAAAAAAATTTTAAATATGGAACAAACATGAATAATAAAAGAAATATAATAAATGTATTATGATACTGATGACCAGAAAAAATAACTGAAAATATACACATATTTCTAAATATAAAAATATTAAAACATAATTTATTGCAATTTATTTATTTACTGGTATGTCCATTGCTAGTCAGCTTGGCAGAAAATGCAAAATCATATCGATCGAACTTGAGAGCACCAAGATCAGTTCTTATGGCATCTTCCGTCACGATATCGATCGGTGATTGCTTCTTTCCTGTCGTGCACATTCCCGGCCAGCTCTTTGGTCCTGTGGAATTATTTATAATAATCATAGTAATACGCACATAATATAATTTTAGTTAGCATAATGCAACAGTTTAATTATTATACAAAGTTGAATTATTATATAATATTATTACAGATATATTTAAGACAATATTATTATACATATATAAGCTAAAAGAGAATTATAGTTTGGGATTCACATGACATATACAACTCTTGCGTTATTTTCTAAAAACGGCTTTTTTATATTTTTAATATTTTTATATCTTTGATAATATGTGTTAAAATAAATCGCAAATATTAATAAAAAGAATTAGAAGTATTTTTAATTATAGCAAAATAAGATCTATTTTTATATATTGAAAATCATTGATTAATGATTATTTGAAGAAATAAATAAGTATCCATATTTTATTTTCACAGTTATAACAAATTTTCTTTATCTCTTAAATCTGGATTAATAACTATCAATACTTTTCAATTATTTTTAAAAAAGAATACGTCATCGTTAAATGTGTCATTTGAAAACATTCTTTAGATAGAACATTGACATAGCGTTATGGTTGAAAATGCGAACGTGATATTTTAATCATAATACATAATACATTTATAAAGTTATCATTAATATCTATGCGTTATGATTACATCGTATTGAATTACAAGTTCGATGCAAGAAGATAACAATGGCTTCAATAAAACACTTTTTAATAGAAAGAAGACATAAAAAAAGTACTGAAATTAGAATAGAAGCTAAGTTAATAGTATGCAATAATTAAGGTTACAAATCTTTTAATTGACTTTAGTATATGCTTATCGCAAAAAAAATAGTTATATAAACGCATAATATGCGATAAACATATTAAACATTAATTAAAAGATTTTTGAGATTGTTTTAGATAGATTTATGGCAATAAAACATAAATAAAGTTAAACGATAATATTAACGATAGTTTAGAGTTAGTTTTTCAAGAGTTCGCATCAAGTAAATAAACTAGTTTATAGTCTTACGAAAGACTAAAATTATTTTAGACCTTCGTAGTAATTTGCGCAATAATTTGCACACACACACACACACACACACACACACACACACACACACACACACACACACACACACACACACACACACACACACACACACACACACGAGAGCATTGTTAATTCATAATGTTCATTCATACTGAAGCATGTAAGCACAGCTACCACAAATAAGCGCTCTTGTATAATGTAATCTTGATAATAATGAATTATATAATAATAAATGTTTATATATACTCGTATATTGGTGATTAAATAAATAAACTGATGATTAATTTATATTAAATATGTACATACCACAGAAATTTAAAATATTAAAATTTAAAATATTTTTAACATAAAATAGAGATACATATAAAAACATTAACTATAAATATAAACTATTATATAAATATAACACATTAAACTATAAATATAAAATTTTTTAAAAATATAAGATTTTTAAAAAAACAGATTTTTGGGTCTTCTTTATTTGCAGATTTGAATTTTTTTTTTACTTCATCAAAGGAAATTTAATACTAATTGTGTTGTTTAAATATCTTCAACTGATTCAAGGTTGCCGTTACTTAGTCGCTAATAGCCTACATGTAAGTTTTACATAAGCTAAATGATAATAATGTGCTTATTGCATTCTTTGCAAATAAAATTTTTGAAACATCGAAATTTGAAATTATGATGACCCTCTATTTTGCGATTGATAAATACCTACTATTGAAAAACAGATAAGCGTTGATTGATAAAATAAATACGATTCGATGCTTATGTTCCTTTGTGTGTATATTCTTACAAAATATATTGTCGTAAAAGACAAAAGCATTATATATTGTCAATGTTTCTGATAAATCGTTTCTATGTTGCGAAATAAAAAGATAATAAGTAAATAATTGTTTCCTTAACTCAATATATATATATATATATATATATATATATATATATATCAGCAATGATTGACGTTATCTCTATTCAGGAAATTGATGCTCTTTTAGATAGGATTAACTTTTAAAAAAGCATTGCATTTGTTAAGCACCATTTATTAAAAAGAATTGTCTTTGACATCGATTGTAAATCATACATGCGTATAAATGTGCAAAATGTAAAAGTTTTATTATAATTATCGTAATTACCAGATTTGCCCCAATATTCCCATTCAAGCGCTGTCACTGCTTGTAAACCTGAAAATAGGCAACGTTTTTGTATTTAATTTTTTGTATTTAAGAATTTATTTTTCAGTGCTTATGGTTGCTCTAGAAAGAAACTGTTGTAGCACAAATAATACAATTACACGTTCATTCCACTATTCCATTCATAACAAGCAAGTGAAATAGTGAGACGCGAATTAACCTTGCCCATAAATTGTCCCAACACATATATAGATATTAATAATTCTTACGTTGAACTGCTAATTTCAAACAGTATTCTGAGAAATAACAATTCTTATATTTCAGAACAATATCTCTTGAATAACATTTTAATTATCATGTTTTCCAATTAGTTTGTACAATAGTTTATTCAGATTTTTTAAATAAAGTCCTATATTATTATAAAAATACATATAATTATATAATTATATATACATATAATTACGTTTATTTATAAATATTATTTAATTTAAAGAAAATAGAAGATACTTTTCAGAGATATTAATCACAACAATATTTATATCAAAAACAATAGTTATATTTGTTGTTAAGACCAATTTTATATATGTAAAACGATTATACACAGCATGCGTAATAAAATAATACATCCCCGTAGTTAACAATACATTTCAACACATAAGATGATTTTTTCAACTTCAATCTTCCGGTTGCTTATAATTATACCTTTAGATGCAAATGCGAATGAGAATTCCAAATGAAATTTTGAAGAACGTGTGCTATAATAATCGCGAGCTAAAGCCGGCGCTGACTTCGTCCTCGTGGTATCAATTTGTCGAGTTTGCACGAACTGCCAATAAAATAATTGTTTTAACGCTCGCGCCACGCGAACGGCTTGCCATATCGCGAGCGTGTTCCTTCCATTGGGCTCGATAAGTAATTGAACACGCGCGCCAGGAAACAGAATTGACCCCATTGACCGTTCAGGGTCACGTCGAATTCACACTTGTTCCTAATCGTATTTTATCGTCGTGGTCGAAGAAGAAAAGGGCGAGTAAATTCAAGCAAAAGTGATCGTATTCGAGCGAAAGCTGTTCTCGTGATGGTCAATTGAATGAACAATCGGTGGATAAACGCCGGCGCTTTCTAGATCAGCGCACCGGCCGCAACAACGGCCGAATCATTCAAACGACCCGCAGATTTTAATGAGCATAATGCATACTTCCGCTGCGGGGATAGCGCGCAAAATCGGCCAATCGGTATACGAGTTTCGTGCATAGTTTTAGGGATGATCAAGATGATTCGTACTATAGACATATATCGCGCGATATGTTCTGTTTCATCTTTGATTATAAAAATATTTCATTTGTTAAAAAAATTATATTAATAAAAATTATAAAATTATATTAATAAACAATTAATAGCATAATGTATAGTTAACTTGATAATATCATGTATATCAATTCTTCATGAATTAAACAGATAACGAATAGGTAAAACTTGAAAATATTTATCTTTATATTTCTATTATTAAATATTTATCCGGGCGATGTTACCAAGTCGGGAAATAAAAAGTTTAACTTTAATAGATCTATTTTTAATAAGAATAAAATCGAAAAGTATTCCTTTAGATTATCTCTCAAATCTATACATGTGAAAATATTTATACATAAATTATTTAGGCACTAGAATTCTTTTCAATAAAAGAATTTATAAATATTATTGTATATAATATTTTACTAACTTAAATATGTCGAACTAAATAGAAAAATAAAATGAATGTTTTGCATAGCTTGTGAACAAATATGCGAAACAGTAGCAATATTGTTGATTTAAATAGATAAATGCATGCTTACGACTGAGGCAGAGAGATACGAAATTATCTTAAAACTATTTCACTTAAAAGGTTTAGCATGAGAATAAGTATGAAAGAGCATTTAAGATAAATAATCGCATGACAGCTATATCCGTTAATTGGAGCTGATAAAAAAAAAGGAAAACCACACTACTGACATATATTATGTCTGACATTGAACTGTATGCAAAATTTTGCAAAAATTTATTACAACAGTAAATAATAAATTGAATGTCCTGAATGCACTGTTCACATTAATATTTCATAGATGTATAATTAAAATAAGATTAATATTAAAAATTAATAACGAAAAAAATACCTTTTCAATTAACTCCTTCATGCATACAGAAATATTTTCTGGATAAATTTGCAGACAAAATGACAAAAGTCGAGTAATCATAGCGGGAATGAGCTATCGAGCAAATGCAACGATAGGGCTCTTACCGAAAAGAAAGACAAGGTAGAAGAGATGCATCGTGGAGAGAGCTACCTGAAACGATCGCGATGGATGACACACGAGCACGATGACGACAAGTGTACGACTGATGAACGCGACGTAAATCTAACTAGATAACCCCGAGATTACACGAGGAGAGCTATCGCATGAGATTTAGCATGTACAGCGGCATGTGGCAGGGCATTGCAGTTACAGTATATGACGCGGACCAACCGGTCATCTGATTACCAGTATGTCCTATTAGGCAAACGGCATTCTTGAATACGTCAGAATTGAACTGATTTACGCTGATAATGCATTCATTTATATTATACACTAACTATTGCGAATTGAACAAATGGTGACGAAACAAATAATTCGTTCAATCTACATTTTGATTAATTAAACTATATTTTTAAAATTTTTACAATTAAATTAATGAAAGAGATGAAACGATGAAAAATATTTCAACTATTCGATTATTGCACCAAGATCACGAATCTATTCTGTTTAACAAAATCGATTCTGCAATTTTTTTCTATAACTAGAACAACACAAGCGCGCGCTACGCGCGCGCCATTCTTCGGTTTTATGTTAAAAAAAATATATTTTTAAAAATAATATAAAGTTTAAACTCGATTAATATTTTTTCATAGAAATTAGTTGATTAAAGCGTTACTTTGCTAATTAAATTTTAAAATAATATGTTAAAAAATTAAAATAGTAATATGTTATAATATCTTATTCTCGATTAATATTTTTTGACAGAAATCAGCTGATAACTGTCAAAAATATTAATCGAGTTTAAAGTATTATAACATATTATTTTTAAAACATATTATTTTAATTTTTATATCATATTATTTAAAAAATTAATTAGCAATTTAACGCTTTAATTAACTGATTTCTGTCAAAAAATATTAATAAAGCAAAAATTTGCTAATTAACTTTTAAAATAATAATATGTTATAAAAATTAAAATAGTAAAATATGTTGTAAATTATATATTATAATACTTTATTTTTGATTAATATTTTTTGACAGAAATCAATTGATAACTGTCAAAAATATTAATCAAGTTTAAAGTATTATAACATATTATTTAAAACATATTATATTATTTTAATATGAAAATTTTTTTCTAAATTGCATTGTTTATGATAGATATTCGACACACACATATGTATATACATAATTTGAATATTTTGTTTTCAGATCAATGTGTGTTGTGTACTACAACTCCGCTATTGCACGTATCGGTGAGTGAAAAATTATGTATTTATTTTATAACATTTTTATAGCGGTAATATGGAGGTGTATATAATATGTTGAAATATTAAAATAGTAACATTTTTAATAATATATTATATAATATCTTATTCGCGATTAATATTTTTTGACAAAAATCAGCCGATTATTGTCAAAAATATTAATCGAATTTAAAATATTATAACATTCCTTTCTAAAAAAGACTTGTTAATTGTAAGTCGATTCTCGCAAGTATTGTTGCATCTTTTCCGCGATGCTAATTGACTGTTTTGATTCGCATTGTGCATTATATTCGTAGCATCGAGAGGCTATCATCGCGAGAGTTAGTAGTTTAACAATTTGTTCAAAATAAAATTAATTAAAATAATATGTTATAATACTTTATCCGCGATTAATATTTTTTGACAGAAATCAGCTGATAACTGTCAAAAATATTAATCGAGTTTAAAGTATTACAACACATTTAAAATTAATATTATTATTTTATTTAATTTTATTTTGAACAAACTGTCAAACTGCTAATCCTCGCGATGACAGCCTCTCGATGCTATGAATATAACGCACAACGCGAATTTTGACAGCTAATGAGCATCGCGAAAAACGACAACAATAAACTTCTATATGCGAGTATCGACTTTATACATATCTTTTTTAGAAAATGATTTTTTTCTTTTTTCCTATAAAAGATACTATACACTTTTTTTATATTAAATGTAAAAAAGTGTAAACAAAATGCGGTCTTAGAGTTTGGTTATAACTTTGCTCGCAAGAAATGAGTAAGACATTATATTAATGTGGTAGCGATGCACCACCTTCATCGTGCGCAAACTGCAACGATATCATCCGAATCAAAATAATTCACGAACTAAACGTGGTCCACATCTTAAATTTAGACGCGCAAGTTTATGTATTCATCAATCGATTGACTGAGGTATTCGATCAACAAACAAATATCAGCATAGCTTTATCATCAATGTTATATTCATTTTGTTGAAAACAACCAATAGTCATTTATATATAAACATTTTCACAAGTCAAATTTATATAATAGAAAAAAGTTTATATTGAAACTAGGTTGAGAGAATGCAATACTTTCGTTATTCCGAAAATATTTTGGAAGAAAAAAGATATATCTTTAAGTGAGCAAAGTATCACTATAAAAATGTGATTATATATTTTAAAGCTTAAAATAAATTTTATGTAACATGAGAAGGATGATGAACAAGAAAGTCTTTACTGACTGACATATATATTGCATGTAGATATTCTTGAACATGTTTTATAAAAATTTAATTTAAAGAAACAGAA
This sequence comes from Prenolepis imparis, assembly GCF_030444845.1. NCBI lineage: Eukaryota > Metazoa > Arthropoda > Insecta > Hymenoptera > Formicidae > Prenolepis > Prenolepis imparis. The sequence continues at coordinate 13,106,378 of NW_028141162.1, read as the reverse complement.
TAAAAATAGATTGATATGTTAAACTTTTCACTTCTCTTTATAACAGATATATTAAATAAATATGATTTTATATCAAAAGTTATTAGTAAATAATGCTTAAATATTTTTAAATAAAATGTTATCTTACTTTAAATGCATAATTATTTTTTTTCTTTTCTTACTTTTAATACTTAATTATTATTTTTAATAAATAAAATACTGTTTCTTACTTTTAAATTTAAAAAATCACACTATATGCATCTATTTTTACATATTATTAACTGCTTTTTTTTTATCGGAATAATTTGTTTTTTCCATTTATTCGTTTTTATTCTCCTTTCTCTTATGTTTAACATACAAAATACTGCACACATGTTAATTTATGCACTCAAAAATCAAATTAATTTTTTGATATCTCTTCAAAGTCCAGTAATAACTCCGAAAAAAGAAATGCGAAATACTTTTGAAAAATCGCAAAATGTTTTACCTGTGTAAAGCGTTAGTGTGACCATTAGCAAGTGACCTAAACCCATTTTCACACGTGATGTGCTCGTTATTTTACCAAGAAGCACCTTGGACGATGATCGTCGTCCGACTGATCTACCTGGCAAATTTCTCGTCGAGAAGCTGACGTAGCCAACCCCCCGTTGTAGACTTATACTGAACTCTCGCGAAACTGCATTCTCGATCAGTCGATTTGAAAAACCGCGTGTCTTGAATCGATTGATCAATCGCGCACAACCTGGAGCGAATACTAAAATATGCAGCGCGTATATCTCCATAAAATATAACTTGTATATCTTTAGAATATAAATTCATGGAATTATCTTTACCACGGCGTAAACATTAAACTGCGTCTCAGTAAAATTGCGTAAGTATGTACTTATTGAAGTTAAAGTAAGCATTCTAAAGTATGCGAGATAAAATTAAATTTATTTATGCATATATATCCGTGCATAGTTTTGCAAAGAATAAATAATTTAACAAAGGAGAACTCTTCCTCTTGCATGATGATATGTTTAATATATCACACGATCCTCTCTCTATCTCCCCCTCAAGTTCCGATATATTCGTAATGCTATTTGGAATGCTGACGACGGTGACACATCACACCGTTAAAGCTGCTTTTATACTTGATATTATTTCAATCATCCTTTTCATTATATTTTATATAATTGGCATAATAAAAATACGTACAAGTTACGTTAAGAAAAAGGAACTTCTTTAAACCGTTTATCACACATTTTATAATATCATGTATCTATATAATAATAATCTATATAATTATAACGCACATCTGTGTAATAATTCTTCATGACATGTTTTCTTTTGGGATAAAAGAAATTATTTTATTGGCTTAGAGTGTGTTGTTGGTAAATGTTATTTTTTTGGCAACAGTCACTGTTGTATGTAACTATTTCAAGTCCACTCACACGCATATCGGCAAATTTAGTGGAGATTGTTCGTGAAGGTGTCGATAAAAATAGTAAACTCGATACTGTATCAATTTAGATGTAATCGAAATTAATAACGAAATTTATTTTTTCTCTAAATGCACTGCTGTCAAAGAAAGAAGTCACACTTTAAAAGATATTGCAATAAATTGTCACACAAATTAATTTATCATTAATAACATAAGCATGTATATGATTTAAAAAATATTTTGATATTATATACATATATATAATTTTTTTTTAATCTTAAAGAATAGAGAGAGAGAGAGAGAGAGAGAGAGAGAGAGAGAGAGAGAGAGAGAGAGAGAGAGAGAGAGAGAGAGAGAGAAGCACAGCCAACATATTTATAGAATTTCTAAAAATTATATTAAGTGTATTTATCTCAAAATTTTAAGAGGACGAATCTTCAATAGATCTATTATTTAATAATTTGTATGTATTGTAAATATATATAGAATTTATGAAGAATGATAGCTTATGTCAAATTATATTTATGACTTGTTCAACGTTTAGAAATTTAATCAATCTTAATCATTTAATTTGGCGGTAAGAAAATTTAATCTGCTTTAATGAAACGCGCTCAGCTATTTCTAATCTTGTCGAAGTTCACAAGAGTGAACGATCCGCGTAGCAACGTGGTATGGACCATACGACTCGACAAAAGAAGAGAGAAAGAGAGAACAAGACAGCGAAATCCCGAAAGAAGAAACGAGAAGCGAACGGCAGGGCGTTCCGACCAGAAATAGAAAAGCGGTACGAAGAGAGTCGCTGAGTATCAGCGCCAAGGTGGCGTTCCATGTGAGTCTCTTCGCCGGATCGACCCGGATCTGGTAGTTTGTGTCCAAACATGCCACGCGGCGTGATACCGATGAGATCCTCTCTGAGGAGCCGAGATTCGTCCTCGACATCGACCGGAGTCGATCCTCGAGAACGCGTCAAGGACTGTTGCCGAAAGCTGGTGGCCTTCATGTGCACTCAAGTGGGTGTAGGTGGATTAGTGGTAGGCTACGCTATAGTGGGTGCCTTCGGCTTCATGATGATCGAGACCACCCAGATAGATCAGCCGGAGACGGTATGCGTGCGGGAGTTCATTCGCAAAGAGTACGCTGACGAATTGTGGTTCAGCACTGCCAGCAATCAGTCGGTGAATGTGTTCAACCGCACTGCTTTTTATGTAGTGTCCAACAATATTCTACGCCGCTATCAGGAGAACATCACCAATGGTGTGCGGCAAAAGGTGAACTGCAGCGGTCTCACGCCCATCGATATCTGGTCATTTCCGGCCGCGTTGATGTTCTGCCTGTCAGTGTTCACCATGATCGGCTACGGCAGTCTGGTACCCAAGACCCAGTGGGGCAAGGGCGCCACCGTAGTGTACGCAGTACTCGGCATCCCGCTCTACGTGCTCTACTTCCTAAACATGGGCAGCGTGCTCGCGCAGACTTTTAGATGGCTCTATACGCGATTACACGAATGCACCGGCCAGCGAAAACCTGGACAGAGGATCATCGTGCCCTCGACCGCCTGCCTCTGGGTGATATTTGCCTACATTGTCGCCGGCTCGATCATGTTCGCCGAATGGGAGGGATGGGACTACCTAGACAGCGCTTATTTCTGCGTCACATCGCTCTGCAAAATCGGTATGGGGGATCTAGTGCCAGGCTGGAGCCAGAGTGACTCCAAGCAGAGCAGCCAGACGAAACTCATCATCAATTTCGTGTACTTACTGCTGGGCATGGGCCTGATAGCCATGTGTTACGATCTGATGAAGGAAGATGTATATGTGAAGGCTCGAGAGCTTAAAGGACAGCTCAACCAAGCGATGGACGCGGTTCATTATAAAATGGTGACATGTTGCAAGTCGAATCCCGTGAATTGAGAAATCGAAAATGGATTGCAAAGTGCATTATTGAAGCTGAACAACGTCAAAATGTATCTATGTGTAAGAAAGCGTGAAAGAGAGCTAATGAAATAAGAACTCTGATAAAACATATTTGTTGAAACTTTGTCGTAGGAGAAACTATAAGCAGCAGTATTGTGAAAAACTATATAAACATTTAAAAAAGACAGTATTGTATCAGAAGTAAAAATGCGCTATATCATAATACATAAATGTAAATGTTATCATAAGTGCTGACTAATCAAACAGTATTAAAAATATTCACTGATGATTACACATGCCCGTAGTCCGATTCATAGTCTAAACTGTGTTTCTTATTGCATATTTAATATTATCAAACATACAGAGCGATAAAACTAACAACCTAGTTTTAAAATGTACTAGAGAAGAGATTTCTTGTTTATAAGTAAGTTTTCCACTGTTCGGTACACGGTTATCAAATAATTAATAAAGACTATAGAAGCAATTAGAAATTATAGAAATTAAAATATTATAAATGCTATAAATTACATTATATAACAAATCATGAAATTTATAATTTTTGTTACATTATATATTGTACAATATTAATATAATTAATATTGTATAATTAATATTAATTTAATTAAATACGTACTAAAATATTAAATAAATATTAGAATTAGATTGCTAAGATAAGACAGTTAGTATTATTTCATTATTTGTCAATTAGATTAAATTCCGAATAAATCGTATAATCAACAGTATGTGTTGGAATAGTGTGCTTGTTAAATGCGAGGCATGATTTATATTAATAGCTGTGTCAGTAATAGTTTTGATATCATCGTAAAATCTACATCATATTGCGTCGACTTTATTCGTGAATAGTACGTTTGAGACAAATATGTGCAATCATTTATATTGATCGTTAGATGTCATTTATATCAATCATTAAATATTAATCACTTTATGATTTTTTGCAACAAATGTATGTCTTTTGATATTGGAAATGTATTGTGAAAATGTAAATCTTATGTATAGTTTTAAAGAATTATCATTATACTTTATAAATAGAAATGCGAAAATAGTAGAACATTGTGTATGTTAGTCAAATACGTGAAAAAGATGAAGAAAACAATAACAATATATCAATAATTTTCTCAAAATTTTACTTAACTTTTATTTAATATTTTCGTCAAATTATTAATTAATATTTGTAAATAATATTATTTACTTCTGTATTTTATATATCAAATAAATAGATAACTTAAGTAAATAAATCAAATTTCATCGTTTTATAAAAGTTTTATAAGTTTATATATACATATATAATATATATACATATATATATACATATAATTATTAGTTAATGTAATTACAGTTTTTTCTTATATTATTTATCGCAAATTTAAAGATGACAAAAATTAATAAAACTACTGATAAAGTATCACATAATATCGGATGTAGACATAAATAAACATTGCAAATATACATTGATCCTTTAGAACATGTAAATCACAAAATATCGTGCGATTATATAATAAAAAAATTGTTCTTTATGTTTATTCGGCTAATAATTGTGATAATGTCCAACTAAATTAATAAATCTGCAATATTTCACTAAAAAACAATACACTAATGTAAATAAAAATTTATTATGGGCAGACATTCCACAAAATAATTTGTACATAATAACCCAAAAAATAAAAGTACTGCTATTCGTCAACAAAAAAAATTAAACTTACATTATTGAAATATGTGTTTTGGTTTTACATTTATTTTAACAGTAGAATATAATTTTATTAATCACAAAAATATTGCATTTTATTAATATGATGGCTAATATCGAGGTATTGTTATGTATCCGAATGATATTCTCTCTTTCTATATATATATATATATATATATATATATATATATATATATCTGTTTTTTAATAGAATTGGACGTGTTTAATCTTCTGGTTCAACGTACTATTCTGGTTCAAGTGTACTCTCTCTCTCTCTTTCTTATATTATAGATATATCTACATGCATTTGCCTTGAAATAATCCATCACAGAAATAACTTAACCCAAAACTGTCATGATTCTCATGAGTCATTTTATTGCATCCGTCGCACGGATAGTTAACTACCTGCAGTGATATAGATAGAAACTATCTATATCATATACAATCTCTTCAGTCAAATAATTTCTCGATATGTGTTCCTTATATCATAAATCTTAAAATCTATGTTTTAATTAAAAACAATATTAATTAACTTGTCTCCTGTGTCAGAAAGAGATTTAATGCTCTTATAGCATAGATCAGCTAAAAATAGATAGTACAATTCGATAATGTTATCGTGTTGATATAATTGTATCGTAGCTAGTAAAACAATCGACCATATTTTTCTACAATTATAATTAATTGTATATTTTCCAATTATAAATTTTAGAGTCTTTTTTTATATAGTTAAAACTTCAATAATTATTATATAACATTCAGGAAATAGTGTTTTCATTCAAATGTTATTTGTGTAAAATATCTGCCATATCGAAGAATATTGATATAACAAAAGAAATGCTTTTTCATTGAAAAGATAAATTACGAAAATTTATGATTTTCGTGTAAAAACCAATAATATTATTCTTATTTTTACTGTGCTCAAGTAGAAGCAACAAAAATTTAAATACATTTGTTTTGTGTGAAGGAAAGATTAAATACATACAATTTAAAGAAATTGCAAAATGTTTTTATTAATGATTTTTTAAAATAAAATCAATCGAGTGACATTTGTATCTCGATAGATTAAATAAAACTTATTAAATGAAATTCCACCTCATCTCAGCGCGCAAATCATCCCACATGATGGTATACCTTTCTGTCATTAAGTTTCTGGGTGGGTCTGTAATTAAATGTCAGCCTTCCATTGTCGCCTCGAATGTGTTTGAATTCGTTCACCTGTATGTGTGTGTGTGTGCGAGTACATTAAGTATATTAGAATAATTAATACATTATTCTAATAAGCTAAATTTTAAAAAAGCATTTTTTTATTTTATTATTAATTTTCTAAAAATTAGAAATTTTAAATGTCCATAAAACAAATCATATTATGCACATAATTTTATATTTAAATCACCTGCGATTGCGAGACAGTGAGCTTTTCTGTCAAAACAAACCACGTTACGGATTCCTGACATGCCGGTGTAGTCAATGATCCCTGATAATGATAATATGTCGTATGGTCCTTTGGTAGGAATAACGATGGTATCAATTCCCCCTTTATGGTTGTACTCTTACCGATTTTATGTAACACTTTTTTTGTTGCTTTCAAAATCGGTTTCAGCTGCAGATTATTATTTCTGCTCAACTGTAACATAATATGACAATCAACACTATGTTTAGAAAAGATTATTGATATAGAAAAGAAAACGAGAGAGCATGATGTAACGAATATTATTTCTACCTTAAATAAAACCGAGACAACGGCAATTCCGTTCTCGTGTTGAGCGGCTACGCTGAAATTTGCATACTGATTATCATAATGCACTAAATGCAATTCCAAAGGGTCACGTAAACCGTCCACAGTATGCTCAGCGCCCCAGTGAAGATGCATCTGCTCCAGAACATATACAGATTGTAGATTTCCACCGCTTAGAACGGGCGGAACACCATTCAGTTTAATTCCCACTATAGAGAAAAATTTGTTAAAAACTATATAATTGCATTGTCTTAATATAAATAGTGATAAACGAATGAAATTCATTACATCTATTATGATAAGAATTTAATTATTTGAGATAAAAAGAGATTATGATAAAAAAAATTCTTGTATTATATTTTTAATCAGAAATTTTAAATAAACATTTTTCATATAATATCTATATTTTTTTATAACATAAATCATAAACTTTTACTACTACTATCACTACTAGATATAAAAGGTAATTAATGTTTACAAATATATATATGGCACAGAATGTAATTATCTATATAAAAAATTGGTAAAAATAACATTAAATATACATATAGAGATTTAAAATATACATCACATAATATATTGCTGAAAAGCCTAAAACTAAAGTTTAAAAAAAAAATAACAAAAGAATCTGTCTAAAATTAAGTTACATTTTAATAATTTTAGACTTATTATTAATTAATAATTAATAAAATTAAAACTATTAAAACGTAATATATAGACTATTTATTTACCAGAATGTCCATCGTTTTCCAGTGTAGCAAGAAACGCTAAGTTGTATCGATCAAAGTTGAGAGCACTGAGATCTGATTTTATAGCATCTTTTGTTACAATGTCGATTGGTGATTGTTTTTTTCCTGTTGTGCAAATTCCTGGCCAGTTCTCTGGTCCTGTAAAATTATTTTAAAAATCCAACAATTCGCAGATATAGTAATTTTAATTATGACGCAAAAATACAATAGAAAATTTGATGTATTATATTATTTCGCGTATTTATAAATTAATATTATATATTATATTATTAGACAGTATATTTACAGATATATAATATTTAAATGTACATACATATGTATGTATAGAGAAGATCATAATTTAAGGATTTACATCATGAAAATTTTTACTTTATTACATCTTTGTAATATATTTTTACAGTTTCAATATGTTAAAAAATAAGTTGCAAATATTATATAAAATTAAAAGAATTTTTAATTTTAACAAAAAACGATTTATTATCATATATTATAAAATATTTATTATTTTATTATTTTTACTATAAATACATATAATTATCAACTGATAAATTGTATAGTTATATATAAATCAGCGTTTATTTTATATTCTTCATATAGTGCAAAAGACAAGTCCATTATATTATTATACATATATTGTCAAACGTATATTTCTAATAAAGATTTTCTGGTAAAATAAAAAAATAATATATATGCAAATAATTGTTTTCTTAATCCAAATAGCGCAATATCGGTTGCTATAATTTACAATAAAGACAGAGAACATTTGATTGAATTCAGATATATATATATATCTGTAACGTCGATGTATAAATCATATTTATGTTAGCGTGTAAATAATAAATTGTATGCAATGTAAAAGTTTTAATTATCGTAATTAGCATTTTTGCCTTCATATCCCCATCCGGATGCTACTGCTGCTTGTAAACCTAAAACATAGTACGAAATATGCCATTACTATTTATTTGCATCTTAATAATCTCTATATATTTTATATAATTATAGTAATAATTATAGTTATATATATAATCTCTCTAAGAATAAACTTTTGTAGTAGAAAAGCAAGTACAAATAATCCGTAACAATGACATGTCCATTAGGTTGTCTTATAGTAAAATAGTAAAACGAGAATTTATCTTGTTAATAAATCTAACAAATGCGATAGATAATGATTCTTACTCTGAAATAAGAATTTTAAATAGTATTCCGAAAAATAAAACAATGTTTGTATCTTAAAATTTCTTATTAACGGCATACTTTTAAATAGTTAATATTAATTTTTAATTGTTAATTCTTAATTCTTAATAGTTTAAAATTTGTGCAAATTTCAAAAATAAAAATTTATGGGTATGATATAAATATATAATATTATAAAAATACATATATAATTATGTGTGCTAATGAAACAATTATGGATAATAATCTTTAAAGAAACTATATTTTATTTTACGGAAAAAACGTGAAATATTTTACCTGTGCAAAGCAACGTCAATGTAACCAGCAAGTAATTTAAGTCCATTTTCACGCGTGATGTACTCATTTTACCGAGACGCAACTTAAATGACAATCGCATTGCGACTGATCCATAAATTTTTGGCAAGCTGATATAGCCAATCCCCATGTAAAGTCATATCAAATTCCACGAAACCACACTTTTGTTTAATTAATTTGGAAAGCACACGTTGGAAACCAAATCGATTAATCGGTCGATTAATCAAATTTACTCAAGTGAGTTTTTGTAAATTAAACATTCTTCTCACGAGAAATAAGAATAGAAATAGAGAAAATTCGATCAAAGCAATTTCGTTTACGAAATTGTGTTTCTGCTAGTGACACATGACGAAACTATTTACGGTTCCGATTGGAAACTTGAATTTCCGACTAATAACGAGTTTCAGAATCGATTTACCATCTCATTGTATAGTGAAACAAACAATAGTGGTTTTCTCAAGTGAAACTTTGAAGCCGCATTTTGATCGGAATTGATTTTTCACTCGCTCACAAAATATTAGAATTCTCTAATTGTTTCGAAAACTAAAAACTAACGAGAAACATCATTGAATTAGAAATTATTCAGAAATTGATCGGAAACCTTTAAATTATACTAAATTGTAGATGTATTTAGGACTTATTTAAAAAAAATCTTTTTACTTAATTTTATTTTTAAATTTATAAGAAAGAAAAAGAGAAATTCTATGAAAAAATATACTACTAAAATTACATGCAACGAAACAATCCAAAAAGTAATTTAAAATAAGATGTTTAAATTATATTGAGCAATTTTTTGTGAGCTCTTCTACTCATGTTATTAGTAAAGTACATGAAAAAAATGCAAAAATGATTTTAAACAATACCAAGAATTTCTTATAATTAAACAATATCAAAAATATTATATTTAACTTTTTATTCGTATTTCTTTCATAAATTTTTTTCAAAAATTTTAATTTAAAATATTAATTTATATTAATTATAATTTATAAATAATATTTGTACTGCGATATACTAAATATAATTAAATTAAGTAAATAAATTATATTGTAGTAAATAAATTGTATTGTATATTTATAAGATTACTTATTATAACATCCTTGAAGAAATTAACTGTGTAATAAAAATTAATGATTTATATAAATGTTATACATTATTACAATAATCGATAATTAATATGATTATAATTTCTTCTATATTTATGCAATTTATAGCAAATTTAAAGATTATAAGAATTTATGGAACCGATAAAGACAGATAAGGCCGAATGTAGACATGTATTTACGCAAATGTATGTATATTGATCCGCCAAGACGATATGTCAACCATGAAATAATTATGCCTCCGATTACTGAGAGTATAATCACTCCACTAATTTATCGATTGTGATAATATCTAATCCAGTAAATTAATAGGTCTACAATACCTCGAGAATTTATGAAGATAAAGATTTATTACGCACATTATTATACATTCCACAAAATAATTTGCAAAAATAAATAATAATATTGCTATCCATTGACAAAAGGACAAAATTTACATTATTAAAATTTTTTCTTTTATGTGATCACATATTGTGTTTTCGCAAAAATTTAAAATAAGTTAATTATCGCAACTAATGATTAAAACTTATTAGAAAAAGAAAGAGCGTGTTTAAAAATATGCAAATACATTAATGAAATAATCCTCCGAGAGATAATAAATAATAAATTGAAAAACACGTGACATAAAGTAAGGTATAGGATCCGATCCTAAAATTAGAAAAAAATTAATTATCGCTGCTAATGATTAAAACATACAAAAATAAAAGAGCGTGTTTCAAAATATACAAATACATTAATGAAATGACCCTCCGTTTAATAATAAAAAATATTGAAAAAAGACGTGTCACAACCTAATGTTATGTTATTTCAATGGGGACTTTAAAATTTCGAACATATTAATTATCGCCACTAATGATTAAAATTTATTAAAAAATGAAAGAACGTATTTAAAAATATGCAAACACATTAATGGTCCTCCGAGAGATAATAAATAATATTGAAAAACACGTGATATATTATAACATAAGGTATTTAACTTATTAAAAAACTTATTAAAAAATGAAAGAGCGTGTTTAAAAATATGCAAAATTATTAATAAAATAGTTCCTCCGAAGAATAATAAAAAATATAGAAAATACACGTTACATAACGCGAGGTATAGGATTCGACCCTAAAAATGAAAAAAATCAATTATCGCCGCTAATGCAACTTTTAAACGATTAAAACATAAAAAAATGAAAGAGTATGTTTAAAATTATCGTAGTTGGTAACATGCAATTATATATTATTTCTGATAAATTTGTGTTTAAGTAAAACTGGGGCAGGATTTTCTATTTTATCTTCATTCAGTAAGATCATGCAACATGTTATAACGACACAAACCTATTTATTGGTTGTAGTTAAATGATGTAGTGTATAAGTTCTCTCAGTTTAAAAAAATCATGATTTTTTTATCCATACAGCCATCATATTATGTAGAGCAAATATAAATATTATATTATAGAAACGAGAAAGAATAAAATATCTTTACTAAATGTAAGAATTAAAAAATTAATTAAAAGTCAAATATTTAATCTACTTAAAATATTACAATTAGAATTTTATAAACATTTAAAATCACTTTCAATACGTAGACTATAATGTAGAAAATTATATACGTTTTTTTATGAAGTTTAAACAACAAATAAATAATGTTGCAAATAAAAAATTTTTTAAGCTTTTCTGTTAAATATATTCTCTATTTTAATTGAAATACTTATAAATGTTACATTTGGAAAAAATGAGATAATGAGTTGCACAACAATATTTCAACCGTTTATAAACAGAATATTTATAATTTATAAGTCTCAACAAAAATACTGTATAAATTGCAAGAAACGATGTTATTAATAGGCTCTCAGTTTTGTGTTAAATCTAAATTTTTATACGCTAATCGCAGTGTTACATCTAATAGAATTTTAAACAAGTTGGATAAACGCCAATGCATGATTTAAGTATGAACACATATTTGCATTAACATTACATTTCGATCAATACTGTACTTACATTAGGATTGCCTTTCGGTTAAATGCCAATCAATTAACTATAAATAATTATATAACAATTTAAATATATATTGCGATTAATTAATTATAGGTACTCTAAAGTCTCTTGATTATACTCTATTAGTTATAACTAACTAATAAATTAAATTTGTTTTTATTATTCTTATCAATATATATTAAAATTATTATGAAAAATTAATTTTTTTCTGTTACAACTCAATTAAGTTAGAAATTATAATCAATTATTATTTTTCTAATTGTATTAAAAATTATATAAAATAATGAAATATATAAATTTTAGGATTAAAAATAATAAAAGAGTTGAATATACATATAAAATAGTTTAAAAAAACGATACGACATTCAATAGAAAGGCTTTCTCATGTATATTAATGATACAATTGGAAATATTTGCGAATCTCCATCTCACATACAAGAAACAAAGAGTATTGGCAGCGATCAAATCAACCACGTTTCGAATCTAGGCGGAAAATCCACGTGAGAATTACCTCGATGACAGATTGGCACTGTCGTCGAATTATTGAAATTTGCAACGAGGTCCTTGCAGACATCCGAGCTTACTGGCGCAATTTGTCGAGTTGCTCTCACTTGGCATCTGAATGCAAGCTGACTGCAGTTCTCCAGGATTGTGCCGAATCACACACTGCAGAGTCCTTGTTTCCTTTAGATGTTCTTCATTGTATGCACAGAGACGTACTCATACAGATCCACGGATACGTGCAAAGAGTTTTAACAAGTAATTTCAGCAAAATGATGAACAATCAGAAGCCAATTGTTATTAAAAATTGCTGTGCAACAAAATTATGCTTAAGTACAGTAATTCTTCTTCAAATCAAAAAATTATATTATTATTTAACAACACTTTGTATAATTTATATGTACTTTACTGTATATATTTTTTGTGTATAATTTCCAAATTAAATTTTGAATCACAGTTATATATATATATATATATATATATATATATATATTTATAACAATGTATTATTTCGTATTTAATAAAACTATTAATTTATGTTTACATCATGATATGATGATGCTTAGAGGAAAATAGCTGTGGATTGATATATCTCATATTGTAAATCTTTAGTTAACTGTATTATTTCTTAATTAAAGCTTACTATTTTATCAAGACAGAACGGTAGCTCTTTAGTTAAAATAGAAAGATTTCCGGCTGAATATTAATGATCCGTTTTCAAACGGATTTAATCGAGCGTTCTCTTGATTTCGTGACTGAATCAATTGAACCGATGATTGTTGACTATTTAACTGTTTCTTTTTTAATTCAATTTATCTTGTAGTAAAATACAAGGGCTGTAATCGATATTCATTGAGAAGAATATTTTCGATTTCCTAGAAGAACGTGATCTCGAGAACGGAATTAATTAAAAATTCCGGTACGTGAGGATCAAGGACGAGAGAATAAATTGAATGTCAGTAATGTCACTAACCGGCATCACAATGGTGGAAGAAATATGTTTGCGCTATACTGTAAAATATTTGTAGGGACACATATTGACGGAGATATTTTCATCTTTACCGAAGTTTGAAAGCGCGCAGACACCTGAATCAACACACCGAGTGCAGTGCGCTTTCCTGCGGAAGCAGCGTTTTGCAAATCCGCTGTTGATTCTGACAGATTTGCTCCTGAAAGTGCCTGTCAAACAAAGCTCGAACTTTCGGGAAAGATTCTATTTCGGCATAGCGAAATAAAGCCAACTTTCTTCGGTACAATAATAACAAGGCAATCTTAAGTTCGCGCCGCGCGTCTAAATCGTAACTATGCAATTTACAAGAATAATTGGTTAAAGTTCTAATTAATAAGAATAGATATTAGAGAATGAATTAATATTCAACTTGCGTAAGTACTGAGAAAGTTGTATTAACACGTTCACTAATTATTATTGAGATAGTCGACTTAAATTCTTAATTGATTTGTGTGAGAAATCACTAATAACTTATTAATTCATTAATATCTCTCTCTTAATTCTTTCTCTCGTTAAAAATAACTGACAAATTTTTGTGTCATTCGAACAGGAAGGCTCAGCAATGTATCACGGATTATGATCTCGTTGCTGCCGTAATAAAAGGGATATTCCTCTTATGGCCTCGGAGAGATCCGGATCACAGTTTGGAAATTCTATAGCGATAACTCGATTTAAACTGAGAGTCAACTCCTGCCGCTGAAACATCGCGAACTGCGTCGGACTTGAAATTAATAGTAACTTCTGTGCTCGCGAGCGTATCTGCTTTGACTACATATACGAAGCAAAATCTCGGTGGTAATACGAAGGTAATTTCCATCCAGGACACTTTGACTCCAATCAAGTTTCTGCGCTGAGAGCGAGCTAGCTTTAAATTTCCCCATCTTAGATATCTAACTTTTATCAGATCACTGAGCGTTTCTTCAAAAGTATTTAATCGTTATATCATCTTGCATGTTCTTTATACTGGCGTGCAAAAATTTGCAGTCTTCTTTACCTTCGTTAATAAACCATGATTTACACTTTACACAATATATTTCTGAGACTGAGAGATTCGATTAATATTTTTGACAATTATCAGCTGATTTTTGTCAAAAAATATTAATCGTGGATAAACTATTGTTACATATTATAATATTTATCTTTAATAACTGCTTACATAATACACAATTCAGGTTGTTATGTTTTTAATTATAATTTATATTTTATATATATTTTTTATTAAGTATTTAATAGATTTTTTTTCTATGCTGATTGTGAGAGTAAAATTGCATTAGCATTATGTCTAAAGAAGCGATTATGAAATTATCTGACACGTTTTTCCATCTTCAATCTATAATTACTACATTTTATTAATTCACACATACAATTCCCAAAATTGCTGGTAGATTTCCAGCATCATATTTACATACAGACAAAGAAAGACGTCCGCGAGCGTCCATAAGTTGCCTCGGATAGAAGATCGATGGCCCAATCGCGTATTTCTCCGGCTTGTATTTCCTCGGATTCTAATTCCAGTAACTCTGGCTGACATTTTTCACCTCGATATTCTCGACTCAATCACGCACATATACATACATACATACATATGTATATACACACACATACGTGAATATCTGCCACGTATACGTTGGGCAGCAGTAAATCGGTTGGACGACCTCACGGTTTGAGACCAAAATCGCGAGTTGTAGATAGAATAATACCGATGATGGTGATCCAAAAAGATTATTGGAATTTTGCCAAGTTCCCTTCAATATGGAGTCTCCCATGTCAACCATGCACCCACCCACCTCCATAAGTTTCGCGTTTATCCGATCGTTCGACACACGATGTATAACTCACACAATGGGCAAAGGAAAAATATGTCGGCCTGGTAAAAAGAACAGGTGATAGGAATATCCGCCTTTGTCGTTGGAAGGCTTTCCGCATCCCCCAGGGGTGGAATTAAGTTTACATCTCACGTGAATAGATGCGAAGAGACCCTTTCAGGCGGCACGTCACTCCGATAACATGTGTAATACGATGGCAATTAAATTTCAGAATATAACATTTCATATAGAATCTATTTTTTAAACTGAGAAGCATTCTATTCTTTATTGTCCCTTAATTGTTTTTTTTTTTTTTGTAAAAAAAAATGTAATGCGCGCTGTGCACTTCAAACAGAAGTTAATTGTTTTGGTGAACGATACTATCGGTATCGGTGTTTTGAGAGAACGTTTCGTTGCTACCGACCCTTGAAATGTCTATAAAGATTAACGACGAGAGAATTAAGAGAAGAAAGAGATCTCAATCTGCGTCGAGCACAAAGCAGATTGATCCGACAATTTCTGGGGCACGTCTGTTCGAAGTGCCCGCACCATAACGATCCGTCTCGGGTGAATTAAGAGAGAAATTTAATTCTTGACAAACAACCATCCGCTGAACTTTTCCCTGAACCCAGTCCCTTTATCCTCCGTTCTCGATGCCGGCGTCTCTCCATCCGTCTCAACCTTTTTTTCTTATTCGCCGGGAGGAAGATTGGCATTCGAAGTCCGACATGATAAATGAGCTACTCTGAATCGAAACACATCGCTTTATTACGCCTGTTTCACTCGGTCCAGCCTAACTTACAATTAGATTCGCAAAATTTAGGATTGAATTTATCTCTATAATATTTATCTCTGTATAATTTCAATCTTAATTCATCAGTATGTCGACGCGCTATCGAAAGCCGGATATTTCGTACCGGTGGTTTAAAGGGATCGCGGTTAATGTGCAGCCAGTATAATGCCACCGATCCATTGTTCTAGCTAAGGAACATCCGCTGCTCCCGGTGCTTTTCACGGAGCTAGCTTAGTCTATGCTATAAAATGAAGGGTCTAGGTTCATGAGCAACATTAAATTAAATTCATGTGAGGGCTGGCTCGTACTATTCCTATCTACTAACCGTATTCTCGATATCATTGTAATTTCAACCGTTTATTTAAGATAAATTACATTTCCACGAAAAGTATACGAAAACAGCGTAACAAATTTTGATGAGATAAAATTAAATTGATACAGTATATCGATTTTAATAAATATTCGAAGGTTTTTCACATTCAATGTAAAAGACTAATAATATATTACATTACAATATATTTCGTATATAAGATGTTCAAGATTTACATATATTGCATATTTTTCAAATTTTATTCTACATTATTTTTTCGCAGCTAAAAGTTTTCTGATATAATCGTTATAATAGACGTTATATAACATTCAGAAAACACAGTAAATTAATTCAAAATATCTTATGTAAAATATCTGTCATCATAAGTCTCATGAAGCATATAATACAAATTAATGTTTTCTTATTAGAGATAATGTTTTCTTATTAAAGAGATAGATTCTAATAATTTATGATCATTATGTAACATTCGCACACACACATTTCGTTATCCTTATTTTAGACATTTGTCGAATGGCTTCATCGTAAAATAGCCAATTTTTCAACAAGATAATCCGAACAGTAATAATATGAATAATTATTCTCTGGGGGATATATCGTATTTATAAAAGAATTTATAATTCACACAGAGATTATAATAGAATTTATTATTTTACTATAATCTCGAAAAATCAAGCAATTAATTTTAGAAAATAATTACTTAATCTTATTAACACACGAGCGCTGAACCATCAAATAAAATTTCGTTTTATGGTCCAGAAACAGAAAAACAAAAATTAGATGTTCATTTTGTTTTCTAAAAAAGGCATGTTATTAACAATTGAATTGTTATTGACAAGAGAATTGAATTGTTGTGAGTTTTCCGCGATGCTGATTAGCTATCTAAACTGTCAATTAATTTTTAAAATATGAATATGTTATAATTAAAATAATAATATGTTTTAAATAATATATTATAACACTTTAAACTCGATTAATATTTTTTGACAATTATCAGCTGATTTCTGTCAAAAAATATTATTCGAGTCTAAAGTATTATAACATATTATATTTATAACATTATTATTTTAATTTTTATAACATATTCTTATTTTAAAATTTAATTAACAAGTTAACGTTTTAATCAGCTTATTTCTGTGAAAAATATTAATCAAGTTTAAACAAACTTTATATAAAAATATAATTCTTTTTTATATAAAATCGAGGAATGGCGCTCGCGTATTGCGCGCTTGTGTTGTTCTAGTAATGAATAAAAGTTTAAATACATCCTATTTAAAGAGAGGCACGATATAAAGTTAATTCTTCCAATTGCGTTAATGCCTCTCTCAAATAAAACCATCCGAATAATATTTCTATATCTCTTTAGGTTAAATTTGAAACTTGGATCGTTTTAATTCTTAATTATTATTTTGTGTCTGTGCATATAAAACACATTTTATCAATATCTATATATACATCATATAAATCTCACCTTATAGTATATTCCAGCTCGTCGACCAGAAGTTATTCTCGGGATGATTTAAGAGACGGACATTATCGATCGATGAAGCAAATTTTGGCGCGGCGCGGCGGCGCGAGTGCGCGCCTCAGCACGATCGATCAATCGATATATCTCGAGAGAGTCGAGTCGATTCGATCTCCGCCATATTTCTTGCGCGACTTTTCCCCCGTCATTAGTGTCTTCGCGGTTAACTGAGACGACTCGTAGAAAAGATCGGTCCAGATTCCTGCGGAGAATCCACCCCGCCCGGCGTGGACCAGATCCTCCCGGATACGCTCGTCGTCTCTCCTCGCCGTGGCGCGCAACCCGGTGGCGCCATCACGCGATATCCCGCCCGGCGCGTCGCACCCCGTTGCGCGACAACTATCCGCGACGGTGCCCGCCTTCAGTCGTGGGTGTAGTGCGTGCGAGTGTGCAGCGGTCCCGAGAGCTGCTGCGAGAGACCGGCGTGGCTTGGAGTGCGCGCGAGGTTAGGGCCAGTGTTTAACCCTGTCGACGTCGACGTCGCCGGGCACCGTTTGGGAAACGAAGGCACCCGGGGATTCCGCACTCCGCGATCGACATCGGACATCGTTGGGAAGGGGGGGGGGGTTCCGGACACCCCTGGAACGCCGCGCGCGGTTTCTGGTAGGCGTGATGTACATCTCTCCGAGGAATCTGTTGTCGCGAATCCTCTCCTCGCATTCGCCAGGCATTTGAGGAGAAACGGACGACGCGAATTTTCGGAGGTTCGTATTTATACGATTTGTGTATTTTTTATCTCAAAAATCTCTTTGCGTAACCGTCTCTGCGAAATCGTTGAAATATACGCAAATTTCAAACTACAAGCATAATTAAAGTATAAAAATAATGGCATAAAAATGGCATCAAAATTCTCAGAATTGATTGCGCAAATCTGGATTCTTGTAATATAATTCTATGAAACGACATTTATATAACATATTAATGTGTATTATAATATTTGTCATAATAATTGCAAAAATGAAACTGTTAGATTACTTTCTAACCTACATATAACCTCAATATTTTTGGCGCGAACTGAAATTCTCAATGATAAAATCGCAAAGGACGATTATGAACGATTATGATTTTTCGAGAGTGCTGAGATAAAAGTTAAATATTCATCGTGCAAAAATGTAATAATCGTGGAAAACAAGAGTTTTCAAATAGAGACAGTACTCGGATCTGCGTGAATTCACATTTTAGAAACTTATAGCGCGGAAGATATAATCGCGAGTAATTAGAGCAAAGTTTTGCGGGAATGGTTCGCGTTCGCGCTCTTCTCTCTTTCTCTCTCGACAGCTGCTGTGCTAATTTGAATTCGCATAAACTTTAATCGCGGAAAGTAAGAGCGCGCGAGGCAAAATGGAGAGATTCGCGAGCGCGATTCGCGCAATTTCTATGAGACGGTGCGAATCCATGTCGCGGAGTTGTCCCTCTAATCGCGAGATTCGATAATGATTATCGAATGCATTTCTGATGCATTTCGGATGCACGTACACGCGATGTCGCGTGGCGTTCTTTTTATCTTATGTTATTATTCCCCGCATCGCCACATCTCTCGCCGGATTCAATATCCTGCAGCGTGCAAAATCCTTTTCATTGTGTCCGCACGCTTTGAAAACTTTTGCCCGGTGTGCTCCAATTGGAATTGCGCCGCAATTTTTATCAAAGTTTAATAAACGTTTCAATTCTGAATATTATTCACAAAGAAACTTTCAATATCTCTGTGGAATCCTTCCGATTGTGCTATCTCACTTTATATCAAGAAAGATATAGACTATTCAGTTTATAAAATTCTTCCGTTTTTTTCTTTATCACTACAACAATAGTTATATGCGTATTATCACTTGAAAATAAAGTAAGAAAACTTTTTGATGGATTCTTTTTTTTTTTACAAACATTCATAATTCATGATGATTTTTGTAAATGTATCTGTAATAACATTTATAAATTCTCATCGACGCAGAAATTTTTTTTTAATAGATTCACTCCTGGAGAAATGTTTATTATCTCGAATCGCAAATATACTTCGTATTTAATGGTAATTTGAATAACGAAATATCAGAAGTCCCGAGAGAGTTTTGACGAGCAGGTCCATCGGCAGATTCTCGTTGAAATATTCATGGTCGGCGCAAAGTACATTCTGGATCTTTTCAATTATGCGTCCCAATCGAATGCCCCGATGCGCGATATACCGTGGAAAATCCTTTTCGGTCGAAAGGGCTAATGGATTGTCAAGAATAGAAACTTCACGTGGCTTTGGCGATCGTTGGCTTGACCGTTCGATGCAGACACACAATCGAATGTTTTCAATTCTATTTTCCGCGGACCGTATTCCTCTCTGCCGAAACTGAAATAGTTTCGGAGATAGACGTCGCTGAAAACAACGTGCCATTTCCACACGATAACTTTTTAATCCGCGAGTCACACATCGTGCGGAATACATATATCACTGTCCACCGACGATGTCGTATCATATAATTATCAAATGTTAAGAGAAAAAAAAACAGCGCGTGAAAAATCGATAACTATTATTTAAATGCTTTGTAAACTTTCCAAGATTAATAATGATTAAAAATTTCGATGAAATTAATTGTTATATAAATTTAAATTAATGCATATAAAGACACTAAATATATACAGGCACTGATCAGCTGATGTTGTTTTAATTTTGATTTCAAAGATTTTTTAAACATTCTGCACTATAAATGCAAATAGGCGCGAGAAAAACTATTGCCTGGTCGGATCGTTAATCCTACAGTATCCTGATATGGATTGCCAACCGAGTTCATTGTCTCGATTTCCATCGAATTCGCTCGCGCACTAGAAACGATAGAAACGATCCTTATTCGGAGGCACTCGAGCGATCACAAAGAGCGCTATATAAAGTAATTTAGTTTTCCGATAGAAAAATAGAAAGGAAGCAGTGTAAAACGAGGACGAAGCGGACTTTAAAGTATGCTGAGCCGTAGAGATGTTTTAAATCTTTTTGAATTGTGCGACTCAATTGTGCTCGATACGCGCATTATGCACGCTTTTGGATCAATCGATGACGTATCCCTTTCCTCGAATCTTTTTTCCACGAATGTCTCGCAATATATAAAAGTTTTGTCTGTATTTATTGTAGATGTACATTTGCGATTTCTTAATTTAAATAATTAACGAAACATTCAAATGCAGTAGAGAGTCATGGAAAGAGTTTTTAAAAACTCTGTGTAGAATATGAATAACAAAAATCTGAGACAATGTGTTTAACATTTAATACTTTAATATTATTTTATTAATTATTATTATTTTATTATATTATTAGTTTATTAATATTGATTTATTTTTCGATTATTAATATTTTTATGTTATAATATTAGAATATTTTAAGCACCCCCCCCCCCCCCGCTCGATATATGTTGTTATATTTTCTTATTTATTCGTGTCTCGAAGACTCTTAATGGCCTGGTTAAAAACTTCCAGGTGTTAACTCGTTGTTAACTCGGATATCTCGGATTTGCTAAGCCCGTACTCACCACTATGGCCCGTTTCTATCAACGTCGGTTAACTTTAACTTCTAGTTAAACTATATCTTTGTCTCTTTTCAGATACGTTCTTAAAAAGAGACAAAGATATAGTTTAATCGGAGGTTAAAATTAACCGACGTTGATAGAAACGGGCCTATGTGAGCTTCTGAGGGATAAAATTCTCTCGCGTAATCATGAAACAATAAGTTATAGAAATATTTTTGCACATATACAACGACAACAATAACAGAAATCTCATTTTGAATCTATATTTAGAAATTTTCCATGCAAATTTTATTAACTGTATTTAATCTTCATTTTCTCTCATTTTCTCTCTGCATATAAGTATATTCGCGCAAGTACACGTTTTAATGTTATCTTAATCAAATATATTCTTATTTTAGAAATAGAAAATTAAAAAATCAGACTTTTACAAATATTAAAAGCAATGTTATACTATGGAAATTGGAGTTATATTAAATTAAAATTGTTAATTTTAAGGTGTTGATAGTGCACACCGAATTTAATATTGAATAGATGTTCTTAGCGCTTGTGCCAACTTTACCTGGATCTAAGATAGATTTCAGGTTGATGATAACGTCGTGACATCGGCTCTTCTCGGTCTGCTAATCCGAAATAATATACCGCTGACCCAGTTAGAGCGGGGCGCAACAGCAATTAGATATTCGCGCGGCGGCAGACGAAGTGGGACCAGGGCGCTGATCGATCCTTCCTCGTCGCCGGGCGTATATAGGGACTCGTGTAAATTCCCGCCGTTCATATTCGCGTATCAGCCGCGTACGTCGACATCGATGTAAATTATACGGAGTCGTTCACCTGACGTGGAGAGAAATCTGCCTGATCACGGTGCGATTCGAAATATCTCGGTATAACGATTCGATAATTTCATATTTATTGATCTTATATAAATGAAGCATAAATGAATGCTTTAACAACTTGGAAAAGTGTGATTTTAATAAGTTTTGAAAATTCGTGAACAACTTTTATTTTTTTCTCTCTTATATTTGTATTCTTTTAATATATTTTTTCTTCTCTGTTTAAAAATTATCCACGTATCTCTCGCGTGCAATATTAGCTATCGAGTGTCTTTAAAGATAGATATTACATATCTTCTCTCACATATTATGTAATAATTATCGTATCACAAGATGTTGTGGCACCAATACGATAATTTATTTGAAGTTAATTAATTGAATTAAATTATATGCTTATATATTTTTTTATTACAAATAAATCAAAAGGATCTTCATAATTTAGATAAGTTATACACATTTGAATCATCTACTGCAATATTAATTATACAAAAATGACATCTTTCGACGTTAAAAGTTGTCTCTTCTTCAAATAGAAAAAATTTCACAGAAAGTACAAAAGCTTTTAAAGTATTGTTTCATTAGCGGTTCTACTTTCTCGACTAGCAGCTTTGTTGCATAGCAGGATCAGGTAGGCGCATTTAAAACTCGTGTACTCTTTTCTATCTCAGAAAATATTAAAATTTTGAAATATCATGGAACATGAAAAAAAAATAAATAATAATATCCAAATCTCTCTTTCTCTCGCTCTTTCTCTCTCTTTCACTGGTTTTTGTATTATAATAAATTAATAATCACGAATATGTTCTCGTCCGAATTGTCATCCGTAACAACTGTATTATTATGCATTACATTCGGATTATATTTTGCAGTAATGCAAGAGCACATGCAAATTATCACGTTAAAACAAGTTATTCATTTGCGCGTTGATATATTAAATTTTATTATAATTGTTGTAGACTTTTTTAAAATATATATTTAAATTTAATTTATACTTAACTGGTAAAAAATATACGAAAATGCCGATCAAAATGAAAATCAAACCAAAGAATCTAAACCTGTCTCGAAATTTTTAAAAAATGTATAAGCTTAAAGTTTATTACATTAAACATATCAGTGAAGGGATCGTCAATAACGAGATATCAATAACGATTGATCTGGGAACGGTACTAAAATTAATGTGTCGCGATATTTTTATTACGTGAAGAAAAATGGCTTATACTCTTGTATCGCTTATGTTGTGGTTACATTTTCCGCAATGCGGAAATCTGAGGCACTCTCGAGGTCTGCTTGACCGAAGCATCAATGCCCGAGTATCAATTTCCCATTTGCGCGAATATCGACGATACAACGCCGCTATCAGTGCCCAGATTTACGAAGGGCGCGGCAAAATCCTCGCGGATAATCCTAATCGTCGAAACGGTGCAACGTTTTATCCGCTAATCCCACACTGGACGCCTACGACGATCGAATCAGATTGACGTCGTATATCGTTTGGGATTTATATCTGAAAGCCACGAAGGGGATTTTTATATCTGATCGCGAGAGGGGGAGGGAGAAGAGAATTCGGAGGAGTGTGCACTGTGAGCGTTCAAAATAGCCGAAATAAAATAATTTAATTCTCTCTTATTGATCTCTTATTTTATTTATACATTTTGATTATATAGATAATGGACATATTGCTATTGTAAATAAATAAAAATCTTCCTTACACTTTTTTTATTAATAAAATCAAACATTCCTAACATATTGCACTTTCTTTCCATACTCAATATATTTGACATAATTTTAAAGGCTATGAAAAATTATTATATATTAAAATTTTTATTATTTTTATATAATTATTATATATTTAAATAAAATATATCGACAATAACTCCCTTTACAATTAGTTTAAAATATTATAATTGAGGGTATGCGAAATATCAGGATAAAGAATCTTTTTCCATAATATATATATATATATATATATATATATATATTGCGCATCATTAAATTATAAAATCCTATTATGCCTTTTAACAATGCCATGTATTTGATACACGTATTGTGGTCGTAAAACACTAAAAGTCGCAAAGTGCCGCTGGGTTTGTCGTAATTGTCGCAATTCTGTCATGTAACATTCTCTTCGTTTGTATATAGCACTGAAGAGGGAGAATAAAGCCCTTTTTTGTTCGTATTTAAAATTGATCGGCTTACTCATATAGCGGTTTAATCATAGCATTCGCGGATGCTAATTGTCACGATGTAGATCGCGTAATGACGCGATCAGACCCGTTCTATTGGTTTGACTCCGTTAAATTCTGGCTGGAATTCCACCGCGCAAAGCACCTCGCGATTTCCGCAACGCGCGATCAATCCGTCCCGTGACGGAGCGCGAATTAGCGGCTTAATGCGCGTCGAAAATCAACGCCCGCACCATGCCAAGTGTCGGCTCGCCGTTAATCGGCCCGATTCCACGTGAACACTTTAACATCGTTACGTATCGCGAGATCGTTTGCCCTTATTTGTTTCCGATTTACTGCCCGTATCGCCGTATAGTTTACGTTTAGGATTGCGATTAC
The DNA here is from genome assembly GCF_030444845.1 of Prenolepis imparis. Lineage (NCBI taxonomy): Eukaryota > Metazoa > Arthropoda > Insecta > Hymenoptera > Formicidae > Prenolepis > Prenolepis imparis. The sequence continues at coordinate 13,081,454 of NW_028141162.1, read as the reverse complement.
GATTGCATTTTCGTTTGCATATCGCATACATAAAGCTTCATCGTAATCATTCATCACGAGAGAGATATACATAGAAAGGCTCTCGCGGCCTTAGAGAAACATTTCGCAGCTTTGTTAAAAAAAAAAGAAAAAATAAATTAAAGAAATTCAAAATTTTCAGAAATAGCAGAAAACGTACGCTTTTTATATCGACCAATATTATTTTTGTATTCAACACAGCGAAATTTTTTTTTGCGTGAAGGAGAGAAGAGAGAGGGTCGTGAACTCGTTACTTGTATCCATAAATCCGCCTGCGGACCAAGTTGTATCGTTCCCGGTCCATGGTGTGCTATATGGCGGGAATTGCACGTACCGTAACGAAGTGTAGTCTGGCAAGGTGTAATACAGCAGCCCGACATAGAGTTTCGTTCGCGCGTGTTAGTATACATGGCATACTAGAATTTATGCATTCTCTTCTGGCTACATTTTGGGGCAATTGTGTAGATTTATTTTTTAACCAAAAATTCCAGATAAAGTCATCTTTTCCCATAACTTCTTAATTAAATCTCAAATGAAAAATTTCCCTAAATAATTGTATCTTTCTTTCCCTTTAGCTGAAATTTAATACGGGAGTTAATTAGGAAACTATAATTAAAGATCCAGAAATTTTATAATGAACGTTAATTAACCTTCAAGATTAAAAATCAATCATTATATAAATTAAAATTAAACTGTATTTTATTTTAACGCGAAACTCGCGAATGCTAAATAATGAAGTAAATTAAGAGAGAGGATTCCCAAAAGCGGAATTTCTTTGCGCGAATTGCGAGAAAAACGAACGACTAATCTCTCTATCTTCTCATTTTAGATACGTGGTTTGTGCGGCTGAGAAAGGGCACAAAGGGGCCAGGCGTATCTTTCATAGTGGAGGATTCGGGGGATCATGATGCCCCCCATAATCGGGGAAACGCTGCGCGTATGGTTCCTCTCGGCGCTGGTCGTTCACGGAGCCGTCGCCGGGAATCCGGACGCGAAGCGCCTCTACGACGATCTGCTATCCAACTATAACAAACTCGTGCGCCCTGTGGTGAACACCTCGGACGTGCTGCGTGTGTGCATCAAGCTGAAGCTCTCGCAACTCATCGATGTGGTAAGTCGAAAAAATTCTATTTGAAAAATTTCCAAAAATTTCGAGCAAAAAGTTGCTCGATCGTCCTTGGCGTCGATAACCGAGGAAATAATTTGATATTTATATAATCATTAATGACATATAATATGAATCCAATATTGCAATAATTAACAATTGCTGAGGTATATCCTAAGTGATTGTAGAGATCGTTGATGCTTTAATTGGCAGCTATCTATCAATTAAAATGAATTGAAGCGCCATTTACGATTTATTAACGACATTTCAAAGGATTCTCATTAATATTAGCGCGGATAAAATATCTCGTAAGAGTACGTCATAAATGAAAATATAATCTGGTAGAGAAGATAATTCTTTATAAAAAATTCTCACAATTAAAAAAGTCTTTCTATAAATTTATTTTTCATCAGAGGCCTATTCTTTCAGTAATTTTTGCCATATTTGGCATACATTTTTTTAATTATATAATTTTTGCTAGATTTGGCATAATTTATTCTTATGATTGTTAAAAAATTAATTTGTCTGAAATTTGTGAGAAATGTTCTTCCTTTCATTTATCGAGAGAGTGTTACCGAATATTATCTGTTCTTAAGGAGATATCTGTACAAAATATTTTCAAACTTTGCTAATATTACAAACCCTCTAAGACTGTGATTAAACTTGCATAAGTATTAAAGCGCGCATTATAGCTATTATAAAATCAATAGCTTGTAAAGTCTACGGGCAATTCTAACATGGCCAATTTGCGATTTAGGATAAGATACTCCCCCGGAAATTACCGTAGAAATTGTGTCGCAAAGGAAAATGGCACGAAACTTAAATAATTGGAATAATTACTTGATCGAACTTTAACGGAATTTTAGTGAATGTTGCGATTGAAAGTTAAATCATGAAAGCATCGAAAATTAAAAGAAAAATATTTGCTCCTTTTTATTTATCAAATATAATATTTCTTCGAAAAGATTCTTAAAAGCGTCTTTTAATCTTTGATAAATACTATTGTGTTACTAATTAATTTGTAGTATTAATGAGTCTACAGAGACATTTGTGATATTCAGGACTTTCTGTAAGCAGACAGAATATATCACTTGATGGCTTAAGGAATTATAACAAAGCCTGTAAAATTAGCAAATATGCAGCGTAGCTTTGAATTAATACGTTTATATTTTTAATTAGGGTGATACAAGCATACGATAAATGGAGAAACAGGAGAATCTTTTTGTTCATTAATTTTGCTAAAACCTCTTGCGTTTAATTCCTACATCTGTTTAGCAACGAAGCACTTATTATAGTCGACAGCATACGCATAAATTAAATGGGGGAAAGTCATTAAATCATTCAGTCGTTGAAATCCGTTCATCGCTGATCTAACATTGGTATTTTAGTAATTGCAAATTTTACTTGTTAAATGATATATTTAGAATCTATTAATGACGTGCCTTGCCGATAAAAAATTATATTTTATACAGATGCAAGAATAAATAGATATTTTAATTCATTGTCAGTTAAATCTTTTTTTCTTTCATGACGCGCTTTTTCGATAAAATATTATTATGTTTGACGGATGAAAAAGAGAGCAAACATTTTTATTAAAATTTCTGGCGTTTCTGAAAAACTGGCGTGCGCGAAGTAATATTCTTTCCTTTCCAATTCAGTCATCCAGACGTGGAAATTCGATGTGAAGTGTGATATTGCGAGAGTTTATCGTGTGGCACATGAGAGTCATAGACCGACAAGCGTCGGACGATAAAACAACGCGCGGGACAACTGAAAATTTCCGTGGACGATTCTAGCGGCGATAAAATTTACGAATATAGAGACTCACCAGTAATATACCTGACATAACACCACGCGTCCACTTCGGACCGTGGAGAATAATATCGCGATTTCAGTCTCATGAGAACGTATAATACCGAGGCAGAGTCATTTCTTAAAATTCTCGACCGCGACTATAACATTCTCGGGAATGACCAAACATCAAATTTCCTTGCGAATGGACATTTGGTATCGTTATTTGACCGACGAAAATTTCAATAATATTTGGACCATTTAAAAAATTCCTATATATACTTACAATTATCAATGTATCGTGCACGTGAACATATATCGATATAGTCTCGAAAGTATGAAAGAAAGATTTTTGACAAGAGTTTATCTCTAAAATTTAAATAATAAATCTGTCCTTCGAATAATTTTTTACATTAATTTTGATAAGCATAGTATGCAGATATATATATTTCTGTATTACGTATTCAGACATTGTATAGTTTTAATGAAAATAGCCATAATTTGGCTAACTCTTGATTAACCATAACAATCAACGTAATAACAAGAGCAGACAATTTTCTTTAGAATGACGATGATAAGAGCTCGCTCGTTCGGCGAGAAATCTCCGCGCTAGGAATTTATTTCGATATAAAATCCAAACTACTTAAATCTCTCCACGGTCGATTTGCGTGACCTCTCGTAACTCCCTCGTCCTCCTCCCGGAAGCGCAATTTTAGCGATACGCAAATGTGATTCTCGGAAAGGGATATTCCCGCGTCTTCGCTTTTACGATCTGAGGTTATGGAAAGTCACGTTATCTTATCCTATATAATGCCGGAACTCGAATAAATTCACGCGCCAAGTCCTTCTCGGCCGATTTATCCGCGCAGCAAATAGTTCCGGTAATTATGCGCGCGCGTGTCATAAAAATTTCTACAGCGAATCATTCGCGGCCGCAGTTATATTTTTCCGACCCGAAGAATCCGCGCACAGAATGCGTAATTACGTAGTAATTTACGTGACCGCCAGCATTGTAAAAATGCGAGCATTTCGTGCCGCTTCGAAACGCGGCATCTCACGTTGGCGAAATTTCGCACGCGTCACGTTGGAATTTAACCGACTCCTATGTATTTCGTATATTATAACTTGTAAATTGCAATATCCGACGCAACTATCGGAAATCGCTTAAGCGATTCTCGAACTAGGAACTCATTAGTTCTCTGCCCTTTTCAGAGCATAATTGTACGTCACGAAATATATTTTTCTCTTCGACTCTCGTTCTCTATATATATAAAGAAAAAGAAAATAAAGTAGAAATTAATGGTCACTCGAGAATGAACAATTGATAGGCAGACTTGACGATTGCTTTAAAGAGAGTGTGACAGTGACAAATTTATCGAATGTTGATAATTCGTCTCCGCTTACTTGAGAAATTTGTCATTAATGTGAACAATCAGTATGCACTAGTAATAAAGAGAATATATTAAGATTATTTTCTCAAGAGATTCTACTCGTCGTACTTCTTGCCGAAAGGCAAGTAACGTAATGGCGGCCATCATCGTGAGGGGTAACTTTGTGTGTACGGCATCGAATCGATACTTCGCCATACCTCGCGAGTCGCTGATGGATGCTTTCGCGCCACGTTCGATCAGCGCCGCGGTTTCTTGCGTGATCAAAGCGCGATCACGCGAGTTCTCATTTTCCCGGGGATAGCTCGAGCTTTACGAGCGTCAAAGGCGCTCAGCCAATTTTCTCTGGGATTGCGGGCCTGCAATATCACAAGTCGAGGAAGGCTGTTGAAAGTTAACGAAAGATGGAAAAACTGGAAAGAAAAGAGAAATAAACACGCGGACGATCATTGCATCCGATTTTATCGGGCTTAAGAGGCATATCCATCAACGCTACCAGATCCACGAGCATTCCTGTCCAACATCTCGAAAATTCCTCGTGCTTTTATAGAGCCTCGTGAAAGTTTCATTCCTGCGTCAGTCGCGTCTTCTCGCCGGAGTAGGAATTCTTATCCATTTGTATCAAATGAAGCGGCAAGCTGGTGAAGAAGATGCATCGCATTCCTACAGATTCCTATTCTTTCTCGTGGATATAATTTGTTCCTTCTCGTTTATTTATATAGTAACGGATTTGTCGTAAAGAAGCTTTAATCCGTGTAGAAAGAATCCACTTGCAATTTAGATTACTTATCAACTTCTTATTTTCATCAGTCAAGACTCGTAAGATAAAGTATGGGGTAATATATAAGTATGAAACGACGCCTCTTTTATAATGATTTGTTGAAATCGTGACGGAATATTCTTAATTTTTTTAGAAAAATTGTTCAGTGTTTAAATACTTCGAGAAGATAAACGAGCCAGTCGTCAATAATAATTTTTTTTTATGGACACGCTACAATGTGCGGCAGTTATATCTACTCAATCGTATCTCTCGCTTGTATAATATTTGTCTTTGAAGTAACTACGGTAGGATGTAATAGACAGATGCTCGTGCATCTATATATCGTTCCGATATTCCTGCAGCTGTCATCTGATATTAAAAATGTTTTTATAGGATGACACAAGTTGTCTTTATAAAAGTTAGTTTTCGCGAATTTCGTCAATGTTCAATTGTATTCAGACTAAAGATTGGCGAAAAAAACTCGCCGGAAATTATATTTTTGGTGTGGCTTCTGGGAATTCTGCTGCAAAGTTTCGTGAAAAAAATTACACGGAATGAAAATGAAATATCCGTATATTACCTCTACTATAGAGGTATTCTATATTAAAAGTATTTTGAAGATAAAGCAATAACAGAATTTAAAAAATATATTTAAAATTTTGTGTGCCTCTCTTCTCTGTTTTTTTCTTTATCTTCCTCTATTTTTTTAATCTTTCACATTATAAGTATTATTAACAACATTAACAACATTAAATATTTGAATGCATTCATCATTCAATCAAAATATTGAATCTGCAAATTATTAAAAATATTAAATATCGCGAATATAAAATGACGTTCATAATTTCGCATGTTTCAATATTAAAATTTGATAACAAATGAGTCAAGAGTTCTTTCAATATTTCAAAATTTAATAACTCAAGTATCTCTAATTTATTTAGAGCCTAGCGTTCTGAAAATCTAATAAATTAAGGATATAATTATGCGGAGATTTAATACGTCGAGCAAATTTACAGTTTTTAATAATAATAAATTAATTTTTTATTAATTTGTGACAATTACTTTTTACACACGCATATTAAATGCAAGCTAAAATGCGTTAAAGCATGATATAAAAAAATGAAGCTTTGATTTATGCTATGGGAATTTAATTCGTCGTGAAATTATTATTACGATAATATATGTACATTTTTTCTTTGTAATTATATCTTTAATTAATTTTTCAATTAAATCCATAGGGAATAAAAAAGCAGCAATAAAGGCTTGTCTTTTAATAAAAATTAATGAAGCTTTATCTTCAATTAATTATGAAAAAAATTCAAGAGAAAGTTCCCACAATCGACGCATTAAAGGATCTAATATAATTAATTATCAAATATAATTAAAAAATCCATAAAAAATAAAAAAAAAACTTCAGATTTTAAGTATATTTTGAAACTTACTCTTCCATTTCAATATCAAATCGTTCAATTAAATCCCTGATAAATTTCAATAAACTGAAACAGCTCATATCGCAGAAGAGCAAGGAGAGACCGCGAAGCGCGCGAATAGAGGGAGGTGGCAGAAATCTTTGGATTTCACATGCATGCATAGCAGCGGATGCGATAGTGCTATACATATACGGGGTGCTACCGCCCATGTACGTTACTATTTACGACCTCACGGCTTAGATACTGCTCTGCTTCCATTGTCGAGACGATCCATCATAAGCAGTGCACTTTGCGCGGCGCGATATACGGCGAAGGCATTACGGACACGAGCGAACGCGTTGGCGCGATGCGAAATTCTCGAGGATTGCCGATTGGATTCCATTAGAGTTCATTAAAGCTTATTACGAAGGCCCTCATCTCTCTGAGCAAGGCGATCCATCCACTTCGAGTCCCGAAGCGGAGATAATCGTCCCGGAAATTTCAATGTTAAAATCATCGGCTTCTCGTCACGAACATCGACTTTGAATTTTTCACCCCGCCGCGTAATTAAGCACTCTCTTTAATTGAATCAGTAAAACGTCACTGACTCAAGCAATGATGTTACCAAAGATTAATGAAATATTCACTGATCTTCTTTCTTAAAAAATATAATAGTATTCACACTTTGCTCCTCCGTCTTATATTTATTACAGAGATTTTATTGAAAAATCAGTAATAATCGTATATGTTTACATTTGTAGCTTTTAAAGTTTTTTCTATTTATTTCTAATTGTTATTTTTGGGGAGAAGTTTCGGTATATATACATATTTAAAATGAAACACGTATAATTAGTATTCAAAATTATATTCATATTATTGTTTTATTCTTAAGATGTGACAAATTTACAAAATGAACAATATTCTTGATCAAATTTAGATATTTCTTTAATAAAATATATTGTTATAAATTTATCTCATTTATAGTATTATAATATAAAGATGCATTTTAAAATATTCCTGATTGAAATAACCTCTACTAGTAATTGATATTTTCCCTGATATATATTTAATTGATTTGCAGTGCTATATTTATTTATAACTAAAATTATCGATGACTATTCATTGCTTTTCAATAATACTGATTTCATTTCAAGAGAGTATCGCCTGATCTCAATGTTTAGTGAAATAGTGGCTTTCGAATAGTATTGTCGCGCGTTTATAAATAGTAGTACGTGCAAGAGAGAGAGAGGCCAGAAACTAATTAGCCGCAGTGCGAAGAGTAATGGTTTCACGTCGACGAGAAATAATCGACGCGATGCACAAAGGGATCCTATCTCTATCCGCCCTCCCGTGCATCAGTGTTATCAAAATGTTATCAAAAGGATACCGGTCACAATATCCAGAGCGATGTGTTGGAAAAAAGAAAAAACGCATTGTCCATCACACGCGGGCATATCGAATGATACGCGACATCGGTGAGATAATTTCATCGTCGTTACTTCGGCTACTCGATTATGCGCGTCGCGCGTATAATAAATTTATAAATTACACGCTACTTGCCGAGATATGAGCGGGAGAAATTTGCATACCAGAATGCATATCGAACGCGTATATCGCTTTAATACCATCGCGTAAATCAAGCTGCGCTCGTTGATCGGTTTCCGGTTGTATACTGTGAATAGAAAAATTTATATATACACGCGTGTCGCATTTTATGCACTTTCAAAATTGAATTTTGTTTTTCCGCCTGTTGTACATACGTGTAATAAGAATCACAATCGCAGAGCGCGTTGTTATTATAACTGATTCGCTCGTGCAAGCACTTAGAATAACGGACGTGATGCGTTCATTAAACTAATTGAATTAATTACTGAACGATTTCGCATTGTCTCCTCATCGAAATCATCTTGAATATTACATATGTACCTATATATCCCGCGAGTTTCTGAGGTTATCCTCTGAGGTCTATCATTATTGTGCTTAATTAAATTTTACGTTTGGTTACGCTTTTGGATCGCGAAAATTAAATGTATTATGAAACACGTTATTATATAATATGTTAATTGCTGTTAATTCAATATATCAATTATCGCGTTTTATATTTATAAAAGAGTTTTGCGAATGAAATATTTATATGCAACGATGTAACACAGTTTCCATCTGCGAGCCAGCAATCGATTGTCCCGTTAAATTCGTTGTTGCTCTGTCGTTATGTTGTTGCATTAAATCGAAGAGATGATGCGAGCGAGAGGAGACCGGTAAGCGAATAATTTAGGCAGTTGTACGGCTTTTTGCATTATGGAGAACCACCTTTATTGACCTAGTGCCCAAGGTCTTTCGTATCAACGTCGACGTCGCCGCTGCTTTGATATTCATAACAACGCGCCGAAGGCTTCGTTATATTGCAGCCTGATGCAATTATTTTGATATTTGGCATGATCCCGCAAAATTTTGAACGAAACTGCAAGTGCAACGACGAGACAAATTCGCGTCTGTTATGCCCTCGTCAATAGTGTCGTAACATTTTTATTAAACGTGTATCTGGCGCGAGACTTTTTACTTCTCTTCGTATAGCATTTTTTTATACGTATATTATCTGACATTAAATGTCTATTTTTGTAAAACAAATATATTGTCCATATTTCTTTAAAAAATCAAATTTTAATTCTAATAGCGCGTAATATTTTTATTTTTATTTTTCTAGTTTTATTTAATTTCGAATGCAGTTCGTTGCGTCGTGTGTAGGGAAATTTCATTTAAAATTTGTTCTGGAAAAGGTGACAACCAATCAAATTTTCGTCAAAGGAAAAATGCAGAAAATAGAGAAAATTTGTCGCGTCGGAAACGACAAACATTTTATACATCAAGGCTGTAGGAGTGTAGCATCGAGAAAATTTCAATCACATTAAAGTCGATGCTAATTAAAGAGAGGAAAGTAGAGAAAAAAGAGTTAATGGAAAACAGGCATGAAAGAACGGAGCGAGTGAAAAGGACAGTTTACATAGAAAAAGAAGAAAGTGGAAATGCTCGGGGAAATATAAACAAGCAGGGCTTTCAGTATACGTCACACGAATGAGCAATGGTTATTGCAAAAGTTTTCCATCGGTACGTGCCCTCGCGAATATCGCAAATGCGACCGTGCATTTCCGGAACGCCGACGATTTGTCACGAAAAGTCCCCGTAAGCCCCCTAGATTCGCCGTTTTCTTTTCGAAGGGCGACAAAGGTTCTCTCCTTCCTAGAATTCGAATTTCTATCATCGATCTCCGTCTCTCGTCTTTCCTTTTAAATTATTACCACGATGGCGCTTATACTTAATTATCGAGCAATTTCGTAATAAGTAGATTATTACTATTCCAGGTTTTATAACATTTGATAATTTTAATAATAGATTGAATCTCGTTTTATATGGATTATTTCTTTACAATATATTTATATCGTATTTCATGTTTAGGAGTTTCGATTCGATTTACTTTGTTTAACCTGCAAAGCTTGCCTTTTAGACTTCAACGGTATAAATATCAGAAAATCGATAATTTTGTATCGGTCTTCCTCTTTTGAGGAGGATAAATCCTAATAAGTCTGGCTTGCGAGTATTTTTTCGTTTTTATTTAAGAAATATCCGCTCATATACCGGTATCATCTTAGCCGTAATTTTAGACGATCGAGGTCGATTCCCCGAGATCGACCTCTCCCTGGAAAATACGTAGAATCTTCCGGCATTCGTATTCCCGCAGGAACAGCGAATAATATTGGATCCGAGTACCGAGTTCGATCGCAACGCAAAAGTCCCTCTCCTCTTTCTCGCATTACACGAGGATTGATACGAAAGTCGAGATCCCGGGGTTCGTTTCCGTAAACCGCGAACATAAGAGCCAGCCCGTCGGGAGGTCTGCGACCAGAAGTCTCGGTGGTTTTCAATTAATTTAGACGGGAATCATTAAAGGATAAATCCAGCGGGATTTCCTTGGCGTTCCCGGCGGCCGTCATTAACGCCGCGATAAATGAACCATGTACACTCGTGCACCTGTGTACCATCATGCCTATTTACGAAAATCCTGAAATCTCCGTCCGATACAGCTCGATCGCGAAAGAACGGGATTAACGAAAGAATAAACGTCTCGAGCTCTGTGGCATTAAAAATTTACAGCGTAAGGGAAAAAAGTGAGACACGAGTATAGTGAATGCATCCAGGTTAAAATAAATTATTTCGAGATTATCGATGCCATATTTTATAGACGTATAGCTCTACTCATCTTTGAAATATATTTGGAACATTGTCGTATTCTATCCTTTCGATATAGGTATATTGAATATCGACATTTCCTTTGTGTCTATACTTTGAATAAAAATTCCGCTATCATAAAATCTACTTAAAGTTAAACGTAGAATAAAAGATTGCGTTATATCTTTATATATTTTAAGCTTGTAACTTTTAGAATTTATTAATATCTTGATATCTTTTTAATGACAAAATAGACTCTAAACTGAAACCTGCATTGTCAAATATTTTAAAAACACGATGTACTCTATCAACTTGATACACGCATCTTTGGAAATACATCTTTGCGAATGAAGTGCGCTCGAGAAACGCTTATGAGTTTGGCTCGATAAGTTTGTCATCCGATGAATAACTTTCCCAAACTCGCTGAGTCTTAAGCGACGACCCACGACTTAATACGAAAGCGGAAGCTGTCGATTATACGATCGACGTACTGGCGCTTTCGGTCTCAACTACGACAATATCGACGTTGTCTACTTGCCAATATTATAGTTCATTGGTTGCGCGATAAAATTGCTGTCTCCGTCGATTATCGATGAGACGTATTTCGTTGTGTTTCGCGGTGAAAATTAAAATTTCATCGAAGATAAAGAATATTTATTAGCAAAGTTAATATAAAATAAATTATTGCACGCAGCACTTATATATACCAAAACAATTCTCGATATTCAATGAAAAACATGGTTTATTACCTTTCGTAAGAAAAATTGTTTTTCCTATCGAAAATAAATAATCCTTATTCTTATTCATATTTTAATCTCTCTTATTTTAAACACTTTTGTAAAACGGAAGGAAAAAGAAATATCGTATAAAACAATATATCATAAACATATACCGAGATTAGGAGATATATATTTTAATCCAGATTATATACACATATATAAGCCCATTAAAAAATATTACTTATTAAAAATAATTTTTCAAACATGCAAAGAATTATTACTTTATTATTATAACTATTGAAATATAATTATTGCCGTAATATTTAAAATATTTATTGCGCTTTTTAATTCGCGAACATTAATCGTCTTGATTTATTATTATACAATTCATTATATGAAAGCCTTTTCGAATAATTTTACATAACAATACATATTATCTGATTCATATGGATTGAATGGTTTAATTCGAATAGAAGATAATATCATGTTTTATGTTGCACGGTAATTTTATTATTATTTGTTATTACAAATGGAGACTTCTCTGACTAAAATTGTAATGGAAGCATCGGCAAACAAATTGCGATGGAACCACAAAGCTCTACCGACGTCGGTTGGTTTGCGCTTTATACGTGCAGCCACGTTTACTTTGTTCGCAGCATAGCAGTTGTTTGGCGTTTCCCGAAGTTGATACCCGAATTTCACTGCTAAATCAACTGCACTTAATGCGAGCTTGTTGGCCGAGGAAGGCTAAAATTTTTTAATAAAAGTTTCAGACGTATGCGCGTATTACGCGTTTGCCGCGGCAAACATTAAAGGCTCGAAAACAATTACTTTTTTAAATTAACGCACGTTTTTTTTTACTCCAGAAAAGTCTCGCGAAATAAAGTCTAACGAAACGGTCTAGACTTATATTTGAATTATACCGTATGATTGTAGCATTTGTAAAATTGTAAAATAGAAAACGCGCTTTTGACTGTTTTTACAAGTAATTAAAAAGTAGGATCTTTCTCTTGTTCGTAACTTCATCTTGAACGAGGTTATAAAATTATGGTTATTTGAACGGTATTCTGTTTATAATTAATTGCGGAGTATTTCGCGGCAGTGCGCAATCTTGCTCGGATTATATAATAATGTTGCAATGTGTACACATTGTGTAATGACATTAATATTGATCCGGCACAAGAATTGATTGCAAAGCTAATTAGTCTGTCTCCTAATTACGCGAGGATTAAACCACTAAGATTCGCGTTGCATATTCTCCCGCAAATGCATATAGTTGCGAGATATAATATAATAATGTAAAATTTTATCTTATGTATACAATTAATTCTTGTAACGTCTTTAAATTTTGCGAGCTTATGATTATTAATTTTTTAATTCGCAACACATATTACTGAATCTTTTCTCGTTATCTTTTTAAGTATATTCTTTACACGAAACTATGGAAATATTATGCAATATTATATATGATTTTTTAAAATTAGCGTACTTAACGTGCCTACTTCGGTTGAAACAAAAAATCGGATGAAACCCGGTAGAATATATGAAAGAAGTTGAACATTTGTTATTTCAAAAATTCCACTAGACAGCTTTCCTAAAGACGCTTTATGTGCCTTGAGGGAATAAAAAAGAGGAACGAGTACACAGCCCATCGGGATGAAATTGCCCTTGAAATACTTCGTATGAGCCAAGGAAATAGTCCGGGTGTCCCATCAGGCTGTTTCAGCGTTTTAAGAATACGAGATAGGAAGGATCCGGCGATTCTCTGTCTCTCTAAGACGTGGTGAGAGAAAAAAAAAAGACGTCGTTTCGCGTTAAAAAAAAAACAACAAAGCTCCACACTGAGAGGCGCGTGTTAAACGTGATTAGGGTCATGCCAGTAAATGGAGTTTCGTAAACTTGGGTAAGAACGAAATGATGACTCTATAAAATTATTTTCTGTTTTATTATAAGCGAGTCTGCGGATCTCGGTTCCCTGGATAAGGGCTAATCTCATTCATTAAATATTATCTTGAAGGTAACTGCACGACTAATTGATTTAAGATAGGTAAAATGTAATCTGGATTATGCACCTTAATTTTGATATATTATTTTGTCATTTTTCCTATTTTTTCTTTTTTTTTTTATAAACATTTAAAAAAGAGAGAGATTAAAATATAAATAAGTGTAAAGATGATCTACTTTCAATGAGAGAAACTCAGAAAATTGAAAGATAATAAGCCATGTTTTCCCATAATTTCCACGAATCTTATCTAATTATGATAATTATGATATAATTTTAATCTGCATATTCATATCATATTACGTCATATATACAGAGTCAACTTTATTTTTGATACAAAATTTATCATATATGCATATGTTTTATTATTTAATTTTAATTAATTTCATTTATGTTTTTATTTGTACTTGACAGATTTATGTCAAGCATTTCTTGTGCAATTTGGATAATGAATCTCCTCTACTTTTTGTATAAGCTTTATTGTCTGTATGCAAAACATTAATCGCATTTTGTTAATTAACTTGTACCAACCATTCTGCTTTATATTTGCTCGACAGTATTATATTGCTCGAGGATATGCGCGTCGTATTAATCATGTCCTGCTATAAAGCTTTGACGAATAAACGTCATAACTATCCATATTCTTGCTTTGACGTTTACAAGCATCGCGTATTTACTGCTTTCAAAAGAAGATTAAATCAAAATATTTAATTAAACGATCAAATTAATTTAAATATTAAAATGCATTGTATATTTTACGGATTTGATATTATAATAATATCCATTGAAATTTATATACATGTACCATATTCATATATATACATATACATATATATATATATACATATATATATACATATTCACACATATACATCATGTACGTGAGAGAAATATTCGAATTAAAAACTCTGAAATATAAATTCGCAGGATTCATCGTTTCATTAGCGATTTCTTTTTTTTTTTTTTTTTTTTTTTCGCGATCGTAAGCTCGCTTGACACGCGATGACAGAGCTAATCTCTTGAGATACGACGTATTTTCAGCACTTTCCTAAGTTAAACAGTGCCTCGGGACAGAGATTCGCGCGGAGGGGAGAAATAGAAACGAGCTCGTGCCCTCGATATTCGAGCCACCTCTCGAAATCCAATTTAATACGGGTGTCGGCGCATCGCTGCCACTCACGTCGGGTCCCTCGACAACACTGGCGCGTTATCGAGAAGCGTAGAGAAAAGAACCCGAAGAGAATCTAGAAGACGCCGGGGCAAAGTGAGAGATCCTGTTAGCCAGGGGATACCGTACAAAGAAATAACAGTATCGACGCGATTCGACAATCTCAAGTCGGTGCATATTTTCTCGAGCGTTAATATTTCCCATCTTGTATCACTAAAATATACGACAGACGAGAACTCGTTTCGTTACATTCCCAGTTTCTCGCATCGAAAAGATATTTTCGTGACTGCATCAGGTTGTAAATCGCGCGTTGCGTGAGCGAAACCACGATGGGGATTGACGGGGCGGCTTTTAGCGTGCCGAAATATACACGCCGAAGGCGTTTGCGGTGCATTGAACGGGCGAAAGATAACAGCCGGAAGCGAACGCGTTTCTCTATGCCGAGAGATGCGCGAAGGGATCGGTTTGAGAGACGGAATTTGCGAGTCGGACGGGCCCCGGAGCGTCTTGGTCTAAAGTGCCTCAGACAAGCAGCCCGATATTGATGCATTCCGTCGAATGTTCGTCGTCGTCGTCGTCGTCGTCGTCGTCATCGTCCATGTAACATTTCGATATTTACGACGATTGAGAGAAAGCTCTTCGGAGAGCTGCTGCCGAGTGCTATCACTACACTTTAGGGGTTCGCTCGGACGATACGACCTTATGTCGATGGATCGGCAACGTCAATCTATGGCTTCAAAATAGTTGCCGAGTATCCTCTGTCAAACTCTGAGCACCTGCATGCTTGGATACATATTCATGATTTTCCTTTGTCAAGACACTTGACGTTTCGTCATTCGTTTTTCATGTAACTAAAAATGTTTTACTGAAATATTTTATCTAATATTTTATAATATTTTATAGATCGATTCTTTTCTTTTTAATTAATTTTCTAACAATAAGTAAGCTCTCTGATTGTTTGCGCAATACGCTTTTGCCAGGGATGATTCGGTCTCATAATGCTCACGCGAGGGGCGAACTGTGTACAACTTTCCCGTCAGCTAGCGAACGGCTTGAACTCTCTCGTTGCGAAAGTGTAAGCAAAATACGAGATGCGATTTCGTAAACAAACATCGGAAATTGAAATTTATCGAAAGGAGATTCGTTTATTTGACACTCATGGCGAAAGACTTTATTGTGCGAGTTTCCAAGCGGTCTTCGTAAGCTGAGAAATGGAAAAGAGATCTCCACGAGATGCAGAGATAGAGGAGGACGGGGGAGAGGAAGGAAGGAAGTGGAGACGCGATAGATAAAGGCATCGTTATGCAAGAAACCCTTTCGGTCGAGATATCGGTGAACAGAAGGAGAAAGCGACTCGAATCCGCGAACGGATGGCGGAAGACGGAAGGAGAGAATGGATCGGAGAATGGGCAAGTAAGGGTTAAGAGGTGAGGGTGAAATACGGGGGCGCGGAAACTACGTTGGGAATCCGACCTAACTGAGAATCAATAGAAATTTCCACGGTGCGCGAACCGGGGAAGTCTCTCGATATCTATCTCTCCCAAACAAACGTCTTTTGGTATCGTAATCTTTTCCGAGCACATTCGTCGCTCTCGCTTGCTCACGCCCTCGTGTTGTTCTTCAATATCCGGCTGATCCCGCGGTTTGACCTAAATCATCTGACCATCTCAGAAATATTCTCTCCGCTTTCTCGACTCGTCGAATGACACATTTCATCTCGCAAACGCGGTTCGGCAGAAAATTGTTACTATGGGTATATATTGCAGACCTTTTGTATAAATTGTCGATCTATTTTTAAAGTTTTTGATCGAATTTTTGATCAATGTTTTATAAAAAGCTTAGGCTAAATTTATAAAATGTCTGTGACATATGCATATATTTCGATTATTCGCTTTAATCCCGTGTATAAAATTCGCACACAATACATATATACCTTTATAACATTATACTATATAATAATATGAAAATCAAACATTATATAAAAATTTACATACAATATTTTTGCGAATTTTACAGGATATATTATATATTAATAATAAATCTGAATATCTCTCTCTCTCGCTCTTTCTAAGTCTCTCGAAGTAAAAGAATGCATTCATTAATCACACAACGAATGTTCATACGAAAGCTCGCCCGGGGGGTATCGATTTACTCTAGAGATTTAATGACTCCTTGATGGATAGCACGATTTAACGCGAGCATCGTAAGTTAGTCTTTCCGGTCGGGGGTTGCAAACCACCTTTAAGCTCGCCTTGCATGGGCAATGGCTCGGAAGACACTAAATTCTGGTCACGGACTATTTCGATTAGGAGCAGACCAACGACAATGATTTGCCGCAATAACCGTGCGCAAGTTCTCGATAGATCGATCTCTGGTCAGTCGACTTTTAGTACAAAAAAAAACGCGGTATAACGACGTGTTTTCGAAACGTGTTTCGACACATAAAACGATATTGAATGTAATCGGATATGATTCCCGGATACGATTCCCGCGAAGCAGCAATTTTATTCCAGCGTGAAAAAAAAGAATTATATAAATATTACGTAAAAGCAAGCACACTTTATACCACACTTACTATATTTCACGATAAAAAATTTTTCCGCCGTAGAAATGAAAACTCGATGAAAGCGACACTCACAGAAAGTCAACGCGCTTCTTATTGATCGTACCGCGTTATAATTAGATATTCCTCTGCGAACGAAATTGGTCTTCTTTCTGGGAGAAATTCGCGTTTTCCAATGTATATGAAACTCTTTAAAAATTTTAAAGGTTCTACTTTTGATTTAATCAATTTTATACAAAGTATTAAAAATATCGAAACGAGGGCCTACATATGTAACAGGATTTCTTATTTTTAATCGTTTCTTCGTTCGAATCGAAAAATTCGCGAGCTAAACCAGGGAATATCGATCCGACGATCGGCGTGATGAACGAGCGTTTCCGGCCCCTGTCTCGGCCAACAAACGATTAATTCCACGGACGGAATTCAGCATCGCGCTATATCGTCCGTGAACCCGATTACGAGACGTCCGCAACCCCTTCATTCTCACGACTATGAAAACATTCGGTCAATAATAATCTCGCGCATTTGCTCATCGATTTATCGAGCGAATCGACGATCGCGAAAGCGATTGCTTATGTCATGTCGCACACTGTGACATCTCTGCATAGAAAATTTCAATCTATTATGGTCCACGGGGAAGAATTCCGCAAGAGACCGCTTTGAAATATATTTCTTGCTCCTCCTTCTTTCGCATATCTATCGATATCTTAACTGACAAAACCGTGGAAATCGTTTGGCAAATGCACATTTTATTCAGGTCGATTTAGTTTCGGTAGAATATAGATTCGTCTTGTTTTATTAATAATTTATTTGTTGTTCAAAATTTATCTTTAATCTTGGAAATTCTTTTCATTTTAATTTTAATTTAGAGTTTATTTCTCTATACGTATTTTTATCTAAGAATAATGCATAATTAAATACAAAATGAATATCTTTTATTTGCTGTTGGAAAAATAATTGACAATTTCCTTTATCACGTTACATCTATAATATAAATATAGTGTTTTACTAACATTTATTAATTATAAAAGAGAATAAAATATTAAAATAAATCATGTTTTTTCCCCTCTAATACGAGCCGAATTAAACGAAAAACTAATAATCCAAAAAAAAAATAATGTCTAAATCGCAGATTTAATGTAAGGCTTGGCTAATGGAGCTAATCGCTGCCTACTGACATGAGTCGGAGATTGTCCGGATTAATAATTATGAATGCGTCGCAATATTTCACTGCCTCTATCGCGACTATTAGACATTCCGGATTATTAGAAATCAATACGCCGCAGCGTCGTTTGCGAGGATTTCTCGGGGTCAACTTGCAAATGAATGGTCATGTCCACCCGCGGAAAATGAAGCTTCGCCATAAAGCCGTTCTGATTTCTGGCGCGACAAGACAATGCGACGTAATCGCTGCTGCCCGGGAACAATATGTGCAACTCCGTACAACAACCGAAAGCTATCTTTCAGTGGACACAGCGGTGCGTCCACGAACAATGCGAAGAGTAGCTCAGTAGATGCCGCGAATTATGCTGAAAGAATGGCTAACTCGGCGATTGATGGATGCAACGCGTCCTCTTTTGTACATTTCTATATTTTTCCCAGAGAAAACCGCGCGCGAGGAATAATGTCGAAGAAACAATCGATGGCTGTAGATTAAAATCGAACGGTAGCGTTAGTAGTGGTCGTTAGATCGTGAAAGTACAATAAGAGAGAAGAACACGTCGGGAAACTAATGGTACACTTATAATGTATCATTTGTGATATCGCGCGATCTATTTCGAGTGACTTACATCTCCTGTATAGCCTCCATCAGACTTGAATATTTAAAATGCCTGATTTCTTACCGTAATCATCGTGAAGTATGATAATCCGAGAAACGAGAATAATATGGAAATTATTCTCTCACGCTATAACGTTGAAATAAATAAGTTTCTCTTGCAAATTTCTCGGAAACTGCTATTTGAAGAGTTACTCAATAAATGAGCGTATAAATCGTTTTCGTCGTGAGCGTAGAACGCAATTGGATTAAATTATACGGTCATTTGTCGATTAACGAGCAAAAACCGGAGTGTCCAGCATATTTCACAAGCACGCTTTATCGATCGCGAGTGTCGTCAAGTCGGAAAATGCATTTATTTCGATGTGTACTGTGAGAATAAATCATATCTCATCCTTCTTGTTTTATTTTATATAGTTCAAGATAATTTAATAATTAAATTTCAAAAATTTCTCTGATTTTTTGAAAATTATTTAATTTTATTTAAATGGCAAATCAAATTATACTTAAATTATATTAAATAAAAAATATATTATATTATACAAAACAAAACGAAAATAGTAAAATATTAATTTATGAATCAAAAATATGTGTTTCAAAAGCTATTGTTAGACTGATTGCTAGACTACATAAAGATATAAGCAAAACAGTAATATCTAAATAAATTTGAGTTATTGAAGTTGTTGTCAATTTAATTACCACTTAAATTGATGATAACTTAATGATTTCTTGGAATAGATATGGTAAATTACATTTAAATCACATTTACATCAAGTTGCGATATCAGAAGCGAATTTATGCTGTTTTACCTATATATTTAATGTATTTTAGCTTATCAGCTCTAGCTATTTCACTGACTACGCGCAACACAAGAACTTTTAAAAGCGCGCATTAAAGTTATATATTGCCTGAAATCGCGTTTATCGCGTTTATTGCTATGTTTGATATTCGGATTTACTTATTTAATCCAAAGATCGCGTACAGTGTTACAATGTGAATTAAAAATAATACATAAATCAGAAAAATTGCATTAAACTATATGAAAATCTTTCTGTCGTAACATGTAGATTCTATTATTAAATTTTATACTTCCTTTGCATTTTCCTTTCGCATTTCGTATTTATGTCATCATGAAGCTCGTTTTCTTAGATTCGCCAAGTTTAGGATTATAAAAGCGAGAACACAAATAATGGGTTTCGCAGGACAGTAGGAAAATCAATGTCACTTCCCGTGTCTTCTCAAAGACTGAGGAAATTACCCTATCTCGTCAACGAGAGGCGATTGCGAGTTCCGCTCGGCGAAGCCGTTCGGTAAACTCACTGTGTTTTCATAAATCGTAAGTTTTCCCCGTTTCAGTAACGACCCTGCTCGCCGATAAGAGCTTGCAAGCCTATTACGAAGCTTTCCGACACGACGAGAGTCCGAAAGTTTTCACCGGTCGGTCATGATGTAACTTCACGTTATATGCACCCTCATGCGCAAATCTCGCGTGTTTGAAACATAAGTTTATACGCTCCCCATGTGAGCAAGAGACCATCATTAACGCGCACGTTGTTGCTCTGTACACATTGTTCATCATCCGTGGTAAAGTAGATGCTTAACATTGTGTGTGGCTTCATTCATTAGTAATATAAACTCTCGAAGCTCTCGTATTATATTTTGATGTATATTTTATTGCAGATATTATGATATTTATTTAGCAGAGATAATTATTTAATAGAGATATATTTCATTAAATTTCTTCTTCTTAAATATACGATGTATATGGGAGATCTGTGAAGATCCGATCTGAAAATGATCTTTGATGAAAGTTTTCTATCTTGGAAGTTTGAATAATTTAAAAGTAAGACAATACGGAGAACGAAAAGCGATTCTACAATTGGAGGATTGAAGTTAAGACTATGTAAACTTTTGCTCGTGTATAATTGCAATAATCAGTTGAAGTTTGAACTTCGATAATTATAGATTATACTTTAACAGTTGAATATTATGTAAAAGGAAAGGATATTCTCACTTTAAATTGAGAGAATAGAAGTTGAATTATACAAATTTAAATAGCATTAAAAGCTAAATTAAAAAGCCAAATTAATTTTTTAAAGTAATTTTTAAGTCTTCGTATCTTTTCTTTTATTCGTTTTTGTCTTCTCAATATTTGTACTTAAAATTTCAATTATTTTTATATGTCCTCAGACTCTTTTATAAAAAACTTTTAGGTATAAAAAACTTTTCATAAAAATTTATACATTTCCATTTTATATATTGAAACTTCTCCAAATTTTCTGATTTTACGAAAATTCGAAGATCGATTTTCAATCATATATTCAACTATCGCTTTTTCTCCCAAAAAGTGCTCGAGCTATCGAAACTATATTTTCCAATCTGTCTATCGCGACTTACTGGATTACCTCGCAAACACAGAGATCCTGTCGTCTGCAGACAATGTCTACAGCGAAGCAACGTTTCGCTTGCAAACAAAAGAGAAATCTCATAGCCTTTCTAGCGCACTAGCGACCAGATCGGCGACAGGACCGGAAGTCCGCTCGATGTGCGGACGCGCTGAGCTATAAAACACGTTATTCGGCCGCTCAACGGATATCTGAACTTATTCGTATGTTAATATATTTCCATGTTTGGCAATCGGCCAACTCGATTGGCCTCAATACCGTTCGTGGTGCAAGTCACGTATCTCGATGCATCAATGCATCGCGCCATTCGCGATATATATACACACTCACAGCATCGTCGGCACATGCATACATATGTATATAGTAGTTTCCCCTGCACATTCAGCACTTAACATTCCATGTAAGAATATAAAGTATTTATAAACGTGCGCGTCGACACTTTATGTGCTAATAATTCATTTTTTTTATCGATTTTTGAATGATAATGTCGATTAAACATTTATTACAATCTTTGTATTGCATTTATCATGCAAAAATTTTTGAAAAATAATTAGTAAAACATTTGCTTTCACATAAACATATGCAGAATAAACAATACAAATTATATTGTATATTAAAATTTTGCGCACACATTTCCTGTGTTATATATTAATACTTTAACAGCGACGACGCGACGTTTGCATACAAATACTTGAAAATGCAAAGCAAATACTCGGTAAAGGAATTATTCATACCAGCTACAGCGCAATGCTCTCTTGATACCTTTGTTTTAAAATAAATTTCTCCGTAAATTTCATCTCAAGCTCTCTCTCGTTTTAAGAGATCATTTGCTACGCTTGTATTTATGTGATTCAATGTTTATGGAGTATTTAAGTATTCGTTAAAGGGGCGTTTTAACGAGAGAGAGCTTTGATGCACGCAGGTATACGTGTCGCAAATGCTGAATTCGGCCTTTTCGTTTGCACGAAATCGGAGCGGGGGATATCCGCGCAATTTGCCAGTCCGACATTTATTTACCCGATCGGGGGGCGGACACACACGTTGAATCGCGGTGGCGTCGACGACGTCGGGGTCGGGGCAGATCCGAGCGGGTTTAAATCACAGCGGTAGCGCAACGCGGAATGCAAATCGGGTTTATCATTACGACCTGATGGATATCGGTTCGCCGATCACGCGCTCGGGCTCGACCCCGATGTTTTACAGTTTTGTTTTCCGCGTTTCACGTCTATCGGTCATCTCGAGCGATCATTTGTAATTTTCTACGTTTGTCTGGAAAGGAATGTGTATGTGCGAGAGTGATTTATTTCAAAATTGTTTACCCAACTTATTTAACGTAATCTACTTCGAAGTATGCAGACTGCTTGAAAATGCAGTCCGCCGGATTCAACGGGTCCTACCATTCCTCCTAACAATTCTGAAATTCCTCTTCCGTTGAGACCCTCGGAACTTGCACATCGCGGCTTCCCTCTTAAATATCTTCCCTGCTGCTTACATTAGAAAATGTTTTATTAAAAAAAAAATCTCCAGTGCTGCTACATATTCATCCTATATCCATGTTAAAATGAAATCCATGTCGAAAGATTTTAATACTAGATTACGTTTTATTGGTTATAGCTGTTGTAGTCGTATAAGCTCAATTAAAGTTTCAAAATAAATCGTTCTCGTTATCTCTGAGATTAGCCGCCTTCGTGTTATACAAATTTGTATAAAATATCCTTTTCAAGAAATTAATCGATAAAAGATGCGCAGATGTTTACGCCATTAGTTAAGGGTCAGGTGGTGTCGCGGTGAATGTATTCGCGCTAATCGGTAGTGCATAGCATTATAATTGCAATAGCAATAACGCTCATCCGTTTCGCATCTGTTGCCATAGGCGTATAACATTCATACATACACATAGATATTTATCCAAGGTTTCATCACCGATGCCACATCACGTCGAATCAGATTATTGTAGTGCTACTTGAAATTTATCCAGACAGCACTGTTTTAAACGCGGGAGATCCGCCAGGAATTATGGCTACAACACGTGGCCAATGGACATTGCGCTATCCGCAGTCATATATTCGCGTTAAGCCTGCTCCAACCTCGAGCTTCCGAAACCTGTTAAAATCTGTGCGGCAGAAAATCGATTAGTGAATTATGCCGAGTTTGCATGACATGCTGGTTTATTATAGGTCTGGATAAAAAAAACTCTTTTCGTCCCTTCCAGAAAAAGAGCAAGGGTATGTCGTTACACGAAATTTCCATTGAAATTGCGCCAAAAAATAAATAAATAAGCATGTATTCTAAAAAAATATATAAAAAATGTTTAAAGTTTTTTGCAGATTTCATTTGATTTATAATAAATATTAAAAAGATTTATAACAAATATTAAAAAGAATCGTCGAATAATCAATAAAAATATGTATATCCAGTATATCAAGAAAAACGGAAACATGTGTAAAATCCCGGCTCTTTTTCCAGATTCATGGTAATTTGTGCTGATGCCTCTTTTCATTCTCCCTCGACGACTTTACATCTAAATTTCATTTATAGAAAGAACGCCATCCATTTTCTCGAAAAACTGGGATATATTTTTCAAAATATTCTTGAATGCACTTATTTGTATCATCGCTCAGAAAAACATAGAGATTTATAACTGTACAAAGAGAAGATAAGGTACAAGAGAGGGAGAGAGACAATAAAAAAAAGAAATGATACTATCTCTCTATATTCCTTTTTTCGCAATAAAAAAGTAGAATATTGTTTAGCAAAGTTATATATATTTTCCTTCTATGACTTTATATTGTTGGTATATTCGCAGCTTTTTTCTATGTCGAGCCTTCATTTGTTATATAATTCTATTTGTTGCAGGTGAAACAAAAATTGCCTCACAATACAATAGAGACCCTCTCTCTCTTCTGCCCTCTCGTTTTTTTCTTCTCTTCGTTCCGCGCGACAAACCGCTGGCACGCTCGTCGCGTTCGCATTTTTGCTGGGTCAGTTCTTCTCCCTTTTAGTCCTGACCTACATCTCGGAGATACCTCCTCGTAAAACCATCGCGTAAATGCCCGATTCTCTTCTTTTCGACCGTGAAGCGTCTATGATTCACTTCACATTTTTTATCGCTTAGTCGTTTCACGCCAGCCAGCGTAACGCACCAGAAACGCAAATGGATAATTCGTTCATTTTGCATTCGCTTCTTTCCGATAAAAAGGATTATAAAAGTTTTATTACGAGGTTCGTGGTGAACTGAAAAGTCCAACGTGTGCCGCGCAAACGAAAGAAAAGTAAGAATAAAAAATGCAAAAAAAAAAAAGAGAAAAGAAAAAAGAACTCATGTTACGTTGTCTGTGACGCCGGAAATTCAGTAACGAGCCTCTCGTGCATACGTGACAAGCATGCGATATCGGAGGCATAGACACTCTAGAATAAGAACGTATTCTCCTTCCAATTAACTTAAGCCGACCCGGCCGCCTTCACTTTACTCCGGTATTATTTAAGTCAGTTAATAACAGAACGTTGCGCGCGCCTCTTTGCTTTGTCGCTGTACCTGTTTTTGGCGACAGTTACAAATACCATCCTCGTGGCTTCCGCCTTCTCCCTGCTGTCACCCGATGTGTCTCGAGCGCACATACACACATACCGAAATTTAATTACTCTCCGCACGGGTATCCGCCGAAACTCCCCTTCAGCCCGTAATAATTTCGTCGGAAGTCCCGGGTAATGTTGGGGAATGAGGAGTATCCGGGAAAGTCGCTCTTACCTGAGAAATTCGCCGAGACGAGGATATTCTAATCCTCCCCTCGCGCTTACCGCGCTTAATTCACGTTGTGTACTCCGCGTGTTAGGGATGATTAAACGAACTACCATTTTTACGCCGACAGCGATAAGAACTATATGGCGACGCTGTTGCAATTAAATTTAATTCTGGCAAACGAGCATTGCCGTGATTAAGTGTTGTCTCATAAATGTGTATAAGCAGAATGTTGAAGAGAAAAAAGATTGTCTCTTTTTCTCAGTTTTTTATTGCTAACAAAATTATTATTATTTTTTTTAAGCACTTTTTTCTATATATTATTATTTTAATTACGTTAAAAAAAAATATATATATATTTTTTTGTTCTAAAACTAATAATTGTTTAAATCTTATAATTATTTTCGAAAATAATGTAAGAATAAATCTCATAATTAAAAATGCTATTTTTTAAAGCAATAGAAAAAAATGAAGGAAAGATTTTCAAAGATCGAGCGTCTTGATTTCCGGTTCTGAACACGGTTTGAAAGACGTCGTAATAGAGGCACATGTTAGAATTTGAATACATTTCTCTTTTCCCTGAAAGCAACAAAGTCCCATATTGCGAGTCACGTGCGACCTAAATTACCGGCGTGCACGGCGTCAATTCCTCTAGATATGTAGCCTGAGGTCACATGCCGATTACAAGCGTAATATCGTAATGTGTTGGGAAGCGGAATGAGAAAATGAGAGGAATAAAGCATGGAAATACTTGTTCATATATTATATCTATGGAAACTATTATTACAAAAATATTTACAATAATATTGCGACTACTGAGTAATTAACACTTTACTCCACTTATTTTATATTTCTTCGTTTATATTCATTATTTTCATTTTTATATTTATTTATTCTCGCAATGCTTTTTGTTATATTTTCTTGATAATTCTGATTCTGTCAGTTATGAAATTATTATTAACTTGAAAGAATATTTCTATACATGCTTAATTTAATGTAATGAGAAACATATTGTGTTTTCATTATATATTAAATTGCTATCATTACGATTAAATTGCATGTTAACGTAACATTATGATGAGCAATGCTGTGTAATTATTACGAAATTCTAGTTCCTCTGGGTTTGCTAACGTAATTGAACATTAAAGGAAAAGATTCATAATAATATGTATTAATATTGCCAAATAATCCTAATAGATAAACTGATAATTACACTTTTTCATTCCAAATTTTCGACATAAATTTAACATATACAACACTCTCTCTAAGACAGCGAGTTTAAAAAATTACCTAAACTTTAAACTCTCTCGAAGGTAGTTGGGAACATCGCGTTTCTTTAAGCTAAGGTTATTCTCTCGTCTCGTCTGCTAAGATGCGTTTTTAAAAACACATGCAACATTACCTTCGCACCGAATGTGTCTGGAAATGACTAGAGATTTGCATAATACGTTTCACCATTATATCTTTTATACCCTGCTTCCTAAGAATTGCACTATACATATATATAACGACCGCGCCGTGCAACGATATTTTGCGTCGTTCAGTATAAATTCTTCGTCTCTTTAGCATGCGAGTAACTTATCTTCTATCTACCCATATCAAATAATATATTTTTTTTTAATTTTGAAGATCTTTCTTAATCGATAATATACATTCTCTAATTATTAACAATTTATTGATAATTTTATTTATAATTCCATCTTCTATCCAGATATTGACAGATATACTCACGTAACAAACGCGCATGGGTTTATAGAATAATCCGATATTACATTTTATATTGATGAGCGATTTTATATTGTTGAATGATATAGGTTATTTCGCAAAGCGAAAATTTGTAGGGAAAATATGGCGGGTTCACACAATTGTGACAAATGTACTTCGGAAGTGTGATACGTAGACCGGTCCGGTGGTGCCTTATTGTGGTATCGCATACGTAAAGGACCACATGAGTGCCTTCTACGTATCCTACCCCTAGTCGGTATGGACCTTGCCCTGGGATTCCAACTAGGGCAGTAATTTTCCCCAATGCTCGCTCACCACTATTGTCGTCCACCCACTCAACCTTCCTTCTCTCCCTCTCGCTCTTTTTCTCTTTCGACGTTCTCGTTCTATTTATTTCGACCTGAACCGCGTGATCTCGAGTTGCGTGCAAAGGGTGGAGCAATACATCTGACTACCAGACACGAAGTAACAGACGATGATACGCTAATTAAAGTCGTAAGCGGTTAATTTATCATATCACTGCTCTAATATTATGTCTGTACGTTAAATCGCCTTGTTAATCTGAAAACTTTATATTTTAAGTGTCTCTAATTTGACATATATATTTTTTATACGTCTAAATAGTTACGAAAATATTTAAATATATTCTATAAAAATTTAAGTCAGAGAAAATAGAGAAAAAAGTTTATACATTGAATTGAGATATATACATTGCTATATTATTGTATTTAATTGACGTTTGATTATCGATTTTGATTCAAATAACAATATTCAAGGAAATATCTAAAATTAAATAATGATATAATATATTAAAATCAGAAATACTAATATGACAAAACATATGTCGAGTTTAATTGAATTTTTTAATATATTACGCAACAAAATTTAATTTAATTAGCACATAATTTAAACGAATACTGTATTATACGAATAAGTAATTACATTGCAAATTACATATTTACATGATTACATTCAACTTCTGCTTTCTCTATTTCATATTCAATTTCAGATTGTTAAAATGTATTTAATTGACTCTTAAAGAAATTTTAGCCACTTAAATTATTAAGTTAAGGCACTTATAAATTATTAAATATTATTAATTATTAATTATTATTTTTTTTTACAATAGGGACTTAAATTATTTGTCTGCGACGAGATCCGATTATATATTTAATTCATAATCATTATAATTCTTTAACGAGTACGAAATACTTGTGGATCGTATTGGCTATTCATACCGATGTATATTCTATTTCTTTATCCCATTCACATCGTTATTTAGCTCGACTTGTTTTTTCGCTTCTTTTTTCACGTCGCGATAAACCTTACCGGCTCATTTAGGAAATAAGTTCCACGCGATAGTTTAAAAAAATGTTTTCAGCGATAAGGCAATCGAGCGATCCGCGCGACGTAAAATCCCGAGAGTTAATAATGTTCCAGAAGCGTGTGATGCACGTTTATATGACGCGTTGCATCGATGGGTGTTGTATATCTGAACATCCCCGTATTAGCGATAGGGCGGACGAGGAAGAAATTCGACGCCGCAGGCGCAATATATCGCTCAGTAATATTTGCGGAAAATACGAAGGGATGCATGCAGCTGTAAGGTGCATTCTGGAGGCAAAATTCTCACGCGTTTTATCTCTCTCTTTCGATTCGTCACGTTCCTGCGATTTATTTCGAATACTCCCGCGCGCTCGTCGATAGCATCGACAAAACAAGGCGAGAAATATGGGATTCCTTTGCCTTTGGGTTGGCTATGCAACACTTGCTACACTTGTCTATAATTGAATTCGCACGTGCGCACAATTCTACGAATTTTTCAATCATTTTATTGCTTATCTTAAGGCATGACTATCTAACGGCGTTCCGGAAATAAGCGTACTGGCGGTGAGGCGTGAATTTGTCGTCAAAGAAACTGCAATTTGCGTTTGACACATATACATGAATACATTCGCGCAGAGCTTTACGTCGCGAGGAGTGAAAAGCTCGCGCCCGGAAAGAATCTTTCGGAAACACTTATTTAGATGAGAGTGTTCATACTGAAAGAGTGAAGCGCGACTTTCTTTGCGCACGCTTACATAAAAAAAGAGTATCCACCAAACTGGAAATATACGAACAATATGGAGGGTTTTTTTCATATATGCATACATGTGTACATGTTACAAACATACATGCTACGTGATGTGACAACTGCATTTGATATTTATCTACCGGAAATTTTTATTTCGGAACGCGGAAAGATATGTCGCGTCATGCATCGCGATCAACGATGATTTATTCGCGAAAATATAACTATTTACGGTTGCGTCGCGCATTTCGCTCATGTGCAATAATTTGCATGTTGCAGATTCTCAGTGACATATTTCGTTCGTGTTACGTAATTTATGCATTCTCTAGCACTTTGTCGCATCCGATGAACATTGAAGAGAAATCACCCATTAGAGATATAATTACTCAGTAGTTCATAGTAGTTCTGAAACATGTCAGATACATCCAGGCAGCTTCTTCTTAAAATTTATAAAAGTTCTAAGACATATTATATCTCTAATTGTATTTGTTATAATTATATATATCTGCAATTGATTAAAATTAAAATTTTTTGTTTAGTAAAATTGAAAATCCCGATGACTTAATGCGAAAATTTCGCAATGTTCGGGCGGAAACCGCGGATGCAAATGCGTTTCCTGCTCGATGCGTCCATCGGGAATCCCGTACACAATTGCGTTATAGGTATCGATCCCATTGCAAATATTGAAAAATGACAGTCACCTGCTCTTTCCGATCCATCCGTAATGAATGCCCATAAAATATATTATTCATCCCTTATGTATCTTCTCCTCCTCTTCCCGCGCAATCTCTCTACCACCATGGTTTGTCGAAAAACTCGCGCCGCCGAAACGTGCTAATTGAGTTCGCGAAATTTAATGTTTTAATTAAATCGTTCACCGATATCATTTTGTGATTAACTGCCACATGATTTTGACCCCATTCACAGATTTCCACGACGAGATTATTCTTTGCGTATATAACATTCGGAAATCCATTGTCATGGAAATGGAAACTTTTTTTTCAAACCATAGCGCAATATTGTAGAGAAAAGAGATATTGATGATAAAAGAGTTTATATTACATGTCAACGTAGTATTGTCAAACACGCACCATATAGAGAATTTCTACTTTTAATTTATTATTAAATTAAATCTGCATTTTATTAAATGTCCACAGTAATTATAAAAAATTAACTGTTTCAATGAATAAAATGAGTCGATTAAAAAATTCATGAATGTTAGTGAATTAATTCTATAGTATTATATTACATTTTTTATATATTTATTCACACACGATCTGTGATAAGCTTAATATCTAATATGAACAACGTAATAATGATGTTCACGTCAAACTGCAATCTAATAAAATGTCCAGTTGGATGCTGCAAAGTAAGGGTTTAGTCCATTGCGACGATAAACTTTTGCCACAAAACGCGGACCTGGCGCAACTGGCGCCACAATATCTGTAACGACCTTACTATTATCTCTCTTTTTTCGGAATGCTGTCGAGAAGTAACGAGAACGTCTCGTTGTAGAGCGGATTTAATTAAAGTACAGCAAGCATGTAGCTTAATACAGTTTGTCTGGGGGAAAAGAAAAAAACGAAAGCGTAATAGGCGAGTTAGAATTGTTTGTCACTGCTTACTAGCTCAACAAGCGTTATATTCGCGGCTAAATAATATTATATAATACCTTAAACTTTCCATAATTTAATTAAATCCCTCCGCATCGCGCATGCTGCGTTTTAATATTTCGCGAAGAGGCCATCCCGATTCGTGAAAAAAACTTTTACGAAAGTTGCAAGAACACAAAAAAATGGGGGAACGAAATATACGGAGGTATTAAATATTTTCCTGCAGACATTTTTAACAATTTTCATTTCCTGGCAGTGCATCTGCGGCCCGGCGCGCTACGTAAAATACTCGCATATGAATATTTATATTAAAGTAAGCCGTGTTAATAAAAAAAACTCTTATCAGATGAAATATACAAAATACGTTATGTCGCGACGGCGTTTATTGCAGCATTACTGTGTACAAAAAATTCTTATAACAGAAAATTTAAGTGACTTTTTGATGCAATCAGTGTTTTAAAGTAATTAAATATCGTACAAAGTTATATAAATGCAGAATAAAACTTTTGAAATTCTCTTAATTCGCACAGAAAAATCTCTTATTTCTAATTGCTTTTAGCTTAAGTGCTCTTAATGTTTTGCCAAGATAAAATGGATTCTAAATTGTCCAAAGAGTGCACTTGTCAAATTTTTCAAGCTATTTCAAAGATGCAATGAATCAGGACATGTACACATCCTATTTTTGTATCTATTTTATATATATCTTGTATGTTATCGGTAAATCGAAAAATGCACCTTAACAGCTGAGGAAATAATAACTACAGCTTAAAACAATGCTATATTATCGCGCATAAAGCGTGCACGAATATGTTTGCTCAATTGATATTCTCCTAAATTAGAGATCAGTCTAAATTAGACCGAATTGCCGGTGTATTTGATCGAGATTAGAATGGCAGCGTAATTTCTTTGATGAATAAAGCGCTCTCATCTACATATCCGACGGATCTTGATCGAAACAAACCGGAATTGTATATCCGTATCGGTATACGTTAATGACACGAATAGGCCTTGTTGTGGTTACCGAAGCTCATCCGTGCCAAACCACCGATTTGTACGTATATATGTAGCAATTCGTGGGCGATGAACCGTGGGCGTGTGTCCACGCTATAGTGCATGAGCCCCTGGAATTCCTGGCATTCCTAAACCGGAGGTCAACCCGAATCAGATACGAGCTTGTCCAGGAATTGCAATAGCTCGCTTGTGCAACATGACAGTCGAGGCCACTCATTGATCGGTGGCTTTCGAGATGATTACGCAAATACCAGAATAAAGAATCTCAGAATATGTATGAGACAAAATGCAATGTTGGAGAAATTTTATTTCTTTAAAATATACGAGACTACACAATGTCTCACAAAAATCGACCCCGACCGCAGAATGTAATGGAAATGTATTTGCAATTATTCACAACGCTTGCAATATTCACTTACTTAAAATGCGCGACATATTACTTGTTCGAAATAAGATTTTGAGATATTGATTCTGCGATTTTATTATCGCAGTCTTTCCCACGCATTACATTTTATTTTATTCGAAATAATATTCGAGAAAATTTCCCATATCGACATTATATATTCCTTTCAGGCGACGCTACTCTAATTTCTTCGTGTAAATCATATAAATTACGTATATAGCAAGAAGAAATGTCTTCTTTGTATAAGGACGAAATTTCTTATTCATACAAAGTGTCCTAAATTGTCATCGCCAATGTGCCACGTTAACCTCGGAAAATCTTGTAACCCCTGGTAGAATCCCCATAGTATGTCGACTACTTTCGTCTCGCGCAGAAATTGTCCGACGATTTTTTTCTCTCTCTCTCTCTCGTCTCGCGTCTCATAGTTGAATATTCTCCGGCGTTACGCGCGATGCAAATGATAAAGAATTTACATCTTCCTTAATTTGCACAATAATGGCGGCGTCACCTCTCGACCCTGTTCCACTCGCGATCACGACTCTTCCGCGAGGAAACTTCCCCGTCTGATTCTGCGTTAAATTCCCTCGGAATATTCGTGTTATCCCCCGACGCTATATATAACTCGTAATTGTGGTACTCTCATAGTACATGCCTGTCGTAAACATATTTTACATTAAACAGTAATAAGAGAAGATGCATGATTATTACAGCTCATTATATACGGTGTGACGTAGAATGATAGAAATACATATAGAATGATTAATTAAAGTTGTCTGAAACTAAATTTTAAAATTGCAGAATATAAATTTTTTTGGGGGAACATTGATTTTAGTTTCAAAAGTATCTTCTTCAAGCAACATAATTTTATTAGACTGTATCACTAAAATTAAAACAGTAATATATTTACAGAGTAAAAAGAGAAATATAGTTTATAATTTATTTGTAAAAGTAATAATTCTTACAGTATACTTTTCAATCTCTTTCCAAACTTTTATGTACATTCCATTTAGATAAGTCTATTTAGATAAGCACGTTATACAACTCTTTCAGTGACATTACTGTCGATACTGAAAAAAGAAACGCGTAAAATTAAAAAGATCTCGACCTTTTCAACTTCAATATTCTTTGAAGCAAGTTTTAATTAGATGCTAACTTGATCGTGATACACGAAAGATATTTTAAATTCATGAACCTCGCAAATTAGGCTCGAGACCGTGTCTTGGAGTTAATGATAGTCCGCGATGTACTTGGCTCGTGTAACTTTCGCGAACGTTTCCTGCGTTGCATAACAGCAACTTAAATCGTGCCGCCGCATGAACGCGAAGCAGAAAGTTTCCGGAACTTTACGGAGAGATATTCATTTGCGCCCGAATCTTATTGCTGTTTCGTGACCAAAATGCCGGGCCATAACATGAACTAATAAATAAATTAACGAAATCTTTCTTTGTCCAATCTTTCATCATACGTATTAAATATATCGTAGTCATCGTAGATTATAATAAACTTGCCTGGATTATTTCCCGGAGATTGAAATTATTTTCTAAATAATATTCCAATTCTCCACGATGAATAAAGGAAAAGCTCGAGAGTTAATAAATCGGCGACCGATTATTGCCAAGCTGTATCCGTTAATCGTTAAAATCCAGACGCCACCATACAATTTAGCAGCAAAGCCGTTACGCAAATTTCGATGCTCCCTAACGGACACCTTCATCATCCCCGTGCGACGTGCCACGACAACATCGGTATTTACGTAATTATTGGGTCGGGGGTTCGCTTTGTGGCGTTGCGGCTCTTCAGATGCCTCTTGAGTGCATACGTCATCATTAAACTAACCATGGTATTCTGCTCTGTTAATGACACTCGTCGGTATCTTTAATTAAGCCACTCATTTCGAAAGCAATATATAAGTTCAGAGTTGCGATATTTTGAATTTCATAGAATATCAATCGCGAGCGTATAAGCTCGTCTGCGGCTTGATTGAAGGATTTGCCATTAAAATCGTTTGTATTCGAATATAACTGTGTGAAAGAAACTTCATATATTGCACATTGCGGAGTCAAGATAGCAAGTTTGAAATTACATTGCAAACTCTCGGAAAATTGGCACATTGATAATGTAGATACCAACTAGTAAACTTCGATAAACTAAAGTTTCCGCAGGTTGTGTGCTTTTAGAAACTATTTTGCTATTTATAAAGAAATCTACTCTATACAAAATATTCGCACGCGTGTGCAGTCTCTCTACTCTATCATAAATAACATTATATTTTTTCATTTTTTAAATTTCGTTTTATATACTTTAGCCTTGGCGCTTTGATAGACGCATAATCATACTGTTTTTTCTTTGCAAAATCTCGTTTGCCCGCGTACTATAAAATGCGTTACATTAGAAAATTATTTATTAATCGATCTTATTGCGCGATCTTGACTTATTTGATAAATAATTTTTTATCAGAAAAATTCGTGGTTATTAAATAGATGCCTTACATTATAAATAGATGCCGATTAATTTTATCTGTTATAATAACAATGCTTTGTTCAAGAATTTATTTAAAGACAAAATGAATTCATTGCTATGCAAAAGAAATAGAGAAAGAAAATAAAGAAATTATATTTATTTTATTAATTTATAATAAAAATATATGTGTATTCACACATATTTAATTCTGTCATAGATTTCTCCTAAACAAAATAGATATTTTTAAATTGACGTTTTCTATTCACAACTTTGTATTAAAACGCGTAAATTATTTTCGTTCTATCTAATTTTCATTTCGAAACGTGTCGCTACATAAATGAAAATTATTTCACGCATGATACGCGGCGACGGCTACGTTAGACATCGCCCATAAGGGATAAACGAGGCTGCTAATCTACGAAAGTGGTCGAGAGGATACTGCCTCTCGATATGAATACCCAACAGCTGTTTACTCGAATTCCCAGAGCTATGATTCCACAGATGAATGTTGCGGACCGATCCGGAGTAGTAACAGAAAACCACCGATCGGTCTTATTACAATCGATATTGTAGATTGTACGCGAGATCATGCATTGTAGGGCGATAAATGCATCGGAAGGCGCACGTTGAATCAGATTAGCATCGCAATCTAATTACGATATCCGGCGAAGAGCATAACTCATCTTAATCTATTCGCGAAGCATGAGTTATCGTTTCTATCTGGTCAATAACACATATTCGCATTACGTAGATATGTGTCGTAATAAATTTCAGATCCCCCAAAAATTGCAAAATTTATACTAAGCAAGAAACATTAATTATGAGAGCGTAGCATTAACATGTATGCTTAGACGTGGATTTAATGAGCAAAAATTAGTAGCACTGGATATATGAATTTTGTCTCTCTTTTTGTCTCTTCCTCACGAAACTGTTCTCTCACGACGGAAGAGAATAATTACATACGAGAACTCGTAATTGTAGGGAATGTAACATAATTAGAGACGAGTCAACGAGATTGGCATGACCGTGCTGGGCTTAATCGAGCTGTCTAAGAGACGAAGACGAGAGTCAGACGACAGATGATGGAAATCATAATGAATCTCGTCGTTTCGCCTCCGTCGCTCAGGAATGTGAAATTACGGCAAGAACCTGTCTAGCACGCTCGCTAATACATATCAGTGACTTCGATCTTCATTAATCTTCCACCCTTGATCGATCTTGAATATCTGAAGTTCTTCCGGGCGCAATTTCCTTGTTTGCCACTAACATTATCTATACAGTCTGGAGTCAATTGATACACAATCTCTGTAAAACTGTTAACTGCTTGTTAAAATTGTTAACTATATTATCGATTTCGAGATCTTTCTCGCGGGAATAATTTCTTCCTTCTTATATTGTGTTAGTTCTGCGCTCTTTCGTTCACGGTTATGGCAATTAAGCGCGTTCTAATTAACCCGAGTATCGCAATCGACGCACAAAGTCAGTTGAGTAGCTTTTCGTGTAACATTCTTAAAGTGCCCGACGTCTCTTCGTTCCCTCTTTGTAAGGCGCCCTCGTCTTTCCGTTTTCTCTACCCTTCGCACGTCATCCGCTTCCCCTTTCGCTCATTGATCAAACACTATCTGGTTATCCCCATTTCTGACACCAGAATTTCTTCGCGATAAGCATCCCTTCTTCCCCCCCCCCCTCCCGTGCACTCGCAGCGTGAATTGCACCCTTCAGCGCCACGATTCATCCTGATGCTAATGCACAAGCGTCAAGTGGATTATCACGATAATGATGGTCGTACACGAAAAAAATATTCTAAAAATTACAACGTGATTCTTATAATCGTCAAAATACATGTATAAAATATACGTACAAATGTATAAGAGAAATCACGATATTTTTATTTAATAATATTATATATTAATAATATATTATATTTAAATAACAAGAATATTGTAATTCAAATAATTTGATGCGCAACAAATTCATAATCGTTAACAAATAATAGAACAGACATGTACAATTTACAATCTTTATAGTAATAAATATCTTAGTGTCGTTATATTCCAACTATACAATAAATGTTGTAAAAGGGAATATATTTTTCATGTACGATTTGTATCATAACATTTTCTCCGCGTAGATGAACCATCGTACGTTTAAATGCTTGTGATTAGTTATGAGAAATATTTTTACTGAAAAGAACATTATGGAGAAAACCATCTAAAAAACGTATGAAAGACGTTTGAAAAATCAACATATATTAAAACGACTAATTAAGTGAACCGAAAGATTTAGAAGAATTTATCATGACATCGAATTTAATAAATATTAAATCAAATTTAATTTAATTTATTGAATCCCGCAATATTTAAATAAAATACGAACTCAAATACCGAATAAATTAAAAAAATAAATCCAATAAAAATTGTTCTCGTTCAGCGAGATTTCGGTCCAGTTTAATACAGATGAATGTGCGTAAGTACATATGCATCGAAACTGGCGGGCAACTCTTGCGTAATAGCAAGCTTACTTGCTCATACTTTTCCCGGACGCGAGCACTCGGTTCAGAGTACTTGTATGTGCATACACATACAAACAGCTTACGTTTGCTGTAAGCTTTCTGCGAAGGCAGAAGGGGATTTCCTCATAAATATGTAAATTTACCTACCCAGGTTATGCGCGAGGGCGGCGAGGTAAAAATGTGGCCACGCCGAAAGCTGCCGATACAAATGGATATTCAATTACGATCGACATACGGCGATTTATGCTGGGAAGCGAATATATAACTGCGGTTCGCGACGAAAAGTTTAACATTATTTCATTTACGTACATAATTAGGCTTTTTAATCCGCTTTTTATCATGTAATTTATTAACATCTTGATTTTAGATCTTACGATACAGTATTATTAATCAAATGATTTAAATGACATGGTTATGCTATGTGATTAATCATACGATTTATCAAGATATCAAATATGAATCAAAAGTGAAATTATAATTTCTAATTGATCAAAGAGATTAATCATAATGTGATTGCAATATGATTAAAATTAATTTCAGTAAATTAATGTTTAAATTAATGTATTATTAAGATTATTCTAATAATTGCAGGAATAATATTTTTAATTATTGATTATTCAGTAACGATTTAATAATTAGAAATAGTCTATAAAATTAATCTAAATTAATGATTAGCGATTACTTTAATCACGATAAAATTATTTATTAATCACTTGCTATAGTAATC
This sequence comes from Prenolepis imparis, assembly GCF_030444845.1. NCBI lineage: Eukaryota > Metazoa > Arthropoda > Insecta > Hymenoptera > Formicidae > Prenolepis > Prenolepis imparis. Next base: position 13,043,864 of record NW_028141162.1, on the reverse strand, counting down.
GTAAAAATAATCAATCACTATCTCCGACAATGCAAAGAATAATTTGACACTGACAACTTTGCAAAGTGACGGAAATTTTCTCATCGTGGATGCCTTTCGGATTTTCACGCATTATTCATGCACCACGATTCAAGTGTAAAATAAGGATCATCTCATTATACTTTCACGTCATGCATTGTTATGATTCCGTAATAATATTGTATTCTTCTTAAGCTACACTTGTCCGATGCGATTGAATACAAAATGCAACATCTGCACTTGCACGTACGACCACTATCACATATCTCAAATCACTCAATAAATAGATATAATCTCTCAGAGAAAGAAAAGCGAGAGAGAGTAAATTTTTTCAGTTATGAGAAATTATAAAGAAGAAACTTCGACAAATGGAATAATAAAATAAAATAGTATGAATTCATAAATTAAAAAATTATTGTTATATTTGAAAATGTTGTTTTAAATTGCAACTTCAAAATTTTTATTTTATTTTTAGATCTATCCATAACTAGATATCTATAACATTTTTATAAGTAAAGTATACGCATCAAAGGTTCTATAAAAAAGCGCACTTATGCCAAATATATTTTAAATGCATTTCCGAGAGGGTCACGAGACTTCTCTATACTTGCCTCCTCGGTAAAATGGTTCAGAATCGCGCGTTTAAAATTTGCGGCGTAAAATTTGACGTACTCTATTCGCCGTACGAGTATCGCGTAGAAACTAGAAACAGTTTCAGAACCGCGGAAAACCTCCGACAGGTCTAAGAGCACCGAGCGTTCCTTTTCACACGAGCGAATTTTCTACGCTATTTCCACCAGAAACTTTTAAATAAACGGGCTTCCCTCCTTGACCCAAAAGTTTCTTTTAAACGTGCCCACTTTCTAATGAAATAATCCTTTTTAGCTGACCTCACCACACAGTTATATTAACTTGAATTTAAATAATATCTTCTCCAGAGAGAAATCCCTGAAAATCTTACATAATCACCAAGCAAATGTAAGTATCCGTGACAAAGAAATAACGTTAAAAGTCTCTCGAAAAGTTAATTTAAAATAACCCTATTATACTCCGTTTTATAATATATAATTCTTATAATAAAAATTATTATTATAGATAATGTAACAGTTTTTTTCGAAGTAATGTGCAAATATTTTATTAATTGCGTGGAAATGGTGTGGAAAATCTTGCTATTCATTTCCAACAGCTGCTACACAGCTGATAAGAAATTGATTTGTGAAAATATATCAATCGGAACTGACAAGTATAATTTTTCATCCGCATTTCAATGATCGTCAAAATTCTTAATTATTGCGGTTTAATATATATTTAAAGACTCACATTGCTCCCAATGCATTTGAATGTGTTAAATTTATGTCATCGCAGAGATCTATACATTCAATATGAAATAATATCATGTTTTCGAAATTTTGCAAAAGAATTTAAACAAGTATTACAAAATAACAGGAGGCTATCTGCTATTCATCCAAAGCAGTAAGTGTAATGTAAGATAGAGAGATATTTATAAAAAATGTAATGAAAGATAATTTATTTAATTCGAATATATAAATTCAAGCATAATGTGTTTTTTTAATTAGATTACGAGATTTGACATGGAAATTTTTTAAAAATCATTTACGATCGGTACTTGTCTAAAATGTGCCGTTATGAGCAAAAATTTATGCTCCGCGTAAATTTGTGTTGTCACGTCAAAACGTTTCACGCGTTTCGTGAATATTCAACAATCTTAAATATTCAACGCCGGAAAACATTATTCATCTCCACGGTGCCAGCCGTCCCAAGCATACATCCATTTTTGCCACTTTAATCCCACTTCAATCGGGCATCTTGATTTACGACGTCAGAAATGAAGAAATTATTCTCGAGAGCATGAGCATTGCTACCTTCGTTCTTCGTCATGTTGTCACCTTCTTAACATTTTCCGCTGGTATGACTTACAGTCACCGATTTATCCCGAATATCGCATTGTGTATATGTTGGATAGCGCGATATTTTGCTACAAAAAAATATACAAATCTGTTAAACTTAATTAGCTTTCTTAATGTTTCACGCGCCTAGCAAAATAAAAATCTTTGAAAATAAATATAATTTAAAGATACGTAAAATTTCTTTAAATACGTATATAAATATATGTAGGTGCAAAATTTACATATAAAATATTCTTCTTTCTCTCGTATCTATAATTAACTAAATTTACATTTAAAGCCTTAATCTGATTGAATTCATCTGAAATTATTACAAGATTTCTATCTGCAAAAATATTGCCTGAAATATTTTTATCTCTTTAATGTGCAAAAATTTTTATTTAAAATTTAAATATATACAACTTTTACAGAATATATTTTTATATTGCTAAAATAATAATCTATCTCTCTTATTTATCGATTAAACGTTGATACTATATGTTTCGTGTTCTGATTTTCTTATCTTCCTCTATATTGTTTTAGAGGTAGCTCGTACAGGTGCAAATCTTATCTATCTATCGCCGAGTCTAAATCATGTTAAATCGACGTTACACTCTCGAAAAGCGATACAAATTAGATCTGCCCCAACAACGCTTGCCACCCTATCTCACTTCCTACGATCGCGTTTCTCGTAACTGCGTCACGTTCAGCAACATTACGTTGCTGCGAGAGATGACTGTAAAATATAAGACGGTGCACATTTTCACTTAAGTGGATTCTTAAAAGAACAAAAAAGAAAAACCGGTTTCACTGAAGTAAAATTTTACGATACGATTTTATCTGATATAATATATAAGTTATAATCTATAATTTAACTTTTTATTATTTACCATTAATTAATATTGTTTGATTAATTTTATTTAATTAAATCGATCGATATCAATGAATGTATCGTTTTGTCATATTTAGATATGATTTTCTGAGCTTATTGTACATATTATTATACAGTAAATATTAAAATAAATGTTAAAAGATTATATCCGATCACGCGCGTCAAAATGCTACAGTTTGATTGTGATATCGATATTGATTGGATCTAATTAAATGAGAATAATTAATCAAACACTATATGTATATTGATGGATAATAAACAATTGTTATCCATAACATGCGCTCTTGTTTTTCCTCTCTCGTTAGAGGGCGTGTTCCCGCCTCCTATATAAAGAAGCGATCGGGTATGTACCCTGCGCAATAATTACCACCTTCATTATCATTACTAAAGCAAGCAGAGTCCAGTCCATCCTTTCTCGAAGCCGACCAGCGCAATGCGACATGTGGTGCAGCGCGGAAATTAATTAGGAACGGTGCTCTTGCGTCTACGCGCGTAACTCGACAGGAATTTTCCATTTACGAGCCGCATACGGACACCACACATACACTGGGAGATTAATACGCACCTGTGTACCTGGAAGCCGTCGCGTATGCTCGAATCAATTAATATATTGCGCGTTCGCACTAATGGTCGAAGGGTGGACAGGTAGATGGGTATACTCGCGCGCCACCGCCGCAATCAGAATTTAATTACATGTATAGTAATTTGCTAATTACCGTTTATTTTATACTCGCAATTGGCAATTCGTTGCGGATCGATAGTTCGGACAGTTTACTATCCTTTTATATTTCGACCGTTCGTGACTGATTAGCGCAATCAGCTGACTGCAATAATAATGATAATAATAACAATAATAATAATAAACTGCTAGCAGTAATAATAAAACAATCGCTGCCAGTATTATTGCATTGTTGATTAATTATTCACGGTAACGTTATAAGCCGAATAACGAACTATTATTAGTGTTACCAGCGATTTGTGCCACACAATAATGATTTCAATGTAAATATATATTGGAGACACACTATATTGTTTTATATTAGTTTTGTGTTATTATTGCTATTATTATTGAATTTGCTATTATTAAATTATTCGTATACCGTTAAAAGATGCGAGATTATTACCATTATTATTATCGCTGCCGTTTTACGCGAGACAGTCGATATCGCACCGCGTCAAGATTGATTATTCGCATCGGCGAATGCAGTCGTTTTCGCATCGCATCGGAAATTCAACCGTACAAACCGACATGTGAGTTTTCCACTTCCTGCAGCCACAATCGATGTGACATTAATTTCAAACGAATCGGCAAGTGCGCGAGGACGTATATCGGATGAGCCCGAATTAATTAACGGCTTTTATAATACGCGTCGCCACCGAGTTCTATAATCTCGTGAAAATTCAATGTACCTATTTGCCAAAGTCAAATATTATTTTTTCTGCCGTAGAAAGATAACATTTTTTTTTATTAGACATTATTTCTGATCTGAACGATCAAGATAAATTCTGAATCACTAGAGAAATATGAAAGAACATGATAAATTATTATAAATAATTGCTGAATTGGCTATCCGCAAAAGAAACGCTTTCTTCTCTTGTTCATATTTATTGATTTTTTTATATTAATTCTTCCAATATTGTCTCTATACGATACGACACGATTATAATTCTAAATAATGGCTCAAATGACAATCTTTATGCGTGAAACAACGTTAATGATGGCCCTCCTTGACAGCACCACGATAATACATTCATCCTCTCCTCTTCACGTTACATTTACATTTGTGATCCAGCGAAACAGACCGAAGCTATATCGGTATTATTACATTTGCATGTGAATGCAATTCGCCTTCCTATCGCGAGAGAATAATTCACCCTACAGTGAATATCCATTCAATACCTGCCCTCGATGCTACTATGGGTGTTGTGATTACCTTGTCGGACATCTTCTCACCGATGTCACAACAGAATCATCAACATAATGAGTGTACAATATTTGTTATTATGATGCGCGATAATATTCATGAGCTATAAACAAATTTTCATCACGCGCTGAGAGCAGAAAAATGAAGGACGATGAGGAGATTTTATATACAAATGCAAAAATATATCGCTGATAAAAAATATATTATTGTGTCGTAATTAATACTGTAAATCGGAGTATTAAATAATATTTTTTAATATAATATTAAATTAATAGTGCTGCGAGAATTGTAATAGTCAATTGCAATAATTGATATTAGGATAATATCTTTCTTTCTCAATAGTATAATTTTACCAATTATTAATTACATAATCAATAATCCAAAGTGAAATGACGATTATGTATATCAATATGACATAAATATTTGAGGGTAAACCTACACACATTGTTTGCATTCAGTCGGAATTAGATTTCCACATGCATGCAAATATAAGCAGTCGCGTGCATAGATTCCACGTGCGGCACGGTTTGAATTGTGAATGTCGGAGATTCACGAAATAGCGGAAAGTCCAAAATCGCATACCAGCAGTCCATAACTGGGATTACTGCTGCAAGTTCCATCTATGCGCTCGACCAGCTAGTTGGTCCAATTAGTCGACGGCCGACGTTGAATCCGGAAATTACAATGCGCTGTCGGTGACAGGCACAAAAAGGAGACGTGAGGGATGTCGTAACCCTTTCTATAGAATGCGTCCTATTACCAAACGCTTGCCAAATGGCGCAGAAATCATTATCGAGAGTTGGATACATGATTCAATCGAAAGAAGTAATTGATAAAAGATCGGAGCAAGATTTAAATAATTTGCAAAAATATTGTGACAAATATCCATAATTAATTTGAAAATAATTATAATAAACTGTAGAAATAGATAATAATTGTTGATAGATTAATTCACGTGACTGCATAACTAATGATGAACGTATAGGTCTTGTTTTTAATCAGAGAAAACAATTTCTGTTACAGAACTTGAAGAACCAGATAATGACAACAAACCTGTGGGTGGAACAGGTAAGCGATAAATGATTTACTTTGAAATGTGCTCAATTCGTGAATGTTTTTTTTTTTATCTCTTTTAAACATCTTCCTCATGATCTTTCATAATTTATCATAAGATAAAATGTGCTCAAACTTTTAACATTATCCAACAACTTTAATCCCAAGTTAAATAATCCAAGTTAAGTAATATATTGTAAAATATATCGTAAAGAATCGTTCCTTTTTTTTTATCTGCGACACGATACGCGAAAAGTTTGATAGAAAAGAAAGTACGAGAAACAACTTACATTAGTGCTCGTAATTGGACCTTTATGTTAGAATGTTAGAAGGAGACGATAGCGCAAGAGAGTTTGGGAAACAACGGGTGTTTTGTTACTGCGCGTTACTTGAACGCTGCAATAACTGCAAATTACTTATGTTATATCTTGTTATGTTTATCGATCTGCGTGACGTTATAATCTCTTATTAAATAGAATAGGATATAATAAAACAAACCAATGGATAGCATAATCGAGTGATTTAATTGAACAAAGGTCGATTAACGTAACGATTACGGCATATTTCTTCAACGAAACGACGCGCGAAACTCTCGTTAACAGATCTCGGTAATATTGAGATGATAGTATAGCTTTTAGAAAAGCGTTCGTTGCTTTTGTAAGACGAGCATTTATTTCGATGTACAGAATATTACTAAAATGCATATATGAAAATCTCGCCAACGGGTTTTCAAAAGAGCAAGTCTAAAAAAAGTTCATATAAATTCATGTCGCATGAGAACTAAATAAATTTAATTATATAATTAAAAGATTCAGTACAATATACATATTTTAATTGTGCAATATTTAGATATATAACTTTTCCTTATTTTTGCCGCTTTAAATTTATTTTTCAAATCTAATCGCAAAGTTTTAATTAATCATTTATTTTCAATAAAATATATCATATTCTGATGCGATGCACCTCTGATTACTACAAAATTAACGCAGAACGCGAGTTTGACGCTTTTCGTAGCGTGTCCGATAAAATCGCGAAATAGATCATATGTCGAACCGCTATTCGTCGGTCGATTCATAACACGATTCATACCCGAACCATACGGTTTTCGCGGACTGACGTCTGGTCGGGTTGCAGACCGCGTTGCGCGAGTTGCATTTCTGTCTGCACGTGTGTTGTACGTGTACACGGCGAAGCATTCCCGGCGCGTCTCGCGGAGCGACGCACCATCCCTCAATGTCGAAACCACCCTCTACTCTCGAGGGCGACCGGGACAACCCCGGTTGTTGTTAGTGTCGGGCGCGCACTCTTGTTTCAGGACCGTCTCTATGCGAGCCCTTTGCGTTACGTCGCTTCCAGTTTTTAATCCTTTAGATTAGTTAATCTTTCAGTCACGCGGAATATGATGAAAAATGATATTTAGATAATGTTGTTCGATACGTAATTAATTAATGTATGAATAGGAATTAACAAATGTTGCTTGGACAGGAATTTAAATAATATTTTAGATCAGCTTTAATTCTCGATTGTAAAGAAAATATTACTTTGAAATCTGGCAATTACTTAAAGTTATTGTTAATAATTTTAATTATATTGCTAAATTCTTATATTATTATGCAAATTACGTTTCAACATCTAGATATGTATAACTCAATAAAAAAAGAATTTGTTAATTTTTAATTGATGAATGAAAAATACATTTATAATATATATATATACATACATCCTGTTATACACATATTATCTTACAAAAGTATATAAGATAAAACAATCTTTTAAAATTGATAAGAAATTTAAGGCCACGATACTAATTTTGTTAGTTAGAGTCATTCCTGATCTCGTAGTAGTGCTTTGACACAGACATATAACTAACATATAACATGTAGCTAACCGATTTGCTCTTGGTGCAATGTGCTACATGTGCGACACGCAGTGATAACGAAATCCAGGTTTTGCGATGTACGCTTTCATGTAACACACGTAAAAAGTAACTTTTTTTAAAAGTCAGAACTTTCATCGTAAATTTCCCTTTAACGTAATCCAATGTTATCTCTTTTCTGGATTTTAAACATTCTCTACATAAAAATAAATCCACTTTTTAAAAGATATAACGAAAAGGTAAAACGAAAAAAAAAGGGAGAAAGATAAAAAGCTTTTACATGCGCGAATTGTGCACGAATAATACACAGGCTCGAAAATTACGAGTGATTTATCGATCGGGTTATCGGTTGAATCGATTGGTGGATGAATAAGTGCATACTTATGTCAAAAGAAACTGCGCCTACCATTATGGAATATATAAAATAAATATCGCCAATAAATTATCCAAGTATTTACTGAAAAATATTGCATTGACTTGCATATTTCTCGATTAATGTCATTTCTGTATGAAAAATGGACAGACATAAATTAATATAAATAGTTGATCAATACAAGAGGCAAAAACGTTTTTACATTCAGACACAATTTACATGATTGTGCAGATCTTCCGATTATAATTTGAATTGTAATTTTTAATTGCAAAAATATAGCATCGCCACTCATCTTTTTTAGTTCTTTACGGTTTGTTTGCAAAAGTTCGTAATAAAAAGTTTATTTTTTTCGCTATTTCTTATCTATAATTCACTTTCATATTTGCTTTATTGTCCATACATGCGAAGATAATATTTCGCAGAGTAAGGAGAATGTTGCAAAGTTATAAAATATCTGTAATATTTATCAAAAATAAATGAAAGAAAAACGGATGTATGTAAATATAATATATTCATAAAAAGAGTAAAATATTTAATAATTTACATTACATTTTCTTTGCAATATATTCTGATATATATACTGCTTCAGAAAAATAAAAATAGCGGGACGTGTGACAATATTAACTATGCCTCGAAATATCGAGAGATCTCGTCATGTCCCCTTATTCCCTTCAATGTGAAACGTAATTCTTACACAGGGGCGCATATGGCGTGATACTTGCACGATTTACTCACCGACAAAATAGCGAAGTACCTGCGGAAGCTTTTCCCGTATGTGCCGAGTTGCGCGAATTTAATTATGCCGCAAAATCGACCCCATACATATCGACGAATCCGCAAGCGAAATTACTTCTCCTTGCCCGAGCACGAAAACGAATTAAACTGTGCGGCAAAGTACGTCGCCAGTTAGTCTGCAAACTTGATTAATTGTGTAGGCAATGGAATCGCTTTAAAAAAAGGAAGAAAAGATATTGCGAAATGAATAATACGTAAATACTATTCGGCATGCTTTCAGACGAAGCAATAAAATACAGAACTAAGCAATCATCTTTTAAAAAGAAAGAAAAAATTATTTGTGCAAATTGTATACAAGCGTCGATCTTGACGTGCAAAAATTGCAACGTAATTTTAAGATGTAATATTAATTATCACATCTCATGAATAATTGAGCAATATAAAATATATGATTAATGATTTGTTTAAACTCTGATAAAAAAATGAAAAACAAATCTTTATTTTAGTCACATTTTATTTTATTATATAGACATATTAAAAAAAAAATAATTAAGCAATATAAGAAATTATTTCTAAAGACATATGCGCGCTTATGTGTGTGTATGAGAAAGGGAGAGAGAGATTGTTAATTTTCAAGCAGTTTTGCTCTTTCCTTCAGCTACTTTTCAATAATAATGCATATTTGACTGCAAACTGTTATTTTATTTATTTTCTCCCTAGTGTTTCGTCAATTTAAATTTTATGAAAAAAATTATATATTTGGATTTATTTCTCTGTCTCCTTTTCTCTCTCTCTCTCTCTCTCTCTCTCTCTCTCTCTCTCTCTCTCTCTCTCTCTCTCTCTCTCTCTCTCTCTCTCTCTCTCTCTCTTCCTGCATTTGCCATCGATAGATAGAAAATGAGATTTCAAGACGAAGATTTACAGAGCCACATTCTTCTGACAATGAGTGAGTCAGACGAACGGCAGTCAATACGTCGAGAATAAATTGATAGCAACGGCACCATTCCTGTCGATGATCCTGTTATCTGCAAACACCTTGTTCACACCCTTACCCTGACTCCCGTATTTTTTATCTTGACAGTTGCGTATCACTTATATGCTTATCAGACGCCACTTGCGATCTACCCTTATCTATCTTTCGACTCTCCCTCGTTATTTTCCAACTTCTCTTCTTTTAAAATCTTGTGCATTTGTTTCTTTCTGTCGCCTTTAACGAGTTCTAATTTTTCGCTCTTTATTCTCCTCTTCTTGTTTACGGACAGATTTAAAATTTAACTTAAATTCTCTCTTCCGTTGCCTTTATTTTTCTTACCTTTTATTTTTGTTAATAATTTATTGTCCGTCGTTTATCTTCCTTTTGTTATTTCAAATCCAGCTTAAGTTTGCTTTCCTCTTTACGTTATTTTCTAGTTTTTATGCTTCTTTATTGTTTGAACTTCTAATAGTTCTTGTCCATTATATCTTCTTTTATTGTCACCTCAATTTCCTTTCATCCTTTTTTTATTCGCTCGTAGCGTCATCAGGTCTCTCTTTTCCTCACCATGTCTCTTTTTCCGCTCCATTATTTTCTCACTCTCATCCGCACTGTCTTTTCTTCTCCCATTTTTTGCATTTCGAGCTCACTTGCCCTCGTCAGTTTGGCTCTCCTCGATTCGTCGATACCGAATAACAAAGTTTAGCATGTCGACAATCCGCCCTAGGTGACTAATAATCTTTTATTTTTTTTGTTCTCCAATCCCATGTCGTTATCTAAATAAATCGGATTTCCGGGCGCAAGAACAGCAAAATCTTGCTTTTAGTCTCTCTCTCTCTCTCTCTGTTACGAATAAAAGCTCGCGTTTGCCAAAAATATACAACGCGCGCGATATATACACCGACCGATTACAAAATAAATCAGATTTTTCAGGCAGTTACAAGATTTCCGCGTCAAGTAAATTTTCCCGCGAAATTTTCCCGTACAAACACCGTCTTGCAAATATTTTTTTCTCTCTGCGCACACAGAGATTTCGCTATCTTCTTTCAACATAATTCGCTCGTTCACCATTGTACACAATTTATATCTTTGCGAAAAGAATATTTTAATCACAAAAGTTAAGTAAATTTCTTTTTCCTCGTTCAGATGACTTATCGGATCATACAATTCAGTATCATCGATATCCTGGTGATAGTGTCGTGTAAATTTGCGAATAGTTTGCGGATTTTAGTAGATGCGAGTCTCGGAAACGTTAAACAGGAAATGTCGTAGCTTGTTTCTGTATTTTTCTGGCAAAAGCGACGCTTTCTCTGCATTCGCGAGCGACATGTCCGTATCCGATCATCGTTTCGGCATCATATGAGCCTCCACCATTATCCTCTCGCGAAGTCAACTTTTACGACAGCGCATCTGCTTCCATTTTTTCGGCGAGAAAAATCGATTTTTTAGCATATTAGTCAGTTGAAGTAAATAAAATAGCACTCGTTGTCAAATCGTATGGGAAAGAACTAGTCTATCCGCGCCGTCTCTGTTTAAACTTTGTATAGTTACAAGTTCCTTCAGGATGCGTAATAACAATATAACTTTTTCCGTATTTCTCTTGAGCCATTAGTTAAAGAGTTAGGAAAGTTTCGGGAAATACGGGAAGCTTCCGGCAAGATTGTTCGATCGTCCCAAGAAAAACTTTTATTTTTGATCCTGCGTGGCGGCGACCGGTTTCTCTTCGCGAAAACATCGCGAATTATTATTAGCAACGGCAATTTGTGTCAAGCCAAATTCCACCAGACTTGTTTCTTCTTTAATCAACACGAACGTAATCGCCAAGAACGCCGTCGTCGCTTATCATCAGTATCGTTTTTTAACTTCTCGAGCGTAAACTTCGCAACCTCGTCAACTCTGCGTTCATCTCCCCCTATCTCTCTCTCTCTCTCGAGATCACCGATTCAATTCGCGAACATTAATTGCCGCGACGTCGCTCGAAATTCTCGACGGGGTAGCTTCTCGACTCGAAACGAAGGATCGTTCCCGATCCCAGATAGCAACTTTTCAGGCGAATGCACTTTTCCGCCCCCGCAGATACCCGGGATGAGAGAAGGGGAGAAACTGCATCGTCGCAGAGGGAGAAGCTGCATCAAGAGAGAGGAGGTGCTATCGACTCCGCTCCCGAAAACAACTCCAACATTCCTCCCTTTCCCCTTATGCTGCATCTCTTCCCCCTATCATTTCGTGGCGAAGCATACCGAAAAACACATAAATCTAAACTTCATTTACGTTTGCCGCCGCCAACACAAAAATGCAGCTCCCGCATAAGCATTTCGTTTGTAGTCGAGCTTGAATTTATTTCCACTGTTTGCACCGATGCATAATTGCCGGCTAAAACAATTCTCGAATTTATACGACAACTTTTTGTGAAAGCAGACGAGATTAGAAAAACCAAGTTATTGATATGGAGAGATATTTGCAATACATTTATATAATAATTTTTAATTATATTCCCCATATAATTATAGAAAGATACATATTTAAATTTTATTTTGACTAATGCTCGAATTTAAATTTTTAATATATATTTAGCATTTTATTTATATTTTAATTTAATTATAATTTAATTATATTTTATATAAAGTTTGCAAATTTGATTAGAAATTATTATTCAATCATTTAAAAATCTTGCTTAATATCAATTTGAAGATATAAATGCCCTCTCAACCTGATTAAATTCAAAGATTCAATTAAACGTATATGAAATTGAATTCTGTGTTTTAGCTTTCAAATCAATCGATTGAAGTTGACATAGACAGTCGTTCTAATCACTACTAAATTATCCACTTTATCGCGTCACCAATCTCGCTCGATTCGCGAATGGTTCCCTAAAAAACTTCGAACTCTCTTTAGACCTCTCACTATCCCGATTGAATTCTGTCTGGAAGAAATTCCCATCGGATCCCGCACCATCTGCAGACTCTCGCTGCGATAATTGGGCGCTAATTAACGGCCGCGAGGCAATCGAATTTTCACGAAGTTTCATCTCTCGCAAGAGGAAATTCTCGAGCTCCTCTCGAATGATATTATTCTCATCGTGCACCGCGAAAAAAATCGAATCATATCGCGATTGAATTCGTTGTCCAGCGGCAACACCTCTTCACATCAAACTATTTATATCTATTTTATAAAAAGAAAAAATTAAATGGATATTTTGTATGTATATAAACGGGATAACTTTTAATAATCTTGAAATAAATATTTATCATATTAATGTTTTAATATCTTTTAATATCGTGCAAGTCTCCCTCGATTTTAAAAAGCATGATTAAATAAATATATACAAACTTTTGGTCTATACGATGATCCTTTCATTGTTGCATTATTTTATTAATTATTTCACTAATTCTGTATTTCATTATTTCATTGTTTTATTATATAATTTTGTCTTTAAAAAAATTGTAAACATATTAAATAATATATAATTAAATAATATTTTTTTCGCGATTTTTATACATTTCTCAATGTAAATAGCAATTCCGGCCACAGAATTTTAGAAAGAGTATTTAACTTCGGAAGTGTCCAATGCAGCCCGTTGAGTTTTGCTTATTTTTTCACGCGAGAAATACTAATGTTTGCATACGCAGCTACCGTAAAATTAGCTGCTCTTTTTTTTTTGCTTTTGACTTTCTAAACGCTTAGTTTTCGGCTGGTTTAAAACAGCGTGACGACACAATAGTGAAACACGCAAGAGTTTAGTTTAAACGTTAATGTGCGAACACGTTGTCCACGGTACCATCATAGATTTTTCAGCCACAATTAAATTAACTTAAACTCTGAGAATTTTGCAGTGAAAGCAAATAAAATTTTAAGTAAACGATTTAATGTTTCTCGCTATCTATTTATGACTGTTATTTTATCAATATATTTATATTCACATTAATATTTTATTAGATTTATCAGTATTTAACAAATATGAAAATAATAAGAGCAATATATTATAATTGCATTTTAAATTTATCAATAATTTTAAAAATAACATTTTTATATACTAAAGATTGCAATTACAATAAAAAGTGATATATTGTCAAGTTAATATTATAATTTTATCACATAAACTATTAAGAATTAAAAGAAATAGAAAATAATTTATATAACGTGACAAGATTTATTTAAGTTAACATCGAAGTCCTTAGGGGAAACTTTCGAAACATATGTGTACGTATATAAAAACGTATTCGTATATATTCGCATATGTATTTGCTGTGAAGATTTCGAGACATTCTCTCTCTCTCTTCCCTTTCGTGTTATCGAGAAAGGGCTATGTCAGTGGATCCGTGCTCATCCACTCCGCTGTCCTCTTGTCCTCTCGATCTTCGAGCTATCCTCTCTTGAAGGAACCTATTACTCACTTTTCTCGAGCGAAATATCTATGAAATCCCGAGCAATCCCAATGCACAATTTTCCGCTTCGATATTTTCCGGCATACAGAGCACGTATATTTCCTCCGGTGTTGCTCCTTGTAAGTAGAATATTCACGCATGCAATTGTGCGCGTATATATATATATATATATATATATATATATATATGTGTGCGAGCGTGTCCGAGCGCAATCGAGCGAGTGGAAAAACGCCGAGGAAGGAACGAATGAGTGAGGGAAAATTGTAGACTCAATAGGGTCGATGACCCTTGCTCAGCAAAGCAAATGCCGTCAGCTTTTCCATTTGATCGATACTTTTTGTCAACTGAATAATTTATAAAAGTTTAATTTGTTTTAATACCATTTTATACGATATTTTATCCATGTAATTCTATTTATAAATTTATTATACAATGATAGAAGCTTTTTAATTACCGAAAAAAAAGATTTTTGTTTAAAAAGATATCGTGATAGCTTTCTTCCACGTTTCAAGTCGTAATGGAATAACAAAGAATATTATCACAAGTTTTCCGCTCGCTATTTAATTAATAAAATACGCGGTAAACGTTACTCAATCGATCATACAGGCGTAAATGCTTAACGGGTGTAACGCGATATGTGCGAAATATGAATATTTACTTAACGAGACCAGATGCTGGTCCATAAATCAATGTACTTCATAATCTATACGGGCCCTCCAAATGCACGAGCCGTATAACGAGGCGTTGCACCGTACTATGCATTAAATATATTAATGGCGGTATTAACACAGGGATGAGAATAATTTATTATACCGCGAATGTCAAACTGGAACGTGTGCCAAATTTTTGACAGTAAAGACGGATGGCATAAAATGCGATAGACATATATATGTATATATATGAAATATATAAAGGACTTTTTATTAGGACATCATGGTTACAACACAATTTGATAAATTATGAATTTTTGGTTGAAGCTATTTTACATTAATTTTTATTTATAAGATGCATTCATTATGTCATTGAATTTTTTTCGAACTTTATAACAAGAAATGATGTGTTAGATCAAATAAATTTACGTTTCTATGAATGCTTACTTATTTGTTATTTAATTGCTTGTCAATGTTAATTAATTTTATTATGAAAGTAATATTCAAAATTATATGTTTGATCGAATATTTTAACCGCAAGTTTTCGCGAGATTTCAAATCTGCGGCATCAATGATCGAGTATTGGAGGTCTATCGAAATAATTGATCCAGCTATAGATGAACACCTAATTACTAGCTATAGTGCTTGAACTACGGTTTATATTAGCGATGGCACTACGGCACGAAGCCGTGGATGTATATATACACGCATAATGTGGAACCATATGCAGCGTTGAGTGTTTAGCTAACCTAGATGAATGTTTCGCGTAATTAGGATGGCTTGTCATATGTATATGTGCTTCAATATGTCGTGACTAATAGACATGTAAATAGTCGTAACCCCGTAGCTATTTTCTCTCACAATGCCTTACGCGAAGCAAAGAATGAATTTCGTATTATAGAACTCCCTTTATCGTATGAAATTATTATAAATTAATTCCTTTTAAAAGTATTTAGATTTATATATGACACATTATATTCATCTCATAATATAACATTTTTATTATTCTTAACTTGAATTATTTTAATTTTTTGTTATACATATAATAATAACTATAAAAATAAATATAACAAATTCACACATGTGTGTTATAAGAAATTTATTAGAATAAATATATAATATTTTTTATTTACACATTTGTTATGTTATTGCGAATTCAAATTTTTACATATTTATAATTTTCAAAAAAAGTTTAATTCTTTCATTTTTCTAGAATATTTTTCTTGTCTTATATCTTTTATATCAGTATATTTGATATATATAATTTTTACAAAATTTTCGCGATTTATATTATCCTAAGGCTATATAAAAATGGTAATTTATATGTTATATTTCTATGATTCACCGATACACGATGCACAGCGGAGTTGTAGCATAGAATGTTGATCTGTAAAATACAAATGTGTTGAAATTATATAGCAATGTCCAAAATAATATTTCAAAAAATAAATTTTGCGCGCAATAAAACTTTTCAATCACGTCTTCTAAATATTTAATTTAAAAAATGTTCGAAAAAAATAATTTTTACGTAGAAACTTTTATAGTGCAATAAAAATTGTAATTCTTGGATAAATAATTTAAATAATTATAAATCAAACACAAAGTTGGAATATTTTACATGTATTTCTAACAAAATGTTAATTATTATAAATATTTTGTGATAAATGCTTTAAATATTTAAAAATAAGAAAGATATTTTATATGCATCATATGTTACACGATTTGATTGTAAAATTATCACGGAGCTAAACGAGCAATTAATTTCACAAATAGAAAATTAAATATAACTTATTTATTTAATTTTCTAGTATTAAATTTTGCTCATCTTAAGGTTGCTCCGCCGTTGCCCGATGCCTCCCAGGGCTTCCTCCTCTTCTCTTGTCATCATCGATTGCTTCTTCATGGCACTTACACAATATTCACTCGTGAAAATACGATTAATTGCAATCACGCGCACTAATAAACATGATTCGATGATCGCATGGAATTTTACGCAGCACTCCTGATATTAATAACACGTGATGCTACGATCCGCTCGGCGTTTGAAATTCATTCGCTATTTCGATATTTGTTGCCAACAAATACAAATTATTTACTACATAATTACTTCAAAGGAATAATGCCTGTTTCGATTATAAGACATCGCTTACGAAAAATGCTAATTACAAGAAAAGAATTTGACGTCTTCTAGTGCTTGTCGCGATTGTATTTCGAAAGATAATATGAACAATCACTATCACTATCTTCACTCGAATATCACTATCTTCTCACTCGATTATCGCTGTGCGAACAATAACAAGATTATAAACAATAATGAGCCATACGAAAGCAAAACAAGAGCGCCGAATTTTTGTTACGCGATTGAAAAATATTGAAATATACGATTAAATACGACTATATTAATCAAACGTGCATTTCAATGACGCTCGACTCGGAATCAATTCGTTCTCTATTTATTATCTTTTATTCATGATAAAAAAATTCGAAAATTTCCGATTTATGCTTTAACAAATCACTGATATACATATGTATAAACGAATATTTACTATACGATTGATGAATATTAAAATATATAATTAGATACGACTGTATTTTTTAGTTAAATATGTCAAATTAAATAACGCCGCTCAATTCCGAAATTGATTCGATATACGTTTCGTATTTAAATATTTCAGCAATTAATACTATCGCGATATTGGGAATTAATAGTACGCGAGAAAAATTAATAAATAATTAAGATGCGATGGAAAATGTACAATTAAAATTTATCTCGTGAGAGAAATTAGTTAATTATTCTTATTTCAAAGAAATAAACGTGAAATCTGTTTCGATAAATGTTAGCACGTTTATACATACCAGTCTTTTCCCTCTTCTCTCTCTCTCTCTCTCTCTCTCTCTCTCTCTCTCTCTTCAGGCTCGCCGCGCGCGTGAATACTACTGAATACCAAGGCAGACAGTAGTACGTCATTGTTTATAGTCAGCCCGGCGGCCTTGCGGCCTTGCCATTCATGCGGCGAGCCTCGGAGGGGATAGTGTAGGGGAGGACTGGCATGTGTAGCGCGAATCGTACTCTTGACAGATCGTATTATTTCGTAAACTATCATCGTGACAAGGTGTGTCAAGTTGTACTAGAAATTGTCAAATGCGTGTAATATTAAAAGACGTCAAATGTGATTATTCGTTGTAATTATTACAATCGACGATTAACTAGTGACTTATAAGTGATGACTATTTGTCGAAAGGGCATTTCAGCTTCCGGTTTATTCTTTAAAAATATATAGAAATAATATCGCGGGATTGTATATTTTTGTATGATTTTTCGTATATTAATTAATTCGATTCACACCAGTATTAGTTGTCGATGTTATTCGTGAAAATACAAAACATATTGATTTCGGAATTGAGCATTGTTATATAACGCATTTAATTAAAAAGTATGGAAGGATTTAATGACATATTTAATATACATATAACATTAAAATTGGTTTAAAATTGTTGCATAATAAATCGACGTTTGACGTTTGTACACTGGTACTGTTAAAACGCGTGTTTTGTGTAGTTTATTCGATCGAAATCTATCAGACGTCAGCAAAAAGTGATAATAATACATTTGAATATTACAATTTACGGATATTTGATTCTAATTTGTAATTTGTTGGCAACAAATGTCGTAACTGAATTATCATGTCGAGTGAATTTCAAACATTGAATAAATTGTATCCGAGTGCGATAATCGTCGAGAGTGCTGTGTAAAGTGCCATGCAAACATCGAATCTTGCTGATTAGCACGCAATGGTAATTAATCGTGTTTTCACGAGTGATTATTATGCGTGTGCCATGAAAAAGCATCAGAGGATAATGAGAGAGGAAGAGGAGGAAGCCTGGGGAGGCATCGAATAGTGGCAGAGCAATCATAGGGTGAGCACGATTAATAAGTTTAATTTAATTTAATTTATTTTTGTTTATTATTTGTAAAATTACTAATTTAATAATTGCTCGTTATCTCTTCTGCGATTATTATATATTTTACATCATCTCGTGTAATATAATGCAAATAAAATATTATTTTATTTTTAAATATATTAAAGTAATATTAAAGTATTTATCACATAAAGTATTATGATAATTAACAAATATTTATATGTGGAGAAATATATATATATAAAATACTCTAATATTTTGTTTTAGATTTATAATAATTTAAATTATTTATATGTATAAAAATTAAATTTTTATGTATTAGATTTTATAAAAGTTTTTATCCATAAAAATAATTATTTATGACATTTTTTAATTAAATATCTATATTTCGCGAATGAAATATTTAGTAGTGCGCAAACAATCATTTTAAAAAATATTTATTTTTAAATATTTTGGACACTGCTTTATAATTTGGATATATTTGTATTTTACAGAATCAACATTATATACCACAACTCCGCTGTTGCGCATCGCATCGGTGAGTTATATAAATTATTTTTTATTTTATGTAAAAATCTTTCTAGAGATTCCTAAAAATATCTCTATGATTGTGAAGATTTTTTGAAGCCTCTTTATGATGTTTATCAACATTTGTTACATTATTCTTTATTTTTAATTTTTTGTAAAGAAATTGATTTTGTATATATAAAGGAATTATACAATAGTTATTAAAAATACTATAACAACAAATATCTTTGTGTAATTAAAAATACATGAAGTGATAGGAAAGGATTAAATGTATGTGTGTGTGTGTGTGTATGTGTATATAAATATATACTTAACTTAGTATTAAATAAATTCTTGCTTTCTTGACGCAATGTTGACCTGGTTTTTTGGGGATTGCATTTATTATATATTATTTTATTCATAAACATACATAGATGTTTCTTTCATGCATCGATAAATTTATGTCTTCATAGAAATAAAGAAAAAGGCAAGATAGAGAAATATATACATATCTCTCTTTTTTTCTCATTTTTTTCTTTATCGGATATATCAATTATTAATTTTTACATTTTATATTTGCGACGTTAATTGTAATTTATAATGAAAAAATTAGAGATTTAGAAATGTTCAAAATTTTACACTTATTGAAATCTTTATACATATATATAAAGATTATAGAAAACATATGTGAGAGAGCAGCTTGCTCAAGTATTCGCTAGCTGCACAAAATAAATTCTCTGTCAAATCGTAGACAAAGAAAGTTTTTTTAGGAGAAATGTCGGAAGGAAATATTTGCTGGAGAAAGTACGCGACGCGTTACTGTCTCTTGGGTTTTTAATTCGCGACGGTCGGAGAACGCGGCTTTTACTGTCTCACAGAACAACAAAAATTATAAAAAATTACGTCTGGACTGTAGAGTAACAACTGGCTGAAAAAGTGGAAAAAAAAACAATATAGAGATCGAAATTATCGAAATCATACTATATTGCACGTAGTAATCGTACAATTAATCGCATATTAATATCTTAATCAAATTTTTACGTATAAGTAGTTGGCTATTATTAAATATATAAACTCTTTTTTAATATAAATATATTTGTTAAATAATTTTTAAATTATATAAAAGAAAACGTATAGAAAAATATAAATTATTATATAAATATATGTATAATATCTAGGGAATCACACAATTATTATATCAATGTAATAAAAGATGTTTAGATTAGTATGAAATTGGCTTTTTCAACGAATAAAAAGAAATTATATAGAAGTTATTATTTATTATGATTTTAATTTTTAGCATATCTATTTCTGTAACCAATTTCTAAGTAAAATAACATTTTACTTAAATATTTGAAATTAAGTGAAAAATAATTTTACTATCTACTTGTAGCCAGAAAACTTGATTTGCAAAAACTTCATTACTTCTTATTTAATTATTCAAGAATTATTGATATCACAATTAATTTAAAAAATCTATTATTAAGTTAATATGACAGTTGCGAAATATCGTATATTATAATTTTTATAAATGAATAGAATACACTATTCTACTTATATCTATAACTCCACGATTTGTCGTGTTATAATAAATTATAATAATTATAAATAAACTTGATAACGCGATAACACGCAGAAGCGTGTCAATAATGTGTTTATATTTGTTGTATTGGCTGTTTCAAGTCATGGTACGACTACAAATTGCGATGGGAGCCGAAGGAGTACGGAGGAGTTCAAATGTTGCACGTGCCGTCCGATCACATATGGCGGCCCGACATAGTGCTCTACAACAAGTGAGTTCATCAGCTGCGTCTTGTTTCGGATTTTGATTATTATGACACATTGATCTGATATATACATATTGTAGCGGTACAGCATGTTGCCGAGAGAGAAAGAGAGAGAGAGAGAGAGAAAGAGAGAGAGAAAGAGAGAGAGAAAGAGAGAGAGAGAGAGACACACACACCGGGTGTCGAGCGAACACACGTTTAACATCGTGGTTTTGCGTGCCGATACGTCGATGCAAATTGCAATCAGCATCGAAATATTGCGCACGTGTTTCTTTTTTCATCGCGCGTACGATATGATATCCCGCGATATTGACACGCGATGATTTCAATTTAATTCTCTGTTGTACGTTTGCTTTATTTCATTCGGGATAAACTGAAATAATTACGATTTATCATTTACAATCACTTGTAATTATTTAGTTTGGATCGATTTATTTTTCTTTCTTGAATTGGTGATTGAAATTACATTTGACTTTTAATAACACGCACACATATTTCTTTATTTTCGAATTGTTGTAACATATCATTTTACTATTAATTAATATATAAGTTAATTTAACTTGATCGGAAAGTAACTCTTCGATATATATTACAAGTCATGTGTGTGTACCGATATATAACCGTTTGTGATGAATAATGAAACTAAACGAGAAACGAGTGTCCACTCGACCTCGACAAGAGAAGTACCATCGTCGTGCATATTGCATTTCAAAGTAGAACGGTATATTCGCGATGCGAACGGTACATCTCATACTGCTGCATCGTTCCAAAAGTTACGGAAAAATGTCAAACAGTTTGATCGGCGATTTTGAGGAAGCTCGTGAATTTTAAGATTCGAGACAGTTTGAACTAAATTTTTGATTGCATAATTAGTGTTGCAACAACAGCTTTTCACATGCTTTTTTTCTATTGTTTATAATAATTTGTCACTCACAAAAGAACACTGGACATTTAAAAAAAAAAGAGTTTTGCATTTAAATGTAATATAAAGATATCCTAGATATATATAAGGCACTTGTGCACAGTGCTTTTAAATTTCTAAAGGAATTTTTTTTTAATTTATACATATACTAATAAATATACATATAATATTATAAAATAAAGTTATATATATCTTGAAAAATATATATGCACAGTAGAAACAGGATAATATTTATATGCAAGCATTAATTTATCGGACGGCGTAACTATTTTCAAAAATTCATCATAAATAAATAATGAATAAAATGCAAACAATATGCTAAAATTTTATATTGCATTGCAGTAGTTACATTAGTAAGCTTATGCTCTCTGCATGTATTATACATGCAAAATATTTTTTTCATGTTGTTATAAATGTTTCCGTGCACATGCAATAAATACGAGGGCGAAACGATAGAGGTGCACGATAATATAATAATCCGAGGAAATATAAAAAGAAATTCTTATCTCAAAGATTTTGACACGTTCACGTGCTTCCTCCGATCCTTTGCCGACTATTATCGAGTGGCCGTTGAATAAAACATGCACCGAACGTTCTGCTGGTATATATACGCGCTATAATATGTTATTTATTGCGCGATAAATCGCAAAAAAGATATTTTTACATCGCGCGATAATTGAGACAAACTTCCGGCGCTTTCACGAGTGGAACGTTTGGGAACGCAATATCGGCCCCAAGAACAGCAAAGGGTTTTAGACCCACAAAGTATTGCACTAGCTTGTAATTACATCCCGTTCTTAACATCCTTTCCCGACATTATCTGCACATATTTGCGTAACTTTTGCCGCGCTCGTCGCCTAACGAGCGAGAGCCAACATCGCGCGAGTTTTTTCTCCAGTTTACCACGGAATTTGTAATTTGGACGTACATTATTTCGCGATTAACACTTCGAGCCATTTCTTTCGTCGCGAATATCGAAAATTATAAAGAGAGGATTTATTTACGAATGTCATTCGGACGAGAATAAAAATTGAAATCGATATAAAACTTTATTATAAATGAAACGAGAAGATCTATATTTATATACACAGCTTTATATTATTGTCGAAGCTTTTTATTATTAAAAAATATTTCTGCGCAATATTTGATTGTCGATAAAAGTTCGATTAAAAATTACAAATCCTGCGTTGGCTCACGCTTGCGTGAGGCACATGCAAGCGATGTAGTCATCCTCTAGATTATTATTCATATCGCATGAAACATGGGCGCTGCGGCGAAATCTTATGCGCGAAGGAGCCTCGATAAACCGGGGTCATGATCTCAGGGAATCGCGACGAAATGGCTGCGCCAACGTCTGAACAGCCTTGATTCCCATCACTGAAACATTTACCACCGTACGCGAATGCATTTAGAATTCGATGGATTGAGAAAATGTGCGAATATGGGCAATCGCAATGAAAAGTAATGCCCGATCACTTCTCGATTCGACAAAAAAAAAACATGCTACTTAAATGGAAATTTTTTTTGTTTATCAAAGCCCGAAGACGCAGACGATGATTCGGATTAATATCATATCAAGTTTATTTAATTGATTGCTAAATCTATTGTTCGCGCTATTACGTCTGCTATTTTACAATAATCGGCATTCGTATATATATTTTAATAACATTATACATATTATTATTCTCTACTGATACTCTCTCAGTTACGTATTTTAATGTGACAAGATTTTGCAAAATTCAGAAATGATTATAAGTTTACCGTGGTAAATTCATATTCACACATAAAAATTCATTGCATCGTAACCTACTTTTACATACGTATTTTCGCGCGACGTGTCCTATATTTTCTTTTTACTCGTCTTTTCTTTGAGAAGCTTTCCTTAAGGAATCTAATGAGGTATAATCGCACATGAGAATAATGGCTACAGTAATAATTTACATTCCTCATACTATAGGAATATCTACATTCTAGCCCGTCACTTTTATTAAAACAAATCGCACATATTTTTATTAATTCGCTTATTAATTTTTAAAAAATTGAAATATATATGGACAGGCTCTAATTTCGATCGAAAACGGGATGATGATAGTGGTGATTGCAATTTTAATATTTAAAAGTAATAGAGATTTAACAACAGAAAACGAATGAATATACTATCAGCTTTCAATGTAAAGCAATATTCAATCAACACTATCTCTGTTTCTAAAATAGACAACGGTATCCCTCCGCATTTTTCAGTTATTATATAATGGAAAAACTATAAATAATTTTCGCACGGCGAGAGAATACTGTAATTGATTAAATAATTCATTCGACATTCCACATAGATTGTACAACATTAATAATTCGTATAAAGCTCGCGCTTCTCTGCATTCGAGACGGATGCATTACTAATATCGAATCTGCATAACGTATATGTATATATTGTATATATATGTTATATATATACACACATATATATATATATATATATATGTATAGATCATGAATATTACGTCTGGATATGAAGCGAAAAGCAAACATTGTCCGTATCCACTCGCCGACGGAATATTCCAGATATCACAGACGAAGAAACGCGCATCCATTTTCGATATATATATATATATATATATATATATATATATATATATATAGCTGTCTATAAAAAAATAAAATACACGCCGTCAAGCGTAACATCAAATGAGCTGTGTTCGTATAAAAAGCATTGACAGTTAAATTTTTTATTAACGATACATTTAACTCTTTGAAAAGCCTCTGATGTACTTTAAACATTTCTGAAAGGTTAAGAATAGATATCAATGATAATTGCAATTTTAATAATAATCTAATAATACAGAAACTCATTATATACAGATGTAAAACACTTTTGCAGCAAAAAAATTATATATGTATACATATACATATATAATTTTTTTGCTGCAAAAGTGTTTTACATCTGTTACCAGTTCGAAAATATTTGTGACAGTAATAAATTGAAAGATAAAATATTTTTTCTTTCGCCAGCAAAGCATATCGATAAATGAATTCTCACCATCAATAATAACCCAAGGATATTTTCTGAGTTTTCTCATGAATTCCATTAGTTTGCTTGTTATTTTTCTCGTCATAACATCTTCGCGTCTTTGCAAGTTCTATAAGATAATGGATAGAAAAAAAACAGAAAATGACAGATAAGAAGCAGCTTAGTAGACGTTATAATTTATATTTCCATTGAATATTTATCGTTAGATGTAATTTTGAAATTATTTATCTAATATAAAAAAAATATACTAACAAACATTCAAATTATAAATTATAAAATCAATTTTAACAAATTACATGAATAATGTGCAACAAATATTTTAATTTAGTCATTATGATTAATATAAATAATGACAAAAATTACATCAACGTATTAATTGTGCAGTGAACTTGACGTTTATGTGAAAAAAATCCGCTAATTTTCATGCAATCATTTTTCTCAGTGTATGACTCGATTCATATACATATTTTTTGTTGCTTCGAGAAGGAAAACAAATATTCCTCTTTTATAAACTATTTCCACCTCGCAATCGCTCAACACCGACCGCGATTTATCGGAGCCAACGTCAGAAAGCTAGTCCCGGATAGATATCGACTTATAAAATGAACGAATGAGAACGCAACGCAATTTTTTTGAAAAACATCACGCTTTTCTACGTGGATTCTCTAAGCGGCACCATGGTTTACGAGTGATCTGGATACGGTATCAGAGCGTGTATATATTTATATCCCTCGGCCGAAAAGATTGAAATTCCTGCACGTTAAAATTTAAGCGGTGAAGCTCGCGCTATCTCTTGTGTCCACCCTCTCGTTTCCGAAAATTGAAATGCGGAAACACGCGATAAATTGATGACTTGACATAAAAAAGCAGATCGTATAAAAAGTATCGTGCTTTCAAAAATTAATTTTTCATTGTCTCTTTAAAAGTTTCTTGATAGCGCTATATAATCCTGTAGATGCTAGTTAAAAGAACATTTATGAATTATAAAGAAAGAATGAAATACGTTTTTTTACTTTTTATTTAACTAAAGTATTATTTAGACACGAACAGTTTTTCTCGTGAATTTAATAGTTGTTTTTTTTATGTCGAATTTTTGATTATATAGGTATACGAGGGATGCTATATATACGACAGAGAGAGAATAAAGGATCAGTCAAATAAATTTTCTATTTAAGTTAAGCGGAATTTATTGAAAAGTTAATTTAATTTATTCGTTATTTGATTTTTGCGAGATTTCAATGCCTCGCAAAAGCTACATTAAACCTCGTCGCGAAATAAAGTTGAGTTTCGCACATATTTGCATACGTTGTGAGCCGCGGGCTCTAAAGGTTTCCATTCACCACGTCCAAATATTCTCATTGGGCGTACCGTAAACTCTGCCAACAAAGAGCCGAGCGAAATGCAATACCGTGAATCTTCGTGAAAGCATTACATGTACGATTATATCTTGTCGAATTTATATATCGGATTCTATCTTCATCCAAACTAAGAATATAATTAACCTTATCATTATGCAATAACATAATTAACGTTTCATTTATACGTTTCAATAATAGAATGTGCTACATATTTTAGTGTCTCAAGATTTAATATCAAGAAGTTAATTAATATCAAAAGTAAATCAAATTAAATTATTAAAGTAATATCGAACGTTTTTATGAAAGAAATATGTAAGCTGTCCCAAAAAGCTCCGATCTTAATTAGAATGACAAAAGATAATATTAATATAGTTAAAGGTTTGAAATAAGAATGTATCTCAATATTACAACATGTATATATGAAATAATTTTTATTTTTTATTATTTAAATATACATTTACATCTTGACGCGTTCTGCAAAAATTCGGGAAGCATATACGGGTTTTACGCGCGTATTCAATATTCAATATTTTATTTTTAAGGAGAACTAATACATACATATCTGCACACACACACACACATGTACATACATATATATACAATTCGAGCAGGCTTGCATAAAGGACGAGTTATAAAATCGATATAGCGATATTGTTCACTCGATTTTAACGCGAGAAGTTGCGAACGGAATTTTCGTGACCTCGGGTATTGAGAGCATGGAACATCATTTCTGTAGCGTTGATATAAAACTTTGCGATTGCGCGGAGAGACATTATTTCGGGCAAAGAGATAAAAGCGGCGCATTATTTCACAGCGATCGCGATATGCTTGCATGCATCGTATACGCGAGCATATCCCATTCAAGAAATTAATTTATAAATGAATTAATTCTCGTTTTGTGCGTCATCTGAAATAACGCACCGTGTCTGACGTAACAAATGCAATACTACAATAAAATATTAATTACGTTAATTAGATTTAATTTGTTAGTTTCGTAGAGTTAATACAACATACATGGTTAGTTAGAGTTAATGAAACGATTAATCGTGTAAAGAATTTTACAATGAAAATGCAGCTGATGTAATTCTTCTGACAGTTCGCGATAAAATGTCGACAAATTTATCGGATCGGAAACTCCATTCCTCACAACTTTTTCAATATTCGGCGTGTAATATCTCAGTAACAAATTTCTAATCAATATCCATCCTGATGTCTCATTATACCCTCCTCCCTCGCGCGATCTCTCGCAGCGATTATTCGTTTTCAATTATAACACGTTAATCGGCACGAACTCGATCATGAAGTTGCTGAGTTGTTACACCGATGCTAGGCTATCTAACGGATCATGGTTGTATAATGAGGCAGCGATAAACAACGATTAATATGCTTTACACGAAAGCTGCGAATACATTCGTCCCTCGTGAATTCCCGCGTTGGCAATATGATCACGCGTTTCCTGGTAGTCGGTGCAACATCATTATATTAGCAGATTCGCATTAATGAAGCGTTTCATATCGAATGAATGTCGTGTTTACGTCAGAACACACTCTTGTAAAACCATCTCGGAGTGATTGATGCGCTTTTTTGTTCAATAACCGGTAATGAAATTTAATTTTACACGCAAACCCGGAAAGATGACAGAATAATTATTAAAATTTTCGATTTACTTACCGGTTTTCATCAATGACAATATGTTGTTATCATATTTGCATTTTTCGCGATATATTATTGACCATAAAAATATACTTTGCATATAATAAATAATTAATCTCATATAATACATATTTTAATATTTCTCAATGCCGCGTGCAAATGTCAAGAGAAGTTTCTCAGCCGCGTCGTCGAAATATTAAGATATATTGTATCCGTATATGATATATTGTATCTGTATATATTTAAGCAACACTCGCGAGAGTTAGATATGGTGGAGCATGGTCTCGACAGGAGCATGAATTAGGTGACACGAATCGCCGCCATTGTCAGCATAATCTCACGGAGGGAGGGGGAAGGGGGTTGCCGTAGGACCGAGACAGCACTATTACATTCAGAGATCTCTGTGAAAGAGCCGAGCTCGCGAACGTTTCGAGGATCTGTGGCAACGAGATTGACGGTACGTGCTGCCAGACGCACGAAATGCGAGATAACACACCTACGTATCCTCGGTTGCATACGTAAACACCGCATCCCTAAAACAGCGTTTACATAAGGTATCGAGCTTCAAAACGGTTTAAAATATCCGCCCTTTCCTTCCTGATTTAATTTTGAAAATCGATAACACAAGAATCGTGCTTTTAGAAAAAAATTTGTTGTTACTTTTGGACTCTTCCACTAACAATAACTTTTAGATCAAATCAAATCATATTACTGCATATAAAATAAATAAGAAGATATAAAAAATATCTTATTATATATTGTATATGTAGGAGCTATCCTATTAGCTTTAATCAGTCTTCAATTTGTTTTAAAAAACAAAATATCTGTGTTTCAAAGAGTTAACACATTGAATATTTCACATGATAACTGCTAGGAGAGTATTAATGAGAAAGTAAAGATAATTTTTAAAATTTTTTATAAATTTTTTTATAAATAGTTTTTGAATTGTATAAAAGAGTTAAATTTTTTTAAAAGATAGATTGGATTTTTGAGAAATAGATTAGAATATATTTATGATTGACTAATTTTTATCATTAAATCATTAAATCATTATGTTTGTTTTATAATATAAAAATTATTTTTTAATTACAGAGAAATATTAGATATAAATTTATTATTATTAATTGAATTTTCTTAGAAGCCAAACTAATCAACTACATTTTTTGTAAACTTTTAAATTTTAATATCAGATTATCTGCTATACTAGAATTAAGAAATTTACAAAAGAGTAGAGTTGATCAGTTTGATTTCTAAGAGGCTCAATTAAAACAAAAGCAATATAAATTTACATAATAACTGTTACAATAAAAATATCACAGAAAGTTTCAATATGCAAACGATGAGATGCAAAGTTGGGCAATATTCTCAATGTGAATTCTTGAGTTGGAAAAGGATTAAGCAAATAGCGCGAATCTAGAAGATTATAGAAACACCTGAAGCTCGCTTTACAGTTGTTTGATACTATCTATATAACAATAACAATCTTCTTTCTTTTGACTCCGAAATGCGAGGCAACGTCAAAAAAACTCGACATCGTTATCAAAGAATAATGTTTTCTCTTTCATTCATATTTTTCGCCCATTATTAACAATTCCAAGTTTTCTTATGCCAACTAATTGTTCTTGTATATTAAATAGGTACTATCTTTATTGGAAAATATTTTTATTATCTTTTATGTCGACTCTCTGAGAAATGTCGAAATGTTTTTCAAACGATTTCATTGCGAGTCAAGAGATCGAGCATGAAACATCGATCAATCGAATTTCAAATACATTTTTATTCTGATTCGTAAGCATCGAGTGCTCATAAAGAATTTCCACATTATAAAAGCGAAAGAATCGATACTTTATATCTACTTCTGAACTTCTTGAAAAGCAACGAAAAGAATTTTCGAAGAAGATAATATTTGACGGAAAACGTACAGAATATCTTTATTTCAGGAGTAGAATTTTTGAGCAAAACGTATATTTCGCGTTTATTTTATTTTTCCATTATTTAACTTAGCGTCCCTGTACACTTGTCGATTGGTCGACAAACAGAACGAAGGGAAAAGGGTAAAGAGACTAGAAACATTGCTTAATTAAAGCCTCTGGCTTTGACGTTTTTTTTTTTTATTCCTCTTGAGAGCAGATGTGGATTGACCGAAAACAACGCTGGTTCTTCCCCTGCGAGGTTTACTTTATTTCGAAAATTTACTTTGAAGAAAGCCGCGAATCTCTCGTGAGAGCATGCTCGAATGCTTAACTTTAACTTAATCTGCTGTTTGTCCGTGCAACTTTGAACTAATCGGGATGCGAGATGCGTCGGGATGTAGTTAGATTGAATCGCATTGCACGCAAAGCGAAAATATGGCAAACGGTAATTATTATATAAAATACACAATATTTCGCAGAGCATCTGTCAAATTTATCTTACAATTTCTCTGAATTTTAGAGATGAATATTTATAATTCACAAAAACAACGCGTAATAATATTATTGAAACATTTATTATTAAAAACAAACCCTTTTGCAAAAAGTTTCAGATTCACAGAGAAAATAACTTTATTTTTTATATGTCAAATAAATTTTGTTTCTGAAATAATTTAAATTAAAATTTAATTACTAAAATATATAATATTGAAAATTAATCTTAATATAAAATTTTGTATTATTATAATATCAAATCGTAAAATCACATGAAATTCTTCCAAAATTGTTATAGCTTTGACTTTTGTGATATACATATATTTAACAGAAAATTAATCAACGGAGGAATTACTGTTCTAAGTATCAACATATTGCTTCGCTTATTTCGAATCTCGATTTCGAAATAGAAATAGAGTGAACCTTAATCGAGATATTATAATCTCTCTTACTTTGAGGGTGGGCAAAGGGTGACTGCATCGAAAGGGTTGACAGTTGACGTTTTAATTAAGCTGCACGACCCTCGCGGTCATCTGCATCACGAATCAGACGCACTTCCGCAATCTTGCGACTTTAGGTAGTAATTTTGCATCGTTAGAATTTTTTGCACATTATTGAGATAATAATCTTTCACGAACATGTTTAGCATATTCATTGAATCTGTGCCTTCTGCAAGAAAGTTTTCTACATTAATTTAATCTTCGTATATCTTTTTTATATTTTATCTTTATTATTATTATCTTGGAAATATATTACAAACGAGAAATTTTTCTTAAACTTTTCTCATCAAACTATATAAGAAAATTCACCACTTTTTTAACGCATTTTACTAAAAATTTATAGATATTATAAGATAAACTTGAAACAAGTTATGATATAATAAGATTTTAAGACAACCAAATCTCTCTTTTAAAAAATAATATAAAATAATATTTTAAGAAGGAGTGACATCTAAAAATTTATGATACCTGCTGAAAACTTTTCACCAGAAAAATGTCACAGCAAAATATATAGTTTCAAACTTAAAATATAACAGAGAAAAGGAGAGAAAGATAGAGAAAGAGATATAAAAGTGATTCTTTTTTTACGTTGTATTGAATTTTTTTAAAATAGGAATTTATATACGCGCTCATTCAAAAAATTCTAATTAAATAAGTGTAATAATCTTTAGGCACCGCCTAAATTGTGTTGGCGACAACAATCTTAAACTATTAAGTTCTTAAGCGATCGATAAGCATACTTCTTTGGGAATTAATCTCATCGTCAACACAGCGATAAATAAACTTAACGTGTTATTGCTTCAATAACATCGTTCTCTATTTGCTGATTAATTAGAAAATTTAAATATTTATAAATATATAGTTTTTTAAAAATTAATATTCTATTCTTTCGGCAAATTAATATTTAATTAAAATGGATAAATTTCGAGTAACGTGATTAAGCTTTTATTATTCGTACATTGTTATTAAATTCTCATTTTAAAACCTATTTATATAAAAAAGAACGTACAAAAATTAATAAATTAAACATAGTTATATAATAGTAATTTAACTTTCATTAATTTATCATGATATCTTCTCACTTCTCTTTCTTATTTTCCATCTCTTTTTTTTCTGTTTTTCTTCAATTTTGGCTAATAAGCGTAATGATGAGGCAGCATGATGACAGCGTTTCGATTTGGAGAGAATGATACATTCATTGTGTTTAATCCGAAACTATACTATAGAAACTTTCGCGCTGTGATGGTTGGACGAGCAGAATATCCATTTGTTCATCATAACAATATCGCGGATGATTAAATACTTTGTGCCATTTCTCTCATGGCACAGCAAGCGTAATTATCGCAAATGTACAAATTTTTGTTTATCTGTAAAGTGGAATAGTTCATTTGATTTGAAAATAATGAAAAATTTAGAATTTGATTCTCGAAAAATATTATAAATTATAACACATTTTTAATTTGTCAAAATTCTAAATCTCATATGATTTATTTAGTTATATATTAGCTTTTTTTAGTTATCAATTAGAATTCATTAAAAAATTGTTTACAGAATTCTATTTTAAAACACGATTAATTATCTTTAATTTCTCATTTCATAAAGAATAAATGACAAATATTGTATTTTTTTCATTATTGCAAAGAATAATTCGAATACGATTAATTGCATCTCTTTTTTAAGAGCTCAAACAAATCATATGTAAATTTTTTAACTTAACTGTGTCGGCTGTCAAATCGAAAAAATAGTTATTTTTGCGTGAATTGTTCCCGAGGCACTTTATTTTGATAACATTCAGTTGCAACATTTTTATGCGCATGTATTGTTTTATTTTCCATGACCTAGCCCGCAGAATTTAACTTAAAGATATTTTGCACAAAACACACACATGATTCAACACGTTACTTACATTATGTCGCAGTATAGATTTTTTTTTAAATTACATCGTAAACAGCCTCCATGTTTGAAACGAAATAATTGTGTTTCTTTTGTTTTGAATCGAGCCAAGTATATTACTCTCGTATTTGCATTGCAGTAAGAGATAATCGTGTAGAAGATAATTTTAACTCTTCACTTTTAATTATTACTATTATATTATCTTAGCGAACGTGTAATTAGCATCTCATTTGTGTTGTATTAACATTTACGCAAAAATCTATTTAAGAAACAAGATAATAAGAGAGAAGCATCTCTTTTTGTATTACTTTTATACGTTAAATGCATGTGAGGGATTACTATAATAACGATGTAAATATGATGAAACGATATCGGCGCGATAGTAAATTACCACGTGATTACATCTTTTTTTTTGCGATCGAAATACTATCTCCCTTCCTCTCCCTGGGCGCGCTTTCTCCATGGATTACGCCATAAACGGAGTGTATACTCGTAATGGAAACCAATATTGCCCCATAGCAATAATGCTTCATAGAGACTGCCGTTACACGATGCAATTATCGACCACTCGACGAACGTGTCAGGAACGTAATGAAGGGGATCAATGGATTTTCAATTGCCAGTATGGCACGGACTCGCACCAGAACTTCGAAATAATGCCGGCGCGCTGTATAATTGACCGGCGTTATTTCCTGCTGCGAATTATAACCAGTATCTCCCACTCTCTCGTCTCCCACGTACGCGCTAATGAGATTCAGAATATTAACAATCGATTTACGCGGACAAGTAACATCAATGTCACGCATTATGCTCCTACGATGACAAATCAGGGTTGAAAAGCATGGTTACGCAAATTAATGAATTTCTCCCATGAAGGTGAAATGCAACGTTCGATAATTGTGTTTAATAAAATAATTAATGATAATATAATTATATCATTTTTATTATATAACAATATAAAAATAATTGTTTATATTAACATGAGAGCTATGTGCCATTATTTTCAAATGGAAGGAGGGAGTGACAGCGTCCTCCCACGTTGGAACATTATACTTAATATGATGATGTATTTCCCATGAGATATTTTTAATCTTTTTAATGTCAAAAATAATTTCTTTAGAATTGTTGAAATATTGAACGCACATCTATTATATTATTTCCTTAAGTTTTCCAATTATGATGTTATTACATTGACATATATACTTTCAAAGTCGAAATAAGCGTGATAATGCACGGTAATGCATCTCCATTATTCATGATATTTAATTAAAGTTGCTCATAATGTCGTAAATTATAATTACACTGTCTGCGCGAGTAAATCCTGTTCACCATATAAATACAAGACTGGTCGCTAATAGCTTAATTATAGCCGACTTCTCGCTTAATGAAAAAGACCTGAGTGCAATGCATTCAAGTTGCGATAAAAACTCGAGGCTGTCGCCTTCGCGTCGCATTTTCTTCCACCTCATTAAGTTCTATTCTTGGTTTTAGTTCCTAAAACTGTAATGCACAAACTGTCTGAGAGAAAAGCTTTTGAAGTAACATGCGCATGTACAAAATGCCATTTTCTT
Organism: Prenolepis imparis; assembly: GCF_030444845.1. Lineage (NCBI taxonomy): Eukaryota > Metazoa > Arthropoda > Insecta > Hymenoptera > Formicidae > Prenolepis > Prenolepis imparis. Next base: position 13,009,538 of record NW_028141162.1, on the reverse strand, counting down.
ATCGAGTATACAACATTTGTACGTAGTTTTTTTGCGAAGGACGCATTACGAAGTTCTAGGAAAAAACTAAGAAAAACACATAGACGGAACTATATATATTTTAGCAGAATATATAAACGACAATACTGCAAGAGCTTATCTTTTCCTTTATATAATTTGCAAAAAAACACAGCTCTGCAAATTACTTTTTTGTTATTTTCGTTATTTTCACTTATATTTTTTTTCACTTAGATTTTATTGCTGTGGTAAAAAATTTTCAAATTTAGCGCGTAATTAAGAAATGCAAGTCTGATTAAACAAATATATTAGAGTATACTAGACACTAATTTAGGAATTATCTAATTTAAAATTCATATTTTTCTTACGATAACAAAGGAATTGATAACATTTAAATTATAAGCAATTAAAAAAAAAGCGGACTAAATTTTAAGATGCAAATAAATAATAAGACTTTAAGAAAATATTTACGGTTCAATTTTGTCGTCCATCTAATCTTTAATCAGGATGCATTTGCACAGAAGCTGCTCAGAGAGCGCGACTAAAACACGCAATATATCAAAGGGTGGCGGACAAACCGTGGCAGAAATTCGATCGGCGTCTTTTCAAACGGTAGAGAGAGGGTCGGAAGATGCTCAACTTTTATACACATAAAACTCACGAACTCCGGTCGGAGTACCCATCCTGAACGCAGTCGGATTTAGATTCATGAGGTCCCCGCAGACCTTCGTGGACGCGTTCAACTTGACCGGACTACCGCCGGACTTACTCTCGGCAAACGCGTAGAATGTAGGAACACCCTGCAGAGAGAGAGAGAGAGAGAGAGAGAGAGAGAGAGAGAGGGGAGATAGTCGTAAAGAATATAAGCAGGATGGTTCTTACTCTGCTTACCACCCACGGAAAGTTAATATCCCAGAGCTTGAAACACCACCCTTTCGACTGAGTACGTTTTGTAGCGGACGAAAAGATTACTTTCAGCCGCGACAAATGTCTTTCCTTAACTCCTTCCGAATCTGATGACATGTCCCAGATTTTTCCAGTTTAGAAAAATTTATGCTTCTTACTTTTTCATTTGATAACGATTTATCTATCTAATCTCTTCTATTTTTTTTCTCAAAACTTTTTCCTTTCCAATCTATGATTTCCTTCGCTACATTTTTTCAAAGTAGAAATTACTTTTATGCAATTTTATACAAAATGCAAAAAAAGTCTTAAAAATTAATTAATTGTGTTGATATGAATTAGATCTGCAACGTGAAAAATAAATTATATTTTTTTTCTCAGTTGACTAATATAAAATTATATTACATATTTTCGATTGTGTGTATCAATACTATATTGATATACAATTTTTTATTACGTCCTCTCGACACCTCAACACGCTTAAATAAATTTTTTATTTATTGTTAGACGCCTTTATACAAAATGATTGGTAATAAATTTTTCATTCGAACGTCTGCATATAAAATCTTGCGCTATTGTTTCACATTGAGATTCGAAAGGAAGTATCGGAAATACAAGAGAGGTATAAAGCGCACTTTCGAAAAGCCGTAATATATATGTATACATATACATATATATATATATATATATATATATATATATATACAGCATCACAAGGAAGCAATAAAATCTGTATAAGTGATTTTATTCATTTCCCTGAAAAATATTTTGCGCGATATACGAAAAGTATCGAAAAAAACGTATTAAAATCATATTTATCAAACTGCTTGACACTTTTTAACAAGAATTTATCTTCATTATTTTTCAATATAAATTGTAAAATTGAATTTTATATCTTAATTCATATTTTATTACATTATATTGGAAAAACGAATTTGTGTACAAATAAATAATTATTATTTTATTGCAAAGTTTTATTTTTGACAGAATAGCGAATATTAACATTATTTATTATCGTCGTTATGATCAATCATCGTAACGTTATTTAATACTCATTGCCTTTATTTGATTACTTCTGAGTAATTACAAAATACAATCTCATTCATCTATTTTTACACAGACACATATAGTTTGTTTTAATAAATTAAATAGACTTTTTAATAATTATTACGCATTACTAGTTTCGCGCATTTTGGGTCTCTTTCGGAAATTTCACGAAGCCATCTTTACGTCACATGCACTTTCAAAAGTCCTCGCGCGACTTTTAGTAAGGCGTAAAAGAGAAGTTTCAAAGCGAGGATCTTTCTTGACAAATTTTATATCAGCGCGCCTAGTCGAGCGAACGTCTGGCGGAAATTTATAGCACCCGAGGGAACAGTAGCTGGAACCGAAGGAAATAATCGACGACGTGATTTGTGGAATTCTCGCTTGATCCTCGCTTTGTTCGAATCTTGCTTCGTTATCGCCTATTGATAACGTTTTTTTTTTTTAGAGGAAAATCTTTGTCTCCATCATTAATATCGGTTTATTAAGCAATTTATGAAAAAATATAAATTAAAGACTCAATTATTTAATTTATATTTTTTTTACATGGAAAGAAAACATCTTATTATTTATCATTTTATTTCAATAAAAAAAAAGTGCGAGAAGAAAAATTTCTCTCTTTGCAGATATAAACTATATAAAAATTTATATTCAAACAATTACAAATTTACTTTCAGTAACAGTTATTATTTCGCTCGAAACATTATCACGCTCTGAAAAGTTTAAGTATCGCAAATATTGCATCGATATTATTCTTATAGCTCTGCACACATGTTCTTTTTTTCAAATTCTCGAAGATTCTACTTTTGCCAATATCTTTCCTTCCTGTTCGAAGAAAGAGAAAAGGAGGAAAAGAAATATTCTCTGAAAGCTCGCATTGACTTCCAACGCGCGCGAACCTTTCCTCTTATATCCTAGCATTCTCAGATAGATATATCCTACCGTGGGGGAGTTTATAAAAGGGTTCATAAAAGCACCGAATACTGTCACAAGCCACATGGTGGTCTTTCTCGACGACATGTAATTGATTTTTTTTTTTTAGCAAATATTTGTTTTTACTTTATCTCTTCTTTCAGAACATTTTAACACAATTTGTAGTATTTTTTTAACCATTATATTACAATAATCTCCAATACTTATGATTAGCGAGGGTGCCATTCTTGGTACATTCTATATATATCGATTTTTTAAACGTTTTATTTTTAGTCCTATGATCTCCATAGAAAAGAGATGATTGCCGAGATGTCATCGAATTCCTTGAATATGAATTCGCGCAGGATTAATTCTGATTGGACGTTCGGAATGTCGGAAGCGGGGAAGGATTCAGAGACGGTCGTAATTTTGGATTAAACGCGGACACGTCGCAAGAACGTTCGCAGGGAAATGAAATTTTTTTCGCTATGTCGAAGCGTGCAATTAAATAGAACTCAATTACAATCGCGTATACTCATCGTTTTATTCGTTCTCGTGTAGAAGAATGAAATCTACAGTCCGACGTGTTTTAGAATAAAAACTCCTCAAAATATTCAGCACGATATATGCTGCGAGTTTTTTATACAACATCAACATTTTTATAAAGCGCCCAAATCTTTGTAGATAAAAATTATAAACATTTTTCGTGTGAAAATATTAAATTTACGGAAAGTCCGCGATATATATACAATGTACATAACTGAATTAATGAATCAACATCTCCGATCGTAGTCTTCAACTCCAATAAGCAATTCCTTCAGCATGCCTTGCTCGAACATTTGGAAATTTACAAACATAGTACGCGAATATCTTCACGCCAGTCATGCCAGTACTGACCTGTCAGGATCGTGCCAGTTAGGTTTGACCACCGGAGTGTAACACTGTTCTGCAGTGAAACGCCGACAGCAAGTGCAAGCCAATACTACTACGCCGATGTGCGCTATAGTTAGCCCCTAGTATTCCGAGAGTAAATTCGAAGTTGGATAATATCAATTCAGATCGCTTCTCGACTATAGAATTAATAACCAGAATAATATTATATATGTACGTATTCCTTAAGATTATAATAGGCATTGTCGATATTACATTAGAAAATTACGCTCAAAAGTAGAAAATTATGTAATTTTTTTTATAATTTATTCACTATAACGTATTTGACACTAAATAATATTTGACACAGCGTCGATGTTGCGATGATAATTTACTCGCATTGATCTGAAGTCGCTGTGAGAAGAGGAACGTTGTAAATCTGATTTTTAAGTAGTAATGGACTAGCATTGGCGCGACATCGTCCGTCTAGTGTTGAGTTAACGCTTGACCCTCTTATCGAAAGCATCGGCGTTTTCTGCACGGGCAGTGAATATCAAAACGGCCACGTAAGTGAATTCGGCACGATTGTATCAATCCATTTAGCTGGTTTCCGAATTCAATCTCCGATAAATCGTCATACTTTCGCGTGAATTTTTTTTTTCTTTTTTTCCTCTCTCTTTATTCTCCTCTCTCGACTCCTCAAACGATCCTTCGATGCATAACTTTGGCTGAAACGGAAGCTGAGTCGAGGTAACGAGATACTTAAAGAGCTCCTCTTGTCCTTCTTTTTTTTATCTCAGCCCTCTGTTCTCTTACGCCCGGCCCGAATTCTTCGGGTTCAATCCTAAGCGCCGGATTTTGTACATTTCAGCAAGTTCTCGTTTTCGAAAGCGCGGAAAGCTTGTCGTGACTCGCACACGAACATCTGTCATATAACTCCGTTTTTCTGTTCGACTTACTTTTTTTTGTTCGTTTGCTCTTTTCTTGAGAGATTTCTACTCCACGTAAAGCTCCAAATAAAAAAGTTAATCGTAAAAACGCTTTTAATCGTGAGTAATGAATAACTTTTATATTTTTAAATAAATTTGCGTGATATGTAGCCAGATAATCTCTAGAATTAAAGTAGCTTAATATTTAAAATTTAAATAAAGAACTGTTTTTTTAAATTTTGGTAATTTTTTTTAATTTAAAATATATTTTAAGCGTACACATGAATTATTGTCGTCAACTAAATTTAATTATAAAAAAAGTATAGTTTTTATTTTATGTAAAAGTCTATTTTTGACTACGCAATGATAGATTACGCCATCCATTTTACAATTCTATATTTATAAAATAACGACTGTGTTCATTTCCTGTTAGATTCGCGAATGTGTGAATAAAAATAGCAGAAATTGTACTTGCCACACTTTTACACACGGCGCGTCAGAAAAATCGATAAGTACATCGTTCACGATGCAGCTAAAGCTGGGAGGTGGTTTGCTACTTTTTCCGGGTTCTTTCCGAAGTTTCTCTCTCGGTGAGAGGCACACCAACATCATTCAACGACAAGCAGATAAATGGTTACCGCTACGACGATTCATTTCTCTCGCGCGTAACATTTAGCACTGGTTTTCTTGGGTAGCGCGCGAAGTAACCTGAGGTATATAAAGAATCGTACAGCGAAAAGAGCCGCGAGATCTTTCATTAACCTCCTGTTATAACCTTCTCTTATCAGAAAAAATGATAATGGCACAAATAAGTAAAAAATATTTAGCAGCGGAAAAGTAAAAAAAGATATATGTGACTTGGTTCTTAAAATGGCTTATTCGCATCACGTTTGTGATATTTTTCGAAAGCTATATCATCCATACGGATTTATATGGTTATTTTTTTTTGTACTTGAATCCAGATATATCTACTTGATTCTTTTAAATATTTCCATTAAAGAAGATACACAAAAACGCTTTAAAAAATTTTTATAGATGGACTTACTTTTTCATGATCATGTCTCAGACCTCAAAGGTTTTAATTTAAATAGGGAAATCTATATATTTTTTATATATATTATAATTATATATATATATATATATATATATAATTGATTTTATAATTGATTTTAAAGTTTAGGAAAATTTAAAGAGAGATAGAGATATTGTATACTCAATGACACTGTATTTTTTCAGTGAAAGGAATACATGTGACTAAAATAACATATTGCTGGAAAATAAATATTAATTTTTCACATGACGTGAGTCGGCCCCGGCCGAGCATGGCCGGTTAATTGCCTACTTAAACTCAGGAAGTTAATAAAGAAGGATTTTTTTAGGACGGAGATGCAATCCCGATTAAACTTCCGACTCTGCAGCGATATTACCAGAGTATAATTGAATTTCTCTGTTCGTATTTTCCTTCCTCTATTCTGCCCCTCTATTCTCGTTCTGCTCCCCAACCACGTCCGGTCATTAGTATAAGCAGCGATTCCGATTACAAGCGCTCTTAATTACAATGTAATTTAGAGAACTTTTTCGTTCAATCTCGTGCTTCACTCTCTCTTTCTCTCCTTTTTTTCTCGTTTTTTTTTCCTTTGCCGTGAATAAAACAATATTTTTGCCGATTTATTAAAAAGTTAAATATTTTCAATTATCTATCACACACGATGCATCAAACATATATTAATTTTTTTGTGTAATTTTTTACATGTTAAAATTTTTCTTGAACAGAAACAAACAAATAAAATATAAAAGCTAATTAAATCCCATGTAATCTAAAAAGTGGATAATGTAATGAACATAATTTGGAAATTTTTATTTTTACACTGTATACAACTTTACGTGATATACATCAAAATTATTTGCCACATAAATCTTGTTAAATATAACTCGGCAAATTAAAAAGTTATATATACTTTAAAATATCGCGTTCGTTAAAAATGCTTGCTGATAAATTTATATACGCGCAGTTTTATGAGAAGTTGTTTTCTAATTTTCATATATCAAATTATATTTTAATCCTAAAATTTTCACATTCTTTTTGGATTCTTAACTTGAAGATCACTGACAAGATATCGGAGCAATCTTCGCTCTTCTTAATTCTACTACTCGAAGAAACTTTTTCGATACAACTTCGATCGTACGACGATCTTCATCTCGCGCGATTGACAAGCGACGCTTTTACGCGGTCCGTCCACGCGAACGAAACTTCCAATCTCGAATTTCGAGATAACGATGCGAGTATTTCCCCGGGGAATCCCTCGGTGCGCGACAGCAATCTCGCCCGATCGAGAAACACCCGCGACGCGTTTGTAGCAAATCGAATTCTCTGTATATCGAAGATAGCCAACCGTTATACATCCCGACGAAAGGTATGATTCAAACTCTGTTTTATGTCGCCGGTCCAAATTGATCTTGAAATCACGCGGAAGGAGAAACGTTCACCGAGATGAATTGCATAGCTCGCTCTGAAAGAGAAGTATGTGCGATAGGGGAATCTTATGAGAAAAATTTACATTATATTATCGAAAAAAAAATGAATGGAAAAAGTCTCCTCTTTTATCAAAATTTAATAGCATTTTTTCTTTAAACGACTAATAAATGCTATCCATTTTCACTAGCTATATAAACTGCAATTAAAGTTGAGAAGCAATTTATATCATTCTATGACGAGGTTCGTATAACGCTGGGAAGCTTTTAGTCTGCAATAGATCGAGATTAATGAGTCCCATCGAGCTACAGTATACTGTATAATAATTTCTCAATAATTGGTGTCTTCATAAAATGTTACATTATTACAATATTAGCATTATTGCAAATTTGCCAAATTTGCAACACATAAATGCGGTCACGATTGAATCTAAATAATCAAATGAGTTAATATGAATATAATAAATATGAATAATTATCTTTATATTTAAGTTTGTAAAAATTCTTTTAATTTATCGATTTTATAATTCAAATTCCGTACCGTAGAAAGCATACAAAATTCAATCGTTTTACGTAATTGCTGCAATTCGTGCGGAAAAGGACGAAGGAATAAATAGACGCGAAGCGGGAAAAGATATTCGCTATCGACAGTGTGGAAATAATAACGGGATCCAACCAGAAGCAACTTCCAGGATTGATGGTAACCAGTGGACTGTGTACGTGAAGGCGAGGACGGGCGGGAGAGGGTCAGAGGTTAAGTGAAATTGAAGTCTGGGTTGTTGATGAAAACTGAGCTTGCGAAATACGAGCAGACACGACCAGCCGGTCATGCTCTTTGGGCAATAGTTTCGTTCCCTTTTAATCTCTGCGAGAGAGAGAGAGAGAGAGAGAGAGAGAGAGAGAGAGAGAGAGAGGAGGGAAGAGGAAAATTGACAACAGCGAGCTGGAGAATCGTTTCGTTGCCACTGCGAGTTTTGGGACGATCTAGCAACGTGTGCGGTTAAATCTTGTCGCGGTGCCGCGCCCTGTTACAGGACAGCGAAATATCCCTCTAAATAAATTGCCGCGACCAACCAACGATATCGAGGGGCGGCAGGACCAGAATCGCGCGCGAAGGTTTTTTATTGAGAGCGAGATGATTTATGATCGGTGACGCGCGCTTTTCCGCTCGCGGTTTGCGAAAAATCTCAGCGAAGTAAGGATACAGCAAATAAAGTATTCGGGAGAGAGAACCGACAAGGTCGGCCCAGAAACTGCCAGTTGATGTATCGGGGAGAGGACGAGGGATGATAGATATCACAGAGTGGGATTCGATTCTGGCAACACACATTCTGACATGTGCTCTCAAGAACCCGGATCATCTTTTCACGGGTATAACGACTCTACGTTACACAGCCAACGTTATGCACGATCATGATATAGGGAGGATGTTGTTATTTCTCATTTAACCGGAATACTGAATCTAATCGACTTCCGTCGATTTTTTGCGGATAGGCAAAAATATAAAATAAAAGAAATACCTTCTAGAGATGCGAGAGCGCGTGAAAGATTCACGATTAATCTCTCCGGATTTATCTAAAGAACATTACACAATAGCGGAATTCCGTTCGACAGTTCTTGATAGAGTTCTCTTGGTGGTGGTATCGTTTCCGGCGGAAACGGTAAAGGCGAGGCTATTTTTCAGCGGCGACAGAGCCGCTATATCTGGTCGTCGCCGGTTAATTCCGTGAAATATCGGTGCCTGCACCTTTCCTGATAATGGACACTTCGACAGACTGCTCCAGTAAAAGTGATTTTTCATTTTACCCTCGACATCCCCCTCCCTCCGTTATACTGTCTCTCTCTTTATTCCGGTACATTTCGATTCGTCAATTATTTTCCGTGTGCAGTACGCGAGTTTTTTTCTCTCATATTCCGTGCATCGGAAAATGATGGTGATTCATCGACACGCGGAAGTGTTTTAGTCAGAGCGATTTTCACAGCTAACTCTATGAATATCTCTTAATCTCAGAATAGAGATGAACAAGTTTATCCTACGCGGTGCTTTTGATCATCTGTAATAATTGCAATTTGAATTGCTTCTTTGAGCGATATATCTCTTGACAAATGTAAAATTTTTTTTTGTAATTTGATGAAGTCGTCTTCTTTCTTAATTTGTAATTTTTCCATCACAGTAAATATCGTAGTAATTAAAACAAATTTTTACTAAAAATTATATAGTTTCAATAAATTATCACATTTATCAAATTTATTCAATTTTAGCTAATGATCACTTACTTAAATATATATGCAATCTACATATTTATATATTAATCTACTTTGGTAAAATTAAAAATGCAAATTGGTGACAATTTTATATTAAAACGATAATCATTTTCATTCTTTCATTCTTCTTAACTCAGCCTTAAGCAATTTGCCTTAAACATTAGAAGGAAAAGAATTTAGGGCACATACTCGGTACAGAATATATCACACATATAACGTGATATCGTATCACTTTGCGGCTGATAGGTAACGCGAGAACCTCCATTTTCACGCGAGCTCGCGTCCAAAAAGGTTTTCATCGCGCGACGCACATTTTGCGGTAAATCTTCATCGAGAATCATTGGCAGCTCTCGCTGCAGGAAATTGCGATTTCGCGTTTGTACCTGGAGATAGACGAGAGCGGATACGGGTATATGCAAATTGCGATACACGCTTTGTATAGACTCGAAATCAAAATGTGCAGCGGCAAATGTGCACTTGATCCGGATTAACAAGAGAATCGAAATCCATCATTCTTAATCTCGAATCAATCATGTAAGTGACACCGTATCGCTTTCAAGCAATTTATTTTCGCGATTTTAAGCAGAAAAGTAAAAATGTACAATATTTAACGATTTGTATTTATATTTACATTAGAGATATAATTATTGCCATTGTTTCTGGGAAATTTTCTATTTTGTTTAAAAAATTCGTCTCCTAATTTCGGCTTAATTTGCTTTAAATTATGTTTGATATTAAAATCGGTATAAAATCAAATAATGCACGAAAAGCTCACAGTTGACATCAATGAGAAAGGGCTGGTGCATTTGGCAATCGATCTCAATGATGCCATTTCAACGTATCTCAGACCTGCTGTCAGACAAATCGATAGCTTTTTGTGTATATACGAGAGAGAGAGAGAGAGAGTATCTCTCCATCAAGCTATAAATTGATTTCGACAAGCGAAGGGTTCGCACAACAAAGAGACTACACACCACGCCTCGTATCATATTCTGCGAAATGTAATCCTGCTAGATCGTGTCTGACAATTGGCCCTTTATCGCTTGAAGAGTCACTCTCACGCGAGAATCAATGCTCGTTCCGATAATCGTAACGCGATCGTGCGGAAGATGGGCTGTCCCGATTAGGAATTCTTTCGCAGAATCTTTACGAGCCCTTCGATCTCTTCCTCGACACGTCGCCATTCTGGACCACGTGTGTCGCACAAACCCGGAATAGTCCGGCTGCGCTTTCCCTTCCAACCGGAAATTCGAGACACGTAGAGCTGGGAAGCATCTGTGCATTTGCACATAGATCTACGATCTGCTACCTGCAAGAAGGATGAGAGAAGAAAAATATATTCTCGCGCGCAGACGAGACATCTTTCTCAGCAGCGGAGAACAAATGTATCGCACACACTATTATTACAATTGCGAACTAGTATTTCGCAAAACGCGAAAGAAAAGTTAAATTACATATGAATGTCTAATAATAAATGGAAAAATATTTTTAATAATTAATAGAAGAGATAAAAAAAGCTACGCGGAGAGACATTGAATGTAGCGCGTGAAATTTTTAGCTGAAATTCTCGCCTCATCTCGAGCAAATCTTCTCTTCGTAGCAATCCTGGTGCTTCATGCGAGCTCGGTTAATATCTGCGAAAAATGATCACGTATGAATCAGTGAGAAAGATTATAATGCTCTCGGACCTACGACTGAACAAACGTGAAGGAACGCGATTCGTATATATTCATTTATACGGATAAACACTACTTTTATTTATTTACGTCAAGTACTCAGCAAAATTGCATGCGAACACGTTGAATAAGTCGGCAGGATAAACTGTTCGACAAGGCAGGCTGGATTATTAATGCAGTTTGTTTCCCCGAGACGTTATATGGTGGAAAGCTTGGCGACACACTCGGGACGAAGAAGTAGCTCGCCGATACGATCGATACAATCGAGGCTGTCTCTATACGGAGTCGTATCACTGAAAAGTTGAGTCATATGAAAACGAAGCAATTTATCATTGCTCGCATCTATAAAAATGATAAAATGAAATAGTCCAATGAAATTTAAAATGCTATCTTTAAAATAAGATTTTTATTACATCGAATTTTTTTAACAGAATGTGTAAAAATTATATTCTTTATACCTATATGTTTGTGACGTATCATATCTTTTATTATATTTACATTAATTAAATGCATTAATATTTTACATCATGTAATTCTTTCGTTATATTTATTTTCAATGAGAGCCCAATATTACATCACAGAAATTAATTGTTAAGGAATTAATTGTAAAAAATTTTATTTAAGGCACATTTACATTAGATAAATTTATCGCGTAATTTTCGAACTAGGAATACTTAGACGTTAAATAAAACACAATTGCGCGATATGCGCACGGTTAGATAAGACAACTGACAAGATCAACAATTTCCCAGTTAAGCCAGAGCAAAATTGCATTTTCTCAATAATACGCTGTAACTCTCTCAGCAACTGCTGGTATAAACTATATTCCCTGTCTTGATTGTAACTTTCGGGTCGGTAGATAGTCCGCGAGGGAGGAAAGGAAGTCGATAGCAAAATAATCCCGACAGTCCGCAATCATCCACGATGACTTAGTACCTCCGGATTCTCCCTCCGACTTTAGGAAACTCGACCATCGCGCTTAGTTTACTTCGCAGCCCCACGTGGCCGATACTTCAATTCTCGATAGTCGACGGAACTCTATAGGCTACGGATATCTATATTTGTACTATAACGATCTAACATCTACCGATAGATTTCTCTAGCTTAGGAACATTGTTATTTCAGAAGTATAGAATTGGCAACCGTTAGGTGAAATATAATTCGATAATGAACGTAATCCCTTAGAATTGTTATCTTTCTTCATAAATTGCATAAGTTATAAATTAAAACTCGAAAAAAAAGAACTCATTACGTTTTATTAATCGATATTACTACGCCATAAAATATAAATTAAGAAAAGACAGATAACACGCCAATATCTAGAGAAAACGCTAAATCTAATTTAAAAAAAATTAATTTCCCAGTCTTATCTAAATTATGATAATAGGAATGAATAGGATAATAATCAAGAAAGGAACGAACGAGAATCGCTGTTAGTCAGTTAAAATCGGATTATTGATATGTCTTAGCTTTTGGGCTTAGTGGATCGAAATAAGAGCCTGCTCCCGTAATGGTGCGATAATCTGATCCGATTTAACGAGTGTTTCGCGAGTCAGATAATTCCTGTATCCGGATTATAGTTGCGGAAAGATCATTTTCATTTATCCCTCGATTCGACGAAAAGATCACTTTTATTTATGCTCATTTATTTTCTCCTCTTGTCGATCAGAATCAGTTTTTCGATCAAAACTATCGGATATTTGCTACGTAATCCAATAATCACGTAAGATCTCTGTCTGCCTCTATCTTACGATAGCGTATATATAATCACACTCGCAAAAAAAAAAAAAAAAAAAAAAAACGCATACATACACGTATACACGACACAGAAATAAATTTTAAAAAAGAAATAAAAAGAAAAAAAAAGACGGCTTGATATCGAATCGGAAGTACAAAGTAAGCTCGACCGCCGCAGCGCCCAGAACCACTAATGTGCTCGCTCGCAGCGCGGACGGCAACTTCGAGGTGACCTTGGCCACGAAGGCCACGATCTACCATCAAGGATTGGTCGAGTGGAAGCCGCCCGCCATATATAAGTCATCGTGCGAGATCGACGTGGAGTACTTCCCATTCGACGAGCAGACCTGCGTCCTCAAGTTCGGTTCGTGGACCTATGACGGCTTCAAGGTAAATTCGCATGGTAGCCGTTAAGTCGTGGACCTCCAAGACCTAGTCCTCCCAACCCCAACCCCCCCGCACCCCCTCTCGTGCCCCGAACAACCCGATATCGAGCCCCCCAAAATGCCCGAGACGCGGATCCGACATAGCTTCGTACGGGATGCGTCTCCGGGATGACAGTCAGCTGTAGATCTTAAGCTTAGATTAGATCTCACAGACGATCGGCTCGCCGCGTGGGTCTCCGATCGAGAGGGAGAAAGTGCCGGAAGTCACACCCCGGAAGACGGATGCTGCCACATAGCCCCCCGAAGTGACGCTGTCGTGCTTCTTATTTCGCGGTCAATGAATCGTTATAAATCAAAAAGGAAAATGTCAATTTCTATACACATAATTGAGTATTTTTTCAAAACAATGAAGAGAGATCAAATGCTGTTATAAATAATCTTTCTGATTAAAATCTTGCCTCGAACGAAAAAAAGCACAAAACCGATCATTATCATGATACATAAAATGAAATAAAATCTCGAGATTTGTATAAATTTTTGAAACCATCGGCCTTTCCGCGAGTTGATCGAGGTATCGGTTTTTCATTTCGAAATTTTTAATCGAAAAGCCATTCCGCGAAGCGGCGAATGTACCATGATAACCGTTGAATGCGTCCGTCGATATACGTGAAGCCGGGATATCAAAAGCAACTGCAGGAGAGAGGAGATAGATAGAGAGGCGGCGGAAAAAGGGCGGCAGCATCCGGAGACCTTCTCTCCGAGCCCATCGTGATCACGCTCGGCTCGTTTCTTCGGTGATTCCAGCGCCGATGGCAACTACGAGGTGACACTGATGACCAAGGCCACGGTCTACTATTCGGGATTGGTCGTGTGGCAACCGCCGGCCGTATATAAATCCTCCTGCTCCATCGACGTTGAGTTCTTTCCGTACGACGTACAGACCTGTGTTTTGAAGTTAGGCTCCTGGACCTATGACGGCTTTAAGGTGTCGTGCCGCACTACCACAACGCAACGAGCACGAGAAGCGCAGTCGCCAAGCATTTAGTCTCGAGAATACTTGCTCATCATCGGTCTACTCTAACGTTATCCTTTAGCTCGTTTTTTTTTCCATTTTGTGTTCTCATTGTCAAAGAATGCCTTCCTCGATCACCCGTAATCATTTTACTGCGATGCGCTAGTCTTGGACGTCACGTGATACATATATATATTTACGTATATTTATATATTCATCCGTCTATTTCTACGCATGTATACAGGGTGCGCCGGATACTCCCCTGTCATTGGATTTCTTTATCAATTTTTCAAGTCGGTCTATTAAGTCGATCGATTCTTTTCATTCCTTTTAGCTTTTAAATTTCAAAAACTGAAACTCCCGAAAGAGTGAACGAAGAATAATTGCTTTTCGTTACTTGTTTGCACGATGCATGTGATTCATAATTTCAATGTGAAAATAATGTGATAAAATTTCATCAACGATATCTCGATATATACCTTTGAAAGAGATCAACTGCGAATTGATGGAGAAATCCGTAAATGAAAGAAAAATACGGGGCACCCTATAGATATACATACGTACGTATATTTGGATATTGTTACGTGGTGTGGACTGCAGTGTTATTTTATTGACCACCATTCTCCAATCGTGATTACGTCGCGCGGTCGGCTCGTTCTCAATATCGTTCTACGGTTCTGCGTCCGAGAAATCGGGTGAGAGCTCGCGAGCTACCTGAACGCATCTGTCAATGCGGCTCGTGTTTGCTGTCTAGGCGAGGATCGACGAGCTTATCCGGTGTCCACGATGTCAGACTGTAATGGAGTGCGCGTACAGAGACGATTCGAGAGATTTACCATTGCATGTCGGATGGAATTGCACCGTCGTGTGTTTGTTAAGCGGTATATCCTGTTGCACCGCGGATTAATTCAGTGATTGGAAAAAGACGCGATAATCGTGGGAAATGACATTGAAAGTAATCGATCGTGTTTCCGAGTAAGAGAGAGCAAATATTCCATATCGATTAATTTTTATTTTCTGCGTTGACATTTTCCGAAAATTAGTTTTATCCGACTTTTCATTCTAGCGAGATTCTATGTGTCATGAATATATAAAAAATTCGCGAATAATTTATCAGGTTTGCCTTGCGAACGAGATATTGCAAGACACACATTTTCGCGTTACATAATATAAAAAGGGATATAATCTCTTTGATCCTCGCTTCGACAAGTGAACGGAAAGAGCGATACGTCGAAGGATGTCTCGGTCACGATCCACGCCGAAGAAAGCGAATGTCCGCTTCCGGTTAGTCATCTCATTTCATTCTTTGATATTTATTTAGCAGCCGGATTTTTTTTTTCAGAAATCGTTAACGACGCGATTACAAAATTGATCGATAACGCCGGCCGTGAATTCTTATGATTGTTTGTTCCTCTAGCTTGTTCTCTTTACAAGACACTTTAGGGCGTCACTACTCGACACACGTGGGAAAGGTATAAAATCTCGCGACAAGATTCTCGAAACACCATGACACACGAAACGAGAGACGTTAGCCACATGCACCCGTGTGCCACTACAGAAACACTCTGTTTCCTCTATGAATATGACAGTCGCACAAATTGTCACTCCATCTATCCTATATCCACTATTAATCATCATAAATTGGCTAATCTACGAGGAGCAAATCAAAAAGATAGTTGCGCTCCCTTGCAATAAAATATAAATATAAAATAGAATATACAATATAATATAAAAATAATATAAATAGAAAACAAATAAATTGATTATCAGAAATGATTAGCGCAAACTTGTTACAATTTTAATCTATTTTTTAACCATTATAAATTATTATGTATTTGTTGATTCTTAACAAATTGCTCTATATTTTGTTGTTTTATATTTATCCAAGAGTGCAACTTACTTTTTATGATCGATTCTCGTCAACCATTTATTCACCTCTATTAATTTATAATAATTGTATGCTATAAAACACAGTCAAATCCGTGAAAGAAATCAACAGCACATTTTCGCGAAAGAGTGTAATTGAGAAATGAACAAAGTACTAAAAAAATATATTTTATAATATTTCTTAAAACGAAATATACGGAACATTGGAATAAACGGATTCCTTTTTCCAATATCCGCCATTTAGTTTAACAGTCTATTAAGCGAGCATTTAAAAGCAATCTGTTATTTTATCAATCGTATCGCATAGATTCGATTCTAAATTTTACCAACGTTGATCCGATGAGCGTGCAGTTAAACGCATGTCGACAACGCAATTTATCCGTCTAGATCGAACCGACAAACAAACGAGAAAAGTAGGACGCGATCGATACGCTTTTTGAATTTCTGGCTTGCGATTAAAATTCTCGCGTTCCAGCGAAAGGAATACGATCTAAAGTATCTCTCTCTTAAAAAAATAATTTTTATTGCATTCTACGATGTAATATTAAAAGCATCTTAGAGCACAGCAAAGCAGAGTAAAGCTTGACGCCTTTTGGTAAATGAAACACAAACGACAAAATCCCTTTCCAGTCGAGACTGACGTTGAATTTTCTTTATATAAAAAATGTTTTCCCATTCTCCGTGTTTCAGTAAAAAGCAGTATTTTAGTAATGCTTAATATGCAGGTATAAAAAAAACTCATTATCTAGACAATACGTATGAATTAACTTATCATTCTTCTAATCGCTCTATACAAAATCAATCAATATATATGTGAGATTATTTTATATTACAAGGCATACATTTTATCGTATACTTACAAATCAAACTTTCTAAAAAAGACTACACGTATAATATTCACAATTTCACATTACGCACACTAAATTTCGTGTAAATATAATCAACAGTTACATTTGGTACATATGTTCCCATCGTCAAAATATCTACGAAATATAGTCACAAATTCGCGCGCGTACTATCCATCAATACATCGTTAAAACTTTCCGTCGCAAAATTTTTTTTTTTTTTTTTTTTTTTTTCAAACGGCGCATCACTCGTTAGTCCTGCCAACCGGATTAAACGGGAAAGTGTTACATTCTGTAAGACAAATCGTTACAAGTTTCTCTCGCAGAACCAGTAAAGCCGCGTATATAATGGATGCAAATTCTCGTCTCGATAACGATGCTCAGTTAATTCCACTCCGTAATGTATATCTTTCTGTAATATTTTTAAAAATATTTCTCTGACGTGTAAACCAAAAACTATCACCTTGACACTCCTGTCAACGAAAATTAATTCGAAATATATATATATATATATATATATATATATTTATTTATTTACTTATTTATTTATTTATACATATATTGCATATTCGCGTAAAGATCGCGGAAGAGAAAAAGTGAGCAAAAAATATTTACACTGTACAGAATGCAGCTCCATGCGCGCTCTATCAATCCGGATCCGGCGATTGCAGTCGCGCGACGCGAGATAATTTGACTTTCCGTCTCTCCTGCCAGCGAGTTTCCTCTCGTCAGCGTGTTTTATTGCGGCGATAAAGGACGAATCGATATTCCGTTATACGTATACACGATGGCTTCTGTGCGTTCATTCTCCCGTCTGTTCATCTATACGTCGACCGAGCCGGCTCGGTCTCGTCTGTGGGGTTATCAGAGAGATGATACATAATATAAAGCTCAAGCGCGCCGTGGAATGAATATCGGAATGCTTGCTCTGCGGCCGCGATTCGATGCGCTGATAAATTGTGACGGTTCACCTCCAATGTATTCCGATCCCCCCGATCGCGATTGATCCCAGAGCCGTATTTTGTTATCGTAACACTCTTCCCCGAGTTGCGTGAAACCAAAACCTCTTATTCTCCAACGACATTTATATCTTTTGTCTCTTCTTCGGAATGCGCGGCAGTTTTATTCGACGTCTTTGTTCTCGATAAATTACCCGCGTAATTAGCACTGGTATAGTATCGAACAATTTGCGCGCTGCATAAATAAAATCGGTTGATAGGCGGGGTCAGCGCGCTACTTTGCCGTGTGACCTATACGAGGGAATAATTTGGGCGCTCGTTCTATAATGACGCCATTAATAGCGCACGGTGTGCCGGGTTGGCTCTCGGTACGCTCAATAATGATAAAATATACGAGACGTCTCTCTATTATATGCAAATTTTAATTCAATCGTTAATTATATAAATATTCAGGGCACGGAAAGATCCCGGTAATGTACTACTTTATTCGAGGAACGAAAAAAGAAATTGGCCGATGAAAAAAAGATGGCAAACGAAACATATTCTGTCTAACTTTATATTGCGCTACCAATAATCGCCGCAACTTGATTATGTCAGTTATCATCCGTGTACGTTGGGGCTTTGCAGGTTTACAGAAAAATAAAAAAACATCCAAATGAACTTCGCGTTTTGCTCGATCAGTCGAATATCGCGCGGTTGAATGATTCTCCTGGCGGTTCCGATATTTATCCGCTCTACTGCGACGTCGATTGTCCGTGGAAATGCGGCAATTCTTGCCGGATCAGCCATCCGAATCCGGACGTACGCGAGTTTTGGGACGGACAGACGATAATAATTCAATTTCCTGAATTCCTTTGAGTCCCGCGAATGACGGATTCGGTTTTCGCTCGCTCTGTCAATCGAAGCAGGAGATTTTGCGGATCAGAAATAAACGCGACTCTCTTTACAAGATAATGGAGCCATTTTATAACTATAAAAAATCATGGTAAAACAAGAGAAAAATGTAATTGTTGTAAACGGATCAAAATTCGAAAAAGTGAATTATGGCCTCGGGTTTCGCGAGATTATTTTATTTCTTTACATGATAATTTAATAATAAGTTCAACTAAACATTAATCTCTATTAAAGTTCGTTGTACAAATTGACCAGCATTCGCAAAAGCGTATTACTTTGACCACGAAGATACGCTTAGCATAAGCTACCATATTGTTTGCTCGATTTATACTCAAAGTTTCATTGGTCAAGATTTAACTAAATCTGTGCGCGATGACCTTTAAGTGCACCTGATGTATGTGGGCTAATGCAGCCAGCTGGGAATTCGCGATAAATCTTTCTAAACTTAGAATCAAGTTTTTACAGTATGAGAAAAATTATGAGAAAAGTTTATATGACAGATATAAATCACATATAAAAATATCGAAAAATATTACACAATTACAGAGAAATATAATTAGCAAAGAAATATTTAACGAAAAAGAAAATATCATGCAATTGCATTTTCGTCGATCGATTATTCATTGATTTTTTATTCATATCGTGTAGCGGTTGTAACAAAGGATTTAAACGATACAAGCGCGGGATCAAAATTGTCTGATTCGTTAATCCGATTTAACATATCCGTCGTAACTTCGTAATCAACGGACTGTGATAACACGCTTTGTGTGTGCATTGAAAAATTATATTTCTAATAGCACAATGTGATAACAGCGTCCAATGTCGGGATGACCGATGTCAACATCGAATTGATAAGTGAAGCCGGATTATACGCTTGGTTCGCATCATCGTTGATTAAGACTTTCTCTCTCCGCGATAATTCTTTTTCCAATACGCGACAACATCATTTGATCCGAATCCAGTTAGACCGAAAGTTCTACTCACAAATAGACAAACAAAACGGAAAATATCTATAGTTGTAAGGAATATTTCTCTGGTCACAAATTCTTTTATTGAATTTACAATCGACAACTTTTTCTAAAAATATAGCTAATTTAATAGCCGTGTATTAAATATCTCGTTAAATAAATAAATTATATCAGAATTATGTGCAGTTTACAGTATTTATCGAAAAGCCATGTAAAACGTTTTAAATAAGTGAATTAGATAGTGTAACAACTTTTTCTAGCATATAGAATTTAATAAAGAATTTGCTTTCGCGTAAAAGCAATGTTTTTTTCATAGTACGCCGCTAAAAATGTTGCTTTTAATATATATGCATATTCATATGCATATATGTTTGTGCATATTTATTACGCTTGCTTTATCTTTCTTCTGCTTTTTTATACACTTCACGCATCGATTGTATGGATTTATTATTCTCAAGTGTGCGATTATTTACAGAAAAAGTCTTTTTTAAACATTTTGCATATTATTAAATTAATGAACATATCGTATAGAAAAATTAAAACATAAAGCATTATAACATAATTTTGACATAAGATAACTATATTAAACATTAAATTAAATTAAATGTTTTATATGAGAATAAATGACATTAAACTTGGCATTTTTAAATATATCATGGAAAAACCTCTTGAGAGATTTTTTAGCTTAACCAATTCAGGGGAAAGAATCGCTTTTGGCAGCTTCCCGATCAATATCGTAAACTGCATTTTGCGCAATATTTTTGATCAACTCCTATAAAGATCGAGAAACGTTTTTATATCTTTCGGCTTCTTTCGTTTGCTATTTTTTTACGACCGCTTTTATAACTCCACTCCGTCTCGAAATGAAACACAGGAGCGGCGATTGATCGCGCTAACTTGCACCGCCGTCAAAAGTCGTTCCGTTTGAATAGGTTTTCACGAGCAGGGCAGGATATTCATCGCGAGAGAAACGCGGAGGAACTATGACGAGGGAGAGAAAGAGAGCTAGGAAAGGCCGCATCCCCTTTAAGGGGCCCTTAGGGGAAAGTATAGTACTTTCGCGCGACTTTAACTTAGCAGCGCGGCGAGTCGTTGACTTGTTGAGTGGTTCGT
Source organism: Prenolepis imparis (assembly GCF_030444845.1). NCBI lineage: Eukaryota > Metazoa > Arthropoda > Insecta > Hymenoptera > Formicidae > Prenolepis > Prenolepis imparis. The sequence goes on along the minus strand of NW_028141162.1, from coordinate 12,988,669 downwards.
GTCAACGTGACCGGGTCAGAATGCTTCCAGATATTTACCGGGTCCGACGAGACGCGACGCGCCATCGATTATCCATCCTATCGACCTTACACGCCATCAGGATCGCGATACGTCCATCACACGCTTTCGGCATGAAATCCTATAAGCGCATTAGTATGTACGACTATATGGCCAGGTAAACACTTGCGTCCTTTGACGAAGTAGAATAGGGATTCTGGAAAAATCGATCCTTTCGTCTCAGAAATAGAAACTGATTCTGTTTTATCCGATTCTGAAACGCTAAACCATTCGCTTGAAAAGATATTCAGAATTTTGTGAAATATCTCTCAAATCAGTCCATAATATATAATACATAAGAGTTTATATATATGTTTATTACGTAAATATTCTTATTGTGACACGAATAAAATAACAGTATCGCCGTTCCAATAATTATTGATAATAAAAAAGCATATATTATTGATTAAATAATAAATTATGTATTTAATTTAGCTTCTAAATTTCTTATGGACTGGTTTGGTAATAACAAAACAATGGAGGGAGAAATTTAAAAACGTTATGCTGATTGCAAAACTTTTTATTATGTAAAATTTGGAGACCATCATTTTATAGTTAGAATATTTTTTTTAAAAATTTGTATTGATAATTGAAAGCATTATGAAGGTTTTTCATTATTTCAGAGAGAAAGCTCGCAATTATACACATGAAATGTTCGTTTTCTACGTTTCTATGTAGATGTCCTATTTTTAAAAAAGCTTTTTCGTGTCTTCGTAAAATCCGCATTTTCAAAAGCTTTATAATTGGAATATATATAGCTTTGCGCCTCATGAGAACTATTTTACAGTTATAAAAGAAAAGGAAAAGTAGTTTAGAAGCAGCAGTTATACAAATAAAATTTTTTATTTATATAAAAAAATGTAACTCTCTCTTTATTATATTTTTATTATTCTATATTATATTTATTATATTTTTGATGATAAATATATTGAAATAAAGATAGCTCGCGTTCAAATATTTTTTAAGAAAAAACTAACATCTGGACAAAAAGAAAGTCAAACTAATTTAATAACTTTACAAAATCTGAGGGTAAAATAGTACATGCTTCGATATTTAATGTCTATCATTTTGCCAATAATCATATGAGATGCATACGAACAAGATAAAATATTTAATGGAATTTAAATTGTAATCATTTATAACGCGTCCAATGTGCAATTTCATTTCGTTATCATGAAATGCTCGTGAATCAGAGACTATTTCAGAGAATTGCGCTAATCTAAGAAAAGATTATCAGACAAGAAGGGGAAAGCTTTTATATTACTGTAATCGCATTTATACGTCAAGCGTTTTCATTTTTTTTTCTTTTTTACGGAAAGACCGAAACTAAAAGAGGTGAACATTATCATTTATCCTTTCTACCGGTAAACGTCTATAGAAAGACGATTGCAAGAAATGGTTTTTGTAAGAAATGGCCTTTACGCCTTCTGGACAGAATTTTCCGGTTATATAACCGACTGTGTGTTATGGACAATGAAAAATAAACGAGAGGAAAAAGGAGAAGGAGGAGCAAAAAATTAAGACATATATATAAATATATATTGAAAGCGGCGATTGACGCCGTTATTCCTTTCCGAATAGTGCGCACGAATTTTATACCTTTTCCATGGGGGCTCGACTTTTCCATAGTGGCGTCGGCGCCTTTGTACGTTCCGCTTTCATATTTCGCACAAAAATACACACACATATCTACATACGCTTATAACACACACATGATATACCTATGTGCACACGTACATCCGGTATATACATTACACGTCACATCGAAAATGCATTTTCCACGATGCAATCAGAAGTGACTTGACTTTGTATCAAGCTAACTGAGCGCAAGTGCATATACTATAAAACAGGGTAATATAATATTATTTTATTTCTCTGACAAATATGGCTGAATTATGTTGCTATCATCTTTTGTATTTCTCCAATCTATGATTGCACAAAGATTATCAGCCTATGTATATAAAGCGATTTGAAATTAATTCTTAAATCACACTTTGCCATTACAATCTTTAGTAAATTCGAAAAATAAAGAAAATTAAACAATCAAAAAATAAAAGGACCAACATTTGGTTAAGCTTTTGTTAAGGAAACTTTAAATTTTTCAAAGAATCTGCCAGTCAAGCACAACGATTTAATTTAAAAACATCCTACATTGCTCCCGTTAAATTTATACGACGAAAGAGATTAAAAAAATCATTGCTCGAGAGAGAATTTTATTTAAATCTTAGAACTTAATCTGGAAGTCGGTAAATTTTGTTGCGCAGCTAGCTCTGCGATAGCCTTTTTTCGCGGAGAAACGGCGACACGGGGCGAGAGAATTAAAAAAAAAAAAAAAAAAGGATGCGTCGCGATTGCAACCAAGCGCTGCATACACGCAGTTCATTCTCGCACACGTTGGCACGTAATATACATATATTTCACAAGGTACACAAAATCACACAATTTACACACGTACAGGCTGCTCCGAAACCGCCAGATAAAAACCTTAAAGCCACACGTCGTCTTTCACGTCGTCCTCAAAAACGTATTCTTTTAGCAGGTTTCCATACGCGAATCAAATTATGGAACATATAGGATACAGACATTCGGAATATCGCTCGCGAAAGAGATTTGTCATGCATTTTTAAACGGACCGCTAGACGAGACCCATTAGAAGTAAAAAGTTTGATGTAAAATCGTTAGATCGTATCTGTTTATTAGAGAAAGTTTGCATTTTATATTTAGAGATATTATTCGCATATATTTATATTTCTCTCCTTAGAAAGGTTCCACTCGCGCGTGAGTTTCGGACCACCCCGTAGACACGCAGTTTACTCTCAACCACGATCCATTTACACTTTCCCAAACACAATTATGTATGTTTATCATTGTTGGGTGTATGTAAGTGTACGTTATGCGATAGTAAAAGCCAAGTACCGCAAGCTCGATGTGTTGTTGCGCGTAGCAAAGCGTTAATGTGCTTGCGCGCTAGGAAAGCTTTCTGTCTCTAGAAGGGCTGCAAGTGTGAATGTAACGCAACAAGAGGGACAGTATAAACGTGTCGCTCGGGACACGACAGGTGTGAAGGAAGCATCCTTTACACCATCCCATCCTGAGCCATGTGGCGTTTACGATGTTAATAGCTTAGGCCTATCATCGAGATGTAAAGAAACGCCGATTGTCGGACTGCCGAATTTTATTTGCCGCCGGATGTGCAATTTCTATGCCTGAATTTTTAATCCCAAGAACGATCCATTATATCATTATGATCGGAGATTTTATACAACGGCAAATATACGAGATAATATTGATCGTCATGTAAAGCATGCCATTATTTTTCCATTAGAATCAATTATCATTTTTTTGTTTTATTTTGGGGATTAACTATTAAGGATAAAATATATTTATTTTTTTAACTTTTAGATTTAAATCCTGTCTCGAAGTTATCTCGAGCTGCGATATTATTTTTTCTTTATTTTTAGTTAAAAATAACTGTTTTCAGTTACGGGAAATTAAAAAAATGAGAACTTTCTGTGTACTTGAAATAATATTTTTCACGCAACAAAGAAAAATAAAGTGAAATAGAGGCGTGTGAAAAATATTGATTGAAAAATAATATTCCATACAACGATTTAACAAGATACGAAAAAAAGGACAATATTAAAATTCAGAGTCAAGTAGAGCGAATTTTTAAAGACGCGGCGTGAATATGTATATTGAAGGAAAGCGTACCAATTCGAGCTTCAACAATATACAATATCGTTAGGGAAAAACGTTTGAATCGAGAAGGGGGCTTCTGTTTTCTGTCGCTCCAAAGGAACGCCGCGATTTTACGGGTAAATCGTCACGATCAAAGGGGGACAGAATCTCTGTGTAGTTTCATAGTTTCTCTTATCGAACAGGGACCAAAGTAACATGTTACTCACAATCGTTCTTCTATCTAGGTCTATCAAAAATTCGATTCAATTTGTCCCTCAGAATAGGGGTTTCTTTGTCTTTTAAATAAACTTTCTTGAGCGGGGGGGTAAGAATCATGTTATAAAAGTATTCAATGAAACGCGTAGCAAGGATGACTGATTATTATAAGAAAAAAATGATAAATATAAAAATTATTAAAATGAAATATGTCATTGTGCATACATTTTCTTCTATATCTATTTTATATTACAATTATGTATTTTGATACGTCAAGATTTTTTATACCAAAACTAAAATATTTGTTGTCGACACGAAGAAGAGGAAGAAATATAATGATAAAACGCTCGTAATTCAAACGCGTAGAACAAGAATGAGGAACATTCCGATAATCATGCACTTTATGCTAACGTTCCCTTGCGCGCTGGAAATGCAGCGATCTGTCAACGAGTAGAATCCGGCGTAGTGTGAAAAATTGCCAGGATTTTCAGCTCTACTTCTACTTCCGCGTCCGCCGACCCCACTTCTTCTAAATTGAACTCGCAATTTTTCTTTTTCTCGCGAAAATAGGTCGCATCGTACCGAAACTCGGTTAAGCGGCGAACTCCTCGCGTTATGATTTAAACACATTTGACGTTTTCGGTGCTCATTCTTTACAACGCGTTACGCGGATATAATATTCGGACATTTATGGAAAAGTTTGTGAAAAATTATTGTTTCCGTTTATATATATATATATATATATATATATATATATATATATATATACATATATATAATTTTTCTTTACTTGATCCACTGCATTTATGTCTCCAGTTTCATCCATTTTATTCAAAATTCAACTCGTCTACAAAAGGATTTAAATTTCCAGAGGTTTTATTTTAATCATGTACATTTTGTGACGAAGTGATATTATTGCCTGTTTGATGTCAGCTTAGCTAAATAGTCATACAACAAGGCAGTAAACACTTTGTGTTTCATTAATTATCCGTAAAACGAGATCGAACATTTTATTGCGTTTCAAGCGAGATAGATCGTAAAGAAAAATCATTTGCTCTATTGATAGCTGGATTCATCCAGAATCACATTTGCAAGAAGTTTTCTTAATATATTGTATCGATAATTTTGAGAAACCGCGAAATGTTGAGAAATTATGTATAATATATATACGGTTTATTTTTGTTTTTTCTTCATTAAAACATTTTAGACTACTCGACTTTTGTATACAATAGCATATTGCGTATACACTTTAGTTTTGAGTTTCAAGAACGCGATTTTCTTATTTTGCAACCATTATTATATCTAGATATGAAACTCGAGAAGGTAAAGAAAAGATCTTGGCCCCGCTGAATAAAAATAAAATCTCATTTTTCTTCGTAAAAAACGTAACAGATTGAATATTATGGAAATGCGAGAATAATTCCGGCTTCGTTTGGTCGAGAAAGTTTCAAGAAATCTGACTGGAAATCAACTAACTCATTAGCGAGTTTGCTGATGTCGGGAAAAAAGTCTTAATCTGTGAAATAGTTTAGTCTTTCCGAAATGAAGAGCTCGTTTCTGTTCTGAATCAAGTCACCTTCTCGATTCGCTTCTCGAAAGCACCGTATTTCTGAACATATTATTTGCCGACTGTTGATTAAAAAATCGACTTTGTCGAGGATTCTCTTAGGAATGAGCTCGCGCAATTTTCTCTTTAGACTTCGTTCGTGTCTTCAAAACTTTTGCATCGTTAATTTCGTGTAAGAAAAGCGGACGAAGCAATGAGATTATTCAGAAGCTAATTGTTTAAGATGAAAACAATAAATATTCGCACTTGCCGTGCGCGTTTGAAAAGAGAGAATAATTCAATAAGATCAATAAAATCGATATTACTTCGGTAAATGGAATAATCCGGCAAGGATTACGCAAACACATTATACATAACAGTCTGAGGCGAGTTTGGTCCGCGAGCTCGAACTTCCTGTAATCTTGGGGCCGCACCAGGTGCCTTACGATCTAATCTGATTTATGCTCGGGTCAGCGACCCACCCGGAACAATTGGACCAACTATAGAAACGCGCATCCGTCGAAATTACCCTCGATAAAACCCTCAACTATGTGCCGCAGTCGATGATGCATCTCGCCATTCGTTATCTTCTCGATGTTTGAGTATTGTTCGAAAAAGAATCATACATACCAAAGAAATTAAATTCACTCGGTTTAGAGATAATATTTTAAAGTACGTCGCGCGAGAGCTTTCTAAGCACGAATGTTTAATTTTATAAGTGTTATATTCGTGATAAATTAATATCAGTAAATTAAAACTATTATATATTAGTGTCTATCATAAAATTGATCAAGATAAAAAATTTTATTATAAATTATTTAATGAAGCTTTGCTTGCATCCAAATAAGAATTCTCTTGATTGACATGTTCTTTTTTTACAGTGATATTATACGATTCTGTTTACATTTAATTAGTAAATACATGAATTATTGATTTAAATAAGGATTCTGTTTTTTATTTGTTACATAATGTCAACTAACTTTCTTTTTTTTATTTTTCAATGAATCCTTACAAAGCTCAAATTAAATAACCGAATTGTGGAAATTTTAACATTCTATCTCGATAAATCGAATAAATATTTTCGTCAAAAATTTTTTTGTTGTCGATCAATATGCGTATGTAGGAAAAAATGAAACCTTTAAATTAAATAACTCGTACATTGTAAATTCAATTTCAACGTTGCATCTCGTTAAACATGCTCGCTACGCTATTCTTGATCAATCCATGATTGACAAAGCATTCCCGCGCAATGCTGATTGAGAAATTGTCTCCGCAGTAATTATCGGGACCACATGAACAACATGAAAATTCAACGCGGATCCAATCAGAATAAGCACATTGCGCACTATCGGCGTAACTTTACGGACCGACTTGCTCGCGGAGATAACGAATAATAATGTTATTTGCAATCAAGCGTCTGCGCAATCAGTTGCAGAGGGAGAGTTAATCCAATCCGGGACCAAAGCTAATCCATTCGGTCAATTTGCATTGCAACGACTAGACTCCCGAAGTCTCGTTCACTATTTTACAAGGTGATCCGCAAGTAACCGCAAGACAGCTTAGGCAGATTTGTGCACGGATCGTGAAAGCATGTGTAAGTAGAGAGACAGTTGCATACTTGCGGGACACCATGTAAAGTATGAGACAAAATTTTGAAATCAAAAATCTTCGAAAGTAATACAAATATCGAAGTCATAAGTATGCTATATATTCGACCAAAAATATTTCAATCGGTTCTCAGTCAATTAAATCAAACTCGAAAATTATTCGATCATTTTTAGCCAAAACAAAAAATCTCTCAAAATGTTTTGACTTTCACTTTAAATTCATAAATGCAAATTCAAACGATCATGTCGAAGCTCGAAATATCCTAATTATTTCTAATTTAACAAAATAAAAATACCCGAATCGCTTTCAAGATGTCCAATCACTTTTAGTTGGCAAAGTCAAATCCAAAAATATCGCGATCGCTTTTAGTATTACTATATCGAACTTTCGATAGTGGCTGTTCGAAGAACGGTGCACGTATATTTCTCTTCATATGTAATCGATACGTGGTAATGCTGCTTTTATTGGAAAAACATGGCGCCTGTTACTGATCGAACGTTATTTTCTATCCCTCGAAGACCGATGACGAGCGTTTAGCATCCGCGAGAATTTTCCGCAACGTGAAATGTGGGTCACTCGATAATTGCCACCGATCGGGCGATACTATTTCAACGTGGAATTCATTAGCCCGATTTATCTTGATCCGTTGGTTCTCCGGGGTGCTATTTCCGGTAAGGCTACTTCCCCCTTGCGAAATGACACACGAGCAACATTCCCGATTATATGAACGAGAGAAGTCATAGACTTTGTCGATGCGCGTGAGACGGAAACGAAATTAAAGTTTACAAGAAGTTGCGCAGATAATTGAATCTTTAAATCCAGTTGCATCAACAGCTTACTTTGATTAATTAAATTTTCTTCCTTTCGTTATATTACAAACGTTGTTCTATAATTCAGAAAAGAGTCGCTAAATTAGACTCATTTAATCCAGGCTTCCGATACACAATCACACTTTTTTTACACATTATAATAATTTATAATTTTGCAAAATTTTAATAATCTGAAATTTTCACTTGTCCCTTTTATATTTTTCTCTTTTATATTTTCTCTATGAGATGGTCGCCATTATCATCCGTCGTTTCCCTCGCAGTGGTGCGAAATGTTTTTACGTGTACGATTATATCATACAGAGAAACAGCAGACGAACACGCGATGAACGGCGCCTTTCATAAATCGCCTGTCCGTAATTAGCTCTTATTTTCTTTTTTTACATCATTCCGCCACCATTCTTACAATGAAACTTTTTTTCAAAAAACTAATCCTCATTCCGCAGCTTATCCGAAAATGATTCTTTTGCGTGAAATAATCTTGCTTATCAGGATTTATATTTCGTCTTTTTTATCACTCGTTTAAAAAGATATATATTATATATCGCACAATTCCTTCTCAAATATTTTAATAATAAAAATTTACTATTAATGAAACTTTGCACGAGAAAACGAGAGAACACTTATTGCTTTCATGGCTTGCGATGAATGAGTAGATTAATGACGCACCAACTCAATCGTCGATCGCATTGATCACGTAACAAAGGAGTTCTTATAAATGATGCAAGTTAGAAAATGGAATTTTAGCTGAATATATAGATATTCTCGGTAATTCAACGATCTTAATCTTTGAACGCTCGATTTTGTCTCAAACGTGAAACTGCGCGAACTTTGAACTTTGTTGAGTTTTTCGAAACTTGAAGACCGATATTGATAAGCCTCGCTCGATATCCAATAAAGATGTTTATTTTTGTTTGCTATATGATAAATAGATATTTGTTTTATCCATCGCAATATAAGATAAACGAATCACGAGATTGCAACGACGAGAAATTTTTGTTGGACTGATTCAGCAAAGACTGTTCCATTTTTATTTTCTTCGAAAAACTACATTTTTAGATGAAAAAAAAAATGGAAAATTGAATACGTATTGCACAAAGGATTCGTAGATAAAATTTGGTTCCACTATTTCACACATTTCTAGAAATGGCCATTCATTTTCCGCACTTCACGCCGGGATTAAATCAGAGCCGGGAAAGGTTCGCATTTTGGGACGCCTGTGCAGCCAAACGAAAGTGCAAAACGCAGTTATAAAAGCTCCGGTTCGCGCTTGCAGAAACGGGGGCGGATGGAATTATGCAAACTACGATTTCATTCGGTTGCAAACACGTGGAATTTATGCGCCGGCTAATATCATGCAAACCACTTTGCACAGCTCGTGCATCGTCCACTCAAGAGACTCCCGAGCGACTATTCGCGAGAGTTGCGCAGCTGTTAGATTTTTCAGAATGCCGTCAACTTTCGTATATAAAGGACACACCTTTGCTAGCGACATGCACCAATAATTTTTACAAGAGAATTGGAACGGCAAAAGTACGGGTATATAACGTTACATATTTTTGACAACTAATAGTTATTGCAGCATTAAAGCTATATATATATATAAATCTATATTTTAACAATGTTTGGATATCTGAATATTCGAATATTTTATGTATGCTGATCCAATAGGCCATAAAGCATTTAATTATTTTTGCATAATTTGATTCTCACTTATTTTTTGGGATAAATTAAATTGATCAACATACGTGCGCTTAAAATTTATATATATATTGTTTCTTTTTTAAATAAACTTTACTCCGTTTATATGTATTAAACACTTGAAGACAATTCCCTTTGCAAAACTAGACAATGTAGACTAAAGGTAAAAGCAGCTCGAAATTAAATAAAATGAAGAACGTTCGTCCTGGAGAGAATTGCCTTTTCCCGCGGAATGAGAATTTCGCAAATCTCGAGTTTCACTTTGCAAATCTCGCGAATCTCTCTCGCGATTATTCATCTTACGTAGCGGCTCGCTCGCTTCCTTCGCGGTCTTCTCCCTCAATTACTCAGCGTGCGGCCAACTTTCGGAGATAATTAAAGATCTTCGTCGTGTCCGAATCCCTTGATGAAGTAGAGAGGGAAAAAAGAAAGAGAGAGAGGCGAGGAGTCAGTGGCATCAGCCATGAAAAAAAAAAAAAAAAAAAGAACGACAATCGCTGCATCCATCATCCGTCGGCCGCAATTCATCATACGCTGTACCGCAAATGCCATACCGATAGTTAATGACAAAAAATCACTGTCCCGCGGAAATCGATCCATCCGCCCGTCGCAACTTCTTCGTCGATATCAAGAGCAGGCCGGCAAAAAGCTGCGGATCCAAAGAAACGCAATTAGTCGACGTGATGCGGACGCATCAAAATTGCTTCGTCCGCATTTCTGCCATTTAGATACCGGAGAATAAAGGAAAGACGAAAATATATACGAGAATAGTAAGAAAGGACGATTTTATATATTAACTGTCACGTAAAGCTTTTATATCGAAGAAAAAAATATTTTAGAAACACGTCGTCTTGCGTTCGAAATATTTACTCGCATTCTTTTTCTCCGTGTCGTCGATCAGAGGGAAGACCAAAAAAATAGATGGACAGAAACATGAGAATGTACTAACAATAAGATGACAATAGCTGCTTCTTATAACGTTATTGATTCAGCTTCTGTAAAGAGGAGAGAAAGAATTTTAAAAGACGAATTCTTACATCCCTTTTGTACATATGTAAGTCTCTCTGAACGATCCGTCCGTCTGCTTTACATGGCCGTTATTCGTAATGCTAAATTCCTCTGTTCTCTCTGATCGTGAAAGTGAGCGCAATTAAAATGCATTGCGATACGAGCGGGCGGAACGGCAAGTATTTTAGAATGTTAAGTAGCCGTTGCACTCTCGCTTGTACCACAAAGTGCAATTTAACCGCCCACGGTGCGAAATCCTTCATTGCGCATCCTTTATTGCGAATACAGCACCCCGTACTACACTTTTCGCCGTCATCATCCCCCGCATATCTCTTCTCCGTCGGTTATCTAAAACCCCATCTCCCCAAACTGCCCCTTTCATCCCTCTCTCCATCACATCAAACCCGCCCCTATCGTGACAAAAGATCAACACTGATCTTTCGATCAACGTTCTCGTGTTCTCGTGCGCTTTGCGAGAAATCGATTTTCGAGAACTAATGAATTCAAAATTGCAAAGTTTACCGAATCGAACTTTATCCTTATAAAACTGAAAGGAATGCAAGGCAATGGATAACATATATAAAAAAAAAAACAGAATATTTATACATATAATTGTCTCTCTCAGAGTGGAAAACAAACGTGTTATCTTTTTTCTTTTATAAATGTAGGTGAATTTAAAATTGTTTACGCGATCGATTTATTCGTATAATAAAAACAATAATAACAATGTAATAAGTAGAAACGCGTAAAAATATCATAGCGCTGTGCTCTTTAATAAAGCAATTTCCGATATGCGATTATTGAGCTAACTCTCTCTCGATTCCGTACAAGGATTCGCGACGGTGTCATCTCCTTCTCCGTCAAAGTCAATAAAAAAGCAACTACGACGCATCGTTATTCCTACGGATATACTTTAACGTCCGCGTCTCGGCGAAAATTACGAGCACTTCGACTTTCTTATATCAGCGAAGAGTATATATGTACATTGCCGGAACGGGCATTGAAACTTTAAATAGCTGATCTCAACGCGTAACTACAAAGACGGGTCAAGGAACGTCAACTGTGACCGATTCGATCTTATATATCGAGCTCCAATCATTTGTACCAGTCGATTCGTTTCAAAGCTTTGAGGAATCTTACTGCGACTTTTACCACTGCTTAAAAGAACGCGCGTCTTTCTCTTACGTTCCCGTCTGTTTTTCTTTCCAACTCTCTCGCGAGGAAACGTTCACAAACCCCTTCGTCGCGTCGGGTTTCTATCGGACTTCCATTCTCTTTTGTACGTCAGTTAGTTTGAAATAAACGCGAACGCAATTTGGAAGAGTGCCATGGAATCATCTTTTTCTCTTTCGGAATATTCGAATACGTGGTATGTAGTTACAAAAAAAAGACCAAAAATAGATCGTACAACAAAATTTTTGATACGCTTCTTGAAAATGCGACGCTTATTACATCTTTCTTACAAATCTAATTATTACTGTAGCCTTAATAATTTATATATCTATCGTAAAAAGAATAATTAATACGCTAAAATTAATTCGTTTGTACTTATTTATTTGTGCATGTAGCACGAGATATATTTCATAAAAAGAAAACGGCGATAATAATTAAATGAACGAAAGAAAAAAAGTCTGCTGGACATTAAATGGACTTGATAATAAATAAATAATAATTGTAATAAAGTGATGTCGCGCACGAATGCTATTAATTCTCTCCGCAAAACGCAAGAGTAAATTGGTGCGAGATAAATGCGAAACGGGTGAATCACACGTAACGATTACGAGGCGTGCAAGATAACGCAATTTTTAGAGAAAAAAGATTACGCGACGTGCTTGGACTTGTAACGTGGATTTTGTTTTAATTCCGCCTCCGTCTGGAAATGTTCCCGCGAGAGATTAATGTAGCAGCCTGTCTACACCTCAAAGGATCTTTAGCAAAGTTCGCCAAGATCAGATGGGTGCGGTATCCCGCGCCTTTAATTAATTCCATCCGCACAGCATTTCCTTGGACGAACCTAATTGAAATGTTATTTTGTAGCAGGTGCGAAGTGCCCGCGAAGTTTCCCCGAAATTTTCGTTTCAGAAACTTAACGATATATATTTTTTTAATAGCACTTAATTGTGCGTAAAGTCGCGAGAAAAGAAATTTGACGTCTCTGCATAACTAATAAAAATCGTTTTTGAGACACGTTGTTGATTATCGATCAAAAAACAAGCGAAATCTACATCATCTATCTACGATATTTTGCTCTCGTTAATTCCACGACGATTGAATTTAATCTCGGGATCCAAACTTCTTCTCGGAAGGAACAATTATTAGATTCAAGTGAGAAAAGTGGGTCGTAGTAAATTACATTACTCGAGCTTTTGTAGCTGTGCAATTTCGCAGATCGATAAAGGACAGGAGGGAGGAAAAATAAATGGGTTCTCTACTATAGTTTCTATTACGTTTTTCAATCACCATTATTAACTACATATAACAATTCTATTTTTAAAGATAAATGGTTTCCTAAATTTTCTTTTTTTAACAATGTTGTACACACAAACATTTCCTGCAAAAATAGCCGGTACGTGATTTATAATAGTGTGGCACGAGAAAGATTTATTGTCGCAAGAACCGAGCGGCTCGTCAGATTTTTCGAGGCAATTTAGGACGATAGCGTTCTTCGGGAACCACCGCGGAACCACCGCGTTGCATCGAAATTGTTTGCCGGCTTTAATCTCGCCCCGCAGCAGTGACAAAGTATCGTCCGCAAAGTGCACCGTTACTCGAATCACACCGGGGGATGCGTCTGTCGGACGTATTTCACGGTAATACCACTGCAGAGCGAGCGCGCGATCGCCAGGGCCAATGGTTAGACACTTACGTTACATTAAAGCCGCCGCCGGCTTTAATCTTGCTGCACGTCGCTCGAATAGCCCCGCACAGAGAAGACAATGTGGGCAACTAACAGCATACCGAAATTATTCTCCGCGTGGCAAACTATAATACTTCCGCATCGGGCATTAACTTTGACATGATAGTAATATACGATACGTTTTGTAACTACAAACTCCATAAATTTATAAATATTCAACGCCATAAAAGAAAGTACAGCAGAATGTACAAATACAATATTAGTTTCGATAAAAAAAAAACTTAATTTTATTAGATGAAAAAAATTCAATTAAAATTCTAGAAAATTAAAACAGCCAATGTTAGCTTTTTAATTCAGAATTAGAAGAAACTAAACATTAATTATAAAAAGATAGTGTCAGAAATTCGCGATATCATCAAAAACGGAATATAATAGTGACTATTATAAAGTAAAAGAAGGGGGAGGGGAAGGGGGAGAGGGATCGTCAAAGTTACGAGAGCCAATTTCTCTTCTGGGTCGAGACAGGAATTTCATCGACCCATTTTCCGAGCTAGCTCCGCACATACAAAGCTCCCAGGCAGTTTACAGGCGGCTATCAGCGAAATTTTAAGAAACGTTCACACCGAGAGAAGTTACGGCCGAAACAGGGACGACACACCTCGTTAGAGTTAGGCGCATAGCCGCTATTAGCCCCTCGGATTCATCGAGTGAACCCGAATCGAGTGCGCTAGTCTGATTTCTTTCTTTGACTGTGCGTGTTCTTTTTATTCTGCAACGTGGTGCACACATATACATAGATATCGATATATATATATATTTATATGTATTTGAAGGCGATATATATATAAATATTTTGCTGATCTAGTTGCTGCTCTAGAGTGTCCTGTTGTTGCGGACCACCACAGTCGACGCTCCGTTTTTTGATATTCCCTTGACAGTTTTAGATCTCTTGTGCTCCCTCTGCGCTTCTGCGAACACCAAGTGCATCTCAAGACATGCACTAAAAGTTCATTTCTAAATTATTATTGTTCGTAATTAAGCAGTTAATCGCGAGCGTGCAGTTGTAGACTGATGTCGCGACGACTGATGCATTGTATATTAATTGTATATTAATTATATTAATGTATTCTCGCTAAATTATTATTTTTTTTGTTTAGAGATTTCAGAGAATGTGTGTATTTCGAGAAATAATTTTTTTTGTTTAAACGTTTTCACGACGTAAATGTTCCGCGACTGCACGCTCGTACGTCAAAGATGAATTACGTGGGCATGGCGTTCGAACGTTACAACGACGTCGAGCTTTTCACACACGCGAGCTTAATGCCAGCCGCTTTTTCTGTCACTCTAGGTCGATCTAAGACACATGGACGAAAAATCCGGGAGCAACGTGGTGGATGTAGGGGTTGACCTGTCCGAATTCTACATGTCGGTAGAATGGGATATTCTAGAAGTGCCTGCAGTGCGGTAAGTGTGTCCCTTTTGTTTGCGTATCGCTTTATTTAAATCCTCAAATATGCGGAATATGTCGGTCAAATACTAAACAAAATTGTTTGTGCAATTTTAGCATCGCATAATAACTCTTTTTTTTCTACTCTTCTTTCTCTTAAATTTAAATAACTATATAAAGATATACGAATTTAAAAAAAAAAGAAGAAATTTTTTTTTATAAGTTGAACACACGCGCGTAACTTATGATTTATCATACATTGCGGAAATTTTAAGTAAAGATGTTGCAAAGTTTAAATAAAGATGTGGGACTTAGGAAATTTATCTATTTTTGCGGAATAAAAATCTCGATATAATCTCCTCGAGATTCTCAAGCATCAAATCGAGAGGTATCGGAATCTTAGAGCGCGACCAGCGAATAAGAGGCTCTTCTCTCTCTTTTCTTATGAAACATTCCTTCGCATTCAATATGTTCGTCTGGTATAAGCGAGCGGGCTGCTTCCGGGCTGCTTCCGGGCACGATTCGATCCCCGATATTTAGCGTACCGTGATGCAGAGACGGGAACCGGGTTCAGCTTCCGGAAGCCAGCGTAACGGCAGAGTGGATGTTTTCGCAGTAGCTTGAAGCGACTTGCCACTAGAGATGTTCACGATATATTTCGAAATATCGATACTTTACCGTTTGAATACTTTCGGTATCGATATCGTATCTTCGATATTATACTCGATACTTCATTCAATTTAAACGTCCCTATTTGTGTCATGCTCCCGAGAGTGGAATCTTTGCGAGAAATTCTGATCGATCGACTATAGAAATTTAATTGCAATACTGACGTTTTGACACTCGATATAATCTCGATAAATATTTCGATCGACTGCTATATTTAAAAAAAAGGACAAAATTTGAGTCAGTATTCAAGAAATCGTTCGTTCAACTCGCAATTTTTATACATCTGTATCGAGACTTTCTTCAATTTCGTGAAAACTTTGTTGAACGTTCGAAAAAGAAAACTATTTAAAATTTATTCACGAGACACAAGACGTTACCGATTCCGGTTTGAGACTATTGTAAAAAGGGGGGGATAGGAAAAAAGAGAAGAATGAGAAAGGAGTCGAGCCGAGTTACCGACTTATAGGGACCTCTTCTTGGCAAAGTTATACGATCCCGCGAAACTTTCCTCATAAGTCTCGCTCACAGCCGACCTCACTTACTTAAAACGTACTTATTGTTGGGTACAAACACTTCGCCGCCCAATGGCGGAAATTTTACGTTCCGCGAGCGTTTTTTTTTTATTTTTCTTTTTACTTTATATCGCCATAATTCCCTCCGTACTTCTTTGCAGTTTGCAGCCGCTCATCGATCCTTTAACCGCGATTAACCGTGAATCCTTTTCTTTTCGCAGGAACGAAAAGTTTTACACCTGCTGCGACGAGCCCTACTTGGACATCACGTTCAACATCACGATGAGAAGGAAAACCCTCTTTTACACGGTGAACATTATCATTCCCTGTATGGGAATATCATTCCTCACGGTTCTTACATTTTATCTACCTAGCGACAGCGGTGAAAAGGTTAGCGCATTAAATATTAATATTTATTCTCCCACTTTTATGAATAACTGATATTTCCTAACTCGATCTATTATATTAGTCTCTGTTCAATCTATCGGTTGCATAATTTTTTCAGCTATGTGAACCTATATAGCACCCGACTTTTTAAAAATTAATTTTTTAAAACGGAAAATGATTGTGAACATTTCGTTTGTAGTTGTTTGTAGTAACAATAATTTCGTTTGTAGTTTTATCAATTAATAAATAAAAAAAATTTTTTTAATGACTCGCACCCGATATTGAGATATCGCAAATCCGCTTGCGCAGCCTTCTTTAGAATCGTTTGTAGTTGTTTGTAGTGATTTTCCTTTCGTTTGTAGTTGAGCGGTTCAAAAGTTATAAACAATTGTTTATTCGTCCAAGAGGTAAATTTGTTAATTTTAAAGATATCGCAAATCCGCTTGCGCAGTCTTCTTTAGAATCGTTTGCAGTTGTTTGTAGTGATTTTCCTTTCGTTTGTAGTTGAGCGGTTTGAAAGTTATAAACAAATTGTTTATACTTTTGAACTCGCGATGCAGGGCTGTCAAGATTAATAAAGAATCATTTTATATATTTTGTTTTTTTAAATAATATTTTTAGGCGCGTCTCTATCTCGCTTTCAATGTATTCGCGACTTTTGACCACGTAAATGCGATTAGGCTGACCAATCTCTGGGCTTACTACTTAGGCTCGCGATGCAGAGCTGTCAAGATTAATAAAAAATCATTTTATATGTTTTGTTTTTTTAAATAAAATTTTCAGACGCGTCTCCGCCTCGCTTTCAATGTATTCGCGACTTTCGACCACGTAGATGCGATTAGGCTGATCACTCTCTGGACTTACTACTTAGGCTCGCGATGCAGGGCTGTAAAGATTAATAAAGAATCATTTGATATATTTAACTTTTTTAAATAATATTTTCACACGCGTCTCCATCTCGCTTTCAACGTATTCGCGACTTTCGACCACGTAGATGCGATTAGGCTGATCACTCTCTGGACTTACTACTTAGGCTCGCGATACAGGACCGTAAAGATCAATAAAGATCAATAAAGATCACTTCCATTTTTTATATATTTCGTTTTTTTAAATAATATTTCACACGTGTCTCGTGTCTCCGTCTCGCGTCTGTTCTCAACGTATTAGGCTGACCAGTCTCTAGACTTACTACTTAGGCTCGCGATACAAGGACCGTAAAGATCAATAAAGATCATTTTATATATATTTCGCTTTTTTTTTTAATAATATTTTACACGTGTCTCCGATTCGCGGTCGCTCTCAATGTATTCGCGTATTTCAAACCACGTAGTTGCGATTAGACTGACCAATCTTTGGGCTTACTACTTACGGTCGCGATGCAGGACTGTAAAGATTAATTAAGATTATTTTATATATGTATGTATATATATATATATATATTTCGTTTTTTAAAATAATATTTTACATATGTCTCCGCCTCGCGTCCGCTCTCAACGTATTAGGCTGACCAATCTTTGGGCTTACTACTTAGACTCGCGATACAAGGACCGTAAAGATCAATAAAGATTATTTTATATAAATTTCGTTTATTTTAAATATTTTTACACGCGTCTCTGCCTTGCGGCCGCTCTCAACGTATTCGTATACTTCCAACTACGTAGGTGCAATTAGGCTGACCAATCTCTGGGCTTACTACTTAGGTTTGCGATACCAGGACCGTAAAGATTAATAAAAATCATTTAGCTATGTGAACCTAGCACCCGACTTTTTAAAAATTAATTTTTTAAAACGGAAAATGATAGCATTTCGTTTGTAGTTGTTTGTAGTAGCAATAATTTCGTTTGTAGTTTTATCAATTAATAAATAAAAAAAATTTTTTTAATGACTCGCACCCGACATTGAGATATCGCAAATCCGCTTGCGCAGTCTTTTTTAGAATCGTTTGTAGTTGTTTGTAGTGATTTTCCTTTCGTTTTTGTAGTTGAGCGGTTCAAAAGTTATAAACAATTGTTTATTCGTCCAAGAGCTAACTTTGTCAATTTTTAAGATTTTTCAAATCCGCTTGCGCAGTCTTCTTTAGAATCGTTTGTAGTTGTTTGTAGTGATTTTTCTTTCGTTTGTAGTTGAGCGGTTCAAAAGTTATAAACAATTGTTTTTTCGTCCAAGAGGTAAATTTGTTAATTTTAAAGATATCGCAAATCCGCTTGCGCAGTTTTCTTTAGAATCGTTTGTAGTTGTTTGTAGTGTTTTTTCTTTCGTTTGTAGTTGAGCGGTTCAATAGTTATAAACAATTGTTTTTTCGTCCAAGAGGTAAATTTGTTAATTTTAAAGTTATCGCAAATCCGCTTGCGCAGTCTTCTTTAGAATCGTTTGTAGTTGTTTGTGGTGATTTTCCTTTTGTTTCTAGTTTAGCGGTTTAAACAATTGTTATAACTTTTAAACCGCTCAACTACAAACGAAAGCAAAATCACTACAAACAACTACAAACGATTCTAAAGAATACTGCGCAAGCGGATTCGCGATATCTTAGAAATTGACAAATTTACCTCTTGGACGAATAAACAATTGTTTATAACTTTTAAACCGCTTAACTACAAACAAAAGGAAAATTACTACAAACAACTATAAACGATTCTAGAGAAGACTGCGCAAGCGGATTCGCGATATCTCAATGTCGGGTGTCATTTAAAAAATTTTTGTTATCTATTAATTGATAAAACTATATATATACAAACGAAATTATTATTACTACAAACAACTACAAACAAAATGCTATCATTTTCGGTTTTAAAAAATTAATTTTGTAAAAGTCGGGTGCTAGGTTCACATAGCTAATTTTTTCAGCACATTTAACTGTTCTCCAACATTTCTTAAAATATTTTTATTAAAAGTATCGTTGTAAAGTCATTTCTAATTAGTTTTTAATTATTTTCATTTTAATTTAATTCTAAATATAAATGTTCTCGAGAATTACAAAAAATTGACAAAGATTTAGGCTAATTATACTTCGTATTTTTGTATCTAATACACGTCCAGAAATATATGACGCGCAAATATAAATACATCTCAGAGAAAGAAAGAGAGAGAGCCACGATTAATCCTTTTATTCTCGGAAGCGACCACGGGGCGGACGTGCGTGAAATATGCGGCGAATTAGTTCTCTTCCGCGTGTCTGTCGGCCTCGTTATTTTCTCTTATCTGTAGGCGAGAGCTAGTAGGTGGTTGGTTACTTTTGGCTCGACGGCGCCGGCGATTTTTCATTTCCACCCCGCCTTCTCTTCGAGGTCGACTTTCCGTTACCACGACTCCCACAGTTCTCGTTCGCCTAAGGAAAGATCCTTTTCCACGCTGTCAATATGTAATACGCAACACTACCGAGAAGATAAACGTCGTCCATACCGCACGATATTGAATATTTGGTTACATTGGAGTTTTTTTTTAAATATTTTTAGAAATTCTTTGACATTACTTGAACATCTTGGAAAATTCTGTGGAAAACTCATTGATATTTTTAGATATCTACCTAAAAACTTTTCCATGGCCTTTTTCTGGACTTTGTTACATATATTTTTTAATATTTCTCAGATCTTATTATTAATTATTCTTTAAATGATATCAATGAATATTATTGAATATCTGTGAGGATATTTTTTGAAAATATTCTTTTTTGGATATTTCTTTATATATCCGTAAGGTAGGATCTTACGCATTCTCTCCCCCTAGTGGATGATATTTTTGAGAAAAGACTTTATTCCGCCAGAGAACGACGCTCGCAGCTGACGTTCTTCCCGAAGCGGTCTTCTTCGCGCAGAGTTATCGACGTAGCGTGGCATAAAAGCTTTCCCCACGTGCTTTTTCCCCGTTAACGTCCCCGGCACGTCGCGACTTGCCACAAAGGTTACTCGTTACGATGCGAACTAGCATTGTAAAATATTTTTTCTTTCCCGTTTCCCGTTAGTCGCCTTCTTTGTTTCTCTGTAGGACCAAGCTCGAGTCGTTTCTCTTTTTTTTTTACTCTCTCTCTCTCTCTTTCTCTTTTTCTGTCTTTCTCGCTAAAAGAGCACGGCAATTATCGTGCTTGCGAGCGGTGAAGAAATATCGATCGCGCGTGTAATTAGCATTTTGTCATAATGAAGAAACGGGCAGCAGTCAATTGCGTCCCGAAGTCGCGGGAAAAAGGTAATAGGAATGTTTGCGCACACACATATCGTATTTTGCAGCCTCTCATTAATCTCTTGAACGTCTCCTGTTGACTGAGAGGAAACGTCAATTCTTGTCGAACGTGGATACGTTGAAAATTTTCAGAAAATTTTTCCAGTAAACCAGTTTTTAGACACGAACTGCCGCTAATTATCGACAGAATAATCGGAAGAATCTTACACGTACAACATGTGCCATATATTTCAAATTTCATGGCTTTTCCAATGTTTATTTGTTTTTAAAATAAATCGTTTTTACTTTCCGTCGTATCAAGAATATTTATATACGGAAATCCATTTATATAAAATATTCAGTTGCAGCATCCGTTTACATTGCGTCAATTCCGATTGTTCCACTTGGAATGGGGAAAAATACAACCCCTTTATTTGATATATTCGACGTTTCTCTGAAAAGCCATGGGTGTAATTCGACAGGAAAGCGCAGAGTCAATCGTTCATTCTATCTTTAACCGTTTATTGATCTTATTTTCGAGAAGCAACCAGCGCGAAAAGGAAATACGAATCCATTATATACATATATCCCTGCATCCACTATTTCAAGCAAAAATATAAGCACGTCACACGTTTCGCGCGTGCAAATTTTCACATATGTTTATGACAAAATTTGTGAAAAATATTGCGCAACATATATAATTTACTGCGCTTAAAGTTTTATCATTCGGTTTAATCTCTCGCCGAAAAGATGAGATTTCGGGCGAATTTAATTCGTGTAATTTTGGGAGACGCAGCTATATAACATTCGAGGAACTTTGTCACGCATATGATTCGTATTTCGAAACTGTCAAGCGTGCAATTTTTAGCGATATCTTCGTAGAGATGCATACTTTGGAAAGACGTGCTACGAATTCGAGCGCTCAATGAAGAAAGTGGCACGAAGAATTTCGCGAGCGACTTTTCGCGAAAGCGTCTCTCGTTTGAATGGCTGTTGAGTCGAGAGCTGCTGCTATCGCCATTCGCGCTCTGGAATATACGGATCTTCCGTCATGGCTCATGCCGGAAAAATGTAAGAAAGTTATGCAGACTGTGTCAAGAGAGTCGCGCATGTCACAGGGGAATATACTAGAGACTAAGAAATGCAATACTTGTTCATGTACACAGTTCATGACACAGTTTATTTCTACTAAAAATTTAAAAATTAAAGCATTTTGACGAGTTTTAAGAGCACAAATAGATAATAAAACTTATTTTATTTAATTTCAAATAAATTGAAACAATTTGAATCAACTATGTACTTTGCTGGAAATTGATTTTAAATATTAATATTACCCAAATATATATTAAATTTAAAAATAAATAGAATTTTGACAAGTGCAATTGTCAGTTTCACATATTATATTGATGAAGAATCGACTTATTAAAAATATAATTATTTGCGTTACTTCTTACGCATCATGTAGAACAAACCATATATATGAATCTCTTGATATATTATACAAGGACGACCCTTATTACGATGGTTACACATGCCACGCAAGCCTAAACTCAAAGTTGTAAGCCAGCTTTACGCTTAGACGTTTTCTTGTGAGTTTGCGAGCGTCATGTTGTCCTTAATAATAGTTTGTTCTTCTTGCTAGACAACATTGAAATATTCGCGGCGAGCGCAACTGACGCAATCTCTTAACTAAAATCTCGCAGCCAAAAAGAGATAATAATGCGTCGTTTTATAAAATTTATAAAGATAGAAATGTGATTTGAAGCGCGAAAAGCTTGGAACATTTTGCGTATAAAAACAAAAAGGGCAAATTTATAAAATAATAATGTAGTAGCTTTTGAAAAGCAATAGAGAAGAAGAAAAATAAACTTTGCAGAAATTTTTTCAAAAAAAACAAAAAACAAAAAAAAAACAAAATATAAAGCTACGAGCGCGCGTCTATCGCAGCTTCTAGGCACGTCAATCAAGCAGAGAGAATCGATAAGCAATATCGCGGTTCGGTGATTGACCCGCAGCGACTGCGTCTACCGAAATTGCACATACCACGTGCATTCCCCGCATTACCTTTTATAATGCGCCTCATGATTCTATGCATCGCATCATTTCGTTCCAATTCTACTTTTTACTATTATTATTTATTAAAGATTTATGTGTGTGCAGTTCGAGCACACTTTGAATTTTTGCGAAATTATTTAATACAAAAAAAAACAGCTTTTCGTCATAGCATTCTTGTATTTTAAAGAGAAGAAAAATTTTTAATTTTATGTTCTGTGGCGAAATAATCAAACCAATGCTATAACAACTAATCTGCAAAATGAAAATAAAATTATATATATAATAGCTGAAATAAAACAATGTACAGAATTGTGTCGAAAATTGTATGTAGAAATATATTTCGTAATTTATATGTAATTTAAAACATTATTGTATTTGAGTGTAATTATTATTTTAAAAAATTGATATATCTCTATTACTCATTTTTGACTGTTTCGTGATGATCTCGATCATCGCAAATGATGGAGATGCAAAGTTATTAAGAAATCGATTTCCGCCCGAACCAACACGGGCAATCTGGGGTATCATGAAGTTGTTGCTCAAAGATTATTATATTATTTGACTGATGCGATGCGAGGAGAATCGGGTATAACGCGTGGGGAAAATTGATACCTCAGGATATTATTATGTCATATAGACAGAGGGAGAGAGAGATGAAGCAAAGCGCGGTCTCGCGAACAATATAATCATATTTGCCTTATGCCGTTCTATCGTGTCCTATCGTACCCGTTCAAAGGTAATTCGACAGTTTGCGCACATAAGCAAGCCAATTTCATTGCCGTCTGACAAAATTCAGCCACGTTAATTAAGCAAATACCGAGCGTCTTTAAGAAAATCGATTGCCTTCATCAATCGAAAATAAATTGGTAACTTTCTCTCGTGAATTACGAGGGAAACATTTACACGGTACACATTTTTTTCCTAATTGAATTTTTTTACATTATTAATTTCTGCTTACACACATTAACTTATAAAGTAGAATCTATATAACAGATTGGTTATTAAATTTATTACTTTAGGTAATAGAGTTGCTCATTTTAGAGGACTTTGTTAAAAAATTATCGAAAACTGATTTCCTCGTTAATTGCAGGTAATATTCTTTCTTTATACAGACACACATTTGTATGTATATATAATTTTTTTGAATAATTGATACAAGTAATAAAATCATATACATTTTTATATTATAATCTCTTTTATATTATGTAATCTCTCGGATATTTTCTTTTATTTTCTGAAAAATAAAGGATCTTAGGAAAATAATTTCCTTTCTAAAATGACTAATTTATTAGAGAATCAAATATTTGTAAAAAAAAGTCAACTCTATTAACAAATATTCGAAATCGTTGCAACACCAGCTGGCTACAATACCGTTGGGCAAATACTGATTTAGTTATTATCGCGATCGTGACAATTTGCCCTCGATGGCAACAGCTTTGGCAAAAGCACGCCAGATCCGAGAGTGCGGCATTACCGAATCCGGGAAGTTAAATGTCTTTTGACATCTCGCCGTTGGGACCGCCGATTTTCGAAGTATCTACAGTCTCGGGGGAATTCCTAAATGCTATTCGATCGCTTAAACTAATCGGCGTAATTAAATGAATCGAGCTTTGCGTATATTCGCAGATGTTCGGGTGACACTTCTCTTCGACGTTTAACAATCTCACGAGTTTTTTTTGCCACTCGGGATTTTTCGATATATACATATAATTGATTCTTTATATCAACAACACTCACGATAATTAAAATTATTGCTTTAAATCAAGCACTAAATATATGGATATATGTAGAATAAATTCGAAATACATATTACAAGTAGCTCGCATTGAATATAATTATATATTCATTACTGAAAATATGCGAATGTACAATGAATAATAATAATAATAATAATAATAATAATAATAACAATAATAATAATCTCTCAATTCTCTGTAATTTGTAAAACGCGATAACTGCCGTCAGAATTCGAGATAATTAAAACACATTTTTCTGTGGCATTTTATCACCCGCTTTACAGGATTTTATTTGAAAATTTTATTTTACATACCAAAATGAGTAATATCACATTTTCCCGGACGTATCGCCGATATCGTACGCAAACGTGAAGTTCCCGACGCTTCCGATATCACGCGTGCATACTGTATGTACTATACTATACAATCAAGCGTACACGACAGCGCGTATCACGTTAACCGTACGTCAACGTACTTGCATACGCAGCTCTTGCTTAACGACGGATTTACTGCATCGGAGCGGACCATGCCGTGACAAGACACTAGCTTTTGAATATTGGTTCACATCATACTGTTGATCATACACGCGGCTATAAACAACTCAATAGCTTACGGAATATCTCAATTATTCCTTTGTCAAACCGCACCAGGATTACACCGAACTGTTTCCTCCGGAAGAGGGAGGTTCCTTCCTGCAAATCCTCGTGATTTTATCTCTCTATATAATTTATAGAATACTTAGAGTTTGATAATCTGAGACTATCGTCAACGAATAATTAAAATGATGAATAATTGTAGCGATTGAAATCTTTTGAAAATAGCTACAAACAAATCGCATGGGATATTTTATGAAATGGAGAATTATTTTAAGGAAAACATTATATATTCCATATATATATTCCCTCGCGATACAGGCAATAATAATTATCGGATCATGCAGAATCGATTCAGCAACGTTTGCTCAAATATTTGATAGCAACAACAGCAAGATACGCGTGCAAATGCCAGATGAAGAGTAGTCGACAATAATTAAAGGCGCGGTCGGATGGAAAGAGTAACCGGGTGCACTATCGATCCGAATGCATCGATGAAAGCCGCCGGAGCTGACGACACGGCAGCAGCCCGATAAACGCTATCATGCACCAGTGGTCGATCCTTTAAATTAATCGCTACGAGACGCTATTGCAAATGGCGAAACCGCAGTAAAAATGAAGCGTTCGCTTGCGTTCGTCCAATTCGCAATAAGAGCCACCGACTCGATTCTCGATAAGAGCCATCGTCGATGATTGTGCGTTGTATGTACACTCGTGATCGTTGGAAACAAAATGTAAACCGGTTTCTATTATTCGGCGAATGTGGCAAAGTCCCATCTAATCGGCGAAAAATGCCTCAAGAATAAACGATCCGTTTTATATTCAAGTTATAAGAGAAATTAACAATTACTTTTATTATACATATACATCAATCTATCATATAATTTTATCGATTGAAAAACAACATCTAGATATTTGTCAATCAAAAATAAAGATGCGGACAAATCTTTTTATTATATTAAAAATTGTCAAATGACAAGTGTATATTGAAATAAATTTTATGTAACACATAATAAACATAATAGCTAACTACAGACATAGACATCATAAAATTAATATTGTAAATGTTTAAAATTTTGGTACAAATGAAAACTTAAATAAAATACGTTAATATACAGTAAATAGTGAGAATAGCAATAGTAAAATTGGAAATCGCTTGAACGAAATACATCAGCCAGTGAAATTTTCGATCGAGAGATAAACACTGTCTGGCTGACTGACGTGACGCATGAACGGTTTTATGCAACGATTAGCCACGCTGTAAATTAATCGTCCTGAAACGCCACAAATCGTCATTGAAAAGCCACCGTTGCGTTCAATTATAAAAGGAAACTGAGGCCGATATAATTACGTATTTATATGTCCGCAAATAGTTTCTGACTTCGGAAAACTGTTTATTGGAAATTATTTCACTGAAGCTTACACAATACAAGTCTGTAACAGATATTATTGACAGATTTCCGACTTTGTGAAAGTTTGCAGAAACGGATCAAAGAACTTATATGATATCAAAACGATTTCGTTCTGTAATTTTTGTCTTTGCGAAGAATATCGATGTTACACAGAGATAAAAACTTTTAATTAAATTCGTCACTAAACCTAGTACAGATATAACTTTTGTATCGTTTTTTTTTTTTATTTGAGTTATTAATAGACAAATTTATTTTTTATTTAGTTACGAAAATATTGGGGGAAAAAGAGAAAATCGATCTTATAATCAAGTCAGACTGCTTTTTCATTTGTCGCTTTTCATCGTATCAAATCTCACGTGGATTTCAATCAACCAAATTTCATCATTCTGTCCCGAAAAATAATTACGTGATTACGATATCGACAAAATTCACAATAAAAAATCTTGTTTGTTATTTTCCACTCGAAGGCGAATGCAATAGCCGATCAATTTACAATACAAACTTAAATCTAAATCTGTAAGATAATTTTACTAAGTTCTTATATAAATTCAAAATTTATTTTAATAAAATTAAAATAATAAATAGATAATAAAAATAATAGAATAATAAAAAGAAGAAATATATATCAAAAATATTTCTGTAATTACAAAACATTTTAACAACAATTCATATAGCATGCAAATTTATAATAATATCAAAATATATTTTGTTGGACACTTGTGAAGAAAAAATCCTTTTACTAAAAAATTTTTGCATTTTATTACTATACTTCGTTTAAAAATGTATTTAACGTTGAAAAATTACTATTAGTTAGCAAAGTACATATCAGACTTTTCAACTTGTACTTCAACCCGTAATATGCCCATTATAAAAAAATATAATAAAACTTTCGAACACAGGGGAATCGTTTTACGGAAGAAGACTTTAAGTAATCGTTAACCCGGTTAACTTCCGCTTCCACAACATGCACGATAAATCTCACGAAAAATTTTTAATATATCTTTTTTTATAGCTACAATAGATTTAGTCCTGTTTGTGATATTTGCATGTTCATAATATAACTGCAGCAAACAATCAAACTTTGCAGTTTATAAAGTTCCGTCTCATTCTTCTTTAATTTTTTTTCCGTAATATCGATGCATTAATGTAAAAGATATGATATTGTTAAATAAAATTACAATTTGATATAAATGAAAATTATTAAAGGAAAAAATAAAAGAGACTATGTAAGACAATTAAAATATCTTTTTATTAATGTTCATCGAATTTGATTGATTCAATAATTTCTCAGCTCGCAAATTAAATTTTAAGTTTGTCTATAATGAAAGAGAAATTAGGTTTTGATAAAAGATTGTTTCTTTCGAATCATTAAATTTTTTACTACACAAGACATCTTTCTTGCGGGATGCTATTTTTTTTTTATTTTATTTTATTTTTTTTATTTGTTGAGCTTTTATTTTTACTGTCTATTGAATAGATTCTTTTCACGTCTTAGATAAATTTCTTTTTACATAGCAACATAAGCTAATAAGTGAAGCAGACACTTCGCGTGTGTCATCTCTCAGTATCCACTGTATCTTGCAATACTAGATACTACCTTTTCTAGAAAAACGTATCGAAGCACATCGAGTAATCACTTTGTACAAAAACTCCAGTTAATTGCTTGGTGTTGACTAACTGAGATGGTGTTTATTTCCTATCACGTCAAAAACGAATTAGAAAGAGAGATAATAGACTGACATCCTAGTTATTCAATATACTTAATAGATTATATTGTTACTGCACTTGCTGCTGATTGTTACGGATGTTCTTTTCCTGCAGTAATAAAGAAAAATGTTGACAGAAATAAAAAAAAATAGAAGAGAAAACAAGGGGAAAAGTAGTATCTCTTTTTCTCTTTTCATTTTTTTCTCTTCCTTTCTTCGTTCGAATATTTATTGTTTTTATACTTTTATATTTTATAATTATCACATATTATATATTCTTTTAAAAAATAAGTATTATACAAAACAAATATCGTGAATTAAATATATATAGATTTAATGATAACAAATGCAATGACGTTACTTTATACAAATATATATAAATTATATTACAATAATGCTGATTTATTCATTCGCTAACAAAAAATATTGTTGTTTAATATTGTTACATGTATACTATATATATATACTAGTATGTAGGATTAATTTCACTAGTCTTTGATAAATTATGCATATTGAATATTAAAATATAAAGTAAAATTATCTCATGTTATTTTACATTTCTCATCGTCTTATGCTTGTTTTTATTATCAATATGCCTTAAGACTTCTAAACGTGTTACACGTACTTGATGTTCTTCGTTTACAAGTTTTATAAGAACGAATGGATCACGGACACATATAAATTCTGTCAACGAGCAACTTTTATCTCACGGGGCCAGCTCCGTTTATCCTTCTGACTATTGCTACTTCGTACATTCTTTACGCGAATCATAAATACGAATTTTCTGCTTGACTATTCGCTACCTTTTACCTGCCTTCTTCGAATAGGCCTAAAATTTGTCGCCTGTCAAGGGACACATTCTGAAGGAAAAGTAACATATATCTTCGTCTGCTACCTACTTCTTATTTTTTTTTCTTTTAAAATAACATGGTCACGATAACAAAATGATCTTTTTCTGTATGTGATATAAACTAAAAGCTAAATTAATAAATAAATTATGTCATATATGTTTTATATATTATATAATATATAATATATAATATAATATATAATATTATATTATATATTATATATAATATTATGTTATATTGTATATATATTTTTTTTTATTTATTATTATAGACTAGAGATACATTGATTATTATATTAAGAAATAGATGCAAAATAACGTTATGTTAAAAATACTTATATTTGTGATCTATAACACACATAAATTTTGTGCAAATTTATAAATTTCTAAACAAGAATTATATGAATTTCTCAGAACATGATTAATGCGTGTATATGTGTATGTATGTGTGTATGAAGCTGACGTATTATTTTAAACTCATAAACAATTTAAGAATTCTGGCTTTATTTTCAATAGTTCCTGAGGTTAAGTTCTGGCCATAAAACCAAATAATAAAATGTTTTAAAACTAATTGGTACACCAAGTTGACGCAGTATCTCAATATTTTCCATCTCATTTATCTTCAGATTTAAAAAAAAATTATAACTTGAAATATGTTCTAAACAAGTTTTACTAAAAAGAAAAAAAAAATATTGCTTAAAATAAGTAATATTACGTAAAGTAGAATAATTATGAGCAAACACCGATATGTAAAAATATCGAGATGAACTGTTCGATTTTCAGGAGTAGTTTATTCTGTTTATTTTATTACAATTATTTATTATCTTCTTGCAATTTTTCTATATAAAATACTGGTCAATGTTTGATAATTTTTTGTTACAGTTCTCTATTCTAGTTCTGAGTATATACATTTTGTAAAGAATTTTAAATCGAAAAATCAACCAGAGCTTTATTTATCTATATGTTTTATTCAGACAAAAAAATTGTTTAAAAAATATTTCAATATTGTTTATTGTTAGAACTTTTTATAAAATGCATGAATATGTTTAAAACGGTACAAGAACTATGTATTTTAGAGTGAACAGAATTTTTGAAAATTGATTTGCATTTTATTTGGATACTTGTACATGTGAGCGTTCGCTTATGACTATTTTATTTTAATCGATTTTTCGCTTTTAAAAGGTAGAACTTTTTAGAACTCTAGTAAAATTGTAAATTTTTGAAATTAGATAAAATATTTTAAGGAAAATCTCGTCAAACAAAGTGAGACACTATGTGAATTTATGATGTATTTTTTTAATCGCCAAAATTTTATGGGTTTTTACGAAATGATACACCAGCTTCACACACACGATTAATATTGGCATTAAAATGAAAAACTTTACAAAATCGAATTGATCATTTTGGCTTCTGAGAGTTTATATTACGAAAGACAGTTGAACAGAAGATGCAAATATAATTAAAGATTCTGCAACTTTTTTCCTATTGCTAAAATAAATCTGATTATTTCGAAGCACACGCAAACATTTTTTTAATATAATTATAATATCATCTAATGTAATATAAAACAATTTTTTCAGATATTTTACTATTTTTTATACAACGTTAAAGATTTTCAATGAATATCTCTCAATTTCACAGGTAACGCTCTCCATTTCGATTCTCATCAGTCTCCACGTGTTCTTCCTGCTGGTCGTTGAGATCATTCCGCCAACATCCTTGGTTGTGCCGTTGCTTGGAAAGTACCTGATATTCGCCATGATACTCGTTTCGATAAGGTAAGTGCTTCGACACGATTCATAATAGCAATGAAAGACGAAGAGTTTCAGCAGAAAATTACTCTCGCGCAACACGCTCGCGAAATTAGTGCATCGTGTAGCGCAGTTAAGACAAGAAAATGCGTTTGTGATTGTAACAAACTAAATGCAGTAGAGAAGCAATTTTCCACAATTTTCGATTGTAGGGAAGAAGCAGTTTCCATTGTCCTATTTTGCTCGCATTTTCTTACTTGTCGTGTTATTCGCTATCAACGTTATCAAATAACGCTTCGGCGGCGATTTATCAGTCCGTATTTACGACAGCAACGCTTTCGTAGCAATTAATATAGCCCCCGTGAGGAAGATCTAAAAAGACGATACGACGACACTCGTGTTTACTAATAAAAAACGGAAAAATGACAACGAGAGTTGGAAACGCGTTTTCTCGTGTTCGCTCTCTCGAAAATGGACGCTAATTCTCGTAACAACTCGTAGAAGCATCGTCCGCAGCTGTTTGCTCTCCACAATGCGTTCCATTTCTCCTCAACGTGAAACATTTAACGCTAAACCGTGCACTTCTCAAATCCTCACCTGTGATAGAGAGTGTCGGTTACAGTGTCGATCTCTAAAGGTGCGAATTACGATTAGAAAGATGCTGTTTAGGAGATGCGATTCAAAATATATAAAGTTTTATTTTATTATTTATATATAAAGTTATATATTTATATATGAAGTTTTGTTTTATTATTTATTATCAAATAATTTAATATTTTCGTTTTTTCTATTCATATTTCGATGACATATTTTATGAGGAAAAATAAAAAATAAATTATATGTAAATATGGGTTTATAACTGCTTTGCTTCGAAATTGTAACAAACACATGGGATGTAAAAGAAACAATTATTATTATACATTGTGAAAAATACATTAGAAATTTGGTGCACAATGTCAACATTGTTCAATCTATGAAATCTTGACACATTTTTTTATCTGAACGCATGTCTGCGATAATTTGAAATACAGCATTTTTGAATCCATATTTATTGAAACAAAGTTTTAATTTTTCTCACATAGTCTCTATTTCACCATCATCTTACTTTTATTTGACCCGTCCATATATATGACACGCATCTGTGCGTGTTCGATGTGCATGTCAATCTCAAGATTTCGAATTACCCGGAAATAGGCGTGATGAGATGAGTAACAAATAACAAGCACCCTCGATTTACTTTATGACCTCGAAACTTATCCCAAGCACATACATTTCTGATGACACACACAGAGGCACGTTTCCCATTAATATGATTTTACCAAAAATATCGACGAAAATGAGATTTTTCCGATGAATGACGTGATTGAGAAAAGTAAAATGTTGAAATGAAAATGTAAGAAGTGTTTAAGATTTTTATTTTTAATATACTTTTTTTTTTCTTTAAGAAGAATTTTTTCTGTAACAATTTTAAATCATAATAGTAAAAAACAAAAGAGAGAAAAAAGAAAAGAAAGATCTTATAAAAAAATATACTGTCACGTTTAAAGTTAACAATTCTCTAATTGATATACATTCTACATTTCAGTAGAGATCAAGAGAAACCAGAAGCATATATATACTATACTAACTTCGAAAAAAATTAAATTAAATTAATTTAAAATTTATGCCACGTGAAAAAAAATCTAAATTATATTATGATGATATTTGTCGCCGAATAAAATCGTCGTTAGCGAATTTTCTCGCTCGTGTACGCTTTCATTTTGACAAGGGGTATATTCTCATTTTCGCTGACGACACTCTGCGCCACAATCTGTTGCTAATAATCTGCCTCGGTACTCTCTTAATTAATCTGAACTTTAATCTGTCCCTTTTTTCCTGAAAAAGAAAGAAAGAGTTCTGTATTCTATAAAGACAGAAATCTCACTATGCTGAAAAAATTTAGCAAATTAAATTGTCACCTTACATGGACAAATTGTATTTAATTGTAATTTTGAAAAATAATAAATTGCACGATAAATTTAAAATTTGTCGAAGAACTATCAATGAAAACATAAAAGCATAACGCTGCTCATCTTTATACAATCTGCTTCAACATTCTGTTGCCAATCGACAAATCCAGTTATAATCGAAATACAATTCCTCGTTTTGCAATTTTGTGATTTTTACGAATGTTAAATAATGCACGATAGCATATCTGTAACTTTATTCGAGAAGCATTAATTGAATTAATATTATTCAGTTATATGCATTAACATATTAATGTCTGATTAAAAAGAAGCAAAATTCGATTTAAATACTAAACTTCTAAAAATAATAAAATATTATATGTGCTTCTACATTTATTTACAATATTGATTCGCGTATTATATTCATAATAATAATTGTCAGCCAATGAAATAATTAATTAATATCAAGTATAACTTGACTGAAAAACAGCACATACATATGCATGGACATTTATCTATCTATTTATTTAGCTATTTATCTAGCCATTTATTTATCTACCTATTTATGTATCTATTTTTATATATTTTTTAGTATTTATCTATTTTTCTCTTGTCATTACACGAGAAGTATTTTGTACAAATAATTAATTATTTATTTATTACGTATGTTAATGATAAGGGAATAAAATTGAATAAGCAAATAGGTACCATTAATAGCATCAGATATCGTGTAACATACGAGATTTTATTCAGTGCTTTGTAAATATTTTAATGCGATTTAATGCAATGAGCGAGATGGTCTCTCTTTTTATCAATTACAAATTTATTGTTCAATGTGTAATATATTTAATAAAATATTAAAATATATATGTAAAATTAATATTTTAAAGCGCATTAATAATTATGCTAGAAATATTAAAAATACAATCGACAAAATATCTTCACACACACACACACACACATCTCACATATAAATTTATTTTAATCCGATATATTTGAAATTAATATTGGATTATGCAAAAGTTTGTAAATTTCTTAAAATCTTTATTATTTTAATTATTATTTTATTATTTTATTATTTTAATTATTAGTTAATCTTTCTTTTACGATAATTTAATTATTTTATTATTTAATAATTTATTATTTTAGCTTTAAAGCTATGAATACATGTGCAGTAATAATTCTTTATATTGAGATCGTAATAATCAATAACAAACTGATCAAAGATATATATTTTGCATTTTCCATTGTATAACATGATTTTCTCGTATGTTCCTTCATTTCCTGCCGCGTTAACCAAAAACCCGAGGTGCCCGAAATCCGTCGGATAATGAAGATCCGGCATTGCGATATTGTGCAGACAAACAGAAGCTTTTTGTTTTCGAATCTAGGTTATCGCATAAACGAAACATACATGCTATCTCATTGCGTCGAGCGAATGTCTAAGTGAATTGACTTATCATGAAGACAATTGTTTCTTAAGATGACAGTATACACGATAAATATTAATATATGAATTAATATATTTTAATTTTTTTTTATATATAACGAGCAATAAATTTTCAAATAATAAAAATGGATTTATATTTTTAATTAAAACATTACAATTATATGTGCATATATATATTATATATTATTAACTGCGTACAATAAACAAAGAATTTTAGCATTTATGGATTTATTAATCGAATTTCGTATAATCGAAAGTAGTATAGATCAACGCTTATGCTACCAATCTTGATATTCTCACGAAAGCGCTCGAGATTATGAAAATAATCTTATCATGAAGACAATTGTTTCTTAAGATGACAGTATACACGATAAATATTAATATATGAGTTAATATATTTTAATTTTTTTTTATTTATAACGAGCAGTAAATTTTCAAATAATAAAAATGGATTTATATTTTTAATTAAAACATTACAATTATATGTGCATATATATATATATATTATATATTATTAACTGCGTACAATAAACAAAGAATTTTAGTATTTATGGATTTATTAATCGAATTTCATATAATCGAAAGTAGTGTAGATCAACGCTTATGCTACCAATCTTGATATTCTCACGAAAGCGCTCGAGATTATGAAAATAATCTGACAATGAGTCTTTACATATTTCTCATTTCTAAATAATTATATATTGTATATTATTGTGTATGTGTTTTCTATTAAAAATATTTTTTTTTTATAATTTTATATTAATTAAACATGTACACAAAATATGTTTTATGGCAAGAAAACTCAATCAATGATATTTGCATGATAAAATATGATCTAATATAGTTTATAATTAACACAGTAGTATAATTATATGTATTACTGAAATATTATTTAAATATAACCAAGATCTAAAAACTTTTCTAATTGTTTTGATATATGTATGGAACATGCCGCGAATTAATTCGGTTAAATTCTGCAATTCTCTTGAAATTCTGAATTTTAATGAGGATCTTGTGCTTGTGTGTATGTAATTAAGCGAAGCATACATGACTCCGACAGAGAGTGTAGTATTTTTACTTATAAAGTTACGCTATAATCGTCCGGAGTCTAAACAAGTATGAAACTAATTCCCGAACTTATCGTCGACTAATATGTCGAGTTGATGTTTGTCTTTGACGGTGATGATGATCCGCTGCCAATGATATTAACGATAATTAGATTCGCGGATTTATTAATCGGATTTCGTATAATCGGAAAGTAGTACGGATCAACGTTTACTGCGAACAACTTTCATATCCTCACGAAAGCGCTCGTGATTATAAAAATAATTTGAATCTTAACATATATCTCATTTTTAAATAATTATATCATTGTGTACGTATTTTCTATTAAAAATATTCTTCTATATAATTTTATATAGAAGAGAGATTAAACATATGCACACAATATGTTTCAAATATTTTAATCTTTAACTCTTCTGCAGATTTTATTTTGCGGAATATAGGTACGCGATACACTTTTCTAGTTCTTTTAGCTTTTTAGAGAATTTGATTTTATTCGATCGATTTATTGATTCGAAATCCATTCAATTTCTTGGATCACTTATTTGACTATCATTAATTATCATCTCCGAAAAGACAGGTAAACTATAATTTATCGAAAATAAATATGTTTAAACATTACATTTAATTCATTATTATATAATTTACGAAATAATAAATCGAAGATTTTCGATACACACAGGTAGATAAGCAAATCTTATTTTTCTATACTACTTTCGTTATTTCCGACTACTTGGCGTATATATCGGTCAATCGGTCATTGACATTTCGGCACATCAATTTGAAGAATGTGTGTATTCACACCCTTTTGAAAGTGCTTGGAGCGCACATGCATCCCTTTTCAAAGGGACCTCGTTTCAATATTAATGACGGCATTTGCCGGCTTCGTAGCGGCGACATTTAACTAACGAGCCGGTCTATCTACCTCGCTATTTTTACGTGCCACCACGGCATGGTATGTTCTCGGTTCTGCTTTTTCGAACCAACTCAGCTAAAGAGACAGGATTAAAGAGCAAAATGATGAAAAACGGACTATGCCTGTGCTATGCGACGATAAGTCTGTGCGGTGTTTCCGCTTTTTTTTTTTCGTTCTTTATACATTAAAGAATTCTGCAATTATTATACGCTTTCATTAGACCCTCATATGCTTCTAAAATTACAATGTAGAAATTTATTCATACAATATAGGAATTCTTCAGGAAATCCAATATTGCATTGGATAATTTATCATAAAAGATATGGAATCGATCGAATCAAGAGTCAAATAAAATATTTAAAAAAGCTAGGAGAAGAACTAGAAAAATACTCAACTTAAAAATTGCGCTGTTAATTGATGTTTAATATGTTTTCAAAAGATTATATACCGCTTGTCTCTGAAATTAATCAAATTTAAAATTTTCTGAGAATCATCTATGTTGTCTACTAAAGCAATCGTGCGAGCAGAGAAAGAACGATTTCGAAATAGACGGGAAATCATGGAACAGCGATAATGGAAGATCTAGGGGTCGCATGTGTGAGGACCACGATTTCGACAAAAGCGGCAAAGCGCGACATTCGCTTTATGGAGCGGAAAGAAAAGGCGACGATCGCTAGTCGTCCTGGACCCGGTCCAAACCCGCATGGTCCCTATATCCCGACCCAAAATTTTAGAACTGACAGCAAGTTGTCGTAAAGCAAATTATAACGATTTCGTCGCTTTCCTGTTCGCTCTCGCTCGTTATTAACAAGTCCGGCGAGGTTTCGTCGCAATTTCTTATTCGTGGAATAAAAAAAAGAAAAAAAATATGACGGATGTTAAGTCGACCCAGACGCTTTAATTGGACGCAAGTCGTTCTCCATCTCGCGCAGTTACGTAATACGTTCCAGAAGATGGCGTAAATTATGAGACGGAAACAAATATATATTTTCGGAATTCGTTCGTAAAATTTTATTTATATCCCCGCATCGACGTTTATAAAAATTTCGTCGAGAAGTTCTGGACGATTTTCGATTCAAGAGAAAACTTTACGAAACTATCCCTACCGAGACTTTCATCTATCTTCCATAAAGATATGCCGATCTCGTAAATACAGCATTTCTCATTGATCCTCGTAAACCGAAGTCGGAGTGCGAGAGCCAATCGGGCAAAGGAAGAGGGGAAAGCGAAAAAAGAAAAAGAAGAAGTAGAAGAATAAGTACGCTCAAGTGAAGAGCAGAACCGAGACTTCGCTATTGTCTGCGATGATTGTGTCTCATATAAAGAACGCCCGCAATATCAGCACTTCCGAGAAAAACTCGTTTCGCTAGTCGTAAAGCGTGAAGTTTTGATGGAAGGGTAGAAAGAACTCTCTCTCTCTGCTATACGAATCTGACATGGCTCTGTGGATTCGCAAGCCGTCGCGATACATTCGTCATCGCGAAGTTAAGCCCTCGTAGCCGGAATTATCGGAAGCAGTTGCAGAAAATACTTCTATCGTAAATTGAACATGTCCGGAATCTATCTCCGGAATGAAATTTTTACGGAAATATGGAAATATCGATTGGTATGTCACGGGGATTTGAACTCTGCGCGTTGTAACATCGACATTAGCAGACGATTGTGTTTGATGTCTCTTCAAGAAACTCACATCAAATATCAGGAGCTCTTTCTCTCTCTCTCTCTCTCTAGGGATTCCTCTCGTTACAAAAATTAAAAGCGATAATAGCGATCCCCGATAAACGCGCGATGTTCTCCAAGCCGGAAATCGATGCCGCTCCGTTTCGCCTCGCAAGGTGCACTCCCGATTTAATGCAAGATCCGTTCTAAATATGGTTGCTTATTCCGGACAGCTAAATTGGAAATTCCAGCCGGTAGTCGCGCAAGGCGGAGGTAGCGCTGGGAGATTTCCGTTCGCAGACCGCGAACCTCGGCTGCTCCTGCGGGAACAAAATCCAATTTGAGTGTGGCACGATTTCCGAATCGAGATACCGGTTCACCTAAGTGCACCGATCGCGTCATGCATCCGCGCCCAAAATCGGAAAAGGGATATGCTTAATGGAACTTGCCTTGAAGAACGTTAAAATCATTATTACATCCTCTTTTATGCTCGCTGTACATGCATATTTAAAAGTGACGTTATTTGAAATACATTAGTCAGTCGAGAATAGAATCTCGAAGAGAAAAAGAGAGAGTGAAACGTCATACACTTATTCATAATTATAACATTAATGAAAAATTAAGTAACATTTATCAAGTAAGTTATAAGTTGCAAGATGACAACATATAAATATCATCCTATTATTCCTGACAAGAAAGATTATCCCTCAGGAGCTCACAATAGAGTATAGCGAACCGAGCTACTTTTTATACTGGGAATTTTCTAATCAAATCGCCCAAGTTTCTTGGAGATATAAATAAAGAGACATTTTTAAATACTATTGTATCCATTGAAATAATTATTATTTTACTAATCAAATGAACTAATTTAAAATCACGTCTCTCTATTCACGTACGGATCTTTTTTGAAACTTCCTGCGATCTTATTATACACATTTAAATGTATATCTAGTTATCTTCATAAATATAAGAATCTTTTGAAACGCGAATGTTTAATTATGATTGCGAATGCAGATTAAAGATTTAGATTAAAAACTGGACTTGCAGATACTACGATAAGCGTGCAATGTAATTTAGAAACGAAAAAAAAAAAGAGAAGAGAAGATTACAATTATACTACGGAGAAAAATTCCAGACGTGAACATTAATTCTACTTACTTTTTTATAATGCCGTAAATTCTCTCATAAGATTAATCAAACGTTTCTAATTGATGCCCGACCGCGTTTCTCATAATCCTTTAAAAACGGAAGCCAATCTTATCGTTAAATAACTTCGCGAATAAGGAATTTCTCGCGCGTGCCATTATCTGACTTCGTGTCTTATCCTACAGAGCCATTTTTCGCACACGAAAATGATATACGGGAGGATTCCTCGCGGAGGCGCCGAATAATAATCGAATTTAATTTACACACAGAAATGGAGGAAAAAGGGAACTGGATGAAAAAAATGAGAACAGCGCTGAAGCTGCGCAACGGTCGGAAAATAACTGCGATCTCGTATTGAGGCTATATAATTACATCCGATCGGGCTTAAAGCTTTAAAGCTCGTAAAATTGAACTTTACAATCTCATTGTGAACGTCAAGCGAAAACTTTTCTACATTCTGCGTTTCATTATTATGTCTCAACATTATTTCTTATGGCTGAATTGGCAGGATTGCCTTTAGCGCTTATTCGAGCGAGCATTTTGCCTCTCGGAAGTTATATATTCGCGTCAAAGAGGATTTTGCACGAGCGCAAATTGTCATATTTTCTACAGTCGTACGGACAAAGTGGAGACATCTGAAATTGACATAATGGCTCAAGTGGCGATATACACGAGATGTCACAGAATTGTCGGAAAGTGGACTTATAACGCTGTTCCCTTGAAATTAGATCGAAATTTTTCCATCTAGAGAATTTTTCAAACATTTTTTCCAAGCCTATGAGAATTTTCTCTTAGAATTTACCCTAAAAATTATGGTAATCGTGGGACAATATAGAAAGAATTTTATGAGAATTTCTCTGATTAATATTTATCACAATAAAAATAATAATATCTATTACAATAAAATATCAAATATGTTTGATTAATTTTACTATGCAATTTAGTAAATATTAATCAGAAAAATTTTCATAAAATTTTTTCCATACGATATTATCCCACAATTACAATGATTTTTAGGGTAAATTCTAAGAGAAAATTCTTTCAGTGTGTATATTCGAGCAGAATGTCATGTGTATACAATATTCTGTGTAATGTAATATTTGGATGCATTGTGAAAAATGTATTTTTTGCAATGCGAGAGGGTTTATTGCGAAACGAACAGAAAACTTGATGCTAATAACATTTATATTCCTCTAACGTCATACACACATACACACACACAAGACAATGCCGGATCCAAAAGATTGGCATAAATCCCTGGCGACACGCAACGATGCTAGAAGCGTCCTACTTGCTCTCCCGGATATCCATCAAAATCCCATGCATCACTGATCTTAATGCGAGTTGCATCAACGTGTCGAATTCGAAGGCTCTGCAACCTTTGCATACAAAAGTAAAACGCATTACGAGAGATATCGAAACCAATGAGAAACGCTTTAAATTGAAAATGACAGTTCTGTCGATATCGAGATATCAAATTATTCTTTGAAGCAAGAATTAAAAATTTTTGTCAATTAATAAAATTTTATTTTGTTAACTTTAAATAGGCTTTAAAGATGAGATAAAATATTTAATGTTAAAGAAATTATAAAAAAATAATGTTTTTGAAACCTAGAAAGTTATCGATGAAGATCGAATTTGTATTCTAAAATCGATTTTACAAGAGGGTTTTATTTTAATTTAAAGTATAAAAGTGTTTAATGTCGGCAAGTTAAATTACCGCAAATAATTAACTAATTTATATCTAATAATTAAATAATTTACAGCTTTTATTTATTTATTTTTTTTTTATTTAAAATAATAATTTGATATAATCTAAAGATAGGTTCGCTTTTAAACATCTTTATTTTAAAACATTCTATATAAAATTGCCCTGTGCACTAATGGATAAATAGTGAAAGATAAGTGGAGAAATATTGCAAGTACCGAGATAGTGGAAGAAATTAAACTGAACTCTCTGAACATCACTTTTGTTTCTCCGTCCTCGTCAAACATAAAGATGTTACTAGCGCCAGTTACTTTCGATCTAAATTGCTACCCAAGCGAGTGAACAATTTTTAGTACAGACGAGTTGGAAAATAATTTGAAAAGAAATGAGTGGCAGAAATGTTTTTTTTCAACGTGTAACGCATTTATGATTTAAAGCGCTTTTTATTCGCGCGTCATTTTTGGGATTACTACATATCTATAGAACTAATGTCCTACTTCAATTCATGTTCACTGTTCCAAATAAGGCAGAATATTTGCTGATTTCACGGATCGAAGAGAAACAAATGAAGAGAAGATATATTGTATTTGGGAATCTATTTTATGTTAACTAAAATATAATGCTCTGAACGTTACGTATACATATATACTTTATATAACATGTATACATTATATATTGTATATATATATATATATATATATATATATATATACTTATACTATACAATTTAAATAATCTGATATAGAAAACAATACACCGATTTTTCACAGCGATATAACTAATTTTTAATATACAATTATAAAGTGAATTTTTTTCAATAATTATTAAAAAGATATCAAACTATAACTTGTACATATTTAAGTCGATATTTAAGAATATCAATTTTATTATCGCACAATCATCGGATTGTTTTATTTAATCATGCGAGCTCAAATATCCTTTATAAGATGTAACAATAGCTAAGCTCTTGGATCGTTGCCGGATTTTGCTTTTCGGAGAAACTTGCCGGCAATTCGTCCCGCTATCGAGTAAGTTCTTTGGGTGCTCGGAGCGAGTGATAGCGCCGAAAATCCGTGCAGAGTGCAGCTATACATATATAGGTGGTTACAAATCCTTACGTGCGCATCCCGCTATCGAGGTTTATCTCGGATTGCGGTTGACTGGTACTACCCCTTCGCGTCCCATCGTCGGGCGCAAGAGGACACGGCAATCCTTTTCGCGATAAGCGAAACTCGTAAGGGATGATCCCACCGTGCCGCGCATGGAGAAACGTCACTGTGTTAGTACGTGAGATACGAGTTTTCTGAAACGCGCGACTGCGCACTCTGCACACGAAATTGTACTTCCACAATATATGTATTCCGACTCGCTACCACGCTATATCGAAAGAATAAAAAAAATAAAATAACTTAATATTCAAATTGAATCGTTTATTGCGAGGGTTGTACGAGTTAACTTTTTTACGTGAGCGCATATTTAAAAAATTGCTTTATATTTTAAAAAGGATTGTCATTCTTTATACTACAATACGTAGTAGTGAAGAATATTCAGATGGTATTTTGTTTCTCATGAGTTTCGAGAAATAATAAACCTAAATGTAAGACTCAAACTATTGCTGAAAAGATTAAAACATCTAAAGCTGAAAAAGCGATATAATTCTGGTATAATATATATATAAGAAACGAAATAAATTTTTGTTGCATTTATTCATCGGGCACTTATGATCTGCAGTTAATATAGTGGAAATCAACGTCGCAACTGTATAAACAAAGATTAAGAGAAAGTCTCGCCCTGAGTTGCAGAAGCCCTTTGAATCACCGAGCCATTAAATTTTCTCCTGCTTTCTCTCTCTCTCTCTCTCTTCTTAATACAGAACTCGATGAAAATTATGTGAGTGCTTCGTCGCAAAGGAACTGAAAAAGCACATTTTATTACTTAAGAAAGTTCGCTTAGAATAAATGCTTACTGTCGCGCCTCTCTTTGAATTCATAAAGTTTTTGCAAATCTTTGTGATAAAAACTAACTGATATTTTAGTATTTTGTTTTATCACTTGTATATGCATTGTCTCTTAATGTGATATATATATAGGTCATTAATATAATTAATATAAATTAGTAAATATTTTTTATTAAAAGTAATAGATCAAATGACTTACTAACGCAATGCGTGAATAATCTTTTAAATACTCGTTAATACTTAAACATTTAATAAATAATAAATAAATAATTATTTTAATAATTCGATAAAAATTCATATTTTATATATAAAATTCATGTAAAACAATTTACAAATTTTATTTGGCTTGTAACATAAATAGATTGGCAATTTAAGAGAGAAACGAGGCATTTGCTGAATGCAACAATTGAGAAAACATAGAAAAAAAGCTTTGAGTTATTCCTTAAACTCAAAAAGCAAAAGTTTATTAAAGCTTTTTGATGAAATTATTGACAACTTTGATACTGAAACTTGAGCCACTCTGTAATTTTTAATAACGTTAGAAATATATTCAGTGTATAATTTTACTAAATTATTAGTATATAAACATTTTATGTACTTTTTAAAGGTATTTAAAGTGTATAGAAATATCACTATAGACAATTGATTAAAACATATAGAAAGTTTTATAAAAAAATATATATATGTATATATTTTTAAATGTATCTCGTAATACAACATATTATCATGTAAGAATAAGTAGTTATAACATTAAAAATAGTCAAAGTGCACATATGTGCTATCTAAGCGTAGCTCGACTGGATCTCGCTAATTCATCATGTTAAGACATTCGCGCAAATATTAATACCATGGAGACCCGCCGCCTTAGGGTCGACGACTCGCGTGAGTTATCACTTGTCTCGCCTTACACGGGGCTTTTCCACTCACCCAAGTGGGCAATAATGGCATTAGTCTGGCAAATTAACTGAGTTCTGTCGCTTTGCGCTCTTGTGTCTTCTACTTGATTTGTCTTACTGAGATAACATTAACACTTATATGAAATAGCCAGAATCATCTAATTTCAGTTTTAATTTCAGGAAACACATTGAGTGGACAGAAAAGGAAACATCTTATTAGTATCAATTTTTTAATAATTGAAATTATGTCAAGAATAACGTAAAAAATTGCAATTAATATTTTTAATAATTGTTATAAATAACGATCCTCTTATAAATTTAGAATAATAAGAAGGAATATATCTCGAGAGGATTAACATAATTACATTTCAGCTTGACGATTTCATTCGTAGGGTAATTTGCAAAATATTGCTTGCGAA
Organism: Prenolepis imparis; assembly: GCF_030444845.1. NCBI lineage: Eukaryota > Metazoa > Arthropoda > Insecta > Hymenoptera > Formicidae > Prenolepis > Prenolepis imparis. The sequence continues at coordinate 12,944,742 of NW_028141162.1, read as the reverse complement.
ATGCTATGCTAAAGCGTTGATAAAACTTTCTAATTGATAGCAATGTGATATGTGCTTGCGCTCTTTATAGAGCGTGTGTGAGATGCAAATGGACGTTCGTAAATGGAAACCCCGAGATAAAATCGCGTAACTCGTCGGAGTTTACAGCCGCGATGGAAAATGCATCCCGATATACCGGCGTTGCATTCCCGTTCACGCGATTACGACAGATCGTCTCCTGAAAAATCGATACATGATCTCGATATTTTAACGCGAATGATGTCGACTTGAAAGGTATCTTTAGGGATATTCTGAAAATAGAAGGCGCAAACTTGTTTTCGCTAACGCGCGCGATAACGAGTGCTAAATATGCGCGAAAAATTTACGAGCATGAGGATATTAACGTCACTTTATACGCGATTAAAGTAAACAGTGAGATTTATCAACAAAATTTATTTCGCGTAATGAATTTGTTAAACTGCTCGCTCACTTTAGCGTGGATGGACCATCAACTCTCGCAAATGCATATTTGATGAGTTTTTTTTATATATAGGAGCTTTTCCTCTGGGATTCTTTTGTAAATTATTCCCTTGTTTCATACATGAGTATCATATATCGTTGTTATTTTATGAAATCTCCAACGTGATAAAGTCATACATATTAAAAGAGGTGAAAGAGATTTTGTATGATGTACCTATTTCGATATGATTAATTTTGTAATGTGATATATTATTGCTTGATCTATTAATAGATGCAAAATATAATTTCTTCTATACTCAGTGAGAAGAGAAAGAGAGAGAATTTAAATAATATTAAAATCTTAAAATAGCAGATTGCATGAAAAAGATGATGACAATATGTGAGATAACAGTAACGAAATAAACTGCGCGAAAAATTTTCTTTTATCATGTATTTATCTATTACTTTAAATTTATTTGATAACACGAGTATTTTTTTTTAATTCAAGCTATTCACAACTTATTTCAAATATTTCGTTTTAATTATGTTAGATAAACGTTTGTTCACGTATATCATCGCTATGAATTGGAACCGAATGCACAATCTATATTCAGATTCCTTTCTCTTTTACGTATTTCGTTCTATTCTCTAATACCTTTCGCTCCCGTTCGCCGCTTTTGAATCTTGCATCTCTGTTCGTCGAGTACCTTTTCCGAGTGGACAGTGATGTCGTTACTCTTGCTAAGTAAATTTCATCGCCTTGAGTGCCGCTCTCTTCGACTTGTCACGCTTGTAAACGGCAACGATGTCCCAGCTCGTGTCAGCCTCTCTATTAAAAGTTTCGTTCGTGCGACAGCGTCTTTATGTCAAAATACGACGGAAAGGCGAAGAGGCGCAAATGTCGATTCACTTTCAAGGATCTTAAAAATGACACTCACTGACGAAAAGCGTTCAAGCATAAAAAGAGACTGTGCTAATGTCTAGATCTTAAGAGAAAAAAGACAAAAATGTACATTAATTAATAAATTATATATATATTAAATATAATTTACAAACGACACAGAAAAATGATTTAGGAAAATTGAATATAAACTGTTTGAATATTTGGTTTGGAAATTTTACTTGGGAATAAATTGTTAGCAATATCGAAAAATGAAAATATTTTTCAACATTATAAAAATTAAAAAATTATTAATAATATTCTATGCCGAAATATCATACTCAGCTAAAGTTCCCGAAGAAATGTAAAAATATCTGCCGATGGAAATTGGAAGAACATATATATTCGCATGCAAAATTTCTTTGCAATCTAATGGACGATCGATTCACAAGGGGTTAAATTCGGGTGCGGATTGATAGAGCAAAAAGATAAAGAATAAAAGATGGTACGCTCTCCTCTCTCCGAATAACCATCGTTCTTCTCAGACGCCAGTTACAGTGATTGAGTGAAACGACGAAGCATCTTCTCGATACTGGTTTGTGACAAGAAGATTTATGATAAATGCGAATGAATAGCAATAGTTACACAGATCCTACAGCACGCTACATTCATTAACGAAATGGATTCTGTGCAACTAAATTTTTGTGACTATTAATGTTCCTCTAATTCTAGAACTCACATTTACAAGAAAGATGTATCTCAATGTTAAAAGAGATACATTTTCTTTCTGATACAGATTTCCTTTCACATACACAAATTCTTTATTAACTATAAACGATTAATAAAGTATAATTTTTCTGCTGATGATTAACGATCGAAATATGTTCTGCCTTTAACATATATACCATATTATATATCGTATAAAATTTTGTGATCGAACGGTACATCAATTTATATGGGAACGCGCTTTTTTTATATGAGCATCGTATTAAATAGGATTATGCGATCTTTATCGACATCGCAATAACGAGTTTGAACACGTTACCACTAGGACACGTTATTAAATATTCAATGGCGATCGTATGGGATTTATTACCTCGCTTGAGAGACCGGCTTGAAAAACGTTATTGCCCAGCGGCGTCCAATATGATCCGAGTCCGGCGTGGAAAAATATTCCGAACAAGTCGGAACTCAGCCGCCGTCGATGCGAAAAATGGAAGAAGAAACGCCGTACACATGAGTACGCGAAGGGGATGAAAGGGAAGTCGATACATTCCTCGGTCGAACGACGTAGACTCGTAGACAATGCGACGGGAAAAGGGGACAAAAAGAAAGGAAGCGGGAAAGTTTCTACGTGCTCGCGTTACTGATAGGACTGTATCTGAACTTTAAACAAGTTTGGAACTCGGACCCTGGCCGCGGGGCCCATTACGACGCCGATCGGCGCATTAAACGGCGAGAGGGAAATGTTGCGAACTTTTGCGATCCTTGAAACGTGAGTCTTCTCCGCGATTTTGTTATACAGAGTGCATCAAAATTGCGAGTCCCCTAACTGTCTTTGAACAGCAGATTCTTCAAATTACATATTTTATATTTCAATATATTCAGATTTTTCTATTCCCGAGAAGTATATTGAAAACAATATTCTTTAATAAGTTATAATAAGACATGTTTATAAAATAACTATTTTATTTAATTAAATTAATTTAATAAAATTTATTAAATTAAATTAATTCAATAAAATTTTATTAAATTATTACATTAAACAATTCTTTAATAATTTAATAAGACATGTTTATAAAATAATTATCATTGTATACACACGTAAAGAAATTACGCGTGTGTATGCACACGTGCATAATAATATAAAATAATAAAGCATACATATAAACAGTTTATAATTAGTAAGACACACGATTAAATGATTAAGGAATCTTCGTGGAAATTCGCACTATCTTTCACATGCTCAATTGTGCATATATACGATATAATGAATTCCGTTGTAACTCTGAGGCACGTTGCAATTTCCAACGATGTTGCGGTCGATAAATAATTTCGCTAAAGTCCTCGGGACCACACCAACCGGAATGCATTAACCCGAATTAATACGTTTACGTTTCATTTGCGAATTCAATATTTGCCGGCGGATAACAGCGGATACGCGAGCATCAGCAAACACGGGCACTCCTTACATTGCTGGTTGAGATTCTATCCAGAAATAGAATTCGGTTCACCGTAGTTTCGCGATGTAATCATTCGATTCAAACGGACAGCATTTTCTCTCTCTTTCTCTTGTGCATGTTTCGAAACATTAATTAAACTTTTGTATAGATCACGCTTATACCGCTAATAAGAAGCCGCACTTGGGAACTTTAGTTTAATTCAAATGTTAAATGTGCAGTTTAAATGAGACTGCTACAGCGATGTGTTAGAAAGTTATTTTCACTTTGATAGATTTATATAAACATTATAAATGTATAATTTTTATAAATTCTCTTCTAATCTCTAATGTAATCTTCGTGATGTACACTCTAATTATCTTTGATATTATTATAAATATACATATATTATAGCAGTGCAAGTTAATATATAATGTTAAAAATATTAATTATTTCTGCAGAAACTATACGAATCATTTTATATGTATATAATATTATTATATATATTGTACATACACCTACTGTATTAATATCGCAATATATCTATGACAGGAAGTTTTAAAAGATCATCTTTTTCTTGCATTAACACACAACGAACAATATATTATAGTTTACAAAGTGCACCATGAGTCTCAAGGTGCTCACCCCCGATAAGCGGTAACTTTAATCGCTCTTTCGCATCTTCCGGCGGGGATATAACAAAGTTAACTAGTGAAGAAAAAACAAAGTATGCGCGACAACTTATCTATCTTCTTCTCCTTCTTTTCTTCCTGCGGAAACTTTGTTGAGAGTCATCTCACGGTTACGGGCCATGGAAAACTCACTCGTTGCAGTTCGATCAGGCGAGACGCCATAGAGTTCCTCTCTTCCGGTCACTCGCCGGTCTACGTGCTCGAGATACGTGAACGACTTTTTTCGAACGTGATTAGGATTCATGCGGTTGCCGCCCCGAAGATGAACGGTCGCAAAACGGGGTACGTACGTGAAATCGCGAAGTAGGTCAAGCCCGCGAGGACGGTCCTGGAAGAAATATTTCGATTCGCCGAAAGAGCGAGGAGTTTCAGAGAACGAAGAAAACGCGACAGCGTATCAGTGTAATGCATCATTCGGATGTAGGTTATTTCCTGTTTAGCTCGACCTGGCTTTGGAGCCTATTATAACTTCTACGGTCTAACACATTTCCGTTCGTTGTTTCTCCGAGAATATACAGCTTCTTTCAAAGAAATAATTCTTTTTTTATTTTGTCTGCTTTTTATCTCATCTTGTTATTATTGATGGGAACATATATAACGCAAGAATAAATAATGATACGATAATTTTGATGTATTGTAATTATTGTCGTCGCTTTCTACCGTTACACTTTTTCTGCCGCATCCATTTTCCTAAACCTTTGCGTCTCTTGCGCATCTCCTTTATATCCCTCCCTTCCTCTACATTTTTTATAAAGCTTTTCCGGACCCTTGCTACCATTCCATGTAACATTCTTTTCTTCGTAACTGATGGTCGACGATGATGAAGCAACTTGGAAATTTGTACGACGTCGTTTCTCGGGCGTGACACGGCCGATTCATAGCCGAGGATCGAAAGCGTTTTCTTCGAAAAATCACGCATCATTATTTTCTTTGCTGGAAAAGAGCTCTATGCATGAAGCAGGTGACCATTTAAATCTTTAAAGGCAACGTATAATAAAAAGTGATACGTCTTCTTTAAGGTATGCTCTCCCTTATTGTCAAAACTCTTCAATATCAGCATTTTAACCCGAGAGGGATATTTTTAACCAAATGGCAAACGTAAATGATTGCTTTTAAACGATGTGTCACGTAGGGAAAAAACGCGTTAGCTCGCATAATACACGTTACTCGAGTGGAGGAACATATTTCTTCTTCTTCTTCTTCTTATTGTTAGATATACACTGGCAAATGCGAGCAATAGACTACGAGCATCCGAGGACCTAATGGTCCTTTTCTCGGAAAAATCGGTAGAGAAGTAGTGGATCGTCCTGTGATTTCACGATTCATTCCACGTCCACGAGTGCCTTGGAACAGCGAAAGGCTTTTTACTCCCCGATAGTTCTCAAATTTGCAATATTTCTCTGGATTACGCGGCCAAGTCGAGCCACGATGAGCGCGAGATGAAGATTACTTATCTTTGGGGCGGATTTGGTCTTCATTGAAAAATAAAGGAAAATCACAAAGAAAGAAAAGGAATAAGAACCGGTTAAGCGTAACAATGTGCGACGGCCGTCGTAAATTATTATTTTCAAGAAAAGATTTTCGACCTTCTTCATTAAGAAAGATTCCGATTTTATGAATGCGCATTGAGAAAAGCAAAAAGTCTCTTTCAACGATGCAGCTTTTGCAGAAATTTCTATGCGCCCTGTTACACGAATTATAAACATTTTTCTTAATTAAGAATATGAATCTTGAATTGAAGAATTGAAAATCTTAGAGAATAAAAAATATTTTATTATTATTTTTTATAAGCTTCACAGAGAGAATTAATCCTCTCGCGCATTAAATATCTTTTTTTTTTTTAAAGAAAATTACTTTTATACACATTCTAAAATGAACAAATAAAAATAAAATTAAGCGCACGGAAGAGTGACACTGAAACGTTTTTGAAGCTCACCGATTTGAAACTTGAAAGGGAGTCTCGAGTATTAACCATTATCGACGTGGAGGATGTTGAACGTGTTTCCACAGGGCGATATAACCTCATGCCTTAAGACGCATGCCGAGCAAATCGATGATCTACTTGGGCAACGAAGAGAGAAGCGATGAGTCTCCTTGAAGACGAGGGAGTCAGCAAATTGGCGAATTGGGCCGACAGCATGCGGGCTGTTGTTTGAGTGGAAGCGTGTCTTCCCGTATATGTATAAATGTATGTGTATGCGTACATGTGTGTGTGTGTGTGTGTGTGTGTGTGTGTGGAAATCTCCTAATAGCTTTGGACGCTGCAAGGATGCAGTAGGTGTAACACATTAATCAGTAGCAGCGTTCGCCAAGGGTGGGCACCAGCCACCCATGGAGCCAAATCTTGAAACATACAGCGTCTCGCTCGGATGCTGTGCATTTCTCGTGATTCCGGACATTGAAAATAAATTGAAAAAAAAAATGCCGGTTTGATATCGAGATATTGATAGCTCTTAAGCTACCAAGTTGATTGATGACTTAAAGAATACGGAATGTTACACTAACGAAAGGAATTTTGCACGAATAAAAAATAAATTATTTTTTAATTGTTTAATTTTGAACGGGCAGAGCCTTAGAATCTTAAAATGTTGTCATTACAATGCATAGACAATTTAAAAGTCGCAAAAAGAAAGAGATGCGTTTAATCAAATTTTTTAAAAAATTGAGACAAAGAAATTGAATTGCAAGTTTACAAAGAAATTTATAGTTGAGATAAAGTGCAATCTCTACCATATCCTGTATAGCGTCAAATCCTTCTTTTCATCAAAATTTCAAAGGGATCGTCTCGTTTTTCTTGGTTTGACATCATTATAAATTTCCGCTGGCAAGGGTGCAAAAAATTCCACGCGTAGCATTTATTTATTTTCACAATTGCATATTGCGTTTATCTCTGCAAAGTCTCTATTTTCATTACAAAAAGAAAATTTATTATTTCTTCTTCTTCTTTCATTTGTTTAATATACGATACACTAAAATTAATGCAATATTTTTATTTGAAAAGATAAATAATATAATAATCAAATTAATGCTTTATATAAAATATAAAGACTTTCTTGTTATAAAACATAAGAAATATGTAGCATTTAAATAATAATTTATATTAAAATGTTAAATCTAATTTAACAATTACTGTTACAGTAAATTAATTACTGTTCTCTCTCTAACTATCTCTCATTAAATATTTAATCAAATAGTTTTTATTAAATAAAGTTTATCTTGAACTTATCAGTTCCGGTGCTTTAGCGGAAATATCTTTCTTGTCACGTACCTAGCGTATAGGATTACACATTTAGAGCGAAGATGACTTCGAGGATGTCTAATACGCGAACATTATGGCGCATTTTGCCCGGGAATGACTAATGCGCGAGCTCGCCAAGAATGATAAAAAGCGAACGCGAAGATCGAGGACCCGCGTCGCTGCGGCAGCGTAGCCCGAATCGATAAATGGTTCCAAGTCGTGTCAAAGGAAGTGGATCCAATTTAAATCGCGGTCTGTCCTTTACCCAACCAACCGGCCAGATTTCCCCATCGTCGAACGGATCTGCGTTATGAATGACTCCGTGAGATTTACATTCCGTTCTACCTCCGATGCCAATTCTGATGATACCTTACAGCAATTTGCCTTCGTTCGACAAGATAAGCTCGCGAATGAATCAAACATTTTTTTCAAAGTTCTGGCATCTTGGAAATCCATATTAAAAGTAAAAACATACTTGACTTTTGTATAACAGTATATACATCATATAAAACGCAATGCGTTATTTCTTCAAAAATGATATTTGTTTCAGCGAAAATTAGCAATTCCTATTAAGATAACAAAGCCATTGTATCAGAACTTATACGTTTATAATTGCACATGGTACGAATCTATCATGTATACCGTGCATAGGAAGATTTCTTTTCTGGCTTACCGCGGATTAAAATCTCCACTGTAATGAAGCAGTGCTTACTAAAAATTTAATTAGAATTTCTATTAAAATTTGCAGTCGGTTTCTGATTATATTACTATGCAAAATGTGTTAATTTTGAATTTGAAGTTATAGTAATTTACATTATGGTATATGCAATAAATTTTTTTACTAAAACTCTCTCTCTCTCTACGTGATCAATACTTTTTAGCCCACGTACTATTTAAAAAAATGTTGCTTATATTATAAATAACATACTTGTATTATAAATAACAAAATAACTTGTAATAATATAATATATAAATATGCTAACTCTAATTTTTTAATAATACACTTACTAATATTTATTTTCTATACATTTATAATGTCTGAATTATTTCTCTCTTTATATTTTTCAGTATATGCGTTACGGTGGTCGTTCTCAACGTTCACTTCCGTTCACCACAGACGCACAAAATGGCACCCTGGGTGAAAAGGGTTTTTATACACATTCTTCCGCGACTTCTGGTCATGAGAAGGCCTCAATATAAGTTTGAACCTAACAGGTATCAAATATAATCGGAGAACTCATATTTATTGTTTAGAGATATGAATAAATTTGCCATTTTAATGTATTTTATTCAATTACTTTAAAGAACTTAAAATTGAAGATTGTTGAAAAATAATTTGTTTTGCTTTTATCTTAATTATTTTAAAAAATATTTAATGTTAGAATTATTCATCAATTGATAGAATATAGAATATTAATATTGAAAATTATAAATGTTTAGAAAAAAAATGTCACATTTTCGCGAAGAACAAGTTGACTTTAACCTGATCAAAAAAAGCCGCAAATAAAAGTAAAATCATTGCTTCTAAAGTATCTTTTATACCAGCGATAAAAATCAATAGTTAAGAGTTTTGTTACGCAAAGATTACTTCGTAACAATAATGTTATATCGTTTTATATTCGAGATATAATAATGTTATACATACTTGGCGCACTCAAGTTTGTCTTCCGTTCTGGTCTCAACAATAATCCACTCTCAGTCAGTCATTCTAGCCGCGCTGCATTCTAGAACATACGAAACCTGCATTAAAATTCTCCGCGTCCGATTGTGTGTGTTTACAGGTTCACTTCCGGTAGAGTACTAATGAGGACCGTCAGGGGAAAGGAGAAGACCTGTTATTACCCTTACCATCCGACGACTCAGGAAGACAGCGAGGAGCACCTCACACCCAAAAGATTCCACAGCCGTCCTCCATCAAAGGAAGACCTCTCGCCTTCCAGGTATTTATGATAATACGAAACGCTTCGTAATTACCTCTCTTTGAACTTGATATTTTGTTCTACAGACACTTTTCAAGCTATTATTGACATATATTTATAAAGAATTATAATTACAAATTTAGGATAATTACAATAAATTATATAATTAAATTATGCAATTACACTAAACTTGAGATAATTTTTTACTGAATAAATTTTCGTACGAATCATTTTTTTAATCATAAATTTAAACTAAAATTTAATTATAAGATATTATTTTCTTTATAATATATTGAATAAAATTACTGCACAATACTGGGAAAAATATGTGCATCCATGGGAGCGAATAATATCAACAATATTATTCGCCCTTTATTCGCTTCAGTCTTACAGACGGTGCAAGGTTTGGAGGTAGCTGCTTAATTCACGGTCCTCCTTTACCTTTGCACACCGAGTGCGAGGATCTCTCGGTTTCCGGAGATGCAGGCATAGAGGAAGTTAAAAGCCCGGCACACCAAAGCCCGCCTGCCTTCTCGCACTCTCGTTGCCCACCAGAAGTACACAGATCTTGTATTTGCGTGCGTTTCATCGCCGAGCACACCAAAATGCTCGAAGATTCGACTAAGGTATAAATCCTTTGAAATAAATAAGGAAATAAATAAAACGCTAATAAAAAAATAAAAATAAATAAATGAGAAATATATAAAAAATCGGGCTTATTAATAATTTTTTTTCTTTTTTTATATCTATATGTGCGTTTCTCTTAATAATATTCTTTAAGATATTAACATTGTTGTCGCTTATCCGCGATCTCGATTCGCATTGTGTTAAATAATATGTTATAATACTTTAAACTTGATTAATATTTTTGACAGTTATCAGCTGATTTCTGTCAAAAAATATTAATCGCGAATAAATTATAACATATTATATTACTTACAAAGTATTATTATTTTAATTATAATAATATGTTGTCAATAATATAATATATTATAATATACATATACTTATAATATATACTTTGTCCGTGATTAATATTTTTTGACAGAAATCAGCTGATAACTGTCAAAAAATATTAATCGAGTTTAAACTATAACATTTTATTTAAAACATATTATGATTTTATATTTTTTCTACATATATTATATTATTTTAAAATTTAATTAATAAATTAACGTTTTAATCAGTTGATTTCTGTCAAAAATATTATTCGAGTTTAAAGTATTATAACATTATATTTATAACATTATTATTTTAATTTATATTACATATTTTTATTTTATAATTTAATTAGCAAATTAACGCTTTAAACTCGATTAATATTTTTTGACAGTTATCAGCTGATTTTTGTCAAAAAATATTAATCAAGTTTAAACAAGCTTTATATAAAAATATCTTTCTTTGTTATATAAAATCGAGGAATGGCACGCGCGTAGCGTGCTTGTGTTGTTCTAGTTTTATAAAATCGTATAGAAAGAAAAATATATTGTATTTGAATTATTAAATCTATGATCTCAAAATATTTTTAATTAATTATTGTTAGACAACAGTAATATTTATTACCATGATCAATTTGCTCTTTGCAGGTAAAAGAGGACTGGAAGTACGTGGCAATGGTGCTGGATCGGCTGTTTCTTTGGATTTTCACCCTGGCGGTCTTGGTGGGCACCGCGGGCATCATCTTGCAAGCACCCACCCTGTACGACGATCGGGTGCCCATCGACAAGAAGTTTAGCGAGTTCGCGACCACGACGGTGGTCAAGTGTCCGCCCCAGTAGTCCATGCCCGAGCCCTGCACCGTAGAGAAAGATTAAGGATCAGAAGCACGGACCCCTCCCCCCCGTCCTAATCTTAGGAGAGTCCGCAAGCTCCACTTCCTTATTCTCAACGATGAAATTACGGCAAAGGGCTCCGATCTTACAAAGAATGAACCGGAAGTATATGACCGGTGATTTTGACGATGAATGGAAGGCTATGTTCCTCTTTAAGAGAAGAAAAAACTGAAAGGATGAGATAAAAAGTCATCGACTTCGGAAAGACAGTTTCGTGGATAGAAGGACGAGAATTCGTTGCTTCTCGAGAAAGAAGAAGAAGGACATCGTCTCTGGAACAAAACTGCACTCGATGTCTCCCAAATATTAAGGACGCGTTGACCGGCGCGAGATTCGCCAGGTGACCTACATAAACCTACATAGTCTGCTCAAGTAATACGAAGCTGCCACTACTTAATCGGGTAAACCATAACACACATCAGACGGACTTTACGATATAAAACTGTAAGTAATTTTAATGTCTCAAGAACGAAAGAGCGAGAACCGGAATCTTCGCCAGCGTTCGCCTAAACGCGCGCGAGCAAGCGTCAAGTATCGTTTGAGTAGGGCTCAGCTGAATTAAAACACGAGATTAATTAATGTCTTTTTTCAATCCGTACGTTATAAATTTATAATCTAGAACGCGACAGAGACGCAGCCAATATTGAAAACTGGTCAACCGGAATTATACGACCGGCTTTTAACTGTAATATGGTATATATCGCGGCTGTATCGCAGCAGCATTTTACGCACAGCAGTTTACGCGTGGAGGAAAAGTAGCGCCGATATATAGCGAGCATTTCTCTTCTTTAAACGTAGAACACACATTTTTTATACCGAACGAGATGTTCCTCCGAGTAATTCCGTACTTTGTTGCCGCGCAATGCGGTACATTTACTGACACTTGAGCTTGCAAGAGCTTCGCGACGCGCAGCGGGCGAATAAAAAATACTGCAATAGTAATATACGCATTGCGTAACGCGGTATATTATAAATATATTCAATCCGTATGCGTGAACGATTCTTCGCCGCGTTTCGCAAGCGTATACGCGCGTTTTGTATTGTAATGCGAGTCGTAAACCGCTCTCATTACGCGAGTTAATTAGGTAATCACCGCGTAGGTAGCTCGTCGTACACAGACTTAAGGTAACTTGAAATATATAACCAGTTAATAATTTTAGAAACCTAATCCGCGTTTATATGATATATATATATATATATATATATATATGCATATATATATTATATATATATTATAATATATATATATATATATATATTATATATATATATGTGCATATATATATTATATATATATTATATATATTATATATATATATATATATATTATATATATATATGTGCATATATATATTATATATATATTATATATATTATATATATATATATATTATATATATATATGTGCATATATATATTATATATATATTATATATATTATATATATATATATATTATATATATATATGTGCATATATATATTATATATATATTATATATATTATATATATATATATATATATTATATATATTACATATATTTAAGAGCGATGGACGAACCGATGGCGCGTCGGTAGCGCGGAGCAATTATTTCTTCACTCAACTATATGTGAGAAACTTTCTTCTCTATCTCTTAAATATTATATTTAATCAACTATATATGACATAATCTCTCTTCTCGATATTATCGATTACTATACTTCCATAAATAATGTTTCTACGAACGCTTCGTATCTTCAAACACATTTGATTCTCTCGGTCAGCGCTTCTCGTTTATTTTCCCTTTATCGATAAGCTGTGTAAATATATTTATTCACGCGTGTGCAATTATTTGTCATCGTTTCCTGCAACTTCTCCGCGATCCTCCTCGCGAAGAGGAGGATGCACAACGAGTAAATTCGCGTCGCCGACGCACCTCGTCCCGAGAATAAGAAATATTGTATTTTGTAACGAGAAAGGTGAAAAAAAACACGCGAGAATACTACAATAAAGAGTAATTGATAGTACGGTAAGAACAAGTAAAGCATACGAATTCTAAAGCTGATAGTTGTAGGGAATTGAACGACCGTTGACGCCGTTGTTCAATACCGTAGTTCGTGGTCGTTGTCACTGTGAGTTGTCACACATTCATAATTTCACCCTTTTTTTCCTCGTTTTCTTTTATAGACAGTTACGCGTCATGTATGATATTCGTCATTGTGGTTAAACGATCGTTATAGTCGCGAATATCGCGTCGTACGGACTGTTATTCGCGAGAATGTAAGTCAACATCGGAGAATTTTGGAGCCTTGTCTAAATCACAATTTCAATTTTTCGTATATTCGGACCTTCTGTGATTTTTATAATTTACTTTGAAATTGATGAAGACATTGAGTATCATTAATTTATATAAAATTATGTTGAAGCTTCCATTAAGTCGAACTGAAGGAAAGTAATCGGTTATTATAGATCGAAAGAAATCTACGATTTTTTATTCCATTCCGACATACGTAGACATGAAGAAGGAGCCGAATTGCTCCTTCGATCGGCGATCGAAATTTGCATTTCCGATTCTCCGACGTTCTTAGAACTTAGTCATAATTAAAGGATAATTTTGCGCGTTCTAAGTACAATGCCGTAGTACTTGGAACTGTAAATATATATATACATATATATTATTACGGCGAGGAATAACGATTCCCCATTACTACTGCCATTAAAACGCAAGCCCGATACTTTACGAGCGTTTTTAGAAGCTGTTACTTGGATCGCCGTCGATCGTAAAAGGCAATTTCCGGCATACGATCGTCCCTCGTACGATCGCCGATCGAATCGACCGAAGAATAAAATTTTTAATAATTTTTTCTCGAGACTCGGACGATTGTTTCTTCCTGATCGACGCCCGCGATCGATCTATGCCGGATATTATCGAACGACGTCACGTGCGAGGATGAGGATACACGTGGTCGCTACCTGATTGAAAATCGTCCAGCGAACGCATTAAATTCGAGGGAAATAGAAAGACGTACATTTAGGTAGGTATAGTAGGTTCGAAGGATTATTCTCCTACGAGGAAGCGAAACAAATCTATTCCGCACTAGGTCGTTAGGAAAACAACGCACACGTTTTCTATAATAGAGCTATGAATATTTACTTGTTACTTGAAATAGCGCAGCGAACGGACTTTCGTGTCGACGGCGATTTTGTTGTAAAGACGGCATCTAACCATCATGGCATACGAAAACATATAAAAGTCATTTCGGTGCTTTAATTTTGAATAAACAGACAAAATTAAGGAGCCATTTTTAGCTCTCGATTTAATTTTTTAACTTCTTCAATAATTCTTCAATAATCTTAATTTTATGCTTGTAATTATCTTGCATTTCTTAATCTTCCAAAAATATAGTAAATCATATTGCTTAAAATTTAATTAAATGTTAAAGTAAATAGTTAAATGTTGAGATAATAGTGGAGAAATTTCCGCTATACTTTTCAAAGTACAGAAAATTTCAATTTTAAATTATAAAAAATATTAGAAAAGATTTTTGTTCAAATATGTTATATGTTATACTGTGATTGATATTTAAGTGTTAAATAATTTATATGTGTGTAGTTTCTGTATGTTTAACAAATTAAAAAAAAATTTGTGTTTTACAAAATAAATTTCTCTCTCCTGTCAATTATTTTCTTCCAATCTATTTTTATTAGCAGAAATTTTTTAGTATCTTTTTAGCAATTTGTCACCATTCGTATAACTTAATTTTATTTTGTAGCTGTACTATTATTATTGAAAACGTCCTACAAATATTCATCGTCGATTGCGAAAATCACGTCGATATGATCGAAAAATTCGATCATTAGGATGATTTTAGATTACGAGTCAAAAAGGAATGAGAGAAAAATAGAGCGAGTGTGTGTATGCACATTTAAATAATAAACAATTAACAGTATAAATTAAGATGTAAATATACTGTGTAAATAACGAATCGTAACAGTAAGTAAAGGCTATAATGATTGAGCCTTTTTTTACAATTTTCAGACGATTAGATATTCTTTCGAAAAATTTCATGGGACTCTTTAACAGCGACATCGTAATACTTGGATAACATAATCATCCGTGTCACTTAAACATTTTAATTTTTTTTTATATTAATATAATCCAGATAAAGATATATTAAATTTTCATTTAACTGAAAAACGCTGTCAGAGAAGTTCTTTTTTTGTCAGAAAGTAATGACAAAGTTTGAATAAAAAAATTCGAAAAAATTCGAAATTTTCACAAAAGTATAGGAGTTTTTCGGATACTATAAATAATTCATAAATATAGTTTATTCGCGTAAAATTCACGCAATTCATCAAAGTAATTCGTTACAAAGAAAACTAAAATCCCAATAATATAAAACGTTTCTTCTCGATGAGAGAAACACGAGAAGGTATGGCAGACAAAGGTACTGTTTTTATTTTCCATAATTTTTGCCATGTGAAAGCGATTTTATGTTACTCTCTCGCCTAACACATGGCAACTATTTCGTAATATTTCGTCAAAAATTGATAGTTTTATTTAGGCTTAAAAAATTTGCAAGCGATATAGCGCCTATGGAGCGTATATTTTCGCGCGATCCCTTTCAGTCATCCCAGTTCCGATAGCAGTTTTCACAATTGGTGCTCTCGATGTAGGATTATCGAAATTTCGAGCACCATTAATTAACCGTTTGGTCACAATGAGAAGAGCGTGGAACCAAAGTCTCGACACCGAAATACAAAGTACTGCACGCGGTATCGGCTTTAAATGCATCGAGCGAAACTAGCCGCATTCGAAAAAAAAAATAACACTACACGCAGGAAGGCATGACCAAACATAACGAACGGAAACGGATCTTTTGGACGTAACGCGTTTGAAACGAATACGAAATTTTAAAAATTAAAAAAACGCAGAATTCGATGAAATCGCGTTTGTTCGTCGCGCACAATATCCTAACAATCTATATTCCATCGTGCCGATGTATATACATATATATATATATATATATATATATATATATATATATATATGCGATCGTTTTAGAATGTCGACAATGCGCTCACACGCGACACTGATATAATAAATGCGTTTGATAAAATTGAGTGAATTGTATGAAGACAATAAACGATCGAAAATTTTTTCAAGCGATTGATTGAAGGGGTTATTCATGAACTAAGACAACATACATACTTACATCGAACGAAGGAAATGAAGGATAGAAAGGTTGTGCAGGAAATTCATTTTAAAAAATTTGGATAAAAGATACGGAACGCTTTTGAATCATGATTGACGTATTGAAAGTGTGAGGAAATATTCATGCACGCAATCAATTCGCATTTTGTTAAAAAAAAATATATATATATACATATATATATATATATATATAGATGTGCCTCATTTAAATAAAATATAACCCCTTCAATAAGAGATTGGAGAATAACGTATTTTTGCGCGTTGTCCAAAGAAATAAAAACGTGCTTTTGAACAATTCTCGTGTATATCGAGAAACTTTTATTTGCAGACGGATGAATGCGGATTTAGCGCCAAATGCGCTAAGAGATATAAATGCTAAAAAGGTTTACTTATTTAATATGAGATTTTTTGTTTAATATAAATATGAAATAAAAACTTTCCAACGATATCTAACGTTGAATACGACCGTCGAATGTTTAACTTTACTTCTGAAACATCACTCGTAAAGCGTGAAAATGTATTTAACTAAAGAAGAGAGATAAAAAAAACAGACGAGAGAGAAAGAGAAAAAAAAAGGCAGAAAGAGATCGTATTTAACGTTAAATACGCGTGTTTGTTATATACTCCATATCGATGGATGTGGAATAAGAAGGATCGCATTTAGCGCTAAATAGCATAGTGAGATGCGAGCTAGACGCATCGCCAATAAGGTATATATAAAATCGACGTTATACGGGTGTGCGATTTTGAGATCTCGAAGGGTTTTGACACACGTGAAAACCGACATACGAGGGCGCGCCTCGCGTGCGCTTAAGATCTCGATTAAACATCGGCCGCTGATTAATCTCTGACGGCCCGAGCCTCATCCGACGATAAATCATCGCTTCCACCCTTAAACCGCGCGTGTTTGATAGCTTGCGAATATATACCGTACTTAATGCATTTAACGAGTTAGATGACTAAAAAGAAGTGAGGACAACGGTACGGATAGATTATTGTAACGATAACATAGCGTGTTATAAAATGAGCGTACCGTATAGTAATAGAGCGCCATTAACGAGCGGAGACGCGCGCGAGTGAAGAGTTTACGATAAACATTGGAATAATAATTACCATCGTTAGAGATACGATTATTATATATAATATATATATATATATCGTTTGTTAAATATGTACTTACAAACACTAATTATACTAACGACCGTCGTTCTAAGGCTAAACGATATAAGGACGAGATTCTTGTTGCTTGGTTTTGTAATCATGCTTGACAAAAGCATACGGAGAAATAAAACTTGTTGTCGTAGAAAAGTCCTCGCAGTTCTCTTTTCGCATCCGAGCACACACATGCAAGTGTGAATCGATAAAATCGTACCCAATAAGGGTGTCACCTTCATCCTGTTACAGCCTGGAAAGATATCTCTCAAATATTCATGTCTGTACCTCTGTGGCATTGTTCGCCGTTAGCCATTCCTGCACTTCCGGCAAGGATTCCTTCAACCATTTTAGCGCGAAATTAGCATGAGCCTCGACCATCGCCATGGTGTATCCCACGATCTTTATGCTTTCGCGATTATCCTCGCTGAAAGTCTGAAACTAAAAAGATGGAATGTAAATGTGAGCTCAAAGTTTGCAATATGCTCGGAAAAAATTTTTGTTTTCTTTTATACGATATTTACGTCATCCAGATCTTCTTTGCTGCTCAAACCATTCATCGTTGCCAGCGCGAAAGCTTTCAAGATCAGGCGAGATTTCGAGAATCTAAACAGATACGAGAGCACATAATAATCTGCTTATAAGTTCGTCAGAGATAAGAAAGTTGCGAAGTACCTTGTGACGATAGCCTGCCAATTATTTCGCATAAACTTGTAGGCGAGTTGCGCAGCAACTGGATTTTGCGGAAAACTTCTTAAGATCCTTTGCGTCTCGTCCTCGTTGTAGATCTTGCTCTCGAGAAGCTCGCTAAGCAGCCTTAACAAGTAGTATTAACACATTATACATCTCCAAGCATATGTTTTTTTCGAGGAATCAATCTCGAGTTTTTCTATAATTAAAATTGTGTTGCAAAATAAATTTTTTAATTAATACAGAAATGTGAAGAGCATAAATATCTTTTGCTAAATAAATTTTATATATTTCTGCAAGATATTTGAAAATTGTTTATATTCTTTCAAGTATTCTTTGATCAATTTAAAATCTTTCTTAATGAAGATTTTATTTTCACACTATTTGTTTTTTTAGTCTTTTTAATTTTCAACATTAAATATACAACTTAAATTATAATTCTATAAAATAAAAATCCACTCTTTAAATTAAATAAAAAGATAATGTAATTTAGAAAAATTATTTCTCTCCTAAAATTTATTCTAAAGAGAAATTTTGATTTTACACAGTTTATATTCTCAATTTTACTATATCAGTTTTCAATTCATACTTACGATTGTAAAATCCACGGCGTCTGAAAGCACGCGAATGCTGATAAAATGCGATTTTTCTCTTCTCGATCCGCTGTAGAGTTTGCCCTCTCAACAAAGTAATTCCACTCGTTTCGCGTGCCGTATCTCGCGATCGTACAATATAGCACTTCGCGTGCGTACGCCGGTACGCTGAAACGATCAAAGTTTTATCTCCGAAATGGACCACGAAGTCTAGCCGATATCATCCGAAAGATCAAAATTATTCCGAAGATGTCATCATAAACTATTCGCTTTATTTCATTTTTTTATTACTACTTTGTTAATAATGAATGTGTTGCGGTTTAGTATTGTCGATCATGTAAATAAATTATAATAATATTAATTCACTTTCTAAAAAAGACATGTTTTTGACATTCTTATTGCCTTTCCGCGATGCTGAATGGCTCTCAATTCGCGTTGTAGTATTGATTTTTAGTATTTTAAAAGAATTTATCGCTTTTTTTTCAATAGTACATTGTTTGCAGATTATTTTTATATCAAACAGATATGAGAGTGCAAATTCTTTTATTTAATATACATAATATAAGTCTTGCGCCGTATAAGGTCCGCGGCTAGAAAGTACAGATATTTAATATTCTACAAAGAGCCAAAAACTCATCACTTGTCTTTTTCAATATTACATTGTATGCAGATTACTTTTATACCAAACAGATACAAGCGTGCAAATTTTTTTATTTAATACATAATATAAGTCTGCGTAAATATGGAATCCGTGGCTACAAAGTATCGATTTTTAATATTCTAAAAAGAGCCAAAAATTCATCGCTCTTTTTCAATAGCACATTGTTTTGTATTGAAAAAAACAAGCGATGAATTTTTGGCTCTTATTAGAATATTTAAAAATACTTGTGATACTTTGTAACCGCAAACCCTATACAACGCGTACTTATATAATATATATTAAATAAAAGAATTTGCAGGTATAATTGTATTTGTTTGGTATAAAAATAATCTGTAAACAATGTATTATTAAAAAACACAAGCGATGAATTTTTGGCTCTTTTTAGAATAATCTTTTAAAATCGTTACTTTGTAGCCGCGCAAACCCTATACGGCGCAGAATTTTATTATGTATATTATATAAAAAAATTTGCACGCTTGTATCTGTATAAAAATAAGCGATGAATTTTTGGCTCTTTTAAAAATATTAAAAATCGATATTTTGTAGCCACGGACCTTATACGGTGCAGACTTATATTATGTATATATATTAAAAGAATTTGCACGCTCGTATCTGTTTTGCGGATAAGATATTATAACATATTATTTACAACATATTGTTATTTTAATATTTTTAAGATATTATTATTTTAAAATTTAATTAACAAATTAACGCTTTATTTATATTTTTTGACAGAAATCAGCCGATGAAAGCCTTAATTTATTAATTAAATTTTAAAATGATAGTATGTAATAAAAATTAAAATAATAATATGTTTAAATAATAAGTTATAGTATTTTAAACTCGATTAATATTTTTTGACAGTTATCAGCTGATTTCTGTCAAAAAATATTAATTATGTTTAAAAATATATCGTTCTGTTTTATATAAAGTCGAAGAATGACGCGCGCTTGTATTGTTCTGCTTTAATATTAATTTTAATATTAAATTTTATTTTTTATATTAAAGTATCTTGCTGAAAATGTTGCTGAATATATTTATGTTCTGCATTATACATGAGAAGTTTGGATGACACGTGCGTTTCGATGTAACTGTTGTATGAGAGGAAAAAGAACAGCTAATATTTTATTTGATCCGAGAGTACACATCAAAATAATTTTAACATGGATGTCAATAAAAATTCAGCATTTGGCTATGGAAGGAGAATGTATAACGTGTACAACTGCTATGCATTGATCAGAATTCCATTCAGCTAACGGAATTGTGAAGAAAAAATTTTATATAAAATCTTTATAAATTGAATCACACATGTTATCCCCCTCATTTGAGAGATATACGATACGGTTGCACGAAGAATTTACGGATTTCGAATAAAAGATTAAATATTTTATCGAACTTACACTTCGTCCGCGTCGGAACGATCCTTTAATTTCACAAAATGATTTTTGGACCATTCGAGACACTCAGCGTTCTCGAACGCGCACGCTATCTTAAGGGCGGTCAAAGTTAACCCCGATCCTTCATCAATCTTCCATCCTACGTCTGAATATAACTTTGATGTGAATCGCAATGTAAACTCCTGCAAATAATTTATTCCATTATCATATTACTATCCACTAATAATTTTTAATCAAAATCTATTAGTTTTTCTTTAAAAAAATTTCACATAAATTTTAAATTGTTTAAATTTCGAATACTTATAGCTATCATCTTTATCGTTTTGATAAAAATAATAATGGATTATTTATTATTTTTTATAAGTGCATTGTAAATTATAATTATATTAAATATCATATTTATTAGATATATGTCGAAGTTATGTTTTGATTATATCATTGTATCTTTATCTTTATATACATGTAGCAATATATTTTTAACAAAATGTTTATAGAATATTTTGCAAACTTGACAACTTTCTAAATTGGCCATTAATTATAAATAGTTTGCTCACGATTAATTATAAAAATATATCCTTTTAGAGTGTTTTGCTATCCCTACATCGGCATGCACTAGATTACCTGAAAGACACTGAAGCTCGACGTTTCATAAAGAAGACCGTTCAATTTCAACAGATGACGCATCAGGACACTCCAAGGAGCGTAATGTCGTTCCTTCATTTGCATATATTTAATAAAGTCGAAAGCGGTCGCGTATTTCGTCAAGCCAACCGCAGCGAGCCCGAGCACATCGTCGACGAGCGATGCTCTGGTTTCAGCCGGAAGGATCTCGTGATCTTTCTCGAGGGCCTGCGCCAGGAGCTTCCAATTTTCCTCATCATAATGCACACGGTAATAACCTTGAAAGCAGTTAGCGTTAACAGCGGTAAAATGGGCAATTGTGGTGCCCCGTCTTGCAATTTCTCATTAAATTGTAGAATATTAAAGTTAATAAATAATTAGGCAAATTATTTTCCACATGAGCGGCAGTGACATGAATCATTTATATGCAAAATAAAAATTATTTTTTAATATATGGAACAATCAAAGAAGAAGAATATAAACTGGAAAAAAGCGCCAGAAGTAGATTAAAGTATGTATATCGAAACTAATCAAAGAAATACGCAAAGTCTATATAAATATTTGTAAGTGTTCAGCTTAATAAATTAATTTTACTTTTATCTCTTATTATTAGAAAGTTTATTTAAACAGAGTAAAATTATAATTATGATTCATATTTCATTTTCACATAGATTGTTATCTACAAAAAAGTTGGATATAAAATTTTGTAATTAACGAAAAGAGACGTTGTAAGTATTGTCAATTTTAATAAAAAGACAATTTGATACATATAATTTTTATGGATTTTCGTAAGAGAATTATTTATTGCAACCAACCTGTTTTATTCACATTGAATACGACCCAAGAATCTTGAGCAGCAACATCATGTACCACAGTTTCCGCTTTGGAATGTAACCACGTCTTCGTCGGAGATGACCAATCATTCCTCGTTTTGTTAATATAGTCAAGCGGTACGTACCATGTTGGTTGAGTGTCAGATGACGATTGATCGTACGTAAATCTTTGCTGCACGACAATAGTTGACGATGATAAAAATATTTTTATATTTCGAAAGGCGCCCAAAGTGACGCAAATTATAATTTCTTTTTTTTAAAGACACAAATGCACACGATTTGATACGCATTATTTAAGTCGCACCTGTCGAACAACAGCAGTGTCCTCCTTATAATTTCTCGTGACGCTAATGATTGGATATCCACGATTCGAGGTCCAAGAATTCATCGTTTCGGACAGAGTAATTTCTAGGGGTAAACCGACAGTTTCTTCCGCCATCGCTTCCCAAAAATCATCGATGCTTACTGTCGAGTAATTCCTAAAAAAAGGATATTAATTTATATAAATTTTAACGTCTCTAACATTTCACATAATGCATTTACGACGAAAATTGAAGCATCGTATTATGCATTACTGATGCATCCGCTATTTACGCGCATCAATATTATATATTTTGCGATTCAATGGCAACGAAATATATCGATGATGGCTCCACTTATGTAACAACCACGGCAAAGAAGCATGGAGGAATAATGATCGGCAACTCGTGACATTCAATGGTTGACATTATCATAAAGCCGATGGGATAACTCGCTGTAAAACGCATCAATTATGGTTTCGACGATTGAATCACGCGGACGCACGAGTGATTTAAACGCGCGGATCGCGATTGATAAACGAACGACAATGGCCGGTCGAAAGATAAAATCGACAAGATAATGTGATATATACCCACCACCTCTCTACGAATTTCCGGTAGCCGTTCCTAAAGACTGTATCGTTTATCACGCCGTGCAACATGCGAATCAAGCATGCACCTACAAGAAGCAGTCAGAATGCAGAATTCATATTATGCAATATTCGACGAGAGTGTGTGTATATTCGATACTGCCTTTTAAATAAAGCTGAGGCTATTCGACAAGCTGTATTCGCATATTTTTAAAGAGGTCAATAATATTTATCAAATTTAATTAATGACATAATATTAGAGAGGCGACAAGTGTGTCGTATTTTAAAATTTATTTTTGCATCGAAAGATACGTCGAGGATCTCAAAATAAATTTCCAAAGATAAATGTTATTTGCATATAAAGTATCACGTAATGTGCTTAAATACATAATAATGTAAATGTATTTTTTTATATTTGTGAGAATATTTAAATATTTTATTTATGCAAATTTATTTATTTATGCAAACATTATATTGTTCAAATAGTCAGTTGCATTTCCAAGTACAATTGATATTAAATTGATATTAAAAGTTAATAATACTTACAACAATATATATATATCAGAAAAATATTTAAAAGTATTATAAGCATTGTTACTCAATAAAAAAACAATCGGTTTGATAGACATTTTTACCTTTCTTATGTCGAGCATTGTCGTCCGAGAAGTCCAGATGAGCGGGATTGACATTCGATTGCAACGGTCTTGAAACGCTATAACCATCTTCTTCCATAGCATCCCATTGAATGTCGGCAAGGAAAGCATGATTGGAGTCAAGTGACAAGTCTATCTGAAAATAGAATCTCATGAGAATCTTTTTCTTTTGTTCGACAAGGAATGATGCTGTTTTTATCTGGACATCTTAATCAGATGTAAGTCGATTATTTCGAAAAGGTATAAGAAATTATATACTGAAATTATAAGGAAATAAAAGATCTCCATTATAGATAAATTAACATGAAATAACAAATGTGTTATATAGAAAATTTTAATTTAAATTAAATCATTTCTATATAAAGACCTAAAATTTCATTTTAAAAATATGTAAATTTTGCATTACAAACTTCGCAATTTTGTGAGCATGCAAACTAATTTTTTTTATTTAATCTCTCATTTATTTTATTTTCTTAAAAAGAATAATTGATTCAGAATTTAATATCAAATTAACTTCAAAAATACACACAACTTAATACAATAAAATACACATCTGACTCTTAATTTCTTACATAAAAAAGTAATATAAAATTTGCAATATGCTTTAATATCTTAGAACAAGAAATCAGTAAAACAATAAAATTAATTTAAGAAGTGAGAATCAACATTCAAATATTTTATTTCAATGTGTGTGCATTGAAAGTTAATAAATATCAGAAATTATGTGCCTTCTGAATCATTGCATGTCGCAAATGAAGTGTAGAGCCTTCTAGGAGCCAAACGTCCGTCCAGTTCTTCACGTTCACGACACCGCCCAACCATTGTTCTCCTATCAGGCTTATCAGAGCGCTTAACGCGTCTGTCTTCGTGACCATGGGAGATCGATCCGCGGCGTAGAAGAGCGATTGCCTTGAAAACAATTTAAATCGATGTGCAGCAGGGCATCGTGCGTAGAACAATTGTATGAATATGATGAATTAAGTCTAACAATATAATATATTATCGTTTGCAATTTAGATCAGATTTTTTTAAATGTAAAATTGTTAAATTGTTTACTTTTGAAAAATTATCTTAATAGTATTTTCTGTCAAATTTTAAAACAAATAGATAAAATTTTATTCCATTACCAAATCTTTTTTTTAACTTAAAAATATCTGTATGATACCAGAGATCTCTTAAATTAATCTCTTAAATATCTTTTTAATCCAAAATTCGTTTAAAATTAATTCAAGAAATAAAAATTTATAATCTTCCTGAAGCTGATTTATACCAGAAAAACACCTTTTAATTTTTTATTAATTTAATTTTATATAATCTAATTATTTTTTTCTGATAGATAAAAAATAGTATTACGATCTCGCTTACTTCATCGATATTAATCCCAAGCTTCCGGCGTTATCAACGATCCGTGGTGGTAACGCGATGATATCTAATTTTGATAGCGGATAAGACAACGAGAACATGTCGTTTAAATGTATAACAGTTTGGTTGAGTTTGTCATAAAGGTATAGCCCTCGTGATCGTCTCTTTGGATCGCCCCAGAAAGTTACTGTCGTTTTATCGGGCTCCGCTTTTGTTTCGCTTAACGATTCAACCTCGCCCATTACGAAGGCCAAATTGTAAGGTGCTAGTAACGGGGTATCGTCGAAAGTGTCAATCACCTGATTGTTCGATCTTGAAAAGAACAAGTCGCAGATTGATCATTTTATTTTTTCATAAAAGAAAAGAAAGAAGAATAACGACACACAATGAGAAATATTATTATAAAAAATCCGGCGAAACATATTTTAAAATCACCTCCTGATATAAAACTCTCTTCTATTTTTTACGTTATGTAAATTTTCTATTCTACATTTTTATTTGACAGAACATAGTTGGAAAAACTGGACGGTTTCGCTATTTTCAAACTAATATAACTTTTAAGTACGCAAACATTGACACAGCTGCAATTAATACAGCATGAATTACGCACGTGTTCCTCGAGATATTGAGAGGCATGTTCGAAAGGACCCTCGCTCCGGGCGGACGTACTACAGACACCGAGAAGATAGCCTTGAGATTCACGTCATCGAAAACCGGCAGAAGACGTGATGCTCCCAAAGGCTTCAATCGCGTCCCGATTAACGATCTATTAAAGCATATGTTTAAGCAGATTTTCTACTAAAGCAGATGAAATTATTTAAAAATTTACCTTTTTATTTGTCGAGAGAGCGAACGCTTTCTTAAATTTTTAAAAAAGAAAACACATGTAAAATATATAAAATGAGAACACACATTACGTGATATTATAGTTGAAGAAATATTTATATATATATATTTTTTAAAATAAAATATTTTAATGCATAATTTAAGCTAATTGATACTTTATTATTATACTGAAAAGCTCACCTTTCTTCGCCAGACTCGCCGAAGTTTGCCGCGTAAATCGCCTTACCGTCAAGCATAATCTCGTAATCGATCTCCAAGCTGTACGTTCCGGGACTCATGGCGACGGCCGGATGTATTACATGTAATCCGTTATTAGCATCCTCTTCGTATCGCTGGATCGCCACCTCGCCTACACTTCCGTTACCGGAAGTTATCGTGGGTGGCGTCTCTGGTCCAGATGTCGTCGACTCAGACGTCGTTATATTTGCAGCTTCCCTAGATTGCCCATCGGTCACGGATGTGCTCTCGTTCTTCACAGAAGAGGTTTCATTGCCGGAGAAGGTCACGTTTCCTGAAGGATACTCGGTAACTTCGTTCCGCGTTGTTTCCTGATTTTCCAATTGAGAAGATGTCACGTTTGTGAGAGGAGTCGTCGTTTCATTGCCTGCGTTAATAGATCATTGTACAGTTAGACAATCGATCAAGAGTAAATTTTTCTTAGGGTTAAATATACAATTTTTACGCGCGAATTTATTTTTATCTAAATTATAATCACGTGCTATTATAATTTTTAAGTTTTTCATACAAACTGATGAGAGAAAAATCAGATTAATTACATAATGTTTAAAACAGTAAAAATAATGTGAATTCTTTTTTCTTTTAATTTTTAAAATTTATCGTGAATGTTATGTAATCATCTGCACGCTATTATGTCAGATATTGACACAGCTGTAAGCTACTAATGATTGTTTTATCGCGCATATTTCGCTATCAAGAATTTGCTTTGTTAACGTATACGTTAACCCGTTACATCTTAATTATATTCGTATTATAGATTATAATACAAATGAAAGAAG
Source organism: Prenolepis imparis (assembly GCF_030444845.1). Taxonomy (NCBI): domain Eukaryota; kingdom Metazoa; phylum Arthropoda; class Insecta; order Hymenoptera; family Formicidae; genus Prenolepis; species Prenolepis imparis. The sequence goes on along the minus strand of NW_028141162.1, from coordinate 12,917,677 downwards.
ACACAAGTCACAGTAGTAACGATTAAAATTTGACAAACGTGTATCTAGCTCGTGACAGCTCGCAACATAACGTTTGCACTTGGCAAAAAATTATTAGAAAAAGATTAAGCATTTAACATAATATTAATAAAAACGTACAAAAATTAAATAGTTTTAACAAAATTGTTTTTGCAAAATTAATTAGCATATCACTCATCTCTCTCATATTAATACTACAGTTGAAATATTATTTCTATTGCATCCAATGAAATAGAAATTTAAAATAGACTAATTTAAACAAACTAATTTTAAAAAATATGAAAGATATCTCTAAAATGAAAGATGTATGTGACGTCTCTGAAGTAAATACCGGAGTTCGCGACCTCCTGATTGCCTTTATTGTCCTCGGCGCGTCTCCTACGTCTTCTTTTTGCCCGCGCATTGTTCTCTTCTATGAGCGACAACTTGTATCGTGTTGCCGTGATGTTCCTCGCATTGAGAGACAATTTGCTTAAGGATGGTGTGCCATCGACGCGAAATTTGATAATGACTCGTCCTTTCAGATTCAACGTCGCGTTGACGTCGCTCGGCGGAGTCAATTCGAGATCGTATCTCAAGGGATGAACGAAAGGCGATATCGAGACGACAATGACATCGCCTTCCTCCGTCTCGCCCTCAATGAGGGCTAATGGATCGTATATCTAATTAACACAGAACGCGCGGAAAAATTTGAGAAAAAATTATCAGTGCGCGAAGTAGATCATTCACATTAAATCTGCGAATCTGCAAAACAGCGCCGAGGCATTAATCAAAATTTTCAGATAATAAGATTATTTTCACCGACCTGATTCTATTGTTATCACCATCTTTCTACACACAGATAATACAATTTCTTATGCTTAATGATCTCTTTTATATAGTCCTGAATGAAGAAGTAATTTCAAGTTATATAATGTCAGAAAATTTGCGCTGTTTTGCACATTTCACATTTTTATTTTCCCACACAGAAATATTTAAAAATGGATACAATAAAATATTTTGCTCGTCAATTATACTAAATATTAAATTGTCAACAATGGCATATAATTTTAATTTGCGTCATTTGGTATAACGAATCATACGCACTCTCGTTTTGGGCATCGTGCCGATGTTCCACCCGATTAGACCGGCGACGATTATAACAATTACAATCAGGACTATAAAGGAAATTATTTTCTTGTATGTTAAAAACCAGCCGCCCTTCCGTTGGTGAGTAATTTCCTCGGTGGGTGAAGCCAGTGCGGTATTACCGGAATACGTTTCCATCATGCAGTCGGCTGAAAATATTAAATACATGATCTGAAAAAAATCATCGCATTTAATATTGATACCAATTGTTCTTCTTTTATTGACCGTAACGTTTTGATCACCAGTACTCGATGATGCGGGTCATTTAGCACATTATAAATATCAGCTGTCAATAATAGTAATAATATATAATAATAGTAATAAGATCCCAAATAACAAAACATTTTGTTTCTCTCTCTTTAATTGAATTAAATTAAAAAGATTACAAAAAAATTAATATTCTTCTTCTGTGCAGGTACATAAAGAAGAAAGAGATTTTAAAAATTCTTATGGTATGGAATTTTTTTATTCAAGAGATTTTTTCATCAAAAATTAAGACATTTAAAAATATTACAAATGCTGATTCACATAAAGAAAAATATTAAAATTTTTAAAGAATCTAATAGAGAAGAAGAGAGATACAATGAGATATAACACAAAGAATTTTGAAGAAATAGAAAAAAGGAAATCAAAAGATATTTATAAAAATATGTGAAAGGAAATTTTATATTATTAATGTGTTTATGACTTTGAAGGAGCGAAATTTTCTTTTTTTTCTCTGTTGCATATTAAATTCTTTTCAGCATCTTTCAATCTCAATAGACATTTATTCCCTTACAAATGCGACAAGCTGTTGATACCAGTAATTTTCATGTCTAATCAATCGATTAGATCATAGAATTTTAAAACACAATTACGGAGGATTGTGGAAATTATAGGAAAGTTTGCAAATAGGTAAGTTGGAACTCTCTCTCTCTCGACTTACTCGAGATGTTGTAAGCTTCGAAAGAAATCGCGATCAGTCATCATTGCACTGCAACGAATTTCGTATTAGTAGTGCAACGCGTTAGAAGCGCGAAGTGCACGCAGATGACGTCAACAAAATTGGTTCCCCGTGATGCAGGAATCCGCGATAGCCCCGCGCGGAGCACGCTTGTAAATGCGGCAAGAGACGGCTTCAAGGTCCTACCTCGTGCATTATTCGCTGACTATATATCAAGTCCAGCATTCGCATAATCGCCTCACCGATAACGCTCGTATCGGCATTAGCTGCGACACTCTACGTTGATTTTAGCGGCTTAAGAGAAATATTTTTATAACAAGAATATAATAAAGAGTATTATTAAAAAAATATACTACATATATTACATCTCATCAAATGCTATGGTAAAAATCAAACAAAATAACAAAAAATAAAATTCAAAAAATATGTTAAGCATAATTTTGATCTATGTGTAATCGATTTTAAATAATATTTATAGATTATATTGGAAATGTATAGGAGAGATTTTATCCCCAAGATTGCATCCCCAAGATTGTACTTTCTCAATTAGATCTAAAAATTGAGATGCATTCGAAGCGAGTAGAATGCGCCGGAAGATGCCTAGATGTTGAGATATTTTTTTTAAATTACCTGACACTAAGAATTATAACTGTCCGCAGATCTATGACTGATAATATCTTTATTCTGCTTAGTTTGCTCGCTAATTCTATCATATGCTTCGTCGTAGCGATTTTCAAAATCATGTGAAGTCATGCTCCTTGTTATACCATGCACACATGATTGTCACATAAACAGACGTCAATATCTTGTTTAAGAAAGAAAAATATACCAGAAGAAAAATGCTATTGAGAGTGAGAAACTTAAATATATACCAAACTATTAGGAATTAAACTTGGATTTTTTGATGAAATTTCAATCAATTATTTATCGTTAATGCAATTCTAAAATTGACTAAATTAATTAAATGAATAATTAATTAAATCAAGTAGCATTTTATACTCGTATCGTCCATTTAAATTTAGATGGTCATGTTACTTCACTCTACACGTAAAATACTATTACAAACTTTAGTTTGATCTTTAATATAATTAAACTTTTTCTCGTGCAAAGCTATTGACAAAAATTTACACAACAAAATCAGTATTAACGAGAATATCACAAGTGGTCTGATGTAATTTTCAAGTTGCGTATATACGCAGCGAACAGATAATATCAGTAACAACATAATTAAAATGTCGGAGGAATTCCAACTAAACACTCAAAATTGATGTGACAACGCTTTTACGTGTACGTGCATATTTTTAAAAAATCACGTCCTGAGATAGCTTTTTTGTTTTTGCAATCATTCATAAAGCGTCTATAAATTTGCCTTGATATGATTAATGCGCTGAGTTGTTTGACAGTAACATATATATCTACAAAATTCAATATGATTTCCAAATTGATTATTCAATTGAACAACTAGCTTAATTACTTAAATTCTAAAGATTATACTTTTTTTAAGTTAAACATCAGAGAAGCTGTCATTAACATTTAGCAATTCTGGAAAAGTATCTATAAAATTAATTGGAGAAATGTAAAACCAAAAAATAAACCTAAGAAAGTGTACTAAATAAATAAATAAAAGGTAAATTAAATTCTCGTAAGCTTTGTGTAATCATCTGCAATATATTCTCTCAAATTCTCGCGCGAAAGGCAGGATGCCTTTCGAGTGGAACAACGATTATAACTACTGTAATTGGCGATTGACTAACTCCAACGATTCGATTTACCGATTAAAATTAAATTAATTGCTGAATCATGTACGGGCGCATTCGTCGATATATCAATTTGATACTTGCAGATCGACATAAAACAGGCATCATCGACTCGAGTAGACTTATCAAATGTTCTTTTCAGTAGCGATTCTCGAATACGAATCTAAAATAAAGATGCTTCAATAAAAAACCAGAAAGATCTTTTTCTTGAATATCTATGTCTAATTAGCGTAACTAATATTGCAATGACAAAATAATTGTAGTAACAGCGACGTATTTTATCAATGGAATGGAATGATAATAGTCATCGGAAACTATTAAACATGTCATGCGTACGTTTTCATATTTTCGTTTACATATTTTCTCTCTCTTTTTTAAGATAATATCATTATATTTTTTTTAAGTTTAAAGTAAGATTTTAATTTGTAAGAAAAGAATTGGAAAATATTCTTATTTTTTAATTTAAAAAACCGTATTTTAGATTATTTTAAATTCTTTTAAACGGAAGCTAGAAACCATAGAATTAATGTAGGCTGACAGAAAAACAGCTGTCATCACTTACAATTTCGCTGTCCATAGGTCTGCCAACTACTGACGGATCCTCGCCGCATCTTTCAAACTTGAAGAAGTTATTCTTGAAAAAGGATGATCACGAAGGAGTGATTGGAAATCGAGCACTTTTTTCGACGCGGAAATGAATTCGCGATCGCGACGGCGTACAGGTGACGCAGGTACAACTGCAATTAGCTGTTCTACCTTGCGATGCGGATGTTGGCCGAGAAGCACTCGTGGGTGCCCCCACTATGCTGTTGGTTCGTCAGCACCGCGCGGCGTTCGCAACCATTCGTTCCGCTTCTTATTCTTATGCGCTTCTGCCATAATTCGTGATTAGACCTGTTATCGGAACTTTTTTTGCTCGCCTTATAGCCTTCTCTTTTCTTCGTCGTGACACGTGGAACAAAATCTCGCGTGATAATACTGCATTAGAACAAGAGCGATGAATTCTCTTTCTCCTTGATCTTGACGAACTAAAATGATACTTCTAATTAGAGGAAGAAGAAGAGATTGAAGAAATTAAAATTAAATGTATGAAGAAAAGTTATTTGACAGTATCTATATAAATAGCAAGATCAAATTATCTTTTTCAACGGATTTTTAATTTACAATAGCAACATTGGATGAAAAATGTTCTCCAAATTTTTCTGTTCATTTCTCTAAAGAATCTGTAAAGTAGTTAGTTAGATAACATTGTTTCGAAATCGTAGCAGTCGCGTTCTCGATTGCCTGGAGCAGCTTAGAAGTGACCCAGTTATTGCGCGAGAGAAACTCGCGAACAAAACACCTCATCAAATCCAATTGAGGCGATATGGGGATGTTGTCGTACGGTCCAAGTGCATATTGGGCTTGGTCCGGGATCGGTACCAGGAACATCGGGCACGCAAATGGACGGCACGTGTTCCCGGCGATAGCGACGCAATGACACAGAGAGTCTAAAGAGGAGCACAATGGCGCCAAGGTCCTAGGGGACATTGGGCAAGCGGGTGTACGAGACACTTTGTTCTCCATTGATCGGCAGCAACGGTCGATCGTAGATTGGCCGTTGACGTCGTTGCCTCTTGGCCGCGTCCGGATTGACTCGTTGCGATTAAGCTTCCCCTTCAGCGCGACGGCGGCCGCGATCGCCAAATTGGATAATTGGATGACGATCCGCCGATTTGCCCTAAGTGGACCCGACTCCCCGACGCGACGTAGTCACGTCATGCGTTTTTCCGCATGTTTCCGTCGCTTTTTGACGACCATCAGATTACGAGGAAGCGCTTCACAGTTCGCACACGGCTACGCTGTCATACGGTTGTATCGGAATATCCTCCTTCCCAGGGTAAGCCGTCCCTTCTTGAAGAGGGTATCAAGGTCAACCCGTGCGGCGGCGTGGTGACATCTGAATTGGTTCTTGGTGAACCGTAGTCGCGTGTCGCTGACAGATCGTCCTCTGCGTCCCTCAGACGTGCACGCCCGTCACAAGGATAACATCGTAAGCATTCGGGACTGATTAAAACAATAAGTTTCCGTAACGCGACGTAAATTCCTCCCGTAAAGAATCTATATACTTGTGTGAAATCGACGGTATAAAATTTTATTAAGATTGGTACAGATCTAAGTGAAAGATGTGACAACTATTTAATTTTTTCTAGAATTTTAAACTCAGTTTACTCAACATTGAAATTAATTTTATCGAATTCCTAAAACAAATGGATTCAGCTGCATTGTTACGCTTTTAATTGACTCCATTCTCTATTCATTTTCAATTTATTTCAAGTATGTCAGCGCTATTGTAATTTAATTATGTAAATCTAAATTATTCTCAGCAGTAAAATTAATTTTATCAAGATCTTCAACAAAATAAATTAGATTACTGTATTATGCATGTGAAATCTTTAGTTGATTTCATATCAAGTTTACTTAAAATTCAATATATATTTGTTATAAACAGGTATACATTTTAATAACTTTTTATTAAATGTCAACAATGATCCAGGTTTACTCTCTAACCATGATGTGGGCAACGCTGCTCACAGGGCTTGTTCTACTGTCGGGGATACTACCCGGTCTTTCACAAAACGTCAAGGATGTTAAAGTATAGTACCCATAAATTAAAAAATATCATATATAATCACAATAATTCAATCGTCAGAATATTAAAAAATTTGACATCCTATAGGACCGGTGGAAGCGTAGTATAGATCTGAACGATGTTTACTACTCGAAGATGCGTCGATACAGATTACCAAACGAAGTTACGCCGACCAATTACTACTTGGACATCAAGGTGCCCTTCATCGAGAGCGATCAATTCAACGGTCGCGTCAAGATCAATCTCACCTGGTCTGACACCAGCGATAGAATAACTCTAAACGTTCATCAAAATCTTGAGATTTCGCACGTCAATATCAGGATGATTCGACTGGCGCCCGATGAAGCGTAAGCGAATAAAATACTTCACAAAGCTCAACAAAGCCTCAACCTTTTTTATTAAAGTCAAGCTTTCACAGTATATAATGTAATTCTTATAATAATAATTTTAATCGGCTGTATATTATTATAATCAAAATTTATCATCTCATAAATTTTGAAATTGTAATAAAATTTTTATCGTCTGTGTCGTGTTTGCGATAAAGAGGGAAGGGCGCACCGATGGACGTCAATATTGCAAGGACGGAACGTCAAAGACCGAAATCCTGGTATATCATCCATTTAGAACAAATGCTGAAGAATGGAAGTGCCTGCGAAGTGGACATCACGTACAATGGAAATCTCACGACTAATGAAACCACTGGCCTCTACAAAAGCGCGTATATGGATTCCGAAGGCCGAAAGCAGTAAGTATAACAATATCTGTATTATTTTTTTAGCAATACAAAGCAATACAAATGCTTTAAAATTTTCCACATTTTCAATAAGTAATGATCTGCCACAAATTTTTCTCTAAAATACAGTATATGTGTCGTTTTTTTCAATCTTACAAAAGTTTAAAATAATCCCGAAATGCTTTGTATAATATTAAAAAATTTATTAGAATTTCGATGTAGAAAGAAAATTGTTGTAATGAAAATTGTAGTAATGAAATTTTTCTTTTTTAAATCTTAAATTTTAATTTTCTTTTATTTCAGCCCCTTCATCGCCACTTATTTACAATTAGATAACGCGCAGAAAATGTTCCCCTGCATGGATGAACCGCCCTATAAAGCGACTTTCAAATTGAGAGTGTTGTATCCTAAAGATCTAAAGGCACGCACAAATACACCATCGGTGTAAGTATAGCAAAAATGTTAAAATCAAATCTTTCGATTTTGAGAATATCATGTCGGAATCAATTGTCTCTAGATATAAAGAGATATTTATTTATTTAAAAAGGATTTTAAAAATTATTAGTTTTAAGTTTTGTATTAAGCCACAAATTGTTCTCTGATACCATGTATTTTAATGCTTTTTTTTCTCTAAAGTTTCCGACGTGATGTAACCGACAAAGCGAAGATCGAGGAAGAATTTGAAGAGACACCGAAAATGTCGACGAATCAACTGGCTCTCGTAATATCGGACCTACAAGACATTGAACCGGTAACGGAAGTAAATGAAGTGGACGGACGGAAATTGAAAGTGAAAGTTTGGGGCCGCAAGGAGTTCATGGAGTCGTTGGTTAACGTTCCCGATAAAGTCGTAGACATCGTTAATTATTTGCAAAAATATTTCAATAGCTCTTTCTGTTTACCCAAATTGGACGTGATGGCGATTCCCATGTATAGCACTTCTAAAGCTTCTGACAATTGGGGTCTCATGTTCTTCAAGTAAGAATAATCTCATATTTTTCTGACGCTCATATATGAAATAAATATTTATTTTCAGGGAAAGTGAACTCAGAAGTTCTCTAGTGTGGACCACTGCTTACGAACTTCTCTATCAATGGATTGGTCAATCTGTCACTCCATATCGTAAAAATGATGCGCCAGTTAACAAAGCTCTTAATTCGTTCTTAGCATCTATGGCAACACTTGATGTGAGTTATTTATTTCTCTTTCATTTTATTCTTCATTTTAACAATGCCAACCTGTTATAATTAAAAACATTGAAAGAAAATTTATACTAGAAAATATTATAAACAGAGTAGAATGTTAGCGAATAATTAATTTTATCTTTAATAATAAATTAAATTTATTTTTTATAATAAAATTGTGATAATTAGTTTGCAAAAAAAATAAAAATATAATATTAAAATATTACACTTGACAGCTTAGTCCGGACGAAATGGAAGGAAAATGGCCAATGACAGTATTGTATTCTTTGTATTATGAATTTGCGCAGACGGCGCCTTTCTCTAGAGTAGCCGGAATTAGACACGAAGCAACATGGACGAAAGGTAATCAAGATAAATTACCCTATAATTTAGAATTCTTCTATGGACATAAATAGCAAATAAAAGTACATTATAATTTATATTACTCGTGAGAGAGAGATAATATTCAAGAGAATATTTTAAATGTTATATGAACACAGCATAAAAAAAGGAAATAATTTCAAGTAATTTCAAGTGTACAATTATTCAATATACAATTCAAATAAAATTAAATATTCAAGCAATTTACAAATCTTTGAAATTAATTATTCATTCTTTCGGATTTTTCAGCCGAGTTGGTTTTCCGAATGTTTAATTACACCCTTGGTCACGAACTGTTCCAGAAGAGCGTGAGAAATTTCTTCCATCAGCAGTCGAAAGAGTAGTAATTGCCTTCATTAATTAGTCGGGAAGCAGATTCTCTCTTTAACTAACTTTTACTTATAAAGTTTTTTACGTAAAGAGACGAATTATTTCTACAATACGCATCCTCAGGAATAAATTCTTACGTATAAATAAAATTTGCGAATAGATAAAAATTGTGAACAGTAAAATTTGTTATCTATCTATATATACGCACTGCTTCTCGGCTACTTTTGTCGATAATTAGAATAATCGCAGATTTTACATATCGCAAAATCGCATCTTTCGTGTTTAGAGACCGCAGAACCTTCTTCGCCAACGATATCTTCACTTACCTGAACGACGTGGCGAACGAAACGAACAATCTGCCGTCAGGTCTGACCATCAACGGCATCGCCGCGTCATGGATCAACCGGGACAGAGTGCCGTTGGTCATGGTCATTCGCGATTACGAAACTGGAAAAATTAATCTCAGTCAGGTAAGTTAAACAAAAGTGTTATTTCCTCGCAAGGACATACGACGCGCGAGAGAAGGCAAAGATACGATTTTCACACGGATAAAATGACGAAGATGACCACGTGCGTGCTATTTACTCACGATTAAGGCATTCCTCGCTAACGGAAGTTACATATGTACTTCGGTAGCGAGAATCAACAAACAGAAATACGCGAAACTAAGAAGTAATAATGTTGATTTTAGAATACATAGCATGCTAAATGCTCCTGCATAAAAAATTATGTAAAAGTGAGATATCAAACACACACTAATATACACATTCTGTATAATACATATACGTATACATATACGTACTCGTACATTACACATTGTCCCTTAAAAAATTTTTAAGACGTAATATAAAGACACGTCTTAAAAGTTTTTTAGATGAGAATGTAATATACGTACGTGTGTGTGTGTGCTAAGAATAAAAAAATAATATAATATCAAATAAAAATAATAAGATATATAATAAGATATAATAGATATAAAAATATAAATAATACTAAAAAATATATTTTTTATTATATAAATAGCTGCAATTATTAAATCAATTATTAAACGCAACGTCATGCCTCAAAAGGATGTGTCGTTTATATAGCGCATACAAAGAAACATATTAAGAAGTAATATAATATAAGTAAAATATTATTTATACCCTGAAGTAACATATATTATATAACCACATAGTTTTGAAAAAAAGCAATAATATAAAATCAAGAACTGGTGTGCAAACACGTATTACGCAATATTTGCACATCTCGCTCTTATGGAAATACATAAATTGATTACAAGAAATCGTAATTCCACGTGTAATTTGTATGCACGCGTTTTATTCAGCGAAATGTGTAATTCCAGATTTTTAATAACTCATGGATAACCAGAATCTGTCAATTTAATTTAACTAACTTCTTACAATAGATGTATTTAGCATATTGTACATTTTTTAATTTCTATCTCTAACTAATATTTGTTAATTCTTTTGATACTTTATTTTAGACGTAATCATTTACATAAATAATGTACGTCTAATAAATGAAAATATAATAAAATAATATAACATTATTTTTTCGAAATAATAAGATTCGAATTCTTTGTTCGCGTTTTCAGAAAGTCTATCTGAGAGACATACCGCCACAATCGACAGCAAAAGTATCGTATCAGTGGGACATCCCAATTGTGATGCAGGCTGAGAATAATCTGAATTTCCATAATACTACACCGACCGTGTGGTTGAAAAAGGAAACTGAGCCGAAGAATTTAACTATTACAGACATCACCAGCAAAGATAATTTTATCATTGTTAATCCCGAAGAGATAGGTAGGCAAATGTTTTTAGAAAAAGATTTTCATTTCACAAATTTTAATTATATGTGATTATGTAAAATTATTAAATTTTTGTACACGTTTTAACGAAATATGCTGTTAAATCTATAATTGTTACTCGAATATTGTGTATAAAAATCGCTGAACATTCGAGAGAAATTTATTATAGATCAAACCCGAGATATTCGCGGATATCGCGTGCATGTTACGTGAGGAAGCATACAAAATGATCTCTTTGCAGGAATGTTTCCGGTAAACTATGACTCCTGCAACTGGAAGATGTTGTCGCATTATCTGCAAGGACCAGACCGGGAGAAGATACCCCCGTTAACGAGAGCGAAGCTGCTGCACGACGCATGGAACTTGGCGTACGCCGGCGAATTGTGCTTTAGCATTGCCATGAATGTGACTCTCTTCCTAAAGGAGGAAAAGAGCCATGTGGTTTGGGAACCGGTGTTCACGATGATTCATCATGTTGGTCGACGAATCGAGGGATTGGACGTGTATTTGAAATTCGAGGCAAGTAAACTTTAACCGAGTTAACCGCCGCGTGGATTTATCTATATTAAATACCACCCCATTAAATGAGTCTAATTAAAAGCAAAAATAAATAGGTCTAATTAAAATCAAATATTAGCGTTAAATAACAAAATTTGCAGTAGACATAATTAATATTAAATGTTGGCGTTAAGCAACTTAATTTAGAAGAGATGCAGTCAATATTAAATATCGTTTGCCGATCCATATTACTGTCATATACTTTATACATTAATGTCTATGTAATAAATTTAGTAAATATTAGCATAAAAATATTAGCATTAGCATAAAAATACGTAAAATGTGAATTATTAATATTAATTAGTTGCCTCGTTTTTTTATTTATTCTTCTTTTTGTCACCTTGTTTTAAAATTTCCCATTTTATAAAATATGTAGTTTTCATTTATCATTTATGTTATAAAAATTAAAATAATAATATATTTTAAATAATATGTTATAATATTCTTTAAACTCGATTAAAATTTTTGACAGAAATCAGCTGATAACTGTCAAAAATATTAATCAAATTTAAAGTATTAAAAGGAATGGCACGCACGTAGTGCGCGCTTGTGTTGTTCTAGTAATTAAAAAAATACATTTAATCAGGCCTACATTCGAAGTTTGCTGAAGCCTCTTTACTTGGAACTTGGCGAAAACTCGCAACCTGACGAACCCTCCTGGAAAACTCACATGCGTGGTCTTATGAAGAATTTCCTATGCCGAGCTGGATACGAACCTTGCGTTAAGGAAGCTAGGGATCAATTCAAGAAATGGTTGACCGATGAGGAACCGGACAAAGGAAATCCGTCAGTATATCATATAACATGATTTACTAAAAAAAAAACTGATACATGTACTAAACGACTTTAGTTCACATAATAATTTTATTTTTGACAACGAGAATAAGAGAATCAAACGTTTTATTGATAAACGAACAACGTATAACACTTGCGCGAAAAATTATATTTTACAGGGTCGCGAATAAATTCCTGTGCCCGGTGTTTAAATGGGGCACCAATGAGGAATGGGAGTTTGGATTGCAGCGCGTCATAAATTTCCCGAAGACCAGCTTGGCAAGAAAGCAGAACGAGCGCACTTACTTACTAAAGACTCTTGCCGGATGTCCGAAGGATGCGAATAAGATCGAAAGGTCAGTATAGTTATGAAATACCATTTGACTCCAGCTCTCATTTCTCCCTTCATTTCTTACAATAATCGAGAGAGTAATTAAATGCAGGGAAGGTAATTAAATTTTCTCGAATATCCTGTTCCTCCTTTGTCCTGTCATTTCCGACAAACTTGAACGCTTTTAGACAAAGCGAACATAATTTAAAAGTTTGATTCTTAAAAAAAATTAAATGAAAAAGGCGGCTTGAAACCGCAATTTTTTTTAAGAAAAAAAAGACAATTTTATCATATCTCGCATAAATGTGTCGATATAATAAATTTAAAAAAATATCGCTTTATTTTCATATCTGCTGCGATATCGATGCCGATCAATCACACCTCAGGTTGTTGCAAGTGGCCGTGCTAGATCAGAACGAGAACTTCACGGACGCGGACATTCATCTGATCTTCAGTATGTTAACCGGTAGCGCAAACGGCTATAAAACTCTGTTTAATTTCCTGAACGAGCATTGGTACACCGTGAAGGAACGATTCGAGAACAAGACTTACCTCTGGGATGGCATTGTCAACTTTGCGACGTCGTCGTTCAACACGCAGGAGGGCTACGACAGGGTCAGCCAGCTCTACATGGACCATCAGAATGAATTCGAGTCGGCGGATGCCATCATCAAAAAGGCGCTCAGGATCATTAGACAGGAGACCAAGTGGAACGAGGAGAACGTGCCGGTGATCGACACTTGGCTCACGAAGAACCTGTCCAAGGAAGACTTGGAGGCGATCGCGGCTTCGATGACGTCTACCTCCGTCCTCTTCACGACCGCCATACCTACAACGACAGATTAAGCAGCTAGATGAAACTTGCGGAGCATGGGTGACTAATTAAAAAATTTGGAATTTTAATATTTATAACCCGTGTAATCTACATTTTTTCAGCTACACCAAAATTCGTTTCTTATTCCTCTTTTTTTTAACGTAATTATAGCGATATCTTTTAGTTTGCTTGATAAATAGATAATATAGCGTCGCAATAATTTTGTTCTTATATGTAACGTTGATTAGAATTGTTGGTGAGTATATTATGCAAAACACAATATGAGAATTGTGTTTCTCAACGAGGACTGATATGCGGTAGTGGCGTAATTAAAACGCAGCGAACAGTAACATCCTTTCCCCATATTAGATATACATATATAGTAATTTAGAGATACTGAATTTTGAAAATAATGTTGTATTACATATTTTAAATATTAAATTTTTATTTTTGTAAAACTAATGAAAATCGATATCGCTTGTGTAATGTATTTATTTTATCGACACAGATGGTCAAAGTATTTTTCTCAGGTTAAAGAATTATACGAAAACATTATATACTCGCACAAATAACATGAAATAATTTAGTTAGGATTCAATGTAAAAGTATTTCGATAAATAAAATTAATGTAATGTAATATAATGTTAGATTTTTAACACATGTTGTATATGCATATATATATATATATATATATATATATATATATATATATATATATATACGTACTTTTTCATATATTATTTATTCGTATTAATTGTACAGTTGTATTCAATGTATATTAATTGAAACGCTGTATATATATTAATTTATTGAATATATATATGATTACCTTATATATAATAAAAGGCGTGTTTCTCTGCATGTATTCCGGAAGAGAGAGAAATCAAGGTACGTTAAACTGCAAAATTTATATTTACTAGAACAACACAAGCGCGCGCTACGCGCGCGCCATTTCTCGATTTTATATAAAAAAAAATGATATTTTTATATAAAATTTGTTTAAATTTGATTAACATTTTTTGACAGAAATCAGATAATTAAATCGTTAATTTGCTAATAAAATTTGAAAATAAAAATATGTTATAAAAATTAAAAATGTTATAAATAATATTACAAATAATATGTTTACTACTTAAAACTCGAATAATATATTTCATTGTTTGCATATAACTTTTATATATATAATACAATGTACTATCGAAGTATACAAGCAATAAATTTTTAATATTAAAAATCGATACTTTGTAGCAACGGATCCTATATGGCGCAAACTTTTATTATGTATATCAAATAAAAGAATTTGCACGCTCGTATCTATTTGGTATAAAAATAATCTGCAAACAACGTACTATTGAAAAAAACAAGCGATAAATTATTGGCACTTTATATTAAATAAATACGAGCATGCAAATTATTTTATATAATATACATAATATAAGTCCGCGCAGTGTACGGTACGCGGCTACAAAGTTTCATCTTTAACTATTCTAAAAAAAGCATAGAATTCATCGCTTGTTTTTTTAATAGTACATTTTATGCAGATTACTTTTATATCAAACAGATTCGAGCGTACAACTTTTTTCGTTTAATACACATAGTATAATTATTCGTTATAGAATTTGCGCCGTATTTTATACATTTCAACAGTACATTATCTGCACAATATGATGGTACCATCAGCATACCAGCGTACAAATTTTTTGATCTAATATACGTAAAATGAATCCGCGCCGTATGGGATCCGCGGTTTAAAAATTTTAATTTTCAATTGTTTAAAGCGAGCCAAAAATTATTCTTTCATATATTTTAACATTACATTGACTGCACATTATGATGGTACCATTAGCATACCAGCGTACAAACTTTTTGATCTAATATACGTAAAATGATTCCGCGCCGTATGGGATCCGCGGTATAAAAATTTTAATTTGCAATTGTTTCAAGCGAGCCAAAAATTATTCTTTCATATATTTTAACATTACATTGACTGCACATTATGATGGTACCATCAGCATACCAGCGTACAAATTTTTTGATCTAATATACGTAAAATAAATTCGCGCCGTATGGGATCCGCGGTTTAAAAATTTTAATTTTCAATTGTTTAAAGCGAGCCAAAAATTATTCTTTAATATATTTTAACATTACATTGACAGCACATTATGATGGTACCATCAGCATACCAGCGTACAAACTTTTTGATCTAATATACGTAAAATGAATCCGCGCCGTATGGGATCCGCAGTTTAAAAATTTTAATTTTCATTTGTTTAAACCGAACCAAAAATTAATCTTGTATATATTTCAACTGTACATTATATGCACATTATGATGGTACCATCAGCATACCAGCCTACAAACCTTTTGGTATAATACACGTAATATAATTGTGCGCCGTAGGGTTCCGCGGTGTAAAAATTTTAATTTTCAATATTTTAAAACAAGCCAAAAATTTATTTTGCATATATTTTAACACTACATTGTCTGCACATTATGATGGTACCATCAGCATACCAGCGTACAAACTTTTTGATCTAATATACGTAAAATGAATCCGCGCCGTATGGGATCCGCGATTAAAAAATTTTAATATTCAATTGTTTAAAGCGAGCCAAAAATTATTCTTTCATATATGTTAACATTACATTGACTGCACATTATGATGGTACCATCAGCATACCAGCGTACAAACTTTTCGATCTAACAAGCGCGCGCTACGCGCGCGCCATTTATTGATTTGATTGAAAATGATTGATCTCTATATATAACGTTTGTTTTAACTTGATTAATATTTTTTGACAGAAATCATCTGATTAAAGCGTTAATTTGCTAAATACATTTTTAAATGATAATATGTTACAAAATAATAAAATAATAATATTTTACAGAAAGAATTTTCTTTTGGAATTTGATTTAAAATTTAAGACTTTGAAGAGACTTTTAAAACACGTCCAAACAAAATGTTTTACGACTTACACAGGCCTTAATTTTCGCAAAAAACGTTTAAACTTTGAATTCAAAAAGTAAGGTTTGTTTAAGTCGTAGAACATTTTATGAGGACTCATTTTGTTTGTCTTGAAGAAATCTTTAAAAGATCGTCAAAAGTTCGTCTTGTAGAGATCTTTAAAAGAACGTTTAAACTTGAAAAGATTAAGGCCTGTATAAAGCCCAGAACATTTTCTGTCGGCTCATTTTGTAGGTCTTGAAGAAATCTTTTAAAGATCTCTTCTATAAAGCCTAGAACAAAAAATGTTCTATTAGGCTTTATAGAGGCCTTAATCTTTTCAAGTTTAAACGTTTATCGGGCAAATTCAGCAAACTATAAAATTAAAATAGCAATATGTTGTGAATAATATGTTGTAATACCTTATCCTCGATTAATATTTTTGTTACAGAAATCAGCTGATTAAAACGTTAATTTGCTAATTAATTTTTAAAATAAGAATATATGTTATAACATTTAAAATAATAATGTTTTAAATAATGTATATTATAATTCCTTAAACTCGATTAATATTTATGACAGCTATCAGCTGATTTCTGTCAAAAAATATTAATCTCAGATAAAGCATTATAACATATTATTTATAAAACTAGAACACTACAAAGCGCGCGCTTCGCGTGCGCCATTTATTTCCTTCAACTATACAATATAAGCTGCGGTCGAGAATGTGCTACTAATATGGAACAAAGATAGAATGATGTTTCGAATTATCCGTAGCGCATTCTCGATCCACAGCGTGTACGTTAATTACATATTATACAACAATTATAATATTTATCTTTTCATCTTTTGGTACCATGCAGACACCAGCGTACAAATTTTTTAATATGATAAACATAAAATAAGGATGCGTCGCATAGGGTCAGCGGCAAAAAAGTATCCAATTCTAATATTTTAAGACGAGCCAAAAATTCATCGATTATACATTTTAATAGTACATTGATTACAGAATCTTCTGGTACCATGCAGACACCAGCGTACAAACTTTTTCATTTGCTATACATAAATTAAGGATGCGTCGCATAGGGTCAGCAGCAAAAAAGTATACATTTCTAATATTTTAAGACGAGCCAAAAATTCATCGATTATACATTTTAATAGTACATTGATTATAGAATCTTTTGGTACCAAGCAGACAACAGCGTACAAACTTTTTCATTTGCTATACTTAATTAAGGATGCGTCGCATAGGGTCAGCGGCATAAATGTATCAATTTCTAATATTTTAAGACGAGCCAAAAATTCATAGATTATACATTTTAATAGTACATTTATTACAGAACCATTTGGTACCAAACAGACACCAGCGTACAAATTTTTTAACTTGATAAATATAAAATAAGGATGGGTCGCACAGGGTCAGCAGCAAAAAAGTATACATTTCTAATATTTTAAGACGAGCCAAAAATTCATCGATTATACATTTTAATAGTACATTGATTACAGAATCTTTTGGTACCAAACAGACACCAGCGTACAAATTTTTTAACTTGATATACATAAAATAAGGTTGCGTCGCATAGGGTCAGCGGTAAAAAAGTATCGATTTCTAATATTTTAAGACGAGCCAAAAATTCATCGATTATACATTTTAATAGTACTTAGATTACAGAATCTTTTGGTACCATGCAGACACCAGCGTACAAATTTTTTAATACGATAAACATAAAATAAGGATGCGTCGCACGGGGTCTGCGTCAAAAAAGTACTAATTTCTAATATTTTAAGACGAGCCAAAAATTCATCGATTGTACATTTAAATAGTACATTGATTACAGAATCTTTTGGTACCAAGCAGACAACAGCGTACAAACTTTTTCATTTGCTATACATAAATTAAGGATGCGTCGCATAGGGTCAGCGGTAAAAAAGTATCGATTTCTAATATTCTAAGACGAGCCAAAAATTCATCGATTGTACATTTAAATAGTACATTGATTACAGAATCTTTTGGTACCATGCAGAAACCAGCGTACAAATTTTTTAAAACGATAAACAAAAATAAGGATGCGTCGCACAGGGTCCGCGTCAAAAAGGTATCAAGTTCTAATATTTTAAGACGAGCCAAAAATTCATCGATTATACATTTTAATAGTACATTTATTACAGAATCGTTTGGTACCAAACAGACACCAGCGTACAAATTTTTTAACTTGATAAACATAAAATAAGGATGCGTCGCACAGGGTCCGCGTCAAAAAAGTATCAATTTCTAATATTTTAAGACGAGCCAAAAATTCATCGATTATACATTTTAATAGTACATTGATTATAGAATCTTTTGGTACCAAGCAGACAACAGCGTACAAACTTTTTCATTTGCTATACATAAATTAAGGATGCGTCGCATAGGGTCAGCGGCATAAATGTATCAATTTCTAATATTTTAAGACGAGCCAAAAATTCATCGATTATACATTTTAATAGTACATTTATTACAGAATCATTTGGTACCAAACAGACACCAGCGTACAAATTTTTTAACTTGATAAATATAAAATAAGGATGGGTCGCACAGGGTCAGCAGCAAAAAAGTATACATTTCTAATATTTTAAGACGAGCCAAAAATTCATCGATTGTACATTTAAATAGTACATTGATTACAGAATCTTTTGGTACCAAGCAGACAACAGCGTACAAATTTTTTAACTTGATAAACATAAAATAAGGATGCGTCGCACAGGGTCCGCGTCAAAAAAGTATCAATTTCTAATATTTTAAGACGAGCCAAAAATTCATCGATTATACATTTTAATAGTACATTGATTATAGAATCTTTTGGTACCAAGCAGACAACAGCGTACAAACTTTTTCATTTGCTATACATAAATTAAGGATGCGTCGCATAGGGTCAGCGGCATAAATGTATCAATTTCTAATATTTTAAGACGAGCCAAAAATTCATCGATTATACATTTTAATAGTACATTTATTACAGAATCATTTGGTACCAAACAGACACCAGCGTACAAATTTTTTAACTTGATAAATATAAAATAAGGATGGGTCGCACAGGGTCAGCAGCAAAAAAGTATACATTTCTAATATTTTAAGACGAGCCAAAAATTCATCGATTGTACATTTAAATAGTACATTGATTACAGAATCTTTTGGTACCAAGCAGACAACAGCGTACAAACTTTTTCATATGCTATACATAAATTAAGTATGCGTCGCACAGGGTCAGCGGTAAAAAAGTATCGATTTCTAATATATTAAGACGAGCCAAAAATTCATCGATTGTATATTTAAATAGTACATTGATTACAGAATCTTTTGGTACCAAGCAGACAACAGCGTATAAACTTTTTCATTTGCTATACATAAATTAAGGATGCGTCGCATAGGGTCAGCGGCATAAATGTATCAATTTCTAATATTTTAAGACGAGCCAAAAATTCATCGATTATACATTTTAATAGTACATTTATTACAGAATCATTTGGTACCAAACAGACACCAGCGTACAAATTTTTTAACTTGATAAATATAAAATAAGGATGCGTCGCACAGGGTCCGCGTCAAAAAGGTATCAAGTTCTAATATTTTAAGACGAGCCAAAAATTCATCGATTATACATTTTAATAGTACATTTATTACAGAATCGTTTGGTACCAAACAGACACCAGCGTACAAATTTTTTAACTTGATAAACATAAAATAAGGATGCGTCGCACAGGGTCCGCGTCAAAAAAGTATCAATTTCTAATATTTTAAGACGAGCCAAAAATTCATCGATTATACATTTTAATAGTACATTGATTATAGAATCTTTTGGTACCAAGCAGACAACAGCGTACAAACTTTTTCATTTGCTATACATAAATTAAGGATGCGTCGCATAGGGTCAGCGGCATAAATGTATCAATTTCTAATATTTTAAGACGAGCCAAAAATTCATCGATTATACATTTTAATAGTACATTTATTACAGAATCATTTGGTACCAAACAGACACCAGCGTACAAATTTTTTAACTTGATAAATATAAAATAAGGATGGGTCGCACAGGGTCAGCAGCAAAAAAGTATACATTTCTAATATTTTAAGACGAGCCAAAAATTCATCGATTGTACATTTAAATAGTACATTGATTACAGAATCTTTTGGTACCAAGCAGACAACAGCGTACAAACTTTTTCATATGCTATACATAAATTAAGTATGCGTCGCACAGGGTCAGCGGTAAAAAAGTATCGATTTCTAATATATTAAGACGAGCCAAAAATTCATCGATTGTATATTTAAATAGTACATTGATTACAGAATCTTTTGGTACCAAGCAGACAACAGCGTATAAACTTTTTCATTTGCTATACATAAATTAAGGATGCGTCGCATAGGGTCAGCGGTAAAAAAGTATCGATTTCTAATATTTTAAGACGAGCCAAAAATTCATCGATTATACATTTGATTAGTACATTGATTACAGAATCTTTTGGTACCATGCAGAAACCAGCGTACAAATTTTTTAATACGATAAACATAAAATAAGGATGCGTCGCACAGGGTCCGCGTAAAAAAAGTATCAATTTCTAATATTTTAAGACGAGCCAAAAATTCATCGATTGTACATTTAAATAGTACATTGATTACAGAATCTTTTGGTAGCAAGCAGACAACAGCGTACAAACTTTTTCATATGCTATACATAAATTAAGGATGCGTCGCATAGGGTCAGCGGTAAAAAAATATCGATTTCTAATATTTTAAGACGAGCCAAAAATTCATCGATTGTACATTTAATTAGTACATTGATTACAGAATCTTTGGTACCAAGCAGACAACAGCGTACAAACTTTTTCATTTGCTATACATAAATTAATGATGCGTCGCATAGGGTCAGCGGTAAAAAAGTATCGATTTCTAATATTTTTAGACGAGCCAAAAATTCATCGATTGTACATTTAAATAGTACATTGATTACAGAATCTTTTGGTACCAAGCAGACAACAGCGTACAAACTTTTTCATTTGCTATACATAAATTAAGGATGCGTCGCACAGGGTCAGCGGTAAAAAAGTATCGATTTCTAATATATAAAGACGAGCCAAAAATTCATCGATTGTACATTTAAATAGTACATTGATTACAGAATCTTTTGGTACCAAGCAGACAACAGCTTACAAACTTTTTCATTTGCTATACATAAATTAAGGATGCGTCGCACAGGGTCAGCGGTAAAAAAGTATCGATTTCTAATATATTAAGACGAGCCAAAAATTCATCGATTGTACATTTAAATAGTACATTGATTACAGAATCTTTTGGTACCAAGCAGACAACAGCGTACAAACTTTCTCATTTGCTATACATAAATTAAGGATGCGTCGCATAGGGTCAGCGGTAAAAAAGTATCGATTTCTAATATTTAAAGACGAGCCAAAAATTCATCGATTATACATTTGATTAGTACATTGATTACAGAATCTTTTGGTACCATGCAGACACCAGCGTACAAATTTTTTAATATGATAAACATAAAATAAGGATGCGTCGACAGGGTCCGCGTCAAAAAAGAATCGATTTCTAATATATTAAGACGAGCCAAAAATTCATCGATTGTACATTTAAATAGTACATTGATTACAGAATCTTTTGGTACCAAGCAGACAACAGCGTACAAACTTTTTCATTTGCTATACATAAATTAAGGATGCGTCGCACAGGGTCAGCGGTAAAAAAGTATCGATTTCTATTATTTAAAGCCGAGCCAAAAATTCATCGATTATACATTTGATTAGTACATTGATTACAGAATCTTTTGGTACCATGCAGACACCAGCGTACAAATTTTTTAATACGATAAACATAATATAAGTATGCGTCGCACAGGGTCCGCGTCAAAAAAGTATCAATTTCTATTATTTTAAGACGAGCCAAAAATTCATCAATTGTACATTTAAATAGTACATTGATTACAGAATCTTTTGGTACCAAGCAGACAACAGCGTACAAACTTTTTCATTTGCTATACATAAATTAAGGATGCGTCGCATAGGGTCAGCGGTAAAAAAGTATCGATTTCTAATATTTTAAGACGAGCCAAAAATTCATCGATTGTACATTTAAATAGTACATTGATTACAGAATCTTTTGGTACCAAGCAGACAACAGCGTACAAACTTTTTCATTTGCTATACATAAATTAAGGATGCGTCGCATAGGGTCAGCGGTAAAAAAGTATCGATTTCTAATATTTTAAGACGAGCCAAAAATTCATCGATTGTACATTTAAATAGTACATTGATTACAGAATCTTTTGGTACCAAGCAGACAACAGCGTACAAACTTTTTCATTTGCTATACATAAATTAAGGATGCGTCGCACAGGGTCAGCTGTAAAAAAGTATCGATTTCTAATATATTAAGACGAGCCAAAAATTCATCGATTGTACATTTAAATAGTACATTGATTACAGAATCTTTTGGTACCAAGCAGACAACAGCGTACAAACTTTTTCATTTGCTATACATAAATTAAGGATGCGTCGCACAGGGTCAGCGGTAAAAAAGTATCGATTTCTAATATTTTAAGACGGGCCAAAAATTCATCGATTGTACATTTAAATAGTACATTGATTACAGAATCTTTTGGTACCAAGCAGACAACAGCGTACAAACTTTTTCATTTGCTATACATAAATTAAGGATGCGTCGCATAGGGTCAGCGGTAAAAAGTATCGATTTCTATTATTTAAAGACGAGCCAAAAATTCATCGATTATACATTTGATTAGTACATTGATTACAGAATCTTTTGGTACCATGCAGACACCAGCGTACAAATTTTTTAATACGATAAACATAATATAAGTATGCGTCGCACAGGGTCCGCGTCAAAAAAGTATCAATTTCTATTATTTTAAGACGAGCCAAAAATTCATCGATTGTACATTTAAATAGTACATTGATTACAGAATCTTTTGGTACCAAGCAGACAACAGCGTACAAACTTTTTCATTTGCTATACATAAATTAAGGATGCGTCGCATAGGGTCAGCGGTAAAAAAGTATCGATTTCTAATATTTTAAGACGAGCCAAAAATTCTTCGATTGTACATTTAAATAGTACATTGATTACAGAATCTTTTGGTACCAAGCAGACAACAGCGTACAAACTTTTTCATTTGCTATACATAAATTAAGGATGCGTCGCATAGGGTCAGCGGTAAAAAAGTATCGATTTCTAATATTTTAAGACGAGCCAAAAATTCATCGATTGTACATTTAAATAGTACATTGATTACAGAATCTTTTGGTACCAAGCAGACAACAGCGTACAAACTTTTTCATTTGCTATACATAAATTAAGGATGCGTCGCACAGGGTCAGCTGTAAAAAAGTATCGATTTCTAATATATTAAGACGAGCCAAAAATTCATCGATTGTACATTTAAATAGTACATTGATTACAGAATCTTTTGGTACCAAGCAGACAACAGCGTACAAACTTTTTCATTTGCTATACATAAATTAAGGATGCGTCGCACAGGGTCAGCGGTAAAAAAGTATCGATTTCTAATATTTTAAGACGAGCCAAAAATTCATCGATTGTACATTTAAATAGTACATTGATTACAGAATCTTTTGGTACCAAGCAGACAACAGCGTACAAACTTTTTCATTTGCTATACATAAATTAAGGATGCGTCGCACAGGGTCAGCGGTAAAAAGGTATCGATTTCTATTATTTAAAGACGAGCCAAAAATTCATCGATTATACATTTGATTAGTACATTGATTACAGAATCTTTTGGTACCATGCAGACACTAGCGTACAAATTTTTTAATATGATAAACATAAAATAAGGATGCGTCGACAGGGTCCGCGTCAAAAAAGAATCGATATCTAATATATTAAGACGAGCCAAAAATTCATCGATTGTACATTTAAATAGTACATTGATTACAGAATCTTTTGGTACCAAGCAGACAACAGCGTACAAACTTTTTCATTTGCTATACATAAATTAAGGATGCGTCGCACAGGGTCAGCGGTAAAAAAGTATCGATTTCTATTATTTAAAGACGAGCCAAAAATTCATCGATTATACATTTGATTAGTACATTGATTACAGAATATTTTGGTACCATGCAGACACCAGCGTACAAATTTTTTAATACGATAAACATAAAATAAGGATGCGTCGCACAGGATCCGCGTCAATAAAGTATCAATTTCTAATATTTTAAGACTAGCCAAAAATTCATCGATTGTGCATTTAAATAGTACATTGATTACAGAATCTTTTGGTACCAAGCAGACAACAGCGTACAAACTTTTTCATTTGCTATACATAAATTAAGGATGCGTCGCACAGGGTCAGCGGTAGAAAAGTATCGATTTCTAATATATTAAGACGAGCCAAAAATTCATCGATTGTACATTTAAATAGTACATTGATTACAGAATCTTTTGGTACCAAGCAGACAACAGCGTACAAACTTTTTTATTTGCTATACATAAATTATGGATGCGTCGCACAGGGTCAGCGGTAAAAAAGTATCGATTTCTAATATATTAAGACGAGCCAAAAATTCATCGATTGTACATTTAAATAGTACATTGATTACAGAATCTTTTGGTACCAAGCAGACAACAGCGTACAAACTTTTTCATTTGCTATACATAAATTAAGGATGCGTCGCACAGGGTCAGCGGTAAAAAGGTATCGATTTCTATTATTTAAAGACGAGCCAAAAATTCATCGATTATACATTTGATTAGTACATTGATTACAGAATCTTTTGGTACCATGCAGACACCAGCGTACACATTTTTTAATACGATAAACATAAAATAAGAATGCGTCGCACAGGGTCCGCGTCAAAAAAGTATCAATTTCTATTATTTTAAGACGAGCCAAATATTCATCGATTGTACATTTAAATAGTACATTGATTACAGAATCTTTTGGTACCAAGCAGACAACAGCGTACAAACTTTTTCATTTGCTATACATAAATTAAGGATGCGTCGCACAGGGTCAGCGGTAAAAAAGTATCTATTTCTATTATTTAAGGACGAGCCAAAAATTCATCGATTATACATTTGATTAGTACATTGATTACAGAATATTTTGGTAGCATGCAGACACCAGCGTACAAATTTTTTAATACGATAAACATAAAATAAGGATGCGTCGCACAGGATCCGCGTCAATAAAGTATCAATTTCTAATATTTTAAGACGAGCCAAAAATTCATCGATTGTACATTTAAATAGTACATTGATTACAGAATCTTTTGGTACCAAGCAGACAACAGCGTACAAACTTTTTCATTTGCTATACATAAATTAAGGATGCGTCGCACAGGGTCAGCGGTAAAAAAGTATCGATTTCTAATATATTAAGACGAGCCAAAAATTCATCGATTGTACATTTAAATAGTACATTGATTACAGAATCTTTTGGTACCAAGCAGACAACAGCGTACAAACTTTTTTATTTGCTATACATAAATTATGGATGCGTCGCACAGGGTCAGCGGTAAAAAAGTTTCGATTTCTAATATATTAAGACGAGCCAAAAATTCATCGATTGTACATTTAAATAGTACATTGATTACAGAATCTTTTGATACCAAGCAGACAACAGCGTACAAACTTTTTCATTTGCTATACATAAATTAAGGATGCGTCGCATAGGGTCAGCGGTAAAAAAGTATCGATTTCTATTATTTAAAGACGAGCCAAAAATTCATCGATTATACATTTGATTAGTACATTGATTGCAGAATCTTTTGGTACCTTGCAGACACCAGCGTACAAATTTTTTAATACGATAAACATAAAATAAAGATGCGTCGCACAGGGTCAGCGTTAAAAATGTATCGATTTCTAATATTTTAAGACGAGCCAAAAATTCATCGATTGTACATTTATATAGTACATTGATTACAGAATCTTTTGGTATCAAGCAGACAACAGCGTACAAACTTTTTCATTTGCTATACATAAATTAATGATGCGTCGCATAGGGTCAGCGGTAAAAAAGTATCGATTTCTAATATTTTTAGACGAGCCAAAAATTCATCGATTGTACATTTAAATAGTACATTGATTACAGAATCTTTTGGTACCAAGCAGACAACAGCGTACAAACTTTTTCATTTGCTATACATAAATTAAGGATGCGTCGCACAGGGTCAGCGGTAAAAAAGTATCGATTTCTAATATATTAAGACGAGCCAAAAATTCATCGATTGTACATTTAAATAGTACATTGATTACAGAATCTTTTGGTACCAAGCAGACAACAGCTTACAAACTTTTTCATTTGCTATACATAAATTAAGGATGCGTCGCACAGGGTCAGCGGTAAAAAAGTATCGATTTCTAATATATTAAGACGAGCCAAAAATTCATCGATTGTACATTTAAATAGTACATTGATTACAGAATCTTTTGGTACCAAGCAGACAACAGCGTACAAACTTTCTCATTTGCTATACATAAATTAAGGATGCGTCGCATAGGGTCAGCGGTAAAAAAGTATCGATTTCTAATATTTAAAGACGAGCCAAAAATTCATCGATTATACATTTGATTAGTACATTGATTACAGAATCTTTTGGTACCATGCAGACACCAGCGTACAAATTTTTTAATATGATAAACATAAAATAAGGATGCGTCGACAGGGTCCGCGTCAAAAAAGAATCGATTTCTATTATATTAAGACGAGCCAAAAATTCATCGATTGTACATTTAAATAGTACATTGATTACAGAATCTTTTGGTACCAAGCAGACAACAGCGTACAAACTTTTTCATTTGCTATACATAAATTAAGGATGCGTCGCACAGGGTCAGCGGTAAAAAAGTATCGATTTCTAATATTTTAAGACGAGCCAAAAATTCATCGATTGTACATTTAAATAGTACATTGATTACAGAATCTTTTGGTACCAAGCAGACAACAGCGTACAAACTTTTTCATTTGCTATACATAAATTAAGGATGCGTCGCATATGGTCAGCGGTAAAAAGTATCGATTTCTATTATTTAAAGACGAGCCAAAAATTCATCGATTATACATTTGATTAGTACATTGATTACAGAATCTTTTGGTACCATGCAGACACCAGCGTACAAATTTTTTAATACGATAAACATAATATAAGTATGCGTCGCACAGGGTCCGCGTCAAAAAAGTATCAATTTCTATTATTTTAAGACGAGCCAAAAATTCATCGATTGTACATTTAAATAGTACATTGATTACAGAATCTTTTGGTACCAAGCAGACAACAGCGTACAAACTTTTTCATTTGCTATACATAAATTAAGGATGCGTCGCATAGGGTCAGCGGTAAAAAACTATCGATTTCTAATATTTTAAGACGAGCCAAAAATTCATCGATTGTACATTTAAATAGTACATTGATTACAGAATCTTTTGGTACCAAGCAGACAACAGCGTACAAACTTTTTCATTTGCTATACATAAATTAAGGATGCGTCGCACAGGGTCAGCGGTAAAAAAGTATCGATTTCTAATATATTAAGACGAGCCAAAAATTCATCGATTGTACATTTAAATAGTACATTGATTACAGAATCTTTTGGTACCAAGCAGACAACAGCGTACAAACTTTTTCATTTGCTATACATAAATTAAGGATGCGTCGCACAGGGTCAGCGGTAAAAAAGTATCGATTTCTAATATATTAAGACGAGCCAAAAATTCATCGATTGTACATTTAAATAGTACATTGATTACAGAATCTTTTGGTACCAAGCAGACAACAGCGTACAAACTTTTTTATTTGCTATACATAAATTATGGATGCGTCGCACAGGGTCTGCGGTAAAAAAGTATCGATTTCTAATATATTAAGACGTGTCAAAAATTCATCGATTGTACATTTAAATAGTACATTGATTACAGAATCTTTTGATACCAAGCAGACAACAGCGTACAAACTTTTTCATTTGCTATACATAAATTAAGGATGCGTCGCATAGGGTCAGCGGTAAAAAAGTATCGATTTCTAATATTTTAAGACGAGCCAAAAATTCATCGATTGTACATTTAATTAGTACATTGATTACAGAATCTTTGGTACCAAGCAGACAACAGCGTACAAACTTTTTCATTTGCTATACATAAATTAAGGATGCGTCGCACAGAGTCAGCGGTAAAAAAGTATCGATTTCTAATATATTAATACGAGCCAAAAATTCATCGATTGTACATTTAAATAGTACATTGATTACAGAATCTTTTGGTATCAAGCAGACAACAGCGTACAAACTTTTTCATTTGCTATACATAAATTAATGATGCGTCGCATAGGGTCAGCGGTAAAAAAGTATCGATTTCTAATATTTTTAGACGAGCCAAAAATTCATCGATTGTACATTTAAATAGTACATTGATTACAGAATCTTTTGGTACCAAGCAGACAACAGCGTACAAACTTTTTCATTTGCTATACATAAATTAAGGATGCGTCGCACAGGGTCAGCTGTAAAAAAGTATCGATTTCTAATATATTAAGACGAGCCAAAAATTCATCGATTGTACATTTAAATAGTACATTGATTACAGAATCTTTTGGTACCAAGCAGACAACAGCGTACAAACTTTTTCATTTGCTATACATAAATTAAGGATGCGTCGCACAGGGTCAGCGGTAAAAAAGTATCGATTTCTAATATTTTAAGACGGGCCAAAAATTCATCGATTGTACATTTAAATAGTACATTGATTACAGAATCTTTTGGTACCAAGCAGACAACAGCGTACAAACTTTTTCATTTGCTATACATAAATTAAGGATGCGTCGCATAGGGTCAGCGGTAAAAAGTATCGATTTCTATTATTTAAAGACGAGCCAAAAATTCATCGATTATACATTTGATTAGTACATTGATTACAGAATCTTTTGGTACCATGCAGACACCAGCGTACAAATTTTTTAATACGATAAACATAATATAAGTATGCGTCGCACAGGGTCCGCGTCAAAAAAGTATCAATTTCTATTATTTTAAGACGAGCCAAAAATTCATCGATTGTACATTTAAATAGTACATTGATTACAGAATCTTTTGGTACCAAGCAGACAACAGCGTACAAACTTTTTCATTTGCTATACATAAATTAAGGATGCGTCGCATAGGGTCAGCGGTAAAAAAGTATCGATTTCTAATATTTTAAGACGAGCCAAAAATTCTTCGATTGTACATTTAAATAGTACATTGATTACAGAATCTTTTGGTACCAAGCAGACAACAGCGTACAAACTTTTTCATTTGCTATACATAAATTAAGGATGCGTCGCATAGGGTCAGCGGTAAAAAAGTATCGATTTCTAATATTTTAAGACGAGCCAAAAATTCATCGATTGTACATTTAAATAGTACATTGATTACAGAATCTTTTGGTACCAAGCAGACAACAGCGTACAAACTTTTTCATTTGCTATACATAAATTAAGGATGCGTCGCACAGGGTCAGCTGTAAAAAAGTATCGATTTCTAATATATTAAGACGAGCCAAAAATTCATCGATTGTACATTTAAATAGTACATTGATTACAGAATCTTTTGGTACCAAGCAGACAACAGCGTACAAACTTTTTCATTTGCTATACATAAATTAAGGATGCGTCGCACAGGGTCAGCGGTAAAAAGGTATCGATTTCTATTATTTAAAGACGAGCCAAAAATTCATCGATTATACATTTGACTAGTACATTGATTACAGAATCTTTTGGTACCATGCAGACACCAGCGTACAAATTTTTTAATATGATAAACATAAAATAAGGATGCGTCGACAGGGTCCGCGTCAAAAAAGAATCGATTTCTAATATATTAAGACGAGCCAAAAATTCATCGATTGTACATTTAAATAGTACATTGATTACAGAATCTTTTGGTACCAAGCAGACAACAGCGTACAAACTTTTTCATTTGCTATACATAAATTAAGGATGCGTCGCACAGGGTCAGCAGTAAAAAATTATCGATTTCTATTATTTAAAGACGAGCCAAAAATTCATCGATTATACATTTGATTAGTACATTGATTACAGAATATTTTGGTACCATGCAGACACCAGCGTACAAATTTTTTAATACGATATACATAAAATAAGGATGCGTCGCACAGGATCCGCGTCAATAAAGTATCAATTTCTAATATTTTAAGACGAGCCAAAAATTCATCGATTGTACATTTAAATAGTACATTGATTACAGAATCTTTTGGTACCAAGCAGACAACAGCGTACAAACTTTTTCATATGCTATACATAAATTAAGGATGCGTCGCATAGGGTCAGCGGTAAAAAAGTATCGATTTCTAATATTTTAAGACGAGCCAAAAATTCATCGATTGTACATTTAAATAGTACATTAATTACAGAATCTTTTGGTACCAAGCAGACAACAGCGTACAAACTTTATCATTTGCTATACATAAATTAAGGATGCGTCGCACAGGGTCAGCGGTAAAAAAGTATCGATTTCTAATATATTAAGACGAGCCAAAAATTCATCGATTGTACATTTAAATAGCACATTGATTACAGAATCTTTTGGTACCAAGCAGACAACAGCGTACAAACTTTTTCATTTGCTATACATAAATTAAGGATGCGTCGCACAGGGTCAGCGGTAAAAAAGTATCGATTTCTAATATATTAAGACGAGCCAAAAATTTATCGATTGTACATTTAAATAGTACATTGATTACAGAATCTTTTGGTACCAAGCAGACAACAGCGTACAAACTTTTTTATTTGCTATACATAAATTATGGATGCGTCGCACAGGGTCAGCGGTAAAAAAGTATCGATTTCTAATATATTAAGACGAGCCAAAAATTCATCGATTGTACATTTAAATAGTACATTGATTACAGAATCTTTTGGTACCAAGCAGACAACAGCGTACAAACTTTTTCATTTGCTATACATAAATTAAGGATGCGTCGCACAGGGTCAGCGGTAAAAAAGTATGGATTTCTAATATATTAAGACGAGCCAAAAATTCATTGATTGTACATTTAAATAGTACATTGATTACAGAATCTTTTGGTACCAAGCAGACAACAGCGTACAAACTTTTTCATTTGCTATACATAAATTAAGGATGCGTCGCACAGGGTCAGCGGTAAAAAGGTATCGATTTCTATTATTTAAAGACGAGCCAAAAATTCATCGATTATACATTTGATTAGTACATTGATTACAGAATCTTTTGGTACCATGCAGACACCAGCGTACACATTTTTTAATACGATAAACATAAAATAAGAATGCGTCGCACAGGGTCCGCGTCAAAAAAGTATCAATTTCTATTATTTTAAGACGAGCCAAAAATTCATCGATTGTACATTTAAATAGTACATTGATTACAGAATCTTTTGGTACCAAGCAGACAACAGCGTACAAACTTTTTCATTTGCTATACATAAATTAAGGATGTGTCGCATAGGGTCAGCGGTAAAAAAGTATCGATTTCTAATAATTAAAGACGAGCCAAAAATTCATCGATTATACTTTTGATTAGTACATTGATTACAGAATCTTTTGGTACCATGCAGACACCAGCGTACAAATTTTTTAATATGATAAACATAAAATAAGGATGCGTCGACAGGGTCCGCGTCAAAAAAGAATCGATTTCTAATATATTAAGACGAGCCAAAAATTCATCCATTGTACATTTAAATAGTACATTGATTACAGAATCTTTTGGTACCAAGCAGACAACAGCGTACAAACTTTTTCATTTGCTATACATAAATTAAGGATGCGTCGCACAGGGTCAGCGGTAAAAAAGTATCTATTTCTATTATTTAAAGACGAGCCAAAAATTCATCGATTATACATTTGATTAGTACATTGATTACAGAATATTTTGGTACCATGCAGACACCAGCGTACAAATTTTTTAATACGATAAACATAAAATAAGGATGCGTCGCACAGGATCCGCGTCAATAAAGTATCAATTTCTAATATTTTAAGACGAGCCAAAAATTCATCGATTGTACATTTAAATAGTACATTGATTACAGAATCTTTTGGTACCAAGCAGACAACAGCGTACAAACTTTTTCATTTGCTATACATAAATTAAGGATGCGTCGCACAGGGTCAGCGGTAAAAAGGTATCGATTTCTATTATTTAAAGACGAGCCAAAAATTCATCGATTATACATTTAAATAGTACATTGATTACAGAATCTTTTGGTACCAAGCAGACAACAGCGTACAAACTTTTTCATTTGCTATACATAAATTAAGGATGCGTCGCACAGGGTCAGCAGTAAAAAATTATCGATTTCTATTATTTAAAGACGAGCCAAAAATTCATCGATTATACATTTGATTAGTACATTGATTACAGAATATTTTGGTACCATGCAGACACCAGCGTACAAATTTTTTAATACGATATACATAAAATAAGTATGCGTCGCACAGGATCCGCGTCAATAAAGTATCAATTTCTAATATTTTAAGACGAGCCAAAAATTCATCGATTGTACATTTAAATAGTACATTGATTACAGAATCTTTTGGTACCATGCAGACACCAGCGTACAAATTTTTTAATATGATAAACATAAATTAAGGATGCGTCGCACAGGGTCAGCGGTAAAAAAGTATCGATTTCTAATATATTAAGACGAGCCAAAAATTCATCGATTGTACATTTAAATAGTACATTGATTACAGAATCTTTTGGTACCAAGCAGACAACAGCGTACAAACTTTTTCATTTGCTATACATAAATTAAGGATGCGTCGCACAGGGTCAGCAGTAAAAAATTATCGATTTCTATTATTTAAAGACGAGCCAAAAATTCATCGATTATACATTTGATTAGTACATTGATTACAGAATATTTTGGTACCATGCAGACACCAGCGTACAAATTTTTTAATACGATATACATAAAATAAGGATGCGTCGCACAGGATCCGCGTCAATAAAGTATCAATTTCTAATATTTTAAGACGAGCCAAAAATTCATCGATTGTACATTTAAATAGTACATTGATTACAGAATCTTTTGGTACCAAGCAGACAACAACGTACAAACTTTTTCATTTGCTATACATAAATTAAGGATGCGTCGCACAGGGTCAGCGGTAAAAAAGTATCGATTTCCCTATATATTAAGACGAGCCAAAAATTCATCGATTGTACATTTAAATAGTACATTGATTACAGAATCTTTTGGTACCAAGCAGACAACAGCGTACAAACTTTTTCATTTGCTATACATAAATTAAGGATGCGTCGCACAGGGTCAGCGGTAAAAAGGTATCGATTTCTATTATTTAAAGACGAGCCAAAAATTCATCGATTATACATTTGATTAGTACATTGATTACAGAATCTTTTGGTACCATGCAGACACCAGCGTACACATTTTTTAATACGATAAACATAAAATAAGAATGTGTCGCACAGGGTCCGCGTCAAAAAAGTATCAATTTCTATTATTTTAAGACGAGCCAAAATTTCATCGATTGTACATTTAAATAGTACATTGATTACAGAATCTTTTGGTACCAAGCAGACAACAGCGTACAAACTTTTTCATATGCTATACATAAATTAAGGATGCGTCGCATAGGGTCAGCGGAAAAAAGTATCGATTTCTAATATTTTAAGACGAGCCAAAAATTCATCGATTGTACATTTAAATAGTACATTGATTACAGAATCTTTTGGTACCAAGCAGACAACAGCGTACAAACTTTTTCATTTGCTATACATAAATTAAGGATGCGTCGCACAGGGTCAGCGGTAAAAAGGTATCGATTTCTATTATTTAAAGACGAGCCAAAAATTCATCGATTATACATTTGATTAGTACATTGATTACAGAATCTTTTGGTACCATGCAGACACCAGCGTACACATTTTTTAATACGATAAACATAAAATAAGAATGCGTCGCACAGGGTCCGCGTCAAAAAAGTATCAATTTCTATTATTTTAAGACGAGCCAAAAATTCATCGATTGTACATTTAAATAGTACATTGATTACAGAATCTTTTGGTACCAAGCAGACAACAGCGTACAAACTTTCTCATTTGCTATACATAAATTAAGGATGCGTCGCATAGGGTCAGCGGTAAAAAAGTATCGATTTCTAATATTTAAAGACGAGCCAAAAATTCATCGATTATACATTTGATTTGTACATTGATTACAGAATCTTTTGGTACCATGCAGACACCAGCGTACAAATTTTTTAATATGATAAACATAAAATAAGAATGCGTCGCACAGGGTCCGCGTCAAAAAAGTATCAATTTCTATTATTTTAAGACGAGCCAAAAATTCATCGATTGTACATTTAAATAGTACATTGATTACAGAATCTTTTGGTACCAAGCAGACAACAGCGTACAAACTTTTTCATTTGCTATACATAAATTAAGGATGCGTCGCACAGGGTCAGCGGTAAAAAAGTATCTATTTCTATTATTTAAAGACGAGCCAAAAATTCCTCGATTATACATTTTAATAGTACATTGATTACAGAATCTTTTGGTACCATGCAGACACCAGCGTACAAATTTTTTAAAACGATAAACAAAAATAAGGATGCGTCGCACAGGGTCCGCTTCAAAAAAGTATCAAGTTCTAATATTTTAAGACGAGCCAAAAATTCATCGGTTATACATTTTAATAGTACATAGATTACAGAATCTTTTGGTACCATGTAGACACCAGCGTACAAATTTTTTAATACGATAAACATAAAATAAGGATGCGTCGCATAGGATCAGCGGTAATAAGTATCGATTTCCAATATTTTAAGACGAGCCAAAAATTCCTCGATTATACATTTTAATAGTACATTGATTACAGAATCATTTGGTACTAAACAGACACCAGCGTACAAATTTTTTAATATGATATACATAAAATAAGAATGCGTCGCATAGGGTCAGCGGTAAAAAAGTATCGATTTCTAATATTTTAAGACGAGCCAAAAATTCATCGATTATACATTTTAATAGTACATTGATTACAGAATCTTTTCGTACCAAACAGACACCAGCGTACAAATTTTTTAACTTGATATACATAAAATAAGGATGCGTCGCATAGGGTCAGCGGTAAAAAAGTATCGATTTCTAATATTTTAAGACGAGCCAAAAATTCATCGATTATACATTTTAATAGTACATTGATTACAGAATCTTTTGGTACCACGCAGAAACCAGCGTACAAATTTTTTAAAATGATAAACTAAAATAAGTATGCGTCGCACAGGGTCCGCGTCAAAAAAGTATCAAGTTCTAATATTTTAAGACGAGCCAAAAATTCATCGATTATACATTTTAATAGTACATAGATTACAGAATCTTTTGGTACCAT
The DNA here is from genome assembly GCF_030444845.1 of Prenolepis imparis. Classification (NCBI taxonomy): domain Eukaryota; kingdom Metazoa; phylum Arthropoda; class Insecta; order Hymenoptera; family Formicidae; genus Prenolepis; species Prenolepis imparis. The sequence continues at coordinate 12,881,901 of NW_028141162.1, read as the reverse complement.
GCAGACACCAGCGTACAAATTTTTTAATACGATAAACATAAAATAAGGATGCGTCGCACAGGGTCCGCGTCAAAAAAGTATCGATTTCTAATATTTTAAGACGAGCCAAAAATTCATCGATTATACATTTTAATAGTACATTGATTACAGAATCTTTTGTTACCATGCAGACACCAGCGTACAAATTTTTTAACTTGATATACATATAATAAGGTTGCGTCGCATAGGGTCAGCGGTAAAAAAGTATCGATTTCTAATATTTTAAGACGAGCCAAAAATTCATCGTTTATACATTTTAATAGTACATAGATTACAGAATCTTTTGGTACCATGCAGACACCAGCGTACAAATTTTTTAATACGATAAACAAAATAAGGATGCGTCGCATTTGATCAGCAGAAAAAAGTATCGATTTCCAATATTTTAAGACGAGCCAAAAATTCCTCGATTATACATTTTAATAGTACATTGATTACAGAATCATTTGGTACCAAGCAGACACCAGCGTACAAATTTTTTAATATGATAAACATAAAATAAGGATGCGTCGCATAGGATCAGCGGTAAAAAAGTATCGATTTCTAATATTTTAAGACGAGCCAAAAATTCATCGATTGTACATTTAAATAGTACATTGATTACAGAATCTTTTGGTGCCAAGCAGACAACAGCGTACAAACTTTTTCATATGCTATACATAAATTAAGGATGCGTCGCACAGGGTCAGCGGTAAAAAAGTATCGATTTCTAATATATTAAGACGAGCCAAAAATTCATCGATTGTACATGTAAATAGTACATTGATTACAGAATCTTTTGGTACCAAGCAGACAACAGCGTACAAACTTTTTCATTTGCTATACATAAATTAAGGATGCGTCGCATAGGGTCAGCGGTAAAAAAGTATCGATTTCTAATATTTAAAGACGAGCCAAAAATTCATCGATTATACATTTGATTAGTACATTGATTACAGAATCTTTTGGTACCTTGCAGACACCAGCGTACAAATTTTTTAATAGGATAAACATAAAATAAGGATGCGTCGCACAGGGTCCGCGTCAAAAAAGTATCAATTTCTATTACTTTAAGACGAGCCAAAAATTCATCGATTGTACATTTAAATAGTACATTGATTACAGAATCTTTTGGTACCAAGCAGACAACAGCGTACAAACTTTTTCATTTGCTATACATAAATTAAGGATGCGTCGCATAGGGTCAGCGGTAAAAAAGTATCGATTTCTAATATTTTAAGACGAGCCAAAAATTCATCGATTGTACATTTAAATAGTACATTGATTACAGAATCTTTTGGTACCAAGCAGACAACAGCGTACAAACTTTATCATTTGCTATACATAAATTAAGAATGCATCGCACAGGGTCAGCGGTAAAAAAGTATCGATTTCTAATATATTAAGACGAGCCAAAAATTCATCGATTGTACATTTAAATAGTACATTGATTACAGAATCTTTTGGTACCAAGCAGACAACAGCGTACAAACTTTTTCATTTGCTATACATAAATTAAGGATGCGTCGCACAGGGTCAGCGGTAAAAAAGTATCGATTTCTAATATATTAAGACGAGCCAAAAATTCATCGATTGTACATTTAAATAGTACATTGATTACAGAATCTTTTGGTACCAAGCAGACAACAGCGTACAAACTTTTTCATTTGCTATACATAAATTAAGGATGCGTCGCACAGGGTCAGCAGTAAAAAATTATCGATTTCTATTATTTAAAGACGAGCCAAAAATTCATCGATTATACATTTGATTAGTACATTGATTACAGAATATTTTGGTACCATGCAGACACCAGCGTACAAATTTTTTAATACGATATACATAAAATAAGGATGCGTCGCACAGGATCCGCGTCAATAAAGTATCAATTTCTAATATTTTAAGACGAGCCAAAAATTCATCGATTGTATATTTAAATAGTACATTGATTACAGAATCTTTTGGTACCAAGCAGACAACAACGTACAAACTTTTTCATTTGCTATACATAAATTAAGGATGCGTCGCACAGGGTCAGCGGTAAAAAAGTATCGATTTCTAATATATTAAGACGAGCCAAAAATTCATCGATTGTACATTTAAATAGTACATTGATTACAGAATCTTTTGGTACCAAGCAGACAACAGCGTACAAACTTTTTCATTTGCTATACATAAATTAAGGATGCGTCGCACAGGGTCAGCGGTAAAAAAGTATCGATTTCTAATATATTAAGTCGAGCCAAAAATTCATCGATTGTACATTTAAATAGTACATTGATTACAGAATCTTTTGGTACCAAGCAGACAACAGCGTACAAACTTTTTCATTTGCTATACATAAATTAAGGATGCGTCGCACAATGTCAGCGGTAAAAAAGTATCGATTTCTAATATATTAAGACGAGCCAAAAATTCATCGATTGTACATTTAAATAGTACATTGATTACAGAATCTTTTGGTACCAAGCAGACAACAGCGTACAAACTTTTTCATTTGCTATACATAAATTAAGGATGCGTCGCACAGGGTCAGCGGTAAAAAGGTATCGATTTCTATTATTTAAAGACGAGCCAAAAATTCATCGATTATACATTTGATTAGTACATTGATTACAGAATCTTTTGGTACCATGCAGACACCAGCGTACACATTTTTTAATACGATAAACATAAAATAAGAATGCGTCGCACAGGGTCCGCGTCAAAAAAGTATCAATTTCTATTATTTTAAGACGAGCCAAAAATTCATCGATTGTACATTTAAATAGTACATTGATTACAGAATCTTTTGGTACCAAGCAGACAACAGCGTACAAACTTTTTCATATGCTATACATAAATTAAGGATGCGTCGCATAGGGTCAGCGGTAAAAAAGTATCGATTTCTAATATTTTAAGACGAGCCAAAAATTCATCGATTGTACATTTAAATAGTACATTGATTACAGAATCTTTTGGTACCAAGCAGACAACAGCGTACAAACTTTTTCATTTGCTATACATAAATTAAGGATGCGTCGCACAGGGTCAGCGGTAAAAAAGTATGGATTTCTAATATATTAAGACGAGCCAAAAATTCATCGATTGTACATTTAAATAGTACATTGATTACAGAATCTTTTGGTACCAAGCAGACAACAGCGTACAAACTTTTTCATTTGCTATACATAAATTAAGGATGCGTCGCACAGGGTCAGCGGTAAAAAAGTATCGATTTCTAATATATTAAGACGAGCCAAAAATTCATCGATTGTACATTTAAATAGTACATTGATTACAGAATCTTTTGGTACCAAGCAGGCAACAGCGTACAAACTTTTTCATTTGCTATACATAAATTAAGGATGCGTCGCACAGGGTCAGCGGTAAAAAAGTATCGATTTCTAATATATTAAGTCGAGCCAAAAATTCATCGATTGTACATTTAAATAGTACATTGATTACAGAATCTTTTGGTACCAAGCAGACAACAGCGTACAAAATTTTCATTTGCTATACATAAATTAAGGATGCGTCGCACAGGGTCAGCGGTAAAAAAGTATCGATTTCTAATATATTAAGACGAGCCAAAAATTCATCGATTGTACATTTAAATAGTACATTGATTACAGAATCTTTTGGTACCAAGCAGACAACAGCGTACAAACTTTTTCATTTGCTATACATAAATTAAGGATGCGTCGCACAGGGTCAGCGGTAAAAAGGTATCGATTTCTATTATTTAAAGACGAACCAAAAATTCATCGATTATACATTTGATTAGTACATTGATTACAGAATCTTTTGGTGCCATGCAGACACCAGCGTACACATTTTTTAATACGATAAACATAAAATAAGAATGCGTCGCACAGGGTCCGCGTCAAAAAAGTATCAATTTCTATTATTTTAAGACGAGCCAAAAATTCATCGATTGTACATTTAAATAGTACATTGATTACAGAATCTTTTGGTACCAAGCAGACAACAGCGTACAAACTTTTTCATTTGCTATACATAAATTAAGGATGCGTCGCATAGGGTCAGCGGTAAAAAAGTATCGATTTCTAATATTTTAAGACGAGCCAAAAATTCATCGATTGTACATTTAAATAGTACATTGATTACAGAATCTTTTGGTACCAAGCAGACAACAGCGTACAAACTTTATCATTTGCTATACATAAATTAAGAATGCATCGCACAGGGTCAGCGGTAAAAAAGTATCGATTTCTAATATATTAAGACGAGCCAAAAATTCATCGATTGTACATTTAAATAGTACATTGATTACAGAATCTTTTGGTACCAAGCAGACAACAGCGTACAAACTTTTTCATTTGCTATACATAAATTAAGGATGCGTCGCACAGGGTCAGCGGTAAAAAAGTATGGATTTCTAATTTATTAAGACGAGCCAAAAATTCATCGATTGTACATTTAAATAGAACATTGATTACAGAATCTTTTGGTACCAAGCAGACAACAGCGTACAAACTTTTTCATTTGCTATACATAAATTAAGGATGCGTCGCACAGGGTCAGCGGTAAAAAAGTATCGATTTCTATTATTTGAAGACGAGCCAAAAATTCATCGATTATACATTTGATTAGTACATTGATTACAGAATATTTTGGTACCATGCAGACACCAGCGTACAAATTTTTTAATACGATAAACATAAAATAAGGATGCGTCGCACAGGATCCGCGTCAATAAAGTATCGATTTCTAATATATTAAGACGAGCCAAAAATTCATCGATTGTACATTTAAATAGTACATTGATTACAGAATCTTTTGGTACCAAGCAGACAACAGCGTACAAACTTTTTCATTTGCTATACATAAATTAAGGATGCGTCGCACAGGGTCAGCGGTAAAAAAGTATCGATTTCTAATATATTAAGACGAGCCAAAAATTCATCGATTGTACATTTAAATAGTACATTGATTACAGAATCTTTTGGTACCAAGCAGACAACAGCGTACAAACTTTTTCATTTGCTATACATAAATTAAGGATGCGTCGCACAGGGTCAGCGGTAAAAAGGTATCGATTTCTATTATTTAAAGACGAGCCAAAAATTCATCGATTATACATTTGATTAGTACATTGATTACAGAATCTTTTGGTACCATGCAGACACCAGCGTACAAATTTTTTAATATGATAAACATAAAATAAGGATGTGTCGACAGGGTCCGCGTCAAAAAAGAATCGATTTCTAATATATTAAGACGAGCCAAAAATTCATCGATTGTACATTTAAATAGTACATTGATTACAGAATCTTTTGGTACCAAGCAGACAACAGCGTACAAACTTTTTCATTTGCTATACATAAATTAAGGATGCGTCGCACAGGGTCAGCAGTAAAAAATTATCGATTTCTATTATTTAAAGACGAGCCAAAAATTCATCGATTATACATTTGATTAGTACATTGATTACAGAATATTTTGGTACCATGCAGACACCAGCGTACAAATTTTTTAATACGATATACATAAAATAAGGACGCGTCGCACAGGATCCGCGTCAATAAAGTATCAATTTCTAATATTTTAAGACGAGCCAAAAATTCATCGATTGTACATTTAAATAGTACATTGATTACAGAATCTTTTGGTACCAAGCAGACAACAGCGTACAAACTTTTTCATATGCTATACATAAATTAAGGATGCGTCGCATAGGGTCAGCGGTAAAAAAGTATCGATTTCTAATATTTTAAGACGAGCCAAAAATTCATCGATTGTACATTTAAATAGTACATTGATTACAGAATCTTTTGGTACCAAGCAGACAACAGCGTACAAACTTTATCATTTGCTATACATAAATTAAGGATGCGTCGCACAGGGTCAGCGGTAAAAAAGTATCGATTTCTAATATATTAAGACGAGCCAAAAATTCATCGATTGTACATTTAAATAGTACATTGATTACAGAATCTTTTGGTACCAAGCAGACAACAGCGTACAAACTTTTTCATTTGCTATACATAAATTAAGGATGCGTCGCACAGGGTCAGCGGTAAAAAAGTATCTATTTCTATTATTTAAAGACGAGCCAAAAATTCCTCGATTATACATTTTAATAGTACATTGATTACAGAATCTTTTGGTACCATGCAGACACCAGCTTACAAATTTTTTAAAACGATAAACAAAAATAAGGATGCGTCGCACAGGGTCCGCTTCAAAAAAGTATCAAGTTCTAATATTTTAAGACGAGCCAAAAATTCATCGGTTATACATTTTAATAGTACATAGATTACAGAATCTTTTGGTACCATGTAGACACCAGCGTACAAATTTTTTAATACGATAAACATAAAATAAGGATGCGTCGCATAGGATCAGCGGTAATAAGTATCGATTTCCAATATTTTAAGACGAGCCAAAAATTCCTCGATTATACATTTTAATAGTACATTGATTACAGAATCATTTGGTACTAAACAGACACCAGCGTACAAATTTTTTAATATGATATACATAAAATAAGAATGCGTCGCATAGGGTCAGCGGTAAAAAAGTATCGATTTCTAATATTTTAAGACGAGCCAAAAATTCATCGATTATACATTTTAATAGTACATTGATTACAGAATCTTTTCGTACCAAACAGACACCAGCGTACAAATTTTTTAACTTGATATACATAAAATAAGGATGCGTCGCATAGGGTCAGCGGTAAAAAAGTATCGATTTCTAATATTTTAAGACGAGCCAAAAATTCATCGATTATACATTTTAATAGTACATTGATTACAGAATCTTTTGGTACCACGCAGAAACCAGCGTACAAATTTTTTAAAACGATAAACTAAAATAAGTATGCGTCGCACAGGGTCCGCGTCAAAAAAGTATCAAGTTCTAATATTTTAAGACGAGCCAAAAATTCATCGATTATACATTTTAATAGTACATAGATTACAGAATCTTTTGGTACCATGCAGACACCAGCGTACAAATTTTTTAATACGATAAACATAAAATAAGGATGCGTCGCACAGGGTCCGCGTCAAAAAAGTATCGATTTCTAATATTTTAAGACGAGCCAAAAATTCATCGATTATACATTTTAATAGTACATTGATTACAGAATCTTTTGTTACCATGCAGACACCAGCGTACAAATTTTTTAACTTGATATACATATAATAAGGTTGCGTCGCATAGGGTCAGCGGTAAAAAAGTATCGATTTCTAATATTTTAAGACGAGCCAAAAATTCATCGTTTATACATTTTAATAGTACATAGATTACAGAATCTTTTGGTACCATGCAGACACCAGCGTACAAATTTTTTAATACGATAAACAAAATAAGGATGCGTCGCATAGGATCAGCAGAAAAAAGTATCGATTTCCAATATTTTAAGACGAGCCAAAAATTCCTCGATTATACATTTTAATAGTACATTGATTACAGAATCATTTGGTACCAAGCAGACACCAGCGTACAAATTTTTTAATATGATAAACATAAAATAAGGATGCGTCGCATAGGATCAGCGGTAAAAAAGTATCGATTTCTAATATTTTAAGACGAGCCAAAAATTCATCGATTGTACATTTAAATAGTACATTGATTACAGAATCTTTTGGTGCCAAGCAGACAACAGCGTACAAACTTTTTCATATGCTATACATAAATTAAGGATGCGTCGCACAGGGTCAGCGGTAAAAAAGTATCGATTTCTAATATATTAAGACGAGCCAAAAATTCATCGATTGTACATGTAAATAGTACATTGATTACAGAATCTTTTGGTACCAAGCAGACAACAGCGTACAAACTTTTTCATTTGCTATACATAAATTAAGGATGCGTCGCATAGGGTCAGCGGTAAAAAAGTATCGATTTCTAATATTTAAAGACGAGCCAAAAATTCATCGATTATACATTTGATTAGTACATTGATTACAGAATCTTTTGGTACCTTGCAGACACCAGCGTACAAATTTTTTAATAGGATAAACATAAAATAAGGATGCGTCGCACAGGGTCCGCGTCAAAAAAGTATCAATTTCTATTACTTTAAGACGAGCCAAAAATTCATCGATTGTACATTTAAATAGTACATTGATTACAGAATCTTTTGGTACCAAGCAGACAACAGCGTACAAACTTTTTCATTTGCTATACATAAATTAAGGATGCGTCGCATAGGGTCAGCGGTAAAAAAGTATCGATTTCTAATATTTTAAGACGAGCCAAAAATTCATCGATTGTACATTTAAATAGTACATTGATTACAGAATCTTTTGGTACCAAGCAGACAACAGCGTACAAACTTTATCATTTGCTATACATAAATTAAGAATGCATCGCACAGGGTCAGCGGTAAAAAAGTATCGATTTCTAATATATTAAGACGAGCCAAAAATTCATCGATTGTACATTTAAATAGTACATTGATTACAGAATCTTTTGGTACCAAGCAGACAACAGCGTACAAACTTTTTCATTTGCTATACATAAATTAAGGATGCGTCGCACAGGGTCAGCGGTAAAAAAGTATCGATTTCTAATATATTAAGACGAGCCAAAAATTCATCGATTGTACATTTAAATAGTACATTGATTACAGAATCTTTTGGTACCAAGCAGACAACAGCGTACAAACTTTTTCATTTGCTATACATAAATTAAGGATGCGTCGCACAGGGTCAGCAGTAAAAAATTATCGATTTCTATTATTTAAAGACGAGCCAAAAATTCATCGATTATACATTTGATTAGTACATTGATTACAGAATATTTTGGTACCATGCAGACACCAGCGTACAAATTTTTTAATACGATATACATAAAATAAGGATGCGTCGCACAGGATCCGCGTCAATAAAGTATCAATTTCTAATATTTTAAGACGAGCCAAAAATTCATCGATTGTATATTTAAATAGTACATTGATTACAGAATCTTTTGGTACCAAGCAGACAACAACGTACAAACTTTTTCATTTGCTATACATAAATTAAGGATGCGTCGCACAGGGTCAGCGGTAAAAAAGTATCGATTTCTAATATATTAAGACGAGCCAAAAATTCATCGATTGTACATTTAAATAGTACATTGATTACAGAATCTTTTGGTACCAAGCAGACAACAGCGTACAAACTTTTTCATTTGCTATACATAAATTAAGGATGCGTCGCACAGGGTCAGCGGTAAAAAAGTATCGATTTCTAATATATTAAGTCGAGCCAAAAATTCATCGATTGTACATTTAAATAGTACATTGATTACAGAATCTTTTGGTACCAAGCAGACAACAGCGTACAAACTTTTTCATTTGCTATACATAAATTAAGGATGCGTCGCACAAGGTCAGCGGTAAAAAAGTATCGATTTCTAATATATTAAGACGAGCCAAAAATTCATCGATTGTACATTTAAATAGTACATTGATTACAGAATCTTTTGGTACCAAGCAGACAACAGCGTACAAACTTTTTCATTTGCTATACATAAATTAAGGATGCGTCGCACAGGGTCAGCGGTAAAAAGGTATCGATTTCTATTATTTAAAGACGAGCCAAAAATTCATCGATTATACATTTGATTAGTACATTGATTACAGAATCTTTTGGTACCATGCAGACACCAGCGTACACATTTTTTAATACGATAAACATAAAATAAGAATGCGTCGCACAGGGTCCGCGTCAAAAAAGTATCAATTTCTATTATTTTAAGACGAGCCAAAAATTCATCGATTGTACATTTAAATAGTACATTGATTACAGAATCTTTTGGTACCAAGCAGACAACAGCGTACAAACTTTTTCATATGCTATACATAAATTAAGGATGCGTCGCATAGGGTCAGCGGTAAAAAAGTATCGATTTCTAATATTTTAAGACGAGCCAAAAATTCATCGATTGTACATTTAAATAGTACATTGATTACAGAATCTTTTGGTACCAAGCAGACAACAGCGTACAAACTTTTTCATTTGCTATACATAAATTAAGGATGCGTCGCACAGGGTCAGCGGTAAAAAAGTATGGATTTCTAATATATTAAGACGAGCCAAAAATTCATCGATTGTACATTTAAATAGTACATTGATTACAGAATCTTTTGGTACCAAGCAGACAACAGCGTACAAACTTTTTCATTTGCTATACATAAATTAAGGATGCGTCGCACAGGGTCAGCGGTAAAAAAGTATCGATTTCTAATATATTAAGACGAGCCAAAAATTCATCGATTGTACATTTAAATAGTACATTGATTACAGAATCTTTTGGTACCAAGCAGGCAACAGCGTACAAACTTTTTCATTTGCTATACATAAATTAAGGATGCGTCGCACAGGGTCAGCGGTAAAAAAGTATCGATTTCTAATATATTAAGTCGAGCCAAAAATTCATCGATTGTACATTTAAATAGTACATTGATTACAGAATCTTTTGGTACCAAGCAGACAACAGCGTACAAAATTTTCATTTGCTATACATAAATTAAGGATGCGTCGCACAGGGTCAGCGGTAAAAAAGTATCGATTTCTAATATATTAAGACGAGCCAAAAATTCATCGATTGTACATTTAAATAGTACATTGATTACAGAATCTTTTGGTACCAAGCAGACAACAGCGTACAAACTTTTTCATTTGCTATACATAAATTAAGGATGCGTCGCACAGGGTCAGCGGTAAAAAGGTATCGATTTCTATTATTTAAAGACGAACCAAAAATTCATCGATTATACATTTGATTAGTACATTGATTACAGAATCTTTTGGTGCCATGCAGACACCAGCGTACACATTTTTTAATACGATAAACATAAAATAAGAATGCGTCGCACAGGGTCCGCGTCAAAAAAGTATCAATTTCTATTATTTTAAGACGAGCCAAAAATTCATCGATTGTACATTTAAATAGTACATTGATTACAGAATCTTTTGGTACCAAGCAGACAACAGCGTACAAACTTTTTCATTTGCTATACATAAATTAAGGATGCGTCGCATAGGGTCAGCGGTAAAAAAGTATCGATTTCTAATATTTTAAGACGAGCCAAAAATTCATCGATTGTACATTTAAATAGTACATTGATTACAGAATCTTTTGGTACCAAGCAGACAACAGCGTACAAACTTTATCATTTGCTATACATAAATTAAGAATGCATCGCACAGGGTCAGCGGTAAAAAAGTATCGATTTCTAATATATTAAGACGAGCCAAAAATTCATCGATTGTACATTTAAATAGTACATTGATTACAGAATCTTTTGGTACCAAGCAGACAACAGCGTACAAACTTTTTCATTTGCTATACATAAATTAAGGATGCGTCGCACAGGGTCAGCGGTAAAAAAGTATGGATTTCTAATTTATTAAGACGAGCCAAAAATTCATCGATTGTACATTTAAATAGAACATTGATTACAGAATCTTTTGGTACCAAGCAGACAACAGCGTACAAACTTTTTCATTTGCTATACATAAATTAAGGATGCGTCGCACAGGGTCAGCGGTAAAAAAGTATCGATTTCTATTATTTGAAGACGAGCCAAAAATTCATCGATTATACATTTGATTAGTACATTGATTACAGAATATTTTGGTACCATGCAGACACCAGCGTACAAATTTTTTAATACGATAAACATAAAATAAGGATGCGTCGCACAGGATCCGCGTCAATAAAGTATCGATTTCTAATATATTAAGACGAGCCAAAAATTCATCGATTGTACATTTAAATAGTACATTGATTACAGAATCTTTTGGTACCAAGCAGACAACAGCGTACAAACTTTTTCATTTGCTATACATAAATTAAGGATGCGTCGCACAGGGTCAGCGGTAAAAAAGTATCGATTTCTAATATATTAAGACGAGCCAAAAATTCATCGATTGTACATTTAAATAGTACATTGATTACAGAATCTTTTGGTACCAAGCAGACAACAGCGTACAAACTTTTTCATTTGCTATACATAAATTAAGGATGCGTCGCACAGGGTCAGCGGTAAAAAGGTATCGATTTCTATTATTTAAAGACGAGCCAAAAATTCATCGATTATACATTTGATTAGTACATTGATTACAGAATCTTTTGGTACCATGCAGACACCAGCGTACAAATTTTTTAATATGATAAACATAAAATAAGGATGTGTCGACAGGGTCCGCGTCAAAAAAGAATCGATTTCTAATATATTAAGACGAGCCAAAAATTCATCGATTGTACATTTAAATAGTACATTGATTACAGAATCTTTTGGTACCAAGCAGACAACAGCGTACAAACTTTTTCATTTGCTATACATAAATTAAGGATGCGTCGCACAGGGTCAGCAGTAAAAAATTATCGATTTCTATTATTTAAAGACGAGCCAAAAATTCATCGATTATACATTTGATTAGTACATTGATTACAGAATATTTTGGTACCATGCAGACACCAGCGTACAAATTTTTTAATACGATATACATAAAATAAGGATGCGTCGCACAGGATCCGCGTCAATAAAGTATCAATTTCTAATATTTTAAGACGAGCCAAAAATTCATCGATTGTACATTTAAATAGTACATTGATTACAGAATCTTTTGGTACCAAGCAGACAACAGCGTACAAACTTTTTCATATGCTATACATAAATTAAGGATGCGTCGCATAGGGTCAGCGGTAAAAAAGTATCGATTTCTAATATTTTAAGACGAGCCAAAAATTCATCGATTGTACATTTAAATAGTACATTGATTACAGAATCTTTTGGTACCAAGCAGACAACAGCGTACAAACTTTATCATTTGCTATACATAAATTAAGGATGCGTCGCACAGGGTCAGCGGTAAAAAAGTATCGATTTCTAATATATTAAGACGAGCCAAAAATTCATCGATTGTACATTTAAATAGTACATTGATTACAGAATCTTTTGGTACCAAGCAGACAACAGCGTACAAACTTTTTCATTTGCTATACATAAATTAAGGATGCGTCGCACAGGGTCAGCGGTAAAAAAGTATCTATTTCTATTATTTAAAGACGAGCCAAAAATTCATCGATTATACATTTGATTAGTACATTGATTACAGAATATTTTGGTACCATGCAGACACCAGCGTACAAATTTTTTAATACGATAAACATAAAATAAGGATGCGTCGCACAGGATCCGCGTCAATAAAGTATCAATTTCTAATATTTTAAGACGAGCCAAAAATTCATCGATTGTACATTTAAATAGTACATTGATTACAGAATCTTTTGGTACCAAGCAGACAACAGCGTACAAACTTTTTCATTTGCTATACATAAATTAAGGATGCGTCGCACAGGGTCAGCGGTAAAAAGGTATCGATTTCTATTATTTAAAGACGAGCCAAAAATTCATCGATTATACATTTGATTAGTACATTGATTACAGAATCTTTTGGTACCATGCAGACACCAGCGTACAAATTTTTTAATATGATAAACATAAAATAAGGATGCGTCGACAGGGTCCGCGTCAAAAAAGAATCGATTTCTAATATATTAAGACGAGCCAAAAATTCATTGATTGTACATTTAAATAGTACATTGATTACAGAATCTTTTGGTACCAAGCAGACAACAGCGTACAAACTTTTTCATTTGCTATACATAAATTAAGGATGCGTCGCACAGGGTCAGCAGTAAAAAATTATCGATTTCTATTATTTAAAGACGAGCCAAAAATTCATCGATTATACATTTGATTAGTACATTGATTACAGAATATTTTGGTACCATGCAGACACCAGCGTACAAATTTTTTAATACGATATACATAAAATAAGGATGCGTCGCACAGGATCCGCGTCAATAAAGTATCAATTTCTAATATTTTAAGACGAGCCAAAAATTCATCGATTGTATATTTAAATAGTACATTGATTACAGAATCTTTTGGTACCAAGCAGACAACAACGTACAAACTTTTTCATTTGCTATACATAAATTAAGGATGCGTCGCACAGGGTCAGCGGTAAAAAAGTATCGATTTCTAATATATTAAGACGAGCCAAAAATTCATCGATTGTACATTTAAATAGTACATTGATTACAGAATCTTTTGGTACCAAGCAGACAACAGCGTACAAACTTTTTCATTTGCTATACATAAATTAAGGATGCGTCGCACAGGGTCAGCGGTAAAAAAGTATCGATTTCTAATATATTAAGTCGAGCCAAAAATTCATCGATTGTATATTTAAATAGTACATTGATTACAGAATCTTTTGGTACCAAGCAGACAACAGCGTACAAACTTTTTCATTTGCTATACATAAATTAAGGATGCGTCGCACAAGGTCAGCGGTAAAAAAGTATCGATTTCTAATATATTAAGACGAGCCAAAAATTCATCGATTGTACATTTAAATAGTACATTGATTACAGAATCTTTTGGTACCAAGCAGACAACAGCGTACAAACTTTTTCATTTGCTATACATAAATTAAGGATGCGTCGCACAGGGTCAGCGGTAAAAAGGTATCGATTTCTATTATTTAAAGACGAGCCAAAAATTCATCGATTATACATTTGATTAGTACATTGATTACAGAATCTTTTGGTACCATGCAGACACCAGCGTACACATTTTTTAATACGATAAACATAAAATAAGAATGCGTCGCACAGGGTCCGCGTCAAAAAAGTATCAATTTCTATTATTTTAAGACGAGCCAAAAATTCATCGATTGTACATTTAAATAGTACATTGATTACAGAATCTTTTGGTACCAAGCAGACAACAGCGTACAAACTTTTTCATATGCTACACATAAATTAAGGATGCGTCGCATAGGGTCAGCGGTAAAAAAGTATCGATTTCTAATATTTTAAGACGAGCCAAAAATTCATCGATTGTACATTTAAATAGTACATTGATTACAGAATCTTTTGGTACCAAGCAGACAACAGCGTACAAACTTTTTCATTTGCTATACATAAATTAAGGATGCGTCGCACAGGGTCAGCGGTAAAAAAGAATGGATTTCTAATATATTAAGACGAGCCAAAAATTCATCGATTGTACATTTAAATAGTACATTGATTACAGAATCTTTTGGTACCAAGCAGACAACAGCGTACAAACTTTTTCATTTGCTATACATAAATTAAGGATGCGTCGCACAGGGTCAGCGGTAAAAAAGTATCGATTTCTAATATATTAAGACGAGCCAAAAATTCATCGATTGTACATTTAAATAGTACATTGATTACAGAATCTTTTGGTACCAAGCAGGCAACAGCGTACAAACTTTTTCATTTGCTATACATAAATTAAGGATGCGTCGCACAGGGTCAGCGGTAAAAAAGTATCGATTTCTAATATATTAAGTCGAGCCAAAAATTCATCGATTGTACATTTAAATAGTACATTGATTACAGAATCTTTTGGTACCAAGCAGACAACAGCGTACAAACTTTTTCATTTGCTATACATAAATTAAGGATGCGTCGCACAGGGTCAGCTGTAAAAAAGTATCGATTTCTAATATATTAAGACGAGCCAAAAATTCATCGATTGTACATTTAAATAGTACATTGATTACAGAATCTTTTGGTACCAAGCAGACAACAGCGTACAAACTTTTTCATTTGCTATACATAAATTAAGGATGCGTCGCACAGGGTCAGCGGTAAAAAGGTATCGATTTCTATTATTTAAAGACGAGCCAAAAATTCATCGATTATACATTTGACTAGTACATTGATTACAGAATCTTTTGGTACCATGCAGACACCAGCGTACAAATTTTTTAATATGATAAACATAAAATAAGGATGCGTCGACAGGGTCCGCGTCAAAAAAGAATCGATTTCTAATATATTAAGACGAGCCAAAAATTCATCGATTGTACATTTAAATAGTACATTGATTACAGAATCTTTTGGTACCAAGCAGACAACAGCGTACAAACTTTTTCATTTGCTATACATAAATTAAGGATGCGTCGCACAGGGTCAGCGGTAAAAAAGTATCGATTTCTATTATTTAAAGACGAGCCAAAAATTCATCGATTATACATTTGATTAGTACATTGATTACAGAATATTTTGGTACCATGCAGACACCAGCGTACAAATTTTTTAATACGATAAACATAAAATAAGGATGCGTCGCACAGGATCCGCGTCAATAAAGTATCGATTTCTAATATATTAAGACGAGCCAAAAATTCATCGATTGTACATTTAAATAGTACATTGATTACAGAATCTTTTGGTACCAAGCAGACAACAGCGTACAAACTTTTTCATTTGCTATACATAAATTAAGGATGCGTCGCACAGGGTCAGCGGTAAAAAAGTATCGATTTCTAATATATTAAGACGAGCCAAAAATTCATCGATTGTACATTTAAATAGTACATTGATTACAGAATCTTTTGGTACCAAGCAGACAACAGCGTACAAACTTTTTCATTTGCTATACATAAATTAAGGATGCGTCGCACAGGGTCAGCGGTAAAAAAGTATCGATTTCTAATATATTAAGACGAGCCAAAAATTCATCGATTGTACATTTAAATAGTACATTGATTACAGAATCTTTTGGTACCAAGCAGGCAACAGCGTACAAACTTTTTCATTTGCTATACATAAATTAAGGATGCGTCGCACAGGGTCAGCGGTAAAAAAGTATCGATTTCTAATATATTAAGTCGAGCCAAAAATTCATCGATTGTACATTTAAATAGTACATTGATTACAGAATCTTTTGGTACCAAGCAGACAACAGCGTACAAACTTTTTCATTTGCTATACATAAATTAAGGATGCGTCGCACAGGGTCAGCTGTAAAAAAGTATCGATTTCTAATATATTAAGACGAGCCAAAAATTCATCGATTGTACATTTAAATAGTACATTGATTACAGAATCTTTTGGTACCAAGCAGACAACAGCGTACAAACTTTTTCATTTGCTATACATAAATTAAGGATGCGTCGCACAGGGTCAGCGGTAAAAAGGTATCGATTTCTATTATTTAAAGACGAGCCAAAAATTCATCGATTATACATTTGACTAGTACATTGATTACAGAATCTTTTGGTACCATGCAGACACCAGCGTACAAATTTTTTAATATGATAAACATAAAATAAGGATGCGTCGACAGGGTCCGCGTCAAAAAAGAATCGATTTCTAATATATTAAGACGAGCCAAAAATTCATCGATTGTACATTTAAATAGTACATTGATTACAGAATCTTTTGGTACCAAGCAGACAACAGCGTACAAACTTTTTCATTTGCTATACATAAATTAAGGATGCGTCGCACAGGGTCAGCGGTAAAAAAGTATCGATTTCTATTATTTAAAGACGAGCCAAAAATTCATCGATTATACATTTGATTAGTACATTGATTACAGAATATTTTGGTACCATGCAGACACCAGCGTACAAATTTTTTAATACGATAAACATAAAATAAGGATGCGTCGCACAGGATTCGCGTCAATAAAGTATCGATTTCTAATATATTAAGACGAGCCAAAAATTCATCGATTGTACATTTAAATAGTACATTGATTACAGAATCTTTTGGTACCAAGCAGACAACAGCGTACAAAATTTTCATTTGCTATACATAAATTAAGGATGCATCGCACAGGGTCAGCGGTAAAAAAGTATCGATTTCTAATATATTAAGACGAGCCAAAAATTCATCGATTGTACATTTAAATAGTACATTGATTACAGAATCTTTTGGTACCAAGCAGACAACAGCGTACAAACTTTTTCATTTGCTATACATAAATTAAGGATGCGTCGCACAGGGTCAGCGGTAAAAAGGTATCGATTTCTATTATTTAAAGACGAACCAAAAATTCATCGATTATACATTTGATTAGTACATTGATTACAGAATCTTTTGGTACCATGCAGACACCAGCGTACACATTTTTTAATACGATAAACATAAAATAAGAATGCGTCGCACAGGGTCCGCGTCAAAAAAGTATCAATTTCTATTATTTTAAGACGAGCCAAAAATTCATCGATTGTACATTTAAATAGTACATTGATTACAGAATCTTTTGGTACCAAGCAGACAACAGCGTACAAACTTTTTCATTTGCTATACATAAATTAAGGATGCGTCGCATAGGGTCAGCGGTAAAAAAGTATCGATTTCTAATATTTTAAGACGAGCCAAAAATTCATCGATTGTACATTTAAATAGTACATTGATTACAGAATCTTTTGGTACCAAGCAGACAACAGCGTACAAACTTTATCATTTGCTATACATAAATTAAGAATGCATCGCACAGGGTCAGCGGTAAAAAAGTATCGATTTCTAATATATTAAGACGAGCCAAAAATTCATCGATTGTACATTTAAATAGTACATTGATTACAGAATCTTTTGGTACCAAGCAGACAACAGCGTACAAACTTTTTCATTTGCTATACATAAATTAAGGATGCGTCGCACAGGGTCAGCGGTAAAAAAGTATCGATTTCTAATATATTAAGACGAGCCAAAAATTCATCGATTGTACATTTAAATAGTACATTGATTACAGAATCTTTTGGTACCAAGCAGACAACAGCGTACAAACTTTTTTATTTGCTATACATAAATTATGGATGCGTCGCACAGGGTCAGCGGTAAAAAAGTATCGATTTCTAATATATTAAGACGAGCCAAAAATTCATCGATTGTACATTTAAATAGTACATTGATTACAGAATCTTTTGGTACCAAGCAGACAACAGCGTACAAACTTTTTCATTTGCTATACATAAATTAAGGATGCGTCGCACAGGGTCAGCGGTAAAAAAGTATTGATTTCTAATATATTAAGACGAGCCAAAAATTCATCGATTGTACATTTAAATAGTACATTGATTACAGAATCTTTTGGTACCAAGCAGACAACAGCGTACAAACTTTTTCATTTGCTATACATAAATTAAGGATGCGTCGCACAGGGTCAGCGGTAAAAAGGTATCGATTTCTATTATTTAAAGACGAGCCAAAAATTCATCGATTATACATTTGATTAGTACATTGATTACAGAATCTTTTGGTACCATGCAGACACCAGCGTACACATTTTTTAATACGATAAACATAAAATAAGAATGCGTCGCACAGGGTCCGCGTCAAAAAAGTATCAATTTCTATTATTTTAAGACGAGCCAAAAATTCATCGATTGTACATTTAAATAGTACATTGATTACAGAATCTTTTGGTACCAAGCAGACAACAGCGTACAAACTTTTTCATTTGCTATACATAAATTAAGGATGTGTCGCATAGGGTCAGCGGTAAAAAAGTATCGATTTCTAATATTTAAAGACGAGCCAAAAATTCATCGATTGTACATTTAAATAGTACATTGATTACAGAATCTTTTGGTACCAAGCAGACAACAGCGTACAAACTTTTTTATTTGCTATACATAAATTATGGATGCGTCGCACAGGGTCAGCGGTAAAAAAGTATCGATTTCTAATATATTAAGACGAGCCAAAAATTCATCGATTGTACATTTAAATAGTACATTGATTACAGAATCTTTTGGTACCAAGCAGACAACAGCGTACAAACTTTTTCATTTGCTATACATAAATTAAGGATGCGTCGCACAGGGTCAGCGGTAAAAAAGTATTGATTTCTAATATATTAAGACGAGCCAAAAATTCATCGATTGTACATTTAAATAGTACATTGATTACAGAATCTTTTGGTACCAAGCAGACAACAGCGTACAAACTTTTTCATTTGCTATACATAAATTAAGGATGCGTCGCACAGGGTCAGCGGTAAAAAGGTATCGATTTCTATTATTTAAAGACGAGCCAAAAATTCATCGATTATACATTTGATTAGTACATTGATTACAGAATCTTTTGGTACCATGCAGACACCAGCGTACACATTTTTTAATACGATAAACATAAAATAAGAATGCGTCGCACAGGGTCCGCGTCAAAAAAGTATCAATTTCTATTATTTTAAGACGAGCCAAAAATTCATCGATTGTACATTTAAATAGTACATTGATTACAGAATCTTTTGGTACCAAGCAGACAACAGCGTACAAACTTTTTCATTTGCTATACATAAATTAAGGATGTGTCGCATAGGGTCAGCGGTAAAAAAGTATCGATTTCTAATATTTAAAGACGAGCCAAAAATTCATCGATTGTACATTTAAATAGTACATTGATTACAGAATCTTTTGGTACCAAGCAGACAACAGCGTACAAACTTTTTCATTTGCTATACATAAATTAAGGATGCGTCGCACAGGGTCAGCGGTAAAAAAATATCTATTTCTATTATTTAAAGACGAGCCAAAAATTCATCGATTATACATTTGATTAGTACATTGATTACAGAATATTTTGGTACCATGCAGACACCAGCGTACAAATTTTTTAATACGATAAACATAAAATAAGGATGCTTCGCACAGGATCCGCGTCAATAAAGTATCAATTTCTAATATTTTAAGACGAGCCAAAAATTCATCGATTGTACATTTAAATAGTACATTGATTACAGAATCTTTTGGTACCAAGCAGACAACAGCGTACAAACTTTTTCATTTGCTATACATAAATTAAGGATGCGTCGCACAGGGTCAGCGGTAAAAAAGTATCGATTTCTAATATATTAAGACGAGCCAAAAATTCATCGATTGTACATTTAAATAGTACATTGATTACAGAATCTTTTGGTACCAAGCAGACAACAGCGTACAAACTTTTTTATTTGCTATACATAAATTATGGATGCGTGCACAGGGTCAGCGGTAAAAAAGTATCGATTTCTAATATTTTAAGACGAGCCAAAAATTCATCGATTATACATTTTAATAGTACATTGATTACAGAATCTTTTCGTACCAAACAGACACCAGCGTACAAATTTTTTAACTTGATATACATAAAATAAGGATGCGTCGCATAGGGTCAGCGGTAAAAAAGTATCGATTTCTAATATTTTAAGACAGGCCAAAAATTCATCGATTATACATTTTAATAGTACATTGATTACAGAATCTTTTGGTACCACGCAGAAACCAGCGTACAAATTTTTTAAAACGATAAACAAAAATAAGTATGCGTCGCACAGGGTCCGCGTCAAAAAAGTATCAAGTTCTAATATTTTAAGACGAGCCAAAAATTCATCGATTATACATTTTAATAGTACATAGATTACAGAATCTTTTGGTACCATGCAGACACCAGCGTACAAATTTTTTAATACGATAAACATAAAATAAGGATGCGTCGCACAGGGTCCGCGTCAAAAAAGTATCGATTTCTAATATTTTAAGACGAGCCAAAAATTCATCGATTATACATTTTAATAGTACATTTATTACAGAATCTTTTGTTACCATGCAGACACCAGCGTACAAATTTTTTAACTTGATATACATAAAATAAGGTTGCGTCGCATAGGGTCAGCGGTAAAAAAGTATCGATTTCTAATATTTTAAGACGAGCCAAAAATTCATCGTTTATACATTTTAATAGTACATAGATTACAGAATCTTTTGGTACCATGCAGACACCAGCGTACAAATTTTTTAATACGATAAACAAAATAAGGATGCGTCGCATAGGATCAGCAGAAAAAAGTATCGATTTCCAATATTTTAAGACGAGCCAAAAATTCCTCGATTATACATTTTAATAGTACATTGATTACAGAATCATTTGGTACCAAGCAGACACCAGCGTACAAACTTTTTCATATGCTAAACAAAAATAAGTATGCGTCGCACAGGGTCCGCGTCAAAAAAGTATCAAGTTCTAATATTTTAAGACGAGCCAAAAATTCATCGATTATACATTTTAATAGTACATAGATTACAGAATCTTTTGGTACCATGCAGACACCAGCGTACAAATTTTTTAATACGATAAACATAAAATAAGGATGCGTCGCACAGGGTCCGCGTCAAAAAAGTATCGATTTCTAATATTTTTAGACGAGCCAAAAATTCATCGATTATACATTTTAATAGTACATTGATTACAGAATCATTTGGTACCAAACAGACACCAGCGTACAAATTTTTTAATATGATAAACATAAAATAAGAATGCGTCGCATAGGGTCAGCGGTAAAAAAGTATCGATTTCTAATATTTTAAGACGAGCCAAAAATTCATCGATTATACATTTTAATAGTACATTGATTACAGAATCATTTGGTACCAAACAGACACCAACGTACAAATTTTTTAATATGATAAACATAAAATAAGGATGCGTCGCATAGGGTCAGCGGTAAAAAAGTATCGATTTCTAATATTTTAAGACGAGCCAAAAATTCATCGTTTATACATTTTAATAGTACATAGATTACAGTATCTTTTGGTACCATGCAGACACCAGCGTACAAATTTTTTAATACGATAAACAAAATAAGGATGCGTCGCATAGGGTCAGCGGTAAAAAAGTATCGATTTCTAATATTTTAAGACGAGCCAAAAATTCATCGATTATACATTTTAATAGTACATTGATTACAAAATCTTTTGGTACCATGCAGACACCAGCGTACAAATTTTTTAATACGATAAACATAAAATAAGGATGCGTCGCACAGGGTCCGCGTCAAAAAAGTATCAATTTCTAATATTTTAAGACGAGCCAAAAATTCATTATAATGTTAATTTGCTAATTAATTTTTAAAATAAGAATATAACATTTTATATAATAATGTTTTAAATAATGTATATTATAATTCCTTAAACTCGATTAATATTTATGACAGCTATCAGCTGATATCTGTCAAAAAATAGTAATCTCAGATAAAGCATTATAACATATTATTTATAAAATTATTATTTTAATTTTTATAACATATTTTTATTTTAAAATTTAATTAGCAATCTAATGCTTTAATAATCTGATTTCTGTCAAAAAATATTAATCAGGTTTAAACAAACTTTATATAAAAACATCATTTTTTTTTATATTAAATCGAAGAATGGCGTAGCGCGCGCTTGTTTTTCTAGTTCTTTTTTAAAAAAGACATAAGTCGATTCTCGCAAGTATTGTTGCCTCTTTTCCGCGAAAATATTAATCAAGTTTAAAGTATTATAACTTATTATTTAAAACATATTGTTATTTTATTTAATTTTATTTTGGACTAACTGTCAAACTGCTAACTGCTAACCCTCGCGATGACAGCCTTTCGATGCTACGAATATAACACACAACGCAAATCGACAGAGAGCCAATCAGCATTGCGGAAAAGAGGCAACAATACACTTCGAGACTTTCGAGATGACTTCGATACATTCGAGTGGACTGCGATACATTCGAGAATCGACTTAACATGCCTTTTTTAAAGAAAGGATATAGTTCACGCGCCGTTAATACAAGTAAATTTCACATTTGAAACATAAGGCGACCTCTGGCGAGATAGAAAACAACTCGACGGAATCGACATTACCTAAATTACCGACATCGCTTCGACAATTGACGCATGCGCGGTCCAAACTCCCGCGCATGCGCACACTCGCCCATCTACTATTCTTATTTATACTGCGCTTTCTTGGCTGACGCGATCATCGGGGTTCGGGGTGCAAGTCAAATCGCGAGGCCAATGTCGTGTAAGGCCGTCGGTTTTGCTAATCAACGATCTCGCCGGCCTTTCATGAGCCTTGACGGCGGGGTACGTGAGAATAAGCGACATTTCTGCCGACGATCGACGACGAGCGACCGTATGCGTCCGCATCATCAACGACGTTACAACGAACGCGTCTCATCTCTACGATCTATGTCTGACCGCGGGAAGGACGCTGCTGCTGCTTCCCGATCGCAGGTGCGCACGTCGACGACGATCACGTTGCTACCGGTGAGTACCAGAATGTTCCCGAGATCTCCCGATCTCGCCAACTGACAAATTCAATCCTAACGACTGTATGAAGAGAGAGAAAGGTGCCTTTTACTTCGACAAACGCGTACTTTCTATTGTCAAACAGTAGCGATCGTACTTTCATATTTCATATTCTGGCATCGCTGCGAAAATCTGTAAATCTAGCGTTGAAATTACAATTATCCTTATTATTGGGATGTCTTATTATTTTTGCTTGAAAGTGATTTGAACGCACGTTCAATCATCCGAAGAACCACTCGCATATTTGAGATAAAAGAGACTAAAAGTGATTTGATATATTTATAACTAACACAAATTCAGATATCTTCAAAGCTGAGGTATTTCAAAGTCAGAAACTCTTCAATAATTTGTAAAAGAAATAACCATTTGTTTTTTTATATGTACCTTGATTTAGTATGCATGTATATATTTGAATTCAAAACCAGAATTTACCATTTATTCCAATCTATCTGATACACAAGATGTCTACCTCTGTCAAAGTTTATTTTAGGCATATACTGTCTAGCGAATTTCATGTTGATTTTTCGTTTCTCATACATATTATGTGTAATATATTATTGACAATTTTCAAAATACTTTTTAAAACAGAATTTCTCTTTAATAAATAAAATTGTAGAAATCTGATATATTTCTTAATATGAATCTCTTTTCAATATGAATGTCATATTTCTTTTATAGTAGCCATGGTTGAGATACCAAAGGATTGTGTCCTGCAGTGGGCTGGCCATGCGGGATATATTACAGAGAGATTCAGTGGTCTGTTGGCACGTCAGGCTCTAGTCGATGTCACATTGATCTGCGATGAACAAAAACTACGTGTTCACAAGCTGGTTTTAGCTTCGAATAGTATATACTTTGAGGTATGTATGCAAATATTATAATAAATTGTTTAAATGTTATAATAAAGTATAATAAAGTACATATTCTTTACCATTTCGTTAATCTACTTAAGACAACTATGTAATATATATGTTCTAAAAATCTTATATTGATTCAACCATTTATGTGTTTAAATTTTATTTGTTTGTTGTCGTAGCAATATTTGTATTCTTTTTAATTTGTCAAAGCAATATAATCTAATAAATATTTCCTTATATTGTACATTAATATTTATACATTCTAAATACTTTATATCTTAAATAAAATTAAATGAAAACAGGTTATTTTCCTCAATGTCTTTCTGAATTAAAGATTTATTAGACTTTGTAATTTATAATTGATAATTCCAAATATGTGTATGCGTGTGTGTGTGTGTGCGTGTGTATGTTTACAAATTATATATTTTATAACCTGCTTTTATCATTTTCTTATCATCAAATATATTTAAGAATTATCGAGGGAGGGAGGATATTCGACTATTCATAAAATATTTTACAAGATTTTACAAGTATTATATTATGAAAGAAATATAATGTGTATTAACAAAAATATAACTGTAATATATATATAACTATAAAGACAGTTTGAGGAAAATCTTTTTAATATTTCACAGAGACAACGATAGTAATTTATTCACTGACACTCATTGTAACAAAAAATTATTTCATATTAAATTTATTAAAAAATATATTATTGATTAATACTTCGATTTGCATCTCTTTTCCTTACAGATCTGCTGATGACTGAGCTATATTATTGAAATTTTATTAAATAAACTTTTAAAGATGTCCTATTTTCTCTTTTAAAATTATTTAATATTATTTATCTATAGAATTTATTGATAAAAAGGACATTTTATTTGCTCAATGAAGCAAGGTAATGATTAATTTGAAATTATTTCTTTATATTTATACTTATTCTTTTAATGTAATGAATAAGATTCTTTAACTTATTTTGAAAAATTTCTTTCTTATTCCTTAATTTTAAAAAATGTGTTTTATTATTTATATATATATATATATATATATATATATATATATATACATATATATAAAAGTAATATTTTTTTGTATATTAATTATAAGTTAATTATTAAAATATAAGTTATAGTAAGTTAATTATTAAAATATAAATATGTATATAATTACAAACACACTATGTGTTACTTCAGAAGTTTCTAATAATTATTATTTTAAGCTCTTAAGCAAAAACTCTTTGATATATTTTTTACTGAAATGTCTGCCGCACATTTGTTCTGGTCGTTTTTCTATATTTATAAAAAAAATATTTTGAATCTTTTTGTCTGATATAGTATAAACTAATAGGAAAAAAAGACATTTTTTATTTTTATCTCAAAATCGTGGGAAGTATAATGTACTTATGGTAGAACAATTTTGCAGGGATAATATAAAAAATATATAAACTAAAGAAAGTCTTGTATATCAGAATTTCAGTAGTTCTTAACAAACATTTGAAGAAACCAAGTTTGCGGGGAATACTTTTCATGCAACTTTTGAAGAACAGTCCTTAGAAAGGTATTGAATAACTAATTCATATGATCTAAAAGGGTAGTAAAGTGTGTACACTCGGGTGTCTCTGTCTTTTCAAAAAGTGCAGTTATTATTTTCATATCAATATTATAAGGTAGATAGAAACATATTGCCTGCATGATATCATTATCTTTCTGTATGCAACTTAATAAGTCATTGTTGAACAAAATAATAATATTCAACAGTTTTGGCAATTTGCATTTTAAATACATATATATAATAAGCAGATATATTGAAATAATATTTAAGAATATATAAACATTTTTCTTCTGTACAACTTCTCACTCTTCAACTGTCTCCATTCTCTTCGTTCAATATTTCTTATGATGTTCTGTTCTGTTTTACTATAGGAAATACTGCAACAAGACTTGGGGCAAGAACCAATTATACTTTTGCATGACTTGGACTTTGAAATTTTGAAGGCCATGGTCGAATTCATGTATTGTGGAGAAACTACGATATCTCATCAGCATTTGTCATCTTTACATACTGCGGCACAAATTTTTAAGGTAATTTAATTGTATCTAAGCAACATAATGCATACAACCAGTTTCATAGTATATAAAATTAATGTATTCCTTATTTTTTTCCAGGTTAAAGAATTGGTATCTGTGATTGATACTATTGTCGGTTCAAAAAAGATTTTGGACGACTATGGAAAATGTCTGAAGCAGCAGAGAGAAGATTGTAATTTAAAAGTTGCAAATGATTTGCTTATGGAAAATGATTATGTCTGTGTTAAATGTGATAAACTAATAAGTATGGACGAGAATATCTGTACTGGTAACAATAATAACGACGTAAGCTCAGTCAAGAATCAATCTTTCGAGAACGAAATGACTGAAGCTACTGAGCACGATGTAGAGCACACTTTATACGAAGAATCGGACGTGATTGATGCCAACAAGGAAGATGTGGATACTCCGTTCTCAAACTCTGATGTAGATATAAGTATGCATAGCGATACTACTGATACTGTATCTATGCACGTAAGTAAGATAAACGAAGTACAAACAAGGTGCACGAGCAGCAATAGAGATGAAACGTACTGTAACAGTCTCGATTTAAAACCTATCTTATATGAGCAATGCTGTGATTTTTCCTGTGTAAATGAACGCGATCAATCCTCTATTTCTACACTATCGCAATCTTGCCTTCCACAAGTCGAAAGCGATTTGGAACACTGTTCCGGGAGTAGCACAGATGTTCCTAGCATAGTAGGGAAATGCGTCAAGGTTTATACACCCAAGAGACGCAAATCCATTGACGAGATCCGCAATAAGCTTGTATATACGCAATGCAATTTAGTGCCAACCCCACCGCATTCTACAGATTCCATAGATTTACTAGACGAGCCGTCCGCTAACGATTTACCAGTTACTTTATTAACGTCTTTAGATATGGAGAGTGCCGAATATATCTTGAGCTTAAGCACAGAAAGCATACAATCGATAGTAGGTGGTACTATAAGCGATCAACATACAGTGATCGGATGTAGAGAAATAAATCCAGAAGAAGACGAAATCGATAAGCGATTGAATACTCCAACGAGTGACACGGATTGCACGAAGCCAGTCCTAAGACGGAGCACGCGACTTAATCAACAAGAGAGCGATGAAGTTGTGAATAATGGCTTCTCTTCAGGAACCTTCGCGGGAACCGAGAAACCGTTCAAAAAAGGTAATTCTCCCAATAGAACGGAATCGTACGCGAAAGCGAAACGCAAAGGAAAGGAGGATCGTAAAGTGCCGGATCACAGCACGATCGCAAGTTCGGTGCAATCCAACAAGAAGAATCCCAACAGCAGGAAGAATAATTCGAAGTTGATGGTGAGAAAAAGTAACAAGTCTGCATGTACAATGGCCAGTAGTAAGGAGAAAGAAGAGTCGAGACCGAGGGAAGAGGGAAAATCGAAGACTAATAACAAATTTAAAGCTGATACGGAAAGATTAACGTCGTCGGATCAACACTCCATTGTTTCGTTCAAATCCAATACATGCGAGTGCATAAATCGCGCCTTATGGGGTGATATGTCCGACACGTTAGACTGTTGGGAAAGCGAGATAGACTTGCACGCATACCCATCCAACACCGAGATCCCCTTCGCTGTTGGCTTACTACCTCTACGAACCGCCTTGGAGAAGATGCAGGCGATGCCGGATTATCAACCGCGCAAAACACGTTCGTCAGTTGCCCCGTTAAAACAAGATGCAGCTAATAGCCAGAAGCGGAAAAACTGCACGCCCTTAGACATTATAATACCGTCGAAAAAGCAAAATGGCAATAACAGTGACGAGAGCCCGAACACCGTGTATCACATAGAGATACGAACAGCATCGTCGCAGTGCGTAAAGAGTCGTAAACGGTTCCTTCCAGATTCGATTACAAGCCTGCCGGCGACTAACATAGCAAATGGTAAGTAATACATGTGTGATTCAGGTTAAAAATTCGCAATAAAATCTGTCAGAGTTCAAATATTTTCAAAAACGTATTTTGAGTATGGTGTTAACACATTCTCGCAAATAAGACAGCAAAAAAATTGAAATAATAGTCTCTCGAGTTTATTTTTAAGTTTACATTGCGAGAATATTTAAAATGGATATTGAAGATTGAATATTTATTTCCCTCGCCATATATTTAGAGTCCATTTGTAACATTTATAATATCATATATGTCGCAATTTGTACACTGAGAGAAAAGTAATCTTATATAAATGTAAATAGAAATATTTTTACGTACATTGTTGCACAAACAAATGTTTCTCGCGATTTCGGCTACGTATATTATACTTGTAAAAAGAATTGTATCTCTTAAGCCGTTTATATATTATATGTACGTAATTTCATATTTTTGATAACTTTAATTTAATTGTAATTAGTTTTAAGTCTTATTTGCAATTGAGTAGGATAATAGAAGAACTATATAATATTCTTGTTATACTTCTCAACAAAGTTTCAACTAAATACTGTTTCTTTTTTTTTCTTTAATATTCGTAATAGGTTCAAGAACGTATTGTGAATACGATTGCTTTATTTCAATTTAGTATGATTGTTTTTAATTTAACATAATTTATTTCTCAACATATTACACACAGGATTTGGAAACGATATCACATTTATAAAAAACAATGATAATCTATTTTTATAAATTTTTGTTCTTTAATTAGACACTTTTTTACGTTAGAAAGCAATTTTATAAGACCTTATATTTTTATCAGTATAGCAACAATAACATTTCGAAAAAATCTCGTGAGTTATCTTAGCATATAATTTAACATGAATTTAGTATAATGAATAGAAAGTAATTTATATGGAATATATAGCAGAATATTGTAGCGATAATTTATCGTTTTAGTATCAAGTATTTCTTATGATCTTTTTTCTTAAAAAATGTGTCTTTTAACTTCAAATAAACAATTATATAGGCAACTAACTCGAAATAAGGAAAATGTGCTGTATGCACGGAAACAAAGCTCCTATATGTGTTTCAAAAGCTGCATTGTAAAACTGCGCGTTTTTAATGTTAAATGTACTTGCAAAAGAAAATTTATCAGACGTAATTTAGAAATTGTACAATTATCTCTCGTTTTTTGTACACTTAGCTACAGTATTCTTAGAATTAAACAGTCACTGCTCAATGTAAAGGGATTGTTTATCCATATAATAACAATCACAAGTAGTGTTGAAATATAACATGAATGTGTACATATACATACATACATATATATTTTTTCACAATAAATTTTTTTGATGGAATTTGCAATTTTCGTGATCTGTTGATGTATCTAAAAAATACTAACTATTTACAGTATAAAAACTTTAATATTAAATATATCCTCATTATAGTTATATGCTAATGCTAATGTTACATAATCTTATGCTTCTAAAT
Organism: Prenolepis imparis; assembly: GCF_030444845.1. Lineage (NCBI taxonomy): Eukaryota > Metazoa > Arthropoda > Insecta > Hymenoptera > Formicidae > Prenolepis > Prenolepis imparis. The sequence goes on along the minus strand of NW_028141162.1, from coordinate 12,851,673 downwards.
GTAGGTGAAATTGAAGGAGCACACATAGATAGCGTACTGCAACTACACGATATACACATGGTCTTGACACTGCGCAGGAAGATAGAGATTAAAGAAAGAAACACAGCAGTTTCTATTTTTAGCTGCGTAATTTCATTGGACGCACGAATACGACGAATCTATATGCAACTATAGACGGCGATCTTTATTAGTGTACACGTATTTACTTGTTTCTTAGGTCAACCCAGAAGAAAGATCAGGCTCGATATCACGCGCACATATTGAAAATTGATTAGGTACATGAATGAACACAAATATTACACACGGACTCCGATCCACGTATTTGATTCACATTTACCTCAAAATCTGGTTATTAGATTATGCATGTTTTGTGTATAATACTGTAAAAAATATAATTTTTTCTCACGGAACGAAGTATCAAAAAATAAGTAAAAAAATTATCGCAGCTTTACTATATAATATTAATACAATATACTTATGCAGAATATAAATTCAAAATTTATAGATAAAAATGGTTCACCATAGTATATAATAATAGCCAGATTATTAGACAAATTGTACTAATTTAAATGAATTTTTTTATCAAGTCAGCGAGAAAGAAAAAAAGATATTACACGTGTTTTACTTTTTTTCCTCGTGTCTAAGCACATCGTGCGATAAATTCCTCTCGTTAAGGTATATAAATAACAGCCCCTAGAACTAGTAAACTATTCAAGCTCGGTAACACCACGTAATAATCGAACTCATTAATCGGGAGATTTTGGTCAATAAGATTTTACTATGCAAAACTGATTCACAAGATAAACTGCATAAATTGTTACGTTTCTATAAATACGTAATTTCTTTGTAAAAAAAGATATGTCAAATTTGATAGAGAAATTTAATTTTATAAAGTCGCGTGTGTGAATATAAATTTCATCAGTACACACAGGTCTCTCTTACATCTGTTGCCATTTTATATAATTATATTTTATATGGTGTTATACAGCAATTAATATTAAAATCGAAAATGCCACGTGTCTTATAATTTTGTCAAAAATTATAATCTTGTACACAATCTCTCGCTTCGATCGCCGATAAATAATTTATTGGGAGATTCAATAATTACGCAATTTCACGCTCAGACCTTTAGGTCCGGTTCTATCAATGTCAGTTAACAAGCTTGTCATAATTAATTGAACTGTCTATCACTTTCAGTATTACAATCAGCCTGTTACGTAGATATTACTACGACCTAGAAATGGGAAATCAGGTTTAACCAGACGAGAGAAATAATCAGTTGAATCGGTTATCTTCCAATGTCAAACGGGCCGAGAATACGGGCCAACGCGTTCACCACGGATTAGCGCCGAGGAGGAGGACGAGCTCGACGAGGTCGACGCAGCAGCGCAGCCACGATGCAATCAATGAGCGCATATTGATCTCAACCTTTCGCAGAATCTAACACCTGCAGAGAGGCGGATCACCCTACGCGAACGGAGAGACGCGATCATCTCGGAGCTCTGGAATCTTGCTGGACACTCTCTTCGAAGACTCTTGACCCATCGGAGATGGGAATTCGCGTAAATCAAACGAGACACGAGTGAAACGTTCTCTGTCTCCCCCTCTCTTTTTTTACGATTTAATAAAACGGTAAAGATGCAAAAATTTTCGACAATTATGTATGCATGTGTACGAATAATCTGATTTTTTATTTCAATATTGAAATATAAATTTATTTAATGTTTATTTCGCTAGGTTTTTAGATCTAGAAACGATGATGCCCAGTATAAGATAAGATTGCGCTCATTATTGATAAAAGTTTGAATTTTATTTATTTATCTTTTAAAACTATGATAGCATTCGATATTTAGTTTTCTATATTTAAAAAAATCAATATATACTATATATATTTATACAGTTTGGCTATATTAATCTTCTATGTATTAAACACGATGATATTATGAAATGAAAAGAATTAATAATATAAAAAAATAATTCATTACAAAGTGTAATAACATGTGTTAGACGAATTAATGATTAGACTGAATGGCATAATTAATTTGTAATGAACGTATAGCTTTTTATTTCGAAAAATACTTTTACAAAATCAAAACATTCTTATCTTTCTACCGCTTTCGTTTAATCCTTTTATTTATATCGATAGAAGCAGTTTACATTCACACCTAGTGCCAAAACAGATTTTCTGTGCCAAATTATAGTTTCTAACTACTGACGCAACACCTGACGCAATTGTGCTTGACATTTCTTGTAACAATAAATGACACGAACAATTTTGTTGTTTTCAGAAAATATAATTGAATTGATCTTGAAATATTCGCTTTCATATCGATTCGATATTACATACAATGTGTTATCAATATTTTATTTTTTATTACAAAAATGTTGACTATGCATAAAAAAAACTTGATTTAATTTGTTGACAGAATTTTAAATAGAAATAGAAATAAATTCGAGTCGCTTACGACAAGATAATAAATTTATTTACTCTAATTTTGTTGGAACGAATAAATGTGGAAAGATAAGATTGTTGATGTTTCGATTGTTCACCTTCACGACTCTTTCAAATCAATGAATGCGCAATCACACATGCTGATAATTTTTATTTCGTCGACGCAGTCACGACACTCTAAAATTTGCATTTGCAATAAAATTTGAAATTAAAATAAAAGTTCTGATTATAAAAGCTTCAACACATGTTGTATCTAGATAAAGTGTAATATCTTATATTGCATTTATGAAAACATGCGTTTTTATGTAATGCATGTACAAATAATATATATATATATATATTGTAATATATGAGACTTGATATTTATTGACGATTGAGACAAACATATTGAGAATTTAATTAGAAGTTTCCAATAATTTTGATTTTATATAGCGCTTATATACTTAAACTTCCTAATGAATATATTTGCGATTATTTTAATGTGCTAATAATTGTTAAATATTATATTTGAACTATGTATTATATCTATTTTAAAATTGCGTCTTATATTATTGCAAGTGACTGCTGCTTGCATAGTGCAGTTGCAATGCTTAAATATCCATAAATAAAATATTATAGAATACATTATTAGAGATGTCATTAATGTTTTTCAAAATTATATGCATTGTCAGATCGTCTATGAATAGCAATATATCATGATTGTCGGTTGAAAAAAAACCGGCATTTTTATCTAAACAAATTTGACAGCTGTCACAACTTCATTTAAATAATTTTATTTTTGAGAATAATTAACTCCTAGGAGATAATACAATTCTTTTATCGTTTAGTCTAACATCTGATTTTAATCTCTATATTAATTATTTATCGAAAGCAGGGTCGAAAATTTTGTAAGCTAAAGTATTGAGATATTAATGCATAAAATAAAAATGTGACAATTGCGTGTCAATTTGTCATTCATTGTCGCGGTTTCTTCTAGAATCAACAGTCATGATTCAAGAATATCTAGATCACCGTGCTCTTGATGCAAAAATGCACGGCAATTTTTGAACCAACAGTCATGGTTCACGAATAATTTAGACCCTATAACGTTCGATTCGAAAATGCCCGGAAGTGGAAGACAATGACGCACATTTCCCAATATAATAGATAGTCATCTAATAATTGATTTCAACGACGTTCTTATAAACGTCACTCGAGAGATATGAATATATTTTAGATAATATTATTCTCGTTAATAATATTTCAGATGATGGACGACGACGTTATGCAAAAAGACCACGTTTGAACGCTCCGAAAAATGGCGCGCTTCGCCTACGTTCTACGTCACGGCGGTTTGACAGTTGGCAACGCGATGGTCGCGCTAGCAGTTCGGATTGGCCGCTTCGAAAGTAGTGCCCGACATATGTCTCGTTTCCCGCCTCCGGTACGGCTTGTGTTGTGTTGTGCGTGAAGAGCGAAGGAGGAGGGACAGGGCGACGCGAGAGGGAACGAAGAAGGTAAGGAGGGGGGACAGGGGACACACAGTCCGGCGAGTTGGATCCGTGGAGACACGTAGAGACGCGGCGCGCGTAAGGGCTTTTAGAGCGGAATCGAACCGCGGTGAGTTTGGCTTCTCCTCTATATATCGTTCTTCGGCAAGCGAGGGAAAACGCACGCAACGCGAACGGGCAACACGACGGTGTGGCATCCCTGTCCGGTGACCGATCGTGCTTCGGCCGTGTCCGTCCGTCATATTCCCGGCCCGAGGAAGAGAGAGAGAGAGAGAGACACACAGAGACAGTGAGAGCAAGGTTGCTGGCACACGTAGTTGGTGGTGTTGCGACGCAGCGAGGCGGAGGGGACGTTGTGTGCCGCGTACGGAGCAAGGCGAGAAACGAGCGATTGGGAACTGACTGCCGGCCATGGAGAAGCGGATAGAGCTCGAGAAGCGGGGAAGGAAGCCCGGCGACGTAAGGCAACCCTTTCAGATTTTTGCGCTGCTCTTCAGCAATCTCTATATCACATTTCTTTCCCTTCCCTCCCTCGCTCTCTCTCTCTCTCTCTCTCTCTCTCTCTCTCTCTCTCTCTCTCTCTCTCTCTCTCTCTCTCTCTCTCTCTCTCTCTCTCTCTCTCTCTCTCTCTGTCTGTATACGTTTCTCTCTGATTTTTTTTCTCTCTCTCCGAGCTTCCAGCACGCGCTTCTTTACATTATCCTCGCGATAGACAATCGTGCATGCATTTATTTATACAGTGTCGCGAAAAACGAACGAGTTCGTCGTTGTTACCACCTGGGTGCTCCAAGTACGCCGCGCGACAGTGTTAAACGCGCTATCGGCCCGTGATAGAACGAAGGAGAGAAAGAGAGAGAGAGAGAGAGAGAGAGAGAAAAGATAGGTATTCGTCGTCGTGTTGCCTCTCTCGGCGGCAAAACACCACGCATTCGGCTAATGCGGCTAATGCCGCTCCGGTCTCTCGCACTTCCGTCTTTCTCTTTTTCCAATTCCTTCGGCACCGACCGCGACATTCCGTCCTTACGGCGACCGCGTGGCCGTCCCGACTCTCTCGATCGGTCCGTCTCCTCCCGGGAGGAGAGGACGGCATATGCACGCATATCCTGACGACGATGCATGGCCGATCGCGAACGCGAGCATGGCGCGCCGCTCTACTATAGAAGCTTCGTATCGTTCTCTCATCGCGCTTTTGTTCCCTCTCGTCTTGTTCTCTTCTCTACCTTTTCGCGATCGAACGAAAAAAAAAATAAAATAAAATAACGCGTTTCCACGCGGTACACTTTTCGGAACGCGCTCCATTTCTCCATCGTTCTTCTTCCTTCCTCCTCATCCCCTCCCCCTTCCTTCGTCCCTCTTTCCTTCTCTCTCCGACTACGTAATTTACCTACATACTCGCCTTGCCGCTCTACTTCGCTTCATTTCGCATCGCTGCTGTCGCGAGGAGGCGGCGTGTCAACGCGACTCGAAATCGCCCTGGGGAAGTGAAAGAAATTCGGAGACGCGAGAGGAGAGACGCCGCGAGATTGCGCCGAAAACGCGCGGGCAATAGTGCGTAACTGCGTGCGTTGTTACTCCGCGATCTCCCGCGCTCCTTCTCTCCTTATCGCGACGCCTCTCTTATTAACGAGAGATATACGCGCGCCAGAAGTTTCGCGCAGTCACAGCGCGACGACTTGGAGGAGTTTTATCTCATTTTTCTAGATTCTAGAGTAACACGCGTGCGTGCGTCTCTTGGAAAAGACGCGGCGAGGACACGCACGTCGAAACCGCGATCGACTGGGCGCGTCGAGTGCATAACGACGTTACATATGCACTCTCTCGCGTTTGATTAATGGCGCGGATAAAGTCCGACGACCAACGTCGTCGTCGACTGACTTTATCCCATTCCGATCGATTCCCTCTTTCCGATTCGTGGCTGATCGTAATATTAATGCAGTCAGATTTATTTCACTTATCCGCGATATATTTTTATCCCCCTCGATAAACATTGCACTCAATTATATGACTTAACTTTCAATGTAACGATAATTATATATTGAATCGGATGCAAAAAAAAATGCATACATTAAGCATGATTGCGTACAATTAAAAATAATTACGTTCAATATATAGATAATTGCTATTCCATATTAGAATATTCTCCTTTGCATCTGCATCATACTTTATATTATATGTATATACTAATCTAATTAGTTTGAATCTAATTTCTCTTATTGAGAATGAGTATTTTTAGAATAAATTTGTATATCTCGCAATTTTTAGAAAGACAGAAAAATATTACATATTTTCGTCTAAAAATGCAATAATAAGCATAAAGAAATTATTAAGACAAAACTTGTATAAATTATGTATTCGAATGAATCTTGACGATGTTTGAGAATGAATCACATTTCACGCTATTGTTTACATTTAGAAAAATCATGCTGCTACTTCCAACTTAATTGTATCGTTTAGATTAGAGATTAATTTGTTTAGATAGTTGATAGAATGAATTATGTAAGTGAACGCGATTAAATCTCTTTATGATTATTTCGTGGGCCTTTATATGATTAATTGCGTAAAAGTTCTCATGACGTCGCTGCAATGAGTTAATTAAATGAAGTCAGTCTACAGAATTTTTAGAGCAAACTTGCGAAATTGAATCATCTCTCTGTACGAATATCCGTACAACTATTCGTGTAACAAAATTTAATAGAGAAACCGGACACCGATGTTGTATCGTAAAATGTGATTAGGATCAATCGATAAAATACTTTGACGATGGATTTTTCGCAGATTGCATTGCGAACGAAATGCATCACATTTTCCATTACGAGACACATTGTCCATTAATTAAACGTGAACTTTGTGCAAAGAACTGAATGATAATCGGTCTCAACTTTAATATATTGCCACATATGTCTTATATTGACAGAGATGATTTATGCATTTTCGGAGTACTTGCCGCATAATTAATCGATCTGCACTAGAAAATTAAGAATGATCTAATCTAACTATTTTGTGCAGTAAACTGTGTCAACTCTTAAAACTTTGCTTAAATTAATCAAACTTGAATGGGAACTATTTCTTGTCCAATTTCTTTTCTGATATCATGTCGATTATAATATTTGTAATTATTCTTTTTTTAAAATGTTTTCAAATTTGATGATGAACACTAAATATATAATAAATGTTTCATAATTTTTTTGCAGACATTTTTTTTACTCAAGAAATTTTTAATCTTTATATAGAAAGATTTTTTGTATAATATATTTGATCAAATAAAAAGTTTAATTATAATACATCTATCAATCTGAAAATGAGCTTCAAAATTGCTTCAGTTTCTTCAACAATTTGATTATTCATTTCGTCATTGGTAAGGTACATTTGCCGGCATAGTAATGATATGCGAAACGTGATAATGCAAATCGTGAAACAAGTTTTGCCTCGAAGAAGTTCTCGCGCTTTTATTTGACATTGAAAAAAAACCTTCGGAGAACGCTTAATTAACAAATTCCAGGCGAGAAAGTAATCTCGAATAATAATCCCGTTAGATAAGAACTTGTTTTTATCCTTTGTTTCAGTTTATACAGCGATACTCGAGAAATCGTTACGCGATACGTCCTGCGTATACGAAGAACGAACGCGACATATGTTTACTCGATTAATGTATTTTTTAGCATCGAGGCGTCGCCACCGATCCGATGCGGAAACGAGGGACCGCGCGAAAAAGCCGAGTTGCGCGCGCGTCAGCACCGCGTTATGTAAATGAATGGCAGCTCGCGCGCGCGCTCGCTCGCCGCCATGAGAGAGGAGCGCGTGTTGCACGCGGCAGCTGGACGTCGCCATTGCATCGTCGACGTACGGTTCCCGGAAGACGCGCCGGACAAGTCGATCCTCAGCTATACCTTATGCTCTCGACGCCGGCTCGCTCGTTGGTTCGCGCGCGCGTAATATAATGCGTAGTTGCGTGCCTAAGTCGTCGTCGTACGCGTTTCGTCATACGACGCGTCGCTAATCACCGCCATGTTGGACGAGTCCACTCTCTGCCGGCTGATTCCGGTCGATCGCCGTCCTGAGTGACACGCACGTACATACGCACTCTTCTGCGCGCGAGAGAAATTTTTTTCCCCCCCTCGACGCGAGATGAAACGTCATGTTGTCGATTGTCGAGTCGTGCCGATCGACTTTCTCAGGTACATCGTCGCGTCTATCCGTCTCTATTTGCCTCTGCGTGCATGCGTACGTGCGTGGGCGTTCGCAGAGCCGTAGCTAGGGTGTGGCGTCACATGATGGCACCGACGATTGCGACGCAAATTTGAAAAATTAGTAAATTTTTGTCCCTTTAAAAGCTTAAAGATTATTCTACTTATTAAATTCGTGATCGAATATATCGTGGATCGCGCAGAAAATGTTGCAAATTGTTTTTATATCGAGAGAAGGAGAGAGCTCCTTTTAATGTTGTCATATAAATCTTTTTTTTTCTTCCTAAATGTGTTCAAATTTATGCGCCTGCATTACGATCGCGAATCGATTCGTTTATATTTTACGACTCTGAAACTTTATCTATTATATTCTGCGTTGACCACCCGCGTATGCAACAGTGTCATTATTTTTAGGAGCATATATAACTATAATATTTATTAAAATTGAAAACATTCCTTTCATTGAATAATTATAAAAAAGAGCATATTTTGATAAAAGAATTTAAGCGCAGATGAGAAATATCAAATTTGAAGATATTGCAATTATAAAGCTTGTGTAAATATGCATATTTTTTTATCAAGGAAATAGGAAATGAGGTGCACGATAATAATTTCACAATTTAAAAATATCTAGAAATTTCATGATACATTCTCCTTGGTTCTCTCTTCGATCCGTGAATGTCATTGATCCGCTCCTATGACTATGCTCTTTGTAATATTGTCATTTTAATCGGCGCAACACCAAACGTAATCAATTTGACCGACTCGTCGCATAAACATGAGAGTATATATAAAATATCTAGGTGAGGAATATAGGATGCGAAGCGGAAAAAGTAATGCATAATTTAACTGTTAAATCGATCGGAGAATTTCAAAATGTGAAACTGAACACACACCGTATGCTCACCCTTTAAATTTAAAGCGGACCTCAACTGAAAACAATTCGCGAATTAATTACGAGAATGCATTAACTGCGTCATTCATTTGTTCCTTCGGATTATCATAAGTGACAAGAACAAAATATACGATGTGTTGTCGTTTTAGCGAAAAATCGATTCGATTCGCAGATTATTATTATTATTATATTGTCGATACGAAATGTCAAGAACAAAGTACGGTATATTAATATTCGCACAATTTGTTAAATAATGATGCTAAAAATATCGAGAGATGAAGAAATCAGGAAGATTATTATCGGTCTCATCTTTATTTGGGAGAAGCACGTCATGACACAAAGTCCTATCCTAATGTCATTTCGGATTGTCCGTAGGAAAATGAGAATGCGGTGACATAATATCCAAGCATCGATACTTCCGGTATCGATGATAGCCAACTTCCCCCTCCCCCACCTTCTCTCCCCCCCCCCTCTCTCTCGTAATACTCGGCGTCGCGTGCCGCAGTCCGTGCTTGTCCCTCACCGGCTTTTCCGATGCCGCTAAACAAGACGCGGCATATACTCCGTTTACCGTCACGCCTTTCCCCGTCCTCCCCCCGGTATCACCCTTACCTACCCTCATCCGCGCGCACCCCTCCGTCGTCCCCCGTAACACCTCTGTCTCCTACCGGCTCCGCTCTCGCCCTCTCGCCTTTCTCTTTCTCCGATCAATAAAATAGCCCATCTCCCGCGAAAGCTTATCGCTCGTTTGAATTTTAGCCGACTTTTTCGACCATGAACGCCCGAACGTCGTTTCGGCCATTATTTGTCTTCCTCTTTCCTCGGCGATGCCGCGCGAAATGCCCACAATTCCGCGATGCTTGCTTATATGACAATTCGAGAACGATTTCGATCTGAATTCAAAAATATCAATGATTCTTCTTGATTTAGAATATTTAATATTAATTATGATTTAAAGAGAGAGAGAAACATCTGACACACTCCATCCACGCACTTTTATTTCTAGATAACTTGATATTAATTCTTTAAATCTGCAATCTTCTGACATTTACATCAAAACTTAGTTTTTTCGTTTGTTAATGAATGTTATTACATGATGTATGTTTCATTATAGATCAAAGAACTTGTTCTTGATAACTGCCGGAGTACGCACATTGTGGGTCTGACAAATGAATTCACCGCCCTGGAGTCATTGAGTCTCATCAATGTGGGTCTTACCAGTCTAAAAGGCTTCCCAGAGTTGTCCAGTCTTAAAAAGGTATATATAAATACATTGATTTATTGTAAAGCATATGCAAGATATTAATCTCTTATTTGAGATCTCTTTTATGATATAAATTTTTAATGAAAAGTTTCTATCACAATTATGATTAGAGGAAATATGTACCTATAAATAATAATAATAATCGAAAAATATAATTTAATAAGGCATAATACAATTGTCTACTCATCAGACAAACTTTTCTTTTGTTCGTTACAACTACAATTGTCTTTGCATTGTGTGTGCAGTTGGAGTTGAGCGACAATCGGATTTCGGGCGGTCTAAATCTGCTCGATTCGAGCCCCAAATTAACTCATCTGAATCTGAGTGGAAACAAGATTAAAGACCTTGATACGCTACAACCATTGGTAAGTTTTCACACCCATCGCCACAAATATTGAAGACATTTATTTATCGCCAAGACATATTTACTAATATAAAATGATTTTCTATTTTAGAAAGAGTTCAAGAATCTGAAGAGCTTGGATCTGTTCAACAATGAAGTGACAAATATGGATAATTACAGAGAGAAAGTCTTCAGTCTTATTCCCAGTCTACGATATCTTGATGGGTATGAGAATATTTACTTAAATTTGTTTTGTTATTTTATTTATTTTCTTAAATTAATTAATTATTTGTCTGTGAATAGATTTGATGCCGATGATTGCGAAGTTGACAGTGAAGGTGAGGATGACGAAGTCAATGGAAACGAAGATGGAGATGGGGAGGACAACGAAGAAGACAGCGAAGAAGGTTGGTTGAGAATTTAATTGCAAAATAGTTGTAGTAAATAAAAATTAGATTATAAACAGAGATGTAAATTAATGATGAAATAAATGATGTCAGTGAGCTCCACACACAGGTAATAATAATGAATATGCATGTTAAAATGCAGTTTCAGATGAAGAAGATGATTTCTTAGATGACGATCCAGGATTAGATGCGGTCTATTCGGAAAAACTCGTGAGTTTAGTTCATATTTTTATATTTTAAGTAGTCTGTTTGATATTGATACGAAGACACATGTTGTTTAACATATTTAAAATTCAATAGAATATTCGAGGTCTTTTCATTTAAATATTTGTTCCCTTAATATATTTATTTTCACTTAAATATTTATTATAATGTAATTACGATAATATGTAGATTATAGATTGAAGTACGATGACTTAGTTATTTAATGAAACTAAAAATAAATGTCAATACGTATAGGATGAGGTGAGTGATGAGGAAGATTACATGGGGGAGGAAGAAGAGGAAGATGATGATGAAGATAATGAAGATGATGAGCAGGAAGAAGAAGAAGGTATGAATAATCAATTTCTATAATTTTGTTGTTATTACTTGATTTAGAATTTTCAAACTATCTAGTAACTTTCAAACTATCTAGTAAAGAATGTAACAAATATGAAGCATTCAGATATATATATAATGAAATTTTTTCAAAATATTTAATTTCTTTTTTTATATTTTTGCGCGCGTTTACTTACATCTTACTTTTTATAAAGAAGTTTCTACTGTTTTTGTTTACAACAATATTGATTTATTTTTGCGCAGAAGAATCTCCTGTTCGAGGAAAGAAAAGAAAAATTGAAGATGTAGGTGAGAACTTGAACGATTAAGATGAGGGACAAGTCTACAGTACTGTTGAATGAGTGTAAAATTCGTATAAATAATAACAATAAACGACGCCGAGTGAACAGCTGGGAATCAAACTAATCGATCGACCAATGACAGACTACAGTTAGTGATGTGAATTTATCAGTAAATCATTGACTGCGAGGAAATTGTCTGCGTAACAACAAAAGATTTACCATATGGTAGAAGCGGAATGAGATACAGGAAGAAGAAGAAGGGGAGAGAAATAGATAATGATGTCATAAAAATAGGGCTGCATTCCAGCTGGACACAGCACAGTTTTAGTTATACTAACGATATTTTATATAGAGTATATAGTTAGAGTATTAGTGGTGTTGCATAGAGTGAACGGAAGATCAGAATATTAAATGATTCAAAGAGAGAAAGTATGAGAGAGAGAGAGAGAGAGAGAAAGAGAGAGAGAGAGAGCGAGAGCGAGAGCGAGAAAGTGCGCGTGTATATGTGCGTGCGAAAGAGACAAAAATAGAGAGCAGGAGGTAGCGGAGTTTTACACTTGAAGGAGCATCTTGTCTGTTAGCTCCAGTCGGCCAAAGGCTGGTCACGCTGGAATGCGGTCATCTCGTTAATCAGTACTAAGGTTACATAAGTTACATTTTAAATACATTATTATTGTACCGTGAATAAGTATATAGAGTAAACGAGGAACAACTTTTGTACAGGTTTACACCATACATCGAGGTGCATTATATGCCTCTGTGATTTTTGGGACAGAAAATAAAGAGAGAGAGAGAGAAATATATTGCTCGTATATGTGAGCGTATATATCCGACGAGGGTGGGATGGGGAAATATATGTTATAAAATAAAACAGGACTATCGCGCGCTATAATCAATAGCAAACGTATGCATTTCTCGCGAGGATGTTTTATGCTACAGATGCGCTACAAATATTCGCGAGATACGGTATCAACGGGGGGAAAAGAGATAGCAAATAATATCATAATATTTATTATTGTTTTCAATCGCGTGATTCCGATGACAGGAGAGCGAGAGAGTTAGATCGTTTATATCCAGATATAAAATTCTCCAATACACCTCGATCGACGTGTCGAGCGTTACGCGTGATAAACGCAGACATGATGTTATCCTAACTTAACTTAGACTTTTTTCTAGTAAGCTTTAAGTTCCAGATATTCTTTATACAATGTCTGATATACAACGGCGATCGCATAACGGCCCAATGCACGGCTGTTAAGATTATTGTTATTTACTCTCGGGCATCGCGTAAAAGTGATGCTCCTTTAATATAAAAGAATCAATTTGATTATTATTACGATTTATGATATTCTCTCACTTTTGCAAATAATTATACAGCTATGTAACACTCAATCTTTTTTTCTTTCTTTTTTCTCTTCCTTTTTTTGTTATGTATATAGGGCATCACACTTACACATATACACAGAATTATCGTATTTTCTTTTATTTATATATTTCTCTATTGTATTTATCCATTTATGTATTTTATCATGAATAGATATTAAGCAAGTTTTTTAAAATAGAAATTGAATATTAATTAATTATTGAAATATCTTATTTAATAATAAAATATTAAATTGAAGATTAGAAAACTCGTAACGCGAGTCATAAACTTTTATTAAATTGCCGCTCTAAGTAAAAATAAAATGTGATTTATCAAACCGAAAAGAGATACGATAATTCTAAGACATCCTGTGTATGCCAAAGTATAATTATGTTGATTGATAATGTGATTAATTTTTCTGTATACATAACTGCAGCAGGCCTCAGTCTTTGGAACGAATTACAGAAACAAGAGTCAACATCGTGTGCGTCAAATGATTAACCTTTAATTTCTGTCTCTGAAGTTACCATTGCGCTGATACATTTCGTGATGAAGTGTGAAGATGATAATGGAAGTAATGGAGATTCATCAATATTATGATTAACATTAAATTACGAGTATGATTTTAAGAAACAAAATATTTATACTCTTGCGCTTTCGCACTTTTGTGAATTGTACTAAAGTCAGAAATACAAAATTTGACTTGGGGCAAAAACAAAAGGAAAATGTGAAAAAGAAACATTTAACGAAACAGGCGCAAGATAAAAAAGGATTGATCGGACGATGTAGTTAATGGTGAGACTGCGACGAATGTAGACTGGACAGAGGACAACCAATTAACTACGTAATCGTGTGAGAATGGATGGGAGCGTGGTGGTGAATGAAAGTGCGAGGAGAGAGGATCGGTTTTATAAGAAAAATAATAATAATTACGGTAGTACCGAGGACCTGGCGCCTCCTTGTCGCCAGTTTGGTTATGGCCTTATCCAATTTTTCCAAGACTAAAAGCAAATTTATATTAGGTACAATGAGTATATGTGAACATGTACAGGTCCAAATCTGTAAATTTCCAATCTGCAATTTGTAATTGCGGTTCGCGCGGAAGCGTATTAAGAGAGTTAAATTATAAATAATTAAGAATTTAAATTATAAATAATTAAAAACACATATTCCGCGCGCCCCGCGACACATACACACATACACATATAACTTTTGTCAATTGCGATTTTGGATAGACCATTTATGTAAGGGAAAAAAAAATTTGTCTATCACCTATTATCAGATATATTACATTATATATATATATATATATTACATCTGCGTATTGTCTGTCTGTTCCGTTGTTAAAATGGATTTTTATCATAACGGTTGTTTATTTCGAGCAATCCTCATCACACAAAATAAGAAAAGATAATTTATTAATAAAAACATTTATACAAATCAATGATAGTGTATCCTATATATAATAACAACTAAATCTCAATTTTTTACTTTGTTTTTTTGATGTTTTTAGCATGAGCAAAATATAAATTTTTTTCATTTTATATCAGCTATTTACAATAAAAGGTGATGAAAATTATCTTCATATTATTATTCTAACAAACTGATTTTGTTTATAAAATGTTTCCACAGATTTCCTACTTATTTTTATCATTCTATGAAATTTGAAAATTAAAAGTAACACAAAATAATGGAATTTGAATTCATAACTTTACAAGATAAATTTTGAGTGTCTTTCAATTAATATCTTTATAAATTATAGGAAATATCAAGATTTATAGTGACAGCATTCAGTCGGATCGCAAAAACGTCACCGAGTCTTGTTTGAATAAACCGCGCGCGGTGACGTCACACGGTGAGCGCGCACGCCAATATGGCCGCCGCGTATGGTAGTGGTGGGGGGAGAAGGCTGCGCGCCGTCGCGTGCGTGCTCGCATCTCAGTCAGTGTCTCTCCGCGCTTCGATACGTGTGTTCGGTCTGCGCAAACGGTGCGCCGCTACCTCCCCTCCCCTGCGCATAGCTGTCGTCGCGTCGGCCAAGTTAAAAGAGTTAAGTGCTTCGTTGGTTTTTTTTTCTTTCGGGACTCTTGTACTCCGCGACCGACGTTACGAGAGCATCATGGCCGAGAGCAAGGGCGCGTTAATCGCGAAGACGGTGCAGAAACATGCAGGCAGAGCAAAAGAGAAGGTAAGTGTCCGTTACTGTTTTCTATCTATCTATCTCTATCTATCTCTCTCTCTCTCTCTCTGTCTCTTTCCCTCTCGTCGCGTTTATCGTCCTCGAACGCTCGCGAATCGCCGGCGATCGCATTCCGATTCGTCCTCGCGGAAACGGAAATTAGCACGAGGACTTGCGAGCGACAAGAGTTAACCCTAACCTCTGTGCCATGTCGCGCGACTGACGATACTCGCCAACGTCAGAGTGGTCAGGGTTAATGTTTCACGCGTCATCGTTGCGCGGTAATTACATCGCATCGCAACAATTAAATCTAGCATCGTTATTTGTGTGGGTTTCGGGTGAATAAGACGTATCGTTGTGTCCGACTAAATAATACCTCTGACCTTGAAGAATAAACGTTACATTTTTGGAGCATCGTGTTTGGCGCATTCGGCGTTGCTCGAAAGTAAGTTTTTCCAAAGTTTTTCTTAACCTTATTTATGTAAATATGTATATCAACCGAAAATTCTATCATTTGCGTGTTATATTCTCTATTGTAATCTTGATAAGACTGATTTACGAGAGATATGAATAACATAAATTTATCAGTCAAACAAGTATGAACAGAAAACAGCGAAAGATGGTGAGAGAGAGAGAGAGAGAGGGGGGGAAAGAAAAGATTTATACTGTGGTTTTTTGAACGAATCGAAAAAAAAAAATAACTACACCGCCGTTTGTCCCAAAGAGTGTATTTGATAAAAAAGGCGGTGAGATACTTTTTTCTTTTCAAAGAGCGACAATCGCACTTGTGTTGCCGATTCGCCGCGCAAAATTGCGCTCTTACGTAATCGGTAAATATATTCGCAGCAGCTTTGTATCGTTCGAA
This sequence comes from Prenolepis imparis, assembly GCF_030444845.1. NCBI lineage: Eukaryota > Metazoa > Arthropoda > Insecta > Hymenoptera > Formicidae > Prenolepis > Prenolepis imparis. The sequence goes on along the minus strand of NW_028141162.1, from coordinate 12,835,389 downwards.
ATGATAATTATGCAACTCCCACGACAGATTCACGTCCAGACGCGATGTAGGAAACGCGTGTACAAGTGCATCTAAATGCACCTCACTATTTCGATCGACGAAGATCGCGTGTGTTTCGGGCGCGTCTCGTCGCATGATCTACAATTTTTTATATTATACAAAGATCGCCTTGCCGGCTTCAACCTTCGTGCTCGTTATACAAGATGCGTCATTATATATATTTCATCGAGTAACTTTTCAATTAATTCTTTATGATTACGAAAAATTCGTATTCGGTGAATTTTCAACGTTAGTATCTTTCATGGATTAACACTTGAATTAAATATAATCGACATTAATTTTTTTTAGCTTGTCCTTTATTTTTCGCAGTTCTCTGTAGAGAGTATTCTATATAATATAATAATCTTTGAAGCTACAATAATATTTTACAAAAAATATGTCAAATGCATTAAAAGGGAGAGCTAATTATTTAAAAAAATTTTACATAATTATTTTATTATTATTTAAAGATAAAACAATGAATATCCTATCTGACAATTTCCTTCAATCTCCATGTCACAGAATGACATCGGTTGTTCTTGATCCGAAGCGGAACTGATATGACAGCTATTAGATATAGCGCGAGGGGGATTGAGGAGGGGAAGGGAAGACGGTATAGGATGTTATATTATGCTGAGTCTAACGAATGATCGCTGCGATTAAATATAAATGCTCGCGCATTTACGGCGAAACGAAACCCCTCTTCTAACATTCTCACGAATCACTCAAGACGAAGCACTCTCTGTTTACATATTTTACTTTTGATGATTCCGCACAAGAAGAGAATCTCTCTCTTATTTTTTTCCATGTCATTCACCTTCAACGATTTCGTATTTATAAAAATGTTGTTTACGCGATTTATTTATTTATTTTTTTTTCACTTTGGACATTTCATCATTTCAGCGCAATAATGGTCTAAAGCGCGGAAGAAAGTTGGAAATTTCTCTCTACTTTTCCTCACACGAAACAATGTGCACAATCACGTATGTGAATTTGCTTTCTGCGTGTTTATGCCGTGTATTTTTCTTATGCTTTTGACGATATCATCTCGAAACGAATAATTTCCAAGCTTTCTTTCGAATTGATTAGTCTCTTTCTTTGAGAGATTTACATTAAATTAATGATATATGTATTTATGTCACACATATATCTTTCTACAATTTACATTCGTCATGTAAAATTTTACTGATAAAAAAAAATATTCTATAATCCTCGTCATTCGTTTATTTACAAAAATGCACAATTCTTTTCGCACAGATATAACGAGATACTGCGTATGTCGAAGTACGCACATGTATTAAACCACATAATTAACGGTTAACACGAACTCATTGAAATCGCCGGGGATTCGTGATACAGAGCTTGGGAAGTGCTGATGCAAACTGTTACTGTGGAAATTTGCTTATGGGAGGGACTATAATAATCTATAGTAGGGGCTTCTCAAGGCGCATTATAGATTGCACTCGCGATGGTGCACGTCGACGGATCGTCACTTCCGCGATTTGCCGGCATCGAGAGCGCGTACATATATACCTGCGAGGACCCCTCGGCCCTCGTTGATGCATCGCGATGCAAGCATTGTATAAGCGACTCGTCACGCAATTCGCGTGTTCTCGGTATACGCGCGAATAACAATGTTCAACAATTGGCGTCTCGCGCCTTCCAGACTTTTCCGGTTTCGCCGCGGCAGATAAAATATATCGTCGTTAAAAAACAACGGTGTGCGCAATGCAGTTTTACGAGAAAAACGAAGAAGCGCGCGAAATTAAGAAAATCTACTTATTTTCCACCAGGAAAGTGAAGTTGCAAAACGAAGCTTCACAAAGTTATATTTGATTTCTTCAATTATTTTTAGCAAAAAGTTTTTTTTATACATAATAATTTATTCGTAGATAATTTTAACACGAGGGAGGAGGAAAGAGGGAGGGAGCTATTTCGATTTATCTGGTGAAACCGGTCTAAAACTGTTATAGCTATTGTAAGTTTGTTGTTCTCTCCTGCGTGCAAATCGAGAATTGCGATTTCGAACGCAGATAAAGATACTGAATTTATTGGAGAAGTGTGAAGTCGCGAATTTTTTCGATGCACACTTTACGATATTTAAAAACACGATATATATTTAATAGACACGAGTTAGTTTCTGAAGAATATTCTTTCAATTTATTTTTACGATGCTATTGACAAAGTCAGTCTTATTATTATCCCAGCATATCATTAGTTTTCAAATATAATCATAGTGTTATAAAAATCTTATCTAGCAGACAATAAGAGGAACTGAATGCATCGTGATAAAAATACTATCTGTTTAAGAATGAAGCGAGATAAAACCGATACCCTTTGGACAATAGGTAGATAGAAAAGCATGCTTGCACAATATATATATATATATATATATATATATATATATATATATATATGAAACATAAAGAGGATAATATATAGAAGACATCGTGCCATTCTTTATTTTTAATATTAAGAAATTTATATTTTTAATATTAAATGTATTAAATATTCCAATATATAATTACGATAATTACATTACAATTTCAAAAAAAATCGAGACTTTATTATCACATATTTCGTAAATTTTATAAACTCTAAAATCTAAATAACCTTTCATCATTATAATAGATAATCATTAGATCTCTATCATTCGTAGTATTTTGCGATATTCATCATTCACGCGGCAAATAATGTTTTTTTATTAATATGCACCGTTGTATCTTGATAAAAATCGCTCTTATATAATTTATATTATTCGTCAACATATTTACATTCCGCATAGTTAACTAAAATATTGAATATTTATGTGTAACTTTCTGAGAGACATGCATAACCCATTAGTCGCCAAAAGAAGTAAAGCTGAACTCTTGGGGATTACGTCGTATCGCCAGAAGCAGCGAAAGGATTAAATGCAGTTGATATTTTTTCGTAAAACTGTTATTTGCGCGCAAAATAAGGAAGAGGTAACATTCGATAGATTTGATCGCACGTGCCAGCACACGCTTGCATTCGCGTGCAGAAGGTTCAATTAGTACTCGAGGCAGGGAAAGCGTGGGTCGATGATCGTTGAGAGGTCCTCACACGATAATTACTATCAGCATCTCGTATATCGATGCTGTCAGTGATTGCGCGATATCGATGAACTCATAGTTAGAAAAATAATCGATGACGCAATGATAACATTCATATAAGTAACGACACAAACACACAGCAGTATTTTTGAGTAATATAACAATAATATTGGACTTTGAGATTTTCCTCTGATACTCGTACATTTCGACTGCATTGATTTATTAATTTATTTATATTTATATTTAATTTAAATATATATATTTATATTTTCATTAAAATTTATTTATATTATATATTTAACGGTAAATATGATTGTTTAATTCAGAGTCTTGATGGTCTGCTAATGCGAAAATCGCTTTGACTCGACATTGTACAGATTGAAAAGCACATTTGGCGTAAAATGCACGGCGAGAAAATGCGAACTTGTATCCTCTCTCACCGCAAAAGTTCGAACTGCGGTATCGTGGAGAAAGAACTGTGGTATTAGAAATTACATTCACATTCGCAAACCACAATGAAACGGCGCTAACATTGAAACAAATATATATATATCTTTTTTCGCCTATCGGAGATATACCTATATACTTTCTCTCTTTCTCTTTTTTAATCTTATTTTTGCGCTTCGAAAAATCAGTCTCCAATCATTTTGACGCGTAGAGAGTGAAACGCGATTTGTCATATTTCCGTTCAAACAAGACGTCTGGGCAAGGCGTCTTCTTAATAAGGCCGCCGATATATTTCTTTGTCGCGGAAGTCGCCTAATAGTACAAGTCTCTCGCCGTATCCGTCACATAGTCGTTCTTCTAGACGCTAGATTTCTAAGTGTGTCTCACCTCGCGACCGGGAGACCGGCTACTATTCTCGTCCTCCGAGACATGTTCCCGGACGCGACCGCCGGCAAATATATCTACGAGCCCGCGGCTTTGGAGACACCGCTTTTGAGTTTCGCGTCGTTTCACGTTTCCGCAACAGTGTTTCTCAAAGCCTACTGCAGAACCGAAATTTTTAGAATTTAAAAAGTTTTTATTTTTACTTTAATTTGCCTTCAATGATATTTTTTTTATAACGATTTATCTCGAAAGAAGAAATTTCTCCAGCAATTTTTAGCTTGCCATTTATTATTTTTATTAATCCTTAAAAAAAACTTCGTGTTTTACACCTTAGTCGATTTCTTGTATAATTATTTATCATTTTTATATACGTGCAATGCTATACTCTCACTTCTGTTACGTATGAAGATGTAATCTATGCTTATTTTACACTTTAGGTGATACTATCTCAGTACATTTATCAAATCTCTCTGTCTATCGCTGCTTTATTCACACACATATAGCATGGAAATGCAATCTACACCTAGACTTGAAACGGCAAAGAATGCGTCTAGATTTCGCTGTGTCAGACTGATTAATGATATGAGGAAAATGTAGTCAAAGTATTTATTCGAGAAACAAGTCTATAACGAGATATATTTTAAATTCGTTGAAATATCTCATTAGAATATTAGTTAGAATATATATGTTAAATTTTCCTAAAATGCGACAAATTATATGGGATAAAATTACAAAATAACTGATGATTATTATGGAAATTTATTAATTAACTAATATCCGCTAATTTTAAAGGCCTCGATCTTGCGCACCGAAAATTCTCCGAGTTTTTACTCCTGTAACTTACATTACCGAATGTAATATGCGTAGTGACCAGCGGTGTAACGCGCTCTTTGCGTTACGCAAGTCGCTTAAATGTGAGAGAGCTCATCTCGGGATGTTCTGTGACACACATAGTTGCACGACACTCACATTATCTCGCAATACGACAAATCGAGTCGAATTTATCTCTTTCAATTGCTTCGCGCGCCTAAAACGAGCCTAAAACATTAATTATTCTAACGCGTCTCCGTTATTTTTCTCGTCGCTTTGGAGATAATCCAAAGCCAATCTCGTCGCGTAAAGTGGAATTCGAAAGAAAGGCGCAGTTGAGACGGGCATCCAAATGACCTTTCTTCTCAAATAGAAAGGCGTCCCGGTGTGCACACATTGCCACGAATAACAGTGCGTGAATGTTTCTCTTTCGCGAAGGTGATTGCTTAAATCCTCAGCTTCGAGAACACATGTACTTCTCTCATCGAAAGAAGAGATGCGATTTTTGCAAAAATAATAATTTAATAAAATTAATAGCATTCTTTTTTTTAGCGTAAAAATATTTCACGTTTATCACACAATTTTTCTTCTTTCTCGACAATCTATAAAATTACTTGATACAAGTATTGCTCTCATCAAACTCAGAATTTATCATCGTGATTTTGCAGTTTCATACATTAAAACCGGTCATTTAAATTTTAACGAGTTTGATTTTGTTGCTAGAGGTAAGAACGATCTCTGTCTTTATTTTCAACGACATAAGAACGCAATAGTTGACGTAAATTATTTTCTTGCAGCACCGATAATTGAATTCATCAATAGCATACCGGTATTTCCACCTCTGTTTCGTAATTTTGCAAAAAGTCGTTTATTAGTCGCAAATGCCGATGTTGACCTGCGCGGTGGCACATATAGACGCTCCGGTTTTCCACTAAAATTAGCGACACTCACTGTGCGCCAAATATTCCTACCGCCTCTCATCCAAAGTCTCTCCCTTGATTTATCGAAGAAATAATGAGCGCGATAAAGATTCATTCTTTGAAAAGATAGCAAAATAAAAAAAATTCTCTTGAAGAAAAAATCTTTTCTACCTACATATATTACAATATATATTTTCTATATAATCTCTCAATTATATTTAGATATTATAATTATAACTATTTTTTTAAACACAGAATAATAGAAAATTGCAATATTTTATTTTTTTGTATTTTTTTAATTACATTTATTGAATATTTAAAATATATAAGTCAAATTTTTTCCTTACAAGATATTATAAGAATAAACTTTCTAATAAAAATTTAATACATTTTTTAAATTAAATTCTGTCAATTCTATGAAATAATTTTTTTGTAGAGATATATATGTATACGCGCGCAATATACATTTCCGTCGAAATTAATTTTTGGGGAAAAAAATATATTTTGAATGTTTACACATAAATGCGCATGCACTTGTTTATCTCTGCATAACATTCATCGCACGAGACATCGCTTCGACGAAGTTTCGCACAATCGTTTGAAACATCACCGTCGAGAGTTGATAACGTTGGCCTGAGTCCAATGGGCTCGTTATAAATACGACTCACGACAAATGCAGACGGAGACGGTCGTCGTTCTCGGATTCTCTTTATGTCTCGTCTCTCGCCACTCTTCATGGCTCATATTTTTTTGCGCTTGTTGCTAGCCTTCTAACGATATGTTGCGCTCGTTCCTCATTCTTGCTTTTCTTATTTGTCTCCTAACGACGCGTTTTTGCGTTACATTTGTTCGTCTTCTTTCATTCATTCTAGACGCAACTTTCTTTTATTTTGAGAGAAAAAAATGTTTAGTGAAGTACAATTAGTACCTAGTGAGTAAAAGTTTTCGTAACATATATTTTTTATATAATTATAATATCTATTAAAATCGTTTCCGCGCAAAATGTTGCATTTATGCATAGAAAAGCAAAGAATTAAAATTATGGGCGATAAATTAAGGGCGTATCTGTTTCCAAATTTAAATAAGATTTACGGAGCAAAATGTGCACATTTTCTAAAAAGAGAAAAATGATGATATATTATGAAAAAAGAAAAATTTCCAATCAAGTCACTTGTCCCTTTCCTCGTTGCGGAACAACCTGCATCCGATGGCGGTGTTTCCTTCTTACATCATCTACTGGGCGGTTCATGCGGTATGGAAATATCGCGCGGGCGTAATGACGTCGCGGTTTACGGATATTAATAACTACTGATTTTCTCTTCTGCAACTTTTCACCTATTTTCTGAGATTCTGCTTAAGCAAAGATTACTATGGTTAAAGAAAATATTTTTGCATATATTAAATTTGTCTTTCTTTTATAATGAGTATATCAATAACAGCAAAAGATGTTTTTTATTTTAAAAAAGAATTAATCATCATGATTATACACATAAAGTAGAGAAATCGTGCACAATAAATAACAATTCAAATATATTAAAGATTTACCCATATTTGACAGTGTAATTAATGTAATAAAGTCGTACTTTTCTTCTAGCCAAAGTTTACTTTGAGAAGAAGTAATTAATTTTTAATATATTTAATTCTCAATAATTTTATTGGAGAACAAAAAGGCTTTCAATATTTTCAAAACTTTATAATTAATTTTTAATTGACAATTTTGGCTATTGCATATTTCTCTTATCACATCTCCAAGTTATATAAATTCGCTAGTAGAAATTTACTATTTCTATTAATACAGTTGCACAGTCGCCTGTGCAATAATAGAATAATCAGAAATTATTCACGAAGAATTATGCACGAATCTTTGCGAATCTCAAAAAACTCGTGAGACAACCTGATGCGTCGGTGTTGAGCGAAGATCTGTTACAGCCACCTGTGGAACAGGATTCTTTGGTACCGGTTCAATATTCCAGTCTCCAAATCTTTCCTCGCGGCATTCTGGAGGTTCATTTGTATTAAGAATCGTTGAGATCCCCGTGTGTTTTTTAAAACGAAGTTTAAACTGTTGGAGAACTTCGGTGTACAAGGTTAAGGCCATTAATAAGAATCAGCATATATTAGTCTGTAATGTAGAGATTAGTATATAAATTTACGATCATAACGAGAGATTTCAATGTATAAATTTTATACCTTGCAGTTTTAAGATCAGATCAAGAACAGATCTTTTTATTTCATGTTGCATAAATCATCATTCGTAATTTTAGAAAATTTGAAACTATATACATAACAGTATTTAAATTGATATATATATATATATATATATATATATATATATATATAAACTAAATAAACATTCGCGCAGAGATGTCGAAAATAAAAATGATACAAAAATAATATTAAAATTAAACAATACATGTGTTTCGTACAAATTATCATAATGTGGCGATGTTTTTGCGGTTTCGCGATTTTATTTATGCAATGAAACAGGTTTTTTTTATCGGTAAAACGTGATAAGATTATTGCATATATCCCACGCTGTTGCATACAACACGAAAAACTTTCGTAGACAATCGTTGTTCGCGCAGAAGGAAACGGACCTTGATTAGGTACGGCTACCCGGACGAACAGGATCCGATCTCTCCGGTGCACACCGGTCCTGGTATTTCTCGCTCGCGATAACGGGAGCCTTCCTGAATCACACGGTGAGAGCTCTCGGTCGGTTGTGGCCGTCGACGTTGTTGCATAGGGAATGTAGACACGGCAGGAAGTGACGAAGGCACGGCGATTGTGCCACGGGGGGAGGGGGAGAGAGAGAGAGGCCTATTTTATCGTCGTTCGAAGCGGAAATGGAACGGAATCGTTCGTCGTTCGTTCCGACCAATTGGGTTGCGAATTCAGGTCGAGATCACCTGTTCTACGCGCCAGCGCGCGCGAAGGATCCAGATATATGTACATATGTACGTGAACGTGATTTATGCGACCCAGTAACGCGGATTCTGCACCGCTACGCGAAAATAGATCTCGCCCATCGCGCGATTTTGTTTAGCTCTTTGACGGAAAACATATCGCGTCTTTAAGACAATTTGCTTTTACTATTCGGTTCTTTGTTTAGACTGCATTAATATATAGCAGCTTATTTATAACTTTCGTACAAAACAAGTTAATGAAAAAAGATTTTTTGAACATATACTCTTACCTTTCACAAGATAAAGATATTGTGATAATATTATATAATAAAGAAATTATAAATTTATATCTTTTTGAAAAGATTTTTTTTCTTTCAGTTTCTCTTTTTCTTTTTATTTTATAGATTTTATATTGATTTATTAAATTTAATTTCTTCTATTACATCAAAGAAAGTAAGGAAATAATCTTTCAACCATGAATCTTGATATACAATGTTTCTTTTAATTAATTTTAACCGATGACAATATCAATTTGGAAGAGTTAAACAACCTTATTTGAGAAATATCGCGCGATACGCGAATAAACTCGACATCTCGGTGCGTCACGCATGCCAGGTTTCTCGTATCCATTTGCATACTTGATTCGCATTTGAATTCCCGGTCAATTCCAACAGCGGTCACCGGCGCATTCATCGACATGTCGATTTTATCGAGAACGCAACAAACTTGAGTGACTTTGGGTTTACCATAGGAAAATACAAGTTTTGATAAAACATATATTTTACGGTTATGATGTAATTATCGCGGATAAAACAGATTAATCTACGCGTATTAGGCGTGTCTATACCGGATGAAGCGGTGTCAATCATTTGCATTTATTTTATAGTTAATTGCTCACACATATTGTTTTATCCCGTACGTGTGTAAGAAAAGAAAATTGTGAGAAGTAGGTTCTTGCTTCGAATGGTATACTGTGTCCGCTTTTTTTTAAACATGTACGTAACACGAGGCAACAAGTTTTCTTTCATAGGGATATTCCTTTTTTTTACTACTATTATCTAATTTATATTTTTTGAGGGAAACGACTACCGTATGTAATTTTACTAATGTCTTCAACGGGACTTGTCGCGGTTAAAACGCAGAATTGCCTAATACTACGTCTTGTGCGCACTTGCGCAAGTTACGCCATTTACATCGCAAGTAGATACATTAACAAAGATAAATAAATCGTTAACGGTAACTGTGCTCTCCGGAAAAAGCAAGCCAGAATTAATATGAGGAAGAAAAGTTAATGGTCAAGCACAGACGAGACAAATGACAGACATACGTGAGATAACAATAGTTTTCAGCGATAGCGACCTTTCTCTCCGTTCGCGGTTCTCGTATATTAAACACTAGACACAACCGTCCGATTATTTTGAAACCTCTATATAATAATTTGTTCAATACAATAATTATGAAACAAATAAACTTGATTAATTCGCGTTTAATATGATTATTATTTGGAATAAATAAATCTGCTAGTTTATACAGACAATCAAAACGATTGTGGGTTATGACCCAGTTCTAATATTAGAAAACGCCAGAGATGCATTGTCAACCGCCAAAAAAGTGAACACATAACCGGCGAATATCTGAGTATACTTTCAATGAGAACATTTAGTATGACTCAGTTTGCAAGTGTCAAGTATCTGGTCTTTGTTTTACGTAACGTTAGTTTCTTTGTGTAGAGAATACTTATTAAAATTTATATCGTTACTTCTCTCGATGCAAAAATAAATTTAAAACTTTCCGAGAATTTAAATTTCAATGAAATTGCAATTTGGAAAATAAAAGCAAAAGTATTTTAAGATAGTATATGTAATGTTTTTTTTTTCTATTTCAAGTAATTCTGATTTATCTCTTTATTTATTCAGAATTTTTTTCCCACACACATATACATGTACGAAATTATTCGTAAGAAAACAATGGCTGAATCTGGATTTAGAGTCCGAATATTTTTCCTGACTTTTCTCTAACCTTCTCGTAAACTGACGTGTAAACTGATGTGTAATCCTAATATGGTACTTAACCCAGTAGCGAAATGATGTTTGCCTTGCAACCACAGTCCAAATATACAGTCAGACTTGTTCTGGCTAATTCCACTAGATTTAACTCGGAATAATTTAAGCCAGAGTCCAGAGAATATATACATATAAATAATACAAATCTCTCTCTTGTGCTCACATTAAGAATTTCAGATTTTCAAATTTTTATAAAGACTGATAATTAATCCATGTTGAATTAAGATACATAATTTTAGCATTCAAGATGTATTAGATAATAAAAGTTCTTTTTATTAGACTTTACTATTATTTGAGGAGTTTAAGAAAGATAGTTAGTTTTAATAATTAACAAAAATGATTATATAAAAAAATAATATTTCTACTATTGAAATTTCTTTAGAAAATTAAGTGACCCAATTTTTGTCGAAAATTGTCGAGACCCAAAATTTGTCGAAAAAATTATATGTATAAAAAAATTTAGCACTGCATTACTTTATGTAACAAGTTTGATAAAATAATTTTGTCCATTTCATTATCAGGACAGATTTTGATATTCCCTTTGCACGTTTATTATCTTTTATTCGATTATATTAAAGTGGCTATGTCAACATAATTGACATCTCCTTTGCAGCGAATGCAGCATTGAGAATACTTTTCACTGTATTTTAGAGGGGAGGTCACATTGACAGTAAAATTTCAATTGCGAGGGTCGATCAGTGAATGGAGCCGACTTGAATAGTCAACAAATTTAATTGCATTCAATTAGGAAAATCGAGTCTCATTGCTGCATTCTCGAATTCGCGGCGCCGTATACACTTGGACGCGATCCATGAATTCGAAAAATCAGGAAGAAGCGTAATATTATTGGATTATGACAGTCTGACTGAAAGAGAGGTTTATGTTAAGTGTTAGGACATAAAGAATTCAGGGAAATCGCGTATATTATATCAGAGAATATTATTCTCTTCCGTGCAGAATATAAGATATCCGAATTTACTTGAAAATAGAACAGATTAATACATGTTAAAGTTACCATTAAAATTTAAAAACAGAAAAATTTTGAAAAAATCTAACTTCAGCTTATTAATTTTATCGTATCAAATATTTGTAGAGCTAATATCTAGATTTAAAAAATGTAAAATTTATTTCAAGTATTAGTGGAAACGAAGGTCATGCTTAAAAACCTGACGATTTAAGTGGATTATAAATCAAAGTCCGCGTTTAATCGGTGTTTAATCACATAATCTGTTCCTAATTCAATCGAATTAAAAATCTAATTTGTAACACTTTTATACCAGGACGCGTTTTAAAGGTGAGGATAATTCGTCTCGCGGATGAAACGCATAATCGCGTGTCGACCTTCGCCGCAGTTGCCACTCGATTACGCGCTGTGCTGCATCGTCAAGGCAATTCAGTTTGATCAACGCGCACTCCCGACAATGGGGTTCGACGTGCTTTAACCCTTCGTGTGCCCAGCGTGCAGCACGAGTTATCAAGGCCGTTTTTTATCATGGTTAAACCGCGTTAAGCAGACCGGAGAACTTGAAGCGCATACGGCGCGAATCAAGCAATTCGAATCGCGAGTCGTGCGCAATGATGTGTGAAATTTAGAAAAATATATTACCTTTACGAACGAAAATATCACTGTGAAACCGAAGCGTGACTTTTGTTGTACCACTTGACTAACAATGCTAAAAATGTCGCAGATATATATAAACAGAAGAAATGTGGTTACCATATTTCTATTTGTGCTAATATGTTGAATATTTAACTCTATCAGATAACTTGATCCGATAAAAATAAATATGCAATACGTTGATGATATATGTATACGTTTAAAAAAAAATTGAAACACTAAGTTAATTTTTTTCAATTCTCTAAATGTGAAAATTATTCACCTAATGAGTTTTAATATGTATTGCATGTGTTATATAAGGCATAATATTCTCACATTTTTATTTTCATAATTTCTAAAATTTATTATGCAGATAGTCACATAAAATAAATATGTACAATACATATAAAAATATTTCTTTTGCATACACACACACATTATTATGCCAAAAGCAGGAATTTTCTAAAAGATTCATGGAAAGAATTAATGAAATGCTAACTGACAATTGCCAGTAGCTGTTAGACCCTACACAAATTGTCGATGAATAATTAAAACGCATCTGCGTTCCCAGAACGAGCAACGTTGCACGTTGTACATTGCATGCCAGCTATAGAATTTCGGATGGAAGAGAATTTCACATAGAGTTAGGAGGAATCCCTATTATATCTCGCCACGGCTCAATTTATTATTCGCAGCAGTATAATCAAACATACTAATTGGGTTAGCCTTCATCCACATACGACGCAACTCTCTTAACACTAATACTGTGTTGAGAGAGAAATATATGCATATAGCCGATTTAGATGTAAAAATCTAGTAGCCGAGTATAAAATTATAAAGGTTTATTTAAACATTATTTTACAATTAAAAAAAACTTTACAAATAATAAAAAATAATTACTGCATAAAAATATCTGCACAAAAAAATCTTGCAAATAACAAAGTATGTTCAAAAATAAAAATTCCCAATGTTAAACTATTAGCCAAAACTTATCGTAATATAACGGATTAAATATGTGCGTAGCCATTAAATAGAGATAATCATATAATTGAAAGTCGATCTTGATATTGCATTAATCTGCTGGGCTTGAAAATCAATTAGTTGAAGCAGACGTGACGCTAATCTTCAGTTATTAATGCGACTACGAAAATAATGATGTTGCATCACATGTAATTAATTATATTATTCAGAATAAATCGTGCGAAAAAAGTTTCACAGTAATTAGGATTAAGTTGTAATAAGAGTAAAATTTTGTCTCATTAGTTAATATATAATGAATTAGAATTTAAATTATTATTAGTTATATAAAAACGCTGTATTTTTCTTTAACCATTCTATTAACAGCTATATAATTAACATTTTAAACTTTTGGTTTTTAGCAATATTCCCTTAAACTTTATATACATATATTCACATATCTTAATCGATAGTTGATTATGTGTTGAAATAATAGTTACGTATGTAAAATGTTAGATTATACGCTGCATAGAGACACGCGACATGTGTAATTATGTATTTTCATAAAACAATCGCATTTATCATAAATGAAAATGAGAGAACCATAAAAAGGCTATACGGTTTACCACAATTCGGAGACCAAATAAGTACCACTTATGCACGGTGGTTTCGCAAGCATCATCGCGCGACTTCATCATACCTAATACGGTGATCATCTAATACCTGCCCAATTAGCATTCGATGCGTTGGTGGCATCGTGTATAATGTATGTGTGTGTGTCGCAAACACATGGAGATCTGTTCTATCGAAAGGATAATACCGTTTTGGCTCGAATCCGGCGTTCAAATTTGTCATTTTTTTTACACATGGCTCTAAATTACGTTTATAAATTTGTGTAGTAAATCTACTATATGTTGGTATCATTTTCCAGAAGTAAATAGCATGATAACTTTATTAGGCTGAAAAGCAACGTCAGTTTTATATTTTTTATTGTGTCTTTATGGCGAAAAATTTTTTATTTGTGAAATTTTGTAAACAAGTTCCAAGTAAGTTCTTTCTATAAATGAACTCTATTTTTTTTTTACACGGATCAAATAAAAATTATTCGAAATCTATAGATAAAGTTTCCTGGGTATGGCATTTGGAAACATCCTGTACATTCATTCCGGAAGATTAGAGTATATATATATATAGGTATATACGTTGAGCTCGACAGATTACGCTTGTTAGCGAGATTAATAATAGAGCACTTTGATGCCAATGGGACGAGCATGTATATAACGATGTAAGGTCGTACGATTTACCTGTGCAATGTCGTAATTTTTGCACATGCCAATCTCCCTTGCAACAGCCGTCACCCATTCTCATTGTCTAAGTCACATTCCGAGTATACTTGCCATATCTTTATGCAAAAGACAGCGAGCTATGAAATCTCAAATGGATTAGTTAACCGGTAGTATAATAGCTAAATGCTTGATCTCAAGATTCTTGCGATTAATTTACACGATATTTTCGTGCAAAAAATATTTTATTTAAATGAATAATAAAATGAAAGACTTGAAAATAACGGTTAAATCGATTTAATTAATTAGAAGAGAGAATCCAATAAATATTATTATTTAATTAATATTCAATAAATAATATTGTCTTACGAAATGTAGATTTTATGGCGTACCTTGTAAGCGGTATTGATATTTATGATATTTGATACAGACCGAAATAACAGTACCGGTATCGTATTAAATTATTTAAGCATCTCTTAAGAGGGGCCGGATAATCGATCAGCTGTTTCGGCATTCTTTATATCTCCTTCTCCCTCTCTCTTCTGTCTCTCTCTATCGGCTTCGGCCGGTTCCAACTCGAGACGGATTAAACGTCCGAATGGTTCCGTTAGCTCGACCAGCCCGCGACCAGCCAGGATGCTTAAACCAGGTGAGAAAGGAAGGAAAGGTTATGAATGCAGCTCCCTCGCAAGGACGATAACGGCACGCGCGAATACCTTTATATACTTTATATCTTCGTTGTAAATGCTTTCAAATATCTCGCATCTCTTACAAAATTCATAGATCACAATCAATATTAATCGTTTTATTTCTGCAGACTTTCAAAAATAAATATTATATAAACATATAATATATGTGCGCCTATGTGCATTTGAACAAAAAATTTAAAAATGTGTGATTATATAAAATATTAAAATATGAGAGAGAAGGAGGGGGAGGTATTGCTCTCTCAGAGTAATGTAAGTTTAATAAACACAGAATTGATGTTCGACAGCGAGATAAGTTTCGTTCTGCCTAAATTTAATTAATTTATATCAGCATCTCTGCCTGGAATATCACATGATAAGATTGATAAGTTAAGAAATTGTAACATTTTTCCCCTCATTTACGGATTTCGTCAAACTTCCATAGGCGTGTACCAACTTGGCTGGTGCACGGCTAATAATGTTGCAGTTGCAACCCAGGTTTCAGTATATGCACCGCAGTTGCTGTGCCATAAATTTAGAGTGTGGCCCGACCTCGCAAAATATCTCGCCAGAGAACTCCCGTTATAACAAATTGCAGCAATAATCCGTTATAATATCGACATTTTGGATGAAATTTATTTGAAACTATAGGTGTATCTCCGTTATTGATTCGCATATTTCAAAAAGTATGTCATCTATTTCTCTTTTACTAAAGAGATAAAAATTAAGAATTTAGAATTTAAAAATTTAGCAAATTTATAAAATAAATTCTTTCTTATCAAAAGTTCGACACATATACAACATTTTGTGTCGAATTAATTTTATTCGTTTCGATTGATAATTCAGGTCTCGTAAAACGTAAAAATGCCATACAAGTCAGTAATCTGGTTACTAGGGCTCCCGCGTCCGTTCACTCCGAACTCTTTTCATCGTTTCCTTCTCTCTTTCTCTATATATCTTACTCTCTATCGATCTTGCAATAGCATACTTTCGGTTCTAATCGGTAGTAAGGAGAAAGAAATACATGGGGCGTTAGATGATAATGATTGCAAGGCTTACATGGTATAGAATTAAGTATCCGATTATTTTATATACAATCTTCTAATAGCGCGTTCTGAATTTTAATATGAGATATACTTACTGCATTTCACGTACCTAATTTTAAAAATAAAATAATTATGAAAAAATAATTATAGTATTTTTTCGTTAAAAGTCAGTTTTTTCTGTTAATTATAGGATAATAGAACGTGTATATAAATATAATACAAATATATATTTATAAATATAATATAAATATTATATAATACAATAAAGAAGAGAGATATATAAAAGAAACAGAAAGAATTTTCTGTAAAACTGAAGTTTATTTAAAAATATTTATTGCATATATCTCGTTGATATGTTAATGCGTGAAATTATACATGTTTTAGCTTATAATATATCGTTTATTTTGAGGTGATATATATTATATGACTTTCTCTTATAATAATTCACAATAATATGCTATGTGTATATTATACGATATTATACTCTGCGGATGCACGTCGCGATGTACCGGTTGCAACCGGCTGCAGCCGCCCTGCATAAACATCATATTTTTTTCGCATCGTTTCTTTTTTTCTAACGGTGCACAGAGTGCTCGTAAAATTCCCGTCTTGACCTACAATATCAAACTCACGTATCTGTCTGGTTAAATATAATTAGCGAAGAACAGGTAGTAACACTATATAGAAGTGTAACTTTAACAACGATTTCATGACAATGTAAGAAATTGTAATACTCTCTGTTATACGCTCTGTTATTATGTTACAAGCCGGGATATAATAATCCCGAACGAAAAATTATAGTCTTTCTAACGAATTGCTGGAATCAGGACTTCTCTTAATATCTTTGCTCATTGTTAGCTCGTTTATGTAAGTTAATGACATAACATAATAACGTATTGAAATTAATATTTGGAGAGATAGATGTTGCGGATAAAACAAATAATTTTTTTTTAAATTAAGATTCTTAATTTTTTTCCTTGATCATGCAATGAATTGTAATTTTACTATTTCATAATGGTAGCTCTTGATCATGTATATTTACTGCATCCGACTCATTATAGTAATTGGCGATAGCACAAAAATTTCAGGCGAGTTCTCGAGAGACATAGAGAGCAATTATCAAATTGATATCGCGCGTTCGCTTAACTATCAAAACAAAAAATAAATATAAAAAATATTCTCGTAGAAAAAATTATACAAAAAAAATCATTAAAAATATAATTCAAATTGATATCTTGAATTTTATTTCATAAGAATATTATGTACTCGAGTATTATTCATTTCACTTTATTATGTAAGTACGAAAGTGTTGTATTCAAGTACAAATCGCTCTTACATTTTACATGATCGAGAGGGGGTTCAAACCGTGGGTCGCGTATGGGCACGAATTACCGTTCACCGATGAGCGCCGGATTGGCCGTTCGTGGCGAACGGCGGGCCGACTGCCCGAGAGGTTGATGTCCGAACCTCGCGCCAACATTCCGACTCCTCTCGTTCCTTCCTGGTGGTCTCAGCGACTGGTTCCGCGCTCGCCTCGGCCGAGAACCTCGAGAAAAAGGCCTCTTTTTCCGTTCGCTCGTCGTGTCGCGACCGTGGAAAAGTTTCGTCACTTTCGTTAACGGGTTACTATCATCTCGTCTTTTAGATGTACACGCCGGATTATTTTGCGAATTTTCCATACGAATTTTATCGCGCGAAATGTTAATGAGATCACTTGAGAAACATGTGACATATATTTTTAATTATAATAATTAATAATTTTATATATATTTATTTTTTTTAAATACGACGGGTTTAAAAAATCTTAATTTATATATTTAAGATGAAAAAATTTATTGTATCTTAATTTGCAATCTTAATTAACAATCTGTGTCAGAAAGAGAGAGAGAGAGAGAGATTGTATATACGTTAAAAGAAAATTATTTTATATAGAAAATGTGGACAATACTCTTATAGCATCACGAAGAAAATCAGTTTATGTAATTTTTACAACTATCGTGCGTTATTACACTTTATTATTTTTTCTACATCACTCGCGACGTCTCTACGACAATGGTTCTCCCGGAGCACAATGTGAACCGGCAAGTGGCGAAACGGGGCCATAGGATGGCACAATAATAGCGATGCAACGGCACATTCGCGTCATCTGCTCGACTATTAATAAAGTCGAGAGAGGACCATCTATTTCGGAAACGACACGTCCGGGTCCGTTTGAGTTTGAAGATCTAATGTTATTAAAAATATAACATCTAATTTCAAATATACTCTCATTAATTTTAATGTTCTATATAAAATAACGTTAAACTTGATGAAAAGAAAAAATATTAATCTTTAAAGATTATTTCATACACAGGATATAGATATTTTAAGACTTACAGAATCGTTTTCTTAATGCTAACTATATGTGTCACATCTATACTATAATTACTGTCATTGCCAATCAATGCTATTACTATTCGTGTACATGAAAACCAGCAGCACGCGAATGTACCAGTAGCCGAACAACTGTAATTGGTCACGTTTCAATGCTCGATCATTACGAGTACCCATTTCCAACTATTCCTTGATATAAAAGCGAAGTAAAAAGAATCATTAATTTTATTAATTTCTTTCTAATGCTTTTTCATCACACTGTTCATGAGCTTCTAGAAAATCGGATCGAGACGAGAATTTTCGCACCGGAAAGACGACTCAGAATTTTAAATAAAATCCCTCTCTGCTCATGCTCGACGTAAGAGCCAAACGTCATGATGAGGAATCTTCCGTATTCCCGTTAGAACCACGTTATCTAAAGCGCGAGAGAAAGTTTTCTTATTTATACAGAAAACGCCGGAAGCAGCGAGTAATTGGTTGTCGACAGTAATGTCTCGAAAAAAAGTTGTGAGAGTCACGGCGCGATTAGGTGCTGACAGCTATTTCCAATCAGGCAAAATCGTTAAAACCATCAGGAATTTTTTACAACGTTTGTAGAATGCGTGGTATTTATTAAACTTATAAAGTTTAATTCCATATATGGAATTATTTGTATATGAAATGTTACGAGAGATTTATTTAGGATCTGTGAAAGATCATCAATATTTATTTATTTATTTTTTATAAAAATTGCGTGATTTAAGAATTTCTTGTATTGTCTCAGTATTTGATGCGCTTATAACTACAAGTATTGCTATATATGTAGATGTTTCACGCGCGTTGTGTATAATATATGCAAGTCGGCTTTGCGTGTAAACGAGTTCAGTCTTCATTCTCGCTTGCTATCGAAGGTATCGAATAGAGACTATACGTTAACCGAATAACGGTACGCGAAGGCATACGGAATCGTGACAAAAATCGTGTCTCGCATCATATGAGAGAGTAAAAACGTCAATAGTCGTGTACAGTAGGCCGGGTCAATGATGCGAGGCTCATCATCTATTCGTCTATCTACTAATCAAGGTTGTATATATTAGTCCCGGTTTATAAAATTTAATCACGACCGCGATATCGCCTCCTTAAGATCCGATAACTTTTTATTAAATTTACGATTAACAAACATATGTTGATTATAGTGCAAAAAAGGATATTACGCTTATGCCTTGTATTACGAATAACAAGTTTTAGGCGTTATTCCATAAAACAAATATTACGCATCACGATGCTTAACGGTATAATGGATATACCGTATATCGAATATAGTATATCTGCATATATTCAACTGGTGCAGCTTGCGGGACGGAATTTTTCTCGGCATCATCTTATCTGACTCATTCCAATGACATTATTTTTGTTGGTTCACTAATATGGACACGTCCGAAAACTTATCTCGTGATAAAAGTGCGTTTTACACGATGATTCACGAAAGATTAAATATCGAAGACAATCTATTTTTAATATACTTTAATCTCTTTTCTTTAAATATATGTGGCGTATATATAATATATATGAAATATATATATTTGAATAAATAAGTATATAAATAAAACTTCAAATTTTCTCATTGCTATCTTTCAATTCGACGGAGCAAAACAAAAATTGCAGCAACGTAGAGTATCTTTAAGATTGCACCGAGAAAATTATATACAGCAGACACAGGAAATGATCTTGACTCGAAAGTTAATAGGCCTTTAATCTCGCTCTCTGGCACCTTGTAAGTCTATTGCGATTGAGCTTATTATATTAAAATTGCAACTTGATATATTTCACGCATATTCCAACAAATTTACGTACAATTGTAATAAAACGATCTAATAATGTTACGCACTAGCTATTGTTTTTTATTGAAAAAAATTTTTTTAAGAAAGATTAACAAAGAATTTTTATTTAAAGATATAAAAGTTAATTATGCTATTTTTTAAATGCCATATAATATCGAGCCAGTTTTTATTTCAAGTTCTGCATTTTGTGCTTCCGTGAATAATATTTCTCCATAAAAGATAAATCGTTCTGTCGGAATAAAGCGTGCAGAGAGACGTGGTAAATAACATCGTTGCGCGGATCAACCGTCCTTAATAACGCCATAGAAATGATTGAAAGAATTAATTTAAACGTTTGTGCTTCTGATAACAGATGAAACATGGGCCGGACACGGGCAGCACACATGCGTTTTATTATAGCTACTCTCTTTGTTGAATAAACGTAATTAAACGTGTGGATCTCATAATTATACTGTCGCAGCTGCGATGTCTCGCGCGTCTCCGATATACATTATCTTTTTTATTTTTATTGATGTTATACTATGTCACGTTTTGATAGAGATACCACTGGATTCACAAAGAGACTTGGATATGTGATACGTTTATTATATTATCTACCCATTTCGCTCTATCTTCTTATATAACATATCATATATCCATTTCTTTGTATATCAGTTTCAAGAATTAATTATGAATTATTATGATGAATTTTTTTAGCCACATAAGCACAACCAATCAGATAAATAAAAACAATATCATTGTTTCATGGTTGATATTATTTTGATAATCGGAGTCACAACATTATTTGTCAATTCATTAATTTTATTTATAATGGCTTAACGAAAATTAAATGCTAAATCTCGATAAAATTTCTAAAAATTTAATTAGTCATTTCTCTCACATTACTAATTGTATATTCATCATTCCAAATGTAGATTTATACAATGCATATTGTACCGTTAACCATCTGTAAATTGCAAACTTTCAACTTGCGGTATACAAGTATGGTTTAAGGTCATGCCAGGAGAAAGATTAACTAGTTCGTCTCGAACATTTGTCATTCTATCTCCTTACAAGATTCGAACAGTATGTAATTAGTACGATTAATTCACGGAAAATGGAAACGGAAATGGAGTGGTATATCACGATACGCGTGCGCACGATCTCCTTGTTTCCCGGGACGGGACGAAGAGCATGTTTGCAGAAGGTCGGCGCACCTTTTACCTTCGCAGATGGATTACTAGACTCTCCGCGAATAGAGTCAGCGATAGACGTGGTTGCGCAATGCCTCGTGATTTCCATCGCGAACATTACAGCCTTTTATTTCTCACCCAGCCCAAGAGAGATGCCGCCGACAGCATTTTTCTTAGCGTTCGATTAACCCTTGAAATATCAAAAGCTACGTTTTATCGTATAAAGGATACTTGTACATTTCACTTAGTATGCGAAAGATAAATTAAAAAGATTTTTTCATTCAATTTTTGTCCATCTAGAACGAAATTCGCTTTAAATACATCATTTACTATTATCTAATATTTAAAAAAAAAAAACTTAACTTTTTTCAAGAAGAAAAGCGATAAAATTATTATGAAATTTTTTCGACTCAAACGACAGAAAAATAAAACTAAATTTTATTTCAAATATATAGATTTGCTTTGTTTGAATATATCACATTTTTAATAAATATCAAAACTATTTGATTTAAAATTTAAAAAGTAAGTTTTTGTGAGTTTCCTGATCGTTGCGGTTTTTTTACGTAATTTCCCGGAAAGGCGAGTCTTTTACCGTCATTGAAAATCGAACAGGTGCTACAGAGCTAAATGAAAATCGAACTGGACGAATAGCATTCCCAGCGTGAAATTTCTCCGCGGTCGATAGCTATTGTTACATCATCCGCATCCTTTCACAACGCGTCGCGCCTTATTGCCAACAACAATAGTAGTAGGGATATAGAGGCTTTAATAGATTTCTTTATTAAATTGGCTATGAGAAGCCAGGAAAGTAACATATATATAAATCAGTTTCACGCATTCGATAAAATAACTATTTTACCTGCTATTATTTTATGTGTAAGTTTATTATTACTCTTTTAATGAAGAAATTCGTCGGAGATATATATAATATATATATATAATTCATATTTATTTATATTATCTATTAAATTATAATTAAATTTATAAAATATTTATCAATTAAACAGTTTATAATTTACAGAACAACATGTGCAACATTTTATAACATTAATACTTTTATGTTAATACATAAAACATTCGTGAAATAAATAAAGTTAGGATAACAGGCTTATATGTATATTAGGTAAGATATCACGATTCTTCCAAAACGATAATACAGGCAGTGTCGTTCATCATTTCGTGACGGTTCAAAGGCCTCATTTATGACATTCATACGTTTGACCGCATTTCTGTATCCAACCACAAATATACATTTATGAAATATACATGATGTTCGATAATGGTGAATAATATGAGCACAAAGATTTTTATTGTCAAAAATTAAAACGATAAATATCATAAATAATTATAAAAAAGACAATTTGACGAAGAAATGTCATCTTTTTCAAAAGTGACCATAATATATGAAATAAATACATTTAAGATGAAAAAAATTAGACATACTTAAATCATATTTAAAAAATTTTTTTCTGAGAGTTGATTAAACTGAAAAGTTTGAGGAGAAAAAAGTTGAGTATCTTATATATAGAGGTACTTTACACCTACGCAAAATACGCATTTATGGGAACGGAACCTACGCAAGCTTCGTTCCACTTCGTCAAAAAGCTTTTCGATTAAATAAAAGCGGTGATTCAATAAATCACGATTGTATTCTTTCACTTTATGTCTCATTAGTCATCATTTATATAAGAATATTGTATAAAGATTTCACTCTTTTATATCCACATATAATAAATTTTATATAAATGTGTAAGTCACATTTGTATATCTTCTTTCTTTATAAGAGAATATATAAATATATTTCACTTCTATATTATTATTTTATGTACTGTTGTGTGTATATTATAATTTTTATAAATTATTATTCGCGCATATTAAAATTGTGTAACTTACGATACAACTAATGGAAGATGTATTTTTTTCTCATTACAGTTTCTTCAAAATTTAGGCAAGGTCGATCGAACTGCAGACGATATATTTGACGAACATCTGCAGAACTTCACGAGGCAGCAGAACTCCGCCAACAGACTGCAAAAGGAGTTTAACAATTACATCAGATGTGTTCGAGGTAAGTCGTCACGCGTGAAACAAAACTCTCTAATAACTTGTCCTTCCTTTAAACGGTGGTCGTTATTTATTAAGCGCGCCATAGTTTAGATATGTATAAGTGCACAGGAAAATACTGCGCTTTTATCGATAAATGAATTACATCTGTAAATGAATTTACATTTTTAATATTTTACTAAAGAGATTTTCTTCATTTGAAAGTGTGGCGATTACGTGGCATTTGTCGACGGGATTAAATGTCTTAACCTTCGATTAATTAGTGTTTGGTTATCTATTTTATTTATAACACATATGAAATTGATGTGGCATTAAAACTTTACATAAACGCTAATTTAGCAATAATTATGGAGATTGAACTATCATAAAAAATCCAAATTGCATAGTCACAAATTACAAAGTAGGAGCAATTCTATTTATGTACTACTTTTTTCTTTTTTCTTTTTTTTTTAAAGCAAAAGAAGTCAATATCTTGAATATAACTTTTATAATTCAATATGCAGAACAATAAAAAATTATGACGAAAGTTTCTTTTTCAGATAAGTTCTCCGATAAATTACATTTATTTTTTTTTCGATTTATTAAATTTAATTACACATATGCAAACACATATAATATATATATAGTTTATTAAATTTTTTGAGATAGATGTTGGGAATCACCAGTTAATAAAAATAATAATTAATAATTCCTTTTCTCTCGACCAAACTGGCAAATGTATTTATTAATTAATTACTATCACTCTGTGATAGTAATTAATAAATACATTTGCCAGTTTGGTCGAGAGAAAAGGAGTTATTAATTATTATAGTTTATTAAATTTAATTGGGCATATAAACACATATAATATGTAAGCTTCTTTAAAAATTAAAATTTATATAAAAATATTAAATATATTTTTTGTGAATTTTTGAAAATTTAATGTAATCTTTTGTCGTATTTATGATTTAAGCAATATAGAACATTTTTTACATCTATAGAACTTTTATTTATATGATCAGCGTTTGAATTAACAGATTTCTGCGAAACGCGATATTAAAAAGAAATAATTGTTCGAGCAATCTTGCGTTACCGTGACCTGGTTGTTTTGAACTCACGTGGAGGTTGAATTACTTAATGTATAACTTCGTACTTTGTCCTTGTGTTTTTTTGCGAATTGCAAAGATAATACGCAAAAAAAACATACATATCTATCGATACATGCGCTTAACTCAGCAAATTATACAATATATTATCCCAGATTTACTGCAGCTTCCTTTATATATGAATGTAAAAATTATATTCATTTATACATGTTAATAGCAAAATATTTGCATCATGCACAGGAATATAATAAAAAAATTTTAATTATTTCGAGTTTTAAAGAGAGTTATTTAATTATAAATAATTCTCTATTATATCATAAATGCCAAAGAAATGTTATTTAAAAACTTTCTTCCACGTTCGATATTAATTTCGGTTAATTTAATGAAAGCTTGTTATGGTCAATCGGGAAAATCACTGTTTACTATCCGCCAACACTTCTATCGCGGATGAATGACGAACAGACATTGAATAATGACCGCGATTCTGCGCAGACTCACCGGGATTTTCAATTATCGTCGGAAGGAATCGACGTAATATTTTAATCGCACATGTACTATATTCAATAATGCACGAGTAAATCTCACATACACGTGCACAGACGAAACGAGACTCGACAGGAAGAAAGTATACTCTAATAAGGAAATAAGTACTCTCCGCGCGTAACTCGCAGCAATATTTTGCGGCACCAGTCGATCTGCCCGAAATATTAAACATCTGTCATGATAATATATTTTAGATATATCGATACACACATACGCGAGACACGCGCGAGTATCACCAGCTGAATAATCGAAACGCTGTAGTCGTGGAAATTGATACAGCAAATTTCATGACTTTTCCAATAATCTGTATGATAAGATAATTATTTCGCATTCCTCTGTAATAGATATATGTACATATATATATATATATATATATATATATATATATATCAATTTTTCAATGTCCAAATTTTAATAGAAAAATAATTATTCTTGCTCTTTCCTCGTATTTATGACAGATTAGTATACTTTATAATGAAAATAATTGACAAGAGTATAATCCATATATCACAGCGCATATTATTGTAGAAATACATTGTAATACCAACTACTATATGCATTAATATAAATTTGTTATCAATTCATGCAGCAGAAAATTATATTAGATATTGATGCCCGCGTACGACAATCTTTAGCAAAGAGCTTTCACATCTCAATGAGATATCTCTAACTGCTTCTCGGATCATGTGTTTTAAAAGCTGAAGACTCGACGGTGCATCTCATGGTTTCTTTCTCTCTTACTTTAATAGCGAGTCTCGACAACTGACGAGACTGACAAACACGCGCGAAATCAATAGTATAGAAATGTCATTTGATCTTTAATCCCACTCGAGTTAGTCGCGCCAATGTTTCTATACTTGGTTGCACCAGCTACGTCGATATTTGCATACGTTTTACAACTTCCGCTTTTCAGCTACAGAAAAATAAACGAAGAGCATTTCTTCCACACGATTAACTGCTTGAATTTTATAAATACCGAAGATACAATTGAAAATCAGGAATGTACGAAAAAAATGCACGCAGGCTTCGAAGACGCCGTTAAACAAATGCAATCAGCGATGTGCGATTTTCTGGACGGAAGTGTTTTAATTCTGGAGCATTGCGGAATCCGCGTCAATGGCTCTCAGCTTTTCTTTTATCGTTCGACGCGTATAAATACCCGCATGCGGAAGCCGAATGTGAAACCTGTCGATAAATAGTCGGCGACTTCGTCGCCATAAAGTCGCGGTAACCGTTAACGGGAAAATACGACGAAATATGTTTCGTATTCAACGTATTACAAATCATATCATCGACGATTCATCGTCGCAATTTTCATCATTACACGCTCCACAAGTCCACAAGTCCAAGTTCCAGGTGACGAACTAAGAAAAAAATTAACGACTACGCGTGCACAGCTCATTGCAAATTGAAGTACCTAAGACCTAAAAAAATAATCACATGAAAAATTGCGGTAGTCGCTTGTCGTAATTTGCACTAATGATGAATCAGCACAATGAATTATGTTACCTTCAATTTTACGCATAATATAGCATTAATCAAAATTAATTTATAATGTAACTTCATTTAGGAGATATATCATTGGTATTATTTAATTTTTCATTAATTAATATGATTATTTGATACAATTGATTTTTCAGAATGCCCATAATTTTTTCATATTATGTATTTTCCTTATTATTGAATCATTGATATTTTCTCCTAGAAAATATCTTGATTTATTTTACTAGAATATGTAAAGGAAATTAATTATAATATATATTGGTTATATATAGATAGTTTCATTTGCAAAAAAATAAAAATGTAAATCAAGTACATGCATATAGTAATCAAATAAGAAAAGAGCAATGTTATGTAGTATTAATCAAATTTATTATTTAAATTTGATAATGATACACCGATTTATACGATGTAGAAGAGATCGACTCTAGAATTCTGATTTCATCTCGTTTTGTTGTGATTCGAATTAAATAGCCGTCAGTGTGAAATCCAACGCGAATGACAGCCACTTTGCAACTTTTGCAGCGAGGAATTTGTTAACAACCGCCTTATCGTCGCAGGTGAATGCACGAGAAGAGGTTTAGATGTAGGTCAGGAAAGTAGTCACCTGCGTCGTGTGTATTCCTGAAGTAAAAAGACATGTGTCACTTGTGAAAAATCGGCGTGAAAAAGTTTCTCCACGGCTTACAAAATAGCTCTGTGTCTCTTCTAATGATCGCATTACGAGACGTCTTTGAGTTTGAGAAAGTTTTCTCTCTATTAAAAATTAGTCTCGCTGTGCACGACAATTTCACGCATTCATAGCAATAATTGAAAAATCATTAATAAAAAAAACAAAAACCAATGCCTACATTTAATTTCTCAGCGGTGCAAGCTGCCTCGAAGACGCTTATGGACTCGTTGAATGAAATTTACGAGAGCCAATGGACTGGACACGATCTGTTGTACGTGCAGGCACAAAATCTTGACATGCTGTGGCAAGATTTCACTCACAAGCTCGCGGACCAGGTTCTTGTACCACTCAACACATATCAGAGCCAATTCCCGGAGATGAGGGTACGTTCTGTAGCTTGCGATAATTGCACCAAATTGCGATTTTTTTTATCAATGGTACTCTTTATTATTGCAAAACTTTCTAGGAAAAATCCCTTCCTAAAAAAGGCATGCTAAGTCGATTCTCGAAAGAACATTTTCCGAGGGCGCGTTTTAAAGGTCTTCAAGACCTACGAAATGAGCTCTCAGAAAATGTTCTACGACTTACACAGGTCTTAATTTTCGCAAAAAACGTTTAAGCTTTGAATTCAACAATTAAGTGTAAGTCGTAGAAGTTTTCTGAGGGCTCATTTTGTAGGTCTTGAAGAGACCTTTAAAATTTGCTAATTTTTAATATAATTTGTTATAAAAGTTAAAATAATACTATGTTATAAATAATATGTTGTAATTCTTTGAACTCGATTAATATTTTTGACAGTTATCAGCTGATTTCTCTCAAAAAATATTAATCAAGTTTAAACAAACGTTATATAAAAATATCAATTTTTTTTATATAAAATCGAGGAAGGCGCACGCATAGCGCGCGCGGGATGTGTGAAGTTGGCACCCCTATGTTATGTTATCATAGTTCTGTTAAGAGTTCTGAGTTATTTAGAACCATAGAAAGAGTTCTTGATAATTTTTAGAAATAGTTCCGGTCATTACGATAACGAAAATCAGTTTCAAAAAATAGGGGTGCCAACTTCACATTTTTTTACACATCGAGTTCTAATAGTTTTGAGCAGAGTTTTAAGGTTCTTTTAAATAATTATATAGTTCCTGATTATTTTTTGAAAGAGTTCTGCAATTTTTAGATAAAAAAACGTACCTTTTCAGTATCGAAGATATTTCTAAAATATCTTCGATATTGAAACTATGTTTTTTTATCTCTATAAAAATTGCAAAACTCTTTCAAAAAGTAATCAGGAACTATGTAACTATTGAACAATTTAAATTTACTCACGGTTGCTCCTTTGTTGCCCGATGCCTCCCCGGGCCTCCTTCTCGTAGAAGTTTCGAAACACTTGCACTCGCGTTATTTTTTTTCGTTCGCGACGCGCGGCGACGCTCGGGTTTTAGCTATCACAATCTTCGACGCGTTTCGGTAAAACGCGAGACTCGCGAGAGCTTATTCGCGCGCGAATAAAACCGAAG
The DNA here is from genome assembly GCF_030444845.1 of Prenolepis imparis. Lineage (NCBI taxonomy): Eukaryota > Metazoa > Arthropoda > Insecta > Hymenoptera > Formicidae > Prenolepis > Prenolepis imparis. The sequence goes on along the minus strand of NW_028141162.1, from coordinate 12,806,433 downwards.
TTTCATTTTCGCATCGCCGCTTTTTCCAAGACCCACTTTTCGCAGGGGCTTATCGAACGAAGATGATGAAGAGAGCGACTTCGCCGCGACGCACTCAAGTCGCCGAAGGATGCAGCGAGACGAACATTGAGCGCGATTCACGATCGACGAGATCAATTTCACGTGTGCGATCGCGATTACGATGTCGGTACGTGCGACACCACACGACCTGGTGGAGGTATGTAGTCGCGACGTGATTCGCCGAGCTCCCACGTCGCGAGCCCTATAATGCCCCACCACTACGACTCGGCGCGACGTATCGTTGCGCGTTCCGAATCTGGCAGTGCCAGTCTAGCTCCACTACGGCCACTACGACCTGGTGGGGGTATGTAGTCGCGACGTGATTCGCTGAACCTCGCACGTACGTTGCGTCGCGAGCCTTACAATGCCCCACCATTACGACTTGTCGCGACGTGTCGTTGGTCGTTGGTCGTTGCGCGTTCCGGACCTGGCACCACTACGACCTAGTGGGGATATGTAGTCGCGACGTGATTCGCTGAACCTCGCACGTACGTTGCGTCGCGAGCCTTACAATGCCCCACCACTACGACTTGTCGCGACGTGTCGTTGGTCGTTGCGCGTTCCGGACCTGGCACCACTACGACCTGGTGGGGATATGTAGTCGCGACGTGATTCGCTGAACCTCGCACGTACGTTGCGTCGCGAGCCCTACAATGCCCCACCACTACGACTCGGCGCGACGTATCGTTGCGCGTTCCGAACCTGGCAGTGCCAGTCTAGCTCCACCTCCAGTGCTCTTCTTCGATTCTTCGTGATCAACGGTCGCTTCTTGCCGGTCCGCGAAAGGACGAGTGTATTAATTAGCGTCTTTGGCGGTTAATTATCGTATAAATCCGATCGCGTCGCACGTACCGACATATTTTAGAAATATCTTCGATATTGAAGATATGTTTTTTTATCTAAAATTGCAGAACTCTTTCAAAAAATAATCAGGAACTATATAACTATTTAAAAGAACCTTAAAACTCTGCTCAAAACTATTCGAACTCGATGTGTAAAAAAATGTGAAGTTGGCACCCCTATTTTTTGAAACTGATTTTTGTTATCGTAATGACCGGAACTATTTCTAAAAATTATCAAGGACTCTTTTTATGGTTCTAAATAACTCAGAACTCTTAACAAACCAATGATAGCATAACATAGGGGTGCCAACTTCACACACCCTAGCGCGCGCTTGTGTTGTTCTAGTAGATATAAACTCGATATTTTAATGAAAACTAAATTAATACTTTTTATTGTTCTCTCTTATACACAGTTGTTAGATCATAAAATTTCTATGTCTTAAATCATTTATTTTAATTAATGCTTTACTTCTTGTTTTATAATGAATAGAAAATGATACTGTAAAATCATAAAGATATTCTTGTAAAGATAAAAGCACATAGATTAAGAATTTTTTTCCCGACATCTTATACAATTTTTATGATAATGTGTCTTGCATCAACGCTTCAACATTTTTATTTGTTTCTAGAAAAAAATCGACAAGCGCGGCCGGAAGCTGGTAGATTACGACAGTCAAAGACACAACTTCCAATCCCTGCAGTGCAATCCAAAGAAGAGAGACGAACTCAAAGTGTCCCGAGGGAAGGAGCTGCTGGAGGAGGCAAAACGTACATACGAGCAGCTGAATTCCGAGTTGCACGACGAATTGCCGGCGTTATACGATTCGCGCGTTCTTTTCCTCGTTACTAATCTGCAGACGCTCTTTGCCGCTGAACAAGTGTTTCACATTGAAAGTTCCAAGGTATTTAATTTATCTATGATTGCCTGAAAGAAGCGTGAATCTCAGTGTAATAGAATTAGATTTAATACAACAGAATTTTTTTTATATCTTATCGAATTAAATATTTTAATGAAAAATTGATTTGACTTTATATCTCTCGGATATATAAGAAAATTGCAATGGCATCTTTATATCTTTTTCTATTTGTGTTTCTAGGTATATTCGGAATTAGAAGCGATCGTCGATAAATTGGCTAATGAAAGTCAGCGAGGATCTTACACACTTAAGAAGAACACGGAACTTCCATCGCCGAAATCGCCTAACGCGAACTCGTCGTAAGTGAACCAATTCTATATACCTATATATGAAATTAAATTTAATTAATATGAATATAGAAATTATATAAAGACATTAATTACAAAAGAATAATGTATTGAAAGAATTATTTATATTAAAATAAAATTTAAATCCGAATTTATAAAACACAAGATGTAATGTTGCTAAAAATATAATATTAAATAAGAATTGTTACATAAAACATGATACGATAATAATAACACTAATAATAGTAATTATACATGAAAAAATGTATTAGCGAGACATAAGAGTTGCATAATTCTGATTTGTTTCAGCTTAATAATCAACACGCAACCAGCACAGAACAATATTTCAGGAGGTAATTATTCTGTCATATTTTTATTCAAGTTTGTTTTGTACGCGTGCGCGTGTACTAATTACATACATGTTGCACTAATACATGCGTGTCTTGTAATGTTCTCGCTACGCGTAGAACAGATACAGGATTTGAAAAATTCCCGATGTCTTTGACAAGACCATGTTGTGGCTGGCCATCCAGTTTTTTTGAGTGCGCTTTCTCTCGCGTGTTTCAGCTTTGGACGATACCGCGCCCGCTGCCAGAGACACGTCGCCGACCACCCAGATAAACGGCAACGCTAACAGCAACGCTAATAGCAATGCTAACAGCAATGATAATTCCCTCAATAATCAGGATGCGTCGCCGCAGAACGCAGTCCCGCCTTCCAAACAGGTCGAGGAGCTGTACGATATTCCAGTTGGTAAGTCGCTTGCATAACTTAAACTTGTGAGTGTGCTTTTTTTTTCTAACATTGTCCAAAGTCGAATATGATATAAGATAATGTTGAGATTGATAAACTTCGTGAACAAATATTTCTTAATAGTATAAATTGAATTTTTTCTCTTATAGATTTTTTGTATTTTTAATATTATATTTTAAATATTATATATTATATTTATAATTATATAAACATTTATATTATATATATTTAAATTTAAATATTACATTATATATATTATATTTATTATATTTCTTGCTATTAAATAATAAATAAAAGTCTTTTAAAATAAAGATAAAATAAAATAATTAAATTATAGTTTACAAGAATAAACTAATGCATGATATTTTAATCGTCGATTAATTTATTTTCGCAAGATTGAGGTCAGTATATTGTTTCGAATTTCAAATCAATATGCGCATACGTAACACATGGCACAATTAATCGAATGTTATTAAATTCGCAGCATCGGGTTATTAATATAATATTAGTACGCTACCTGCCCCTTTGTGCATGGTCTTGCCGAAACAAGATCGTAATGAATTTGACCTAGTTGTGGAATGAAAATCGTCGTTGATATATAGATATAAATATGAAATTTTGTACACATATATATCAAAGTCTCCATGCGGACAAAATCACAGGCAGGTCCATGACTAACGGGGCGGACTCGGTCGTTCTAGAAGCGGAATATGAAAATGCTACCAATTTCTCTGTAGGGGCGACCACCGACAATCTGCCGCCGGGTGTTTTGTACAGGGTTAAAGCGACTTACAAATATAATCGCGAGGACGTGGACGAGCTGTCGTTTGACGTCGGCGAGATCATTTGCGTCGTGGAATATGATGATCCCGAGGAACAGGTTTGTAATGAATCGAATTGTATACCACATATACAAAAATATTTAGCGTTAAAGCTCCTTCTCTCACGATATTCTTGCATTTGTTTGCAGGAAGAAGGATGGTTGATGGGTATGAAGGAGGGCACCGACGAGAAGGGAATGTTCCCGGCGAATTTCACGAAACCGCTGTGAGGGCTGTAGTCGGTTCGCCATTCACACTCCAATGCTCACCAGAGACAGCGTATTTTACTTTAAGGTAGTAGAAAGAGTCATGTTAATTAAATGGGAGATACATAAGAGTCGTACGTGGTTATTCGAGTATTACGCATGACGACGTATATATAGGTAAAAGCGAATTGAGAAGAGCCAGGCGACGGGCTGCAGGAGGCGTAAGGGGGAGGGGGCGGGGAATTCGATAAGATAGTTATGCTGGATGGTACTGCGGAGAGAATCAATCACCCCAAAGTGCCTTAACCCAGCCACTGTCTGTGCCAACATTCACTCTTATTCGTCAAAAATATGGGATTCTCTCATATCAAACGAGTACGAATACACATTTTGAAATAATAATCAAATGAGATATTTAAGCGACTAATATATTGTAACACACATACAAACACACGTTACACGTACACAACGATATGCATAATTATAATATAAAAAAACGCGAAAGGTATATATTAAATTAATATTATTTTATGAAATTGTACATAGATCTATATTACTTAAGAGTATTTTACGAGATAACTTTGTGGCCACTGAAAAGAGAGGATCACTAAGAGATATATATCTTAAAGTTTAAGAGCACGCGCGACGTGTGAAAAGCCCCTTCTCATTCAACGGGAAGTAAGCCGTAAAATCTTCAAGGTCCAACTACGTATCTGCATTCGTAAAATATAAGATTCTACATTATTTACTCGCCTACACTTCAAGATTCTAGCGATAGATCCCATTAAACTTCTCACCAAATGCCAAATTTTTCAACGACGTAATAATAGATATCGTTCAGGTGATACGTAAGAGAAAGATGAATATTACGATGTATAAATGAGATGAGTATAGTTTTTTGAGTATTTATGATTATTTTTTTCTGTCTCTCCTTTTTTTGGAGTATAAACTTTATCAATGAAATCTTTTGCAAGTTTTATTCACTTGTATCCGCAATTTTATGTATATGTATGTAGAAAATTGGGTAGCGACAAGAAAGCGTTTATTATTATATTATTATTACTATTGTTTATTATTATTATTATTGCTATATATAATTATTATCGCTCCCTATCTATTCATGTTGTCGAAGTAGAAAACGAATACGTAACAAATCGAAACTTTTGTAGACTTGATCAATACTCGTTAGATCTGCCGAAAAATAAACTTGTATTCGCATCTTGTATAATAAATAGTGTTGTAATAATATATACATATATACTTACAAAATAGCGTTAAGAGAGAATATCAATTTCAGCTTCTACTTGATATATCGTGTGTCTGTTTATTTTATTATATGCTATAAAACGCGCAGAGAATATAGGAAAGTTGGATTGTTCCTTTTATAAGAAAGGCCACTTTCGAGGATTGATCCATTGTCACACTAATAATTAATTTAATAGAAGCTATTAACAAGTTTCGTGATTTATCGAGTTTCCCCATGGTAAAAAAATTAAGTTGAAAAATATCATAAAATTCAAAAAGGAAAGAAAAAAAGAAAAAGAGAAAAGAAAAATCTATATATAAATATGTGTGTAGAATTTGTATTCGAAAGATCTTGAATGGATTATTTCATTCCTTTGAGCTTGCAATTTAAATTATATGTGCAATATTAATTATATGATTATACCATCAAGTATTTATACCAAGTGGGAGATGTGCATTTAAATATTAAGAACATATAAAAAAAAACAAAAGAAATTTATTCACTAATTATCCGTCGGATATTTTTTGATAACGTATACAAATACCTGATATAATCAAAGATGTTATTTAATATAAAATATCAAACACGAAAGTTGGAGCAATACGTCTTCATCTTTTTCTTGCATGTATTAATATAACATGTAATAAATTGTTATATTACGTTAATATGCAAATGATAAAAGACTTTATGCGCTCATAACGTAATATGTATCAAAAGTTTACCGAAAGATTCGCAGATTTAGTGTAGCAGTGGAGCAACCAATCGTTATGTCATTTGTCATTTTTACGTCTTGTTATTTTACTTTATTGAAACAAAGTCAGTCGTATCTTTATAACCTTAATGTATTAAATATTTATCGCTTAATTGTCTTTTTCAACTAAAGATGATTATATAATAAATAACTACTGGTTTGTAATATACATATATACACAGCGCGTTAATATTTAATATTTAGAACGTGATTTCTTAGCCTATAATAAATATATCGTTCCTAAGTATCCATCGACCAGTATCCCAAGAGATTTTGAAGAAAATACGATCAACGATCAACAAGTAAAAGCACACGCAAATGCCACATGTCAACCTACATCCTTCTAGCTTCTAGACCGCAGAACAGCCGTGTTACATTGACGACGTAGATCTACTTAGAGAAATATGGCTGATGAGACAATCAGTAAGCGATTCCAAATTTGAATTTTTTAACACAATAACACATAACTTGTATAGTTTTTTATTACTTTAGCAGAATCATAATATTTATTCTAGAGATAAACTCAAGTAAGACATATCAAATATGTCGCAATCTCGCGAGCGAAATCCTCATTCGAGACGGAGCGAGCAGCGTATTCATAAATACTCTTCTTTGCATTCTACGCCAACATCAGATGAGGAAAAAGCTTCGCAAACCTATTCACCCCTTCTGACCGCTACACATTCACATCTGCTGACTCAAGAAAAGCTCACATCTGCTTGCTGTATTTGCTGCGAACAGTGCAACGGATTAAAGTCGTCGAGGCGTTTAGCGGCTATTAATTATAAGGCATTTAATTTATATTTATGAATAAAACGCTTAGCGCTATGAAATAACATTAGAATGCAATTCTAGAATTTTTAACAAACGTATCTTTTAAGTAGAGATTGCGACAATTACAGGAAACTCTACAAGTATATTTGATAAGGACCCAAGTGGAAGAGGCTGCGATGGACGATAAACAGGCGACCTTGATGCAGCAGCTGAGCTTAATCAGCAATGTATTCGAAGCCGCTGTTCAACATATGCAATCCTTACAAGTGTCGTATCTCGCCGCGAAAAGAGTGTTCGATATGAGTCACGCCGTACTCGCATGTCATCCTTCTTCGAGTGCAAATTACACAAACAATGATTTCGTATCATATCACGAACAGGTAATTTTAAGCGCGCTCAATTTTATATTTTCATATTTCGAAATTACGATAATTAACATTGACAATTGTACGTATAAAGTACAAAGAAAGAAAAAAAATTTAATTGGTTTAATTTAATTTTCAATTATTCCAACTAAATTTTAGTAGTAGTTGAAAAATTTCATTATATTTCAATTTTAATAAAACTTTTAAAAAATTTGGCTTATATTCACTTTTGAAACTTAAGATATTTAGCTTCATCTTCAAACACAAAATGCTATTGTGTGTGTGAGAGAGATTATTTTAAATTTCTTTCTTTGGATTGTATAATATGAATAAAAGCTCCTTATCATAATTCCTTCAATTGTCATCCAGATCGAGATCGAGAAAGAAAAGAGAATGTCAAATTTGCAAGAATTGATGGAATGTTGTTCGAAAAATATTATTTTCCCTAAAGACATGTGTGCGCTATTGGACGATCATTGGAACAAAAGAAAAAACTTTTTTCTCGCGTCCGCGAATTTTAAGAATCTACTGGAGAACTCGAGACTGTCTGTGTCGCAGATGGAGAAGCTGCAACAGCAACACGATACGATTTTGAAGGATTTCCAACAAAGCAGTTTGCTTTTAAATAAGGAATTACCAAAGCTAATTAACTTGTATTTATCGTATTTTATTATTAACTATATATAATTAGATATAAATTAAAATATTAAAAAGAGCTTTATCAAAATTAACGCTGAAATAAAGGCGGTTGGAAGCCCTTCAGCAATTCTTCCACAAGATTGCGGAATTGTTTGGTGACGTGAATTATAACATGTATGTTGCGAATTTGTTCGAATTAATCTCAATGAATTTACGTCAAATTGATTCAGACACAGGTAATAATATTTTTTAAAATATATTAAAATGATTATTTTATATATAATGTTTAAGAAAAAATTGATGCAATTTAAAATATTCATAGAGAGAAAAGGAGAAGATAAAACATTTTCACATTTATATAAAATGTTTATATGTTTTTTTCTCTTTATCGTAACAAGTATATATGCAAATAATTTTTCTTCTATTTTCAATTCTTTAATTTAATAATGCTTTTTATAATATTTCTAATTTTTTAACAGTATCTTTTGTGTAATGTTGACATTCAAATCATCACATTAATTATTATTTGTGTCATTTATCTAGGAAAAGTCATTCTTCACGAGGAAGAAACGAATAAAGAAATATGTGAAAAATGTAAAGAGAATCACGTGGATAAAAAATAAGCACAAGCCAAACAGTTTCTCAAATATATTTTAGAATTATTGATTAATTAAGGAATTGAATAAAGTCTTAGAAATCTGTCGGAATTATGGGCTTCGTGAAGCCTCACATTCGAAACTTAATCCTCTCATCACACAATGGTAATGGTTTTGTGACATGTGTTTTCTCTAATACGTAGAAAAACGATGCATGTAAATTCAGATGGAAAAAATCAACAGATTTTTATACTATATTTAATGTTCTTGATTTAAAAAATATTAATTTAATTTAAGTCTTATTGCGCATTTTTTACAAAATGACATTCAATTTAAATTAATATAGAATTAATAAATTATACAATGTCAATAGTATTTTTTCAGCATCATTACGCATAATTCGTGCGCATATAAAAAGCAAGAATTGGATGAAAATTTGAAGCAGAACAATTAATGGAAAGTAAAGAAGCTCATATTTATGCAAGAAGATATTGCATAAATAATACTGCAAGTGAATAATAGAGCAAGACAAATAAAAATAACAACAGAGAAGATAACAAAAGGATAATGTGAGAAAAAACTTGTAAAGTTCGAATTGTTTCAAAAATCCCCACAAGAGAACAGTAAATAAAAAAAAAATAAATAAAATTTCTTTATTTACATTCGAATTTTCGCGGTTTTTCGGTAGAGGCGCCAGAACTGGGCGATCGTAGCGCCCTGCCATTACGTTCTCCGTACCTCCTCCCCGGCGGGTGGCGGCCGCGCCTCCTCCTACTCGGCGATTTTAATCTCGTTAGCGGACACGTGCGCGCCCCCCGCGCCCTTACGGTGCTGGTGATACGCAGGCAGCCAGCCACGAGCGGACCGAGAGCTAGCTGGCCGCGTCGCCGGGGCTTCACCAATCTGGTTTGGTCTAACAGGATTCTCGACTCGCGCGACGCTTCATAAAAGCTGCGCGCCGGACGGGCGCGGCGCGTGTCGCAAGGAGGAGTTGCTTCGCTAGTGAGGTGTGGGCGCTCGTGCAGCAGCCAACGGCAGCAACATAGACAGACAAACAGAGGGAGGGAGAGAGAGAGAGAGAGAGAAAGTGTATGTGTATGCGAGAAAGAGCGAGAGAGAGGACGAGAGGTATATCGCGGTAAACTCTCTCGCGACGACCCGACACGTCGTCGTCGTTGTCGTCGTTGTTAACGTGACCGACTGTCGTATGCCGCGTTCGACTCATCGTGGTGTCCTCGTGTCTTGGAGTTCTCGTGCCACTCATCGGCGCGCCGAAGCAGGAGCACCAGCATCAGCGGCGACAACAGCTTTTCGCGTGTGTTACGGTGGAACAAGCGCGACAGAGGGAAAAGCGGGCTCGCGGGAGCGAGACAGAGGGAGCGAGAGAGAAAGAGTGAGACAGAGAGAGGGAAGAGAGAGGAGGGAGACTCGGAGCGCCGGTGGGTTACCACACCCAACACCGCGCGAGCCGGGAGCCGATCGCCGAACGTCGCCGCTCTCTCGGGAGCTCTCTCTAGCCGCGCCGTGCGTCTAGTATAACGCGGGTGAGGAACGCGCGCCCGCATCATCCAGGGACTCTCCGTGTCATCCGGAGTGTGTCACACCGAGAGCAAGTGCGCCAAAAGTATCCATCCACCGCGCCAGGGAGGGGGTGAGAGAGAGAGAGAGCACCTCCGCGGCGAGAAGAAGCAGCGACGACACACGTACGAGAGAAAGAGAGAGGAAGAGTGTGTGTGAGAGAGAGTGAAGTTAGGTGCGAGTGAGAACGAGACGGACCTCGCCCTCCTCGCGGGGAAAAACGTTCCTCGGGAGATCGTCGCGGTTTACAGGAGCGTTCGTGTTCGTGGGAAAGAAAGGCGACGAAACGTGCGCAGTGATTTATATGTGTGTTACGCGCGTGTGTGCGTGAGCAATCATCGGACAGAGAAGAACGCAGAGTATATAATATACAGACACACACACACATACATTTATACGCGAGAAGATCCGTATAGTGCGCGCTTCTCGGCGAACTCTCGCACTCGGGACGAGACTCGTTCGTGCGCGAGAGTGCGAGCGCGAGCGAGACGGAGCGATACGAGGCGTGACGGGCGAGAGAGCAAGGGAGGAAGAAGAAGAAGAAGAAACGGTATACGGAGTAGCAGGAACAGCGGCGGCAGACCGACCGCGCGAGCGAGCAGCAGAGGACGACAGACAGGCGTGAGGCGGCGCGAGGGGCTCGTGTGCGTGCGCGTAGACGCGCGTTGATGCGTCGCTGGCGTCGTCGAGCCCCGCCAGGAACAGCGGTGCTGCGTAGACGCCGCCGTCGTTGAGAGGGAAACACGGGTGCGTCGCCGGGGACGTTTCCCCGTCGCCGTCGTCGCCGTCGTCGCCGTCGCCGTCGTCGTCGTCGTGACCGTCGTCGTGCCGGTTCTGGTGCTGGTGTCGGTTGTGATAGTGTTGATGGTGGCAGTGTTGATGGTGGTGGTGAGTCGTCGTCGGGAGTAAGTAAAACGACGTCGTCGACGTGACCGTCGTCGTCGCCGGGGGTGGTGGATAAGGTGTCGATAGTAGGAGGGAGTGAGACACCGCTAGAACGAGAAAGAGAGGAGAGAGAGAGAGAGAGGGGAGAGAGAGAGAGAGAGAGAGAGAGAGAGAGAGAGAGAGAGAGAAGACGAGAGAGAGAGAGAGAGAAAGAGAGAGAGAGAGAGAGAGAAGACGAGGACCACGAGGACGGCGACGAGGTGTCGTCGCCTCGGTGGCGAGATAATACACTTTCCCCGTCTCGGGACGACCGTCTACTCGGATTTCGACGACCCAGGGTTCATCGGCAGCATCGAAAGAGAGAAGGAAAGGGACGGATAGGAGCAGCAGCCGCAACGAAGGTCGCCGCCGGTCGGCGAGCTGTCATTCCCTGTCACTCGCGCGTACTTTTCTCTCTCTTCCTTCTTCTTCTCGACGATCTTCTTCGCGTACTTCGTGCCTCTTCGTCTCGTCGTTCTTAGACCACCTCCTCTTCTTGGCCGGCACCAATTCCTCCGTCAAAGGAGGATTCCGCTGTCCTGAGCCATGGCGTGCTGCCTGTCGGAAGAGGCGAAGGAACAGAAACGCATCAACCAGGAGATCGAGCGGCAGTTGCGGAGGGACAAGCGGGATGCCAGGAGGGAGCTCAAGTTGTTGCTGCTCGGTAAGTTTTCCCAACGAGAGATATACATATATATATTTTTTGCGAAGCCGGTAAAGGGTGGCCGACCTAGAGTAGGGTACAAAAAATTGCTCGCTCATCTGTTTCGTTCGCAAAACGATAAAGTGACAGACCCCCCCCCCCCCTGAATTGACACTAGTGTAGCCCGTTATTATTCTCTGGAGAATAACGCATATAACGATGCATCGAGATGGCTAACTTTTGTATCGTCGTTTGTCGGGGAAGGTAAGCGAGTAATTTGCCACTTGACTTGCCTCCCCGCTATCTATACGCGATATAAGCTGTGAGCATTAGTCGGGAATATATCGAAGCCGGTAAAAGCGAGGCGGCCAAGTTACCTCGTTCGCCTCTTGTGTTGAAGAAAACTAATGAAATAATGCATGTTGCTTTTTTTTCTATAAAAAGAGATGCGCGATAGATATCAAGCGTTAGAGCGGGATTTACATGAATCTGATAGAGAAATTAATAGCAAGTTTACCTCACACTGTTTCAACCACAAAGAAAGTAGAATAGATATATATAGATTTTCGTTTAGGGAAATTTATCTTTATTATATGATTTATAGAGAGACGATACAGTCTCTCTCTCTAGAAAAAAAAAATTAATGATGATGTCATAAAATGTTGTTAAAATGCTAGATTCGCACAAAGAATCGATAGAAGAGAAAGTTGTAATAAGATGATGATGGTATAGGTGGGTGAAAGAAACGTGTCATTTGTCTTGCCTCCTACTGGTTTCGTATAAATCCGGTATTAGCGTCATCGAATGAAAATTAAGTAAAAAAGAGCTTAAGATTCGGCAAATCCCGAAGCGTAATGCAAATTTCGTTCGTTTCCCTCCTTCTCTCTTCAGAATGTATATACAGTTTATTTATAAATAGAATTTTCTATTCAGAAAGAGCGAGATAACCCGAATAAGTAATTCGATTTCACACCTTCATTATCTATAATTAAACAAAGAAATGATACAACGTGCTATCTCCAAATTTTTCCGAATTTTTTAAAGAATTTTCTACTTTTGTCATCACTTATTAATCACGTCGCGAGCATAATTTGTCATATAATTTCGTTAACTTTTTTTACAAAAAAACTTCGAGAGACCCGATGATAAAATCCCTCTTGCGACATTTTGTAGGGTTAATTAAAATGATCGATACCGAATAATTACGCGATATTGCCAATAATATATGCGAAATGACGAAAGCTCGTTTTTACGACACGACAAATGTCAAATTCGAAAGAAAGAAACGCGAAAGAGCCGCGACGATTAATTCCACGATCGGCGGTCGCACATTTTATTCCTAAGTGTCAACGATTATGTACCCCGATTGACCCTACGTGCTCTCCTTTAGAGGAGTCGCTCCGCTCCGTTTCATTCATGCGCGTATCTCGCGAGCGGCCGCGTGCCGGCCAACGCCGACGCCGACGCCGACGCCGGCGCCGCCCGGGAGACGACGACATCCGCGCGTCACGTACGTTTCTCGTCTTGTGCACGAGGTCGATCGGCGCGGCCGGCGTGCGCTTGACAGTTCTCTCTCTCTCTCTCTCTCTTTGTCTCTCCATTCCTCTCTCGACCGGCCGCACGATATCTGCTGCCCTCGCTAAAAAAAAATTGTTAACTTGACTAAACCTTTCAACTAAATTACTATTTTGTTAATTGAACATATATTAGTATTTATTTAAGTCAAATATACGTTTTGTTAGATTTAATTAAAATATTTCTATATGTTCAATTAACAAAATAATATACAGGGTATATTTTCGCGTATCTTTCGAATTATTTCTCGATCAAATCTCAATTTTTTCTCGCGAAAAATTGACGTGGGAACTCTGACATTCGACTTCAAATAGGAAACTTTAGAATTAGAATTTAGAGTACTTTTAGAATTAGAATTAATGCTTCAGATGGCTTGTAAGATTTAATTGATTTATTCATCTCTATATGAATTTCATTCATATTTTAACTTTAATTTACAATAATATGAAGCTTGCGAAATCTTCAGGATCCCCAGATTTTGTCCTCTGATTATGTCAACTTTGAGCTTTTTTTTTCACCGCGAATCGGTAACACGAGCTCGCCAGCTCGGAGTTCTTTTGTGTCGCGCCGACTTTGCGTATTAAATTGCGCCTTGCTGATGAGAAGTCGTTGCGCACTCGTTAAGCGCATTGTTTCCCCCGGAATATTCTTTGTGGCTTTGCTCTATTCACACATGTGCCATATATTACTCATCTTTTCCGTGAAATGAAATCTTAGCTGGGCGTGTATGCTCGAGAGATGCTCTCTTACAAGTTTACAATCTCGCGAGTCTATCATCTCTCGATGGAGTGAATAACTCGATCTTCTCGAGGTAAAAACTCTAGTAAACTAGTAAAATTTATTAACAGTTTAGTATATTTTCCATTTTTGCTTTTGCACTGTGCAAATATTTATATAGAATGACAAATATATATACAGTTATTTTAAAAATAGATTATTTGTACGATTGCATCGATATTTCTTTTCCCTAAAATTGTATAATATATAAATAATAACTTTTTTTCATAATTTTTTAAATATTTTGTGTTGCGTCTTCATAAGGTACTTGTTAAAAATTAAACTGTTTCGAGACATCAGATAAATTTTTACGTCACGTTAGATTTGTAAGAATTTAAAACACTCGAACAAAAATACTCTTCAACATACTTGAAATTAATCAGAGATCTCTGATAAATCACTTTTACATTGCTGTTACTGATTTATTGATTAATTTCGTAATCGTATAATGAGTGTCTCGTTATCGATAATTAGCATTACTCGTTCATTAGTCGTACTATTATCTAATCGTGCATTTTCTCGGAGATAATGACCCTTGAAATGGAAAATCAGTTCTTGCGATGTGTTTATCGCCTTGTTATGCCTGTACATTCGTTTTGGGAATTAATAGACTCGAATATATAATAGACTTGGCGCGAATTTTCATTATTGCGGAAGCAAAATCATCGCTGTCATCGTATGAAATGCATTTCAACGAGTCGTTCGATTGCAGAATGCCTTAGAGTTCCTCATCTTATTTTAAATAGCTTGAAAATTTAATCGATTTTTTTAGATAACACTTTGAGAAAAATTATCATGTACTGGAATTTTTTGATATTTAATATATTTTAATTATTAAATTTTTTTAATTTGTCATTAAACAAAAATTATTTAAAAGCAATAGAAACGCAAATGTCTGCTGTATGTAAATTTATGTAAATGCTTGTACATCACACCGAGTGACTTTGATTCGCCAAAACTCTTTAATTTTCAACATTGAGATCTGCGGAAACTTTGTAATTGCCTCGCCATTAGAGCAATCATTAATTTTCCACGTTTATTCACCACTATCTGCAATTGAAAGAACGTTCGGTGATACTCAAAGAGAGAGAGAGAGAGAGGCATTCTACATGTTATAAATTATTCTAAATCGATCCTGTCTCTCTTTATTTTCAATCAATGACAATTGATATAGTGTTCGTATTTTAATAATTTCCAATATTTGATTAATGCTCGACCGAACTTTTGCGAGATGAAAATCGTGCGTCATTATAAATTATATATATTGCGAATTAACGCGTTTCGAAAATTCGCACTTGTCAAATTGAATTTTATAAATAAAGGGTTCAATTAGATCGCCGAGCGGCGGTCGCCGATTCAGCGGCCTTTCCTCGCATCCGGCCAAGTTCCAAGCTGTCGAACTGCAGAAACGAGCCTGTCGACTCGGCGAAATTGTAAATTGCGAGCCAGCAGCGATTCAATTTCGACGATTGCTCGCGGCGAATCGCGGCCACGTCATACACATATCCGTGCATACGGATGTACGTACATATATATATATATATATATATGCGTAATACACGTAGTAATATACATGCAGCTCGCGAAACAATAATTGGCGAGTTTGGAAGAACAATTCTCGCGTGATTCCCCGACGCGGGTGTCTACTGTCGCATTTTGTTGATTATCAAGAGGAGTCGCGTTTCGAAAAATGAAATTCGCGATCATCGCGTTCTTCCTCCGTGGAATGCATTTGCTAAATGCATGTCAACTAACACGCGAACATACATATTTTTCGATCGCAGAATACGTGATCCTGCGACGAATTTTTTATCATCGCACACGATTGTGTATACTTATATGCATTCTCTCGCTTCATGATTCTGTAAGAATTTATATAAAATAACTGTATTATATCTCTCTTTTTCTCGAGATGCTTCTAATAATAGCACGTTAATTATATAATCTCAGCATTATCTTTTTTTTATTTTTTTATTTATTCATTTTTTTTTCTGCTTGTAACTTTAACGAATAAGGTTTTTTATACATATTTTTTGAAAAAAAAAATTCTAAATGAGAATAAGAGAAATTATCATGTATACATTAAAAATTTGTTTGCTTTGCACATAACATATGAAACATTTATTATTTTATTTAATGCTAAGATAAAATTCTTTCTTAAAATAGAGAAACATAAAAAAATCTTAAAGTATGAAATTTTAAGTACATTTTTTCCGTGAATTAAGAGTACAAATAAATAATCAAAACTTTAAATTTATTTAATTTTAAGTAAACGGACTTTGATCAATTTCATTTTGTTACCAATATATTCAATATCGAAAATAAAAGAAAATTGTAAATGACTTCCTACGATATCTTCTCAAAAATGTTTTCATGTCTCAGAATTAAATAAAGAACTCGTTTTTAACTCGTTTCGTAAGGCACTTGTGAATCACCAATGCATTTATATGAACAATCATAAACCGGTTTGAGAAAATTATGACCTATGATTAGAGCAGCTTTTTTAATTGTGGATATAAACAGGTGAGGCATTTTACAGTCTTTATCTGAAGTTGATTCAGTTGTGCCATAAATGTAACTTAAGTCTACTTGCACCATTCTTTCATTTCTGAAATAATTCCGGCGCACCTAGCACGTTTGTCTTACCGTTATCGAGAAATAACGGAGGAATCGCAGAAAGAAATATCGCGAGAGAGAGATTGAAAGCGAGAGAGAGAGAAAGAGAATACGTTAGGTTTCTTTCAAACTCCTCTTCCGGCCACGTGAGTAGCTTGATAAGTGCGGTATAATTTTTTTAGTCGCATTTTCCTCTGCACCGTCGTCGAATCCAACTTAAAATTTTCGCGTCTTTTAGCATCTCCCGTGTTCTTTTTACGCGATATATTATTTTTTAATTAATCGATATAACAAGCACACACTGACTCACTGAGCAGCTTCGCTGGTGTTCAGCATTTTCTCTTCGAAATTCTTTGTAAAAAAAAAAACTCGAACGTGATAAGACACTTTCAAGTTGCTCAAAGTCACAAGTACGGACCTCCAGATGGTGGAAAAACCACAGAGGAGTAAATTCGTCTGGAGTAATTCCGCTCTCTGGTATCAAGTTGGCCGCCTCTGCTTCTGCCGCCGGAGTATTATTAGCGCGCTCGTAAATAGCGGTCCCGGAAGTAGTGACATTAAAGATTGCGGTCGCTTCCGTAGCCGCGTAGTGAGCCGGCCGTGTACAACCGGATCTGCTACCTATATCTGCGTATCCGCGTTGACCTTTGTCGAACAATATGGTAGAATGGCCGTTATTTAACGGAGTTGTACCGTGTAGTAAACAAGCCACGCACGCTACACTTGTAACGCCCGGGGATTTCTTTTCTCCAAGTTGCAATGCCCGAAAATGTATGTGATATCCCGCGAATTGACCGAAATAAACGAAAGAAAGGACACGTTTGCGACATACTTTTTGTATAGATATATTTTTTTTACGGCTAACAATTTTTTTTCAACATAGAAAATTTTTAATTTCATGTGGCGTGAATAGATAAATTTCTCAAATCTCTCTCAGAGCGTGACAGATATATAAAAATACACATAAATATATTTATTTCAAAAATATGATTATTGTGCGGAAGAAAGAATCGAGAGATAGCAGTTTTTACTTTAGGCAAGTTCTCGTCGCATAATGTTGTGCAGAACTAAAATTAGGCTCTTATAAATAAGTCGATCATGAAATCGATTTATTATTTTTAATTCATGTGCGTTAAGCCGCGAAGGTCTTCAGTGAGGTAAATAACTCCATAATTAAAAGTCTACTAATCCATTTAAATCTTCTCTAAGAAAAAAATCGCACACAACTTTATATCTCTAAAAAATTACACTTATATCAGATGCATTGCATTATAATATATTAAGCACTATAATTAAAAATTCAATATTAAATGAAAGTCAAAATCTTTCTTGAAGAAAAAATACTCTTTTCGTTTTCTCATTTTGCATCCTATAAATCTTGCTGTAAATGGCATTTTAATTTTGCTACTGGACTTGTTGTGTGTAACAATATATAGCTATACAATTTTGTTACATTATTACAATAAAATAGTGGCTTTACTTTTTTATACAAGAAAACTAGAATTTTCTCGAAAATATCAATTATATTTTATTTTTTTTTATGTTAAATCTTCAAACCGTAAAATCTGTTATAAATGATATCATAAATAATAATAACTAAAAATAAAAGACTATTAATAATAAACGATAATATAAAATTAAAAAATTAATAATGCTGTATAAAAAATATATAATTTTTAAAAATATGTAATATTATCACAATAGTAATATGAATATCGCGGAATGATAATTTTACTTCTCCGTCTTTTAGGCAATAATGCGACGCGCGTTCCATCGCGAGCAACAACTAAAATTAGGCCCTTATAAATAAGTTTATCACATAAAATCGATTTGTTATTTTTTAATCCGTGTGCGTTAGCCCGCGAAGGTCCTTGCCGGAGTATTTTCCGCGCGACGCTATTTTCACCGTGCGTTTAACACACATCATGCAGGATTGCTATACAATTCTCTGGACAACTACGAAAACCGGGAAAAGTTCGTGAATAAGTAGGTAAAAATAATCAAAGAATACGGAGAAAAATCAGGGAAACTGAAAAATATTTCGCGGAAACGAGAATCATTTAATCGATTTTATTTATTAACATATTTAAATATTGTGCAAATCTTTATTAAGAATCATGCAAGAAAAGTAATATATATAATAAAATATATGATATATACAAATATGAAAAAATATAGCAGAAAATAAATCTCTGTCTCTCGCTCTCTCTCTCGTTCTTCAAGAGAAAATCTTTCTGACGAATGTTTCAATCTTTCTGACAATTCTGAGCGCTTTTTTATATATGCGTTACACACATCATAATCAGACGGTAACAAGTCGTGAATCTTATCGTGCATTATCGTTAAACAGGGCGTAATCAATTTAGTCGTTTGTATAATAGGAGAATGTTGTTTCACGATGTCTCCCGATAATCTTTAATTATCCTCATTGGCAAGTTATAGCAAATTTACGCGTGTTCGATATATCGGGAGCATCTGCATACTCTCCGTAAGTATGGATTCTGCATATAGTGTCGCTCCTGTGGGTTGCGTGCGTGCGTGTGCGTGTGTGTGTGTGTGTTGCGTGTTTGCATCTGTGTGGATATATATACATGTATGTACGTGTGAGTCCATATACTACTGAAGCGCACGTCGTTCGATCGAGCGGAATATTACGTTAATCCCAGTTTCGAATATTCCGTCTATTTCGCGTTAAATGGCGAACTAGTGGTGCTAACTCACTGCCGTGATAGTTGAAAGATGTCGATATCGATTTCGTCGGATTTATAATTCTACAGATTACGATATTTGTGTTTTGAAATCAGAAAATCATGATGAGATCGTATTACATCATATTCATATCGTACAAGGCATTTCGTTTCAATTGAATCGATATTCCTGAATTTCTAGTCGAGTTTTTTCTCAACGAGAATATAAAATATGGATATCATCGTTTTGTCATAATTTTTCGATTTTCGATATTAAATATGCCGATATATCCAAATTACAAGTCTGCTAAAAAGTTTACGTAATAAAAAAATTTAAATAAAGAATAAGACACACCTTGGCTATCTACTTGACTCTTGTAAAGTTTAGTTTACGAAATCATTCATTCTTATAATTCGCTCTTAACTCCAAAAATATAGATGACTCGATGGTTTGGTATTCAGATTTTTATTTCTCCATTTAATATAATATATATATAACTAGCTTTATCGCGTCACCTTTTCATCATAAAATGAAGAATCCAAGAGTTCACGTCGGGCCGTAATAATTACGTACGAGTATATCGGTGCATATACAATATAATTTATATTTTTATCCAATTTTATTCACGGCTTATACATCACCACATTGCACCCCACACGACTCATGTAAGAATACTTATGACACTTTGAACTATCGAAGTATCGATATTTTACCTTCGATATATTAGCCAACGCACTCATTAATCGTCACTTTATAAACCATACCTTTTTGGACACACACACACACACGTGTTTTTTGCAGGAAGCTCGTTTTTTTTTCGTCGTTGCAAGATCGCGACACCGGATCTATAAATATTCGCCACATATAATGTTACACACTCTCCGAATAAAAGCCGCCCAATTATTCCACGTATGCGCGGCGAACAATCGCCGCGCTAACGATCAACAAATATGTATATATACCGGGCTTTTCTCTACTATTCGCGATGGTCGATAAACACAGATAAGCCGATAAAAAAGCGTTGCGAGCTCCTCTCTCTCTCTCTCTCTTCGGGCCCATGTGTGAGCGGTGTGTGTTTAAAAATAGAGCTCATTGAATCGCTGAAACCCCTGTCGCTGATTGCGCAATCACGCGATCGCTGAAAACACGCGGTCGTTAATCGCGCCTTAATCGCTTTTATATAGACGGGATGGCGTAAACACTGAAACGCGTGCGTGACTTCGTATAAGAGTATAATTCCACGGGCGCGTCGATACTTGCAACGCGCGCATATCATATCCAAAAATATGAAATATACAGTGTTCGGAAATTAGCGAGAGTGATAGCTTTATTTTTGTTTTTAAATGAATATCTTTATACTTATTTTTATATATAAATTATCGAGAGAGCCATTATTCTTTATTTCTTCCGGTAGCAATTTTCTTAAGATAAAATCCACTTTGTATTAGACGGATAAAGCATCATTTTTGCAACTTTAAAGGTTAATTCATGTGAAAAAGCATTTTATGTTTCATGTTTAGTTTGAAAACTATTAGCATATTTATTTTAAAAATAATTTTTTTTAAAGACAATGAGTGAGAGAAGAGAAAATGATGAGAATAAATTACAAATTTTACAAGATATAACGTTATGCCTTTTATGCATTTTTCTCAAGTTCTAACAATAAGACACGGCTCTGCCAAATTTTTTTACTCTAAATTTCGACAATATTATACGTTAGTTCGCATACAAGATAAAAATAATAGACAGAAATTAATGAAATTAAAAGGGAAAAATAGAATTGCTTTCCACATATTGTACGACGAAAATAAATTTTATTTATTATACTATAAAAATGATAATATATATAAAGTAGTTTGCGGATATATGGAAATTATATAATATATATACACACACACACACACATACACAAACAAACAAACAAGTCAAGAACAGACATAAATACCATACAATAATCAGCTATTTTTAAAACCAAAAGAGCGATGAAGAAAGCAAAGAAACCCGCTGCAGAAACTAGTCGGACTAAAATTATTATTATTATGTTATTATATATATTCAAACGAGATTCAGTCCAGTATCGAAGCATTTCATATGATTATTCGTAAAATTTTACGCGATTTTTCTGGTAGATATGAAAAATTGATTTTTAATTGGTCGAAGAATATTAAAAATAAGATCGCGTTATCGGATATCTGATAAATGGGAGAAATATTAAATATTTTCTCTTCTCTTTGCTAAATACTTGATATATCTGAAAATATAATCGATAATGTTAATTCAAGTGAAATAATCTTCAAACGTCATGCTTCAAGAGTCAACTTGGAACGTCACATTGGAATCCAATAGATCCGGCAATTTCAATCGTAAGCTCTCTTCAAGCATCTCTCTTTTCATTTGCAAAATCGGTTGGGGGAATTCGTGTGTATATATGTGAATGTGTTTGTGTGTGTGTGTGTAAATCTTACGAAGATTAGAGTTAAAAATAATGAACGAAGAGCGTCACAAAAGTTTCACCTTCCAAAGGTTGTTGTGACGCATTGTGCTCCAACGTGACGTTCTAGGGTTAATTGTAATTTACCGTTCTTACGTACGTAAAGGAGAGGGAAAGGGTAGATCGCGGTTCGAGCCGCGGAAAAACCGGTCACTTTATCGGTACCTCACCTTTACTTCGGACGCAACATTTTATTCTTCGGGAGCGTCCCTCTTTAATAACTAAAATTCCTTCCCTACGTCAGTGGTGTTATATAGCCATTTATTTTTAATCGGTGCTCATTCAGTCGCGCCTGAACAATGTACCTAACGGCGTTGGCATTCAGTACGGGAAATAATGTCACGATTGTGCGCCAAAGGCCTCGTCGACAGGACTTTTACAGCCCCGCAACTTTTCACGTGCATTGTGCGCGTGTGTATCGACGACGGACGGTAGAATATATATGTATATTCCTGAGAGGGGGGAAAAGAGAAGAGGGGTACGCGAACGGTGATTTATAAACAATTATTTCTATGGAAAATCTCGACCGAATTGATCCCTCAACATCCCTTACTGAATTATTACAAGTATAATAAAATATAACTTGCCAATAAATCGCGAAAGAATTTAAATTGGAATTAATTTTTAATTTAATAATTTTTATATACAATATATATTTTTATCGAAGAAAGGAAAAATATCATCGTTGAAGGAAATTTAAAATTTTTAACTCTATTCGCAGCTTTAATATGTGACTTCAATGTAACTTACAGTTTAATTGGTATATCTACCATACATATATCTATTTCTTTTTACATTAATTCTCCAAAGAATGGACAGTATAGATACTATAGGTCTATTTAAATAGACATCACGGTAGACAGGAATGCGAAAGGATTAAACTGCAATTATGTAGATTGCCTCTTCGAGAGTACTTTAGTATTATAGGAACTTAAGAGAGATTTAGCGTATGCTTATAAGGACTGATTGCGCTCGGCCGATCGGTTAATTATTATTCAAAAGGGAAGAAAGACAGAGTATAATTTTAGTTTAGATCAAAAGACTATAATTTTAGTAATTCGCTAGTAGTGTTAAAGTGGGGCGTTTTGAAATGTGTCAATTCACGTTTCCAGCGGCTGGATTGAACGTATCGGGAAATACCACTGAATGATTCTCATCGCTTACCCGTATTAGCTAATAATTATGGACAATTAATATTAGGAATAATCGTACACGGAAAACAGGGATATACTCGCATATAAGGTGTCGCGGTGATAATAAAACGATCGAATTAAGCATTTTCGCGATTATTCCTGGTCGAGAAGTTTAAATGATTATTTGCCCAATTTTGCAGCGAAGTGATATGTATACAGAGAATATTGCATATCACATAATCACATCTTCAATGTATAGATTCTTCAGTGTATAGATTTTCCGATCAGCTGAAAAGCTATTTTTTTACGTGAATTATGGAGAAATGAAAGATTCTTGCGAATGAAGCTATAGAATTGAAACTAACTCTAAATAATAAGATGTAAAGAAAAAAGATTATATGTGTTAAAAATATATATCTCCCAATATACAGTATTGTGAGACTCTTTATATATTGTACATTGCTGTTCGTGGATTATTATTTATGCTTGATCATTTTAATTAACTTTACTATCAACGCAGCAGTTGTCATGCGCTGTTATTATTATAATGTGTAATTTATATTTCATGACGTATATATAATTATTAGTATATTAATCTAATTTTTTGCATTATTTTGATGCATTATTTATTTGCTATGCGCGTGTACGCATGTATGTATATGTGGGTACATACGTAATGAAAATATTCATCGAATTGCTTGTATAATATATCTCGTGCTGCTTCAAAACGTTCACACCAAAGTAAGAATTGTTGAATATTTTATTACGTACGATCCTCACAAACGGAACAAAATTACGGAGCTCCGTTTAGGGGATGCCTTGATCTCAGGTGTTTCGTTAAATTTATTGCGCGGTTTATTTCGAGATTGTGAAACTTAATTCTTCATTTCTTGTAGCTGTCTTTACCATAATTTTGAATTGGTATACATGTGTCAAACTTAGAGCTAATTTACATTCGCTTTTCGCATCACGACTTATTGCAATTCATTGAATGATAAAATATTTTTTTTAAAATATCGTACGAATAATTTATTGTATAACATTGTAATTACATCAATACAATCTATCTTTTTTTATCTTTTTTATCTATTTAACTTATCGAAATTATAGGTACTATTATTAAACATAATATGATATCAAAAAGTAAGTACCTTAAATAGATGACTTGATTCTTGTATATACATTTGAATTTTCGAATACTTTGAAAAGTATAAACGGTAGATAAATCTGTATTCTGTATAATTTTTTTTTACTTATTCGTCATATCCGATGCATATAATACGATGTAAGTTTGAGCGCATCATTCGCATAATCCATCAACAAGAAGTGAGAAATTAAATTACAGTAATCACACGCGCGTACTGTCACAACACTGCGGAAAACCGCGAATAGACAAACCGCATCCGCAAATGTCGATAATGCGGTCGCTAACATATTCTCTTGACTGAGTAAAATCGCTTATAAATACTTAATATCAATGAAAATTTCAAAAAAAGATCCAAGATACTTTTACGAACGCATTACTGCGATCGCTACTGTTTATTTTATTTTTATTTTTCTTATCGTGTATAAATTTTTTTAGTTATTCTCAACAATAATGTGGATTTTTTACACGAAGTTTCCGAAAGAAACTGTTTATGAAATTTAAAGTCAATTTTGTTTTAACAAAAAACAATGAATATTGGTGGTTAGAAATTTGTATATAGAAAAGATATTATCTAGAAAGTATAATTCTTAGATTTTCTTTTTTATTTCTCTTATTTATAACTTTCTATAATTAACATTTTTCTGATAATATTCAAAATAATTAAACAGTATATATCCAGATATATAATATGTATATATTTCGCGGATTGAAAGAATAAATTTAAATCGGTACTTTTTTCATTTTTTATCGATCTTATTTCTCCATTGAACTCCATTGAACTCTTAAAGTTATCAGATATTTATTACATAGTAATCTCTCTATATATTATTATAGATTATAAATTATATTAATTATTATAAATTATAGATTGCAACAAACCGTAAGCTCTAATATTAATAATCAATTATCAAAGCATATCAAAGACATTTGCATATGTGTCAAATAAATCAGAATTATTTCCTCAAATGCTCATATTATTCATATTATTCATATTATAATGCACATTATGGCTTGATATTATAAAGTATAATTCTCTTAGCGTCCTCCCCTCCATCACGTCTTTAAAATTCTCGATAAATATACAATATATATATATATATTTTTTTTTTTTAGATTTTTAATCGTAACGTTTATACAAAATCGTGTAACGTTTAAAAATGTAATCTTTCAATTACTTAGTCTTAGAACAATAATGTACCAACGAATATCGTTAATATAGCACAGAATATACGCATATATATCGTTATTGAGCAAGGCTAACGAAGGCGGGCTATCGTAACACGTGTGACGTTTTACACGAATTGCGTAAATACTTAACGATTTGCATATTTTGCATTCGCGAACGGGCTAATTCAATCGGCACTCGCCGATATCGGCGACCGCAAGTGTGTTTGCGAATTCGATCGATACGTTTAAAATATCAACGCGTGACCGACTCGTCATCGAAACGACTTAACTTTTATACTTGGGATACGTCAGAATCAGATTGATTATTTGTCCATTACTCGAAAAGCAATATGAGCAATAAAAATGGTTTATACGAGGAATTGTTCCGAATATAATCTTTTATTATCTATCGTTCTAGTTTTGTAAAAATATACGAATTTGACAACTTTGTTTTATATAATACTCTAACGTTATTCGATATTCGAAGTAATAATTTTTTATACAAGTTAATTGTATTAAATGAAATAATAAATAACACAATTCTGTTCTCGTTCTGTGTAAAAATGGATCGCGGCAATACAAAAGGACATTTTTGCTGGGACATTGATGTACAGTAGTCCAGAATTATAAATTATACCGACTCTTAATTGAGGAAACCTCGTGATATATATGAGGAAAGTATATGAAGGATATTTCGTATGGATTAAGGAAATAATTGCAAATCACGAACGCGATTTTTACAAAACCACTCATAGTGCGTTTCGGATTTTCTCAGAAGAAACATTTTATAAGTCTTTAATTCATTATCACTATTACTATGACATTATGTGTGTGTGAGACTAGATATAGTTCAATTAAAAATCTCCTCCCTTCGAATAATTACGAAAATAAATTTTAAAATATTCTATTTTCATTTTTATGCTTTAAATTATTAAAAGACATTCCTTTAGAATTGAACGAAATATATTTATAAAATACTTACTTTTATCATAATAATCTTTTTGTAACGATAAAATTTTACAAGTATCTGTTATGTGTGAAAATGTAAAACAAAGTTACATGATAAATTTAATGTTCTATACTATTTATAACTACATACATTTATATAGGTACTTTTTGGGTGTGTGAAGTTGGCACCCCTATGTTATGCTATCATAGTTCTGTTAAGAGTTCTGAGTTATTTAGAACCATAGGAAAAGTTCTTGATAATTTTTAGAAATAGTTCCGGTCATTACGATAACGAAAATCAGTTTCAAAAAATAGGGGTGCCAACTTCATATTTTTTTACACATCGAGTTTTAATAGTTTTGAGCAGAGTTTTAAGGTTCTTTTAAATAGTTATATAATTCCTGATTATTTTTTGAAAGAGTTCTGCAATTTTTAGATAAAGAAACGTATCTTCAATATCGAAGATATTTCTAAAATATCTTCGATATTGAAAGTATGTTTTTTTATCTCTATAAAAATTGCAAAACTCTTTCAAAAAATAATCAGGAACTATGTAACTATTAAACAATTTAAATTTACTCACCTCACGGTTGCTCCTTTGTTGCCTCCACGGGTCTCCTTCTCGTACAAGTTTCGAAACACTTGCACTCGCGTTACTTTTTTTCGTTGGCGACGCGCGGCGACGCCCGGGTTTTAGCTATCACAATCTTCGACGCGTTTCGGTAAAACGCGAGACTCGCGAGAGCTTATTCGCGCGCGAATAAAACCGAAGCTCCATTTTCGCGTCGCCGCTTTTTCCAAGACCCACTTTTCGCAGGAGCGAACGAAGATGATGAAGAGAGCGACTTCGTCGCGACGCATTGAAGTCGCCGAAGGATGCATCGAGACGAATATTGAGCGCGATTCACGATCGACGAGATCAATTTCACGTGTGCGATCGCGATTACGATGTCGGTACGTGCGACACGATCGGATTTATACGATAATTAACCGCCAAAGACGCTAATTAATACACTCGTTCTTTCGCGGACCGGCAAGAAGCGCGCGACCGTTGATCACGGCCAATCGAAGAAGAGGTGAAGCTAGATTGGCACTGCCAGGTTCGGAACGCGCAACGATACGTCGCGCCGAGTCCTAGTGGTGGGGTATTGTAGGGATCGCGACGTGGGAGCTCGGCGAATAGAGAGGAAGAGAGAAAAATATTAATATAATTATTTGAAAAAAATATATATATTATATAAAATTATATATATTGTATATACACACACATAAAATAACCGTATACACAAAAAATATAATTTTTTTTAAAGGTACATCTATATATTTTAAAATAGGGAGGAAAATATTCTGCTTTTTTTTTTCTATAATTTTCATAAAATTTTCTTACTGCAAACTCGTGCCTTAGAAGCAACCCCTATTCAGACGTTTTCTATCTCCGACACGAACGCAACGCATGATTCGGTGTGAAGACAGCTTAAGGGTGCCGGCAAAGGGTGGCGTGCTAATATCGGGGCGCGGTGGTACTGCGGCCTGGGAGGCGAAAGAGCCCTGCTCTACTTCTCTCTCTCGCTCTAACCAGTTCTCTCTATCTATCTTCCCTTCTCTCTTCCTCTCACCCTATCTCTCCACGTCGGCATCTATCGACCCACCCCCGGCAACGGTGGAGCTTCCACCGCCCCGGAAAGCTTCCGCGCTTGGCGCGTACACGTCCGTCGATTCGGGCTTTTCCCTTCACCCGTGTACGTCGAAGAAGAAGGGTTGTCGATCGTCGTCGTGCCTCTTCACAGGGCGGAGCAATGCCTCGTCCTTACGCGAGAAGGGCGTCGTGGAATCCACCGGAAGAACAACTTAACTAGGGTTAAAATAATCAAATATAATCGTATTACTTTCATTATTCGAATAAATTCGAAGTTTACAAACAAGAGATTAAGATTACACAAATAATTTAAGTATTACAGAATATAATAGAAAATAAAATTTTTTATTACACTGCGTTATGCAAATATTACAAAAATTATAAAATTGTATATAAAAAAAAATTGATCGCAACGATGTAATAAATTCGACGATATGGCGCAACATGCAGCAACGTGAAATAATTCGTAATGTCAAATCGACTCCGTTTAAAAAAATTAAATTAAATTCACAAAAGTAAACTCACAATTAAAGAACAAGTTTATAAACGGTTAAATGCTCTCTCTTTCTCTCTCTCTCTATATATATAAAATTTATTTATTTGTTTATTTATTTTTATTTCATATATTTGAATTTTATCAGAATTATTTGAATAATTAAATCTAAAAATTGAATCGCAGATATTTGGATATTTGTATACGTCTATTAAATATACCCAAGAGAGAACTCTGAAACTGTTTTACATAGATTTACATAAATATTTTTTAGATTGAACTCCCGCCACTGCACTATAATATTCAACACATATAAGAATTATTTTTTTACCTTGTATAGTTTTGCATAGTTTTCGCGTTTTAGTACAATTATTAGAAAAAAGAAGTTATACGTTGTAGGATTAATTCTGGTTAAGTAATTTTCTCTCTTCTACGCGTGTTTTCGATCCATTGTGTCCTTGGTATGTGCGTGTGTGTGTGCGTGTGTGTTAGAGATAATCGTACAAGATATCATCTCTCGAATACGAATACTGCTCGAACTTGTCGAGCAAGGAGAATGGATACTTTGGTATACTACGATCATTCCCATAGCAACCTGTTTTAAGAAGGAAAACAAGGCAATGAAGATAAGAAGGATAAAAAGAGATGTCTCTTAAATTAATCATCAGACTTAAATGCCATGTCCGTCTGATCTCGCACCTGTACATTTTTTGAATATGTGGTGTAATTTGCAATTCATATCATCTATTTTAAGCATTTTTTGTACATTTATTCGTTTCTTACATTCGTTACATCAATTTCTAAAGATGTCATTGAAAGAAAGCCTTGAGAAATTATAAATTTAAATTTTATGATATCAAAGATTGCAAAGATATATTGATTGGTATAGTACGCTTTTATGCGAATGTTAAAAGATTTATCGTTGATTGAAACCGTAAAATGCAAAACAGCACACATCTATTACTTGGGTATGAATTATTGATATCATTGTGTCTATGTACAAAGTAATTAAGTAGATGTAAATTTTATTAAAGAGATTATCATTGATAAAAAGAATTTATCTAGATGAGATTAGATTTATATATATATATATATATAAAGAGAAACTTTATCATCTTAAAACATTGATTAGGAGATTGGTTTGGATATCACGGTCTCCGTCGAGAGAATCGTACTCGATATTTTTAAAGATATGAAAATCAAAAAAGTGAAATCGTAATGCATTTATCATCCGATCGGAATTTCGATAAACGGAGTCAGTGTACTCTTTCGCGAAGGGAATGTAATTCCATAGGGGGTTGAGTTCCTCCCTATCTTCTCCTTTTCTCTTTCTCAGTTGAACGAGAGAGTTCTAGCTCTAGTTACATCATTGAAGGAATACCGGAAGAGAGCCTGGGTTGCGTGTCTACCGTGTCGGTTCTTATTCATTCATTAACCCGCTCTTCGCTCGCTTCTCATCCTGGCTTTTCCTTTTTGCGTTCAAGAGTCGATTTGAATCGCGCGACTTTGCGAAATCGCTGCCAACACCGTCCCATCGTCTCGACACAATTAGAGAGAATGTTACGGCAAACTAATATTAACCCGTTAGTATATTCGCGCTACGAATACGCATCGCTTAAATTAAAATTAAAATAGAATGTATATAGAGCGATTCCGAAATCCAACGGTGACTTTCGAAAAATTAGTTTCTTAATAAAAATATCAAGGCACCAGTATTCTAAAAAAAGAAAAATTTGACGGTAAAATTAATTATCCCAACAAGCTAATATTTAATTTATGTATACTTTTTATTACTCTTCATTAATTTGTTGTACTCTTAAAATTGAAAAATAGCTTTGAAAAAAATTATTTAAAAGATTAATCATAAAATCATTTCTCTTACATTTTTGGATATCATTTTTATTATACGATGTAAAAATAGAAAAAATATTTAACTAAAAATATAAATGTATAAGTACAGACATATTTCCGCGAGAATATGTTTGATTTCAATTATTATTTAAAAAAAATAGACAATTGAATATAATATATAAAAAAACCTAACATATATTTTATGAATAAATTTTCTGGAAAAATACTCGGCAGATATACATAGATGTATGCGCCATTTAATTAATTATGCATCTTAATTAACTGTATTGTGAATAATACGCTAAACGCAAGAAGCGAGAAGATTAGCGCGCGATGCAGTTATTATGATGTAATCATCGTTGACATTGATCGGCGATAGAGCCGTAACTCGTGGCGAAGATACAGACTTCAAAGAGAGTCTTAAGCACCTAAGCAAACAAGCACAACAAACGCACTGTTCCCGTCGTATAATCGTGCTGTTGTTGCACGTGCGAGTCTCCTCATCGTACAATAACTGACAGGGATTTTAATGAAACGGGATTCAACATTTAGATTTTTATTTAAAACATTAACAAAATTGACATACTTTTATAGAAAAAAGATGCGATATATCTACACATTATATAATGTCTATGAGACTTTTCTAATATCGAACTGAACATAATGACCGGAAAATAATTTATGAAAAATAGATTGGGCCCGGTCTTTTGTATGTGCTATTCGGTATAAAAATGATACGGAATCATCGAAAAGAATTTTCTAATTATTTCACGCCGCGTGTAATTTTTTTTACTTAATTTAAAAATAAAACTTGGTTTCTGAAATAATATATCTTAAAATAAGGATATTTTTAATTCATGATATCTGGGAAAATAATCAACAAGTAAAAGGAATTCCGTGGATTTCTACCGACCAACTTACTAGTTCTTACTGTTTTTATACACAGAGTTGTTTTTTTCCTCCTCTCGTGGCGCAAAGTCACTTTCAATCGAAGGGTGTCCCGTGCATTTTTTCAATTGATGACACACACACCCGTCTTTTTTATCGATAAAGGCGTACCCCTGTATGCCTGCGGTGGCCTTTTTGCATCCTCATTAAGGCGGAGAAAGGCGTGCTTGTGGGCGCGCGAAGCGTCTTTTCTTGGCGACGCGCATAAAAAGCTCTCTCGCACCCAGGGTGTCCCTCGCGTGCATGAAGATCGATTCAGGTTACGCGAGCTTTGCACGCCCAACATTATTACACAGCTAGAAAGTAACAAACACACTCCTCCCTTCCCTTATCTAAATGGAATCGAGAGCAATTCCTTGAAATACTTATACCTGGAAATCTGTAATCCCTCGCGATCGTTTAATATTAATTAATGAGACATCTACTTCGACGAATAAGTTGGGAAAAATTTCGTGGAAAGCTATCGATTAAAAAATATCGTGTAAATATCTTACATAAAAAGTGCGTTGATAATTAAATTCAGAATTTAAAGTTAAAAGGTTAAGAAGAATGGAAATTGAAGAGTTGAATTACAAGGATGAGCTGAATATATAATTTGTAAGGTCCACCTTCAAGCACGACTCTGTCGTATTTAAAGTAGATCTTTCGAATTATTGATTTACCTCATTCTCTTTTATCGAATCTCTCAACTTTAAAGGAACTCACTCGATCTTTAAATGCACAATCGTGATTTTTAAGTTTAGCTTTAGTGTAGTAATTTTTTTATGTGTGGATGAGAGAGAAAATATAAATTTTGCTTAATCATCTATAATATTTTATTCGAAAACTCACATGCATATCTTATGAGTCAGAAAGGATTAAACACCCTCATATTTCTCTCTGAACTGTGTCCAAGCTTTTTGGCAACCGGACTTTTTGGCAACTGCAGGAATTTTCGAGGAATTTTTATTTATCACTAGAGCAGGAAATGAGTAACTTAATTACACATTACGTTATTACATTAGTATGTATAATGTTGAAACATATAAAAAATCATTTCTTCTATTATTCTATCTTGCCTAACAAAAATAAATCGAAAATATAAATGTATATATTATCTCTGTAATTTAAGGAGATATTTATTTTATTAATATTTTATTAAATATTTATTTTAATAATAAAGAAGATCTTGAATGTTTTCTACTTCTCGTGATTTGTCTCGTGTACAATAATTCTCTGTCTCTTACGTAATAATTTTAATCAAGAGATGAACGATAAGGTGAAGGTCTTGAATAACATTCCTAGCGCAGAGCATTATTATGCCCGTCGTTGATATTCGCAGGGTTAAGAAGGCTCTACGTGTCGCGCCGACCGCGCGGACGCGTTTCATTCATGATTTCGCGAGGAAACGCGACGATGGCGACGAGCGCCACCTACACCCGGACGTCCCCGCACCCCTTCGCCGTCGCCTACCACTCTCCGTCTATCATCTAGCCGGCGTATAGCCGTCCCACCATTCCCCAGGAACGGACAATCTTCGCGCGATCTCCGTATCGCGCGAGTCGCGAGATGACATACGGGGTGTCGCGCGAACGTCGTAGTCGAGAGAGCTATAGTGCAATGGAAGTCGATGTAAAAATCATTGACAATCGTTTTGATGCGACGCACGAATATTTATGCGGAATTATTATACGGCGGATTAAATATGACGAGCTTGAACGTTACGCGTGTGAAGGTTTAACGCATAAATGCATCTCGTTAATTTATAACGTTGTTTCATGCCGATTATACTATGGAGATGTATAATAAATCTGAGCAGTACATACGTTTCTATTTTTTATTTTTTTCTATATAATTTCTGTACTTTATTATTTTATTTTTATATATTTTTTATTTTATTACTTTATTATATGTATAAGAGAACCGCAGTTTTTGGGGTAGTTGTCGGAATCAGAAGAGAGACGGTCATCCGTTTATTATGACTGCGAGCTAATCGAGGCCGAAACTTTGTTGCAGGAACCGGCGAGTCGGGCAAGTCCACGTTCATTAAGCAGATGAGGATCATCCACGGCTCCGGCTACTCGGACGAGGACAAGAGAGGGTTCATCAAACTTGTGTATCAAAACATTTTCATGGCGATGCAGTCTATGATCCGGGCGATGGACCTCCTGAAGATCCAGTACGGCGATTCCTCGAACATAGTGCGTAAACATTTATAATTGTGTTTCGTCGTAAAATGTCATCACGTTACATCAAATTAACACTGACGTATCTTAAATATTAAAATGATAATTTATGTATAAAACTTATGCGACTCTCTCATCAAGAGCATTGTATCTTTTAGCTTACTTTAATTCATTTACTTATTTTTATTTTATTTCGTTTTATTTTATTTTATTTTATTTTACTTTATTTTATTTTATTTTATTAGTTAATTTTCTGCACGTTTTCTGAAATATATCGCGTGCTACGAAATGTTTTTAATTCATGATTACATAGAATACAGGTCGAACTACGAATTTAAGAATTAATTAACCATGCCCTCCCATCGGTTAAGAAGGTTAACGATAATTTTGTATGTGTATCGCATTCCGACTTGCAGAGGTTGCATACCGTGTTTCCGGACACTCATACGTTTTCCCTTTCAGGAAAAAGCGGAACTCGTACGAAGCGTAGACTTCGAAACGGTGACGACGTTCGAGAGCCCATACGTAGAGGCAATTAAGGACCTGTGGGCGGACGCCGGTATACAGGAGTGTTACGATCGCAGACGGGAATATCAGCTCACGGACTCAGCCAAGTAGTGAGTATTCCGGCTGCACTATGTGCCCTCCTTTACGTGAGGACGGCGCGCATTCCCTCGTCTACTACGTGTCTTATCGCCAACCGAGAAGTGTGATTATTTCTCGTTCCTTTCCCCGCCTCTAACATTGGCCTGGAGTCTTTCACGTAAAATCCATATAACCGCTGATAGAGGATGACTCAGGTTCTTACCGCGCTCTTCCTCCTCTCTTTCTTGCGATTTTTCCTTCACAGGAGCATCGAAACACTGATCTAATTTCTTTCTGTTACAAACAGAGGTCCGATAAAGGATTTAAATTAGTGAATTGGCTAAGATCTTGGTTTAATTTCATGTTCAGTTTAATTAGCAGAGATTTACAGCATAATGTCCGGAAGCTGTGAAAAGAGATTGATAGTATTTGATCAGAATCGCATTATAAAAATATCGACTTTAGAAACTAGTTCAAAAGTTCATCGGAAGAAAGAGTGGAAAACCTGATATCATCCTGTGATTCGTTAAAACAGCTGATAAATCACATCCGAAAAATATATTAGGAATTAAAAAAAAAAATTAAGGAATATATACAGACAATGAATATCATAGATATATGATAATTGATAGAATATACTATATTAGTAAAAGATTATATTTATATTTTTTAAAACTTGATTTAATTTAATAAAGACAGTATTATTCGCGAAATAATAGTCTACATCTTAAGTCGCTTAATTGATATTCGATAGTCGCTAAAATTCAGTTATTAATTCTTGGCGAAACTAAGGAAACGAACTTGAGATTATGTTATAATGAAAGATACGTGAGGGGAAAACATCCTAGATTTTGCGCATGTAACAAGAGATTCGGAACTCTTATTTCATCCTTTTTGGATTATTTTTATCCTAAAGGGATAAAACTACATTTCTCGTTTTTAAAAGGAAACTTAAGTAAGGTCTTAATTTTCAGAGCCTTCACTTTTTATCGAGCCCTTTCTAAATTTCGTATAAACACATACGCTCACCCGATCGTGTCCTTTTTCAAGTTTCGAGCAATTTCTCAGATATTAACGCGCGCACCGGATACAGATTTAATTCTCTCTCGCGATAGCTTCCGCCTTCCTTCCTCCCGTCCATCCTCCGTCTTCTTCCCGTACGCCGGGTATTGAGAACACGATGTTTCAGTTACCTAATGGAGATAGATCGAGTCGCGGCACCAAACTACCTCCCCACAGAACAGGACATTCTTCGTGTGAGAGTGCCCACCACCGGTATAATTGAATATCCCTTTGACTTGGAAGAGATCCGATTTAGGTATGTGTGCCACTCGCGGTCGCCGGACGACGATGATGAGAGGAGAAGCGAGCTGCCTGCCTGCGCCTGCAAAACCACCCGCATCGGACCGTTTTCTGCATTCTTTGTCTTCTGTGATTTATTCGCGCTGCACCTGAGATTCGTTGTCCGATTAAGTGTTCGCCTATTTCCCCATCCCGTCGTCTCAAGTCCTGCGGCTTTCTTCGTTAAAGCGATTTATAAGATTCTCAGAATTGTTACAAACTATCGCACCGTCGCTTTCATTATCTATTTATCAATTGATTGATCGTAGATGGAAATCAGAAATCTCACGACTTTTTTCTGTTTTATATGTTCGATCGATACTGCTTAATAAACTGTAATCTTTTTATTTTAGTATCTAATATCAATTAAAACTTGCGAATATAATCACTATACATGTATAGTGTTTAGCTCTATTTTATCTTAATATATATAAACGCAGTTAGATTTACTCTATATATTTAAAGAAAAATTTTGAATACAGATTGCGTATCCCGAAAACAAAAATATATCGTGTAAAATAAATACCAAAGTAAGCCTCAGGACTCAACATCGACGTTAAAAAACTCTTTCAGGCTGAGCCCATGGACGAGCATGTGTGAGAGCTGTTTTATATACATTATTTCCCTCCCTCCCCCGTTCTGTTTTACGATTATTTATATTTATATATATATATATATATATATATATATATATAGTTTTTTTTAGTGTACAAAAAAGTATGCATGGCATGCACTTCCAGTGGCTTTTTATTTCGTTTTACAGTTATCTTAGCGATCTAGAGCGTATCGAAAAGCCTGATTTCCTTCCGACCGAGCAAGACATCCTCCGGGCACGAGCTCCCACCACCGGCATTATAGAATATCCGTTTGATCTGGACTCCATCATATTTAGGTACTAATAGCTATTCAATTCGATTATACATCTTCAAATACTCGAGTCTTTCAGCATCACGAAAATATAATCATATATAAGGGAGCAATATAAACTTTCTTCTTTCGTTAAAAAGATATATAAAATATATAAAATGTATATTTTTTCATATAATATATGTAAGAAAATAATCTTGTAGCTTTAATTTTTAAATCCAGAGATTTAGAAACTTGAGAAATTTAGAAAGTTTTAAAAATTAAACTTTTAAATGCACCACACAATATATAATAAAATTTTTTACTTTAATTTTAAGCAGACTAATAGAATTTTAATTTAATCGTTAATAAATCTGTTAATTAAAAAGATATTTAAAGTTAATTGTTATGCAATTAAAAAACGGTGGAATAGTAAGTCTACATATATTTATTCATACATACATAATTTGTATGTACTATTATATTCTTGAATAAAATGTTTAAGGAGCTTAGCGCGATGTGAGTTGCATGTTTTTTTTTAATTTTTTTTATATTTTTTATATGTTTTATATTTTTTCAATATTGTGGTAATATTACTGCATGTGTGGGATTATTAATGTTATTTAATAATTGGATAATGATTGTGTGAGAATAATGAATTGTGTTTTTTTATGAATGCATTAAAATAATTTAGAGTTTGTATATACATAGATTATCATAAGATAAATTGGAATGAATTGGGTCACGAGAGAAAAACCTATATATTTTAAAATTTTTATAGACTTTTACTATATAAAAAAATTTAATTCAGATATAACACCTTGATTTCTTTTCATCCAATGTATCCTCAAATAGGAGTCTTCTCTAACTCGATTAGAGGTTCTTAATCACGCAAATGGCCAATAAAAAAAGACACAAAGTGAGCTTCTCCTTGTCTTTTGTTTGCATCTTTATTGAAGGCTATAAAAAAATTCTGAAGTATAAAAGATGAAGAGCACACGCTCTTCGCAGTAGATGCGTGCTCGCAAGAGCGATTCATTGTATGTGATTCGCTGCTAGAGTATCTTGCTGACGATTTAAAGACCACTTTATTCGTCCTATGATCCAATTCATTCTACGTGTTTTCTTATCAATGTCCACAAGCGCGTAGAAACTATTTAATAGATTATATTTTTTGGCAGTCTCTTTGGCAAAATCTCTTACAGTCGAATCTCGGTATTCTTAAATTTGTTTTCAATCATTTCTCTTCTTATGCTGCTTTTTCACTATTTCACATTTGCCACGTGTGTACAATGAGAGATTATTTTATGTATTATTAAAAGAATATATTTCGATACATGATTTTTGGCACAAATAATTCCAAATTAAATTCCAATATGACGCGTATTTTTTCGAGATACTATTTTTTTTCCTCGTATATTTTTTTATATCGATTCTTATCGGCAACGAATCCACGTTTTGAAAAATCTAAACTTTTTTAATGTATCGATATATTATTTTAAATTAAGAATACAAATTCGACTGTACATTTCTCTTTTTTATACGCTATTAGCAACACAGTTCAACTGAATATTATTTGCAGGATGGTAGACGTCGGTGGACAGAGGTCGGAAAGAAGAAAGTGGATCCATTGTTTCGAAAACGTCACTTCAATTATATTTTTAGTAGCTCTAAGTGAATATGATCAAATTCTATTTGAATCGGAAAACGAGGTAATTATGACACACTTTTGTAAAGATGTACCGACGATCTTGAATGGCTCTTGTGATCTGATTTGGTCTCCGTTTTATTTCAGAATCGAATGGAGGAAAGTAAAGCACTCTTCAAAACGATTATAACATATCCCTGGTTTCAACACTCTTCTGTTATCCTGTTTCTCAACAAAAAAGATCTACTAGAGGAAAAGATCATGTACTCTCATCTCGTCGACTACTTTCCGGAATACGATGGTAAGTTATGATATTAAAAAGCATCTCTCTCTTCTCTCTTACCAGAATCGATACGCAGATATTATCATTATCCGTTTAATATTAAATGCTACGTATCCGTTCTCGTTATTAATCAATCAAACTAGATTTTATATTTAAAAGTGAAAATTATAGAAACACAATAATAAGCACATCCAAACATTTATTAAATGATTAAAAATATATTTAAACTGTAGTAATGCAGTATTTATTTTCTCAAAAATTAAGATAAATAAATTGATATTTATTAAAAATAACTTCAAAGCGCATAAACTTCGATGAGATTATTTATCTCGGCATCAGTAAATAAATAAGTTCTGTGGTATAGGCCCGAAACAGGATGACGTACCGGCCAGGGAGTTCATCTTAAAGGTGTATCTCAATTGTAATCCCGATTCCGATCGAATGTGCTACTCTCACTTTACGTGTGCGACAGGTCTGTCTGAGTATCGAGTGTGTCCCGAGCAAAAGACTAGTAGTGATCCTTAGTAGTGATTTGTCGAACGTGATTCGTTAACGTTACGTGTAACTCTTATATGCTTTGTTGTAATTTTGCCGCTTCGATATATACACATATGCCAAAACCCGCGTAATCAGTCTTTATATTAGCAGTAATCTGTTCAAAAGCTATTTCGGTGCATACAACAACTTCCCTCTGCGCGTAATTTATGATAATCAGTAGCACGTAATACATTGATATATAGAATTAACTCGTTCGTAGATTGAGAAGCTAGTTAATGTCTTGTAATAATCGGAAAAACGCTCGCTGAATTTTACACACTCTATATTATTATTAATCACTGAATATTTAAGAAAAATACTTTGTTGTATCGAAATTCTTAACGGGCGTATATATATCCGCTAGATCTTGGCTCGAGGAGAAATTTTTTCGAATTTTATCTCAAAACTACGTGTAATAAGTTATATGCAAGCAGCTGTTTCAGATTTGCGAAATTATGCAAATTATGCGAAAATACCCTTATATAAGCCCTCTAGCTTATTAATGGAGCTTTCGAAAGGCTTCTTTGATGTTCACTATGACTAATTCAATAAGCTGTCCTTGGAGAGAGCGTATATTGGATTTGAGCAAAGTACAACATTATTCCATTAAAATAGATCGATATTCGTCTGCATTTCGCGCGTTATCCTCTGCACACGAGCGAAAGCTATAGCGTCGTTGATTCACGCGAAGGCAACATCCCCTTCGATGCGAGATTTTCATTCATCTGGTAAAATAGATACTTAGAGAAATATATCGTATAACACAACGTAAAACGGACGAGTTTCCTTGGCTAGATTCCAGCTCGCAGCTCGTAGTATTTACACCTGGCGACTTTTCAACGATGCGTAGCAATTAATCGTTCCGCGATTAAGCGACCGCTAAAAAAAGAAAAGAAGCTGATACCTACCTGCTTTGTAAATAAACGGAAGTAACACCATGTCCCTCTCTCGCTTGTATATTTCGCAGGTCCGCAGAGAGACGCCATAGCAGCTAGAGAATTCATTCTGAGGATGTTCGTTGAGTTGAACCCGGACAGTGAGAAGATTATTTATTCCCACTTTACGTGTGCCACAGGTAGGCTAGCAACTCGGTGTAGCTCCGTGTGTACAAAAATATCGTATATACTTATCTCGCTTTATAACAGTTCTTCCATGTGTTGTGCCTTGTACAGAGCTTGTATGTTGCCTGCCTCCCGTATGATCAGGTGTGTGTAATCAAATGTTATAAACGCGCGCCATGGAAAAATCAACCTACGTATGTATTATTATCTATGAAAGCAGTCTTTTTTTGGTAAACACATATGTTCTGTATACATTTATTAATGCATAGGAGATTGCACGAAAACAAAAGGATCAGTTGGGTGAACTAATCTAATTAGACAAATATAACTTTGATTATACATATATAAAGATAGATAATTAGTCATAAAAAAAAAGGATTAAATGTAGAGAAATGAGATAAATTAATTTTATTTTAATTTAAAAATATAACAGAATCTATAAATTTTTTCACAATTATATATTTTTATCGAGGTACATTTACTTGTAGTATCAGGTTGATTTTTCGAAGGCATAATGCGGTGCTAACCAATCTCAATGATCTCTTCCGATTTATATTTTGCATGCTGCGGTTGTGGATAATTAACCATCAGATACGGAAAACATCAAGCTTGTGTTCTGCGCTGTTAAGGATACGATCATGCAAACCGCGCTTAAGGAGTTTAATCTTGCTTAACGCGATCACATCGGACTGTATAGATATTATCAAATGTGTGCATAGACTCCTGACGATGCCATTTGATATTTGAACGCCGACAGCGATGTAGATCTGCGCCATATGAGTCTGTGACGAAATTGATTTAGTACTCGAGTGCTAAGAGTAATTAAATAGTATAGCAATCGGCAGATACTATTGCAAGGAGCGAATTAGCATGAGTCATTTTTTAAAAATGTTATATATGTATGCTGATCTTTTCTATAAAAAACTTAATCTGTGTAGCGTAGCTCTGTGTCGCTCTCGGCGATTCGTCTAAATATTTCAAATGCCATGCGAATACTTAATGACTCGTTTACCTTTGAAAACGACTTCCAGCTTTAATCGTTGGACGACAACACATATTACAATATACATATATTAAATAAAAGATATAACAGGACCTTGTAACCTAAATAAAACGAACATAGCAATTGATGTTCGCTCTAATAATTACTATAGAATTACTCCATTTCTCGCAACATTGCGTTGCTTAATATGCCTTTACAACAAACAAAGGCTCCTTTCGATGATATTTTTATTGCGTTCGCTATATTATCGTAGTCTGACAAAAATAGAATATTCCATCATTTGTGGCTAAAGTTGTGTTGTATTCATTTATAAACGTTGCTTCTTGCAAGAAGATAATACGTTTACAATGATCGTAATTCAGATACTTTGATTAATTTTCCTGCGATTTATAAAAAGAAATGGATTTTTTAAAATATATATATATATATATATATATATATATACTCTTCCAAGTATTTTAATGGTATAAACTAAAATAATTCACGCTTAAATGCGAATTATTTTTACGTTTTAAATATGTACTTACAATATTGCAACAATTTCTTCGGATTTTTTTTGCATTATTAATCTTTGAATTAATTCGCTAAGCTTTTCTCTAACATAAGCATCGAAAAAGAAACTGTAGACTATTTGTATAGACTGTGTATGTTTATGGTTTCTTTCTCATGTATTCTTCTCCGCTATAAAAAGTATTTCAAAAGGAATTGCATGCTGCATGTGTGTCACGACTGTCCAGGATTTGAAGCTTCTTGTTTAGGGTAAGTTGACTTTCGTCTTGCGCATATACTTTTGTGTTAATCCTTTTGAGAAATGTTAAAGTTGTTAAGGACCAATATGTAATTGATATCATATTGAAAAACTAATTCTGTGTGGCATGTATACTTGTAAAAAAATGATACACACGCATAATATATTACGTTATATATTAAATTTCAATCTTCTCTCGAAAAGTATCTAATTGTGCGTATGTGTATCAGAAATCGATTTAAATGTTATGACAAGTCAAAATACAATGACAAATTCATAGCATGTGCCGAACAACGCTTTATGCAACTTGGAAAATCAACGTTTCTCTTTAAACATTTATGAATATACATATATAGAATATGAATTCAGATCTCTAAGCACGTGTGTTGTCCTGTTCCGCAGATACGGAGAACATCAGATTCGTGTTCGCGGCGGTCAAGGACACCATCCTGCAGTCCAATCTGAAGGAGTACAACCTGGTTTAAGACGGCGAAATCGACGCGCTGCGAATCCGAGCGGACACGACCACAGTTTCTCTCGAATCCTGACCAATGTATCAGTGTGTGAGACTGCTACTCCGTTGACTCGCGGATCCGAGGAAACGACGGAGATGCGCGAGACAAAAAGAAAACGATACAGACTTGTGGTGCGATCGTCGAGCTTTGTCGTGCCGAGAGAGTGTGTGTTTGTACCAACAAGTAGCTAGACACGCGTAAGACACGTTAATTATATGATGGACGTAAAAAAAGAAAAAAAAGGAAAAAAAAAGAAAAAAAAAGAGGACGTAAAAGAGAGCGAACAAGGACCTAAAAGCGTCTCACGAGCGATTCTTTCTCTCTTCGAGAAGAAACGGAATATGAGGGGAAAAAAAAGAAAGAAATAAAAAGAGCAAAATATCTCTCTTCACTGTCGATACCATGAAACTCGCGCGAGTCGATTCGGTTCTCTCGTACACCGGTTCCCGTGTTTTGGGATTTGTTACCTTTCTTTTGTAGATTAATTCTTAGTCGATATACTATATATTGCGCGCGCGAATGCGCCTCCCCTCTTTTCCCCGTTTCTCGGGCCGAGGAATAACGTCGATACCGGGGGCCCCGGGGCATGTCGTTGTCTGACTTTTATATAATATATGAAAACGAACGAACGCGAAGGGCGAACGTGTCTCACGCGCGCATTTTTAACGACGCGTCTGCCTGTGTTGTTCGTCTCTCGAGTCCAAGAGATCTCAGCGGAGAGGAAGAAAAACTGAAGAGGCGAAATGGCGAGGCAAAGCGAGCGGGCGAACGAAAGAAAGAAAGAAACGGGCTTTTTAATCGCGAATTAGATTCGATGACACAAGTGAGAACAATTCTAGTGCCATTTACTAGTACGGTGTTGTATTTTTTTTTCTCTTTCCTTTCTGTTTCCTTCTTCTTTTCTTCTTCCTTTTTTTAATCTACTAATAAATGCTAAATTGCGAGAACGTCTTTCGTTTAGAGTTTTACGCGAAGGCCAAAGTGTTTCTGTTTCTTCCTTTTACATCCGTGCCAGAAATGCCTCAAAGTTTTTTCTGCATGTGACTCTCTCGAATCTATTAAAAATTCATCGTATAAATATTGTTATATATAATATATAAAGAATGAAATATAGATTATATATATAGAGCGCGAGAGAGAGAGAGAGAGAGAGAGAGAGAGAGAGAGAGAGAGAGAGAGAGAGAGAGAGAAGTGAGAAGAAAAAATAGATACCAGCGGCAGTGATAGAGGGAAAGAAAGAGAGAGAGAGAGAGAGGAAAAGAAGGTGAGAACGAATGCGAAAGAGAGAGATTATGCGTGTGTGATGAAATGAAGAGGAAAGTTCGTGTTTGCGAAAGGAAGCGAAAGGTACTGCGGGAAACTGCGTCTGTTCGATGTGACTTAGGTAATTAAGGGGCGCGGGAGGAGCCCGCAGATATCTCTCTCTGCCGTCTCCTCTCTCTGCCGGCTGTGCGTCCAGGTTGCGCGAGGGGACCTGATCCTCGAACTGCGTGCGAATCCCTCCAGAACGAATTCATTCTTCGAGAATGAGAAATTTCGACTTGTAAAGAAATAGATTCCCAAGAAACGAGAGAAATTCTGACTTGCGACGGTCACAATTCCTCGAGAACGAGGAGTTTCGATCTGCAACGATGAATTTCTCTGAAGAATGTGAAGATTCCCGGTGATGTCTCTTGAATTTGCAAAGAATCGAATTCTTAGAAAAATGAAAAAAAAAATTTCTTATGAATAAACATCGCGAGGGCGGAATTTCTCGGGAGCAGCGATGATGGAGGAGTTCGTCGCGGTTCTCCCTTCGTCTGGCCCTCGTCCTGTTACACGGCGGCACAGCCACCGCGTGCAGCCAGGGCCATAGGTCCCCTCTCTCTCTTCAAAGAGAGGGAGGGGGGCTTCATGTCCCTCGCTCGCCCCGTATCCACATTATACAGTGTACGTACGTATGAACTGCTCACTGCCTGCGCTCGCTCATATGCCGGCTAGCGCGCTGCCCGTTGCTCATACTCTCTGACGGTTCGATCATTTCAATTCACTTGGAAGTCGCGGTTCGCGTCATCCTTTCTCCTCTTTCCCGATGACGTGTGCTGAAGCACGAATGAACAATAGAAACGCGATAAAAGAAAGTTTAATAATAAATTATATAACAATGAGATAAAAATTAGGAGAACATTCTACAAATTACTGCGATAAAGTAGCGAAAAAAGTATAAGTTTGAAAAATACAAAGTCGAGATTAATTTCTTCAATATTCTTCCTCCATCAGAGAAGACGCGATAACAAAGAAATACGGGATAATAAAGAAAGAAAGAAAGAAATTTCACGAACACGCGTGTACGTCATCGGTGGAGAGGAACGAAGGAATCTTCTCTCCTAAGTTATTCGACTCTGAACTCGCGGTTCTTTCAAAAGCGAAGCGTGCGAGAAGGA
The DNA here is from genome assembly GCF_030444845.1 of Prenolepis imparis. NCBI lineage: Eukaryota > Metazoa > Arthropoda > Insecta > Hymenoptera > Formicidae > Prenolepis > Prenolepis imparis. The sequence continues at coordinate 12,762,406 of NW_028141162.1, read as the reverse complement.
AAGAGAACGCGTAGAAACTTCGACGAAGAAAAAAAGACTGGACCTTGCCAGCTTTTTCGCTTCTACGAAACGCGAAGCGTCTTATGCGTCTTATGTTCACCAGGAGTCAAGGACGAGAGTCATTAGATGCAATTGCGAGATGACGGGAGCCGCGCGCGAACCCGGAGAGTACGTCGCGCCAATAGAGACGACCCTCTCTACGCGGCGTCGATCGAAACCGGAAGATTTTTTTTTGCGTTTCAACATGAATGTGCGCAGCATCCCAAATATGTCATCCCCGATTCCTTCGACGCCGCGCACGCACCGCACATACCGGGCAGCATGTGTCATATACCTTGGTTGTGTCACACCCACCTTGGTTGGAACACTGAGTTTATATATGAAAGAAAAAAAAAGTATATATATAAATACATTGGATAATATATTATATATTAAGCGGATACCACGCAACAAATAATATTGAATAATAACATTTAATAATTATAATAATTATAATAATTATAATGATAAAATATTAATAATAATAGTAATAAAATAATAATTAATAATAGTAATACTGCTTGGTTTTCAGTGAGAGCGCGTGATTATATAAACGGATGATGGCAGAGAGGGAGGGAGAGATAATGCATGTGCAGGACACGAAATGTAAAACTATGCTAGTGAGAAAAAAATGAATGAGAGACAGAGAGAACGTATGTATGTGCATTTTCGTGTGTGCGTCTTCGTGCATATTTATGCGTATTTGTGCAATTGTATGGGCATATGCGCGTTTGCGTGTACATGTGTGAGAGAAGAGAGGGATTGGCGAGAAAATAGGAAGCAGGCGAAAAACGAAGAAAAGGCGAGGGAGTGATTTTCAATGTGCGTGCGTGAGGACATTTTAATGAGAGATGAAAGAAAAAATTAAGAAAAGATCGGTTGCGCGACACTTATAGGCTTTGTACAACCCTAATCGAGAAACCGGCGAGTGACGACGTGCAAGAGTCTCCAAGGGGCTGTTAGGTTCATTTGTAAAATCATCTCTCTTTCGTCAGGAGACGCGTACACCACCCTTCCGAAAGCATAAAATATGTTGGGTATTCTTTCTCTGTGTATAAAATTGTAAACACCTACCAAGCCCAAAAAATCAATGTTTCTAACTTATTTATAATAAATAATATACATTAATGATAAAAATAAACACACACAGTTTGTGACAGTAGCATCGACGAGCGTGACGAGAGAATTCATCCCTCAATAGAAGACGATCCCTCCCTCGATCCCGCATACTTGCAGTTTCACTATCTCGTGAGCCTTGTTGTCACGGGGTTGTTTTCCGAATGCGATCCGACATCCTGCTGTCCCTTTAATAGAATAAGATTGCGATAAAATTTCTAAGCGAAAGTCTAAGCATTTCATTGAGAAAATTTCTACAACAAATTAGATGATTGTCTTTGTTCTTTTTATTAATATAGACACTGCTGTCATCTCATTCTATTGTACATTAATCTTATTTGCACAAAAATTGAAACAATATGTGTAATACTTATCAATAATATTTACGCATAAAATAGAAAGAAAAAAAAGATTGAAATATCATATGCACAGATGTAACGAGATAATGACTAATACACATTTAATTGGAGTCTATTTTTTTTATATCAACTGCTTAAATTCTACTATCACGACGAGTGCATGTTCTATCTCATCGTTTATAATAGAAATTAATCAAAATTTATGGCTTTATAATAATGTTTTATTATACTTCAACAGCATTAAATTATATAAATTGGCGATTGAAGATTGATATATTTATTTAATTGTTGATTTATCGATTTGCGCAAAATAGGCCACGCGAAGATCTTTATCGCGTACGTTAAACAGCTGGGTAAGGTATAAAGTAAGGGGAGGGGGTAGAATTACGTGAATTGTGCGCATGTACAAGAGGGACGAGAGTAACCACCACCTGGACGACGCCTTTGATTTACGAGCGAGAGAAGAACGGAGCGAGCCAAAGAGCAGGATGGATAGCGGTTGACAGAAAGAGATGTACATGCGAAGGAAGGAGACAGAAGGAAACACAATGATAAGAGAAATAAACGAGAAGGACAGTTCGCGATGATGATAGAGAGGGAGATAGATCGCATACAAGCATGACAAGGATAAAACAAGGCGGAAGGAGAAAGACCGCATGCGCGAAGAAAGACAGAGGCAGGGAAGAGGAAAGAACGTGTCTCTGCGAATTAAAGAGGGACAGAATATTAACTAGGAGGGGAAAATGTCGAGATAGTGAGAAAAGGACGGAGCGATGCAGGGGTAAAGAGACAGAGCGAAACGGAAAGAGAAAGAGAAAGAGAGGGAGGAAGGGAAGAAAGCGCGCCAGTAGAATCGTGGCGCGTTTCCGCGGCTATAGTGCTGCGGAAGATCATCGGGAGGACTACACCCCTGCCGCAGTGGAGGAGCAACCCCTAGCGGATCCGCACATCGCACATAGCGCGCTGCTCCGAAGCGGAAAGGATGAGTCTTCTGCTGGACGAGGAGGAGCTCGACGAGTGAGTTCTCATTAAATTTGTGTTTAATAAAAAAAAATATCGAGACAGGCTCTGTCAGATTCTCGATGTCTCACCCCTCACAATGTCGCACACGCGCTCGCCTTCCTCGAGGGCGCGCGAAAAAGGGCTGGGCTGGCCACCGAGTCGATCGCGCGGCCGTCTTTTGTCGCGAGTGCTCTAACTAAAATCGACACGTTCGCGGTGACCCGAATAGATTTTCGAAATCGCGCCCCTGTGATTAAAGGGAGCCTCCCGAAAAGAGTTGCACGCATTACGTTGATCATATCCGTGATTTTAATAGCAGGAAAAAGCATTGAAAAAATAATTGACATGTAAGATTTCATAGATTGCTTTAGTGTGTTTAATGCAACAGCAATTTTAGAAAATACTTTGACAGATGAAAACAAATATATCGTTTTGATTCGTGTAAAATTTGAAGAAAGATATACGTCTAAACTTTATTCCGGATATCCTTGACATTTTGTGAGAGGTTGATGAATTTTATTTTGCGCGACACTCTCGTAGCATCGCGCTGAATAGAGATTTGAGAAATATGGATGCTGCGAGAATGCAAAATATGCGGGGATTGTTAAATTAAAAATTTCTCTATTGTAAAAGATACTTTCGCTCTCAAATAAGAAAGTAAATTAGTGAAAAGAGAGAAACGAAATATACTTATTATATTACAACTTTAGTATATATATTATACACAGAATATTAAAATATTTTTATCAACGCGTGATTTTCTATTGTTTCGCATTCTTTGTCATTGTGTTTAAAAATGAAAGGAGGAGTTTTAATTACAAAAGATATTTAGGTACAATGAAAAAGATATCTATTACTTTTTCTCAAAGTAAATAGGTCTATATAAAATAAAGAAGGCTAACATAAATTATATGTCTGAGAAAACCTTTAAAATTACAATGCAATTATAATATCTGAATAATAATTTTTTGAAATGTGGAAAATCGATTTTTATTTAGTCATCTTAAAGTTATAAAGTTTTTAAACGCAATATTAAAGAGGATCGCAACTAATTAAAAAGTAAATCATATTTGAAAGGAGCAAAAAAGCACGGTCTAAGAAAAATTAATCAGATCAAATGATTGATCGATTCTCTTTCACTATCATATTATCATAATATGAATTGATAGCGAATTTTAAGTGCAAGATGTGCGTATTTTACATAATTCATACATTTATATTAAATTTTGCTTAAACTCGCTTTGCAGATCACAGATATAATAGCTAGAAAATAATTATCAAGATAGACCACATGTATATATTGTTCCGGAATCGCATTTCGACAATCAGACCAGCGATCATCACTAGAATCAGTCAAGTGTGTTTATATCGATAAACGATTTATTGTTGCACACGCTTTCAAAGTTAATGTCATTCACAGATGCAACTAATTAGGGCAACTGTAATTGTATAGTACTCATTGTCAGTGTCCATCGAAAACCATTGCTTTAGATTAACCGAACATAGTTATGCAAGAGGAAACTAGCTGTATCAAAAACTGTGATCATGAAAACTAAAGTAGAAAAATTCATGATTATATAAATTACATTTATATGTATTGTACAAATATATCTTTACATTTATATACACACACACACACACTAATATCACATATAATTATTTATATTATTTACTTTTGAATTGAACAGATGTTGAGTCCATCTTTTCTTAAAAATACAATCGTTTTTCATAAATTTTTGACTCTTAGCGTCATATATATTGTAGATACAAATTAAAATTCTATTAAAATAAAATGTAATCTTGAAATTGAATGAAACACAATGATTTTATAATCTATTTTCTTTTCTAAAACTCAATTTTATAATCCAAATTGAATTAAATTTCGTGTAGAATAGAATTTATATTGTCTATTGTATATTTCAAAAATAGAGATGGCTAAACTTTAAAAGAGCATATTCTACTCAAGGACGAAAAAAACATGTAAACATCCAAACTGCTTGCTTTCCAAATTACAAAGATTTTTTTATATATAATAGACTTTAGGAAAACTTATTAAAGAAATTGCTGGGAATGATTTCCTTCCACATCGATGTCTTGAGGATTATTGTTGAAGACGTTCAAAAATTCCCGAAATATTTCGTATTTCGTCACACAACAATATGATTTCGAAGTACTTCCATAACAATACAGGAATATAACGAGTCATAAACAAGAGTCTTAAAATGTTCATTTTCCATAAATTAATGAGCCATTCGATAAAGTACTATTATTGTTTACTTCTAATAGAATATAATTCTTTCATTCTTTGTGAGTATAATAGGGCCCTTAAAGTTTGGCCACCTATTTCTGAAATATTCTGTATAACTTAGAATTTTTTGGTATCAAATTGTACTATTTTATCATTAATTCTTTTATTATTATTTTATTCTTAATAAAAATTGTTCTCTCAAAACATTATTAAAAGCGACACAATATAAATTTTTATTATATATACGAAATTTTCAGATTATTTTTGAAAATTTGGACCAAATTTAATCAATATGACATCAAATTGACATTATTTTGATTTTCGGTTCTCCTTGGGTAGGTTGTCAACACACAGAACAGATCGTTAAAAAACATTTACACACAATATGCGAAAGAAAAGCCAAATAAAACGCATGAGTACGTGTACATTGACTTATATGCTTTCCGTTGGCAACGAAGTGGACGATCGATGCGGCTCTATTAATAAGAACGTGAAAGGCAGATTGTGCCCTTCTCTATATTCTCCGTGCCAACCACGTCCCCTCGTGAATTAACCCTAAGAATTAACACTTGGGGTCCAATAGATCCCAGTATAGTTTTGCTTTGCTGTCACAAGAAATATCATATATTTTTCAATTTCTCTTAACGAAAATGTGAGCACATTTAATTATTTTCTGTAAAAAAAAAATTTTTTTTTTAAAGTCTAACAAATATGTTTCATTAAAAAGCAAATGAAAAAAAATAATAGCAATACGCCTTTACACATATAACATATAAATATTTTCTGATGAAGAAACAGTTGTTATTGCAAATAGGAATATATTTTTACGAATAAATTCGGGAGCTATTTGCACGACAAATTGATCCTTTCATCTCTTCAGCTTCGCGTTCGCTTAGGAAATTGCAATGGGTTACTACAGAAGTAATGGACACAAGGTGTTCACTGTTATTTTACATAATTATATCCAACTGTTTTCGTAAAGGGATGAAGTATGAGGAAAACCTTTCTGTGCCTGCCACCCATATAATCTCGCATAAATCAAACAGAATATTAATATCAGTAATATAATCACATACTTTTCATAATATAAATAAAATTTCTAAAAATTTATACAAAGGATTAATTTTTAAAATATTGCGCGGCAAAAAAATGTTATACAAAATTCTTATTTAAATGAAATTTCTCATAATTTCTAAAGTTATTTGACCAATAAAAAATCTTGAAAAAAAATCTTCTTTTTGTCGTTGAAAAAATATATTTTAATACAATTAATGAGCAGGAAAAGATTAAAATAAATACGCAATTTCTAAGAAATATATATCTAATATACCTGCCGGCAATATCCTTGGCATGCAAAACACTCACACGATCTCATTTATTGATACAAACCGGAACCGGAAGTCTCGATCTCATTTCAACAGCCAACAACACGCGCTATCCCATGATTCAGTAATTACACACCGTGTAGATACGATGTCGGTTTATTCAACGATGTATTTCGATGTTTGTCTTGTCAGGCACTTTTTATCGCTGTCCGCGTCGCGAGTAAATGTATAAATGTAATAGATAGCGAAGTAGATCGATACACGACGAGTGCGAGGAAGCGCAATAATAAATAAATAATCACTTGGTCAAGTACGAGTCACCGATAAATCTGAAGGCGAAAAAACGTGACGTTTTTATCGGATGACACGTGCGAAACTTAGCCTTGTATTTAAATGTATATGAGATTGCTTAAGTATTCCTGCAAGGTGGACACTTTGCGAAGATTCTATAAAACTAGGCCATACTTTATACATCCTCCCATAAGGAGTATATAGTATAGGGTCGTAGATTCTCCTTTTATCTATAAATTATATGCACAGTGTATTGCATATATGATACGATACATTGCATTATACGCTACATATATTCTGAGTATATAAAATTCCATTTTTTTTTTATTTGATTAGTTATTTGAGTAAATAAATGCATTTATCAATTATCTTTATTATTATCATTATATATACACATGATTATTTCAATCACACACACATATGATTAAAAAAATGCACGTGTTGATTTCATTGATTTAACGATAGAATATTTTTTTAAATATCTGCATTTAATATTCTAAATATATTAAAATATAATAATAAAATATATAAAATTAAATTGTTTTCTTATTTTTTTAAACTGAAATTTATTTCTTGAAATTTATATTATCTTGAATTATAATAGAATCTATTAGTGTAATTTAATGTATTCCGTATCTAAAACTTAAGCAATTATATTATAATTTACGACTTAAATAATAATTTAAATGACAGATAATCCTCATCCTCATATTGACTCTCTTTATCAATAATCTATCTCATAATAGTTAATCTTCAGCCGGGCAATTGTCCTTTTCAATTAAAAGGAAATCAGATATTGCTATAAAAATTATTGAATAAAAAAATTATTAACTTAAAAATTGAAGTATCGTTGAACAAGGTTCACAAGGTTTCCTTTTTCTTTAACAAAAATATTCGCTTTTCGCAATTTTAATCTATATACTTGACAATCTTTATCGCGTTTTCATATGTATATATTACCTCTTGTGTAAAATCCGAATCTTTATAGGTCGGCTATTTATAAAAAGCTTAGGTTTGTTGTAAAAAGACTGAAGATTTGTAAGAAGACCCTGTGACATATATATACTTCTTTTTAACTTTTCGTACATACATATTTTATTCATAAATTTTCCAATGTATATACATATAATTAAAGTTAAATGTCACACAATGGGCATGAAGATTGATCTCTTTTGTACTCGTACTGTTTCAGACCTTGTGACCCAAAATCGTTGAAAGTTTGTTCATTTGTACACTCAATTTATGTCCGACTGCCAAGAATTTAATGTCCTATCTTTTGCGAGGTAACTTAATTAATGTTAATATAAGCAAAATTCTCTCTCGCACGTGCTCACCATACCCTTCTGATTCTTCGGTTGCCATAGTAACACATAGGCCTTGGTAATCTATTGTATTTCTGAAGGGAACGCGACTTCACGGGACACATTATTATCTTTCGATCACATAAGCCGGAAAATCAATTTCAGGGAGTTATAGGATATATACAATATATATCACAAAATCTTGCACGCGTGCAGAATTCTGTTAAAGTTTTCGGCAATTATTTGTTTCTCATAATTAAAACCATCACAATTTCAAAATTATGTTTAATTTTTAATAAAAAATAAATTTAATAATATATTTTTTCGATAAATGTAATATAAATATAAATTTATTTTATCCTACCTTTCTATCTCTCTTTAATAATAATAATATAATCAATATATATACTCTATATATGAGCAGGGGTATGCGTGTCTGTATTATTATTACATCAATTATCAGTACAATTAATATTAACATGTAATAAAGAAATTAATACAATTTCACAGAATTCAAGCAACAAGCAGTTGCACAAAATCGTACGAACATCTGCGCTATATGTCGTATCCTCGTTGCTCAAACAATCGATATCATCAATGTTTAATTTCACTGCTCGCGTTAGATTACGTAATGCAAAATAAGCCCGGTTTACATCGAACTTTGATTACGTCGTTAGCTCGATCAATAACCACCCAAGCTTTTCAGCGATATCAAAAATACATCGGATATCAATTATGTATAATCATATACATATCTATACTTAGATAAAAATTATATTTACTTATGAAACGTCATATATTTTCACTATGAATAAACATGGACATAAATTTATAAATTATTAAGCGGCATCTTACGCTTATCATCTTCAAATTCCTTGTTTCTTCGTGCTATCAAAATGTGATATATACACAATACACACACATTTATAAATATATGTATATATATGTACATAGCACGAAGAAATCAGGAATTTGAAGATGATAAATGAAACAGAAAGGTGAACAAAAATATTTAACATGAAGAATTGCAAGGAATTTTCATCGGGAATCCTTGAACTCTTAAGGAAACGACGTAACATGTGCAGTATATAACGCGTGCGCCCGGTGTTACTTTAAGCCCGGATACACCAAAAGGAGGTCAGAGGTCAGGAGCAATGCGATAACACGTTCCCTGCATAACGATGACACATTAGGCGCCTAAAGTGTCTGAATTGGGATACTCGAATGTTCTATGTATGACAATATCAAATATAGTCCTAATCGTTGAGTATCATTATCGATATTCTTGTATCAGCAATACATTTCCTCCTTCTGTGTGTACGTTTTACAATTAATGACGCTTCTCATTATATCACATTGACATTTATAACGGATTAAGATATTACGTTTTGAGCGGCACATACATAAATGATCTCAATTATGCGGTCGCGATTGTTAGCGGTTGCATTAGATCCGAATTCGCGAGACTGCGTTTCTGATTCGTGCGATTACGTTTGATAACGCAGTGATTGCACGCGCATTGTATGCGCGCGATGACGAGTTTCAAAGTTTGGATCGACGAGATATCGACGCGCCCTATCAGATATCGGTCCCGGATATGCGCGGGATATTGCACAAGAGTGCTATTGCCTGTGGTACGATATGGCTTATTCAATTCATACGTTATCGATCAGTTCCAAAATCGATGGACGTCGGCGTGAAAGCGTGCTCACTATTATATGTCACGCGTACGATAGCGAGAGAAATTGAAGGAGCAAGCACAAAAGATGACAATATGTTCGTTCTTGTATACAGGAGAGTACTTTTATTGTGAAGAAAAATAAGTTTGAAATATAACTAAAATGTGAAAGGAATTGTTACATCACGAGAAAAAAAATTCGTGCATTTGCGATTGAATTCAAAGTCATTGAATGTGTTGATTAGAGAGTGCAAAATTCTAAAAATATTTTTTTTCCATTCACCCAAGAGGGTTTTTATACTACAAAACTTAAAAGTCAAATTCCATGACTGATGTTTTAAATCTGAAAAAAAATTCTTCTTCATTGAATGAAAGATTGGCTAATATATAAAAGCATGATATATTATATATATTTTTTTTCTATTATAATTTTATAGCAGTCAAACATCACGTGATTATTATAAACACTTGCGATATGTCCACAGATATGTATATTACGTATAGATAGAGCTTTATCTATCTTACTGCGTGCCAAGATAATTGAAATATTTTCCTCCCTCGCGCATGTGCAATCGCGCATTTCTGTTGACAGCCTAGAAAATAGCGTCTTTTATTTTATGTAAAAATACTACGTTCAAGCATCTGCCGAGGAAAAAAAAACGACGAATGCGCATGTACGAGGGAGGAAAATCTTCATTTATCTTGATACGCGCGGCTCTAAGGCAGAGATGGCACAAAGCTCTATTTATATGTAATATATCTATGGATATATCTCGGAATTATCAGTATCTTTTGTTTTAGTACTGCTAAATTAAATATAGTATTTTTAGATTGTGTGGATTAGTTTATATTGCGAACCAATTTATTGTCTATTTACAATATTGTTTGATTCGAATCTGTAATTGATCCATTATAAAAAAAACGTATTCTATCAGATAATCGATAACCGTAAGATTGGTATCTGTTCAAAGCATACTGCTCTATTAAATGTACAATAATAGTGCATTCGATGATTGCGTGACAGATCTTTCGAAAGGATAAACTTCTCAATCAAATATATCTCTTCTCCAAAGAAATTTTGTTACCACCCATAATTTAATGATGAATATAATTAACCTTTAAATCTGAATAAAATGAAGCTAATTTTATTATACAAGTTATTTCAAAATTTTTGATTTTAATGATAAATATTTAATAAATTTAAAGCCGAGATTTTTTCTTAACAAAAATATTATCGTTTATTATAACTAAATCAAGATATGCTAAGACTTAATATTTATTACTTAACGTTAACAATAATTCATATCGATATCAATAACTTTAAGCTCACGTTTATTCTCCGCTTGCCAAAAGATGAGTCAGTTTAATGGTGCAAAGCGCATTTTGGAAAGCAGAGCATTTGGTTGGCATCGCCAGTCTAAAAGTAGCAACGATCCAGCACCGACTCGCAAAAGATCATTGGAGAACTAACGTTTTCGTTTGCTGAATCCGTCTCGCGAGACTTACATATTCGTTAATAGAGTGGTCCATGAATTTTTTAAATATATACATATCTATCAATATATGTAACAAATGTGTGTGTGTTTCTTAAAGCGTACAGTAAATTTCGTAATGAACGAAATAGCGGCTAAGCGTCGTTGCGATGTGAGATCATCGTCAATTTTGTTATCATTAATGTCAAGAATACTGGAAAAGTGGTTTGAGATGGACAATAAAAGCCGGAAATTAAAGTAATTCTCAGGACGGTATTAAAAGTGTAATTCAACGGGAAGAGATTTATTTGTCGACATTCATTGCAATTTTTATTGAATTTGAATTAGGAGAATCGAAATTTTAAAGAATCTTAATAAAAATTAATAATAATACTTCATTCTTCGCATATTTTAACAACTCTAGAAAACTCATAAAAATTCTAACAAAATATAAATAGTAGTTTTCTCATTACATTTTATAACACACATTACATTGAAATAATTAATCAATATCCACATATTTCTATAACTTTTTAGCATAATTGGAATCCTGAATACTTGGGATTAACTCTATCTAATTTAATCCCGATAAATGTGTTCCATCCGGAAAAAAAGCATGACTCTATTACGACAATATAAAATCTCGCACGTAATTAATCGCGCAGCGGAAATTAAAGTAATCTTCCGTAACGGATTATTAAGAAAATATTACAGCCGGTTTGTCGACACGGCTGAGACTTGTTTATCGAAATCTCGCAGGAAGCCTCGAGGCAATTTATGAGCGAATTGCTCGGGGAAGCCCCGTGGTTAGAACTTCAACCCCCTTCAACCCGTTTCCCCCCGATGGAAAAGCACACCCACGCGCCGGAAAAAAGAAATGGTCACACAAACGGAAATAAAAAAAAATCTCGAAAGACATTTCTCGCGGGACGGATGCGGGATGCAATCGTGTGGGACGAAGGAGTTACGTAATATCCCCGACCCTCATAACCGCGCGAGAATAACTCCAATTTCCCGGCTTAGTGGAGAGATGGTGAATTCCATTCCAAGCAGTTACCTACCTCTCGGCTTCCAGTTCGCAATCGCAAAAAACTCGATAAACGCGTATCTCATTCCCGGGTGAGATTGACGATCCTAATACGATGGATAGCTTCCCCCTGGTGATTTTAATTTGCGTCCAATTTCTAATTAAGGATACGCGCGCGCGTAATGTGCGGAATATTGAACCGTTGTATTTCGATAATTTATAATGAAAGTTTTATGTAACACAAATCATGCAAGAAATTATGTAACACATGACCCTGATAATTGAAAACGGTGTTTCGGGGAATAAATTTGGAGCGAGAAAAAGATGTTAGGGGAACAAAGTTTGTTTGATAAGTCGAACGCCATAATATAATATTTGCCGGTTCTAATCTGCGCGATGTACTTACTGTAACAATATTAAAGTCTCTTCATTATTAGCGGCAGAAAGGTTAATGAATTCATTATTAAAATGTCTTTGAAAATAGTAGATCATTAGCGCGATCAATTAGCGGTTTATCATTTGAAACGGTAAAATAACTATAATGAGTAGTATAGTAAAGTTTCTAATAATATCGTGATGAGACTAAAGGATAAAAATAGAAATAAGATGAAATATATATATCTTATACACACATACATACAAATATGCCATGCCGTCAGACTTCATTTTCAGATCGCGCTTGCTCAGTAACAAAAGCAGGAGAAAGATTCGCGCGATAAGAACTTCATCCTCACAACAAATTTATCCATCTGGATGAGATTCGTAAATTTCGTTTTGTCCCCACGTAAACTGCATTAACGATGAAATTGCTTTCAAAGACTCGTGCATCCCCGGGCACCCCGTATACGCGTTCGCTGCTACTCGCACGATGTCTGTATTCGACAGCAGCTTATATTGGTACCCACAACTAGTCGCCGCGACCGGTTACGCTTGTGCTCGGAGAGAGACATGTTGAACGATTGGCAGCCGCAATTGGTGACGGTGTGGTGGGAACGTTGCGTGTACCCTGTGATGTATAAAGAGTCTCGTCGCGACCGCCGTCAATTATTCTAACATCGGTGCCGGCCCTGTTTCGATCACGAAAAAAATCTCGTCTTGTTCGACACGACCTGATCCGGAAACGCGAGACATTCCTCCGAGTATCGTGGCTTATCGTGACTGACTAGTTACGCAAGAGATCTCCCACCGGATAGGCTGTGAGGACGTGTAAGGAACAACGTCGGTGAACCGCCGATTTTTCGTCAAAGTGCTGGTGAATTTCGTGTGAAAAATTGGTGCCTCTCTTACTTTCGCGGGAAAGGATCGAATAATGCCGACGTGTACCTGCCAGAATGGGACTCTGGACGAGTCGGGGGAACATGTTTGCTCCCTGAAGCTATCGGTGGAGAAAGACAAAACCAAAGAGACCAGAGAATACACCAGTCCGGTTAGGTAGAAGCGCTTTTTTTGTAGAGAGAACTGGAAAGTGTCATTCTTGCTCGATCCGACTCGGTTTAAATAACGTCAACCGATTTAAGACAAGATAGATAAAGATAGAGGAAATAACATTCTGATTCGATTTCTACGTCGCCGATTGAAACGAGTTATGCAAAAATTAAAAATGTTTAAGTTTAGATGGGAAATGAGCTAATATAATAGCCAGGCGTCAAAATTAAGCGTGATAAACTTGTCTTAAATTTTTTTTTATTTGATTTGATCACTATAATCCCTTTCTTTGCATCATCTTCAACAGATCGATTGACAAAATATTCATGCGTTTTGATCCTCAAAGCGATCGAAGATCAAATGAAGAACAAGACGCACATTGGCTTATCCAATCTAACTTAATTTTTATGCTCGGTTGTTATTAGTTTCATTTCCTATTTGAACTTTTGTATTTATAATATTATATCAAAGTTTTCATTTTATTAAAAATAAATATATTCCTCAGCTAATTTTAAATGAACGAAGCTTAAAGTTTGAAATCTTATTTAAAATTATTAAACTAGCTATGTAAATTATTTTTTTTTCTAAATTAATTAACTCTTTCACATTATCAAAAAAACGCAATTGTTTAAAATGTTTTATACGTTTAAAAAAAATCGATTTTTTTCATCAAAGATAAATTCGCTAAATTAATCCCTCTCTGAAAAGGAAAAGAGCTCTATATTAACGTTTGCTATCGAAAAGATTCATTCTGCCACATCGTTAACAAAATATTTTTCCAATATATTTGTCAATCCTAAAATTCAGAAAGACACTATCAAGTAATTAAATCTGTTATCGCGAGAATATTTATTAACATTTTGCGATCAATTTCATTTCGTTGTCAATAGTATAAAAGAAAAAAAATGGATTGATGCCTGAAAGATTTCTTAAAGATTAGTTTGAACTCCGTTTTATAATACAGAATTGAATCGTCTGTTCCGTGTAAAGAGATGCTAAACGAGAACATACTTGCGATAGGAAGGTCAGGTACAAGTACGACAGTTCGGTTAAGCAAAATACCTTGTTCCTGAAGGGAACTGGCAGTCGGATCGGGTCTCTACGAACAGACCCGACTGACCACAAGAATCGATTTTATTCACGGAGTTACTCGAGGATATAACGTCAAGCAAGCTCGTGACTTATCGGAAAAATACGCTCTCTTATTTCTCAAATGTCATTGAATCATTAATTTCAACTCCATTAATTTTAACTACATTGTTCGCTTCGTATCTTGTTCAGCATATTACAGAAAACGATGTAACTTTACAGTATAAACTTTTTGGATTGTTTTTACGAGTACTACATACTCGTAAAATTTAATACTACTATCCTTTTTGTATATAATTCTATGTTTCGAGCATAAACGTTGCACGAAAAGAACGAGACGAAATTCTCTGATCTTTGAATGTGAACAATATCAGAAGTTATTGTGAGATGCGCGAAACATTGAACAATAACTCGTCGCGATTCTACAACGAAGATGCATAGCTGTGTCTCGCGATGGAAATGACGGAAATATGGTGAACGCAACTCCGCGAAACGTAGACTATGTATTTTCACACATTCCTCACATTATTTGCGTGAGCATAGTTTCCGTTGAGTTCCGTCGGACCGCGAAGAGAATAATAGGAAGCCTCGTCGCAAAGCTAGCGACAGTTTACGAAAGACAGATAACGCAAAAACGGAGACACCTTGGTAAGTCTACGAGCAAAGGTATCTCAAGTGGTAGGAAGCAACGAGTTCTTTTTAAAAATTAAAAAAAAACAGTGATAACAGCATAGGATAGAAAAACTATTATCTGTAGCCATAATAAAAAAAAGTGCTGTCAGGTTACACTTACAATTAGCTTCCCCCTTCGATATCGGATAAAGGAGACGATTGTTCGAAGAAATTACTTTATCTGATAATGTGACAAGGTATGAAGAAACCCATTTACGCCTGTGATCAATAGGAAGATGTGACTGTTAAAGGTCAGATTGTACTTGATTTTCCACCTTCATTTTTATCCGATAAGAGGAAACGTTTCGAAGAAACTCCTTTATCAGTAAACGGATTAATGCGTATCTGCGCTCAAAGATATACCATCATTATAATTAATTGCAATTTTTCACTCTTCAATATTATTTTTAATTAAGAAAAAAAAAAAAAGAAAATTGTATAATTGCGCGCGTATAGTCTTACGCAATATTATAATAAAATTTAATTTGCTAAAAGCTTTCTATTTGTTGTGTTAAATAATTCTATCTAAAATTAATTTTCTTCAATTAATTTTAGCTGAACTTTACTTTATCAATAAAGCATAATTTGATTGTTAATTATCGCGTTGAAAATAAAAATTGAGAAATGTGACGGAAAACATGTTTAAATCTTCATTAAAAAATAATTACCTAGTAATTACTCTAGTCAAGTCTATGTCCGAAAAAGTAAAGGGTAATTCTGAATATTTCATACAAGGTGAGGTATTTATAAATGTGATTATATACATTAAATTAGATATAAAAATTTCGAAGAAAAAAACAAAACGAGTAAAAATAAATCACAATAATGACAGAGAATTCTCACGAAACAAGTATTTTTATTTCGTGTAATCTGCATATGTCAATCCTGCAATAAAATTCATAATTGAATTCAAATTAGAGAATGATTTCTGAGAAAAATCCTATTGCTAGGTATTTACGGTTTATCCGGAAATAGATGTGTGTAACCGAAATATAACGTGATTAAATGGATGAATAGCTGCGCGCGATTTCGCGACCGTAAATCGAAACTAATCTCGACAACAGTCTATCGGGATTAAAAGAAATGTATACATTTGTATTGCTAAACGATATCACATGTTCAGGAACAATGGGAGAGAAGAAGGTGAACTATCAGATACTTTCTTCTATAGAAAACTTTCGGTATAAGTCTAGAAAGGCAAACAGTCGGACGAACCTTAAGATGAACAAACATCCATGATTCTGTTGTTCCGTTCGGATCGATTTTCACCCATTTTTATTTTTGATGTCTTCTGACATTTTAAGTTTCGCCTTTCCAAATTTTTATTTTTAGATTTTTCGCTTAGATAAATTTGTACTATATTTTTATAATTTTATTGGCTTGCAGTTAATCAAGCGTTAAAAATAACTATTTTATAGCTCCATAAATATATATATATATATATATATATATATATATATATAAATGTGCACAAAGTTGAAGAAAAACTGATACTAAATTCATCAAAAACTTCGATTTGAAATTCATATTTCGTGACAGCTTCCGGATACATTCTATATTCTGTGAGAAATTACTTGACAAGTTATAATAATATTAAACGTTCTCCACAAATGTCACAAGTGCAACAATCCGATATCTGGGAAATAATTCTTTTCCGACACTCACATTGCGCGTTTTATATCGCTTGCCGAGAGACGTCAGAAATGAAGTATAATTATTCGGCCGATGAACGGAGATATGTGACTTAATTACGATGCGCGACTCCGTCGGCGGCCGAAACTGATTAAGGCTTACGAGCGCATTAACGAGATCAATTTTCGACGCTGATGTAATTAGCAATATGCCCTTCGTTTGCCGGAAAATTACGTTTGTGACGTCATCATGTTAAAGGCCATACGTGGAATTTAATCGGATTTCGCTCGTTCGTTCGCTTTTTTGTTCCCGACGATCCAAAAAATTGAGCGCGAGTACAGATTCATGATTTTACACGACATAGACACATGCCTACGAAATTTGATGACAATACGAGCGAAGAGAGAGAATAGAAAATTTTAATTTAGATTAGTGCGAATGTAAACACTTTTGCTTAAATAGACACTAATAAACGCCCGAAATTCTTTCAATAATTTACGGAGTATTATTTTACGGCGCAGCAAACAATTATCGAGTACTAATTGGTCCTGTTTAAGTTCAGAGTTATAACGTTTCATAAACGCATGTGATACATGCGATACATGTGTAGCGCATATTACAGAAATGTAAATAAAACATTTTTATATAGCTTTGAGATCAAGATGCATGTTATATATATTTATGTTACATATTTCCGCGGAGTGAAATTATTTCTTTATCGTATTAAATATAATAACTGTGTAAAAGAGAGAGCTCTTTGAACGTTAGTTTTTGAAATGTTCTGCGTGAGTGAATGTAAATAAAATACATATTTTTCATTTTTCATGCAGGTACAGCGATGGCTCCGTACGGTTACGAAATCCCAATATCGAGCTCATGGATCAGGATATATTGTATCATCTCGCGCTCGGCAGCGGTTCCCACGATCTCGTCGAAATGTTCGGCGACGTCAAAGTAAGTCGGATAAATAATTCCCATTTATATATTTGCTCAAGAAAATAAAGCGAAATGTTCTTGCGAGACGAATACAGAAAGTCGCCTGATTGCAAGACTTGAAGAAACTTTACAAACGTACTCTTTAGTTGATTTTACATCTCTCGACTTTTTTACTTAATAAAAAATTAATTAACTGTGCTTTTCCAAACTTTTTAATTTTCAATATTCAATATCTTGGTAACTAAGTCTGGAATTAAAACTCTATTAAAATAAAAGTCATATGAAATTGAATAATAGATTTTTTTATTTCTACACACTCTTGAAATTCGATTTACGAAGCCGATTTGTTTCATTTCCAATCAATTTAAAAAATTGCATGTGTTAATAATTTACCAAAATATTGGAAATTTACAGCAATATGATTATTGACAAATATTTAAACAATTATTATTATTATATTATTATTAGATGTCTTATTATTAGTAGTTTTTATACCGAATGCCTGATTCTGTTTGGATTAAATATGTATATTTCATATTAATGCGTCGTCAGATATTATAAAAATGAGACAAAATTATCATGTTATTATCTAGTTGCCATTCTGTTTTCTTTAACAAGCTGTATTTTAATTTACATCGTTCTTGCGTTCATACATTATATTGATTACATAATGCACATTGATAAATATTACATGAAATTTTTCAACGAAATGTAATTGTGTATATAATCAGGCGATAATTATATCAACGTGATTCCGCCGTATTCATATAAAGTATATCCGCAGAAACAGATTTCTCTCGTGTATTTTTAATTTAATTATAAAATTGTAATTAAATACTATATCGCGAAGTATGTGTAGTGCACATATCACGGAAATGATATAATATATAAATAAGAATCTATATCCTAACTTGATTTTTTTATAGACTCTTTGTAGTCTATTTTTTTCTAGCTATTTAGCTATTAAGCTAAGTAATCAGTCTTATTTTTAACGCGTATAGTCGCGTTAAACTTATACAAGAACATTATCAAGAAACTAAAAAATTTGAAAAAGAAAAAAGGAAGAAAGAGAGAAAAAGGAAATATTCGTAACTGTTAAAGCGACGCGCCATATTATTAAAAATATGATGTTACATCAATCATAAATATCGGGCTTTTGACCTCCTTTGATAAGAGTAGTTAGCATTTTTCGACCGATATTTATTATATTTGTCAATAATCGATTCAGTCAATGCGTCTTTCCTCTCTGTATTTGACACTCGATTCGGATCGTGAACAGCAAATATATATGTATGCACATATACTAGTCACAGTATCACAATTGCGGCTGATAATGTCACGCAATACGCTCGTGATGTCGGTCAACGTCGATAAATCGCGAAATATATTTCAATGACATGCAATTACACCATCGACCATTACTGGTTTATTTTTATCATCTTAACCACACGATCTTTGACATTTAAGAATTAATGTGACATCTCCGAAGTGACAGATTCCGAGCGCATCGCTTTAGCAATCAATTCACGTGTATTTCCTTTTTCTCTCTTTCTTCTTTTCGTTTTTTTCAACTTTTTTAGTTTCTTAATAACATTCTGGTCGTGTTCTTACGTTGTAGTTCGTCTGTATGGGTGGCACACCGAAACGAATGGAAAACTTTGCCAACTTCATCATGAAGGAAATTGGTCACAAGCTGCCAGTCGGAACGACCCTTCTCGACATCACTAAGAACTCTTACCGCTATTCTATGTACAAAGTTGGCCCGGTTCTCTCTATCAGTGTAAGTCCATCGTACTACGATCGTTCCGAAACATTCCTTCGACATTATAAGACGAAAATTTTATTTTATTCCGCTGCCGCTCAATTAGCGAGGAAAGTCAAGTAGACGAACAAACGAGGAATGAATTGAATTTTTTTAAAGCGCTTGTACCATCGTAATTGGAACCCGTTCATGGTGAAACATTTACGCCGTCAACCAGATTTAATTTCGCACAAACACGTCGAGTCGTATTTATTTAGCGCAGCGTTTAATGAGATAAACATTGCTCGCGATACGCTTGAAAGTTGTTGTCCTTTAATTCATGCAAATCGTGACCGATCTCGCATTATTCGACTGAAAATTGATACGCGTTGAATTTTTCTGAATTTACGTTAACTCTGCATAGAAATATACATATTGAATATACATACACATATACATATTGAATCATAACATATTAAATAATTTCTACAAATTGCTAGTATATCAATAATATATTATAACGATGGTAACATAAAAAGAAATTATAATCACACTTATAGTGTCGCAATATATGTATATTCAAATAATATATGTATATTCAAATAATATATGTATATTCAAATAATCATTACAAAATTATTTAAAAAATTCAAAATTAATATTTTAATAGAGAACTCTCGAAGATTAGAAAATAATAAACATTGGTACTATATTTTATTAAAACTTGATTTTTTTAAGTACCAAAGGTACATTAAAAATTGATTTCAAATAAATGATATCTTCAGAAAACAAATGGTCTCAAATATGATAGTCATTGCCATTTTCACGAAGCATATCGTGATCATAAGTAATACTATTAAAATGTTACTTTAAAAAAGAATAGCATTCTTGATATTCCCAAGTTTATTAGCATCGATGAGATCGACCTTAATAAAGACAGTTCTTAGTAAAGAAAAAATTTGAAAATATTTCATGCTAATCATACGTGCTTTTGCCATTAAAATACTTTTTTTATGTGTCTGAATGGTTAAATCATTTTTCACCGTCTCGTTTTGTGCGAATTACGCACACAGTATATCGCGCAAAATTTGAAACGCAATTTTGTTATTATTTGGATGATGAAAAGAATTATTTATGACAGAGCCTTTCACGAGTGAATGCTTTCTCGATGCCGCAGATTTTTAACACAAAGCGTATATATTTTATTCGTGGAATTTGAAAATTTTGCCAGTACAAATAACCAGTTTATTTAAATAAAATAAAAATATCCCACATATTTCCATTGAAACGGATTGTAAAAATGGTGATTATGAAATAATAGAATTATCTAAACGTACAGCAGATTTAAATTAAAGAGTACTGAGATTTATATAATTAATAATACTTAAATTTCGTAAAAATAAAAAAAACTCAAGCGAACGTCATTATTTAAAAAAAATATATGTATATATCTAGCATGGTATGGGCGTACCTTCGGTCAGCATCCTGCTACACGAAGTGATCAAGCTGATGTACCATGCGAAAGCGAAGGATCCAGTTTTCATCAGAATCGGTACTTGCGGTGGTATTGGCTACGAAGGTGGTACAGTGATTATCTCGGAGGAGGCTGTGGACGAGACGGTAAAACCTCACATGGAATTGGTCAGTCTTAATTAAAATGTTCATGTATTATATATATATATAAGAGAAAAAAAAAAGAGCGAATAATTCAATCACACAAATTTTTGCAAATCTATTATATAAAAAGATTGAGGATTATAAACGCGAGTTTCTCGTTGCAGATGGTGCTCGGAAAGCTGGTGCGCAGGCCAGCCAAACTCGACCGACAGCTGGCCCGCGATCTTAAGGGCCTGGCCCATCGCGACGATCCCTACGACACCGTGGTCGGCAAAACTATGTGCACCAACGACTTTTACGAGGGTCAGGGTCGACTGGACGGCGCGTTCTGCGAATTTACGGAGAACGAAAAAATGGAGTATCTCACCAAGCTACAAAAGGCCGGTGTGGTGAACATCGAGATGGAGAGCCTGTGTTTCGCCGCTCTGACGCATTACGCCGGCATCCAGTCCGCTGTTATATGCGTGACGCTGTTGGACCGACTTAAAGGCGATCAGGTATATCTAATGTGTAGATTAGAAATACCTACATTTTCGATATCGTTGTGCTCGCTTCGCGTCTTGACCTATATCGCGTATATATTTGTGTGCTTTGCAAACAGAGCGATTATCAAGACACCTCTGTATTTTATCTTTCGCGGGACTTGCCAAGATTTATTTTGCGACGTGTAGTGTAATACTTGTTGAACGGGAAATGATTAAAACCGAGAAAAGATTTCGCAATTATGATATATAGTCTCTCGATGCTATCTAATCGATTGCTTTCGTGATTTGTAAAGATTCTAGCACCCAAGGAAGTGTTAGAAGAATGGCAGATGCGACCGCAGCAGCTGATCGCTCGCTACATCACTACGTACCTTCTACGAAAGGGTCGTCTCTCTCTTGAAGGATACGGTCCTATGTACGTGAAGAGTCCGCGTCGGTTCAAACTGGTACAGCAGGAATCCGAGAATTACGATTAAGTTGTCGCGACGCGAGTTGGAAACTGCTGCTACGAAAATCTCCCGGGCTTACGATGCGATCGGACACATCGACTCGATTTTGGAGTCGGCGTTCGCGATTAATTTACATTTCCGCACAAACCGCCCCGTATTCATCTATTTATTTGCAAAAAAACAATTTTGCTCATAAGATGAGTCGCGTAGCAAGAGACGCGCGAAAATGTCATATTTGATTTGAAATAGAAGATACATAGACGGGGGATATAGAAAAACAAGAGCAAATTTGATCGATTTAAATATTGTACGGCGTAATAGAATTTTTTCTTGAATAACGCAAAACATATAAAATTTCTATTATTGTTTTTTTTTATCCGCTGCTCTACGTGATATTTAAATTACTTAGAAATCTGCCCCAATATTCAAATTTTCTGATAAAATCCTTGATTAAAATATTTATGATTCTTTTTATCGAATGAACATATTTGAGTACAGATAACTTGCACAACTAAGTAGCACAATTTTGTTTTATATTTAATTTTGATGTATATCATTTCCTTTCAATATTTAATTAGCTCAAAATTAAATTAAATGTTTTATTGAAAAAATTGCTTGGGCTCCTTGGATTTTATGAATTATTGATAGCAATTTTAGCCAAGAATTATATAATTTCTCGCATTGCGAGAAAACCACCGTACGCGCGACAATGATGCGGTGATTCCTGAGATTCATAAGAAAATTAAAACGACTATCAATGTCGAAGCGACTATCAAAGTTTCACCGTTTATTTCGCGCGGTGACCCAAGTACAAAGTGTGCAAAAATATACAAACTGCGCTCGAACGAGAAAACCATGCACATTTTTCACAAACACATATCTTTTGTGATCAGTTGCATCGTTTTTGGATTAACGCGAATCGTAAATAATAAATATATCTTGTAATCTATAATATTGAAATGAATTCGTCACTTAAATTTTCGTCTATAAAACCAAAACAGCAAATTTCAGATATAGGATTAAAATTGCGGCTATGATAAGGAAATGGAATAATCGGAGGGAGTTAATCAAAATTATAGTGCAATTGGTCACATTTCGTAGAGATTTAATTTTAGGATTCACGGAGACAAGAACGTTCGCGTATTTGCTGATTAAACACGAAGATTTTATTTTCTATTATACCCTAAATGAGTGACGACGATTGTCTCGTAAATTTTCAGGGATTTATATTGAGGATTTAGACAAAAGTTCGCTAACGGACCTATCCGCGGTTTGCCTGTTGTATCGAGAGCAGTTTCGAGAGAAAAATTATACATTTAGCCTCGCGTAATCGCCGGTATGTATAATAGACATACGCGGTGATATGAAGAATCTATATACGTATATTAACACTTTAGGAAGTTTGATAGCACACATTCCATATAAAAAAAAAAATATATATATATATATAGTCGAAGAACTAGAGTGTTTTCGTTCAATTGTTATCCGTAACATAGACCGGGGAGTATCATATATATATATGTAAATTTTGAGAATATTCCCAATCATGATTCAAGTTACGGAGATCGGATTAGGAATTGTAATAAAAGTAACGTTTGAACGGAGATTGTTGTCTGGCAAATTATATTCTTCTTATAAACGCTTCGAAATATTTTGAAAAAAGAACTGTGGCGCGGAACGAAAGAAAAAAAATAATCAATAAATATTGTTCTTAATCCTTTCTCAACTTCCCGTTACATTGGTCCATCAAGATACTTGTACAATGCCATATCGCAAGATATTTATAATTAGTCTTATGTATTGTATCTCATTATTGTGTGCAAAAAATGCGATTTGAGTTTTCTATTAAATACTGTTGAAACAAGATAATCGAAGATTATGTAGAGTGTACTACACTATAATAAATGCGCTATGACAACTGGTTCAAATGGCAACGACCGATTTATCACGAGCAATTTAATTATTATCTGCAATAATGTGCGTTATACTGCCACATGCTAACATTTTCTGTAAGTATTGGCCAATACACCAATAAATCTAATTTCAAGTGTTCAATGTTATAATTCTGCTTAGAAATTAAATTCAGAAAAAAATACACAAATCTTCATTCTCATCTTCATTCTCAAATAACCATTTGTAATTCGTATATTTTTGTCAAAATAATGGACAAATTTTTCACAACACAAAATAACCAATATTTTCACACAAATATGTAATATTCATACATATTTAAGCGAATTATATGAATCGTGAGCATTTTAAATGCGAAAAAAAGATGATAATCGTACGTTATTAATCACAAATTAGAAATTACAAAATTATAGCGAAAAGTGGCAAACAAGTACGCGACCGATAATCGTGATATTTTGTCCGCAGGGTTGGGCAAAAGATATTATTAAAATTTTGCAGAAAATTTTTTTCAGCTTTTTCATTTTTTTACTCGACAAATTTTTATGAATACTATTACATTGCATACTATAAGGTATTAAGAATGCAAAGATATTATTCGGAATACGAAAGTCCTTAAAAGAAACTAATATATATATTGCATTTTATTTATAATTTTATTTATGTGTCAAACATAACGTTAAACAACATATATTTGAAATACTGTCCAGCCCTGAACGTTCGCGTTATACTCTATGTTCGTTATTATTATTATTAATATTCTATTATCGTAGAAAGAGAAAAATAGCAAAGTTGTATAATTGTATGATACACCTTGGTTAAGATTGTTGCTAGCAAATGGATACGATTTGCATTCGTCGCTCATATTCATCGCGACGCAAAAAACTCCAGAGTTTAGAGTTTCGATATGTAATATAATAGATCACTGACATTGTTATATGCGCGATTTCTCTATTTTATATGTACCCAAAAAAATATTTATTTCATTACGACACGTCGTTAGTATCAAACAAATGAGAATTCTTTTCATTGTACTTGCCATATTTTTCTTTGCACTTTGATCAACCAGAAATACTATTTTCATTCGCAAGGAGCGCTTAAATATTAATTTTACATTTTTCAATTATTCTTAGGCGCCGGCAATAAAATATACAGGATGTTCCAAAAAGATTGAGCACACATATAGCAAAATGCGACCTTCAGATAATCCTTTCGTTCTACGAGTTTTTAAAATTAAAGAATTCAATACAAAAAAAATCTATGATGAATTTATTTTTTTTTTTTTTGTGGAGAGAAGAGAATTAGAAGATAGATCTTAAAATTATAAATGAATTATATTGATTTTTTTTTATCGAGTATGCCATTGTTTTGCGCTGAATATTTAAATAATAAAAAAAATCTTAAAATACATCTTTTTAAGAAAAATTTCTTTCTTTTTTTTCCGTTCTGATGCACATTTTCGGAACAAACGGGTTATATTTTTTTTCACCGATTCTTATCGTCATCATATATGTTTCCTTTCGTTCCACGAACAACGACATATCTGTGATGCATATTTATAACATATACGAAAAATATTAACAAAAATGTGTACCTAACGTTGATATGTATAATATACATATGTATATGTTTATTCGATCTTATCTCTACTCTCTTCGTGAATCCATAACGCTTACTTCTCCTACTCATGATGTTATAATATTTATTCTATAAAACCTTCACTGTTACACCACTCTCTCTCTCTCGCATATAACTATTATAATATTAATCTATAATAAAGTGTCCCCTCGATATCAGCGGGATGTTCTGTTATTCGTAAGTTCGTTAATACATATATACAACTATCTAATTGTATTCTCTCACTGTATAAATTCGATTATTTATATATTAATCTGCACGAGACGTCTAATATGTCCTTTTAAAAATTAATTGCTGGTACATAAGTTACAAGGAAAAAGGAAGAAAAAAAGAAAAAAAAAAAAAAAACGTTGTTGATTGTGCGTTATAAAAGGACAATAAAAAAAATATCTAGTAGCATTGATTCTTATCCTCAATTTCATTCCAAGTCTGAAAATAATAATCAGACGAGATTATTCACGTGATTCGAGCGAAAAACTGTTTATTATCTAATTGAGAGTAAAAGATATGTAAAAGCGGACCGAAGCTGTAAGGATGCATATTTATTCCCTAAAATAATATAAATAAATAAATAGTACGTATGTGTCTTATCGGGGATAAATGCAATATTATGCTTCATGAATGCTAGGACAACGAAAGGTCTATTCGCAAAGATTTTGCGAGAAAGAGAATTTTTTTTATTTTTGACAGTTTTCTGCTAATCAATCGTTTATCTCCGACAAACCTAAATTAGAAATGCTCGAATATAGATCAGCTTTCACTCTATGAATTTCGAATGATTAATAAGTCCGGTTTGCATATCTTATCTCTCGTGGAAAGTGCGCATATAAAATGGAAAATGGATTGACATACCATGATATATTCCGAGGAATCTCGTTTCGAATTCAATCGATATATTAGATATTAAATATAAATAATTCATATTTTTTTATATTTTCTCTCGCAATGAAAAACTTTAAGGATTCTTTAAAATCTTTTCTTTTTATATATATATATATATATAATAAATCAAATATCCTACTTTTCTATGATGGAATCCGGGATTAAGAAACTCAATCTATTAATAAAGTTCATAGACAATTAAAATGAAATTAAAATTCAATTAACGATTGGAAAACGATATGACGTTGATCTTTGTTGATTTTTATTTAGGAATGTTAAGGATATCGTTAATCTCTTGGATTCGTTTTCACACGGTAATCGGGAGCGGTGTGTCGTCGAATAGAAGGACCTGGTTATGAAGAGCGATTTTATTAGACTGGAACTTCAACTCCTTACACAGTGTGATGATTGTTAATATACAATTAGGTGTAGGTATCGACACACAATATCGAGTATAGAGCGCAAATACCTCGTCATCGAGCGGACGATGATGGGGTAATAATAACGACGGATAGAGTGTGATGATAGTAATCGTATAGATAACGATGACATAAATGTTTAGCCGTAACGATCTCACTATGCTAATTGGATCTCGCTTAAAATGTTTTTTTAAATGCCTGCGGGGAGATTCACACATGCATCCTCTTCGTTCGCGTTCGTCTCGCGAGCGCGACGCCATCAGTTACATTTAATTTTTCCAGACCACTTCCGTCCGCGACAGAGAAAATTGGCGATTTGCGACGAAATGAGTTTTTTTTAATTATCGAATTTAATTATCGTATTTACATGGAGAAGCGCGTTATGCGGCATCGGACCGGGATCGATCAAAATTCAGTATCAAATAAATTTTCCTTTCTTTTTTTTTTTATAAAAAATGAGAGAAAAATGAGCCTCCTCGATAGAGGCTGACCTGGTCCTGTGTCTCATAACGCGCTGTAACGGGAGTTACGTGCGGTATATACCTCGAATGTGACATAGTCGGAGTTTATGTCTGGTATTTTCATTCCTTATGTCTCTATACACATACATAGGCCATAACTGCTTTCCTTTATTGCCGCCTCCCTCGCTACAAAACGTAAATATAAAACCGCGCCGGTTGCAAGACCGACCCCAATGCAGTGGAATCCCGTTACAACAAATATATCGCCGATCGATTTTGCGAAATCGAACTTTCCTTACGTCCAATACGAGACTGCAGATGGGCTTATGCGCAGCATAGATTAAAGTGATTTCACCGCATTCTGTTACGGCGAAATTTCAAACCTTCTGACCGCTGAATTATTCATTTCGAAAACGAAGTCAATCGGCACACATTAGAAATTCCGTCGTAAAATCAATATATTTAAATGCAACGCATATTTTCTCTGTCGACGAACGAAAAGTTGATCCCCCAACTATTACAATAATGAGGCTAAATTTAATCCTAGATATAATTTTAAGTATCACAAAGAATATATATTAATATATATGCTACTTATTTCTTTTTTTTTTAACTTTGTCTGATATCTTTATATACGCGCGGCCATTTTTCCTTCCTCATTTTTCATTATTAAGATAAGCAATAAGATGTAAAGTTGATGGTTCCTTTCCATTCTCTGTTAAATATTGACGTCATTGATCATGAGCGAACAAATTTGAATTAATATTCAACATTTTCTGAATTTTATATAATCATAGTTGAGGAATAATTCTATTCTCTAAAAACACTCCGCTTATATCCTCTATTCGTCCTGGCGTCAGAATCGCGTCGAACGCGCCTAAGAGACTGGACAAGATCGTCAGATATATTTATCTTAAAGTATAATAGTAAAATGAGATGATAATATGTATATAATAATAATAACGCGTGTCTACTGTACGCGTGAGTATCTTTAAACTACGTTATATCAAATGTATCGAGTACACTGGAACGATATCTAAACTTAATCAGCCTCTTTATAATCAACAGCTATATAAAACTCATCCTGATGTATAATATAGTAAAGTTGCGTCTTAGCTATGTATACGTATATGTGTATGTAAATCGTAAATGTACCGTGAACGCGAGTCGCTCGAGTCCCATCGAGAGGAGACTCGACACTTGACACGTCTACAAATCGCACACTTATGTCTAATTCACGTGAAGCCTGTAGGCGGGCAGGTCGTACAAATGTGGTTTATCTGTTTGCCAGCTTGTTATCACGCAATTAGGCTAAAATGCAGTAGCAATCCTCGTCTCTGTAAACGAAATCATTTATTTCCCGAAAATCACTGACAATAATCAGAACCAATTTTATCGACATCGACTAATAGATAAATTATAATTAATAAGGATTTTATTCCTTAATTTTATTTTCAATAAAATTCAGTTTTAATTAAAACGAAGAGCAAAAGGATGTCATCGTGATTGTTTTAAATCACAGAGAAAAAGATCGTGTAGGTACGCGAAACTCTTATAAAATCGCAAGCTGCAAACTTACCCGCTTATCGGCTTCGTATAAGTGAGAATTAAAATCGTAATTATATTATAGTCATTTTTTAATCAATCTTATGGCTTATACGTGGCTACGCGTTCTATCACAATTTGTCTAAAATATTTAAAAAAAAAAAGAATTATCTTTATCCTATGCAATCGAAGTCCTACCATCATCGATTGCAGGCGCGAGAATGCATTCTCGGGAAAGGATGCACCAACGAGGAGCGACGAGAGTCGCGTTAATTTCCGATTCTGAGCCTTATCCTCACGTTGAATCAATTCATCCGTATCGCACATCTCGCTCAAATTATCCCCGTTCGCGAAAATAAAATAAGTTGACCGACTGGAGGAGAACAGAGTGAGAACGGAATCGAGTATTGAAACTTGAGCATGGCCAAAGATTCGGCCTGGCCTGTGTCGCGAAAATAATCGAAATGATTAATCCACTCTCTCTCTCTCTCTTTTTGGAGAAAATTAATTTGCATTTAATTATCTCGATTTTAATTTTAAGGAATTGAAATTATGAAACGACATTTTAAGATTATTTTCCTCAAGTTTTCAGGAAAGTTAATCCCCATTGCTGCATTGAAATCCTTTAATCGCGAGAATATCGCTCTCAAAACGACGTCGTTAACTTGTCACATAAACTTCTCTCATAAGCTTTCAAATTTAATCCATCTGATCCCACAATTCCATCTTGAAGATATTATAAGTGTCGCAGGGATTCTAAAATAAATATCGTAGCATCCCTCGCGATTTCATTGTTATATTACCAGATGTAATCTACTCTGCCAAAAATAGAACAGTAGGACGAGATGAAGTATATCTTCTCCTCCCCAAAGAAAAAAAGAAAAAAAATTGTCTCGTTCCGCAAGAAAGATTTGTCCTAATTTTTGGCACACGCTTCCCTTGTCTATCATAGACGTGGCTTTGGTCCGCTTATTACATAACAGTGGCATAAATCACGCTTTGGAAATCTTTGACGACGTAATAATTCGTTTTGCAATTGAAGTGGCTTTGCATTTCCAACGTACGATCGTTCGCGACTAATTGACAATTAAAAATGCGACTGCTCTAATAAGAAAAATACAAACAAGAACGGATTATTTTTTTCTTTCTTTTTTGTTTATTTTGAAGAAAAACGTGACTTACGCCATCCGCAAGATAAACAGCGAAATCATGGATTTTAATCTCGATGAATCGCCTGTGTACGATCATTCGCACACACATTCCCTCTTCTCCTCCGTCAATCATTACCCTACGACAGCACGAACAAATGCTATTGAGTGAGCTACATACACGAGAGTATGCGTTTTACTAGACCGTTACAATTAATGTAAATATATTGTCGGATATATGATCGGACCCTCTCAGAAACCCAAGCGTGCCCGAGCGAGTTCTCGGGCAAAATGTTTCCGCAAACGGGTTTCTCGATCAACGGGAGTCGCTCGAGATCCTCGATCAGAACCCGCGGAATAATTAGCACGTCGTTAATACAAGAGCACGAGGTTTTAGACGGCTCTCCGCCGGATTATGCACCGTTTACTTTCCAAAGCTCCGCGTAAAATCGAAGCCGTGACTGGGCGAAAGTTCACAAGTTCATCCGCCGACATGATTGATATATGCTGCGGTTCTCGCCCGTTAATTCTACCGTATTAATCTTCCCATCTATACGTTTAAGGAACAAGGGCGCTTATAATTCAGCCCCGGTGTTGTCTAATTGTAAGTATCACGCTTTCCCAGAAGAGCGATATATATGTGTATATATATATATATATATATATATCACTGCACGCGGCTTTGCAATTCACGGCTTTGATTCGTTTAAAGATGAACGGCGCGTATATAAAAGCGCATAACATCCATTTCGTTAACTCTTTGAATCGAGCTTGCTCTTTTTATAAAAAAAGAATGAATAATGAAGATTACGTAGAATATTTCAAATAAGAGAACGAAAGGAATAAATTCTTTAAATTTTTTTTCTCGACTTTTCTTGACCTGATTTCTCTGATTTCATTTTTTTTTTTTTTTAAATATAAAATAACGATTACAATTGTAGCAAAATTCTTTCGGAGAAGGAATATATTTTTTTCCCCTTAACGAAATATCTCACTGAAAGAGCTAACAACGTCCTTTTAATTCCCGATACAGCTTTACAGAGAGTGCGATCGTTAACGATATCCTTTCCTGTCCGATACAATCATAAACGTGACATGCATTCCATAAACTCATCACACGCTCATCCTTTTCATTCGTCTCTTCAATACCTTCTCTATCTATATGTATTTACAGGACTAGAGTCTTACTTAAAAATCTTGTGCCTGTTCGAGGATTTCAAATCCGGGATGACCGAGAATCGTCGAGCAAGCAGAGAGTTATGAGCATAATGCGTGTGTTATCTTAAGGACTAGCCTTACCTTTAAATATGTATATTACGCGATTAGTACCCACCGCTTCTCCTACGATAAGAGTTTATTCATGAAGGAAAATTCTATTGTTATTTCAGCTAGCACCTCTGCGAAGTCCCATTGAAACACTTATTAACACGTATCGCTCCATGTTTTATATCTTTAAACTTAGCGTTCGTTAAGGTATATTTTTGTTTTATTCTAATTCGATGTTTTCTTCTTTATTACACAAAGTGTGACATTTTTAAATTTGCTTGCTAAAATAATTAAACCTCTCGGTTATATAATGGCGCGTTTATATATATCACAACATACATATATACTAATTATAAAATGATTTTTTCTAGCTTTTATTTTCTAAAAATTTCATATAACACAATCTTAAATTCACTTTATCAAGCTTAAAAGCGAGATGGTATGTTTCCTTCTATATGGAGCTCGTGATATTTTTCAGTTATCACGTCTGTTTCTAATTTTCGCAAATTTTTGGAGCGATATGTGTTAATTAGCGTCGCAAAGGTCCTGTATCGGTCAATTCCATTAAAAGCACTTAATCCGATTATCAGTGGGCCAGTGTTGTGTTAAAAATCGTGTTACTCTTTACGTCAACCGCATGGGAAAAGTTTCACTTTGTTATCGAGATAAAGTCTCGATTTCTTCTTTCACATTAATGACATCTCTTACGAAGCGTTACGCGTGTCTGTAATGTTCGATTCAATCGTGAAATAGCGAGTTTAAAAAAAAAGCCGACATTTGAGAATTAGAGGATTGACCGATATAAAATATTCGAAATTCGAAATATTATCAATTTTAACGAGTTCGCGCTCTTCCATTTAAATAGAAATATACATATGTATATTTCAATGTAATGAAATGTTTCACGATTCATTGATTTTGACATGTAAATTCTCGATATGGAACAGCGAGCTCTGTACATATTCGCGAACGTTAATGAAAATGGAATTTAACAAGAGCTTATTTTATAAAAACATATATATCGTTATGCACACGTAGAGTGGATTGTTCTCTTCTCGTCTAATTAGAATATAACGACTTTAATCTCTCAACTAAAGCATTATCTAACAATCGGATTAAATTCAGATCTATGTATTTTACATACAGCTCATAACAAACTAAAGATTTTTAAGACTATATATATATTACTAAATTTCTAATTTTTATACATTATTATTAACTCTTAACTCTAATATATCATAATTTTGTACAAATGTTTTCTGCGTGAGTTATCTTATATAAAAATAATAAAGCTTAACTATTTCATAAACTATTAATTTCTCATATCTATTATAAAATTATAACATAGTAAAATAATATATACATGTTATTATAAAATAACATAAAATTAATATAATCATTATAAATTTAAAAGTAAAAATACATAAAAATTTGTATAAAAAAACAATTATTTTCTAACGAAATTTATTCGAAAATTATCGTTTAACGTTCATTTCGATACATGCAGAGCTCGCTGCTATGAAATGTTGGATATTTGAAATTTCCGCTTTCTTGCACTTCAACCTTATTATTCTCAGTTATTCGAAATCCGATTTCTTATTAAACTCGTTTCAATCGAATTAAATTTCAATCTTGCCATTCGTTCTAGTAGTTCTCTGTAATTTTTCTCTCGTATTTCTTCGCGATTTAGCGTAACATAAATATCTCTATGATAGGTAGATTGTCAAGAATTATAGTTGTTCTGTCAGTCCTCGTTTCGTTCAGACTCAATTAGATCTAGTCGATACTTTGAGTAATTTTTCCCGAAGATACCGATTTTTATACAGAATTATGAACTCTTCAGTCGTCATTTCGAAAGTTACACAAATTATTTGATTGCAGATTTAGAAGTATATATGTAAATCCGCGAGTGACATTTCAATCTGATAAAAATTCTGTATATCTGTCAGTAATATTCAACATAATTAAATATACATGACTTTTTTAAAAAACAAACATTCAGCGATCGTAAATAATGAAATAATTTGTTTAACAATCGTGCGAATGTCTATGTTGCATATTTTAAAGTTAAATAGATTTTGAAAAAAGATTGGATAAATGTTACAAAAAAATCGCGGATATAAAAAAAAAAGAATAAATTATCGCGCTACAGAGCTTGCGGGGAGGATTTATTATTATTTATAATCTCTCTGCTGTCATATCGGAATCCGTCGTTCTATCTTATTAGCATGAGCACCGGTTAAGTGTCTTTCGTTGAATCAGCTGAACGGGCCAGAGATAATCCGTCCGGACTAAAAATAAGAGTGTCACCTCGATCCTGTGCAAATTGAGCCGAACATCGGTCTTGTTGATAGACCAGCTTAAACGTCTGCCAACGATTCGCATGACTTGTCTATTTAATTACCTACCTACCTGAATCGAAAACAGAAATCTCCGCCACTCTCGCGATATCGATTCATCTCGTGACCGACATCGGAGATTCGGGGTCACAAGAGAGACGACGGTTCGTCCTTTCAACTTTCCTTCCTCCCTCGAGCATCAAGGACCGTTTTTGGAACATCGAAGTCAGCGAAATGTTTAAGATGCCTCGAATACATAGAATGCCCATCCAGGGAAATACAATAAGAATAGTCAGCCTAAAGTCGAGTCTCTAGTCACTCTCGCTCAATATTCAGAGGCCTATTTTATTTCTAATAAAAAATTATGGTAAATCAAATTTCGAGATTGCGGAATAAAATAATAACGAAATGTAAATCTAATCTGTTCAGTGACTCTAGATTGTTGTTACGACAAATCTAATAATCCAGGAGACTTTGTTTCAGGGTTGGAAAATTAAAGAGGGTCAATTCGCAAGAGGGAGAAGATTCGGAGTGATCTCAACCTCTCTCGCTTCGTTGGATCATCATGTTTCCCGCCTTAGAGGGACGTGCGTGCTAAAATCGCGCGCGAGGATACATTAAGGACTACTTTTGGCCAGAAACGCGCGCCGCTGCGACATATAGCTATTGGATGTATCTCTGTAATCGCGAGAGCTTGCTGCTGCTCTTGGCGGTGTAGGTAGGAAGGGTGTGTCGTCCGGCGCGAGTCGAGAATAACTGAGACTTAATTAATGCACTTAATTAGTGCGAAACCGTGCTGGGTGTCTTTCTCTGCCAGACGTTAACCCTTTCGATGCGCGGGAAGAGGATGCTATGAATTTTGATGTACCGCTAAGATTAATCCTTGATGCGCAGAAAGGTAAATTATGTTCGTATTAATTTGCAAACATTTTCCACAGAATTAAACTCTTAACGGAATAAGCCACAACACAATTAATAATCTATAATTATCTCAATACTTTAATATTCAATAATTTCTCTGATACATATTTCATTTAAATTGCAAAAATGATCTAATATTGCAAAGAAATAGCTCATGCGTAGATCTTTTTTTTTTACATGGCATCGAAAGAACTAACGATGTTTGAAAAATTTGATTCGCGGAAACTTCCT
Organism: Prenolepis imparis; assembly: GCF_030444845.1. Taxonomy (NCBI): domain Eukaryota; kingdom Metazoa; phylum Arthropoda; class Insecta; order Hymenoptera; family Formicidae; genus Prenolepis; species Prenolepis imparis. The sequence goes on along the minus strand of NW_028141162.1, from coordinate 12,727,744 downwards.
CCTTTTTATCGCGATAGCAAAAAATAAAAACAGAGAGAACGCACATTGATGATAAAACCTCTAAAGATATTATCAGAATTTTATTTATACGAAGTGCGATAGCATAATAGCTCAAGTGCAATTTGTCAAGAATAATTTCGATTATCTTCATTTGCAAACTGCATACAAATTTCATCGCACGTGTAAAATAAAAATCAATACGCTTTTAACCAAATAGAAAATTGACACAAACTTTAGTGGTTTTCACAATTTTTTATACGTTCTCCCAACGTAAATATATGTGTTCTACTTATCAAGCAAAGTGAAAATTCTCCTAAGCCTGTAGTCTTGCATGTTATTCTTTATCTACGAGTCTGATAATTTTCTATACATATTACATCATATTCCGCAGTATATTTATATACTGCGATGCACATTAATTTGTAATTTTTGATTCCTATGATTCCTAAAATTATCGATTCATATGAAAATCAACGTGTGCATGTTAAAATAGCACCTTTTGATCAGTACTGCACGTTGAATAACTCTAGATCATTAATAATACATTAAAAACGCTCTAATAATACAGCGAGCGTAAATCGAAGCACGAACGCTTCATAATTCGGAAATGTAAAATTTTTCCAACGTCGTCGTTTCCCTTTTCTCTTGACTATGTACAAAATACAGAGAAAAATTTCCACCATATACACATACACACATGCACACACACAATTTACGATCATAGTATTTTCAATGTGGCAAACTATCTTACGGTTTTAACGATAAGACTTGTCACCGAGCATTAAAATGTGGAGACACTAAGCACGGTTTCTAGTCGAGATCAATGTTGAGCAACATCTCCGTATAAAGCAACGATGGTTCGTAATAATCCGATTATATCGGTTCGCGAACGAACGTTTCATTATTCGAGCGATAAGAGAGAGCGGTTATTTCACGCGACCGGTCTCCCAACGTCAACCATAGTTCAACTCTCTCTCTCTCTCTCTCTCGTTCTCCAGCTCTCGCATCTATTACAACGATCAGGCTAACTACATACGAGGAGTTGGTCAAACTATGGTTAATGTTATATGACATTAACCGGTCATCAATCACTCGTTCCCTTCCGAGTTCACAGCTGATTGCCTTTACTCATGCGCTCTATGCGGAGATTGTGCCCGAGATCGGAGGCGTGATGCAAACTCGTCAGCAGCACTAGAGATGCGCTACGAGATTAATTAATTCTCAGTTCTCCCGGACGATCGCGCGCGTTCGCCTGTCATCGTCTTAGCCGGAAACGTCCTGAGCGCGGACGAGCAACGGATTCTAGATCGAGAACGGCGCCTCGTCGCAACGGTGTACGAAGCCGTGCTGCGGCTGCAGCTGAGGCTGCCGCAGTTGCTGCTGCTGCTGCTGCTGTTGCTGCTGCTGCTGCAGCAACTGGGGTCATCCGCTGGTTTGATCGGGCAGCAGTATGCTGACGGATTTGCGGCTCGCCGAGGAGACGGCGTGGTGGTGCTGATGGTGGCTGCCGTTCGCAGCCCCCAGGACCGATGTCGGTGGCGGCCGATGCGATGGCGCGACCACACGCACCTCCGGCCTGGGGGAAGCCTCCCTTAGAGGGCTATCGACGCCCACCAGCTCCTCGGGGTTCGCCGCCAGCGATGCCGACGTTCTGCAACGACGACCGCGAAAGGCCGTTCGCCTTTGTCAATATGCGCGTCTCGCCTCGGCCGCGTTAAACCGTCAGTCCGCAAGACGAATTTGTATTCTATTTCTATATATTATCGATATATTTATGGAAGATCCTTATACATTTATTTATTTTCCACTATTTATTAATTCGCTTTGTTCCAAATTATTTAAAGAATTATTATTTACAGAATTTTTTAAAAAGTAAAGTGACGCGCGTGGATTCTTTAAAGCGATCTTACGGACTGAAAGTTGAAAGATAAAAAAAAACGATAGGAAATTCATGCATTTTATTTACGAGAATAAATGCAATTATTTAAATTTGTCAATTGTCGATTAAATAATTGACTTTGTATATATATCAAGTATTGTAACTTAAACTTGAATCGGAGGCTACTTTTGTTTATTTCGAAGAGATGTTTGATTAGCTTTGCAAAGTATTTCGATCGCTATTGATGTTTATTTGACGCAGCCAAGCCAAGTAAATAAACGGACTTCACTTACCTATGCTGCGGGGGCGGCGTGGGTGTTCGAGATAGAGGGAAACTGGCGACTTCCCTTGTCACCGAGAGCGACCGGATCGATCCGAATGTTTGGTCCGGCGATAAATTGGCTCCGACGCTTTGCACCATGCCGCTACTGGAACATGGACATTGGTTAATTTGCCAATTAAACTGTCCACGATACGTGCATGCGGCGTCGCTTTTGTCTCAATATTCTTAAGCTCCCTACGAGCGTCTCTCTTTCTCTCTTCAAGTATGAGTCAACGTCGGCTTTGTTCTTATTTCTTCAGAAGGAACGTGAATTAATCATTTGTCTGTAGGTAGTGTACAGACTGAGAGTGGACTAACAAGGGAAGTTCGGCAACCCGTAAACTCTAATAAACTTGAAACTTTGCACAGACATAGTGGACATTATGGAGATGAAAGAAACCTTTGAAGTTAAACTAATTTCTTTAATATTCTCTATTGTCTTCGAAGTTTAAAGTTCTCGCACAAAATTAAATAAAAATTATTGCTATTTTTGTGTGTGAGATATAAAATAGTGTAATAGTCTTTCAAAAAAATCTCAATTTTTAAAGAATTTTAAAAGTCTTGGGAATACACTTGGTTCTTCCTCCGAATAGCTTTTAAAAAAATTTCTATAACAAATTTTAAGAAATTTCAGAATAAAAAAATTAATTTTAGACACCAGTACTGGTGCTGTCAAACGTGCTTTTAAATACATAGCAAAAAAACTCGATAATACCTCCTGCAATTTCTTCTAATATGTTAGTCCTCGATTAAGTATGTTTAATGATTGCAAAGTGACGCAACAAATTGGTTTTTTTTCCAACAAGTCTAAGGACTTTTGCACTTTGTCATACGAGGTTTTACTAAATCGTTACGGAGAAGCAATTCATGCTACACGCAAGATGTTAATTTCTCTCGCATTTGCATCGAATAAAAACACTCCGAATCATATTATTAAATACAATTTCAATTACGTTTTTCAATATGATAGAAAGAGTCAAGTTACAAATACTTTGTGATTTGATAAAAAGAACTGTGATTTATTCTCTTTGATATTGAAATAATTTTCGCCGTTGTAGAAAAAAATTACAGATTTCGTCGATATGAAAGAATATGAATATGTGACGCGGCTCATCGATTAGATGAGAGATTCGAGAGAGTGCACGGAAAGATTTGCAGGCTGACATTTGAAAAGTTCCATATGTTACGGCTTATAACTGATATACGGCTTTTACGCGAGTCATGTCTCTCGTCCTCTTTCTCCCTCTCCTATTCTCGTGCCGTTAACATTTGTCAAGAGACGAAAAGCCTCCTGGAGTTGAGAGCAGAGTAAGAAGCTAATCGATAACTTCGATACGGGTTATAGACACGCCTACGCATTCAATTTGCCTCTACACGCGAGGCATCTGTGCCCTTCGCAGGAACGTCTCGTTCCTGTCCCACGCTCTACTAAAAGTCGCAACACTATTTTAAGGCTTAAAACACGAGCAAAGAGACATAATCGCGACGCGATTTCTTCACAGAATGTCCCCAAACGCGATTAAAACGCAAGATACGCGATATGTTAAAGATCTCGCTATTAAGCGAATGAATCATAAATGCTCCGTTTATTTGGGAAAAAATTATGTACATTTCTAACTAAATTGAATCAATTCAATCAATCTGTTCTTCTTTGCAAAGATATCCACACATCTTTTTAATATTTAACTAAATATTTCGCTAATTAAATGATTTTTAAAGTTCTACTAATTTAATTGAAATTAAATAAAAAATCTGTAATAACTTATTATTAATATATATTGCTAAAATTAAATATACAAAAAGATCGAGCTTTTTATGTTATATGAATATTATTGTTTCGTTAAAATAAAATAAATAAAAATATAGAAATTAAGAAATTTATATATTTAATAATATAAAGTTTATATATATATAAAGTAAAAATTTATATATATCAAGTAAAATATTTATTTCAGCACCCCATATAGTGCTAGATTGATGAGACAAGCCTGCTTATTTGAGATGGATTCCGGCGTGACTTGCTTTCGTGCCACGGGAATTCGCAAAACGATTATCAAAGTCGGCGGGAAGGGGAAATAGTTGGTCAAAGTGGATGATTATCGATATTGCAACGGCGGTCGGGTGCTTCGGGAGACGTAATGAATTATTCAAACTCGGCACGTCGATGGATGTCGAAGTTATATCCGACAAACTCACTATTCCGCTCGCGTGCGTGAAATTCGCGAACTTTTCGAAAAAAAAGCGGTTCTCTCGGGAAGATAGATGAAGGTCTTGTCTTCTGGAAAAACCTCCGTCTCTTTCTCAAAAAAGCGAAAAAGAGGTTTAACAATAAAGAAATGTAGTTTTAAAAATCGCAGCAATTATTATTTTTGCGAAAATTAAGAGTAGTTTATCTATATATAAGTAGATCAAAAATATACTTTGAGACTAAAACATACAAGATTTTCGGGGAAATTTATAAAAAAATAATTTAAAATAATAAAAATTAAAAAATAAAAAATAATCGAAATACAAGATATGAGCTATCTCGAATTAAACTCTGACTCTGAACAAAGTTAACTTTAAGGGCCGGTTGTTCCAACTTCTTGATAAGTTTTACCCGACAGGTAGCATATCTTCGTCTCTTTTTTAGAACTTATCTGAAAAGAGCTACCTGTCGGGTAAAACTTACCAAGAAGTTGGAACAATCGACCCTATATAGAGCAAAACAATCTCTTAAATTGTGCGAATAATAACGTTTCATATATCGTAAAAAAAAAAAAAAACTTTCATGATTCTTATTCCACTTATCTATTGGATAATATGTTTATTTCCCCCAATTTATGAGTTGACTTCACAACACATTGTATAAAAAATTACAGTGCATTTATCTCGTTGCCTTGTATTACTTTTATAATCTTGGGCATAAAATATTTTCTCGTGTAAAAAAAAAATAACGAAGGGAATTGAGCAGGACTTCTCGTATATATCATAAAAAGTTCGTATTTTCCATGTAAGTACAAAGCGCGAAAGTTATCGCTCTCTTCAGGCTTTAACTTTATGCATTTAAATCAAAATTTACAAATACAAAAAAGCAATACTTTTAATAAAAAAGTTTTTAAAAGATAATACAAAGTTTTTAAAAGATTTCATAAAGTTTCAACAACACGTGATGGCCCTATAAGATTTCTGTTTCGTAACTTATTAACAAGGATCATCATAGTTGGAAATAATTACAATCATTGTAACGAGCGCAAAGAATCACAATTAAAAGTTAATAGATCGTTAATCTGTTCGATTGTCGAGAATCGAACGTAGCATTGAAGTGACTTGAGAGAAAGAAAACTTTTAACGAATGAGATTAAATCATATCGATGAGTGTTAAAGTAAAAAAAGAACTTTAATGAAATGATAAGTGTTGTTAATAATTTATCGGAAAAATGGTATCGATAATAGCTGGAATTATGTATAATCAATATATGTCAATTATGTATATCAATGCAATGTTAAGTGCAACGTGAGATGTGCAACGCGCGTATCAGAAGGTTTTTTCATTTTTCACAACGTTAATTGTTATTACGTCATAACACGCGATAAAAAACAGTTGCATAAAAGAGCCTTAGTTATCATACCTTCATCGATCATCGTGCGATATTGCTTTCGCACTAAAAGCGCAACAATATTGTTATCGTCTTTGATCCCCCCCAAAAAACGCAGTAATAAAATTAATTGCATATATTAAAAAAAAAAAAAAGAAAAAAATACCATTTTTTCACACATATTTATAACTATTTAAAAGCAGATGTACAATTCAATGTACATATAAATATTCTTTAAATGCGTGCTGTAACGTATAATTACGAATAAAATATTTATCGCGACAGAAATTGATTTTACTCGAATTGTTTTTTTTCTGGGATTACATATAATTATTATGAAAAAAATCACCTGTCTTATCAAACATATTTTTAAAAATGAAAAGGAGATCAATATGTGCATACACATGTGACAGTAAGAAATACATAATAATAAATCAATGACAAATTAAAATTTGTCATTGACTGCGTCCACGACTATAAACTTTATGCGACTTACAGTACCAAGCTATGTTTGTCCCATAGCTGGATATAGTGCTCGATAAAATATGTATTAAACCTATTTTTAGTGAATGCGGCCTTTACACGAACGACAGCTGGTGTCGTTTTTACGTTGAAAAAGAAGCTCTTTGTATTGTTCCGCGAAATTGCACAAGGGGCTTTTAGTATTGCTAATTGGTTCTCTCAATATTTTTTTGATGTTCAATGATTGATCCGAGATAAGCTGTGCAAACTAACTCTTGAATTCGATAAAAGGAACAAAATGAATTTAAAATTGCATTAGAACAAAAAATATAAATGAAATATGACAGAACTAGGCCACATACACGCTTGCTTTTTAAAACGTAATGTCAAACTTTAAAAAAACGTGTTTTGCCTTCGCAATCAGTGTAATAGCATTCAGAATGATTTATATATTTTTCATTATAATACAGTTTACAGTTTATTTCCTTGATTTCTTCTCGGGCTTAGCGTTTATAAATCGAGTTTCGGTATCAAATACATAATGATAATGTAAGCGAGATATACTGAAGAGCAAACTGCTTAATTAAACTTACCTGACAGAGCCCGAAGTCACCAGGAAGGGCATGGGGGTCGGGCACGGACTCAAAGGCGAGCTGCTCACGGAGCTGCGAGTGCTGCTCAAAACAGAGTGCGGACACTGCGGTGGACCAGCATGTGGCCCTCCCGCACCGCTACCGCCTTTGCTCGACGCACGACCCTTCAGACAGGGGATCTTCGGCCATCCACTTACATCCTTGCCAGATACCCCTGGAACAATACAATATGTCGTCGATTATTTTAGGAGTAAGCGTCAAAAACTGATGAACCAAAACATACATGCAGTGAGTTCAATCACCTAATGACACATATCAGAGATAAATGTTTTCTTTAAAATAATTAAAATAAATTTTTCGTAAATAATAACTTATCTTATATACTTAAAATATATTTTACTTAAAATATTCATTAAAATTTCCCGACATTAATGAAATTCCTGTTGCTATAAAAGAACAATTTTAAAGGAGAAAAATATAGAAAAAAAAGAAGAAAACATTTTTTTTTAATTTTTTTCGATATTCATCAAGACATGAAATAATTATGTTACCATGGAGAATAATGCGTGCTGCACGCCCGTTGTACGTATATTATATCGGAGTCATTGCGCTCCGGCGACATTATTACAGCGCAAAGATAATGCGACGTTTAGTATGCAAAGGGAGAACTTTTTTCCAACCTCTTTCAAATCCACTGCGATTTGAATATACATTGCGCTGTTTTTGATTTGACGAGGCGATACGCGCGTCTCTCGGTCGTTTAGATTTCTGTTAAGAGATTAAGAACCGAACGCACATTAGCAAACACAACGATCACATATGCATGAATGATAACTATGTAGATCAATTCTCTCCGCTTGATATTCGTATCGGCCAAAGTTGTTATAATACGGACTTTAAACAACGCACTCGTCTTCATTAGGTAGAAGAGATTTTTAAAAAATTAAAATTAAAAAAAAATAAAAATTGCAAGCGCGTACCACATATTGCATTTAAAATGCAATTACATCCAATTTCCTTTTTCCTGTGTAATTTTTAGACGTAACATGTACACAAAAGTAAAATCACCATAAACAGTATAAATTAAAATATATCAGCGATTTTTTTTTATCTTAAAATCTCCCGGATGGGAATCATTTTTTCAAAATACTATTTTTTTGTATGCCTTCGACCACGAACGAAATTATTGTTCCTACAAACCATTACGAACAAAATATAATTGTTTAAAAATTTAATTTATTCAAAGTAAAGGTGCCAGGCTCACATAAGTATTCAATTCAGGCGTTAATATTAAAATCAATTCAATATTGACGAAAAAAAATCTTAAAATTTTTAATCCTTTCTTCTAACACGCTGTATAATTTTATCAGATTTATTATTCAAATGAAGATGAACGCCGGTGAGCGCGCATTCTTGGGGGATTACGATCACTTGCCAATTAAATTCCACCTGCCTTCCAACGTCGTTGGATAATTCAGACGAGAAGGAAGCTGCTGTCCGCGGATGCAATGCGGTGGACAAGCATGAATTTGTAACACGGTCGGACTCTCTCTCGACGAGAGGATCTGCATAACGCAAAGCAGTATAGCGATTCTGCAATTCGGTCTTTCAACAATGGAAGATCAGCGCCGCGTCGACAAAGTCCCCTGTAAGCCTCCGTGTTTTTCTTCCCAGCTATGTGTTACGAGTACGAAAGCGAAAGAATGATGGCTACTATCAAATGCATGACTGTCCACCATCGCGATGTCGTAACATCCTCACAAGGCGAGAAAAGGCAAGATAAATAGATATGCGGACGCACAATATACGAGCGTAACGCGGTTGGAATTCCTCATCGATAACGTGAAGCGCAAAATCATTTTAATGCGATCAAAATCAAATGTGTTATGAATACTTATGCGGTCAATATTTATATGAAACTCATAATTTGTGTGAAAAAAAAAATAATTCGTTTCCCATTAAATTTTTTTAGATATATTTGACGAGAAATCTCTTTTCTTTTTGCAAATATATTTTTATATCAGAAAATTTACAAAAAAAACACGAGCAATGCATTATGTATAGAAGCACGTTCGCCTCTCGTAAGGGGTTAAATTAATAAATTTAATTTAACGTCAAAACTTAATATAAATAATCGTAAAATAAACAACATAAATTCTACCTTTCAAGAAAAGATTACTTATAAAAAAGTTTCAAAAACACAATATAATACAATATTATTGTAAAATGAAGGTTATGGAGATTAGAGTCGAATTAATATTTACTGAAAATAAATAAAGTCCTCGAAGTAAGATTATACTGACGTAGGATTAAGACGCAGGTTTAACGTGAACTTTAGACATATACGTAAAACAGTATTACAAGTTTCAATGGTAAAATTGGAAATACAAGTTTCTGATAATTTCATAATAATTAAATGAATTAAATAAACATCTAACTTTATTTTTTAGCAATTCAATAACAACTGTTAACTTTATTACAAAATAATAATATGCTCCATTTGTTTAACAATTTCAATTATCCTCTCTCGATCTCTCGTCATTTCTTGTTTAAGGTATCTGGACAAAAGCTCCGAGCTAAATTGAATTTAACGACAGGTATGGGAGTGTGAGTTCGAATATACGAGTTCGAATATACGTTTGTCATCTCGCTGTCGCACAGTAATCGCGCAAGGGTTGCTTAATCTCGAAGTCAATATAAGCTGTCACTCTATTCTAGTTGAATCTCTCGGGCTTCGCAAAGCCGGACAAAGGCAGAGAAGAATGACGCAACGGCATAGTGGATATTTTGCCGTCCGTCATCAACAAATCGCGCGGACAATAAGAAGAAGACGTCTCAATACAAAAGCTGAAAGTATCGGAAAACCGTTCGTCTCTCGAGATGAAGCTCTTTTAACAGAGATTTTCATCGCAGAAGAGGAAGGGAAAAGACGAGAGAAGTGAAGCAACGCAGTCTGGAAGTGACAATCTGTCGGGATTTGTTCCTGACCAACATCTTGGATCTTAATAAACTCACGACGAACCGCCAATCGATTACTCGCATTCATGTATCTGTAGATATGTCCCAGATTTTCCCCTTTTTAATCGCGAATGATCGAAGCGAAAAAAAAAGACAGTTGCTTCAATATCGCAACGTTATTAGTTAGAAGTAATTAAAAATTAAAAGAAGATTTTAATTAGTGCATTAAATCTTAACTATTACGAGTCTGTCGAATTATTTAACTAATCCTTTACATACTTGAAATTTTTCATACACATATATGCAAACAACTACATATGACACATATAACAGGAAATAACACTATTTTTTAATTAAACTTCTACTTAATCGATCAACAAAACTGAAACAGGTCGAAAGAAGCCGAAGGGTATATTCCACAACTCGGCCATTGGCGATCAACGTTTAATTGGTCGACAGGGCATCACCGAAATCGGTGTAACCCACTTTTGGTAAAGGCCAAGACTAAATCTATCCGGCTAACACACGTCGCTATAGGATATTAATCACATTTATCAGATTGCGCTAGCATACCTCTGCAGTGCACGATAAACCTGACCTTTCAAAGAAATAAAATATACCGTCAGATCGCGAGGATTGCAGGAAACGCATCTTTGCGGGAGATTAATTGGCGTTTAAACGACGATCGGTATCTGATAAATTGCGAACCGCTCGTGGAATATGCTCGGTCCTCGGCGAGATATGTTATTAATGCAACCTCTCTCGAGACCTAAATACTGCCAAGTCCTTGTGTGGAATAACTACCTCTAGCCGCATTCATGGAAAATGGAAAATCGAAAGTTGATGATTTGATGGGATAATTAAGAATTCTCAAAAATCCTACTTACAAAAATAAATCACGAAATATAAAACAAAATGTAAACAAAATATTTCTCTGTATTTTTTATATAAGTAAATATATTAATATGGAATATTTTAACTGAAGAAATAAAAAATTTACTTTAAATGTTACAATTAATTAAAATGGTTTTTTTATATTATATAGTATTAAATTAAAAGATGTAAAAACTCTTTTAAGCTTTCTCATACACAGATTATCCGTTTTACGGATAAAATTTGCTGATGCATTATGTCTTATCATGTAGCCACACAATAGCCTTAATATATAGGCAGCATCACATAATCTCTCACATAGGTATTATCCTGCTAAAATAATGTAATAACGTAGAATCTGCATATACTGTACGCGGCAATTTAATTACATCGCTACAATTAATATTTTAATTAACACAATATCAGAACGGCTTTGTTTAATTAATGAAATGTCATTATTGTAGAAAAGACATTTAAAACGTGAAATTAAATTGCGATAAATTATAAATGTAAGATTTTATGATAAAGCGTGTATCTATAATACTATTGTAGTTTTCATTTACCATAATTCACGAGATTTTATTATCAAATTCTTTCAAATTTTTAAATTTAATTATACCGAATGGATTCATTATTCATATTTAATCTTCAAATTAATATTAATTAAATTTCAAATTAATTAAATTTCTCTTAAGTCTTAAGTAAAGGCCTACTAAATCCTAACTGAAAGAGTAAGCTTTTTTATCTCTGCTAATTTTTTAAGCTCAACTCTTCCGAAGAGAGAAGTCTTTAAATTCTTTATAATTCCGCAATATAATCAAGTCAAATGGTTCGGAAGGAATATCTTCGCTGAAAAAAAAGATCGCTTCCGTATTGTCCGCAAATAAGAGAAAAGGCGTCCAATGCAAATTATTTAACAGACCAGGAAACCTAAGTCGATAAAATGTCTGACCGCTACGGTCGTTCGAGACAATTCAAACCTCGAGCACTTTGTCGTCATATCACTATTCTCTTTCTCGCGTCGCCTACTCTCGCCTACGGAAAAACGTTTCAATACTTGAAGAATCGGAGAAAGTCAGACAGTAAGTCGCGTAGGTGTGCGTTACGGCATAAAGTAGATATAGAGAAAAATATATAGTGTATCGACGCATATTTATATATGTATGTGTGTATCCGTGTGTGCACGCGCGGCCCTGAAAACGTGACGGCAACATCTGGCATCTAAGTGCAAGCTGTAAGAAACTCCGTTGTCGTCCCACCTGCGTTATACATATATTTTGAATATTCAAACAACCAAGTAACATTGCTTTCAAGTGTCTCTTTTTCATGCAGGCGGTAACGAAACAATTCTTGCCGGACGAATCAGCTTGAGAACAGACAATTTTTTATGTCTATCAATGATACGTTTAGAATCTGTACATTTCTCTCAAGTTATTTTTTTCCATCAAAAATTATCAAGAATTTTATGCGCGTGGCATGAATTTATTAAATAACTATAATCCATCTATGATTTTTCATTGATTAATATTGAATAAAGTAAATTAAGGAAGCTCTCTAATCATAATAAGAATAGAAAGGCCAATTATATACAGCTTAAGAGAGTTTAATCAGAGTCTAAAAGCTTTTGGACTCAAATTAGTCTTTCTAATTCTACTCAAATTAATATTGGCTGGCCATTTGTCCACGATAGCTTCATAATTCGATATTATTTACCTGATATACGTTACAGATTTTTATTAAAATTCTGCTAGAACAATCTATTATAATTTTATTTCCCTTTTTCCTTTTACAAGATACTTTTTAAGCATCTCTATCTTTGATTAAATTGAAAGATAATTCTGATTAGTATTAACAAAATAAATCTTTAGATAGATTCGATCCGTATATATATATGTATTATACTAGAGATAGGATATATGAGTCACTCGAGACTTAATAGAATCACAACTTCATCGTTTATTAGCAGAGTGCTCTCGCGAGGGTCTAACTAAGAAAACGGTAGCCGTGCTTCCCATCGTGTCTTCTTCGACGGTCGCGTGATAATAATAACGTCGCGTTCATCTTCAGCAACGTTCACGGACGCTCGTAAAATACGAAATGCGATTAAGCGAAGCGCGGTAACAATATTACCCGGCGACGTCGTTGCCATGGCGTATTCGTTAAAATAGACGGGCGGAAAAGGGGTTAAAACACCCGGAGAAGACCCATATTCGGGGAGTCGGAGAGAGAGAGACGGGGCGCGGATGGTGCAAGGAGAGGAGAAGAGAAATAGGATTGAGGGCAACAGATGTCATGGACCCTGGGAGCTTCGCGCGACCCAGATCGCCGTGTCCTGTAACGTGTAACCAGCTAATGCCCAACTACCATCGGCGAGCAACGTTCAACGACGGCCATGGTCGGAGCTGATTCCGGTCCGGAGCCAGCCAGCAGCTCGGCAGCGGCACCCATCTAGATACAACGGTCATTGGCATCTTTCATCGGTGACTAGAGTCACTTTCGCTCGAATGGTCGTTCGCATCTCGCGAGATACGTAAATGTTACAGGGTAGCGTGGCGCGAGTTGAAAGCATTTAAGTTTAGAATGCCTCGACTGCAAATTTCGTTCAAAATAAAATGAGAGATTTTCATATTACAGAGAAAAAAGTATGCACTTTTTCATGACATCGTTAAAAAAAATTATTGAGATTAAACTATTCTCGCGAGAATAAACTATTTTCTCGAAATTAAACTGCTCTATACACTTCTATATAAATTAATTATATTAAAAATGACATTAAAGTCCAGCTTTAAAGTTTCTGAATGAATCTCAACAAATTTAAAGAAACATTTTCGAAATTAAATTTAAAAATAAACGAGAAAGAAAGAAAGAAAAAGTACAGAGTACATTGCATTTTATATGGAACCAATCAGACGCTTCGCAGCAGGTGCATCTCGCGAGATTAAATCCATGAGATAATGAAAAATGCGCTCAATTGCATCTGACGAAGGCGATCCGACGAGATGTCGATTGTCGATTGTATTTCGTTTTACGGCCATACTTGGTCTTTTCGCATCGCATGCCGTATGTGATTTGCGTTTCCGCGCCGAATGCATCAAGATTGCACTTGTCACGAAGACGTCGGGGCGAATTTACATTTAGATCGACGCACAATCAGTCGTTACACAGATACCTACATGTCGTTCGAACGAGTTTTTCCGCTTCGTTTCCGACGACGGCGAGAAAAGATTCGCCGTAGGCGCGCGACACGCAGACTCTTCCTCTCGAGGTGAAGATTTCACGCATCGCCGAGAAATGTTCTCGCGAGAAAATATTCTCGCGTACGAAACTTATCGCTGAATCATACTCCGCTTGCGCTCCGCAGAAGATCGAACTTGGGGCGAGTTTCCGACAACAACCAGATGAATTTATCGAAGCGTGAAGATATCCGTGTTAACATAGGAGATAGCAAACTTGCGAACAGTCTGCTGTGGGGAACATGCAAAGTATCCGGGAATATCGGATCCTAATTTCATCGACGAGTCTCTCGATCAATTTGGAATCAACTTTTTCTTACCTATCGGAGCAAAAATTCATAGCAAACTCGTTAAGTGAAATATTGTTTCCCCATTTTCTACAAGTGTCATTTCTGTTAAAATTTATTATAAATATTAATTGGGTACGATTATTACGATTCCAAGATTCTAAAATCGAACGAATTCATACGATATTCCTAATAGTGTTACAAGCATAGATTGTCTCTTCTAAAATTTATTCTCTGCAACTAAAATCTATGCGCATGATTGTCAAGAATATTCGCACACTTCGCTTTTGTTCTTTCGTTTTCTTCACAATTTCTCACAATTGCGTTCGGTTATTGCTCGCAGCGAGATTTTTAAAAGCGCACCACTGGTCACGCTTTCCATGCCACCGCCCTAATTGTTTACATCCAGGTAAGACATCCTTTGCTCATGTTTTTGTGCGACTCCTTCCGCGAGTTCATGAGACAAGCTGTACTTATCTACGCTTCGCGAAGCCAGACATAATTTCATCGTTTTATCATGAAGCGGAAACTTCGGTGCGGTCGTCTTCGCAAAGAAAGAGATTCTATTTGAAATGCTCGAGATTGCTCTAAAAGCAATATCTAATGTTACTCTTCAAACAAAACAAACATAAGTATACTTGTTTGAAAAAAAGTTCGTAAACCACAATTGGAAAAATGTGAAAAAATTCGGCAGTAAAATGAATCAAAATCTAATTTTTTATATATTATAATATATATATTATATAAATCGATTAGTTTTCTCTTCTCTTTCAAAAATTTTGCAGAAAATATAGAGAAAATATTTCGAGAAAAAATTTTTAAACAATTATCGTTTATCATTTTTTTGACGCAAATTTTAATTTTCAAGCAAGAATATTTTAATATTTAAAATCATATCAATCTTCAATAAAAATATTATCTCGTTTCGCGGCAAAACACGTCGTGTTACATTTAGAAATCATTGAGTAGTGTAAAATAAATCGTAAGATAACGAGTTTTATCAATGTTTTCTTGTAGTTGATTTCTCTTTCTCCCTTTCCGTACATAGCAATCTGAAAAGTATACGTATTCCTTTCTCTCGAAACTAGATATCATGAAAGACTTTCATCTTCTTGAAACGACTTGCTCACTATGTACTCGCCTGGAGTACTTGAGCGAGAACATTGCGGCCATCGTCGGTATGAGATTTCTGGAAAATGATCAGTCTCGCAGAGGCCGCACAAAGGGCGTATCTTACCACAGGGAAAGAGAAGAACGAGAGGATTCGTCCTTGACAGAATAGACTAAAGATACTCTTTCGGCGCATATACGCGATGAGATATTTATGAACGATGCTCCGGATGCGCCAGAGTTGCATGAAGAGGAACGCGTTTTCGAATCGGTCCAAGGAGAGAAAGAGAGGAAGAAAGAGAAGGATAAGGATTCACTGGAGCTGAAATTAAATGGATGATACTGAAATGCGCTATGTATGCTCCGACCCCCGATACTTTTTTTTGTCTTGGGATTTTGCACGACGAGAAACGATCGAGACGACCCTCGCAGCGTGAAATCAATCCCTCTCAAAACGTCCTTTTATAAACCTGACGCTGTTAACACTAGAACATCTTCTCCAGATGCATCTTTATCCGCTCACTGTCGGCGTGATCGACAGAGTAGATTACGTCTTCGTCATCACAAAATCCAGATTAAAGAGGAGAAAAAAATATTGAAAAGGAGATTCGAAAAAAGAGCTCAAAATCGCACAAAATCGAAATTGTATTAAACAATGTGATGATAAGTAATTTCAAAAGTGCTACAAAATTGTAATTTTAAAGTTAAATAAATGTCATCTAGAAAAAAATTAATACAATTTCGTAATAAGAAAAAATGTCAACATTGAAAAAATTATACGAAAAGAATCACGCGCAAAGATCGACACTTGGATCATCAATAACAATTTTATTTTTTTAACGTAATTATTTTCGTAATCATGTTTCACGAACACTGACGTGTTTTCGCGAAATGCGGAAGTCATTAGCAAACTGTACGTCTTCTGTTCGAGTGTTTTGTATTTAATTAGCAGAAGTCTAATACATGCTCTATCACAACAGTGATGCTCTATCGCTGATTTATAATTTATACTATACTTCATTTTTACTTAGCGAGCTCTGTTTACGACGCAAAAAAAACGATCAAATCTAAGAGAATGATATCAAACACTGGTCTGCCCCGCCCTATCCATTTTCCGTTGTTCATATTTTATCGCGATAAGCGACACGTCATGAGAAATCCTCGCGAAACGAGCTACGAATTATCCTTTCCGCGTTAACGGAATGACTGCCTTGTGTTTTTCGCGCATCAGTGAAGCTCAAGAAGTGCTCAAGTTGAGCTACGTTGAATCACGAGTGATAAATGTTCCGCGAGAGTATGCAAAAGCGACCTTCGACTCTAATAAGATCTTATTGCGTGCTACGCCGCGAAAGAAATTGCGACTGGGCAATCAGTCAAGTTCCGAGCTTTGTGACTCGAATAAATCGTCGAGTGGAAACGAGTGGAAAAACGTGTATCAGCGTATAAAGCCCAAGTAAGAACGCGTACGTGAGAAGATTTATGAAAGTAAGGGCCAATCAAACTTTGAATCATTTTTCTTTCAATTGTTCGTGAAGTTGATACATATATTTATTTTACTAAAATATTTTTAAATTTCTAGTGCTTATATATTTTCCAAATTAAACATTATATTTAATACTTATATATTTATATATACTTATATATTTTATTCAGAAAAAATATAGATCCTGCCATCTTAATAAATATATTATTTTTTAATAAAATTTTATGCTCAAGGAAAAAGTATGTTAGAATATTCTATTTAACTATACACTAGTTTATATGGAGAACGTTAAGTTGCTTCGTGTTTAGCGAGGGATATTCGTACGTGAACAGACCAGCTACTACCTTGCAATTTTTACTACCGCTGCACCGACGAGTTTCCTATCCGTAGCAACAACTGTCAACATGCGATCGTTGCAGCAACAATTCTCTCGGGAATACGTGTCTCCTATCAAAATGTAAGCTCGGTGCAAGCTCTAAATTCTCGCAGAACGATTCTGAATTTTTTATACCATGCGCTGCTATTCCGAGTCTTGAAAAATTTTAGCTTCACTCGCAATGTCCATTTCCTATCGGAAAATAACTAACTCCGTGCGCGTTCAATATTTATCCGATCGAAAATTGTTCGTCTCTCCGCCAGACCGATAATCTAACGTCCTGATGTTTCGTATACTAAATTTTATTTTACGCGGAGCCGGCAACCGATAACTTTCTCGACAACTTTCAAAATCCCTATCGCCCTTTTCGCCCCCGATTCTTCGATCCCGAAAGTCTGAAAGTAAAAGACTTTGATCCTTTCTTAAAGATTTACTACTCACGCGATTCTCGAAGCAATCTCTCAAACGCGGAAACTTGTAGGATTCGCTACGCGCGCAATCGACCTACGCAATAATCTGATAGAGTTGTATTAGCCTGAATTCCGACAATCCAGTTAGCTACCCTACTCCTTGCCTGATCCAGCCTCGTCCTGAATTCAAAGCAATTGACACGACCTGGCACGCTCGCGATAATAAGGCAACACGAATTCATAGGTTTTCTAAGACGGTATAGCCGAAGACGCGGCTTCAAAGTCGTAAAACGCCGCAAATATCTCATAAACCCATTTTATCGCGACCTGTCAAATTAATTATCGTCGATAGTAAACACCTGGTTAATATGATAATTGATATGTCACGTTTGCTTCCCGAAAGAGATTTACAGAGATTTACAGAGATTTAAGTAACCCGAAAACAAAGTTAGGACAAATAATCGTCAAGAACGGTGGTTTTTATACGATAAGATGGACGGCGAGTCGGCCAATTGTCAACGACAGACATTTTAACGCCAACTATTGCGATTGTAATTTGGCCTGATAACGCACGATCTTTGCACGAAGTAGATCATACCACTTAACTATAATTTTAAAAGAATATCTGTAAAAAGTATGTAATAACATCGCGTGACATGACGATAATGACTAGCGATGCTGGCTGGAAAGCAACGTCGAGATCTTTTCTCGAGAAGCATTTTAGTAGCCATTCCGTTCTTTGAAAAGGTCGAAATTGCAGGCACGTTTATTATATGCGGATACGAAGGGTTAATTGCACGCATCAAATGATTACGATGAGACATAGCGAGTGAGTTCTGAAGAAACGCGAAACAAGTTTCGATTCTCACGCGTGAGTGAGAGTACTTGTGTGTATTTTGCTTTCAGAAGCATGTCGATATATTTATATGATAATAGTAAAAGAAAACAACGAACGAATTTTTAATAGAATATAATCTTATTAAATAGATATTGAAATAAAGATCCTGATAGGAATGGAGCAATTAATAGATTAAAAATAAATTTATAGATACAATTGTTTAAAAATAATAATAAACGACAGACACGAGATTATATTAAGCAGAATTAAAAGCAACAAATTTTGATTAATTTGGAGTCGCGATTTTTCTGCAACTTGCGACATAATATCACATGAATTAATACACAGATTAATCGACTATATAATCGATAAATTTCTCAAATTTTTCATTCCTTTCAGGATTTGCGAAACGCTGATCTACGCAAAAAATTTTAAAGATCGAGTGGTATAATCGAAATCAACTCACCGAGCATCTTGATACCCTGAACTGGACTAAGAGGATAAAAGTCCCCGTGAAGCGGGCAATGAAAGCCCACCCTGCGCTCCCTTCGCCTGGCGCGTCTTGTGAGCGTGCAGAGCAGCACGCCGAGGGCAAGCATAAGGGCGCCCACAACTATGCAAATCGGCCCCAAGATACGAGAATTGCCAGTAAAGGCGATTCGCGCCGCGTACGAATTCTTGTCCTCGTCTTCTCCGGGGCCGCGATAAGACGCAGCTGCAACAAACAAGCGATTCGAAATTAATTAACCGCAAAAATTGATTAAATAATTAATTGAATACAAATAATTAAATAATTGATTAAATACATAATTATGTACAAATGATTAAATAATTAATTATATTACAATTATCATGTACAAAACTACTCTTTTTTTTTTATCTAATATATTTTCGAGCAGTCATTTTTGACTAGACGAGATGTATTTTTAGCAGAAACGAGATAAATTCTCCCATAAAAGTACATTAATTTTTATCAACAATTCACAATATGCAAAATTCACAATAGAAAATAATCTACTTTTGTTCCTCCACCATTAAATGCGCTCTTAAGAGATGATAGTCCTCAACAACGCGAGTGATTAAACGATCTCTCTAGGTTATTCGAACACAATCTCAGTCGCATTGTGCTCGACTTTCGCGGAAGTAAAGTAAAGCTCAGAGCTTGGCGGATAAGGCTTTATGTTCTCTTTGCGTGTTTCACGTACAATGCCGCAAAATCGTTTCGTACTCCGTAAAGCTCGTATAATCGCGTTGGTCCGACGAGGTTCGAATAGACTCGCGTTACTATGCGCATCGACTATGCAAATGCGTTAACTTTTCTAGAAAAAAGTTTTATGTGCGTCTAAAGGAAATTCTTCGGGAATGTAATGACACTCGTCTTATCTTCGCCGATCGCGAAGTGAGAATAATATCGCGGCATATTTGAAGAGAAAATGTTCGTCTGTATAAACGAACAGCGGAAATTATGAACATAAATACGTTGTCATGAAGAGTTCGCCTTCGAGCATATTTCAATCGATAACGTCAGCGAAACGCTTCATAAACGATTGACAGATTCGATAGATTTCTCTTCGTCTCCTTTTTTAGGAATAAGATAAGCAAATTACTACGATGTGAGTAAAATAAACAAAATAATAAATAAAATGACACATTTATGTAAAATTCCCCTCGCGCGCGCGTGTATAAATATTATAATTCTTTCTTTTTCTTTTTTCTTGTATTATATTATCGTTGGAGTGACAAGAGATTTATTGCAAAAGAAAATCGCTGTAACAAAAGTGCAGATTTCGAAAGCATAGTGAAAATAATATGTAAAATAATATAAAGAGTAATTTATAAAAAGTTATTCTAGTTATTATATATTTCAAAAGAGGACGCGGACGTGAATAAATATGTATTACATTCGCAAAAGATCGATTTATCCCGTAATCAAAAATAAAACCCCCCCCGTTCCACTTGACTCTATCAAAGGAGGCTCGGGCACGATAAACGTAACAAAGACATTAACGCAGCATGAGTAAGCGATGAAGATAGAGGGATATCTAGAGTATCCAAGAAGAAGGGAGACGCTTAGAGAAACAACGAAAGGGAAATGGGCTACAGGACCGGTCTTGACACGGTGATGGCAGGAAAAAGGAAGGACAAGAAAGGAGGACAGACCGGTTTTGATAAATCGGTTGGTAACAACACTCGGCATCTCCCGTATATATGTGAAGAAGCGTGGCCAAGAAGTAACAGTGCGCGCGATGTGAGAAGCCAGCTGTTGCTTGGCGAACAGTCCGAGCCTTCTTGCTCGTTTTCTTCCGCTTTTTTTTTCGTGATACGAAAGCTATATCTATGGTGCTATCCCCGGGGTCAGCGTTCTGACATACACGGACTGTAGCGCCTAATAAATTAATTCAACGAGAAAGAATGGCAAGCGGTCTTTCGCCTTCGAAGACGCCTTGTCTCTTCCGCGTAATAATACATTAACATTTATTAATATTGAATTAATTGAAATTCGCTTTTCCACGAGTTCCAAAGTTCCACGAGGTTTAAAATCAACTACGGATTTTTGAATATTTTTTTCTTGAATATTATAATATATAAAATAATTTAATATAATATAAAAAATATAATATAATATAAAATTAATATAAATTTATATTAATATATTTTTATTTGCGAAAGAGATTTTCGAGATTTTGTTCTCTCTTGGTTTTGGATTTCTTCATGGAAATTCATGGAATTATTAATATTTTTAACAGCATAACACAGAGAGAAGCACAGCAAACTCTATGTAGCTGCGACATAATTTATTATAAAATACAATCAAGTAATTTGCGATTTAAATGTGTTCGCGGAATTCTAAGAACTTCGCACTTCTCTACTACTGCTTCGGCTTGTTAAATGGCTTCCTTTTCTATTAATCCGCTTATAGTATGTAAACAAAGTTGGCTTGGAAGAGTTATCTCTCTTCGTTACGTCTGTGCTATCAACATGCGTAAGCTGTCGTTCAAAACATCCGTTTTTCATATAATTTCAGCTTTACACTATTCTATCATTATCATAAATATGTATATAAAAGATGTTTATAGACTGAAAAATTGTGAAATGTTTAAAATATTTTTCGAGTTATTTAATTTTTAAAACTAAAATATTTTGATGGTTTTGATCAATCGAAATGTCTCTATTATTATTAATATTAATATTATATAATATTAAATAATAAAAAATTTAGTAGTTCTCTAATAATATTTAAATAATATTCACGAAAAATCGATATCAAGTCTGTCTACGCATGTTTCATTAACAAGAAAATAGCATACCACGTATAATACAGATATTGCTAAATCAAATAATAACAAGTTTAGAGTGTATCGCTAAACGAAATAGGACACTTTCTCGTTAATCATTATGATTTCTCGTTCCGAAATAAATACCGATTCTCTTTTTCAAACACGACCCACATGCGATTATGTAGCCTATGCTTTCTCTGAAATGGAAAGCTTGAGATTATGTTCACAACTAATCACGCCATAATGCATTTCTATATTGCGAACTCTCGGCCAAGCATCGAGATAAAGGAGAATAAATAAAAGTTCAAAAATAATACACACACACACACACATTCGTGCGACCGCGACATTGTGAAAAATTACATATTTTTAGAATCGCAAATAATAGAATAATTCAAAATGAGAGATATTTCAGAATGTTTATTGTCTATGATGTCCATTCGAGAAAATCAAAGCTAATGATTTTCATTGTTAGTCGTATCAATTGAAATTACGCTTCCGCGAATTTTATACGTTTGGGAAATGCAAATGCGAATGCAAACAATTATGAAATTATGATGCGGAAAAAACGAAAAAACAAGCATTATGAGAATATTCACGAAACTGGTGAATATTCATGAGACTCATTCGGCTAACGTCACTATCGTCCGACACACTGTATACTTTTGCAAAATCCCAAATTACGCGAGCGCATTTGTATAATTGTGAAAAAAAATGATAATTATGCGCGATTAGAAGCCCCGCAGTGTAAAACCTTGCAAAAATATTCGTCAGAAGATACAAGTATGCTTGTCGTTTATTTAACATGTGTAGCATTCTCTGATGAATTTATATTTCCGCCGCACTTTTATAATGTCTGTTTAATGTTATATTTTATTTGCTCGGCAACATTTTCATGTTGAATGTGCGCCTAGAATGTGGGTCTGCAATTTTAGAGGAAACACATAACGCAGGCTCTACAGAGACAACGTGCAACGTGTTTTATAAAGTATAACGATATCAGAAAGAACGTTGTTTGGTTGACACAAAGTACGCACTTTTAAAAATACAAGATTTCTAAAGCCACCTTCTCTTTAGCAGTAGCTCATGTTAGTATCGCAATAAAATCCTTTTCATCCGCGCTTTCTACGCATATAAATTTGCACGAAACATACATTTATGTAACTAAAATACTTATGTAAAAGAAAAAAAAAAAAAACAAAAGTGACTTTAAATGATATAAACCGGAAATACGAACCAGTGAGTACGGCGCCGACGAGCATGAAGAGGGTACCGAACGCCGGAAGTGCGATCTGGCAGTTCGCCGCTATTACAACGCCGGCGACCATCAGACCGCCCTCGATCTTTTCCACCCTCAACCGCGATATGGGAGTCGGGCATTTCAATTTTATGCCCAGACCACCGCCCAGCATCCCCTCTTCGGCCGCCATGCTGCCGGTCCTGCAACAATAAGCATGACTAATTACAGAGCTGTAATAAAGGCTTCCCGGGGAAAACTGCGCGGATGAGTGATCACCCATCGAATAAGGTAGGGCGCACTCTCTTTATGTGTAAAATTTTTTTAAGTAATATATATAAAAAAAAACATAGTAAAAAATATATATATGTGAAAGAAGATAAAAATAAAAGAAAGAATTGGGCTCAGCCGGGATTTGAACCCGGGACCTCTCGCACCCAAAGCGAGAATCATACCCCTAGACCACTGAGCCACTTGATGGTCTTTCACCAATATGCTCTTAAGAATAGACTGCAATTATTAATTTCAATTAATAATAACGTGCGTAAATATGCATATAATTGAAAAAATGCCTAAAAAATAAAAATATATCTTTACAATTTTAGTTATTAAAAATTGAAGAAACGTGATTGAGATATCTACAAGAATATACATATATATATTCATTTAAATTAATAATTTTATAATATATTCATATTTTTATAGCTCTTTATCATAGCTTTTTATAATGTAAGAAAAAGTCATGTGTAAAATTCACGAGAGAATTATATGAAACATTCAAAGTGCATTAAATCTACATATATATTTCGCTTTAAACATGACTTTATATTAACAATAGATTTCACAAATAAAACTGGTACCGAACTTCTCGTTATTCTTTTTCCGATCAAGCTTAGACATCTTATTCACGCTTCGACAAACTCTATATAAAGAGAAAGATATATTCCTCATAGACACGTCCGACCTTTCCAATGACCGATCAGAGCGTAAAATCGCATGAAGGTTCATTCTCAGTAAATTGTAACGATAGAATAATTGAATCAATCAGCTGCACATCGTGTACAGTTACTAATTTGATGTGGAAACTGAGACTCGAGGCATACCGAGAGTGCAGGATAATTAAGATGAATGTTCTATGCGGCTCACTGAGTTGACAAATATTGCAGGTGTATCTGAATACTCAGGTGCATATTATGCGAAATCTTAATTACGGAATTAATAATTCTGTTTTTCCTACATACCATAAATTGTTGGTTAATAGTAAAACGATAGTGCAAAACGATAGTGATAGCAATACTCATTGTCAGTATAGCAAAAAACAATATCGTTTTACATTAAAATTTTACTTTTCATTTAAATTCAATATAATTGAGAAAAATCAGACAAAATCATGTAACCGACGGGTCTGTGAAAAATTATTCTAATGTTACAAACGAAATACGAGAAATTTAATTTTTTAGAGTGTCTCGTAAAAAAAATCGCGCAAGAACATAATATTTATGATTAAATACAATGCAAGATTGTATTATGGAATGGCAATGTACATACACACATAAACATTTAATTGCATTGTCAATGTATAACTGTCAACGATAATACGAAATAGGTATTCTTTGCCGGAATATTCTTTGCTTAACTCGTCATTTTCTTACCAAGTTAAACTCCTTAACAATAATAGACGCTTAACCACATACTCTTTGCAAGAATATCTCGAAGAATATAGATAACATGAAACTTTGACATCTGCGATAAAATAAACGAAAGCGATATAATGATGCAATGCGTTCAACATAATTTCCCATTCATATTTTTTCACGTGTATATTTATGTGCTTTTATGTATTTTAAAACTTAAATTTAATTATCGAGTGTTTTCTCCGAAGTGAGATCATATTTATTTGTTTTCGTGTTATATTTTCAATTAAATTTTTCATTCTTTTAAGTAAAAAATCTTCACTTCTCAAAATATTTTATTCTTATTTTTACGATCCTTCGGTACAGAAGAACAATGGACTTAAGTCCAATAATTATAATTCAAGTCGTTTCTCTTTCGAGGAGACAACAAAGGAGATTATTTGTTCTGTTGAAAATACTGAATTGTCTACCTTATAATAAATTCATTCACTTGTAATTGGATTTTTCTTAAAAGACAGCTATGCTTGTTACGTAAAACTGTTTCGACAATCTCCGCGTATTAATGCCAACTTGGCGATAAATCGAGAAACGAACGAATTCGTATCAATTTTCGTGCGAATATTCGTATCAAGCGCACGCTTCGACCGTCAGAAAATCACTGGTCTCTTCGGCGATTTTGACGGAATTTTATTCTTTAACCCCAATGCGATAACAAAAAACTGACGAGGCGGCAAACTTATCATTTTTATTTTTTTATACACGCCAGAATATGCAAATTACGTCATCGAACGTAAATCAGGCGTCAAGCGTAAATTGCCTGTAGTACGTTACGTTCCTCAATTTATATTGTAACTAGATGCGCGACAAATAATGATTGCCGTAAAAACACAGTAAAAATTATTTATTTATTCAGTTTTGTTTCGTGTCATTATTTATCACGGTAACAAAAACTCGAACAAATCGAATTGTATAATATATAACGTCCGGGACAGAATCAAGCAAAAAACTTTAATTTAGAAAATTATTTATGTATTATTTTTAATGGCACTAAATTAACAAATAAATCGAAATCTCTCGAAATCAAAAATTTTCGTTAAAATGTTTACTAACATGGCCAAAGAGTGAAACAGGTTTCCTCGAAAACGATAACTTCTACCATATATATGTATATACATATCGTTTGGTGCATCCACTTTGCGAGGAACCGAATAGCATCGCAGCTTCTGCTGATAACACTCGTACTTCGGTCGATCAAAGTTTGTGAGAATTACGCGAGAAATACGCACTACATTCTATCTATGTAGAATTCAAGTTTCATCTTCCGACAGTTGCAGATTTCTACGTCTTTCGATCACGAATTTTGATATTAATAAACATGAATTGTACTGATGATATATATACATTTTGTCGCGCCAGAGGAAAGAAATAATACTGTAAATACTTTTTTAGATTCTAAATAATACATTAAAATTCTTTCTGCTATTATGATAACATTTATAATTTTTATATAAAGTTTCTATCTTATAACTGTTTATAAATTTTTACAATATTCCGAAAAATATTATATCAAAAAGATATTGATTAAGAGTTTTAATTTAATTATTTAATATACATATACTTTATTATCTCCACACAATTATTCGGCACTGATAACTTCTAATATTTTATTAAAGCTAGAGGAAAGTGTAAATTTGGCATATGCACGATATCATTTAAAGAGAAATGGCTGGTTATTCATCTACTTTTTTATAGAAGTTCGTGTACGCAATCATCACAAGGGTTTACTGAACGACGTAGAAGACATGTAGCGATCAACGTGACCTTATTGCAAAGATGTCGACGAGATAACCCGTGTAACCGGGCGATTCTTGACTTGCCTCGCCCTCTGCCCCATTTACCCGGATGTTTCAGGTCATCGGGGTCGGAGGGGAAAAGTAACGGAGGAAGGGATAACAATTGAAGCAACAAGAACGAGTGCCACTTACTCTCGCTCCAGTGGCTATAAATAGGCGTCCACCATGTTAGCTTTGTGCCTCGAAAGAGACAAAATTGAAAAATCGACACTTTAAGGGCCATAAATTAGGGTTGCTTTGCGACAGTGGCAACGAAATTTGAAATTCTAATAATTAATATTATATTAATTGTTCTGAGAGTAATAGTAATAATATTGAAATAATTACTGATAATTGAATATAATTGTTTACCGATCGATGAATATTTATAAAAACAGTTTTAATTTGTAAAAAAAAAAAGATTGGTTCTATAAAAATAATTTTATAAAATGTATATCTCGAAAGCAGTTTATATCGTTACGTTTCAAAATTTTTCGATATTGTGTAAAATACGTTCACAAAAAATTTAGTCGAATTAAATATTCAATTTGTTTTTGAAGTTTTGCATGACAAACTCGCGAAATGACAACTTTGCTGGAATATTAAGTATTAATAAAACGTTGACATTTGCGCAAAAGATATTCGTAGATATAAATTATAACAACGTGCGAATGTCTACGTATGTCGTCTTTTTTATAACGTGTTATTTAAGCTAAAAAAAAGTAAATTTAAATTTCGTTAATAATTATTTAAAATATGTAAAACGCTCTTCTCTTTTATTTTCTTTTTAATCTAAAATACATCTCAGATAAAAATTACAACAAAATTGTCATATTATAATTAATTAAACACTATAAATATCATTAGTTCTTATACGTCATAGACACGAAAGATGAAGCATAATATTGGTATTATAGTTCTTACGTAAAATATGCCACATATATGTATACAAAGATATACATCTTAAAAATATTCAATTACAGAATTATTCACAAGTTTTCGCATAAATAAAACTCGTCTCTCCTTAAGGAAGACAACATACATAGTCATTCACACGTAGTTATAATTTATATCTACAAATATGTTTTGCGCAAATGTCAAAGTTTTATTCGTACTTATATACATATGTTCCAGCAAAATTGTCATTTCGCGAGTTTGTCATGCAAAACTTCAAGAACAAACTAAATATTTAATTCGACTAAATTTTTTGTGGCGTATTTTGCACAATATAAAACAATTTTGAAACGTAACAATATAAATACAACAATATTACATCACAATTAACATAATTTAATATACGAAAAATTATCACATAATTTAATATACCATAAATTATCACGTTATTATTCTAAAAGTTACAAATTTATATATTTAGTTCAAAATACCGACACTAAACTTTCTTCAGATTATAAAAGCTATTCCAATGTTTATAGATTTTTTGTCATAATATAAATTTGTAATATCAATAGATCTTTTTAATTTTATTTAAAGTAAAATTTTTCTTACGAAAAATATGATAACTTTTTATAAATATCACATCTTTTGATATATCAAATGAATTATTTAATATGATATTTATAAAATTTTATACTGAAAAGACAGAATTAAATGATAAGGTAAAAGTAAAAATCATATTAAAAATTTATAAAAGATTTTTGTGTAATACATGTCCTATTACACGTCAAAAAGAGATGTCTAATTAAAATTTCGCGCAAGTGAAATCGACAAGAGATCGATTAAAACGTAGACGAAAACGAGCATAGTAGAGTTTGAGTATTTGTCGCGAGATATCTAAACTTTTCTCCTGGCGAGAGAAACGATACAAATCAAGAAATCAGAGATAGTAATCGCGAATCATGCCGCGTGTCAAGTTCGAGGCCGCGATTGATCTCTCCACGAGCGAGTTAATCGAGTCTATGCCAGTCGAGAGTCCGGTTCCCGCCGGTCGACCCGCATCGTTAATGGCATAAACGAAGCCTCCTCCACCTGACGTGATTACGTAATGAGCGGTTTGATAGATAAAATGATGACGAGCACAGAGAGAGGCTGCGAAACGCGACGGAATAATTTACCGCTAGGACAAAATATGCCCGAACGCCTGGCTGAGAGAGATCGTGGCCAGGAAGTCCGTTCATCTTCCGCGCATCAACCATATGATCCCATCACGATTCACGATGGAAGATATATTAGACACGCCAAGTTCATTATTCCGCTAGGGAGAGATGAGCGGACTGATAAATGAAGAGGCAAGTGGACGATGAGGGAGTTACGTTCGTATACTCTTTTACAAAAGCTTTTGCTCTCCGTTTAATAAATTTTCTCTATCGCATACCACAGATACTGTCAATTTAGCAGCGTAATGATACCTAGTAATTGATCCACGCGCATACAGCTGACGTGTGCAATAATAGAAACCATTATTACGACAGTCAATAGCGAGACAACGTAACGGAACAACTGAATGTAATGGAATTAGTGTATGCTTGTATTATTCACAATTCACAATTATATTCTACTGTAACACGATAGAATACATTGTTTGACTAGCAGCTGCGCGAATACACATTACGTAACGAACTGAAATTAATAAAAATGCGGCTAAAATCGCTTAAATTATAACTATAGCGTAGCAGATTATATAAACCGTATTTTCTGCACATAGGATACACACACACATAAAATTTGCATAAAGATAAACTTGGCAACACGCGAAATTATGCGTTTGCGGCAACTTTACGATGCCGCCTTCGGATCGATCGAGATGAAACAGCGGAAGTATGGAGAAATCGAGGCGTTAACGAAAGGAAAATCAACGCGCGAAATTATTCTTTCTCATAGTCCGCCCAATCTCGTTAACATATACACTTCTCGTACTACTTGCACTATTATTTGCAAAAATAGGAGTAGAGGTACACGAAATATCGGGAAGAAATTCGCACCAGTCGCTTGAATTTCTCAGAAAAAGATGCAGGCAATGATAAAATGACACAAAAAATCACATACTATGGTTGGAAACACCAATATAATGACTTCGTGAAAGGAAACTTCTTCCGCCACGACGAAATTGTGCCTTCCCGTGTAAATTGACAGAAAACTAATTAAACAGAATGCAATTTCCTCGTAAGAACCACGTAAGAATCAGTCGACCGATGAAAGATTTATATCTATGGTTTGTTTGTTTCATCATTATTCTCTCTCATTATAATCGCGAATAAACATTATTCTTCCGGAATTTATTCTTCCGGAATAAAAAATGTCACAGTGATTACAATCACGTATATTTATTTAATTATACGTTGTGTTGCGCAATATATAACGTTGTACGGTACACATATCTTTTTCTTTTTTTTTTTTTCATATCTCCGATATAATTCTCTCTTCTTTTTACGTTACGCTTTTCTATATAATTCTAATATTCTAAATTAAGACAATTACAACAGCAATTATATTCTTTTGTTTTTTTTATCTCGCTTCTTTTCACCAATCTTCTTAATTGAGCACGTCTTACTAAATCCTATAATCCTCCATATCCTATAATCATCTTGACTATCATAAACTATAATCAAAACTTGAAAGTCGCTCTTTTGTAGTCAGTTTCTTTGCCAAAGGTATAATATTTTAATTAAAGAGTTTCTACTAGGCGCGAGAGAACTGAGTCGAAGAAAGAGTTTAATCAGAGAGAACGGGACTCTTATACAAAGAGCGCGGCTGAGAAAGTCAAATATAGAGCAAGAAAGAATAATTAACGATAGCTCACATTGATCACGTAACGCGTTAAATGCATTCGAAAAAATTCTTTGTTATGGCGAGCAAATTAGTCGCTAATTTCGACGCGCCGTGTTTGTGGGAATATTTTTCTACATCGACCGATTTTCTCTCACCTCTCGTCTTCCAGCAAAACAATTTATTAAGTAACTTCATTAACTGCATTGACGTTAAACGCAATGATAAGCAATTCCTCGCACGTGATGTTCACAGTAACGCTTACACAAATATTTTTCTCTACCTAATGTTGTAATTTCCTTTATACGTCCTATTAATTATAAAATTAATTAAGGTTAGCGTTAATTCACGTTCATGCAACTGGCCCTCTTTGGGGTCGATGACTTTCTATCTCCTTTTATATAGCACTTGTAAAGGATATCTCGCAGTAACGCGACGTAATGTCTCTTTAACCAATTTAAAGTCCATTTTTCTCCAGGAAAAATGCCGAGGAAGATCATTAATTATCACCCAAACTCAATATTATACTATACGTCTTTAAAATAAAGTCTCAAATTAATATTCTGTTTTTTTCCTAAATATTTTATTTATCTTCTTGTAGCTTAATTTTCAAGATTCGATAAAAATTGTATCTTATTAGCATTTTATCTTCGAGTTTCGTTAGCTTTCCTAATCATTCGAACGATTAATACTTCCAATTATCGTTTCAAACTAATCAGAGATGATTAAAAAAAATTTCTACGCGAGTAGCCAAGCTCTCTAAACATGATTTATATCACGACACCTAGTCAACTCACTCTGATGCATCGCTATTACCGTAAGCGCGTTTAGTCGGTCGTGAGGCGTCGCATCAACTTAGGTCGATCAAGACGAACCTAAGTAAAACGACCTTGCACAAACGCGCTCGGGGTCGACGACCGCTCGGTATAGCTCGCAAGATGCAACCGGGCAGCGCCTTTCTACAGCCTTGACTGCAACCTCGAGCACTCCCAGCCTCGTCACGTGCATCCTGTGACGTGTCACTGTCCCTCTCCGCCACGACGATCACGAATGCGTGTGTACGAATGCGTGTGTACGAATGCGAGTTGGACAACTAAGGTAGATTAGCTAATTTTTCGCGGAATACAACGTACGTGCGCATATGCTATCGTACGTCCGCTTGCTAATTACCATTTTCCTGAGCGCGCAGCGCTGGTAGCTTGACCCTTTAACTCTGCATGCGAGAGCGATATATAATACGACACGCTCCGCTCTACAATGAGAAACTTCGCTCAGCAACGGTTGAACGCAGTAAAATGGTAACAATACACCGGCTAGTTATGATTCATGATATACTGATCCTTTGTTATTTCGATCTTTCTCTTTACACGCATTTTTCTTTTCTATCTCTCTCGTGTATCTCTATTAATTAAGTTCATATAATATTCATTAAATAAATATTTATGAAATTAAATTACTGTAACCGATCGTGCTTTATAATACATTTTGTTACCATAATAATGTTGAATAATATAATTTACAATTGTGATTCAATTAGAAAAAGATTTAATATTTACGTGTTGCATCAATGCAATTTGTGTTTAATTAGCAGAGAATAATAATTAGATGTAATTAAATACACAGCACACGAAAGAGATATATATATATATATATATATATATATGTGTATCGAAATTCAATGCGACTGTAATCAGAAATCTCGGTACTGCATTAATCAAATCTCGACGACTTTTTAATTTATGAAAATGCAAACTTTCACGAGTTACACATTACTTGATGAAAGGTTTATCGTTCGAAATGACGCAATCAGCCTGACATTTCCCCAGAACAAATTTACGATTTTACTTTTATATTTGTAATATGAATATAATTGAATAACTTTACAATACATATACATATATGTATATTATATACTGATATATGTATATATATATGTATATTTGCATTAATCTCCATCAATCAAAAACACAGAAATGTTTGTAATAATCACCATGACAATTGTCAGTGTTCGAGATATTGCATAATATCAATATTTTCAATATTAATAAAAATATCGAATATAATATAGCTTCTTCGTACTTTGATTGCAAATAAAAGTACTCTAATATCCTATTTCAAATTCAAGCGTTTCGCCTATAAATTTTGGGTTCACAGACAAGGTTCAAAAGTCGTTGTACAGCGTCTTCCGCAAGACCCTCAATTCATGAATGATGTGACTGATTCCTTTATCTCATTGTCAGTGAAGCGGTTTAAAAAAAAAACATGGTCCTAACGGGAGTATTTAACCGCGAAGCGAAGTGCCTGTCCACACGCGAACGTATGACGTGGACGGATGTCGGACTGAATTGGCGCAATGACCATAACCGGGGTCCAACGCGTAACGAATATGCGACCCTTTTTTCTTCGCCTATGCTAAGACAGCGAATTCGCGAAGTTTAAAAATCAGACTTTTTTTGCCGTACGTTTCGCTAACTCGCAATCATGACTCATTGTCAGACAGAACCGTATTTCAGTGGTATATCTAGGCATTCGAATAAATAAAAAATTCTATAATTTCTATAATTAAATATGTCTGAAAACAGGCTTCAAAATGATAAAAGTATTGTTAATTACGTTTCGTGTTTACACACATCAACTATAATAAAATAATAATTTGATATTCTTTCATATAAACACAGACTTTTGTTAACTCTTGGACTTTCCCAAATAACTCATATTAAGAATTATTAATACAAATTTAGTACAAATTTTAAATAAAATTTCAAAGCATTTAAACATATTTATGAATATTTATAAAAGCTTTCTAGCAATTCGAGTCCCTCTTTTTCTATTAGAGAAACTTGACCGCGTATTTTATCAATATTCGGTTTAAAATTTTATGCTGATGATGAACCACTCTGCATATAATGAGATGCATTTACACTATGCATGTACAGCTTTGCATTTATGATTCAAACGCATTTGCGTATCCTTTTCTGTGACAAAAAATATTGGAATCTGCATACTTTAATATTGTGCTTTTACGTTTTATAGTATCTTTAAAACATGTTTATAATATGTTACATTTTTGACTCGCGTTGCATGCCGAATAATAAGATCATAATAATCCATCTTATTATGCAAATCTTACTTCCTCGTTTCTATAATCGCGATATCGCCGGATTTTTCTAGTTCACCGATCAGCTTTAATTCGACAATGTTGGAACTAATTTATCAGTGAGAATAATCTAATTTCCCACGAATCTTCAAGTGAAGACATCGCAGAAAAATTCAAAAACGCTTACAATAATAATTCTACTGAAGAATATTTGCAAATTATTTCTACAGCAACTATATTGATACGATTTACTATCTCTGGTTATATTATCTGATTAACATATTACATTAAAATAAAGAAATTACCGCAAATAAACTCGTAGTAAAAATTGTTTAAATTTATTCTCGTTGAGATCCTATGTCATTTGTTAGCATTCAATTTATTCCAATATATATTTTTTACCTTTCGCGTATTAAACACGACAAAAATATATTCCAATATCTGTAAAAATATTTGTTTTACTTAGGGTGAAATCGCGAGAGAATCAGAATCAAATATTTCCCTAATGAAATGCAGTTTTCGCACGAGTAATAAATCGCTTAAACGTTAAGGGAAAAATATGAGCGGCGAGGAGAACGGGGAAATTTATAATTCCCGTCCGACTGATCCTTTCTTTATGAGTAAACTTATCATTCCCTCAGAGATGGTGGTAAGTTTCACGTAACCGCGAAAAAGTAACGTCATGGCCGCGCTATACATCGAGGTGCGCCAACAAAGAGCGTTAATATATAACGTCGCACGGGAATTGCGCGGGTTTCTCGTTCGCATTCCTCCTCGTGCGTTCGCTTCTTTTCTTACTCACCGCTCGCAACACATATGTACTACGTGCTTGGCAATGCTCATCTTTTTCTTCTCGCGTGGATTCGCACGTGGCTACGTATATAATTCTATCGAGATGCTAGTCATGCTTTTGCGCGCAAAGGACAAAATAAAGTATGCTTTATGATCACTTTTCTCGGATCTTTTTTACAAAAAAAATAATGGCCAATAATTGTGACAATATAAAAATTTAATTTAATAAGAGATTTTTTATATAATAATAAAAAAGAAGCATATAAATTCTCAAACGATATAAAAAGCATTTGAGAGACGATTACTTACGTAAATTATTTACGTGGGTTATTTATATTGTATTGTGTAAGAATAAATAATTCAATTATCCAAACTCAGTCTGATATCTCTAAGTTCTGTATATCGATTCTGTATATCGATATCTTAAAATAAATGTTTAAGAAAGACGAATGACAGCTTACAATTAGTATTTTTTTTCAGTCAGTGAATAATGCTGACTACAAAGAATAATGTTATTTTTTTCGCAATATAAAAGCGAGAGTCTTTAAAATGTTATGTAAACGTCAATAATTATCAAGATCGCGAACTTGTGACTTTTTGTAAGAAGCTGCAGCAACACTGCATACACGTGTAACCGCACATAACTTACATTCTCGTCAATTAAAATTATACAAAATTGCACAATTAAACATAAGAAAAATATAACATTAACTCCCTGCTATTATTCTTGCAAATTACGTCGAATCAAATTATATTTGTGTTTAACATATATACTGCATAAAAATTACAAATCGAAAAAAAAGACCAGTGCACAGTAAAAAAAATAAGACAATAATATTAAAGAATAAAATATAATAAAGAATATAAATTGACGATGTAGTTCGATGCAATTCATCGAGAGAAAATAGATTTGATACTTGCTCCGAATCGAGATCTCGCTTCAGAAATCAGATCGAACGGCACGGATATACATTGTTGTGAGAATGCGAGCAAATAAATACATACCGAGTGGAATTCTCGCTGGCTAACTGCGACTTCTCGGTGTGAAACGGCGTGCCAAATGTCATGACAGAGCAAGCGGACTGCTTGTCCCGGAAAGTGTCCTTATCAGCGGTCCGGCCGCCGAATAGCTCGACTAGTCAGCTGATCGCGCGATGCTTCATCGCTTCGGTCAGCGTGCGCATAACAATGGTTGAAATTTTCTCGCGTATCGCTCGACTAGCCTTTTCCTTCCACGCGACAATTGGCACTTTTTCCACTCGATTGGAATCTACGCGCGTTTTCGAAAACAATCGAAATCGCACACGCCTCTTCCTATCCGCTCGGCCTATCACCGACTTGATACCGGTCTAATTGTAATCTGTTCGCGCGACAATTTAACGCCGCTTCGTTGTAAACAAAGTTCTAGGACGATAATATAGTATCTCTGGACACGTCCTTTTAATCCGCGACGTTCCTACGAAAAATAAACACTCGAAACGTCCTCGTTTAAATCGGAAAGCAGAATGGAGATGGTCTGCTTGCAACTGATGTGGGACAGTTGTTGCGAGAAGACACACGAGAGGCGGAGGCCACGTCTGATCGTGGTAATAACGGTATATTGCGAGGAGGCGTCCCCCGGAGGAGATTTACCAAAGTGAGCAGGCGAAGTGCAACGACCGGCTTGATCGCGTTCGCTGCTGTTGTGAGACTCGTCTCGCCTTGTGTACTGGATAGGTGGGCTCTACACGCAGCGCGGATGTGCGTCGATCTCGTGCCGGATAAATAAAATTTACAAATATCCAGAATCTGGAGTATTTAATTCCGACGCCTGTTTCGTTATCGCGTCAGCTAATTTTGCTCCGACTTGTGTTTATTTCTTGTCTCGTGTTGAATACGCGTTGCTGTTCGAGAGCATGCTGCCCCTCGATCCGCTCGAAAAATAAACTATCTTTTAATTTCGCTCTCCTATTCCACCGGCGATCATAACTTGGAACTGCTATCTGCACAATTAATCCGCGCCACTAATTTGTCCTGTTGAATATCGGAGATTAGCCGGTCTTGATCAGTTTCGAAGCTTAAATATGTCTTGCTGCTTATCTCGATATCGCTTCGTTCAAGTTGTCCTGCTTTAAGTTGTAATTATAAATTTTCTATCTCCGTATCGTTTTATCTCAAATTGAATTTTCGTCACTATTAGAATGTTGTGTATTTTTTATTCAATTCGAACGCCTTAATTTTTACGCGAAATCCTGCTTAAAATCGCTATTTGAACTTGCTGTTCGCGAAACAATCGCGCTGCCGACTTATCTCACAATCAGTCTAGATTTCGTTAACGGAGAGCGCAATAATTATGCTTCCTCGATTAATTCCAAAGCCTCTTCAAGGTCTCTCTTTCGCTCTCGATGCGCGATACGAGATGTTCTTCAAACTATTATACAACTATCATTCAAACCTCTCACGGAATACTCTCTCAATGTCTCGCGGGATATCTGTCTATCCCTATTGAGGGCACTGCAGAGCACACAATTTCTCTACCCACGCCGCTGAAACGTCAACGCGTATTTCCGATATTCGGGTCGTTATTCGGCGATCGCGTCGTTGCAATAGCCGCGCGATGACAGCACGTCGAACGTGTTATCCCGTCTCGTGTCGTCTCTCCGGAAACTGTACCAACTATCATCCGGCTTTTCACCTGCCGCTGGTCCACGGCGCTCGCGGACGTTCTCTCACCAGAGTAACGATCGCGCGCACACGCAGGAGAGAGGAGGGAAAGGGAAGAGAGAAGAGGAGAGCCCTGAGAGAACGGGATCGACCGACCGCGGCCGAAGTGCAGCGAAGAAGACTGGCAGGCAAGGCTTTTACACACCGGGACTACACAACTAGCTCGCGTCGCGCCTGGCAGCCGACTGAATCCGACGAGAGGATGCGATGCCGGGCGACGTGGCTCTGACGCCGCTACTGCTGCCGCTATACCATCTCCTCGCCGCGCCACAACCGCCGCCGCCACCCAGCGTCGTCGTCATCATCGCCGTCACCACCCCCGCGGCGCAGCAAAGCTGTGTCGCAGTGCCGCGTACCATGAGGGTTGATACCTTCAACCCTCTCGTCGCCACCGACCGCTTCGACCTCCGAACCTCCGAGGAACACGTGTCACACACTAGATAAAGCGGCGAGAACGGAGACGAGCGTGAACCGCAAACGGGGTACGTCATCGTGTTCCCGGTCAGGTATTTCGGAACGCGTCGATTTTAGCCCTACGTGTCCTAAAATAACGTTCGGGTATGACTATGGGTACATCACGCAGTATCTCATCTCGCGATGTAATTTTTACGTTAATGATCTATTATAAGGGAAAGATATATGCGAAAATATGTAAATTAATTTCGGCTTTATCGTTTATTAATAATTTTGCGTAAGAAATTATTGATGTTATCGGAAGGTAGGTATACACCGACGTGTATTACACTCGTAAAACGGTTTACGAGCGCGGACATTAGTACGTGATCAAACCCCTCCCATACATCCCGGACATAATAATGCGAGTATACTGGGTTTACGGATGCAACAACGACGTCACCGGAATAAGTGAACACCTGTTTGCTGTAGAATAGCAACTGTCGGTCGCAAAGCTTTCATACATGCATGGAAATGCTGATATACCGCGTCCACGGCGTTTGAATGAAAATAAGTTGCGCCCGTGGGATGAAAATATAAAAGGCATCCGCGGTAACTTCGTCGGTGCTAACGCTATTTCTCGATACTTATTATTTCATCCGTGCCGGACATAACTTACTTTATGTCCGAGCTCATCGACAATGAATGAGCATTGCTCTGCAATGCAGAAAGAATTGATGTTCTGATGACGTCATCATCTAGACGTCAGGGTGGTTCATTATTTAAAATCTGTTTGTAAATTAAACAAAGGCGCGATATTGCAAAAACAATGATCAAATTTTTTGCGTACTTTCAATTATAGAACAATACAATAAAAAAATAGAAAATATAATATTGAGAGAGATTTTATACTTTTTATTTTATTGTATTTTTGCACAGTTCGTATACCTTATAATTTATTTGTTATTATTTCGCGAGAAAAAATAAAAATGTCATTAAAAGCATTTCAAGTTAATATTTCGTGAAATTTGTTGACCTTTTAATTTTGCTTTTATCTCTCCAATATTTCTCAATCCTTAAAAGTTAAATATGGCTCTCGTATATCGCAGTGAACTCGAAATGTCTTTATAGAAGCTTTTAAAAGTATTGCAAAGATCCGGTTAATATTTCAAAAATGTAACTTTTCGCAGAGAGAGAGAGAGAGAGAGGCATTATGCTTTTTAAGTCGATTATTTTAATTAGGTTATCGATCGAAATATATTGGCACTTCCGTTGTTTTTAATGGATTATCCTATCGAAATTTTTTCGCCGCAGATAACGTGACCGCACAAGATCGCACGGACCAAGCTAAATCGGAGGCAGACGCGAATCTATGACGCAACGATGTAGAATCCGTCAGATATCCGACGTCACCCTATTATTTTCAATCTCTCGACATACTATCTGCCGAAGCGTTTGACCTATCCCCCAAGATATTTCCAAATGGGTGGATTGCGGATCGATAAGAGGCTCCAGAGGATTGGAAAAAGGCTCCGAGACACGATGGGGCTAAAAAAAGGAGAGGCGGAAAAATCACGGGTAAATTGAGATAAAGGGTAATCGACTGCTTTGCCTGCCCCGTAACACGTAGGTACATGAACTGTTATGTATACCAGGCTGCTCGATACCGTATATATAATTAAAGCAATTATTTCGATCAATTAAATTATTAATAGATTAATTAAGGTGGCCTATTAATTCATTTACGGCGGCTCATTAAATTCGACGCAGTAAAACTCGAAAATACCGATGTGCAAAGGAATCGCTTAACGCTTTAAACATACTTGGATAGGAAACGGAGCGTGAACACGAGATTGTGCGTTGCACGGCGAAGCTATCTCCAGATCCTCTCAAAGACCCGGAATTCACTGAAATCCTATTATTCCTCTTTTCAATTTTCTTCTCTCTGCAGTTGAATGTCGCGAATGCGCATTTGACATATTAAACTATATTTTATCTCAAATACTCTTTAATTTCTTTTTTAAACTAAATTCATTTCTCTCGCGCATATGTTTATTCCAAAACTTGTTGTGCATCGCCTGTTACTCATATTATATCAGTAACACACAAAATTAAGTGGTGATAATGATTGGTAATTAACAATTTATCGGATACACATATATACATTTCTCGTGTACGTTTTCGAAGTCTCGCGATAGATTTGCGATAACAAGTATCGAGCTTCGTAAACCTAGCACCACTATTTCTTGCTTTAATGTGCGTTCGCCAACTTGCACAAGCAGGATGAAGCTATTAATTATGCCACAACTGAGGCTGAGGTTGATGATACGAGTAAACCGAGCTCCCAAGGGACGATATTACAAGCGCAATATATTTATGTTATCCATGTAGCAAATGCATCATTATACATACCGTATCTGAACAAGTTTAATTTAAAAACTATTAAGAACGCGTCCTAATAAATTTCGGTTCGATTCGATAAATAAAAAACATGATATTAAAAGTGTTTGAAAACGCGAGCTATCATTAGTAATTTTTTAATAATGACGACGCTGCGTAGGGATTTCTGAGTCAACTAAATTATTATAGATCGAGATTACAGTGACACTTTTCTTATAATTTTTGGAAAGAAAGATCTCGGAAGAAAGCACGAACGAGAGACACGATGGAGTTACAGAGAACTCTGCGAGTGTAGGTCAACTCAAAATAAATTCAACACTCATCGTTTTAGCCACATCTATTCGAGACACGTAAATCTTTCATCGTTAGTCTTAGCAAAGCACGGTATCATCAGTCGAGCGCAAGAGCTGCTTTGCTTAAGCTAGCAACTAAAGATACCGTGAATCTTTAAAATAAACGAATCGTAGATTTAATAAATTAAAGAGCCGTTCCATAATATAATGTTCTTTTGTATAATAAACGATTTCCATCGTTTAGAAAATTAGGAGAATTTTTTATCAGATATAATATCAAAATTTAGCACTTTGATACACATTTATATTATCTAATTTTCTAATTTACTGCAATTTGTTCAAGGCGTTCACAAAATCTGCGGGCAGTTGAAATAACTCGCAAAAATTCCTGATGGACGAAAACTTTTCTCGCTCGGACGTGTGGGTGTTCGGATGTTCGATCGAGCTTTGTGCGCTACGTCATGACCGAGATGCACAAGGACGAGACTGCAGTTGCAGCCTGCGCGACCGTGTATCGCCGAGCGAGTAGCGGCAGGAAGTAGTGCGAGCGCATTATGATAATTATCATCCGCTCGCTGGAGCATAAGCGTGAGGCATCCGACGTCCTACTTGCGCACGATTAAAAAGTATCTTTATTTTGTTACGTTCTTTCTAACGAGTACAACATTTAATATAAATATTTTTAAAAATGTAAATTAATAATCTTCCTGAAGAAATTAAACTCGAATCTTTTTTTCCACAAATTCAAGACAATGATAGACAATTTGTTTCCTTTCCTCATTTTTTTTTTACGATTTAAAATGCCGAAGAATAAAAAAAATTTGTGAGAGACTATGCGAATCGAATAAGAGCCTGGAATTTCATATAAAAATGAGTTTATGTACGAGTAATATTTTTAACAATCGAGCAATCATATTCTAAAATTAATATAATAATCGCGGGTTATTAAAAAATATATAGAATTTGAAATGAACCATTTTTAAATTATATCACGTATCAACGCTGAATTCCCAAGTCATACTTGAAAGATTGCTTTTCCGTGTATGTTAGAACGAACTAATTAATGCCCGAGGAAGTGGATCTACGAGCTTAATTTCATCTACCGAAATCTGCTTCATAACCGAAGCTTGCAGCCACGAAACGATATGAAGCGTGATCGCGTCGAGTGACTTTCGAGAGCTGCAAAGTGCATCAATGCAGTATGTTCATAAAGTACAGCTGATGGTCGACGGAGATAGCGTGAGTTTAACGTAAACCATCATACCCCCCCCCCCCAAGATAGTTGAATTTACTGATAAAGATGGTTCTAACTAGCAAAAATTCTATTACATTGCAATCTTAGAATGTTTAACTTAATACACGCGAAAAAATGCAAAAAAAAATGTATTTATCTTTATATTTTATTTAAAATATCGAATATATATAGAGATGCAATAAGATTAAAAATATTTTTTAATAGCTGGAAGTGCACAATATAACGACATCGATCTTCTTACTTTACAAAGACCGCAATAAATACTATCTTAATAATAGTTAAGTAACTATTGTGAGAATCTTTCGCGGTTCTTTCATCTCGATATAAAATAAATTTTCAACTTTAAGAGCAGAGCTAATGTTTAACTTATTCTCTCGAGATTAATAGCCATTATATTCCATTAAATGCGACAAGATGAGGAGAAAAATAGCACAAGCCCAAAATAAGTGCACGGTCTGTCTTGACGCTTGATTGATAATAGTTCATTAGTACAGAGATCCATATCGACACCGTTTTATCAAAATTAGAAGCGCTTTGCTGCCTTTTTATAACTCCGTGACGTGAACTGAATCAATCTTACTTCGAGAAAGAAGCTTTGAGCATTAAAAAAACACATGTCATAAAAGAATGAATGTGAAGTTGTTTGTAGAAGGCGTCCCGGAAAATATGCGAAAATAAATAGTAGCAATGAATATAATGTGTTCGCCATTTTCAGTTTCTCACGCGATTGCTCTGATAATAAATGAAAATGGAATGTCATAACTCATGGAAAACAATGATCCCGAGCACTGCGAACGTAAACAAAAGTTCGTTTCTTAATGTACGTTAAAAATACACGCTGCGTTAAAGAGCTATCTATCAAAATATTAGGATAGCAAAGTAAGAAACTTCAAGAGAAACGAAAGGGCGGATTAAGGAGAAAAGTCGCGAACAAGTCGGCCGGACGAGTGTGAATTAAAACGAGATCACGGTCCGAGAATTAAAATACTATTCCACGGTACTGATAATTCGCTTTCGCGCCGTTTCTCTCGTTAATATATCCGTAAAATAATCGATGTTTCACGAGAAGAGAACGGAATTAAAATCGGAGCAAGCCGAGCGTCTCTCTTATCAAACGATTCGCTACTTAT
Organism: Prenolepis imparis; assembly: GCF_030444845.1. Classification (NCBI taxonomy): domain Eukaryota; kingdom Metazoa; phylum Arthropoda; class Insecta; order Hymenoptera; family Formicidae; genus Prenolepis; species Prenolepis imparis. The sequence continues at coordinate 12,685,575 of NW_028141162.1, read as the reverse complement.
CTCGATACTGCGCGTCACCGAAGTGAAAATTATTGCGCCAGACCGCCTGAGTCGCCCTGATAATTCTCACTCGTTGTCTATCTTTTTTTCACGACGTACGATCTAACGTTACGAGATTTTTTACGGTGCGCCAACACGACGCTTCCCCGCAGTATCCTTGAACCTTCGACTCGGAACACTCTCGCGGCAGCTGTAAATTATCCAAAAGTTGGAGGAGATATCTGGTCACGCGAGGTACGGCATGTCACCGACACGATCCTTTCTATATAATGTCGCCGATCGACGCAATTTCATATCCGATTAAATTTATATATCGACCTCATTATTAATTTTAATTTATGAATAAAAGAGTAATTGAATAAATTGTTTTCATAAAATTAATTATTAATAATAATTGTCCATAATTATAAATAATAATAATAATAATAATCCATTAGATTAGCACTTCATTGTTGCAAGATGCAGAAAGCTCCTATTTATATATGATATAATAATTATAAATATCTATATTGTATAACAAGCATATAGACCAATTTATGTGAGAATTTATCCTATTTTTAGCAAATTAAATTTTATTAATATAGAAAATGATAATTTGAGAAAATGATACTTTGTTTATATAATATTATAATAATAACAATAACTTTATTTGTAGTCGAAATAAAAAAATTTTTTTTTAAATGACTCGCCTGACTTTAAGATACGAATAAAACATTATCATTTTCTGTATTGAAAACTTAATTTATTAAAAGTAAGATATTAAGTTTTCATATAGATACACAACTATGTATTATCCAATTAACAGAAAATTATCAAATATTATTAAATTAGGAAAATATAACGTTTCGAGATACGATGTCAGAAAGTCGGTTTCGTATTTAATGAACTCTAGGAATAAGATATCTACGTGTGTCGCAGTAATACTATAAATGACACATCGAGGATGAATTGAAAATTAAATCGCGTAAGTTTCAAGACTCAGGACGTGACAGATTCTAGAAATAGGCCATCTCCCAGCGAGACACTCCGGAATGCTGTTAGACTCGAATTAGACTCTGTGCAAATTGTTTTTACACAAGGTTAACGCTCGACTGTGACATACGTCATTTATTACAGGATAATTCGCGAGGCAAATAAAGAACGAAAGATCTGATGCATAAAAGAAATAATATGACGAATATAAAACACAGTTCAGCTAGACAAAAAAAGTTTACAAAAATTAATGCAGCGGACAATAAAGTTTTTTGCCGATTTTGGAATTAAATAAAGAGAAGGAAAGCATATTCAGCATTTCTCCCCAGTGGGGAAAAACTGACGGAGATACTTTCGCGATACAAGACGCAAGACTATTGTAGTTTAAATAAACTCTGTTTAAATAACGACTGGGACATCGCTGCATCTTTCAAACGAGCGTAGAGGAGGAATTATTCGCTCTAATGAGACGCCAACGGTGAGTTAAACCGGCTATAACACGCGTCACACATCGTCGCTTTAAAGCGAGGCAAAACGCACAACAGAAGCACTGCACGCGTTTTCCCACCGTGCGGGACAAAGCTTTGCATGTAGCCCCTTCGCATTTTCTGAGCGCTGAGTCATCCCATAGATCTCACACGACGATCCCACACGAGGATCTGAAGCGTAAGTCATCGTCATCATAGTCGACTTGGGTTCAAAACGCGTTCGGTCTGTGAACTTTGCGAGCGCAAAAGGACGATACAATGGAGGGTATAAATGATATACGTATTAATTCCGCGCGCTTCTGCGAAACTCAACCTTCAAACGATAACGAATCCCGGCGCCTCGTGATTTCGACGTGTAATTTCGGATGGATATATATCACTACACTGTAATTGAACCATGTAATGTAATATGGAAATGACGTTCGCTAGTTATCGGGTATGACAATCTCGTATTTCGCATTATATAAATTTACACTTCTCGGTTTGAACCGAATTCGCGTAGTTATACTACTAGTACTGCATATCATCGTAGATTCATTATTTTGCTTGTAAATATAGTCTATGAACAATGTGCGATATCAAATGTATCTTGGATGGAATTATGAAAAGGTAAAGTGGTCTCTAATCTAAATAAATAAAACTATTCATACAGCCTATATGGAATATATTCGGCTCTCTCGAATAAATTATAAAATTTTTAATTTAAAAAAGAAACAAAATTAGTTTTAGTATAATTGTATTACTATATTCTCGCAACAATTTTGATGATATTAAAATATCATGTTATAGGTGATATTACATCCGACATTGTCTGTATTTCCTGTTATTATGTCCATGAATAAAAGCTCCATTATATATTACACAATGGTGTGCAAATGGTCGATCAATATTTCCGGAACAAGTTTTCGTAAAGCAGTATCAGGTATTGTTCTCAAACTATAGATATTGATCTAGTGGACAAACTTATTTGTGAACAACGAATGCCAAAGGCAAATTCGCGATCTTTACTTTTTTTTAGATAAATCGCGCCGTACTTCTATGATAGAAGTGCTCAAAAATGCGTTTCTCTTGCTAATAATTTTGCATTAAAAAAAATATTGTTATTTATAAATCCGTTAGATTTTGTTCATCATAGTTAAAAATATCTGTCTTCTTCGTAAATCTCATTGCATATGGGACTTGATCTGAGAATCTACGTTTCGAGGTACGCGAAAATTTATGGAAGGAACGTCCCTGGAAAATTGTCAGACATACGAAAATAAGACCGCGTCATTTGTCCGAGAATCGCATACTTTTTTTCGCGTTAACTTGAGGCAAATTTAATGGCGAGTTCTGCCCCATAACAGATAAAAATATATTCAAGTGCCGAAGAAATTCACGCGTATACGTTCGAGTAAAAAGCATGTTGCAACAAATTATTTATAGCATTACCCTCATTACATAATATACATATGCCAAAAATCATGTGACCGTAATGCAATTATTAACGCGCGCAGCTTCATTCTTAAAAATATAAGTTTGTTGAAAATATCACATATACGCACACAACTTTCTATTATCTTTTCTAATGTTAATAATTAATAAATGCTTTATATATTTTTTCCCGTTTCTATCAACTATTACATATAAAGTTTTTACAAGTTTTTCCTCCTAAATTCAGAAAATTTCTTATTTGTTATACACATAACATTGCATTCTTTTACTCCTTTGATATAGTTGCAGTTACTTTATTTAAAATTTGTAAAAACAGATGCATAATTTAATGCGTTTTGCCCATGTATAAATATATAACAAGATAAATCTTTCATTTAAAAACATTTCAATATCTCTCTTGCATAAAAATATTTTTCTAAAAATAAACATGTCTCATAAAATCTAGAAAGCATTCTACATATAGCAAAATAAAGGTAAAAGATATTACATTAAAATCTCCAGATAAATATGTACATATTTATTTCTCGACAAAAATAATTCACGTAATTCAGAATTATTTTCAATTATACAAAAAGCATCGACGAATAGCAAGATGAAAAAAAACTTGTGGTATATCATAATGGCAAAACTGATTTTCGAGATACCAGCACAGCACTTCTAAATGAATGCATTCATAAATCTCATTTATATGACTCGATTAAAACACATTCGCAATTAAGCTGACTCACAATTATTATTAATTTATCCTAGTCAACTATTCAAGACACGGAGGTTTTAATTTTATTCCACGGATTCTCTCATCTATTTGAAGCTATTCGAGAACATTTCTCTAACGATCCAACGACGAAAAACGCTCTGCATTTTTTCCAAAATTCTTTGCGCAATTTTTTTTTTGCCACGAATTTGTTATGTAGCCTAGGAGCTGCCGCCCAAGAGAATCCACAGCTCGAGATTGATCCATCTTACGATGACGTAGAAAAAGACTAGCCGATTGATCGTGCACGCGACCTCAAAGAGATCGTGCTCCGTGGATATACCGCGCAGAAGATCGCGAAGGACCGGCTCGTCGACGAGGAAGCTGTCACAGGATCGATCGACAGATTTGATTTCGCGATCTACAGTTTCGCTTTTCGAACAACTTCGGACAGTCTTCGGATCCACGTTATTCTGGGTCCATCCCTCAATTACGCGCAAGATGGAGTACACTTCGCCCATGATACTCGCGCCGATCGTTTACAGAGAAAATGATCGTCCTGTCGACGAGACCGATTACAGACTAATCGTTCGCGAGGCCTCCTGATGACATTCTGGCAAGCAGAATGACTTTTCGCTATGCAACTTCGGTTATCTAACTTGGCGTCGTCATCGGTTAAAAATTGCGCCGTTTCGAAATCTGCGACGCGTGCTCATAGGCGGCCGATTCATAGATGTATGTACATATTATACAGAATGAAACATCATTGGAAATCATAAGACAAAATTTAGAATTCTAAAGAATATGATAAAGGAGAATATAAATGTGAAGGAATAAAATTTTGTCTTATATTACTTTTATCATAGAACGCGCGTGTATTGTAAATTATTTTTAAAAAATTATCGTGCGTTTTAATAAAATGGAAACTGCAATTTAAACTGAAATTATGTAATTATGTAAATTTTCGCGACTTGTGTTCAAATGAAAGTCCATGGAGATCCGGCATCTCTCAATAAAATTCATGCTGAGTAAGACCGAAGATTTCGCGATAAAAAAGACTTTCTGTTTCCTTATTTCTACAAATAATCGTGAATCTCTTTTGAGACGAGCTTAGAGACAAGCTCGGCAAGCAAATCGTCTGGGCCGTTGACACCGTCGGTTCCTATAAATAAAAGGGCAACCTACTGCATTCTAGGACCTGGAGGCTACGAAAATATCGAGAATGTCAGCCCAAGCGTAACAGAGCCTGAGTTGTTTAAAAAGGCTAAAGATAAATCGCGTAAAACCGATCTAAAAGACTATTAATATTTTATTAAATGTCATATGATCTCAAATTTCTAAAGTTATTATTAAGGAATAAGTACAATAAAAAAAACATAAAAATTTTTGCAAAAAAAGTTTTTTATATTTCATGTTTTAGATGTTTTTTTTTTATTTCATATTTTGTAACTATTTCTTTATGGGGGAGGAAGGGGGGATAGAAAGAAAAAAGCTGCATAGGGTTCTACATGAAATGCTAATTGTAAGTATAATAAGAAGGAAAGAGCCACAGAGAAATTCTTTCAAATGGAATGTTAGACAATTAACATATTTAAAAGAGTTCCAGATAAAATGTTCTTATATTTTCAATTACTCGAGGAATCTGTGAACTTTAAAAGTTCATCTTTGAGAAAAATTAGTAGCGTAATTTCGAAACAAAGACGAGTGCAGAAAGTCATTCAAAGAAATTCATTTAAAGAAAGTCTTTCTTCGAATGAGAAAAATTGAATTAATTAACTTTAATCAAAAATATTATAGGTATATGATATATTATTAATATGATAATAATTATATTATTATTAATAGGTATATATTAATATACGCATTAGAATATAGAATAAAGAATAAATATAATGAATATATTATTTTATATTATTATAAAATTATCTTACTAAATGCAAGGTTTCTGCAAATATATATTTTTTGTTGATATCTCAGTGAGCGTGTCTATTACAAACAGAACGATCTTTTATGCTAATAAGTGAAATCACGAATAAAAACAAGTTTTCTTCCGTCGACAAAAATTGCATTAAGAATGCGACAAATGGCACTTTATTTCCTACAGAATTTCTCTCGTGTTGCTCTTTGCAGTCTCGCAAGAGAGATCGAAATAAGAATCGGGAGAATTCGCAAGCTGCCGCACGACGAAATTCCTCGATAGTCGCGAATTATATTACGAGCGCAATGCAATTGTGACGTTTCCGAGAAATTTATCGAGGAGAAGCGTAGCAGCAGCGGAGAAAGGACGCAGCTGCGACGAGTTAATGCACTTTCCGTTCATTTCTCGTTGCAATGAACAATAAGAAGCGTGAATCGGATCTTTGTCGCTCCAGCTGTTTCTATCGCGAGCTTTACGCGAGACATATATATCGAGAAAAACTTATAAAAGTAATTCCGAATTTTAATCAATCATGTTCAGTAGCAAAATTGATGTTAAAAAAAAGGGTAAATATAATTTTTTTATTTTTGCCAAGATCACATATTTTTCCATTATTGTATATTAGACTGCTATATCTTTACAGTTGTCTGAAGCATCCCGTACGGAAATCCTAATAGCATGAAATATAATTTCGCATTTCAACATATGAGAATTAGCGATAGAATCTTGATCGACTTGACTGTCACGAACAATATCGAAAGCTGTCTATCGCGACCGAGCAGACAACGAACGCTATAACGAAATAGATCTCATTGCTGCTCGCGTTTTTCGATATAGACGATGGAAAACGGAGGTTGAGGAACTCGTCTCTTCATCCGCGGAAACTATGGAGGATGAGGGTGGATTGAGGGAAGCGTGGGTGTAATGCACGAATGTAGAAGTGTAGAGGTGAACGAGGGGATGAAGAGCGCGAGAGAAAGATATATATGTATGTGTATGTATGTGTCGGGAGGAGGGAGAGATGCAGGATGCCCGGCTGCTGCGGATCGATAGAACGGAGCTGCGTGATAGTCGGCCTTTCTACATAGATAGATGCCGGGAATCGCTGTGAATGAGACAGACGGTCTACTCGATGACGAAGGTATAGTCGGAGGAAATTGCGAGTATGCAAGTTATTCGCGATTCGACTTCCATTGCGTCAGCCAATCCTTTGTCGAATCTGCAGTGCTATTACGAACGCATATATTCTAATATGAGCTAACGCACGTGTTAAGACAGCGGATAAATAAGATTGCAAGACCAAAAATTATATTAATCATAAGCGAGTTTTAGCACGTCTATTTACTTTATTCACGTTCAACTTGTAATAAGCTTTAAAACTTCATTTTTAGATAGTAATTTCGCGATGGATCGCGAAGTTTAATGAAAGTTCGACAGTCAAGACTTAAGTTTCTATTAAAGTTTAAAATTTTGTTTTGACAGAATATATTAATTAATTAAGGTTTACAAAAATATTAAGAATTGAAAATAAAATATTTCCAAACAGATAACGATCATTATTTTTTTCGATAAAGAGACTTTTAACTCTTTATAATTGAATAAGATGCAAATTAAAATATCAACCGATGAGACATTGTATATATATAGAAATTTACGTTTTCAAAACACAAATAATATGTATAAAATGTAATATATAGACGCAATTACGATTTTCGTCTTGTAACTCCATTGACCCTCAGCAAGAATGATACTTTAATTAGAAATACATCACATAAAGCTTTACATACCGAAAATCGATAAACCGAGAATAGTGAATGGCATATGCAGATTCCGCGATGAATGCAGCTGAAGGAAATGGCACGTATATGCGCGTATTTTCGATAAATGACGTATCTAGAGCGGACTAATCCAAACAGCAATCGCTACATGAAATATCCAGTCGCGGTTAGAATTTTCTTCTTGAATAGCTAATTACGAATTCTAAGCAGTATACAGACTTTCTTTCATCAACAGAGTCTTTAAATAATTTGGAACAGTTTTCTTTTATCAGGCTTTAATTTATAATATAGCATAGGTATGCTTCAAATTAAAATCCTTATCAAATCCATTTGAAACTAAATCGGAATCGGAAAAGTAATAAAATTTTTTGTAACAAAATTGTTACTTGTTTTGATAGAAATCGAGTGCAAATTGCAATAATATAACTTTAAGTTATAAATTTTATTGATATTCGAGGAGAGAAAAAAATACGCGACTGCACAGTAATCGGAAATGTTTTAGTCAGCAAAAATGTAGTTATTGATTTTTTGATTGATTGTCACTAATGTCAAATTTTTAATCCAAAAATTATAGAAAATTTTAATCTTATTTTTTTTTAAACAAGCAATATCAAAGCTCATAAATAATTTAATAAAATAATAAGCAATTAAATTAAATTAAATTAAATATATTTAATAAAAAATAAGCAATTCCAAAAGCGCAATTAATACTGATTGAATTATAGTATATGCTGGTAAATATATAAAATTATTTTTCTAAAATATTCAAATTCTAAATGTCTATTATATCTCGGTTTCGTTTGATCGCTTCAAACTGTTATGACAGTTCGTAGCGAATCGCGGATTTTTTCGTTTCACGAGAGAGAGTGCATATACGATTTATTTAACTGCCGGAAGATGCGAACATCTCCCGCCAAATGCAGCAACGTGCAATTTCACATGTGGAACATCGCGCTATTTGTGAATCCGCAACCAAGACTGAAATATGTTCGCAGTGAAAACATCGCATGTCGAACGCCCCAAGATATTTATATTTTACGATAAATACGCATATTCAGCTGTATTGTGGAGAATATGGAAAAAAACCGATATTGTAAAATCAATACGCCATTTTCGCTAAAACCAAAAAGAGATTTATCGCTTGATGGAAGTAGAATTTTTTAAGAAAATGCAATCTGCGATAAATATGAACTAATTAACATTAATAATTTAATTCTGTGTAACAGAAGCTAAAAGTCACATAAACAAATTTTTGCAACGATAAATAATTTCCATACTGCAATATATATACATTGCAAATGATTTCGAAGTATATGTATAATACAAGAAAATTTCTATTGTAACATAGATTTTTACAAAACAATTTATGCTTTTTAAAATAAAAGCTATTCATGGAGAAATACTAAGAATCAATGCGTTATTTTACATTATTTTTGCATATCATCTTACATGTGTTTCAGTCTGTAAAAATTTATTTCAAAAATAAAATAAATCATCCATTTATCCCCTTTCTAAAAAAGGCATGTTATTGATATTGTTGTCGCTTTTCCAATGTTGATTGGCTGTCCCGATTCGCGATGTGCGTTATATTCATAGCATCGAGCAGCTGGCATCGTGAGGGTTAGCAGTTTGACAGTTTGTCCAAAATAAAATTAAAAAATATAATATTATGTTTTAAATAATGTTATAATACTTATACTCGATTAATATTTTTGACAGTTATCAGCTGATTTCTGTCAAAAAATATTAATCGCGGATAAAGTATTATATTACTTACATAATATTATTATTTTAATTATAATATGTTGTAAATAATATAATATGTTATAATATATAATTATAATATACTTTGTCCGCGATTAATATTTTTTGACAGAAATCAGCTGATAACTATCAAAAATATTAATCGAGTTTAAAGTATTATAACATTATTCAAAACATAATATTATTTTATTTTATTTTATTTGGGACAAACTGTCAAACTGCTAATCCTCGCGATGACAGCCTCTCGATGCTATGAATATAACGCACAACGCAAATCAAGGCAGCTAATCAACATCGCGAAAAAGAGGCAACAATATTTGTGAGAATCGACCTTTTTTAGAAAGGGACTAGAACACAACCATTCCTCGATTTTACGTTAAAAAGAATGATACAGAAATCAGCTGATAACTGTCAAAAAATATTAATCAAGTTTAAAGTACTATAACATTTTATTTAAAACATATTATTATTTTAATTGTTATAGCATAATATTATTTTAAAATTTAATTAGCAAATTAACGCTTTAATCAGCTGATTTCTGTCAAAAAGTATTAAAAAAGCGTTAATTTGCTAATTAAATTTTAAAATAATAATACGTTAAAAATATTAAAATAGTAATATGTTGTAAATAATATGTTATAATGGCTTATATGCGATTAATATTTTTTGACAGAAATCAGCTGATAACTGTCAAAAATATTAATCGAGTTTAAAGAATTATGACATATTATTTAAAACATATTATTATTTTAATTTCTATAACATATTATTTTAAAATTTAATTAGCAAATTAACGCTTTAATCAGCTGATTTCTGTCAAAAAATATTAATAAAGCGTTAATTTGCTAATCAAATATTAAAATAATAATAGGTTATAAAATTTAAAATAGTAATATGTTGTAAATAATATGTTATAATGCCTTATCTGCGATTAATATTTTTGACAGAAATCAGCTGAAAAAAGAGTTAATTTGCTAATTAATTTTTAAAATAAAAATATGTTATAAAAATTAAAATTATATAATGTTTCAAATAATATGTCATAATTCTTTAAACTCGATTAATATTTTTGACAGTTATCAGCTGATTTCTGTCAAAAAATATTAATCACAGATAAGGTATTATAACATATTATTTACAACATGTTACTATTTTAATTTTTACAACCTATTATTATTTTAAAATTTAATTAGCAAATTAACGCTTCAAACAGCTGATTTCTGTCAAAAAATATTAATCAAGTTTAAATAAACTTGATATAAAAACATCATTCTTTTTTATATAAAAAAATCGAGGAGTGGCGCGCACATAGCGCATGCTTGTGTTGTTCTAGTACTGTAAATTACCTATCATTTTAAATCTTCGTAAATTTTATCTGAAAAATGAGTTTTTATTCTTCTGTTATCAAATATAGAAATATTGTCTCTACCACATTTGCGCAATTTATACTGTCGAATAGTAGACCTGATAACTTTTCTATTAATTGTTAAACTGTTACGATCCATCGAGAGATGAAATGTATAATTCGCTATTGTTAGCCGACCGATTCTTTATATGCAATTTGAATAGCGAACGTGAAATTCGATAGAATTCAAATAGAATTCTCTCCCTTGCAATTTGGAGAATAAACCAGGCACGAAACAAATTGGCTCAGTGGCACACACGAGAAATCGTATAGTATCCATCAAATAATCTATAGGTTTTGTTAAATCTTTGTTCAATATGATTTTCTTTCAAAAATTTGTTAGTCCAAAATACTCGAATATTAGTAATTCTTACACTGAGAGAATTTTTTCTTAGAATTTACCTTAAAAATCGTGATAATCGTGGAACAATATGGTATGGAAAGAATTTTATGAAAATTTCTCTGATTAATATTTATCACAATAAAAATATATAATAATATCTATCACAATATAAAACATGTTTGATAAAATATAAAATATGTTTGATTAATTTTACTAAATTGCATAGTAAAATTAATCAAACATATTTTATATTTTATTGTAATATATATTATTATTTTTTTTGTGATAATTATTAATCAGAGAAATTCTCATAAAATTGTTTCCATACCATATTATTCCACGATTACCATGATTTTCAGGGTAAATTATAAGAGAAAATTCTCTCTGTGTACAGTACACAATAATATACCGTCAAATTATTTTAATGTTTCTTTCAATAAATAAATTTAAATAAATTTTTTCTTTCAATAAATAAATTTAATAATTGAATAATTGAATAAAATATTTACAATGGTATATAAATTATAATCAGCAAATTAAAGTATCGACATACCATTCTGAAAATCCTTATATTAATATATTTAAAAAATATCTATTAATTCTTATTAATTCTCATTATTATCGTAATCTAATAAAAGATCGAAAATTATCTCTCGATATTTTTAATGAAACTATTGTAAAACCGTAATTTCATTTTTCATTTTTCCATATTAAACATTTTTTAGCACACACAAAAAAGTAGGTCTCAATTAAAACTTATTTAGATAAAGTTAGCAATATAAAATAAACCGAAAAACAAAGTTTTATTTTTCATTAATATCTTTTAAAACTTAATTCGTGAAAATCTGTTTAGCCTCAATGTGAAATATCTACATCAGAAAAAGATTTTGACAAATTGTCAAAAAAATTATTCCGCGCTTTGGAGACATCCGTGTCAAAAGAAATATAGATTCGCGATGGAACTCTTAATCAATGACATCATATGTACGATCGGAGGTCAACGGTCATTGACCTTCGTCGTCGATCACCTGACAGCCATATACGGTACTCATTGCCTGCGTAACGAAATTCTAAATACACAAAGCTCTCATTCGCGAATTGTTGAACCTGCACGACCTGCAGTGCCTTCATAATGCACGCGTAACGCTGTGAATAGTATTGCGCAGAATCGATGCGTCTACCTCGAATAGATGTTGCACTCGATAATTTACGCGTGTTTATCCTTTGTACTCGAACATATATAGAATGCGCGAGATCGCAGCATCATTTTTTAATAGAAAACAGTGCTTGAAAGACAAGCATGTAATTAGTTCTAATTAAAAAAATTAATAAGAGTTTTTGGCCAACAAGATTATTAAAATTAGATAAAGATGTGTCTCTGGTAAATCTGTATTAATAACTCTATTATAGATAGAGAGATAAAACAAAAGTAATTGTGGGTAAAAGAATAAAGGAAATTGTGCAAGATTTATAACTTTGTATAAGCTGAAAAGGGTACTATGTGTATCGCATTAAATAATATTATCGAAATATTATAAGTAAGCGGTTTATTTCTACGAATTTATCGAATCTTTTTTTTTTTTAATTATAATAGTGTTTTCGATTTGCACAATCAGAAATAGTTGTGAAAGTATAATAAAGATAAATTTTTAACATAAAAAGTATTTTAAGCTTGATTTTATGTTATTATTTACATCCAAATTTTAATTCTAGAATTCCGAATCGAGAGGCCTCCTTGATTGTACATATATTAAATAGTTTCATGAAGCTTGGCCTTTGCTGTAGCAATTTCTGCATTTGATAGCAGAAGAATGAAATAAAAGAAGAATAAAAACTCATTTTTTCAGATAAAATTTGTAAAGGTTTAAAATGATGAGTGATTTACAATATAAATGGATGATTATTTTTATATATATTTTATTTTTTAAATAAATTTTCACAGACTGAAATATGTAAGATAAAATGCAAAAACAATGTAAAATAACGCATAGATTCTTAGTACTTTCATGAATAGTTTTTATTTTAAGTAAAAAGCATAAATTGTTTTGTAAAAATGCAAATCGTGCGGATCGAAAACACTGCGAAAGATAAGTCTTGTCCTTTCCCGGTTAAAGAAACAGGGTCATGCGGGAATCCTTGACCTTCTCAATGACGTTTTGTTAACCGAGATTTTGCGTCAGAGAGATCGTCAAAAGGCACGCAAACGTATCGATCGTCCATGCTCTTCATCTGCACGAGCAAAGCGAAAACGCCGCGTACATCAACTGTGTTCACGGTGCATCACTTGTGCAGAGAAGATTGATTTTCTTATTACTATTTAATCCCTCATTTGCCAATGTCGTCCTTCGAAATTCCCATTTTTTCGCGTCTTTGAAAAATTATAAATTATTCCAATGTATATTCACACATGTATCAAAATAAAAGCAATGAAATTTATCTAAATATATAATCTAAATATATAATATATACATATATATATATAGATTATATATTTCATTGCTTTTATTTTGATACATGCGTGAATATACATTGGAATAATTTATAATTTTTCAAAGACGCGAAAAAATGGGAATGTACATTTGTTAAAAATAAATCTATGAAAATATATATTTTTAAGCAACATTTTGAATATATTGAAATGGATGACGAGAGGGGGGAGGGGGGGGGGAGGAAGTTAGAATCGTGCGCGAGTGGCGCGCAGGCGCGGCTTTGATTCCTCGCGTGCTATCCTTATGAAATATATACACGGAAATGCGAACAAAAAATCTGCACACACCATAGCTCAACGTGAACGACGCATTTGTAATCGCGTGATGCAGGACAAGAAATGTATATATTCGATAATTCGTCGAGATAAGCACTGTGCATGTCAATTTCACGAGGCTCATCGTGTACGTCGTGAAGTTGGTCGTTATTAATAGCGTACTAACGTACATCGAAATTGTATGAAAATAGAATTGTTGCGGGACACTTGCGCATAATTTAGCGTTCAATATCGAAAATGTATCAAAAAACGAATTGACACGCATGACAGATGGATGAAAACCGTCAAACGTAAAGAACAACAAACTGTTTCGTAGACTCGGCACTTACTTACTTGGCGGGAACGTGTCGTCCTCCTAGCTGGCAGGACGACGCGGAATCGTCGCTGTCGACGTTGTCGACGTTCGCCACGTCCTTAAGGGGATGCTTGGCGACACGGCTCCCATCGTGACCGATCCTCTTCGGGTTCGCGACGCGGCTGTACATAGGACGAACGTCTGCACTTTCACAGGGGCGCGATCCGCCGTTGGTCGGAGGCCGACATCGCTGCTGACGCGCGCGAGAGCGATGCGCGACACGATCGACACTTTCACGCGTTTTCGCGATTCGCGTCGTGCGACACGCGAGCGACGACACGGAAACGTTCGCTTATTGCTTGTCCCAGGGAACGGGTTCCCCGTGCTCGTTCGTCAACTCCGAGTTTCGACACTCCGAACTCCGCGCACGCACACACACTCAGCGCCATCCGACCAACGACTGTTGTGCTTCGCGAGTCGCGCGAAATGGCGGAAATCCCGACGCTGCCGCCATCTAGCGGCGAATGTGGTAACTACGTAGCCAAGTTGCATCGTGCTCAACAGATGTAATCACCTGAAAGAATAAAAAATAAAGATTAATTAATGAAAAAAATTTAGATTTATCGTAATAAAGAGAATTGAGCATTAAAATTAATCTAAAGTAATTGTATTTGCAGGAAAATACAAAACTATAACTCATCGAAAATTTATTAATTGATAATTATTGCTAAAAAACAATAATAGCGAAAAACAAAAAAAAGATGTGTTAAAATACATGTTTATTAAGATTTTTTTAGTATTTATATTGTTCAATGTAATGTGCGCTTACTATATAAAGATATAAAAGATTGTTATTATTGTCGTATGAAAAAAAATATGTACACTCTCCATGTGAACATTATGTCAACGTAAATGCATAATATTTTATGTAGAGTAATCAATATCTGTCTACTGATGCTCATCCATTCAAGTTGACATAATCTCGATGGAAAAAAGTGATCTTGCATGCAACGAAATGCACCATATAATATACTCGACATGTACAAAGTGACACAATAAATTCTTGATTTTAAGTGAAGATTTTTTTCATTAACTTGTACATCGAATTTCTCTTAAAACATCAAGACATTTTAATTTTCAAAAATAAATTATTGTTCATGTACTATTTGCTTGCTCGAAATCTTTGCTTTTTATAGATTTTAATTTAAAGTTTAATTATTTAATATTGCATATCGATCATAATCTAATATTGTATTAAATATAAAAAACGAATCTTGTTTTAAAAAATTCATACAAATTAATTCAACAACTTGGCATTAAAATAAAACAAAAAATTTTAAGACTTCATTATGACACCGCAAAATGTCTAAATCTTTGTTTCATCTGTATAGAGAGTTCTCTCTGTTGCTGAAGAAAATATAATCACCGTTCTAGTTGGAGCTACGCCAGTAAATTGCTTTTTAAATTAGTCTGCCACTGACCTTGACTTTCGTACAATGGCACCGACAGGTAGAACAAAGAAAGGTGACGCATGTACCTGCTTATTCGATACCAATGCATTAAAGCCAAAGACAATAACACACTATACAACTAACAACACACAGCTGTACTATGATTAAATAAAACAAGTAGCTCTTCAAAATAATGTTTACATTTTAAAAGCCAAAATATATCGTTCAGACAATATTTAATAAATCAAGAATTGAATTTCTATACAAAAATAATTAATTTCACACAATAAAGGTAATATAATATGTTATATAAAAACACACAAACTCAACAATTAAAAATACAATAGTTATACCATATATAAATCATTATTGCATATGGTCCATATAATTCTTCTATACATATATAATTATTATTCTTTCGGTCACGCTATTTTGATTTGCAAAAATGTGTTTCTTATATCTACCTAGAAACCTTCGTAAAATAACACATGCTTATACAGAAATATGTAAATATGTGTGTATATAATACCACTAATACATATCGTATTTTTTGTTCGTAACGTTAAGATATAAATATTTTTATGTAAATAAATATTTTAAAAATTGCATTATCTCCCTAATTAAGCTCAGTTTTTGCAGATAGTGCCACCGCTTCATGACAATTAAATTAATTTGATTATTATTGCACACATAGAATATCGACACACATGACACGTTTAGTAAAAGCAGGTATTATTAGAAACAGAGGCAGAAGTTTGTCGAGGTAGGCATTTACGTTACATTTGTTTTGTATATTGATCGCAATAATGGCAACACAATGAAATGAATTAGTGATATTATTTGTCTATATATATATAGTCTATATCTGTTTAGATATATATATATAAAGCTTCTCCACTCTTAGCAGATAATTATTGAATATGAAAAAGTGATCACTTTTTTTTCTTAAATATTATAATTCTTTTTTTTAACATAAAAAAAAATAATTTTACACTAATTATAAAACAACATTTTATATATGTATATATATATACATATATGTAATTTCTGCTTTGAAAATATTTAAATACGCCTTTATTTAAATGCTCATCTCTCTTTAATTGTATTGTGGTAATTACTACGAGAAGCATTCCTTACACTGATTGCATTTTCACACAATATAAATGTTTTTTATAAATTTTGATTAAATTTAGAATTATTTTAAAAACTGTATTCTGTCTGTATATTGATAAATTAAATCGTGAATAAAATTAGATTATCAATATAATAATAGCAATGTAAGAACACTTGTCCTATATATTAAGCCCATTTTTTAATTATTAATACAGAATATATTTTAGTGTATAGAATATTATTGTTTAGTATATAGAATATTTTACAAAACTGTTTGAAGAGGTTTACGTTTTATAAATATTCTTCTACGTACCTACGTATATAAATTCTCATAAAACAATTCAACAGTCTTAGTAAGGCACTTTTAAAGCACTCGATGTAATTGTTACTTTTCCTTCTTCAGCTCGATTTTCTTATTCTTTTTCTCACTTTTTTCTTCGCTTTTTTCCTTATTAAGATCCTTCTTAGAGTTTTCCTCCTCTTCTTCCTCTTCATCTAAAAGATTGGAGTCTAGTTCATGCTTCTTTAGTTCCTCTTCTAGCAAAGCGTCCCAATCGGACATATCTTTGCCTTCGCGAACTCTTTGCAGCTCTCGCTTGAGCATGTCTAGACATTCCCGTCGTTCCTTCCATTTCTCTGACATCTCGAGACTTTTCTTCTCGTCGTCGATCTGATCCAACATTTCCGCCTTTTCCTTCTCTTCGGATTCTAACACATACTTTTCATAACTGTCAACCTGAAAGAACGTGCCATTAGTTTAAAATAATCAATAAGTCTTTGATAAAATTCTTTTTAAACGCTTATTCTTAAATTAATTATCTTTTTCAAATACAACACAGAAGAATAGATAAAATCAGATAAATTTTAAATAATTTGTGAGAGTATACATTGATTGAAGAGAAACAAAAATAATTAAAATTGAATTAATAAATATTCAAGTTTACCTTATCTTGCAACATTCTTTGAACGTCATTTTGCCTTTTTAAATGTTTTGGCAGCCAAAAGCATGCCTGAATAAGACGTAGGAATATCCAGACTGCTCCGGCAAGCGCCAAATAAGAGCAAGCAGTAAACACCATGTTCGTCATATCCACAGTTATTTGTTGGTGCTTCATAATGATAATTTATTCGATTCAAATATGTCTGTAATAAATATAATAATGAGTAGAAATAATCAAAGAGAAAAATAGTTATGAAGCGGTACAAATTTACTTTTAATTAAAAAATGCTTTGGAATAAAATATGACTAATAATTTGGATCATAGAAGATAAAGAAAATGATTTCATGTAACGAAGCAAACGCTTCGAAAGTGCTCTTGCTATTATTTATTAGATAAATTAAAGATATTAAATCATTAATTTTTCTCTAACAAATAACAAGTAAAAGCATTGTATCATTCATTATGTTTTTTGTATTTTCTGTTAAGAAGACTTGTTTTATCTTTGTTTCGACTCGTTAATTCAATTACTCTCCCTTATTACGCATCATTGATTAATCGATCGAATAACGCGTGTAATATTTTTTTCTCATGCCTATCGTTCACTCTAGCATTGCATAAGTATACCATTCACGAGACAGTGCACTACGTTGCAGTTCGACTCGAGGATGATTACACGTGGTGATAGGTGACCTACTACGAATCTTGTCGTGCGCATCTTTAAACACCAAGAAGGGTTGAAACGCGCATCCCTCGCGGTGAAATACTTGACGTATCTGGGTTGATTCGCTTCGATAACGTAGGAAAATAATTTCGCGACGGAAACGAAGTATTTTCGTCTAGGTGACGATAAAATGTGACATTTCGTGAACAATGCGCAGATATATATCGTGACATCCATTTATCGGTGCCTTCGTCGTGAACGACTGGTGTATCGATCATGTTCGTTCAGTGAAACAGAATGCAAATATATAATAATATGCACTGTGAAGAAAAACTTGAAATTTCGTGAACTTTTACTATACATAAATAAATGCCGAAAAAAATCACGAAGATAAATTTTGCATGATCTTGTTAGATTTCTTGTTGAAAATTGTGTCTGTATGATTTACGTGGTTTCGATTGCATAAATTGATGCGTGTATTCACGTCAACAAATAATTATTTTTATTTGATTTTACTTTACTCACCATAATGATAATGAATTCGATGTTTAATAATGTGTTTCGCACACGTTGTATAGTCGGACATTATATGCACATAAAGAAGAAAACTTATTAAGAAATTCAAAATGAATAATGATATGTAAGAGTGCTTGGAATGTAAAATTTGATCATTATTAAAATAGTCATAGATATAATAAATTTTTTATATAAAAAATCTTTTTAGTAATAGCGTCGGCTTTAAATCCGATAAAATAATATAGATTACACACAAGCACACTTATCAAAAATTTGTAAAATCATAAAATAATGTATGCGAAAACATTAAATACAGCGATGATTTTTCTTTTAAATACAAAGTATATATAATATAAACTATTATTGACTTTAAAATAAAGAAAAATATAAACAAAAAATAATATATCGATAAAAGTTACTGATACAGTTTTCAGGCTCAACAAACGTAATATTATGTATAAAGTTTTTCATCGCAGTTTTTAATTTTGCATTCGCGTCGTCGTACATATATTTAATAATTATAGAATTACATCTTCAAATACGGAAGCATATTTGATTAAACATTTCAATTATTTTATTCACTTACCCTTTGCCTTACTCGGAAAGTGCCGAGAACATAGCAGTGTAAGAACGTGTTCTATCTAAGAGATACGAACTACTGAATGTATCACGTCCGGAAGTAGTTGCAACTACTATATGTCCGACTGACAGGTGGAACGCTACTCCACTACTGACCCCCTATGAAAATAATCGATATATGGATGTAGCCACGTATGATTGAGCTGACACCATACAAATATTTCAGTATATGTATACACACGACATTCCGAACGTATGTGCGCATATTCGGTAAAGACAAATCCCGCCTATTATTTGTCTAAAATCTAAAGTACGAATTAACGAATTTCCAAGAATTCCTTATATAATAATATAAAAATAATCTTTTAATTTTTTATCTACCAACAGACTCTTCGTTATAGATTGTATATAATTCGCAATTTATCAAACGTTACGCGGATGTTTTTATTTAGGCTCGAAGCTAGATATTGAATTGTACTGCTTTCCAGCAGGTAATCGATTAATTCGGAAAGGACTCGAGGGAATGACGGATGTTCACAATAAACGACGATCTAAAATATTCAAGCTACGTCGTAATGACGTCTATCATGCGCGGCGATGAGTGGGTTGGTTCAGGTGCTTCCATCTTACGACTTACGATATGGCCCGAAGACAAGCAAAAGTATATGTCAAGAATACATAATTTTTTTTATTCTTTTACAATTAAAATTAACTCAATAATAAAACGTTCCACGTCCCAACTAAGGCTAAAATAGTCTACACGCGAACACGCGCTCATATTTCGTTATGTTGACGATATTTCATGTACCCAAATAGCCAAGTCTATCGAGAGCAAATCTTACCTGACAAATTTTGTTGTCAGTAAAAAGAAATTTACAGGAAAAACACTACAAAGAACAATATCTATTATTGCCGATTAAGATGACGAATTGGTGATAAAACCCGAATGGGATCTGCAACTTTTAACCGTTTAAATAAAATATGACGTCAAGTTATAAGTTTGTTAGCAGATTCTGCTCGGTTTCCATCGCCAATCTGCGGTCAACTTCTATGAGCAGGCTCTGCCTTAGGCAGGTCACAAGCCTAATTAGATATAACTAATCTCAATTTACCAGCAACTTTGAATAAATCTATTGCCAATTTGCTGACATTCGCGCACATTTTGCTTACTGGGTACATATCGATTCTTTGTACATCATCCGATTGCTGAAAATCTAACGTAATATGTTTGGCGAACAATTTTATCAATTTTATACCCTACGAAATTATACACGCTCACGCATCTAAAGCGCCTGATGCGACACATACACAGGAAGAATAATTCAGGTCTGGAATGTGCGATACATCACAACACAGTCGTTAGAGAAGGCGAAGAGAGGAAAGGAGAAACAATGTTGGGAAGAACGAGGCCCATTTTGTCACCGTACTGCTCGCTGCTGCTTCGCTTGGAATTCCAAACAGAGACATTTTGATGTACACTTCCGGTTCAGGAAGACAAAGTACGCCTATTTATGTCGTCGACCTTACGTAAAACAGGAGATAGGGAGTGGCGGAGTTTCGCGGATTGGGCGCCAGTTTGTCCTCGAGCTCTCGCAGCGGGATCACATGCACCGCCTCGTCATCACACTCCAGCCAAGGACTGACAACTTGCTTGTTGCGCCTGATCCCGCAGCAATCCACGCTGCGACACCCGATTCTATTCACCAGTTGTTCCTTGTTCTCGCTCGCGCTGGGTTTGCTCCTGAAGTATTTGAGTATGCCCGATGCTTTGTCAGAGGAAGAGGAGGACGACGACGACGACGAGTTCACACTCATAACGCTGCCCTGGCCCGAGTTCTGCCGCTTGTTATCACGATCGCAATGGAAGTACTCCGCATACGCGGAGTCATCCGGCAAACGTGCGTAAGCGACGTAATGGCCGGCGGTCATCGTTGCACCCTGGTGCATTATGACTGAGTACAATTTGTATACATGCCGCGACTCTGTTCCGCCACCACCATCTGTTGTCCCGCGGGTCTGATCGTTGCTGCACTCCTCGCAAAAGCATTGCAAGGTAAGCGGCGTTGGCATGTGATTATTGATCTTCTCCATTGAACTGCACACGTATATTTTAATTGTAATCGCAATACGTATATTTATAATTATAATCGCAATACGGGATATCGAAGAAAATTTTTCGTCATTATAATCTAAATGTAGAGAGTCAAAAATGTAGTTAAATTTTTAAAGAATAAGTTAAGCCAGTTTTTCTGGATTATTTCAATAAAAATTTAAAGATTGTAATTTTTATAATTACAATCAAATGAGTTTCAAGAATATTACAAACAATTATTTCCCGTATTTTTCAAGAAAGTTTTAACTGTATAATTTCGCGATATTAATTACATAACTTTTATGTAACCTGTTGCTTCTAGCCTTAATAGTTCTAATCAAACAATCGTAAACTAAACTTACCCAGCGGCGGTGGAAAATCTCTTCAACTGCAAGATGAGAAGTCTCGGCAACAAGGGAAAACATACGGCTCTGCGAGCTTCGTTATATCGTAGACAACGTGCGCACCAATATTTCTCCGTCCCCCAAAGCAATTCGCTAGTTACTACGGCGCGTTTGTACACTTCGCTGCTATCTACCGATCGACCGTCGTCGTCTACGAAGAAGGATATAAAATGTCTCTTTATATCGCGTATTTTTACAAATAGATCTCAAAATTAATCGATTAAATACACACCTTTCTCGTTCGAACGATCAATGTCGATGGGTACGCATATGTCGCAAAACGTTTCCTTACGTTCTGTCACATGTTCGCACTCAAGACACGTCGTGCGCAATAAGCTGATCCCCTCGAAGTCCTCCGAGATGAAGCACTTTTTGCTCTCTGGCTTGCGCGTCCCTATCTCGCCGTTACTCTCGACGAATTCCGCGTGGCCGTTTTCATACGGTCTCGCGACTGTCGCGACACCATTCGTGTTTGGCTGTACAAGACAGACTGAGCTTCCCCTACTCGGAAACTTCTTCTTTTTTCTTTTGCGAATACTCCTCTTCCCGGAACCGCTACTCTCCGATTGCACATCCGTCGTCGAGTGATCCGTAGTGAAGTCGGGAAAGCCACCGTTGCTTTGACCAAATTGGCTTTCTCTGTGTCTGACCAATAGTTGGAAAGTTTCTCTGATGTTATCAAGTAAGCAGACCAAAAGCTCGTGAGCATCCTGCTGTTGATTTCCTTCGAATATCGGATTTACCTCTCTATAAAAATCAATAAAACAATGTGAATAAAACAATGTGGAACAAATTATTTTTACAATAACAATCTATATACCTAAGAGCTTGTAAAAAGGCATCCGGTTGGTACGGCTCATTATTCTCTCTTGCCTCCGATGCTCGCAATGCCATGAAGAGTTCATGTAATTTTTCAGTGGCTATTTGAATATGCGGTTTATTGGCTTCCACTGTTGGTCCGGCCAATGTCAATAGATCTTTACTGCTCAAGCTACGACTACTGCTCGATGTTAATGATACACCTGTTCTACCTAATGAAGAAGATTTGGCCTGTAAAGAAAAAAAATTAACAGCTTGAGATGTTAGTATAATATATAATATATAGTATAATATATAATATTGTTACATCCATACTGATATATATTCAGCAATACAATAAAAATAACGAAACAATTATAAAATTAAAATTATATCATATGCAAATATCATTTAATAAATTCTTTGAGACAACAAATCGATAAAAAGAACAGTTGATTATAAGTTTAACACAATTCATAGCACTTCACAAGAAATGTTTTGCAATTGAGTGATAGAATTTTTCTCAGAGAAATTATAATTGTCGTTATCGTATTAAAGTTATTGTGCTTTGTTAATATTAAAAGTTAATATAAAAAGTTTCTTTTTGAGTGTCACAAATGTGAATATGAGTGCTGCAAGCAATCATAATTCATCCATACAATATTATATAGCAAAATTATATATATATATATATATATATATATATATATATATATATATATATAAAATCCTTTCTTTACATGCAATCTATTTGTCTAGTACTTACTTTTGTTTGAAGTTGCTTATCATTTAGATTAGATAAATCAGTGGCTAAGTGATGTAAATTGTGCAAGAAGGAAGGTGCAAACCGTAAAGTATATAATACACTATTGAGGAAGCAGGTATTTCCTAGATTACACAAGGTGGCTATCCTAAATCCTTCTGTACCACCGGAAACATCGTAACTTCCGTCTTGGTGATTGCTCAGCTGATTTCGGTAGCCATTCAACATTTTGCTTGTACCTTTACAAACAGAATGGTATTATGTAATTAAGATGTCACTGTTTCATTGGAATTATATATCTATTGTCAATGAAATGTGTTACTAAAAAGAAAAACGCATACTGAGTGAATAGTCTGATGTATCCAGAAGGCCCCCTCTTGTAGATGTATGAGGGGGCTGCGAGACGACGATGGGAATTGTACGTCCGCGACCCGACAGAGACAGGCAGAACTTCTTTCTGGGAGGAACCGAGCGTTTATCTGCTTCTTCCCCTGTTTCTAATACTGTCATCTTCTGTTAACCTAAAATATCAATCGAGATCATCATAAGTTGTGTAATGCAACAGTGCATTGATAAACGGAGCGCAAGAAACAGACGTTTCTCGTTGCGCGGAATTTCCCTCCGTCCAATTCGCATACTCGCGTACGTCGGAAATCCTGGTTAATGTCGATTTTTTTTCACGCGTCGATTCTCCCCGCGAGATTCGTTTACGTTCCAAACTAAATCGAGTGTTAAATCGTGTCGCGGAAAATAACACACTGAATGCTGCATACATTTACTCACGTATGATCGAGTGGGGAAGTCATGGAACGAAGGCGGGCTCCTTTATTATAACGTTATCAAATCGAACTAGTTTCCTTAACGTTAGAAAGCCACGAAAGAGCTCGTTCGACTCGTGGCAAGCTACATTTCTATCAGCTTTCCTTTTGACGGATCACACCTGGTCAACTTGTACCTCTTGCTCCGACTTACTACGATTTTACGCGACACAACATGGGATTCAGAAATTAACAGCTCTTCAGGGAAACTCACGCACGAAAGGATCACCAACGGACGGACGCCTATCAGCGCCCCTAGTGGACGCGAGAACAACTATTTAGAATTCTTTCGGAATCTTAAAAATTCCCTATCCTCCAGCCAATCAGCGTATCTGTCAAACTTGTCCACATGTAATATCGCCCTAAGCACTAGCTTGTCAACTAGACGTCACGTGGTCGACGTTTGCGCCTGCGTACCATTGACTTAAGATTATATAGATGCGAGGATCTTTGATTTCTCAAATTTTATAGACGAGGGCGAGACGTATTCTTTTGTAAAGAGATAATTACATTCATAAATTTTACAAGTCAGCGGTGCGTAAAAAAAATGACAGGAACGAAAGGGTGGAAGAGAAATGCGCTGGAAAAGTTGTAGGATAAAAAATAGGTAGTTTGCGTTTCCGCCACCAGGGAGTACACTTCCGGCACGATACTGGTAGATATTTTCCCATCTGAGTCACAACGACGCCTCTCGTATGTTGCTGATTCCTCCTGTCTTGCGTGCTGCATCTGCATTTGCTGACACAGTGCCGCTACGATCAGTACACAAGAGAAGTAAGATAAACTCGCGCACATATACGATAATACATAGGACGCTGCGAACTGTTTTTATAATTGATATCACGACCGTGGACTCTGCGT
This sequence comes from Prenolepis imparis, assembly GCF_030444845.1. Classification (NCBI taxonomy): domain Eukaryota; kingdom Metazoa; phylum Arthropoda; class Insecta; order Hymenoptera; family Formicidae; genus Prenolepis; species Prenolepis imparis. Next base: position 12,660,723 of record NW_028141162.1, on the reverse strand, counting down.
TCTCGGAGTTTGCTCGCGCGTGAGGCGTCCCACCCTCGCGAACCCTCGTTTACTGCGTTCGTGTTCGTCGGCTTCCCGCGCGACAAAAGCACCCACAACCGGCGAGGTGCCAGAAGAGAGTGCTGCAAACGCGAGAGCGTTTTTTGTCCAAGTCAGGTAAAGGCTATAATTTCGCCATCATAATCTCGTCCATCTCGCATGTTCATCGGGCTCTCGCCCTCCTGCCCCACGAGAAGAAGCGATCGCGCTCGCTCTCGCTCTCGTGGCGCTCGCTCTCCGTAGCCGACCCCCGTCGAGAGGAACACTGGAGGGACCACGTTGTCGAATGTCGTGTGGCTCCGATTTCGGACGGGACGAGCGAGAGAAATCGCTCTCGTGGGGGTGTCGTCTGTCGTCGACGACTCGCTCATCTCGGCCGTCCGATTATTCTCGCTCGCGTTGTCGTGTCGCGGCCCATGTTTCCCGAGACATCGCCATGCTTGCGCGAGCGACCGGGCGCGACCGCGCATTCTCGCATCCGCGAGATGGAACCGATCTCGGCCGTCCGCCTCAGCTTTTTTTTCTTTCTTTTTCTCTTCCGCGTCGCGGATGCAAACGAAGCGAATTTTCTAGATAGATAAATTCTTCGGGGGGCGAGAGAGCGAAGAGAAAGAGAAAGAGAGACACGTGCTACGGAATATGTACGTTGTAGCTCAGCGTGGTCGGAATCGCCAGGTAGAGGGAGAGAGATTAAGAGAGTGGGGGAGGAGAGAAGAGATGGCATGCGAAAATTTTGCCATCCTCTACCTCTACGCGCGTCGCCTGTCCCTTTGTGTTTGCCGCATGCCATATCGCTCCGATTATTTGAACGCTGTAATAAATGATGAAACATGATTTTGGATAAGCTCTTGCACGCGCGATCATTTAGATAGCCTAGGATATTAGCAGAGAATTTTATACTCGAAAGAGAGATGCATGTATATCTTAAATTTGACGATTTCCGATTTATGTGACCTTTAAAATTGCTGGAATATTTTTTTATTATGATAAAATACATTATTTATTATATAATAAGTAGTTTAATCAAATCAATCTATGTCTAAAATCCGACTGGCATCGAATAATGAAATATTAATGAATAATATATTTTAATAATGAGTAATATATGTAGTTAACACGTATTTATATATTTTATATAATAATAAGTAATAAAATTTATATATTTTTTCGAGAAAAATAATTGAAATTGATGCACACTTGTTTTTATATATATATATTGTTATATATAATTTTATATTTGCATATGTGTCATATATGAATAATAATGCTGAAGAAATTTTGTGTGAGCAATATATATTTTCTGAAATTTTATAATTTGTATATGTATAATCAATAATAAGTTGATTTTTTTATATTAATTGTATATTGCTAACAATATGCGATAAAATTATATTCAGATATTATAACTCAATTATAATAACATTACTGCTCAACTTTATATTGTAATTTGTATTGTATAATTGATAATAATAAATATAATTTTTAATATATATTAATGTCTTATGAATTTTATTAGATTATGTTGCTATAAAGAACCTCTGTGCACTATATTAAAATATATAAATTCTATCGATATGTTCTGCGCACAATTCTAATAATTTTTTAGATTTTTGATATATTATGATATTCTAATAAATATGTTTTCTTTTGTTTCAGATATCTGCCTTAATAATTTTAAGATTTTACAACTAAACATTTAACTTGCTGTTTCCAGCAAAATATCACTTTAAAAGAGAGAGATAGAAAGTAAGAAAATGGTCATGGAGGCATCTCCTTCTCCACAAAGTGTAGGTCGTGAGTTTGTCCGACAATATTATACTTTGCTGAATCAAGCTCCTGCCCATCTTCATAGGTATTTGAGTTATCTATAATTTTTTTCAGTTTTATCTTTGTTAAAGATTTCTTATCACAATTAGAGCAACATAAAAGTTTGAATTTTATTCAAACCTAATTTCTTTTTTTTTTTTAATTTAATGAATATTTCAACTGCGCAACTAAACTTTTTATGAATTTTATGAATTAGGTTCTACAATCAGCATTCTTCCTTTGTGCATGGAGGTTTGGATTCCAATCGAGAGTGTATTCCGGCGATCGGTCAAAAACAGATACACCAGAAAATTCAACAACTGAACTTTCGTGATTGTCATGCAAAAATAAGTCAAGTGGATTCTCAGCTTACTCTCGAGAATGGAGTTGTTGTTCAGGTAAACTATGTCAACTTTACATAAATTAGATCGAGTATAAAAGAATTACACAAGATAATATTTTATTTCTCTTATGAAGAGAAATAAATACAATGTTTAAATATGTACATACAATGTATTGAATGTATCATTTTTACGTTCCCATCTAACATTAGAGATTCATCATCACTCTGCTTTATATAGACATGATAATTTGCTTCAATTTATTTAAAATAACATTTTTGTATGATAAAATATTTAATTTTTAGTATTTGTAATTTCAAGAATATCTTAATGCGATTATTTCTATATATTTATTTCATTATATGTTTATATATATATATATATATATATATATATGTATTCATTATTATGTGATTATTACTATATATTTATTTCATAGGTATCCGGAGAATTGTCCAACGCTGGACAACCAATGCGTCGGTTCACGCAAACCTTCGTGTTGGCGGTGCAAGCACCTAAAACCTACTATGTGCACAACGATATCTTCCGCTACCAAGACTTGATATTCCCCGAGGAGGATGAGGCTGATGTGAGCGGAGGGGACGGCGGTGAAAGCGGCGAGAGAGAGGTTGAGGAAATCGGTCGATCCGAACCTGAAGAAGATGAACACCAGAGTCAGGCGCAACAATTGACAGCTCCGACTCAAGCGGCCGAGCAGCAAGCTCAACCGCCTCTCATTCCGGCGCAACAGCCTCCCCTTCAGCAACAACAACCGATGTATTACGCTGCGGCACCACAGCCACATGTTAGTATATAAAACATTATTATATTAATGTAATTATTATACAAAAATTAAAAACTATTTGAGGGTGCAGTAAATTATATGCATAAATAAGGGGAAAGGCAAAAATAAAATATAGAAATTCTACATTGTTAAAAAAGATAAATGTATAGTTTGAATATAAATTGAATTTGCACACTGTCTAATTTTTACAATTTATCATTGATTATAGTTCTATTTGCAAACATTTATTGATCAGGGTCAGGTTCATCCGGTAATGCAGCAAGTTCTGAATGGAACGGTGCACGAAGAGGTGATCAATCAGCAGCCTCCACAGCAGCAACAACAACCGCCGCCGCCACCTCCAGCCCAGCAGCATCCGTATATAACGGAACCAACCGCGCAGTCCCAATTTGTGCAAGAAGCAGAGTTGAGTAATGGCGAACAACAACAGCAGCAGCAACAACAACAGGTTGAAAATGAACCGCAGACTCAGACGGAGGAAAGGAATGACCAGCCTGAGGCAGAATCGTTTACTGCGTCCGCGCAAGAGGCCGAGCCCGAGCATCAAGTTTCGAGTACTACTGTCAACAATAGTGGACCCAAGACTTATGCTAATTTAGTAAAGTCTTTCCCAAGTACCACCAGTGTTACTAGCCCTCAAGCTCCTAAACTGTCCATGTCTCCGGTAAGTAACAATCGTCTCAATGTGACATCGTGATTTCTGAAGAATACGATGAATAATAAATCTTTCTTTGTAGCCACCTATGACGAATTTACGTTTGGATGACCGATCGCCTTTGCATCCTGCAAATAACGTACCGACTTCTATGTCTGTTCCCAACAACGTATCCGCGGCTCAACAACAGGTGCATCGAGTGGGCGGAAATCAAGCGCCGCCACAGCAACAACATCCCCAGCAGCAACGTGGTCTGAGAACAGGACTAGTACAAAGAGGTAAAAAATGCAATAAATATAAAAGATGAAATAGATATTGACAACTTAAAAAATGATTACTTAAAGGATGTAAATCTTGTTTTATGAAAATAAGATCTACATATATGTACATTTTTTTATATTAATTATTTTTTTATCTTTTTTTCTTGGGAAGTATATTTATTTTATATTGTTGTGTATGATAATATTTTTTAGATGGAGAACGTCGTGGCACAAGACCGGGACAATACAGTGATGCTCATCAACTTTTCTTGGGTAATTTACCACACAACGCTTCCGAGAATGATTTGCGCCAAGTATTCGAGCGTTATGGTAGAGTTGCTGAACTGCGCGTGCACAGTAAATCAAACGACAGATGCAAAGGCCCTCAAGGCGGAAACAACACTGCGCGAGTGCCTAATTATGGATTTATTACGTTCGAAGATCAACAAGTTGTGACAAAGGTGTTGAACTCTCTGGTACGTTTGTCTTTTAGATAAATATCGACAATGCTTTAGACAAATAATTAAGAAAATTTAATAAAAATGAAACTTCCATTGTTGTTTCAGCCTATTTATTATCCCGACGAGAGTGGACAAAAGTTGAATGTGGAAGAAAAGAAGGTGAGGCCTAGAATGATGGACGGCAGTGGCGGAAGATTGAACTCCGGCGATGGCGGTATGCGTTCCATGGGCCAACAGCAGCAACAACAACAACGTGGACCAGGTAATTTCTAGATTAATTTTCCAATTTATTGAAATTAATAAAACTTTCAGTTTACTGATCCGATATTGATTTAATATCAGGTGGACCTGGAGGCGTAATGAGAGGCGGACAACATCCGCGGGGTGGTCGTGGAGGATTTTCACGGAGCGGCGATGGCAGCAGGGGCGGCGGTGGCATGCGGCAACCGGGCAATCCAAGCAATCCCGGTTACCAGAACCGTCGCTAATACCGGCCACAGTACGGAACAGTCGCAACAACCTCCTAATTTCCTCTCTATTGAGTAAAAGTCACACCAGTACCATCATGCATATGCCATCTTCATTTCGAGAAATGAAATCCAAGACTATTTCGTATGCCGCACGACCTTATATCACCGGCGCCACCCTCATACGCTTAAATGTCGCTTGCAACAATGTTCGACAAGCAACAACAACAACAGCCGATACTAGATGACGTAGCTCAAAAAGAAGTCGTACGAAACACGATCTCGAACATCAGAAGACACGACTTCGTCGAAATCTCGGACGAGGATTACGTTTTTTCTCGCGCGAGACCTCGAGCTCAGTGGTACGTGTTGTAAGTTTAAAAGAGCCGATGATCATCGGTTCGAGTTCGTCCTTCGTACATCGACAATCGGGCAATCCCGGAGGACTTTACGACGCCAAGCATACAAACGGAACGTAAATGTAGACACACACGTGCAGCCGTGCGACAAGTCCAAAGGAAGCTTAATGGAGAACGTTATCGGAGTGTGGGAAATTTAAATGAACAGGAAGAGGCGACGGGACGTGATCTGAAATCGGGAAATTGTGTCGAAACTCTCTTTTTGTGAGGTTTTAGAATATTGCGTGGCATTTGTCACTTCGCGCGTTTCCTTCTACTCACCGAATTGCAAGACGAGATGACAGCGAAGCAAAGTTCATTGCACACACCATGTAACTACGGGGCGATCAAAGATTGCATCGAAAAAAATGGCAACGGAATGTCGCTGTATAGTCTTGTACGCTTTTGAGTCGACGAAACCGTCCCGTTGTCGCAGGTGAAGAATCTGTATTGATAGCGCGGAACGAATTCCGGTGTAACAACTACACAAAATCCTAAAGTTGTATCCCGGTTGCACGCGGCAAAAAAAAGGAAAAAGAAAAGCTTAATTTCTTTTTTCCTACACGTTCTTTTTTCTATTCTTGTTGCCGATCATCGATCGACCGGTATCGATCGTAAAGAGGACGATACTTCTAGACTGCAGCAACTGGTCTCGCCGTTTTTCCGCAACTCTGGCCTCGTCTTGTTGCAGTCCAGAACTTTTTATTCGCGAGCCTACCTTTTTCCTGATCTCTTCCCTCCCTCTTCTTTTCTCAGTTTTCTTCTAAAAACCATTATTTTTCCCAATATCTTTCTACGCTACAAACCCATTTTATAGAATCTTTCTATTCTAGCATCTACCTCCCTTTCCTATACACACATATTATTATTATTATTACTTTTGTTTAGGTATAAAATTAATAAGAATCGCGCACGCGCATGATCTGACGTATCGCTAAATTTACGATCACGAGGTAGTATTTCGGCCAAGGTCAAGTTTTCTAATGATCGCAGAATTCGCGACGCGCCGAACATTAAACGGAAACTGCAACCAGCAAAAAATATACTCGACAAAGAAAAACTATATGTAGTTTTTACGCGTAATAGTTTTTTTTCTCAGCCATTTATTAAAGTCTTTCGCAAGTTTGTCATGAATAACAATTAGAATATATCATATTCCAAGAAAAATGCTGTTTGTACAATTGTGTATTCGTTTAATTGAATTATAAAACTTTTACTTAATAAATATCTAAAAGAAGACTTTATCCTTCTGTGAATTTTTAGAGAAAATTACACAGAATATATGAGAAATTTTATACAATATTGAATCTATATACAAGTCAGGAATACTACCGACACACATATTCATATAAATTCAATATGTAAAATCGTCATACATCGTGCTGCTCTTGTTATAAATAACGATTTGTTATGCAAAAGTGCCATGATTCAATTAGAATACATACAAAATTGTACGAGCAGCATTTTTCTTGGAATACATGTTTTCTAATTTCTCTTTAGATAATATAATCTATTCATATTTCTCAACGCAATACATTCATATGCACTAAATTATTTAGAATATAGCAAAACAAGAATTCTAGTCAGCAACAGTTTAAGTAGTGTGCGAAAAGAATTCTGCAATTATTAGTGACTGGGTAATGCGTCTATTCTGGCCTATCTGCCTCATCTCACTCACCTCTGCGAAACTATTGTATAATTTTCAGTGTCGAAAATGTCAAAGAATCAAAGTCGTGAGAAAATCGAGGTGATATGGCGATACGACAACAATGTAAATTGTAAATGATCGACGCGTCGGAAGATGAGGAATAGAGCGTTGCAATCAATAACTAAATTTATGATGTCGACAAAAAGCATGTCGCGAGAGAAAGAGAGAGAGAAAACGAGTATTTTGTGTGTGTGATGTGTATGTGAGAGAGCGAAAGAAAGTTTGTCCAGCTTGCATTTCGTCGAGATTATTGTAGAGATTTTTAACGTTGATCATGAACGAACGCGATTCCACAACCGCAGTAGTTTGTAATCGAAAATATAAAGAAAATGCGTTGCGATACCTCTGCGTGTCTGGGACATGATGACCGCGTTCCCGCGACTCCTCGGCGCGCCCGCCCGGGACCCCATCCTTAACCCGTTTAATGTTACATTTTTTTAACATGCAACCTCTAGTGAATAATATTCATCATGTAGTATTACTTACGCGCGATATTGATGTCTCGTTTTTAATAGAGCCCCGGGACGGCGAAGACGATGACGATGATGCGGCCACTCTGATCCAGAGACGGATAAAGATATTGGTTTCGCGTGGCTGCGCTTCTGCGGTTTACTATTTTCGATAATTAGCGAAAACAAAAAAAAAAGAAAGAACAAAATTTGCCGCTAAGCATCCTTTTTTTGGATATGCGTCCTCGTTGGATAATGTAACGCGTTTCAATTTTAAACTTATATCTATATTTCGTTATAGATATTAAACACTACGTATATAGAAAACATAATGAAAATTAAATTTATCAAATCCTTTCTAAGTTAGTTTAGTATACGCGGAAACGTATTTCCGGATTTTTGTCGATATAGTTATCACGTAATTGGCACTTTAGTATTGTTATAAAAAAAGAAGAAAAATTTATCATTAAATCTGAAACAAAAATATACAGGATGTGAAGCACTTTATCACTTCTCTCTTCCTTGCGGCAGAAAATAAAATATATGGCGTGTGTTTTATGATTTTGATCGTGTTTTAAAGATATGGTAAACGTTTATCGTGTGATTAGCGATTAATAATACCTATATAAAATTCTTACAAGAATTAAGATTATAGCATAACACATAAAATATTAATTTTTATTTCAAATGTCATAAAAATGTGAATTTAATTAAAATATTAAGAATCCTTTCGAGATCATTCTATTCCGTAGTTTATACATCTTCGAAAATAAAAATAAGATATTTATAACATTTACACATGACATCTTCTTACCATATAAAACACGTACTAAATAGAACACGTTTTTATCGCTATATTATCTCGCTATAAACTCGTTTAACATTTTGACTGAAGTTAACATCTGTAATTCCTTGGAAATCATGGACATTCGCGAATAGTTAAGAATCTTACTTTTCTTTTATTCATATTTTATGAGCGATAGATACAAATGCAAATTAAAAAGGAAATTAAAATGATATATGCATGTTTTCTGTGCCAAATTCCCAAGGAAATACAATTAACATCAAAACAGAATAAACACGAAACTGGCGTGCTGATATTAAATGCGGAACGTGCTTGATTAATGCAAAATTTTTGCAAAAGTAAATTTATTCAATATTCGTTGATTTAAACGAAATCCACGTATAATACTGCAGTGGTAAAATATTTTTCCTTTACCATATGCAAGAGATGATGCCGATATACGCGCCTAGAAGGAGAAAGTTCAAATAATAAAATGCCAGTTGCTCTTTGACTTTGTATACATATGTAGAGCATATTTAAAGGAATATTTGTATGAATAAGAAAAAAAATTGTCTCTAATTATATATCCACTTGTACATTAAACGTCACGGGAAATAGACGATATCTCCATGATCATTTTTATTCCAATTTAAGAGGCCGGTTTATATAAATATATATCTAGTACTTCAGTCAAACAATTGCGCAATTTACGTATTCAAAGAAAAAAGATAATGAGGGAGAGAGAGAAAAAAAAAAATATTTTACGCTGACGATATAATCGCTGGATAATATAGTAGTTATTTAATATTTGTAATTGCAGATTATATGACTTCCGAAATTTTCGCCTGCCACTTACTATAAAATGTTCTACACATTCAGTCTCACACCGTTTGATTCCATATATTACATCCTTGTCCATATGCATATCCGTGTGTTCAAGTACAACGTGTTCAAAAACCGTAGTTCACGCGAGATTATCGCTTTACATACTTGAAAGAGGAGCTCTGCAAATTTTTGGTGTGAATGTTTTCGTTTTTAAGTAACTATATTATATAATAATTAATAATAAAGATAAATATATATATATATATAATAATGAAAACGAAGGAAAGAATATGCAGAAAAATTATACAAATAATTATAATAATGTAATAATAATAATTAGAAGATGGCGGTTAATAAGTTATGAATTTTTGTAGCATACATTTTTATTTCGGTCTGCCAGGCCAATTTGTGTGTATACCAACAAATTGAAAACAACGTTACTGCGATAAAGAAGAAAAAGAAAAAAAAGATAATGTTAAAGGGGAAAAAAAAATGAAAAAGAACAAACAGATGTATTGTAACTTTTTGCATTTAGTATATAATACATATACCTATACCTTACTACAACCCTTATTATAGCATCTCTTTATTTATCGCAACATGCTCATCTTTGATTTTAGTACGAATTTTGTTAGTTGGTTTCGTGCATAAATAAGTCACATTTCCGGTGACCGTAATTGATTTTGCCGAAATTGCTAAGCACATTATGGACTCGTCATAAAATGTACATCTAGATAATGTATATACATATATATAGTATAGATGCGAAATTTATAATCATGTTTATACATAAATTAAATCTTATCGTCATTATGTATATATTAATGGAATTAGATATAATGCAAGCAAGATTTTAAAATATTTTTACTGCCGATTAGCATAACAAATTTCTTAATATCAAGACGTGAATTTCTAATTTCCATTAAAACAATAATTTTTTTAAATCTAGGCATGATTAAATCCAATTTTGATTCGATTATTAATAAGTTCACGCCAATTTTTAGAGCGTCACGAAATTTCTGATTAGAAATTAAAGCAACCCTCGCGAATATCGGTATCGAGTTGGAAGAAGAAAGTAAAAATTTTGCGGAGACAATTGTTATGCGCGAGTCGTACGCACATTGCGTAAGACGGATGCATAAGAGTGACAGCAAAGCATACGCGCGGCGGAAAGATCAGACGAGGGTGTAGGAAGAAAGAAAAAATGCACGCAGGAGATGAGATCATCTCTCCTCTCTGACCGCGCGCTCCGGACAACTCGACGCGATGCTGCGACGCGCCTCTGGTTCTGGCTTCTGGCGCAGTCAGTAACGGTCCAGCGGCCGATTTGGAGGGCTGTTTCTCGATCCTTCTTGAGAAAGAAAAGCCCCGGGTGAACGACAGAAAAAGCGGTTCGTGAGGAAAGCCAACGCGAGGTACGATCGACTTGTGACTTTTCGTCTTGTCAAGATCTTATCTTGACTTCTATCGTGCGGTTTCTATATTGATATATTTTTTATCACTGTTGTTATTTGTGTTAATTAATTAATATAATAGATCATTTATATCCAAATGCATGTTTATTTACTGTACGATATCTTGCGGATATTATCAGTATTTTTACAATTTGAAATATCATTTCGTATCTAAAATTTTCATATCTAATAAATTAATTAATCTGTCCAATTCTTTGATAGTTAAATTTGCTTTTTATATTATAAAAAAGATATACTTCTATATGTTAAAACACGAAGAGCTATCAAGAAATATTTCGAACTAATTCGATCGTTATTAATCTATAGAACATAATAATAGTAATATTTACAACTTTAAAAGTAAAAGTAATAAAATACATGTGTCAGACTTATGGTATATAGGGGACACCGTATCAAATAAATCAAATAACGCAGGTACCTGGACGTTTTGTTAGAATTAGAAAAATTGCACGTAGACACTCATGGAAATGAATAGACTGACAGTGGATTGCTTCTACGGTCAGAATTTATAGATATATACATAAAGGACCGTCATAAAAGACCCTTTTTACAGATAATTTCAGGATTTTTCAATTTCTAACGAAATTTCTTTAACTTTAAAAACTTTTAGAAACTAAATTTCTGTTAAACTTTCTTATCGCGCGCGCCAATTTATTTATAAATTCATAAATAAATAAATAAATAAAGATACATAATTCACATTCCGAATTACACACAAATAAATTGATTGAAACGAAAATAATATATTTTAAATTAATTACTGCGGCGAAAGCGTCTCATAAACATAGTATTAGTATGAGTCAGTTATAAAACTGTATACGATGAATACGTTTTATATCAGGCGTAGTCACAACTAACTTATCTCCTATTTTATATTATTCGGAAATCGTATCCTTTCTCAGACGGAAATCCAACATCCTTTGTTCATTGAGATACTCTTATTATACGGAGACCCAGAAAAGAAAGATGCTATATTATTATAATTGTTAATGAAAAGTCTCGCGTATGCATTTATAGTTTATGTAATGCTTAACTCACTCATTAAAATAATGCACTTATAATATAGAGTTATAAATAAGAAAATTAATTTGTATATGAAAGATAGCGTAAAATACGATATTCACAATTTTCTATTAATATAGATTTAAAATAGAATAGAATTTAAAATAGAATACTAATCGTCTTTCTGTGATTTTGTAACTTCGAACTATAGTAACACTCACATACACACAATCATTCGACCTCTTTTCATGGTATTCAAGATTAATTGTAAGATCGATAAAAAGCTTGCAAACGTACTCTTTTTTCAAATTTATTCCTTTGAAGAAAATGCACAGATATATATCATTCCTTTGAAAAACAAGATTAAAAAATGAGTAATAAGATTTAAAATCTTGAGTATCATAGATCAGATAATTCCTGGATTCTGTGAAAATTTGATTAAATTACGTATCATCACATTACACAATCTTGCAATAAATTTTTACAGCTCTGTTTTTCCAGAATAACTTCGTAGAAATGCATTTGAATAATTTTCATTAGGTTTTATATTATACATAGAGAGAATTTTCTCTTAGAATTTACTCTGAAAATTATGATAATCGTGAGACAATATGATATGGGAAGAATTTTATGAGAATTTCTCTGATTAATATTTATCACAATCTGTCACAATAAAATATAAAAAAATGTTTGATTAATTTTACTAAACTATATAGTAAAATTAATCAAACATATTTTCTATTTTATTGTGATAGATATTATTTTTTACTGTGATAGATATTATTTTTTACTGTGATAAATATTAATCAGAGAAATTCTCATAAAATTCTTTCCATACCATGTCCCACGATTACCATTTTCAGGATAAATTCTAACAATAAGAGAAAATTCTTTCTGTCTATATATCCTATACAGTTTCTTATATGTTCTACATACACATAATTCATATTAATATTAATTTGTGTATAAACTTCCTCGATGAGCAAATAACGACGACTTGGACGAGCAATTAAATGAATTGAATCAACGCATTCAGCTCGAATAATTCGTCAGCAAACTAATTAACTTTTAATTCCGCGTTGGTGGAGCTAACACTTGAACATGGGAAAGACAAGTTCCTGATGTTCCAAGCTTTATAGGATTATATGTTTCGTGGGCGTAATGGTTGACCTAAGTGGATGAAATGTTGAAAACAACGTATTTCCAGCATCTTACTACTACAACATACTAGCTTCTATATTATTTCATTTTACATTGATACATTCATCCACATTTTTTAATCTATACATTACTCTTTATTAATAAAATCAATTCGCTCTATATTTCTCTTCTCTCTCTTCTCTATATGTATATATGTATATATGTATATATATACGGATATAGATATAGGAATATGTATATATATTTATTTTTTTTCAGAAAGTAATACATTTGTTCCATATTAATTTATTCACGCATGTATCGATTTTAATTGAGACATTATTTATTATTATATTCCAAAATTATATATGTATGTAGGTATATTCATACACATATTGATTTGCTTTTCATTACAATCCGTATTGAAATAAATTGTACTTTGCGTTTCATCTGTTTTATCATTAGATCATTTATTGCATTGTATTTTAATTAAAATTAATTTTGCATTGTACTCTAATTAAAATTGCGAAAATCTCTGTGCGCACATTGATCAATCGGCGTATTACAGATCCTATTGGTAGCACGAATCATTAATTCCAGTTATTTCCATATAAATAATTTAAATAATATGAAGTTAAGTAATATTCGAGATGTAGCTTATTCGTTAAAATAAAATTCTCGTTCGTCTTTCGTCCGCCCACGCAAACGATTCGCCCACGTTAAGATAAAAAAAGGGGCCATGTGCCACGCGTGCGATTCCTACGCACATTGCGTGTACGATCATTACGCTTTCCGGAGAACCGCGCGACACACCGCGAACGCGCTGCAACGACGAGATGATGTCGAGCGGTCGCGAATCAGCATCCAGCTTCATCTCCGCGTGGAAAAGACGTAACCCTTCTCTCATTCAGTCTATATAAGTTGCGTATTAATAGCCACCGAAATAAAGTATTACGCAATTTTTCGCGGAAAGTTGTGACTGTTTTGATAAGATTAGCAGTCTTTCTGGATGTACACATTACGACATCAATTATTAATCCAATGGCCAGTTCTCATTTATCATTTCTTTATGATTTGATGTATTAAAACCTGAATATAATTAATATATATTCACTTTTTTATTTATACATTGAAATATAAGGATGTGTTTGCATTTTGGATAGAAATTCTCTCGAAAGTAATTATGCACAATCGAATATCAACATGTTGCTTCTTTTTACATTAATTTTTTTTCTCAATAAAAAATGTTATTTTAGAGAGAATTAATTTTCTATAAATGACGATCATTATTTAATGAAAATTACATCGGATAAGCACGGATTTGGAATTTCCACCAATTATTCGTGAATTGTGGTAATTACCCTCTCATAACATAACATAATTATACTTATTATATCTATGGTCTTTTTCATGCCAGAGAAATGAAAAAACGTAGCACAAATTGTCTTTTGACTACAAAATTCATGAACTAATCCAACATTAACTTAACAAACCATAGACATCTCAAATGCAATTAGGCAGAATTAAAGCTCGACAGTGAACGTAATGTGTTTAACTCATGGACGACTCGGAAACGCTTGTGTTTTATTAACCGAACACTGATACATGGTATCATCGCGAGATATTTACGTTCCAACGACATGTATACATCGTAAGTTTTTTGTAAATATTTCACATGTGTGCGTTGAATCTGTCATCGCTCTTTTTCTCTTTCTCTTTATATAATTGTCATTTTATTTATATTAAAATAAAAAATATGATTGAAAACAACATGACAACTAGGCAAAAAAAAAAAAATTTTATATAAGTAACATTAATGGTATCTGTTTTAATTTATAAATTCAGAAGTATTGCTCATCTTATAGATAATAATCATGTAACATTCAAATATTAAATATGTTTCTTATTAAGTTAAAGATTTTACAATCACATGATTGAGATATAAAGCGAATTCGATCATGTTCAAATTTCATCGCTGACGAAGGCAGCATGCGATTGCTGACGTTATACCGCGTGCGTCCTTCGTCGTCGTTAAAATGCAATAATGAGGCGACATCGTGACCGATTATTATGTCATATGCATCCGCAAAAGGTGACGAGAATGAAGGAACGAAGTCGCGCGGATTAAAAGCGCGCTCGAGATCCGCTCGTCCGGATGTATCTCTGTGAAACGCGATTCTTGATTTTTAAATATATATATATATATATCTAGGTTATCGCTTCGTTGCTCCTATTAAGGTCCACAAGATTTATCGTTGGTCTCGGGTTGACCCGCGTTCATCGGTGCGTGCGTGCATGCGTGTTCGCGTTACGCAGTCGACTTAAGTAGATTTTTCGAACGACTCACTCTCTCTCGTCTTTCGTGCCAACGTCAATTGAGAACGTCGTGGTAATAAAGCAATGGACGCGAGAAATGGATGGTTGATTTATTTACACATTCAGACTCGCTTGCACCCGATTTAGCCCAGGGATATTAACCCGTTTCGACACCGAGGCTTGGATCTATTCCGAGAAAAATCTGAATTTTTTTATTTTTCACGGTATTGAAATGTGCAGAATTCGAAGGCTATCGGAAATTTTTTTGATAAATTACTCTGAGTCAGCTAGAAGAGGAATGAGACCTTGATAACTCAAGTCGGGATCGTACTTAAAAAAATAGAAGAGTTAGTTTTTTAGCTCTCCGTTTTGTAGCGATAACTGATACGATTTTGCATTCCAGAAGCTATTAAACTTTAAGACTGAGATCATCTTCTCTACTCTATATTCATTAATTTAAGGGAGATGCATCGCGCATATTCATCGATATCAATTTGTCATAGAAATCGCAATGCGGGTGAAGCTGCAGCTACTGTTGGTCGCGTTGGTCCTGGCGGTCCTGATAGTGGACGTGTCTGCCCAACAGGTATTACTATCGTTCAACGACACGTTTAATCAATTATCATAAAATCTTTTCAATTTTGTCACAAAGTCGCATGCAAAAAAAAATTTTAATTCAAAGATGTAATAATTAAATTGAATTCTCGTCTTTCAAATTCTTCCAACAATTTTTCCCCCGTGTGTTACGTATAAATTATTTAAAATACAATACTCTATAAAAAGAAGAGAATATTGGTTATATATAAAATTATTGGACTATCTTCTATTGTTTAAAATATAAAAAATACAAGAGAGAGAAAGGGCAATTTAATCGAATTTAATCTGTATCGATTCTCAGCGCAGACGGAAATATCGACATCGTACGACTACAACGGAGGTACCTGTGCAAGATGAGATCATGAACATGCTGGAAGCTGATGAAATAGCCGAGGAGGCGGAGGACGCTGAGGTCACTCTCGAAAATGGTAGAAACGAGGCTGGATCGAAGCAGCAGCTCCAGGCAGACCCGTGCCTGGACAAACACTGCGGCGCTGGTCGCGTTTGCAAGGTTCGTCGAAAAGAAAATATTTTTTATACAAATTCTAATATAATTGCCATACAACATATGGCAAACAATAAAGATTGATTCATGCGTGTTGCGAATAATTAGCTTAAAAATATTTGTCCTAGATAATTTATCCTAAATTAAATTTTTTAATCTTTAAGATTCTTAAAAAATCTCGAAGCTCTCACTTGAGTTTATTTGTGATCTTTCATCAGATCTTTTTTTATCATCTCCAACGTTTAATATTCAATGAAGCAAAAATGCAAAAATAAATAAAATGTAAGGAATCAGAAAGAGTGCATCTCTTAATATTTCAATACCCTGTAAGAATTTAATATTCTTTTTATGCGATAGACGATATAATAAAAAGGAGAATGTTTTGTGGAATTTCTTCGATTTTATTTTAGAATACGGAGAAGGGAACGGCCGAGTGCATTTGCGTGGAACTCTGTAACCAGGAGGTCGATCCGCGCCGCAAGGTCTGCACCAATTATAATGAGACCTTCGGCAGCGACTGTGAGGTCTATCAAGCACGTTGCTTTTGCGATACCGGTGACGCCAGGTGTAGGGGTCCCGACTATCAACATGTTCACATCGAGTATTATGGCGAATGTCGACAGATGCCCGTAAGTATTATTCCGTTACAGGTATGACGCTTTTCATACCGTTAATTGTAAATGGGAAACTGAAACCTCAATTATTTTAGTCTTTTGGAAAAATATCTATATCGCTTTTCAAAAACCGTATTTTTCTAGGAACAAAATTTTGTTAAACAAAAAATCACACTTTTACGAATTTGTATTCTATAGAAAAAAAATATTTGTTTGTGCATCTATCTATTTTTATAAACAAACATTTGTTTTTTTTCTTGATTGAAAAAGAAAAAGCCAGAGATTTTTCAAATTCAAATGTTTCGTTATTTCTTTTTTCCAAATATTTGTTTCTCGATACAACGAACACGCTCCGATTTATCAATATGATATATGATCTATTTATCTATTATTATCTATTACTTTTATACAGCAAAATAATGTTGCAATGATTGCTATGATTACGTAAACAATGTTTTTACTAACCGACGTATTCGCCCTCATAGATTTAAGATTAAAAAATTATTTAGAGATAAAATTTTTATCGATTCTCTCGAAATCTTTTCAAAATGCTTTTCAGATCACTTTATAAATGTTAAATTTGTTTGTCGATGCGCGCAGATGTGCAAGGAAGAGGACAGGGTTGATTTTCCCAGACGAATGCGCGACTGGTTGTTCAATATCATGCGCGATTTGGCGGATCGTCAAGAATTGCCATCGCATTATCTGAAGATGCAACGCGAGGCCGAAACCAATCACACATTGCGTTGGGCGAACGCGGCTATTTGGAAATGGTGCGACCTGGACGGACATCCGCACGATCGAACGGTGTCCAGGCACGAGCTCTTCCCGATCAGGGCACCTTTAATGGCCCTCGAACATTGCATCGCACCCTTCCTTGACTCCTGCGACACCGACAACGATCATAAGATTACGCTGATCGAGTGGGGCAAATGTCTAGAGCTCAACGAGGTATTTATATCTTTTTCTCCTGACTATTTCCTCCTAAACGAGAAAGAATATTTTATTACACAATGTGTCAAACATTTTTTACATAAACTCTCCATTCACATGTGCAATATTTCTGTTTATTTTCTAAATAAAATATTCTTTAATGCAATTCTAAATAGTAATGATATTAATGATGATATATAGAAATATTAAAAAATCAGATTAATCGGGCATCTGTATTAGGTAGAATTATGTAAAATTATTATCCTTCGACAAGATTTTTCTGACATTGCGTGATATAATTAATTCTGACAGCATGAATAATTATAATTTCAGGACGACATAGATGACAAATGCGATGAGTTAGCCGAGGCGAATCATGAGCATTAGAGAAATGCTGAATCCTTCTCCTCGGAGAAGGATACGAGAAAGACGAGCGCGAGCGACAGTACGAGACAGAATAGATACGGAACACAATAGCAGGACGGGCAAACGGTCAAGGAAGGCGCAAAGGGCGCAGGTGACGTGCAGGAAAGGAAAGGGCAGGGCAGGGCAGGGCAGGACATGGCAGGGAGGATGGATAAAAATGGCGGGAAAAATCGTCGCAAACACGCATGTGCGGATGCAGTAGCACGCAGGTCCGCACGCATCGACGAGTCGATACCGCGCGACGAGGCATCGTCGCGATGCCGATATACCTTGGTCCCCTCGTTACATATATGCCAAGCAACCAACAATCGAACTGCTTCAACTGCGCTCCTCAATAATATAAGCCTCATCGTTGCGGATTGATGCAATTCGCAATTATACAATCGATTTACGCAGATATACAGGGAGAATTCAAATTCCAATATGCAATCGAACGTTGATGCATCTCGATACTTACAGTCGCATGATTCAATTAATTCGAATTCAAGTCGAAGGAACTATACGATTCAAGGTGTACGTACAACTAAACCATGCAAGAGCAGATATTCGCTCTTTCCAGGCGGAGAAATACAAAGGATTCGATTTAGAAATAATTTGGAGAATTTGAATTCGGATAAAGGGAAGATGTATCTCTCAATTATAAACGTATAAATAGAACGTAAATGATAAGTAAATTATAATAAATAGAATTTGTCATTTAAAAGAAGAGAAAATTTTTCGAGAAATAGTCATGCGACTGTAAAGTTAAAAATAAATATAAGTGGACTATTGGACTTTTTATCGACAAATCGAGATATTTGAATAGTACGAATTACATAATATTTACTCACCATTTTATGATCGCCTCGCCATGTTATTAATTGTCCGTTTCGCCGTCCAACAATAGATCCATAAAATTGATCGTAGAAATTAATTCTCCTTCCGAGAACCAGAGAGAATGTTCCGTCTTCCGAGAGAATGTATACTGTTCTGAAATATATATTACGAAATTAGATCACGCGTTAGATCACAAGGTTTAATTAATATAAAAATTCGCGTTCGCGCTCCTTCTAGTATCTCATTTTCATGTTTACTCCGTAGCAATATATATTTTCTATATACAAAATTTTTGTATAAAATCAGTGCCTTTTTAAATGCCAATAAAGAGCAATAATTACCGTTTGTCCGCTTTTTATTTTCACGCAATATCGTGATGCACATATATTCTAGATTTTCGTTCTTTATAAATTTATTATTCTTCCTTATTCTTTTTTTGTTGTAACAAATATGTAATTTAATCCGTTTAAAGAAATGTAATTAAACCATATATCATAGAATATTCTAACAATATATTTCTCTATGATCTATATATTGTGTTGCATTTCGATTTATTATTTTTCAAAATTAAGATATTTCTGTTATTAATATATGAAAATATATTTTTTAAATTAACGTATACCATATATAGCTCTATTAATGAATATTATTGCAAGAAATAATATTTGTCAAATAAAGTTTTGTAAACATATATTTTATATTAGAATCTTTTTATATATTATTGTGAGTCAATATTATTCACTTAGTCACATTAAATGTGTAAAGACAGCTTTTTGTTATTTGTAATGAGATTGGAACACCTGTTTTAATAATAGTAAAAAATTGTTTTCAATTTATATATCCAAACATTAGAAATAGATTTCGATATTGTAAAAAGAGAGTGTGTATATATATATCGAAATCTATTTCTAATATAAAATTATATATATATATATAAAAGTACATATACATAAAGGATGAAGTTGGCAATTATTATAGTAGTACATTTCACAATACGTACGCTTGTAACGCGTAACGTCGAAAAAGTCATCAACAATAAATATACGGCTTGATTTACCCAGTTTTTTATATCGAGATACATAAACGAATTACAGTAAGTATACTCTACCTTGTTTTTACTTCATTTTTATTCATACGACCCGTCGTATCTTATCGACGAGCATATAACGACGAACGACGAGACGACCAGGAATTGTTCACGCATATAAGTACGCGTGACGCGCACGAGTCTTGGCCGGAAACGTCTTCGCCATAGACTCATGTTTATACATAGATTATGCGTTTTCACTGGATGCAAGAAATCAGTATCAGAGAGAATAACAGAATAGAAAAGTCAGAAAAGAGACAGAATAATAGAAAATCAAATATATTTTCGAGTAATCGGGAGAGAAAGAGAGGATTCGACTCTCTATCGTTCTTTTTCACTAATGTCGTCCATTCGTTTTCACAATAGAAGCGCGCATGTCTATCTATAGTAACTCCATAGTCTATGCTTATACAGGCAGACTCGCGAACTCGTCGAGTGCGCCGCCAGACGGCGCTCGGTTCGCTCGCCGCTCGGCTCCCATTGGCTGGCGCTCGGTCACGTGATGCGACCGCGGGACGCGTCAGTAGCGCCAAGCGCATTTGGCGGGCTCGTCGCGTTTAGACGGCGTCGTTCGTGACTGCTCGCAAGTCTTTCGTGCTGTGTGTGTGCCGAATATCCACGTCGCGCAATGGTGAGTATCCGCGTGTTTTTGACGCGCGCGACGGCCATCCGCGACCGCCGTCGACGTCCCCGCGCGCGGCGGACCCTGCCCCGTGCACTGACGGAGTTTCGCGGCTGCAGCTCGCAAATTAACCGTGATTTTTGTGTCCGAACAGGCTGGCGGTAAGGCGGGCAAGGACTCGGGCAAGGCGAAGGCGAAGGCGGTCTCGCGCTCGGCTAGGGCCGGCCTGCAGGTGAGTCGTTACGTGAGACGTCGAACGTGTTGTTACGGCTCGGCGGAATCGATTCGGAGCAAACACGCTCGTGCTCTTCGTCGCTCGCGCGTACTCGACCGATTAACGGTTTCTTCTTCTCTCTCTCGCGCACGGCTTTACAGGTTAAATCATCATGGTTGGCGCGAAAAATCCCGGCCGACTCTAGGCACTCGCGACCGGCAACGAGCTTCTCGGCGTCTCGCTGCTCGCCCGGATACGTCGCCGCGTTTCTCGCTTTACACGCGTCACGTCGAAGCTTCGAGAAGCGAGCGTGCGGAGACGGTTTATTTTTCGAATATGTCGCGTGCGGCGAGCGACCGTTTTCAAACGCGCGAGTGAGAGAGCCGGGAGAGACCGGCCTCTTCGATTAAAATTACTCGTTCCCCGGGATCGTTTCGGCGACGATTAGCAGACTCTTCGGCGACCTCGGCGACGCGCTGTAAATCGCCGATCAATTTTTGCCGCGCAAAAATGTTATTTCTCGTCGCGATCGCGCCAATTCGACTTTTGTGTACAATCGGAAGCTCCGTCTCAGACGAGCGACGCGAGCGAGGCGTCGTTTCCGTTCGCGTTTGTTGTTTCCGTCCCTGCGGTTGTCATCGATACACTGGACGCCGGCTTCTTTTTTTTTTCTTTTTTTTAAATATTTGTGTACCGTGTTTACGTTCATCGCGACGATATTCGAGAATATATAGATAACGACCATCGCGTGCACCGGCATTTATCCATCGACTTAATCACCTCGTGCCGATTACACGGAATTATTTAATACGATTTGGCGGTCGGATCGAATCGACGAGGCGCGAGAAGTGCAAATTCGAACGGCTCTTCGGTCTATCCATTCGTCAATCGCGCGTCGTTTTAATCGTAATTATCTCATCGATCGGCTCGTGGTTCATCATATTAAACGCACATAAGAGGCATCGCGAATTTTTAGATTATTATCGCTCTGTAATAAAATTCGTACGCCTCGTCGAACAGGAATATTCCTTCCCTCTCTTGCTCTCCCTTATTCCCCCTGCCATTCGACGCGAAATGCAATTTTACACTAATATATTTCGATGATACGTGTGGCAAAACTCCATCGAATGAAATCGAAGTTCTTACATAATACAGAACGTGTTCGAAAGCAGTCATATCTAGCGAAAAAGATATTATTTTTTTTCCAAACCTGATAAACCTTTCTTCACCACACAAATTCAAGTGAACGCGATTTTTTACTTAATTTACAATTATTGTAAATTATTACGCGATTGCAATATAGATTACTGGATAATTAAATATTAATATTTAATCATTTCATCAAGTTTGCTCGTAATAAAAGTTAGCAGCCGCAAAGTTAAATGCTTTTTAATAATTTTGGAATTTTAGATTTATACATTCTCCGTTTGATTTAATTGAAACTGGTTTAATAGAAATCCGAGTACTTTTAAATATTTAAATATTTCCCTTCGGTTGATAAAAGAAATGGAATAATACATGTCTAGGAATTAGCGTTATCGTTATTTGTGAGGAGAGAGAATTACAACAATTAATTTTGTTTCTGATACGTTATCATGTGTCGTTTCCACCGTCGTGATTAAAATTCTTAGTTAATTAAGGTTTCTTAGTAAATTAAAGTAAAGCACAATCTGTCCTTCGAATGGTAATTGAATGTCCGTCTTTTCCATGTCCACATCGATGAACAAAATCCACACGTCCACCTTCCACATTTGACATAAAAACGCAGTCCAACATTCTTTGTCTACGAAGATCACAGCACGGCTACATTTAGCTGATTTAGCGCTAAATGCGGCATGTGAATAGGGACCTGAAGTGGCGGGCACCTACGTTACGAGTCGATATTACTGCGCGATAATTTCGTCGCTAATAATATTTGGCAAATAAGATTACTTGGAGATATAGTTCGTATCCGGAAAGAGATCAGCATGTCTACAAGATATCTTCCGAGACATTTCGCCGACGAACGTCAGACAAATTAATTATGCTTCGATCGTATTTTGAAACATACATATGTACAGGACGTGCAGAAATTAATCATATTAGAAGAGCTTCAATTGACAGCTAAATATTTTTGTTACACGATGTGATTCATTGAATGATACCTTTGTGAAAACACGGGTATGTTTAGTGTGTGCTTGGAAGATAAAAAAATTTTTAACTACTTTTGTGGACTATATCGTGTCTTAATCTTATCTCGAAGTTAAATGTATTATGATTAGAATAATAAAGAAAACGTATGCTCGTGTGATACGATCTGATAAATGTGGACGAATAAAAAATGATACAATTATGTATAAAATTCAAATTTTGATTAATTTTTTAATTTTCTCGGCTGCTAGATAGACGCTTCAGATTCTTATTTTCATCGATCTCAGTCTTATATATATTTCATGGAAGCGCGATATTTCGACATGTCGATCGTGTATGTACTCGGTATCAGCGGTGACAAAATTATTGTGCAACAATATCGACCATGCCTAGGGGAGAAAGGAGGGGAGAGGGGAAAGCAGGCATTTACGAGAGTGTCATGCAATCGACGCGCGAGAGAGAATCCACGAACGGAATTTTAGAGCAACGATCGGGATGCGCCTTTAGAGCGAGATTCTCTCAAACGCGTCTCTGGGCGTACATCGGATGACGAAACTTCGTGCCAAAAGCTGTAGTGCGCGAGAGAAGGAGGGAGAGAAACGGATAGAAGCAGAGGCGGAAGAGAGAGAGAGAGAGAGAGCCAAATCGTAACCGCTCGATATTCGTAGCGTGAGAACGAGATGAGGTCCGATATTCGCGCGCGTTTTCGGCGAGGGAGTGGAAAATTCCTGCTCTCGTCGGAGAAATATAGCACAGACACAAAGCGACGCGAGATACCGAAATGACGAGGCGGAATGTGTGCGTTGGCGCGTTATTTCCGCGAAAACGGAACCCGGGTCGACGACGACGAGTTTCGATGAGGCTGGACGACGATCCCGGGCTCGCCGTCTCGCGGAACGTGTCGCGGAAATCCATGTCATCGTTTATCGCTCGATATTCAACCTCGTCGAGAGCTGCTGACGCCGTGACCGATGACCGGATGTCGCGTGGACGGATAGTAGACGCGTGCGTAAATCTCGTCCGAAAAACATTCGGCTCGTGGACGACGACGTCGTCGGTACAAGTTCCGGCAGAAGTCACTAGACGCATCGTCAGTGGCGAATTAAGACACGCGAGGACACCGGGCGTGAATTAAAATTTCGATAAAAAAATTTCGAAGTAATTAATCCCAACTATTAACGTCGTTATTCATATTGATATAGATAATGAAATACTAATTTCTGCTCTCGTATATCGATTGTATCACACACGAAGAATATCCCTCATTGATTAATATTATATTATCGCTCATCATATTGTCATATATTATTCATTATTCTACATATATATACTTGTGTAAAATATTTTAATATAAAATTTTCCGATCATAAAAGTTGTCAATCGACAGTAAATTATTGATTTTGAGACTAGCATATTTAAGATGACAGTAGGAAAAAATATTGAATCAATATTAAATATTTTAAATCTTTATATAAAGATTTATTAATTATTTTTTAATGTGATTTGTAATATACCTTTTTTAAATAAATTGTTTGGAGTCTTAAAAGATTCATAGAAATCTAGAGAAACGTCTTGTGTATTGGAGAAAAAACTGCTTCTATAACTCAATGATTGTGAATACATATTAGCTGAGAGTGTTTGCTCTGAGAACTACGTTCGGATCAAACATTATTTATATAGTTTATTCGCTAGATATATACAGGGTGTTTTTTAGCATGTTACGAACGACTGCTCACTTTACCAAGAAACGCTTAAAATGATCTGCCTACTCCTAAACACATATCTTTAAATATATCTAATGCATCACAAATTATTTCACAATTTTTAAGCAGTTTTATAAATTCAAATAAAATATAAATGTTAAGAAATTTACATAAATTAAAAAGATTTATAAAATTTATATACATACATATATATATTTTTTGTCATTTTTATATTTAATCCAGAGTTTTTATATATTATATCCTTTCTATATAATCAAGAAATATTCTATATACACAGAATGTTACTATATAACTTCGTTAATTTTTTTTCCACGATTTTATTTAATTAGATTTATTATTCATTACGTCAGTATTTATAATATTTTTGCTTTATTGCCAGTATTTACAATACGTTTGCTTTTTATTTATTCTATCGTTATTCAAATTGTTTTAAGTCTTTTATTTACTTTAATGTGTGTTATTCAAATTCAATGTTCAGCAACATTGTGAATAAAATGCATATATAAAACTAATATTTCTTATACGTTTTTTCTTGTTATGTCATATCTACCATGCTGTCATTGATAATTATATAAATAGTATTTATTTTGTGATAGAACTCTCTCTCAAAATAGATTGGATACAATGCAAAATTTCTAATTCGGTACCAAATATATTTTACGTGTATTATTGATAATATTCAAGAAAGAGAGAAAAATATGATGTAACGTAATAATTGTTGATCAAATTATAAAATTTATTATAACTACGAATATCTTTGTTTTGCGAATTTTCAATTTTACAATTCAATCAGATGTATGATCGAGCTTTTTGTATCACTACACGTATTATGTACATTCCTGCGTATCATAGTGTAACGTTAGTTTTTTTCATCAGTCTTTAAAAATATATATATATGTATGTATATGTATATATGTTTGTATATACCGTCTGTCCAATTACGAATACGTTCTTGTTTCATTTGACTCGTGTCTGGAGTAAAAAAAAAACGTAGCTAATTTAGTGGTTTATTGCAGTTCCCAGTGGGCAGAATTCACAGGCATTTGAAAAACAGAACCACGAGTCATGGTCGAGTAGGCGCTACTGCGGCAGTGTATAGCGCAGCCATTTTGGAATACCTCACGGCCGAGGTAAGTGAGTGTGTGTATGTATGTGTGAGTGAGTGAAAGAGAAAGAGGGGAGAGAGAAGAGAAAATGCGAGAAAGATTGTAATTGATTCTGAAATTGAAACTAAAGCTCTCCATTAGATCCTGCGAGAGATTGAGTATATATCAATATAATAACGTAACAATAAAAATATAAAAACATTTACAAAAAATGACGAGCTATTAAGAGAAGGGAAATGAAATGTGTGTAAGGAGCGAACAGTAAATACATATTACAAAATGATAACGATGAAATAGATGATCAAAATGTAAGGATAAGATTGAAGATTAAAAGAAACTTTAACATGTTCGGCGTTGAAAAATTGTTTCAATTGTTATTGCGTTGCAATACATTAGTGCTATTAATATCTAATCATTAATTATTAAATTATATATTTCTTTTCTCACCACAGTTACATTTAATAATTTATTTGATATAAATGTAAGTTTTTTTTAAATTTACGATAATTGTATTACGTCTGTGTGTAATGTAATTAATTGAACATAAATATATTTAATAATTAAATATTAAATATCGAATAATCTTTGCGGCAGCGCAAAACGCGAAAAGAGGAAGAAAGACTGAATAATGAATAAAGAGAGAGAATGTAGATATGCGATAGAGAACAGCTGTTATAAACAGCAACGTCACAGAATGCAGAGGGCATTGCAGTCGTCAAAACAACATGGCTTATTTTCCCGCTTTTTTTTAAACGAAATTCATGGTCAATTAAAAATATCAGGACATTACATGCTTATTGAGATTAAAATTTTCAAGAAGTTTATTTTATTTAGCAAACAATATATAATTTGTATAATTTATTATTTTCTTTTATTTTTTATGTGATTATAATTGTTATCGATATATTATATACATGTTTTGTTTATTCATTAACAATTTTATTCCATTATTTATCTGTACACCTCTTTGAGAGTTTCTTTAAAAAATATTGTTATGTAAAAGAAATAACACTAGCTAACATTGTAAACCTGTTTGTTAGTTGTGATAATTATTTGAATAATTATTAAAGGCAAGAAAAGAAAGTGAATATAATAATAAAAAGAAATATTAGATATATATATTGTGCTTGAGATTGTGTTTGTCAGATATTTTTGCTTTTATTTTCAACTGATAGAATTCTTTTGTTAAGCTTTGAAATATTTAGAATTACTAATCTTTCAAACTATAAAATTTTTGAATAATTTAATAGATTTATTGCGTCATTATATGTAAATAAAAGTAAAGAATATGATATAAAGAGAGAAAAAAATTACATATATAAATATGTATTAATCGATCAATTGTCTTACAAAAATAGTAACTTTAATTTGTATTCATATCACAAGAGTTTAAAATAACAGTTATATAATTGAATCTGAATAAACATACTAGTGAAAATAATATTAATTTTAAATGTCTTACGTATAATAATTTGCATTTATTATAACGATGCAAGATTTAAGGCAAGACTGATGTTGGATACATAATTGAATAGATAATATGTAATATGCGTTAGTGAAATTAATATTATTTTTAAATGTGTTATTATATGATCGTGCTCCAAAGTTTCTATTGTTAAACTTTGAAAGTTGAAATACTTTATTAAATAATTATAATTTTTTCTGTTCAGGTATTGGAATTGGCGGGAAATGCATCAAAGGATCTGAAAGTCAAACGTATTACACCTAGACATCTGCAACTTGCCATACGTGGTGATGAAGAATTAGATAGTCTCATTAAAGCAACTATTGCAGGAGGAGGTATTTCTTTTATTATTATTGTTTTTGTATAACCTATAATTTATACTAATTATTAATGCGTAACTTAATTGTCAATATATAACTTTAAGAATTATTAATTTTATTATTAATTGAGGTAATAATATAGTGTAGCAGTTTGTACTCTTGTGTTATCAAAGTTTTTGTATACATTTTAGTTATTATACAAAATTTTAATATTTTTCTTCACATAATTTACATTGATAAAAATGCAAAAATTTTATGCGTGTTTCTTATTTGATTATAGGTGTCATTCCACATATCCACAAATCGCTTATTGGCAAGAAGGGTTCGCAGAAGCCAGCATAATTTAGCGATAATTGATATTGAACATTTCAAGATTCGTGGGCAAATGGGAGGATGGAAGAGTTGATCCAGTGTTTGTTGACAAAGTGTACCTAGGTTACTAAATCGATGAGGAGACTGGCGTGATATATACATAGAGATATATATAGATATATAAATAAAACAGTATATTGATATAATTTAATATAGATAAAAATGAGAGTAAAGAAAAGACAAATGTTCATCATACAATTGACAAATGGGCAAGACAGGGAGAATTGTAGACCGAGAGTAGGAAATTTTTAGTGTGTTGCGAGCGATGCGTTGTAGCATGGCTTGCTCGAGATAACGACAGTCTTTGGTACAGTTTGCAATTTACGAACACTGCGGAAGCATCAGAAGGCGTGTGAAAACGTCTTCAATTACTATGTTTAATTATTTACGATATATCGCGAAGCTATCGATTCTTTTACCGAATCATTTGTGCTTAATTTTATTTCATTTAAATCGTTTTTAAATTGCGTCACGTACTGTCAAAGATACGTTTTGTTAATTTGTTTTTAAACAAAGTATCATTTTCGACAATTTATCTTCACAAAAACATTAATGTACGACGTTGTAATTTGGTTTATTATTTAACGTTTAAACAAATTTTAACACGCCAGTGTGCGATATTCCAACATATGGATTAAGCAGTAAAGATTTCCTTATCGTCGGATTCATCACAGCAGCAAAAAGAAAAAGAAAGAAAAAGAAATGCAAGGCGGACGTTTACACATGTAACTTCCGAGTTTATGACTCGAATGACTCCACATTTTGCCAAATGTGTATAGAAATATATGATAAAGTTTTCAATCTTCGAACTGCTATTTAAATATCTTAAAATTTCTTTGCTCTTTTACTAGTATACAAGTTTTTTGCGCGTTTTTCCTGTCAGAATCACAATACAGTCATTATAAAAATCAATTCCAGAATTTTGACAGTTTAATTATGATTCAAAGTGTACCAAGAGTTTTTAGTTAAATGTAGAAAGCTCATGTAATAATTGATAAAATCATCGAACATTTTATGCCTCAAACATGCAAAATTAAACAAATCTTTCACTTTGATAAAATAATTAAACTTTAAATTGTTTAATTCTATTACAAATTCTTTGGACATTACAATCTTAACAATAGCGAAGACTGACACTTCAGCTCTTGTAAAATATAATCTGAGATAGATATAGAAATACGATTCAAGATATTTGATTTTTGCTTTAATCATTTTCTTTTTTATTTTGATGTTTGTCACTTCTTCGTTATCTGTATGATTTAGCATAATTTTTACTGTACCTTTACGGAATAACGCACCGTATATTAAACACCAGCCATATGTAAAACGTTCATTTTTTCATAATAAAGATAAATTTTATTACTAAATATTCCTTGAAAAAACTATAAATTACTACGATATTTTATATAAAATCTTAGTTTAGGAAAATATAATTTATATTTTTTCTGTAAAAAGAAAAAAAGAGATAAATGATTTATTTTCACAAACAATTCAATGTAATTGAAATAAAGGAACAAAGATTAAGAATATTAAAAAATGTCATGTGCATGTTTTTATCGAATATATGTATAATATTTATACAAAACGTAACTTACAAAAGTAATGAGAAAGATAATGAAAGTATAAACAACTCTATAAGGTACATATATATTTTAATTTTATAAATAAGCCTGAATTCTCCACTCGATAAATATCAGAGTTGAAACACAAATACAAAATATATATATATATCTCTATGTTGTCATCGATACACGCCGTTCAATAGTGGCATCTGGTGAGCAATGTCTAAAGCTATGGAGGTCCCCGCCGGCGGCTCTTTCGACGAGCTCCGCTAGATCAAGGTAGTGGGAGGGAGAGAACATGCGCGTGTTCGGTGAGCGCGAGCGAGACAGAGGGAGGGGGAGGAAAGGCCGAGCTCCCCCACTCGCGGCGACGCAGCGCTTAGTTCAGAGTGGTAGTCGCCTTTCACGGGTACGGTCGAGTCGGTTGCTCAAGCGGGGCTGGTGTAACGTAAACGTTCGCGATCACGATCTCGTCCCGGGTCTGAGTTTCTCGGAAATTCCGCCGCCTCCCGGTGAGTTAATTTGTTCGATCGTACGATACGCAGGCATAATACAACACGTACAGACACGCGTATCTCTTTCTCCGGGTTCCGTTCCGTTACGAGCCGAGCCGTGCGATCCGGGCTCGCGGTGACAAATCGCGTGGAGCAGGGACGAGAGTGTAATATCCCGGAGGAACGCGAATATCTCTCTCTTTCTCTCCGCACACATCTCGTGCAACACGGAGGAGTAGAGGATGACAGACGCGCGTCTCATTCTTCTACGCGAGGCAGTTTTTTTTTGAAAATTCTTCCTCGTCTTGAAGATTGCCGCGTCTCTGTCTGACTTACTTCGCTGCTGTCGTATGAAGTTGCCGGTGTTTACGTGTCGTTGCACGTTCGCGTCCGTTCGCGCGTGATTGTCTCTTACCGGCGATCCTCGCTCGCGATTGGTGCTAGCCGCGCGTACAATTCACAGAATTCTCGAGTTCGAGGAAAAGTTTTGCCGTCCGAGCAAAAATCTTTCTTTCTTTTCGCTCGTTTCGCATTGTCGGACTTTATCTCGAAGCATCCGTTGAAGCCGGTTTCTGTTTATTCGCTGTTAATATCATTCAAGTGAATCGCTCATCGTGTCGGAAAATTGTGTAATTTTTAAACTTTAATATAATGATTCGAGGACGCGGAAGAAGAAGTGTCTTTCTCATACAGATAAGTCCTTTTACTCTATGTTTACATTGAGAAAATACTTTATTGACATTGATGTTTCTGACCGATGTTTTCGAGATTTACAATCAGTTATCAAAGTTGTACGCAAAAGTAAAAGAAAATGTAATAATATTAAATTACATTATATATATTCTTGTATATTATTAAAAGATGTTTTATCAATAACGCGGAGATTTTACTATTATAGCTTCTCAATATTTTCTTAACATTTTGTGAAGATTGAATTTTATCCAGAGAATATATATTTATAATCAAAGAAAAAAAAAGAAAAAAGAATAGCTCGTGATAGGATTACTTGTGATAGGAAGAATATTATTAATTTGATTTTACTAATCTTAAACGTATAAATTGTGTTATTAAAGTACTTTTTCATATTTAAAATTTTTCTTGCTCATAAAACTATGCACATACATTGCCGATTGGTAATATTTTTTTGTGCAAAACTATAACGCGTAATTATTAATAATATAATAAATTAATAAAAAATATATTAAGCATTTTTTATCGAATTTTATAAATACAAAAAGCAAGTTATAAAATAAAGTTATAAAAAGTTGAGGTGAGGTTCTTTTTTATGTTTGATTTTTGTGATAAATATTTTACATCGGTGAGATAATTTTTTTATCGTATATCTGATAATTTTATTACTTGTGTGAAAAAGTTTTTACAGATAAATAATATATTTGATATTAATTATTTTTTTATTTATTTTTAAATACTTTTGCTATTGTAATGGCCAATTTTTCTATATAATCGATTATATTCAATTTACATAATTGTGTTTATAAACTAAAATGATTATTTATTAATTATTCCCAGCGGTAAGGATTAACGAACACATATATGCGCGTAATTATGGTTGCATCGGAGCACAGATGGAAGGAATTTAATTACAATTGCCTTTGTAACGAATTGAGTAAATCAAAGTACACGAAGTCTTCGTTTTATTGACTCGATCTTTTAGAAACGTAATTGAAAGCAAGTAACTCAATCAGTGTAATTTCTTTAATTCTCTTTAATCTCTCGAGTGCTATATTATCTTCACTTATTATTAACGATGCCTAATATATCACACAATAAATTGGAGAGAGAATAAATAAAACTTTATCTTTCAGCTCAAGAAATAAAATTAGAAATAAAATTAAAAACAAGATTAATTCTTTTTTTTCTTTAGATATATATATGTATGTACATCTTTAAATATATATATATATATATGTATCATAATAGTGAACAATAGAAAAATATCGATATTTTACATATGTAAAATATCTGCAAACTAGTAAAAAAAAAAAACTCGCGAAGCGCGACGTCGCGTTTAATCGGGCAAATCTGAATTTGCAATTTTCAAATTTCGCGCGCGCTCTCATAGACGCGCGGCTAAATTTCGATAACTCGAGCGAGGATTGCCAACGTGTGACGACGAAAATCGTGACGTCAAATTTCGTGTTCCGCGCGCGGCAAGAATCGGCGGGAGTCTCTTTCCGTGTGCCTTTCGTTTCCGTTCGTGCAAAATTCGCGAGAGACATCTTCTGCTTTGAAGGCTAGTGCGCGTCGTCGTCGTCGTTCGGATTTCCTGGCATGGAGTGATCTGCTCGTCGTGACTCTTCCCACGCAGAACGACCTGCCCAGGACTCTTCGAGAATGACGGGCAGACACGCGGAACGAGTCGTCGCCATTCGGTGAGTCCCTTTTCCTTTTCAAAAGAAAAAACGAGCATTTGAGGGCTGCAGATGCAACTATGCGGCAAATATTATCGCTTCAGGCTCAGAAAATAAAATTTGTTCGTTTTAGCTGCACTTTCTTGTATTTTTTGCATTTAAAATGGAAAAATTATATTTGAGTTGAATGTTTTAGGAAGAAGGAAAAGAGTGAGAGAAAGAGAGAGAGAGGCAAAGAATAGAAAGAGCAATTGAAACGAACAGATCTATAGGTAGATGCAGGAGAAGAGTACGGAAGCAGCATGTATACATAAAGGCTAGATCAAAGATTTCGAATTTATTTTCATGATCGTATTTCTTATTCTAATAATTATCTGATATAAAGTAGTAGAAAGAAGTATAGAGAAAATTAATATTTACTAATAATATATTTATTAAAGTATAAGAAAAATTAATATTTATTAGTAATAATTTATTAATAATATCTTTAATGTCTAATCTATGAGGATTCGCACTTCCCTCTCTTCTCCGAAAAAAGATATTTGGATTAATGTTTTAAGCATAGAGAATTATTTCAACTATATATTTTTTGCGATTATATGAGTATTATTTTGCGATCTGAATCCCATGCAGTTTCTGTATTTTTGAGCAAGAATTATCTAAATGATTATATTCAATAATATATAATTTAGAGATCCGTTTTAAATATTAAATCGTGTAATTAGGGGGGCCATATAGGAATTATAGAGACTTATCTCTCTATATCTTATTCTTGTACTATACTATCGTTACTATTTTACCGTTAATAGCAAGTTTCTTACATAAGCGAGTGGAAAAAATTCTAGTACGTATGAAAATAAACAAATAAAAAAAAATACATATTAAAATTAATATTTTCTTAACAGAAATGTTTTCATCACAACTAATTATCGATATTGTGAATATCTCTAGAATTAATAAATAAATTAAAATTCTGTTGAGAGAAATAAAATCTATTTAAAATTAAATGAAGAGAAATATATATAAATATATATATATTTTATTATTATTATTTATATGTATGTATATGTACATATCTATATATACTTTTTCTTTGTTTAGTTTTAAATGGATTTTGTCTTTATAGAATTTTAATTTGATTGTTAATTCTATAAGGATATTCAATATCGAGAACTAGTAGAAAATGACATTTCCATTAAAGAAAGATTGACTTGTCCGAGATTCTTCTAATAATAAGTTGATCCGATATAAAGAGAGGAAATATATATTAAAAATTTCTGGGTCGCTGCCTGTTTTAACTGTCCGGTTTTCAGGCATTGTAATATTTCGATTTGCTCCTGAATCGTACGCTATTTTCATGTTCATCAACCTTTTTCATTGTGCAGCTGTGCACTATTTCTGACTTGTAATCTAGATATTAATATTTATCATTTAAATTTGTGAGGCGGAAAAAACAAATACACACAATAAAAATTGATTATGATGACAACAAATAAAAATAGATTATGTGGACAAATAAATTTTTCCAATGTAAAATTGATCTAGATAAAAAACATTTCTTATTCGAATATTTCTATAGCTAAAAAAATAATGAATAATTGAAGTACATTCTGACTTTTGATATTAACAATGATTGATGTTGAACAATAATATCTGGAATGTTTTTAGCGCGAATATAATACGTCCGATATTTTTTATTTTAACTCGAACAATATCGTTCACGCTTTTTCCACAAGTAAAATATGCTGCAATTATGATATAATATGTTATAATTATTTTATAATCCTCTATATTAATTTTTCTTTGTGATTCTCGTTTATATTAATAGCAAATTTGTCGTAAAGTCTATTGTAATGTTACGTGTAGTTTTTTTTTTTTTTTTTTTTTTTTTTTTTCCACGTAAATCAGCTGAATATGCAATTGTAAGTTTCACGAAAGACTATATCTTTTCAAAATATGCGCATCCACCGCTCGACAAAATCTTATTTATACGGACGCGCGGGGGTGTAATATCGTTAATGTAAAGTTTCGCCGGTTGCGAACGCCTTACTCAATTCGGCTTGTTTTCGCGCTCATGCGGAGATGCAACACTTCGCTGGATGTAGCAATTACGAAACTCGCGGTCTAAGTTTGCCTCGCGAGCAGTCGCGATAATGAACCGAAATCGCCGTGCGGTCTCCTGGTACAACATAGTGTATATGTTACCATTTGGAGAGAGCACAGTGCGCGTTAACCCTTGAAATAATAATGGTATAATTAGAGAGATGCTATACAGCATCCCCTTTCTCGAAATAGCCCTTTCGCCTTTCTCTCCGTAATTGGATTTATATATAAATTTTTTTTGTACAATTCAAAAATTATTTGGAAGAATTTGTATATACACGGAAAGAATTTTCTCTTAGAATTTACCCTGAAAATCGTGGTAAATCGTGGGACAATACATGGTATGGAAAGAATTTTATGAGAATTTCTCTGATTAATATTTATCACAATAAAAATAATAATATCTATCACAATAAAATATAAAACATATTTGATTAATTTTACTAAACTGCACGGTAAAATTAATCAAACATGGTTTATATTTTAACGTGTAGATATTATTATTTTTATTGTGATAAATATTAATCAGATATTCTCATAAAATTCTTTCTATACCATATTGTCCCACGATTACCATGATTTTCATGGTAAATTCTAAAAGAAAGTTCTCTCTGTGTAGAATATGCTGTTAAAAAAAGAAACATGCTCTTTTGCCAACGTTTGTACGTATACGAGGTGTTGTTCCATTGCTATAAGATAAACTTTGGAGATTCATCTTGATTTCGTCTGACGACACCGTGTGTAACACAGGAAAATTTTTCACGTGCGATGTAAGGTGTACTTTAAAAGTTACCGTCGCATTTGTAATGGACACAAACAATCGATCGTGGGCTGTCTCTTCTCGTCGCGTATACAATAATTAGGTAAAATAATACGTGTCTATCGCTCGAGTTGCAGAGCGATGTTTTTCGACGTTTTTCGCGCGCGGATTTTATATTTTATACAGAGGAAAGCGTTTCCAAATATTTACCCAGTCGTATTTCGGCGGCAGGCTCGTCGAGGTAAAAGCAAAGTGTTACACGGGTCTATTGCAGCAGCGCAATATTTTCTGCCGCGGCGCATTGTTTACCGATCGCGTCCTTGTTACCACCCATTGATTTTGCAACACGCGTAAAACGGCATCACCGCTGGCCAGTGTCGACCGATTTTTTGACCCTTGAGCAACGGTTCTCCATGAGAACACAAATATGTTCGAGTCGCCGATTTTGCAGTATTTTTTTCAATTATTTTGCGAGAGAGAAAGAGAACGACGCTCTATGAATATTTCTTTTTTATCTTCCAAAACTTCGGTCGAAAGATCGATTTTTTGTATGATTTAGTTATCTCGATGAAAATGACTTTTAATTAGCTTCGCGAATTAATTTTTCACCGGTCCACATGTTCATGTATTTGACAATTTATTTTTTAATTTTGTAACAATATATAAATATAAAAAGAGCAAAATATAAATCTGCTAAAAACGCAAAACTTATTTATCTTTAACAATTTCTATAGGCAATTTAATTATTCGTCAATTTAAATGAATACATTTTTCTTCTAGCTTACTTACTTTTTCAACTATCTATTTCGTATGGAAAAAGCATTATATCACATACAGTCTGAGAATATTGTTTTTTTTTTTGTGCAAGCTTTTGTTATAATGGTTAGCGTCTTACGAACGTGTGAAAGTTATGTGAATTAAAAACGAGGCAAAGACGCGGAAGCGAATTTGTGCGCTATAAAGAACGAATGAGTGAACGAGCGGCTTTGCTTTCGGTATTCGTCGTTGCGTTTCGAGGGAACCTGAGCATATCGCTTTATAAAACCGTAGGAAACGGCTTCCCGAGAGAAATGCTCCGGCGCATCCGCCAGGCAATAATCGTTCCCGGAGAAGAGCGCTTGAAGCGGAAAGTTCTCGGCACATTTTTCATTAAGCGCGCGAATCCTCGGATTTAATTGAAACCGAATATCACAGCGAGACTTGAAATTTCCTTTTACTTGTTGCCTTTCTTCCTTTTTCTCTCCTTGCAATGGATGCGAATCTTAGTCTAATGCGGTCTAATGAATGACAGCTTGCAATAAATCGTGAACTTTCCGCATTTACAGATGCCTGCATTTTTCATAGCCTAGATTTTCAAAATCCCGAGATTCGTATAAATTATATTCACACGCAAATTAATTATATTACAACGAAAAATCAAAAGATTTAAGTTGTTTATCGCATATTTTCTTCCATCGTTTCTCGTTGAAATATGATTCCGAATTCGCATCGTCTTGCCTGAGTCACTCAAGTTCACGATTTGAAAAAAATCTCGCGTTTCGCGATTGCGGTGAATTTTGTTGGAATTGTTAACTTCGATTCTGATTCCGTATCGATTCGTAAGCGAGCTGGTTGTTTATTCCGCGTAATACGAGTATTGGTACTCAAGGCATGCAAGGTCGGCCGATCGTCACCGAGGTGCTGGCGAACGCCGCGGTGAAAGTCTATCCGCGTGGTAGGGATCTCCGTATGTTCATGCAGGAATGAACACGGAATCGTTCTCGGGAACGAAAGTCTCCGGGTCGGAAAACTTCAACTGACCTGCTGCGAAAGAATTGCGTCTACGTATTCGAAACGTCAAATTTTTAAATACCTCCCCGTAAAGTTAGCACCTGTTTTTTTAAAAATAGTATCGTTATAATTGATAGTGTTTTTCTCTAGAGCTATATATAATCTTTCTGATATTTTCCACAAAATAAATAATAACTTGGCTGCTTAACTTGTTGAAAATATCTATGGCAATGTTAAACACTTCTGTTTGAGTAAAAAGTAGGCAAATATGTAACTAGGTACAAAACGATTAAAACATTTTAAGCTGAAAATAGAACGATATTAAACTGGTTTCAATACGCTTCCGGTAAACATTGGGCGTATTGAAATATTGCTGCCCCATATTGCTGACCACGAGGCTATTTTCGTAACTTTTATACGGTCGGTCTCGATTGTTAATTATAAACGGCATTAAAAATTAGCGCACTTTTGTGATAAAGCTTTTTGAAATTGTAAAATATTAATATCTTATTTACCGCGCCGCTAATTATTAAATATTTTTGATGCGCACTAGTAATTTTTTATGCTGACAGGAAAGCTTTATAATGGAAATATTTACTGCGATAATATTTTTAACAAATCAAAATAAAGTTTTTGTTTAAATTAAATGCAAATTAGATTGACAAAAAAAATTTCTATTATTAATCTAAAAAATAAACTTCGCCGAAGATATATTTGTTTAAATATATTTGTTTAAAAAAATTTATTTTATTTAAATATATTATTAAGCCGTAGAATCTTTGCAGTTATCGATCTTGCCATGTATTATAAATAGCACTTTTGCGAGATACTGGCATATTTATTTTTATTTAAGAATTCAGGCAAATTTATATATAAAAATTGAGAAATCTTTTTAGAATAAATTAATTATTTTAGAATTATATTGATTAGATCTTTTTAGAATTATGATTCTTTTGGAATTTTTGGATTTAGTTCAATTACAAGAAATTCTTTTTATTTTCCATCGTTTTGTTCTTTTAATTCGATAATCGATTTAAACGAGCTATTGCAATTTTTTTTATTATCCTCTTGAATGCAGAGAGTCGTCTATGAAATTGATCTACCACATTCAGCAGAATCGCCATTAAGATATCCATTAGCCTCGTGTGTCTTTGTTAGGCTAATCAAACAATACGTCGCCTTGATTGTATTGCTGAAATAGGCACTTGATTGTCGTGATTATGCGGGAGAGCTACAAACGAGCCCGCGTGATAGATATCTCTCGTGGAGTATGTTCGATATATAACAAGTTTGATCATTACGCACGAATGCTTTGTTGCGCTTTCAGAAGCGCTTCAAGGTTTATTAATATTGAAGCACGCGGATTTTTCGTTAAAGATCTATCATTAAAATTTAAATCGAAGCTTTTACCTGATGCTACACATATTCACACATTGTGATAGCTATAATAATGCAAAGTTTAATGATAAATGAATAATTAACGTTACTTTTGTGAAATTTGATACCGATTTTTTCTTCATTAAAAGTATATTGATATATTAATAGTTTTTTGAGCAACTATAATAAGTGCGATAAGTGAACTGCTTCTTTCGAATTAATCTAGAGAGCCGCTCATAAATAATGCAATATTACTTATCATGCAATTTGAATTACTTTACTTTAATAAAATTTTAATTTGAGTCTCAGTTACTTTACATTAAAATTAAAAATGAAAAAGTAAGAAATTAAAAATGCTCAATTTCCACGATATTATTGATGTTAAAAAAAGCTTCACAAGATTGATAATTCTGGAACATTATATATGCATTATCATTTTTATTAGAACAGCGAAGATAACTTTCGTTAAATTTTTGAAAACGTTAGGTATAAAATAAAACGGGCACACTATATACGCAAAGATGGAATTTCGTGGAGAGATTATTGCGTCTCTTATTAGAATCAATTAAAGTATTTCGCTTCTAGGAGCGTTCTATATATATGACGCGCCTCGCGCCATTTCGGCTTTTCCGGAATGAAAAGGTTGCGAACTTGTAATCTTGTTAGGACGTAAAACTGGAAGTTTGCGACTTCATAAATTCAATCTCACGCGCTCGTATATAGTCGTTATTAAATTAAGCGCGGTCGCGTTCCAGGTCTGTTCTATCGATATTACTTTGCGCTTGAAACGGAATTAATATGAAAGTAATGTACGATTCGAATTAACACGTAATTGTAATATCCTGTAATTTATTTCGCTGATATTTTTGTTATTTTAAAGATATATCATCAATCAGCTTGTTCATAGAAAAAAAACTATGCGAGGAAATACCAATCAATCTGCGATTAGTAAAAAGAAATTAAAAAGGACTTAAAAATTATTGATACAGCTGATACAGATTATTTGTATTATATATTTAATATAGCATATTATTTTTTTACAATTTTGTAAATTTGTCAACATAGAGATATTTTAATAACCAAGCTTTAAATAAAAATTCTTATATCTGCTCAATTGATTAAAGAATTTACAGTTAAAAAAAATCCAGCTGAGATATTTTGTATGTCAAAAAATTGTATATATTAAATTAATATTTTAGAACAACTTTAGAGTAACTTTCTTTAAATCTCTAGAACATTAATGTTCGATTAAAGGCCGAATTAGTATCGTCCCCAACTGTCTCCGACTAGAGACGGTCCTGCGATCTTGATGATATACCATGTAGGCAACGTTAGTTTAAACCGTTATTCCGGTATGTCGCTTTACCTTTATAGTAGACGGAAATACAGCAGACGCGAGGCGCGTTTATTGCGTACGTGCGTAACGTGTCTTCCGACTTCCTCGAGCACAAATTCTTTCGCGATTTTTGTCGTGCGGCGACTATCCAACGACGAATTTCCAACAGGGATTATATCGGTGTATCGACGAATCGAAAAATTAAATTCGATATTCAAATCGCGGCACGTATTCGCCCGATTAAATCCCGATGTTAAACACGTATTCGCGCTCCGAATTCAATAATGCGCTCGAATTTGCAATGCGAAAGTTTCCCGCGACGCGAAGTCTGATTCTCTAATTCTAATTGCATGCGGCTAATCGACCAACGTCACATGACCATAATTGCATTCCCGCGGAAAATAACTTGCGTGCGACGACGGAAAAAAATGCACGGACTCACGCAGATCTCGTAACGAAGTTACGCTGTTGTTTCAATTGGATATGATAGATAGGAATCCGAAACTATACTGGTATACAGATGTATGGGTGTCCGGAAAGTGATTTATCATACGGTCGACTGGGAGATCCGACAGAACTTTGCATTGGAGGATTTCCCTCGGTATTTACGCCACGTACGGGGTGCTTTGTAAAAAAAAAAAAAAACATGTTACATCAATCGGATGATTCAAGAATTGTCCGCAAAAACATCGCAAATTTTTGTAAACACCGTAAAAGCACGAATAACACATTAGCTTGGCGTTTTAACGCAAATTTCAAATTCTACAGCACACACGAAAGCTTTTCACGTTAAATAATTATTAATACAGAGTGTTGTTCAAATATGAGAACATTTTATGGTACTTGTATCGATTGTAATATTAGCAAGTTTATTGTACATTGAAACATTTTGATTTTAATTAAGGAGTTGCTCTCATTTCATCTCTATTTAGCTGACATAGTTACTTTCGCGCATTCCAAATACACGTTTATAAATACATTTTCTTCGCTTTAACGTGAAAAATTTATTTCAGAAATGTTCAAGTATTTTAATAAATTATTTTGTTTATTTGCGTATAACGTAGAATAAAAAAGAAATAATTCCTTTATGCGTATTTTTGATCGGAAACACCTTGTATAACGCGCATTCCCCCGTGAGATTCGCATGCCACGCACTCGTACTGGAAGTATCTCTTCTACTCGAGGAGAGGTATCTCGAGTCGGAATACCACGCGCGAGGAGCTCGAGGCGAGGTCAGGATCCGCCGGAGGATATTCGCGAACGCGAGATGTGCTAGTAGCGATGGCATCGATACTCTCGCGCGACGTATCGAAAATAATCGACGGCGTAAACTCTTCGTAATGCCTGCTTTGTGCACGCGTACGGAAAAGAGATTTAAATTTTATTTATTTTATCAAGAATTTTCTGGCAAAGCGTCAAACCGTTCGCGTTGTTGAAGATGATGAAATAATGCGTCGCATATAAATAAAATGCAGCAGATTCTTCCTTTCGTATTTATGGAAGCAAATGATTCGGAAAATGTGAGGAAATTTATTATAAACATATTTTCTTACGTTTTAAAGTCAAAAGTATTAGCTTTTACAGGAGACGATGGGAAAAAATGTGTAAATATTGCAAAGAGACAAAGTGAAAACTATAGTAAAGACAAAAAATTAATTATGAAATGTATGCTTTCGTTTCGCACTTCTATTTTAAAGCAACGCTCTTCTAGTCGCTGCTAAAATTGTTTCAATTTTATTTATACAAATTTGTATGCAACTAATATATACATAATACATATATACACAATACATCGCTTTCAAGTACATTGGCATTCAAGCACTCTTACGCGAGACTCGCGGTAATGCTAACAATTCTGAGGACATCGAAGGAGCTTAACAAGCGCCCGTGCTTGCAGCGCTTGAAAATTTGCAAGCGAGAGTATCGGGTCGAGGGCCATCGCTACCTGCGCGCGATCTCCTACGCGTAGCGGCCGCATGGTCGATGACCCAGAGGATGTGCTAACGGATCGCAACGTGCGACCGAATAAAGAGACCCCGAAGAGAGTCGCTGCTTGTTGGATGTTTTCGGGCAACGCGATAAACAGATCTAGACTCGTTACAATTTCTTACAATTAGCGTTTAAACGAAACGTAATTTACTATAAGTATAAAGTATATATTTTAGCTTCAACGAGCCACCTCATTTACAGTAAATTGCTCAATTTATATTGCTTAATAAATATTAAATATCTTCTTTTAGATCGCGGACTAATTTACAAGTGAAATCCACTTAAAAATAAATGACTAATCAAATTTTATTATTTCTGCTTTTTAACTTTCGAAAAGTCAAAGAAACATTTAGTGAAATTAAATTAAAAACATTTTGAATTTATAATTTGAAAAGAGAGAGAAACGCGACGTGTAGAAACTATTCTTGAATAATATTACAACACTCACATAAAATTACTAATAACTTTTCCCAACACTGAGCACTCGCGCGCGAATGATATTTTTTTTTCTTTTTTTGTATTAAGTAAGAAGTTTCCCACGTTTCACGAGCGCGCGATTGTTACGTGTATGTACGTGAATCATTTTTGGTGCACTCCGTATGTGTTTGTATATGCATTGCGCGGTCGTACATAGATGCTCCTGTCACGCACGTCGTACACAGTTCTAACCACGGCGGCTGCCCAACACCGTGTGTATGTATGTACATATATGGTGTATATATATGGTGTATATATATGTGATGCACTCGGTGCACTGCTAT
Source organism: Prenolepis imparis (assembly GCF_030444845.1). Taxonomy (NCBI): domain Eukaryota; kingdom Metazoa; phylum Arthropoda; class Insecta; order Hymenoptera; family Formicidae; genus Prenolepis; species Prenolepis imparis. Next base: position 12,618,337 of record NW_028141162.1, on the reverse strand, counting down.
ATATCAACGCGAATACATCTCCCGTATGTGCGACGCACGTGAATACACACACACAGACACACATATAGAAGCGTAATACCGGCATGTATCCTCACGAGTTGGCACGTGCATCCACGGCAGGTATATTCGCTCGCACAACCTTCGTGTCGACGATGCCGCTTACCGTATTCTGCTCACCCAATAAGCCGAGCTGTTCATGCCTATAGATGTGAACTAGAAATGCGTTATAGCACGGGGAGGGAGGAATATAATACGAAGATATAAACGGAAAAGGCTGTATTTTATAACTGAATGACGAGGTAACACGTATGTACGGATATATCGATGGAAGCTTACTTATTTATCGCGCTTTACTACATGATTTTTTTAAGTTGTAAATAGCGAAATTATATTTACATAATAATAGTAAATCAATGCATTTCCATTTGAAAATCGGAATAATGCAAGAACTTGTATATATTAGGAGGATTTTCTAGATAAATTTTACTATCGAAATAAATTAAATGAGATCTAATGAGAAATAATCTTTAAGAAAAACAAGGTATATAGAATGTTTATTAATCCGAAATATAATTTTTTTTTCTAAATTTTATAAAGAGAAAGTCTAGGTATCATATTAATCCATATTTTCGCTACGCAATATATAGGTGCTTTTAGTACGTTACTAGTTACAACGCAATTAAAATCATGTCAATAAAGGTCAACGCTGATAACGTGTAATTACGCGCTTGTCAATGCCGTCGAGATGTACGTCGTAGAGCGGAGTTCTCTCGTAACAATCTGCGTACCGTTAACAGAAAGGAGATCAACGATCAGTCGTGCGGTGACTTTCGCATCGGGTTTGCTCTGTGTAAACACTTTGCTTATTTCGCCGAGCGATAAAACGAAATATCTCGTTTTTAAAGGCTGAAAACGTCTGGGATTTGAAGGCGCTGCTGTTGCGTTGTGAAACGAGAGTGAAAAAGGCACGAGAGTAATAGAATTTAATGAATGGTGAGAGAAAGAAGGGGAGAAAAGGAGTTAGCGGTGACGGGAGCTCGTATACAAGCGTCGTAAAAGCCTCACGACGACGGTAGAAACGATCGAACGACGATCGTATCGTGTCGATTTTTATTCTCCCTAAGGAAATAGAGTTACACGTGTCGCGCACGTATCGCGGATCTCGTATCATGGAGCTGCCACAACTTTGAAGCTTCGAAAATTCCCCGCGGATCGAATAAATTTCTCTTCCGGATTGCGCGAAAAAAAAGTTCTCTCCCTTACACATATCCTAATACTCTCTCAAATAACTTATCTTAATAAAACAAATAATAATTTTCTAATTTCCCAGTTGTGCACAAATTTTTACCGAACTCGTAAACGAATAATGAATGATACAAGTCGCAGCTGGCTATATCGGATTAATGCCGATAGTAAATTTTCTTGTCGTTTGAAACTAGTTTCTCGTATTAATAAATAAATTTATTTACTTTATTGTACTTTAATAAAATAAATTTCAAATTCTCCTCACTTGAGGCGCAAGAATTTCTCGGTAACTTTCCCGAGATGAGCGCGACTTTTTACATATTGGTAAAACTCGTAGATAGCTATTGGATTAATATTTAGGATTGTGCGCGCAATCAAAGATAGCGTTTACGGCTGTTTTTCCTCGTCAGGAAACGAACGGCCTGACGTTATTCCGGCCTCTCCGGTGTAAAAAGGACCGCTTCGGACCGGTGACGTAGCCGCGGTAAAACAGCAGTCGCGCGAAAGCCAACGGCGATATAAATCGTGCCGTGGAAAGCCGAGCTGTAAAACAATTGTATACAACCGCGATGTAACGCGCATGTATATATACACTATATTCTCTCTCCGTTTTTATTGGTAATCGTCGATGCGCCCTGTCGTTCGCTTTTATGCGTCGCATAAAGGTTTAACTCCACTTATTCAGTCTTGCACAAACAGTGTAACAGAATTTATTTTGATTTCTTTTATTCAGTTACAGCGCACATTTTGTGCTGCAGTGAATTGTCGAGGAAGACCTTTGCAGACAATTAAATCCGCGATTCGCGTATTATTTCGCGAATGTGAACACCTTGAACTTTTAAACTAATGAATTATACATTTTGCGATTCTTTTATTTTTCTTCTTGAGTGTTACGTTGGAATTCTATATTTGTGTGAATTAATTATTCTGTTTAATTATACTATATTATCCTTGTAAAAGTACAACGGCATAAATTATATGATGCGACGGAAAAAAAACTCAAAATGTTTAATTCTGAAAATAATGCATATATGTTTTGCGTATGTAAAATGAAGCAATTTAGCAGACGCTAACGTTACATTCGACAATTTCATCAATTGATTAACGCTCCGGGTATTTCATGATCAATCGCATGCGTATATGTATAGCGTGATGTGTGACGTTAATTCCGGTTTCGCTCTTTTCGAAAGATGTAACGGAAATACATTTGATATACACATAACATTTGCCGTTATCAATGGAATTCGAGTCATCTAACTGAAAATATCGAACAAAACGGGGTATTCGGATTTACTTTCAGCAGAACGCGCACATTATCAATTACTCTTATCAAATGAACGCTCCCGTTGCGGCGCATTGATTGAAATCTATATCGTGTTTGACGCGATAAAATTTCACAGTTATGTCTATCATCTCTCTCTTTCTTGATCCCCTCGGTCCACTCGTACACTATACTCGCACAACACATTTTTCCCGTTATACAATCTGCTAACTGTTTACGACGGTTTGTACGTACGTGTTATGCTGCCATTATGCATATAGTCATGCGATCTCTTAGGCGCGGCTAAATTAAATTATACCATACCAGGTTTTATTGTAATTTTTCACAGTGCGACGTGACGTAATGAGCAAATGTAGGGTACAAGAGCGGGACACGCTGTGAATGCTATTTTCGCCGTGTGTTCTTTGCATCATAGAGCGCGGAGATATCGCGTTAGGCCTGGGATAGACACGTAACTCGCCTCATTAAGATCGACTCTCGCTTTTTAAACACGCCTCTGTTAAGAACGCGCCGCTCTGCCACCACTCGCCGATTCCGTTTACGCAATGCAGATTTCGTTTCTATTCATGCTCCAGTGTGGGATCATCCGGTTCACGAAATTTCTTTGATGAAGTAGGGAGCGATCGCTCTTGATTCCGTAACAAGAGTATTGTTTCGGAATACACTCGAGTGATCACTCATTTGATAATACTTTTTTTCACATACAATGTGACACTTACGATGTGACACACAAAAAAGTTAATACATGATAAAAAGATAATATAATAATTAAAAATATTAGTATAATTAATCATTAATAATTCATTCTTGTGTTAAATATAACACGATTTTTTAAATAATATTCTTTTTGCATTGAATGTTGTGATTCTTCTTTAAAAGGTCACGTATATTGTTGAAACTGAATTTATTAATACATCTTAATGTATAAATAATTTCTCTGTCGTATTATTTTGATCAAAATTAATTGCAAATATCCTGAATTTTTTCCATTACATATTTTTTCGATTTATACTACTATGAATTTATTAGAAATTTATTAGAATTTATAAGAATTATAATTCGCATTATATTTTGGTGAAATAATATTCCAGTTAGCGAAAATTAAAAGCTATGTATGTACACATGGATTTTCATGCGTAAACTGAATTAGCGGAGGGAAATATGAGCGCAAGCTATAAACACCAACACTTCATCTTTTAGAAATGACATTTATTAGCCAAAAATTCCATTGAAACCAACTGACCGAAGTAAAATTCGAATAAAGTGTTATTGCTATTTGCTCGCATTAGTCGTTTTAAACGTGCGAAACACTACTAATTCGTAAATATTCTACCTCACGCATCATATCTATCTCACGCATTCTGATCGTATTTACGTAAGCCCATTTGCACACTCTGTATTTAGCGGTATACACACATGTCGTCTAATTTACAATTTTATTTATTTGTTTTATACGAATCATATTTGCGTCGAATGTGGCGCGACATAAAAATATGGATCGTAGATTCTAACATTTTTCTACTTGTCAAATAATCTCTCGCCCGATTCATCTCGATCGCAAACACGCTCGGGAGAAAAATCGCTCGCCCGTATGAATTTTCGGTCTTATTCTTTTGTCGAGAACGGTTATTCGCCGTCATGGGAATTTCTACGTCAGGTTGCATAATGAAAGGCGATATAGCTGAGCGAATAACATAGTTTCCGTTGTGATACTCGCGTTATCTCGGTATGCTCTCTCGCGCGCGTTACACTTATGCGCGATCGCTGAAAACAGAGAGCTCACGAAATTCCTGGCAAGGAAGAGAATGCGCTCGTCGTCGCCGGCCGTTTTCGACGCTGATATCCCGCCCGTTTTACCTGTTCTCTGCTGATGCAGAGGACCAACGTGTCCGTATTCGCGCGATATTTGCGATGCGATGCGATAAGAAACGCAGGATGAGACGCGCGATACTCTCTTCAGCGTACATCCCGATAAGAGTCGATATCTCATTTGCATCTGCGTGCCGTTTAACATTTTAATTTTCTGCGATGATGCTGCATTCTGCACCGCCGTCCCCTGCGACCGCGATTGCATCAATAATGATTAGATCTGATACTTAGCGAGTCGCTATCTTTCTCCATATTACATTTCAAGCAACGTTGTAAAGAATTTCTCGAGATAAAAATTTTTCTATCATGTCTCTCTTGCACGCGCATTTTTTTTTATCCAATTGGAGATGGTTTTACTTATTTTAATTATATGCACTTGAAAATAAATTTATCGCGTGTATCAATTATTATAAAAATTATTAGACTGACGAGAACCTGTTAGCTATCCGAAGAATATTATACAACTTAAATGTTGTGCGCTAGGTTTCTCTGACGACATATTTTTTTCATGATATTATTTCAATCATTATACGTTTTTACGACAAGTGACTTTATCATACTTCTTAAGTGAATGTGACGATAAATGCGGCACAATTTTTTCGCCTATAACTTGCAAAATTAGAGACCTAAGGCGCTTTATGGCGAGATTATCGAGTCGCGAGAGCAACATTTGCACGAATCGAGAAGCGATGCGAATTGTAGAAAGTTGCCATGCGACGATAGATGCATTTTCTGCGATATTACATAGACTTATGACGTATCGCTAGATTTTATCGAATAAAGAAAGATTTCATAGGACGTCAGATATATATGCATGATGTCACGTCGTAGGATTGAGCAATTACTGAGAATTAAAGTCTTCAAGACTCGTCTAACACAGTAATATTTTATTTATGACAGCATGCAATACATTGTCGATTAAATATCATAGGTATAATTACGGATCAAAAAGTTGAATAAGTTTTTTATAATAATAATTATAAACGTATTTTTATTTTTGTCTCTAACTAAATTTTTTTTATTGCGTTAATCATATATCAAGAAGTTATAAAATTATTGATATTTTTACGATATATGTATATACATTGCATGAATATTGATATTTTTTATATTTTTCAACACTAAATTATAAATGTGGGAATAAAATCTTTTTTTATTTTTTAATATTTACGTAAATCGAAATACAAATTTTATTGCTTACCTTTATATTATCAATATTATTTAGCAATCATATTTTTGTAAGCTTTTTGTAAATAGATAAAAAAGAGAAAAAATTGCAATTGCGAAAAATATTAATTTTGTGAAAAATATTCAATAAAAACGGTTTATTGGATATTTTTCATAAAATTGTTTTTTTTTTTTTTTTTATGTAAACGCTTTTTTATCCGTGGATTATTAATATCTTTTTCGCTACTTTTTTATTTAATACCGAATATACAATATACAATACAATTTCGGCATTACGATACTGATGTGTTAAAATATTATCTTAAAATATTATTTTATCATTAAAAAATCCTAAAAACTTTTTAACGCGTCAACAAATATACATTATATCCTACAAATATGCAAGCTCGAGGAACGATCTTTTCTGTTTAATAAGTAATCGGGTAAACAGGATTAGTCCTGCATGATTAGTCATGTATTATGCAGATATAAATGTATTCATTGCGTGCTTATGAATCACAGATTTATCGGGGTGTGTGAAGTTGGCACCCCTATGTTATGCTATCATAGTTCTGTTAAGAGTTCTGAGTTATTTAGAACCATAGGAAGAGTTCTTGATCATTTTTAGAAATAGTTCCGGTCATTACGATTACGAAAATCAGTTTCAAAAAATAGGGGTCCCAACTTCACATTTGTTTACACATCGAGTTCTAATAGTTTTGATCAGAGTTTTAAGGTTCTTTTAAATAGTTATATAGTTCCTGATTATTTTTTGAAATAGTTCTGCAATTTTTAGATAAAAAAACATACCTTCAATATCGAAGATATTTCTAAAATATCAAGTTCTCGTGAAAAACGTTAGAGTTCGTGATTTTCTAAATGTTTCGTAAAAGTGTATTAATTTTAAAAAATCAATCTCTTCGAAACTATAATAGATAGAGCCATGCGGTTTTCACGTTTTTTCTTGTCTTATCGAGTACGATTCAGAACTCTAACGTCTTTCCCCAGAACTTGATATTTTAAAAATATCTTCGATATTGAAATTGTTTTTTTATCTCTATAAAAATTGCAAAACTCTTTCAAAAACTAATCAGGAACTATGTAACTATTCAACAATGTAAATTTACTCACTTCACGGTTGCTCCTTTGTTGTCCGATGCCTCCCCGGGCCTCCTTCTCGTAGAAGTTTCGAAACACTTGCCCTCGCGTTATTTCTTTTCGTTCGCGGCGACGCCCGGGTTTTAGCTATCATAATCTTCGACGCGTTTCGGTAAAACGCGAGACTCGCGAGAGCTTATTCGCGCGCGAATAAAACCGAAGCTCCATTTTCGCGTTGCCGCTTTTTCCAAGACCCACTTTTCGCAGGGGCTTATCGAACGAAGATGATCAAGAGAGCGACTTCGCCGCGACGCACTCAAGTCGCCGAAGGACGCAAGCGAGATTCACGATCAACGAGATCAATCTCGCGCGTGCGATCGCGATTACGATATTGGTACGTGCGACGCGATCGGATTTATACGATAATTAACCACCAAAGACGCTAATTAATACACTCGTCCTTTCGCGGACCGGCAAGAAGCGCGCAACCTTTTGGCGGTTAATTATTGTATAAATCCGATCGCGTCGCACGCGCGAGATTGATCTCGTCGGCCGTGAATCTCGCTCAATATTCGTCTTGCTTGTGTCTTTCGGCGACTTCAGTGCGTCGCGGCGATGTCGCTCTCTTGATCATCTTCGTTCGATAAGCCCCTGCAAGAGAACTTCTTTTAAGAGTTCTGAGTAAAGCCTACAGCACACGGTACGATTTTTCGTACTGGATCTGATAAGATTTAGTAACATACTAAAAATGCACCAATCAGAATGCAGCATTTCTAATATCTTACTAAATCTTATTAGATCCAGTACGAAAAATCGTACCGTGTGCCGTAGGCTTAACTCAGAACTCTTAACAGAACTATGATAGCATAACATAGGGGTGCCAACTTCACGCACCCGATTTATCGACGAGTTTGCCATTGCTAGGCATATGGGTAAATGAAAAGCTACAAAGAATAACGTGACTCTAATGTGTCGTTTTTTTTACAATCTCTTATTCTTATTACGATTTAATACATCACATCATCTTTCTTGCAATTTAAAATTTCAGGAAAAAAATAAAATCCGAATAGATTCGTTGTTATACACACACATGACTCATTTACATATATTTAAAAAATGTTGAAGAGGAAAGAAGTAATGTGTTGGTGTCGTTTGAACCTGCAACGAGAAATTGTGAGAATGTATAATGTTACCGGAAGTTCAACGAGGCGCGTTGAGGAACTTTCGAGGACAGGAAAAGCTCCAGTTTTCTATACTCGCGTTAATAATCCTTTTACTCGCTCGCGCGAGTACAGCTCGCGAAACCTTTCATAAAATTTTAACTTGATCACGCGCGATGCATTTATACGACCAAGCCCGTTCACTTTAATGATACTTGATAAAAAAGTGCATCCGACCGGTGACAAATTTATTGTTTTATATTTATAAGCAAATATTCTTGATTTTTTTATGCGAAAGAGCGCAGTTAAAAAATTGAATCAAAGAAGTTTGCGATATCGTGAGCGAACGACAGTAGCACATTATTTAGTATCTTCAGCTAGCTCACACACTTTTAGCAATTTATTATATTGTGCATATGTGAAAAAAATAGTATATATAATATACAATACACAAGCATCACATGGACAAACAAAAACTGATTTTTAAAGTAAAGTGAAATATGTCTAGCTTCTTGTATATCTCGTAAAATAATATTTAATAAATTAATAGATATAATAAAATTATATTTATATAATAAACATTAATTTGAAATTGAAAATGAGAAACATATTTCATGTAATGCTTTTTATTCTGAATGTAATACTATAAAATTTTGTTGCTGAAGTTTTCTGAAACGAAAATCTATTACGAAATTGGCCTTCATAAACGTGCTCAATTAAAGTTAATTAATGGCGATGAATAGTTTGACGCGAGCGCCGACGTATAGTGCATACAATACATAAAATTTCCGGGAAGTTTAATATATATTCTATATTAGGAAAGAGATTTTAAGCATACAGACTGCATATCGCATTTAACTGTAATATCGCATTGAGCTAATTTATCTGAAATATTTCTATTTACATTCAACGTGTGTAAAGAACCCGCTATATAACTATAAATATTAAAAAATATATATTTGCATTTAAGCGTCAAGTGCACCGTCAAGTGAGAATAGATCGACCGACGCTTATTTTTCGAAGTACAATCGTGTTGTTTTGGAAAACCTCTAACTATCGCGCGCTTCGTTTGCATTGTAATAAAAAAGGTACACACTCGCGCGCAGTAACCCGCATACCAGATACAACTGTACGAGAGCGAATTTTGCACGAAGTTGCCGAAATTGTTTATCGACGCGACGTCGGTACACGGTACGGTTCGTTGAACTTTCGATGGGCTAACGAAACGAAATATAAAACACCACTTCGATATGTTTCCGATCCGCCCTTCGTGTCGCGACAAAAGTCTCTCCCGGAGGGAGAAGCTTGGTGAACGCGCGAGGAAGATCGACAGCGCGTATCTTTGTGTCTATACTTCCGGAACATGCTTATTTGTGTGTAACGTGTACATATATGATCTATATTTCGGAATCCCTGCGTCTCGAACAACTTTATGAAGTGAATTTGCTATTCCTCGACAACCACATGATCGAAAGGCAGAAAGATTCGTACTCCGCAAGCACTCCATATACATTTAATCTTTTAGTATTCGTGTCACTAGCACTTGTTGCTCCGCATTGAAAGATATAGCAGATTGATGGATTGTGTCAGATTTTTCCGATCATAATTTTAGAGACTCTTCGATCGATTTTTACGATGCGAAACGGTACAAAATCTGACGGTCGATATGATAACGGAAGATGAACTTTGGGGGGGAGAGCCTTTTTCTACTTTACCGCTTCGAATTGCATGTGAGTATCCGAGGGAGAGCACGATCGTGTGCCTGTTATGAAATATTTTCCGGTTGGCGGCGCGTTTTATCGAAAGTGCAACGATATCCCGTGTTCTGCCATGTACTCTATTCATCCCTGTCGTCGTTGATTTTCTCCGAGTTATAGAGGAAAGAGAGAGAGTTTCGCGAAGGGAGGGGAAGCGAAGAAATCGCGAGTGACGTCTACGATATCGCGTCTTACGGGTGAATAGACATGGATTTCTAGTTCACGAGACATCGTCCCGAGGAAACACTATTGACGATCTCCATCTCGTCTCCCTTAACCGGAGTTTGTCCAGGTGCTGCGATGCCAGGCGCGTATTTTACTTTGCATGAAAACACTGCGAAACTCTAAGTAGAGATGGAATAACATCGCGCACGCATATTTTTGCTCGGATGTTCGCTCGGCGAACGAATCGCGCTTAGTGCGAGAGAGTTTCGAAAGGTTTGCGCAAAACTTGAGCAACGCGCTTGGGCGATTTTCTTTGACGAATTGAACAAATCTTAAATACTTCTGACATTGCTTGAGGAATAATTATAAATATTTTCTTTAAGGTAGAATTTCTCAAAAGGATCACGCAAATGTATTTGCTCTCTCCAAAGTACTATTTAGAAATAAAATATTCCCCTGAACAATGTCGTAATATTTTTTCAATGAACGTGAAGGAAAACTCGCTTCTACTTTCAAGCACTGACTTATTGTTAAATTTTAATTCGTTCAATTTTAATTACATGCTGCATCACGTTTCTCTTAATACTTATAATGAGAGGATTATATTTTACGAGAAAAATCTGGCATTAATTTTTAATTAAATTGGTATGTCTGTTTTTTTTATTTTTTTTTTTTTGCCATGAAAAACGCGATATCAGATAATAATGAGAGATGTTGTGCGAGCAATAACTGCGATGCCATTCACAGGTGAATGACAGAGGCGCAAAAATATATTGCCGCATCCGGTCTTTGTGTATGTGTGTATGTTAAAAATATGCTCTTTGATTTTCTCAACACATATTTTTTTCAATGCATAATATCGTTCACGTAAAACCGGAAATGCTTTATTAAATTTTCAGTCAAGACTATTATTTGAAAGAGCTGTTACTATAACTGATTAGAGGGAAAGAGAAAGAGAGAGAAAGAAATATTAATCAGTCACGCGACGGGATATAGACTGGGAAATAGTACGGATATCGGGAGATGTCATATCCGGCGAATATGTCGATTTCTCTGTGAAACATATTCGTAAATACGCCATCTGTAGTACAGTAGCGAGTGTGCAGTGTATTGCGCTCGCACCTTGCGCGCCAGAATTTGTGGGATCTTGCGGTCGCGGGCTTCTAAATAATCCCGGAGTTGGTAATATCACTTGGTCCACTAAATTCCCTCGGAACTAAATAACGAAGGACAGCCGTACCCGACAGACATTACGAGAACTGCCTCAGGTTTGATTCACTCGATGCAGATAGTTACGTAGCACTGTGATATAATTACAGTTTAAACAAAGTTTGCAAAGTTCTATAATAAAGTATCATATAGTTAACTAATTAATTAAGTATAAAATGTTCATGGCGAAACTGTGCTTTAATTAATTTGGATAGATTTTTTTTTTCTCGGAGAAGATTTCGAGTAGTCGACATCTGTTGCAACTTTTGAATATTCAATAATGAATAATATCTATCTCTCTCTTATTCTTTTTCTACCTGTGTCTTTCTTTTTCTGGACAATTAAACTCTGAATAAAAATTCTGAAAAATTAAAATTTAATTGAGAGGAAAGTTTAAGAAACATTATGATTTGTCATCATATATAATCGGAAATTATCTCAAAAATATTTCTGTATTCAAGAGATGTAGTAAAAGGAAGTAAATCTAAAATGATTAATATATCGATACGGAAGGAAGCTATATCTACACGAGTGTTTCATATACAGAGGGGAGATATCGCTATTCTGTGCACGATGCGACATCGGCTTTATTCATGATGCATTATGGTCCGTCGCGCGTAATCGCCATAATGAAATTTAAGCCACAGGCTTTGCTCGATGCGGAAATGCATTTCGCGACGATAAATTCGCTCGCCAGGATACGGCGGGATCTTAACGCGGCGCAGCTTAATGAGAGGAACATGGCGGAGAGGATCAAAGGAGTAATCAAGCAAGTAGGCTCCGTATTTAGGCATCGTGTATACTAGCAGCAAATGCGCCTCGATACAAGGGACCAGATTTGCCGTCAGCGGACACACGTGATCCGTATTTCGATCGGAGTTGACTGTGCTTGATCAGAGACACGATCCTACAACCTTAAGTGCCTTATCAAAGGCTGCTAGTCCATTCGATTGGATGAGGATGGTATATGAGTTTGATTGTGTCATGTTTCTGTACGGTAATGATAACGAGGTGTTTGAATCTTGTCTGAAACATGACGAAACACATACGCGACAGATGGCTTGTCCCTATATTTAGGATGTTTGGAAAAAAATCGGTGTACGAAATATCAATATCAGCAAATAAGTTATGCTTCAATATAAGTTTCAGCTATCTTATAATCACTCTCGTAATGTGGATTTAAAAAAAACTATAGATTTTTATGAATATTTTTGAGATAAATACATTTTATTTATTTCTTATTTGCAACAATTAAATAACTATACATATAATTAAAACAGAGTTTTATGTTTGAACAATAAATAATGATAGAAACAAGAAAGAGAGAGATTTTTATGATTAAATGTTAATTTTTTTATATGTTTCGATAATTTTCCATTTAAGGACAGTTTTAATTAACATTTAAGAAAATATTTTTTTGCAGTCAAAAAATATTATGTAAGATAAAAGATGAAGAAAAATATATAACGGAGCAAATTGTGTATCTTGATTTGAGGAAGAGGATTATTTTAACAAAAATATAATTATAAATTGCACGATTTTCAATTATTTAAGACAATATAGTTAGCGTTATGAGAAGTACCCAATTTTGCAAAATACAGACCGCATAATTTATTTGCCATTATATCTAATATAAATGATTGGAAAATATTCTGTCGCTTACTGGGAGTAATATAAATATTTAGGATGATTTCAATGTGCCGAATAATTCCATTGCCTTGTTTGATTGTGTTGAATCGATTGTTTGATCGTAGTGGTCGATGAGATTGGCAAGCGGATAATTAATGATAAAGGAGAATGTTTGTTTTACGTCGGGTAAACTAATTGTATGGGCGAAAGTAGATTATCTGAATCCCACTGCGGAATAAATGCTGATCGCAATCCATCTTCATTCTAACAATATATAGTTCGAGATGAAATATTCAACAAAAGAGTCGAGTCTATTTGAATTTAAGTGAACGATAAAACTTTCTTCTGGTTTAATTGCATGTCAGCAAAAAACATGCCTGCAAATTGCAATCTTTAATTAACCCATCGCTTATAATTAAAAAATTATAATTATAAGTAAAAAATTATATACATATATTGATATGAATTTTGCCTAAATATATTAAAGAAGTGTCGATTTTTAATTCACCAAAATAGTCGCGTTAAAATTTGGATGAAGAGTATATTTCGTGAGAGAATTTTAGAATCACTCCCATATACAAAATTTGAGTTAAATAATATTAAATTTTAAATCTATATAATATTGATATTCAGCGGACTCATAAAAAAAGTCACATTCTGTGTATAGTAATGTTGTTTTTTTTCTTTGCTGCGGACACACCGCGATCAAACTTTAAATGACTATCATGAGAAGTTCTCAAGTGAAGCTTCGCGTAACTTGCGTCTTCAAAGTTCTTTCTTCTATTTTCCGGCGAGAAGGAGGTTAACATTATGGAAAGGGGGAGAAGGGCGGCGTGGCTTTTCGTACGCGTTATCTCGTGGACGTACGGCGCATCGCTTAATCTGCTAAATTACCGTGTACAGTCGAAGAGCGAGAGATCCTGGCGGATTACGGCTTAATGAAATTTGAACCTGGCGGATTTGCTCGTGGTAGGACTCGTGCCCGCAACTCCTCTCGACGTGAGTACATAGGTAACCCCACGGAATCTCGATTTTAAGACTGGGGCACTTACTCTAAAAGACAAATTCGCCGAAGGATATTCTGAGGAACCGCGACGGAACGTATAGTCGCGTGTTACGGTAATCCGGCGGATGTAATCGCTTCCGCTACGTAAGGCAGGGTGAAATCCGTTAAGTCGTCTTCATCTTGTAAGATACATCCGCGATACAGTTCGTTATTCGGACGAAGAGCGCTGCTCCGTGTACGACTGTGCGATTGTACGAATCGTCTCGCATTCCGAAATTAAATCGCGATTCTTGCGTGATTTGTCCGCTAAAAATACGAGAAGTGAAATATAATCTATTCACGTATCTTTTTAATACAATTCATTTCAAAGAAAAATATTGAAGATTATATTAATTAAAATTTATGACACACAAGAGCATTGCATTTAGATCTGTTGCATTAAGATCTGAAAAATATTTTTTGGTCGCATATTTGATTTCAGTTTCTTAATTATTATTATGTTAAACAAGGAAGTTTCTATACAGAACTCTAGAGAATAATATGATAAAATATTTTGCAACTAAATAATTTATTTTAAGGAAAAATTTAATTACACACATTACATTTCTTCATTACTTTATTTGCATTATTGTTGTTTCTTTATCATTCAATTCTCCAACTTTTAATTTTAGTAAAATGAAGTTTCTGTTATATTTTCTTGAAATCTTCTCGGTCTCTGAAATTATAATGCAAGATAACTGACGTGAGTATTAAGAGTCTTTTAAGTCTTCGAGTTAAATAACAATTAAGCATTAAGTAGCAATTACTGACAAGAAAAGCTGTGCGGAGATGACGCTTTAACCGCACTGTATTGCAGCATCAAAGACAGTATTAATCCAAGGGATAAATTGCTGAGGACATTTTGGTGTACAAATTCGAGGCCTGCTTTGATTTTAATTTAAAAAATAGGAATTATTTAACAAAATTAAGTATTACTTTGAAAGATGGGTATTGAGTTACTCAATACTTTCATACTCGAGATATTTTCACGTCTTGCAACACATGCAGATTGAAAACAATAAAATTACTACTATATCTCTCAAAAACAGATATAAATGGTTGATCTTCTCCAATCAATAGTAACGTAGTATAATATTAATTCGTCATCGATATTCGAAGGAATAAATTAATATATAAAACTGAATATATTTTATATTTTATCTCAGATCTTATCTTTTAGTAGCCATTACTAGATATTGGTGTATACAATTTTGTTCAGCGTTTATCTCTCGTTTTAATCTCTTTGTTACGCGACGAAAGGACGGCGCGCGTTTGTAAAGTTCATCGATCGATCCTGAAGTCTCTTTTCGTCAGATTGAGAGAGGAGGAAAGCTCCACGTCTCTCCTTTGTTCTTCAAAAAGCGGCGACCATCATGACAAAGAAAAGGCGATTAGAATTGCACTTCTCTTTACACACGATCTTCCTCTTTTTCCGCCATCCTTTTTTGCGCGCGCAACCACCGGAAACGGCGCTGTTTTCACGTAAATGCGCATAAATTTTCTCGCTTTTCCTCTCTTCTGTCCTTTCTTTCGCGCCCGCTTCGTGTTTTTTTTTTCTTCTTTTACCGGCGGGAAGGACTTTAATTCCTCGGTCGTCTTAATCAAAAGTTACGGTCCCGTTGTTTTGCGCTGAGTTAAAGCGTCGCACCGAATGCGGCGGCCGCGCGCGAACGCTTATGAAAATGGATTTTAATTCGGTGAAAGTGAAAAACAGAGTTAATCTTACTCGGCAGTCGCACCACCGCCGGACGAGATTAAAATTTCGAATCGCCGACCAACGATGGAGAGAATTCAGTATATTATTCAAACCGTTTGAAATGCTTTATCGAAACGCGAGACTGCAACACCTCGAGTGGTCATTTAAATATTTCCACGCATTTGCGACGATTGAGTTTGGAATCTCGCTGATATTATTTGATTTTTTCGCGTAATGGAAAATATAAACGCGTAAACGTTTGAATGCATATCTGCTTTTTCAAATCAGAAAAAAACTTCAGAGAAAAGCGCGTGAATAATGTATATATAAAATAGGTATATAATAATATAATATATGAGAGATGATTATTTTTATAATATATAATACTTACAGTTAAACATAAAAATAGAAATAAATAAGATTTTAATGAGATTTTCATTTTTGTCCACGTTCGATATTCCTTAGTAATCGCTGTGATTTAAATCGTTAGTCGAGTATTTACAAAGCCGCTTGCTTTCGCTTTGATTACTTTTTTAAGTCAATCGACTTCCATTAATGATCAGCTTTAGCTAATAGGATAGACCAAGAAGGGGAAATTAGGTAGATACTATCGAACAGAGAATAAGGGAGAAAGGGACACAAAGGAGATGGAGGTTAAGTAGGCATCTCCAGAACCTTATCTCCAGAACCTTTTCGCTCGCAAATTTCGTAAACTTTTGATATTATTCGCTTGGTTTGAAAGAATTTCCGCTTTGCTAGAAAAACGTACAAATCTTCGAAAGATGCCGAATAACAAATGGTTTGCTGAAACGCATGCTGAAACAAAGTGAGGCACTTACAGTCACTTAACACACGATTTTTAATTAAACTATACACTCTTCTTATATATCAAGCAATCTATTTTTTCAAAATAATAAAGAGAAATAAGTATCGAAAATTAAAGAGCATGAAAGAGAGAGAAAGAAAGATCAATATAATTATTTTATATGTTTTACGTTTACTTAATACTTTGGATATCTAATTTTTTTATCATTGTGAATATAACGGAAGGAAACCAAGAAAACATCAATATGATTGTCAAATAATATATTGTTTAATAACACGCCGTTATCGGCTGTGAATTACGCGAAGCTGTTGATTGTCTACTCGCGCAAATAAAGGCATTGTTGAGGAGAATTATGAACTAATTAACTCTCAGCGCCGAGGATTACGTCGCGCGTGCTTAAGCAGATGCAGTTACGCAAGCCGCAGCGACGGACGAGCACGGGAATTGTAACGAATTTCGATGTTAATTAAGTCAGAACTTTCAACGAGCGACACGATGGCGCGCGCATTGACGGGTTCCCCGTTTCATTTTGTAGAAAGTCCCCGGTCGGTCGACATTCCTAGAATGTACAACGAAGGAATTTCTTTTAACGTTTGCACGCTTGAAGAATCGCTAATTATTATTAGACAATTTTTTTAAAGCAATTTTGAAATATATTATTCTATATTTGAAGTATATTTTTCGTGTAAATAATAATTTCTTTTCTCTAATGTGTCACGAAAAGATACGATTTTGTACGCGTTCAACAAATTCGTTTTAGAATATAAAATGCGCGATACAATTAAATCCTCTTAAATGTGCGATACCTGCTTAGCATAGTGTCACTTCTTGTTAACACGTAACCGGGAGTAAATAATATATATAAGGCAAACGCAAGAAGAAAATTAATTTTCGTTGCCGTACGCTTAATCCTCGCTTGCAAAGCACGCTGTAAAAAATAATTAAAAGTAGTTTCTGTGCAACGTATTTCGCAGAAAATAATTTTTATTCAGCATTAATGAGACATTTTACGTAACATTTTTTTAACAATTTAACGCCTTTTCGGAAAAGAATTTTAAAATAGAAATAGAATATTTTTAATATTTATAATAGAGAAATATTAAATAGTATATAGAAAATGTATATGATATGTAGTATAGAAATTTTTTTGTTATTTATATATACTTTTAATTCATGCCTTGCGGCTTTGGATGGTTTCCAGCATTTTTTAGGTATATCTAAAAAAATCTTAAGATTGTATTAGTTATTTTTGAAATAGTACAAATCACTGAAAACTTTCAAATTTTTTATAAATATGCTAAACATTTTGACATTAAAAAAAAAGTTTGTAATGAAATGTAAAAATACTTGACCATTTTTTTTCTCAGAGGAAACAGTTGTTACGGAGGAGAATAAAATGACTTACTTTGTCTCTCAAATAATTGGTACGATTAAAGAAAGAGAATACAGAGTTTAGAAAAAGAGATAAGGTTCATTGTTCTTTCTCTAATGTAAAAGGCAGTTAATTTCACTTATCCACCAGTCTCTAATCGTAAAATAGATTGTTCCCTAAAGCATTATTATACCCAGTAAAGAGAGCTCGGACGATTGCTCTTTTGAGTATTTGCTTATTAGAGATGCACTCTTTAATTAGGTTCTTTCGCGTCTATACGATCCGTTCTCTTTGGACGCTTACGAAAATATTTTTGTAGCGAAATCTTCTTTCGGATTCGCTTCAGACGTCACGGCGCCGGGCACTTATTACAATGCTTATTCTTTCTGACTCTTCCGCGTCGGAAAGTTTTATATTCCACGATGGTTCTTTTTTTTTACTGCTCTACGCGAGTTGAACGTTTTCTTCCGAAACCGCAAGATGCAGAGATCTCTAATCGAAACGGGACGCGCGCTCAACTTTGCTCGCGGGATTACCGTTCTTTCACCAGTGTGTTTCCCTCCCAAAGCGCGGTTACTCTCTCACCGCCATGAAATGTGAGTTAGTGACTGTCGTAGCGGATCACCGGCACTCAACTCTTAAATCAGACATACTCGTGGCTCGCCAACAAAGTGTCTGTGGCCATTGATCCTCTGGAGCTCTATATTTTAGTTGCACAAAGTATCCTATAGTATTAGCTATTCTTACCGTTTCTCTTCTTTTTTTACTTTTTCTCTCTCTCTTTCTCTACGTCATTTTTTAAATATTATTTTTCTCAACGAAGAGACATTGAGTTGTTCATAACGTTGGAATTATAAATAATTGAAAATCCAGATTTTCTTGAAATTAAAAATTCACTTCAGATTTTATGTCGAATAAAAGTATCACAATGATGCAAAACGGTGGCTTATTAACGTAAAGTTTAATATTTTAGAAAGAAGAATACAAATGTATTATTCGTATTTCTTTTCTTTTATAAAATGTACAAACACAAGTAAGGAGAGGAACCAGCGTCTTTTCCTTTGTTTTCAATTTTTCACAACTCTTTCATTCTTTGAAAGAGATGTCAGCGTTTGCAATGTAATAAGGAGTCGCAAGCTATTTTGGAGCCTTACAGTGTGTCAGACATGCGTTAGCACGTGCGTAAAGGGCATGTACGTATAGCTCTCGAGACTGCCTTCGTTCGAGATTTCGAACCGTCATGTTACTTCGGTCTGTTCTTCCCCTTTTGCCGCTGTCGAAGAAACTTTTACTATAAAACTGTCCGTCGTTGCTTCGTCGTCGCGACTGACAGCTCCATTTGCGACGTCAAGGAAAAAATTTCTTGCGGGAAAGACTAATCGAAAGTATGGTTCGAAGACCAGCTGCGTGAGTTTTTCCGTCTTCGCGAGGGACCTCATATTCTTCTTTTACGTTCGTTCTCCCGATGCTTTATTTGTGGCTGGAAATATTGCAAAAGTATAAATCTATAAATAAACTTTCGGTAATAAAATATGAGTTTTAATTATGTTTCGAATCCCCATAAATCTATATATATGTATATATATATATATATCGTCATAAATAATTTTGTAGCAAATTCTAATTTGTTAGCATTCTTCATACAATTAGAGTTTAAAATATTTTGGTTTTTTTTTCAATTTTATTTTTGCACTTTTGATGAAAATCGTAATAACTGACAGATCTATTTATATCAGTTAAATTCGACGTGTCAAATTCGTTTGCATATATTAGGTATTCAAAAGTTTAGATCGCATGCTTATAATCGCGATGCTCACCGCAATCTCAAATTCGAGAGGCAAATAAGTTATATTATACGATCTATTGCCTCGAGAACGGTCAGCGGTCGTAGGCCGTGCAAGGTTGACAGTAAGATAGATTTATAAGCCGGAGTTTCGCCACGACTGTCTGGCCATTTATCATAACTAACGCGCTGGATCACGTTAGTCAACCCTTTAACTAGCACGAGCGTACATATATAGACACGCGTGGCACTTTACTTGCTGCACTCCACTTCAGTGTATTATCGCAATATATTCGTCTTGTGATATTATCTTTCACGGTACTAACAGTATGATGAACTATGGCAAGAGGATTAATGTTGCTACGTAGTCATTTTTTGTTTATACAAAACGTATCGGTTTAAATTGTATCGTTTTGTATACTTTCTATTTATTCACACATACATTTACGAATTTATGAATATTCGCAATTAAATTGAATTTTTATACTAAAATGTTTTTTTTTTTGCTTTTAAAAATTAATGCTGGTTCTTCTTGTCGAGTTTAAATTAATATTAGAAATCAATACATTTCTATCTCTAATTTTAAAGTACGTCATTTATTTATAGTGACTTAATGCGGGAATTCATTTATTTTATATAGTGACGTAATTGACGGGATTTACATGCGAGAAGGAAAATAGATATTTTGAAATTGAGGCTTAAATATTACCTTGCATAACTAATCTATATATCTATATTTAATTACAAAGGTCGGCTCCCTTTAAACGCGTTACACATAGGACTTATGGATCACTATTATTCTCAAGCTAAGAGACTGCTATTCAGGTCGGTCGAGGAACTGTGACAGTCGTCGCTGTTCCTCGTTAAGACGTCACGCTGAACGCGCCATTGTTTAATTAATGAAGTTACCGAATTGCAGTCGAAGCGAAACGCATCACAATAGATTCCCAATTCTGGCGCATATAGAGCAGACCGGATTTCTATAGCATATTGATGCGCAACAAAGTGCTCTAATCTATTATGGCTTTATAACATCTGTATTCATTATGCATAATACGCGTTAGTATTAATTCGCGCACAGAACAAATTGTATCATGTTTGTATTATACGTAATTTTCTCCATCCTTTCCTCTATTTCACGTCATCGAAAAATTATGCTTTTTGTTCGTGCCGTCGAAAGAAAGAATGTTATTCAAAAATATATAACGTGATATAAAAATATTTATATTGAATTGTTATTAAAAAGAATTGGCTTTAACATAAAATTATTTCAAATAAATATTCTAATCGATGTTATACATATATAATAGACCAGAAGTACAGTACAAAGTTTTAGTTAAGGAAAATATAAAATCAATCTATAAAATAATCTATAAAATAAAGATTAAAATGTTCTACGCGAGAGCGAATATATACGAGATATATGGATTCTGACTTGAAGTATGGAGGATGGAGTTATGACTTTCTTGCGGCAGAAGATTCACTCGAAATTGCCTCGATAGCATAGTTCTGTAACTGATATACATCTCTTTGCAGTACTCCGCATAGACGTAAGTCAATACGTTTCGACATTACTTTGCCGATTCGTTGTACAATTCGTGTTTGCGTTTAATTTCTTTCCTTAGCTTCGAGCCAACAGCCTCTCGACATAAAAGCGTCGTAGAGCATCCACTCGCGCTTTGATCTCTTTGATCTCTTTGCATACACAACGGCGCTGCGAAATTATACATTTATCGGATTATGTCTCGATGTAACGTCAAGCTGAAGAAAAAAAAATTATAATCAGGTCCCATTATATTCTGCGTTTGTCTCGCGGATGGAAATCGAGATAGGAATTTAGAGAGAGGCAAGCCTGTTTCTGAACAATTTAATAAGATCATCAGAGAAATGATCTTATCTTAATCTCTGACTCTGACTTTTTTTTAATGTCATGTCTTTATCTTGACAATTTATTAAAAATTTTTCATTTTCTATGCCTGCACGCTCTTAGTACATCTTCATTGTGAATATTTTCGTATTCAGGATCCGCGAAATAATTTCCCCCTTGTCGTCAAAGTTGCAAAAGGACAAATGCTCATTGCTCTTTTCACTCTGGGCCACTGTTCGACGAATACTAAATGGTGAATAACTCATTTATCGAAGAAAAGCGGTTCTCTCGGCGATTCGCAACCGCCGCCGCCGCCATCGAAGGTGCCGCCGCGAGAATTTCAGATCGTTATTTACCTTGTCGGGAGTTCAGAGACCGCCGCGAGACCGGGGCTCGCGTATGCAAATAGATATTTCATTCCTGTCTGCGGGAACAAGGATCGAAGTTGGGGGATAGGTGATTTTCTCGAGGGAAATTCAGCGCGGGGTACATTCCGATTCGCGATGTGATGCATTTCTTGTTTTGTTATTTTTCCTTCTTTTTTTTTCTTCTCTTTCCTGGCACGTGCGAGCCGCGATAGAAAAGAGGCCCGCGATATACTTTCCTTCGATCTCTCTTATTTTCCCCGGATGATTCCTCTTCAGCTGCATATCACAGTAAATCCGACAGTAGAGAAGGATGATATGTGGATTCACAAACTGATCCGAGGATCGATCTTTCATAGATGTATTCATAACATTTAGATAGGATAATGCGTGCAAAGCTATGAAATTTATTAATAATGAAATGTTTCTTTTCTTTTTCAGAGGGGAATGCAGAAATCGAGGATGCCTGAAACAGCCGATAGGGTAAGTGAAACGAACTGTCTTACGAAAATTCTTACGCTATACATGATCTCGATTTAAGCCGCTTCGAGAATCCCGAGCGATTTTAGAACCATGCGATATCTAAAATCAAAGAATTAAGCTGGCACGCCCGACACATTTCACGTTTTAAAAATACTGATTGTGAGAGATAAGAGAGTACGAGACTAGAGTTTAATGCTAATTAAACTCAATAGTTTAATACTAATCCTCGCAATTGCAAGAAATCTATTTTTACTTATTTTATCTCGAAAAATGTACACGCGTACAATCATTTCCATCAAGCTTTTTATATTTTTATCATTTTATCATTCAAATTTATATTAAATTGTCAAATATTTGTAAAATTTAATTAATTCTCGTAAATTCTTATTGAAAACATTTAAAAATATAAATATTCTTTATTTCTTTTTTAATAAAATTAAGGCAAAAATTGAACTTATATTTCAATATATGACAAAAGGAAAATATTACATTGCGAAAATATTATAAACATGACTATTATAATTGACCCAGAATCTTAAATCCATCCTGCGTTGATAGAGTTCATCAATAATCTCTATACTGAACGTAAATCGTATTTTATCGCATAGTTTCACTGACACATTTGTTAGATCAAAGTAATTTCGGCAAATCGAAATGCGCGGAATCCACGAAGTGTTCGGAAGATTAGTTCCCTAGCAACCGAAATTGGAGTGGGCCTGCACGCCTAGCTTATTACAAGAACTTTAACCCAGCCTTACTTTAATTACAACACATTTGCGGATTAAAGACTGCAATATTTAGAAAGGTCTCGTTGTAACCAACTAAAGTCCGACCGTTCGACTTAAAAGTCTATTCACATGAATGACACGTACCGGATTCGTTAGAAATATTTATTATCCACCGTTGCTTTAGTATCTTATACAGGGTGGTTCATATAACAGTCGCCATGATTTTTTAGGCATTTTCGACAGTTTAAAAAAAAGTTTATATAGTAAAAATTAATCTGCTTTACGCAAGCTATAACATGCAATAAAAAAATGTAAAACAAATTTTTTATTAAAAAATCAATGTTACTTTGAATTTTTTTAATGGAACCACTATATTTTTTTTTATATAAATCGATTCCTCAAAATATTCTGCATAAAAAGTTATGAGGGTAGGATGGTCAAAAAGTCAAAAAGTTTATACTTTAATTTGACATAATCTTACATAAATTATGAAATATCTCGTAAAATATTGATTTTTGATCAATCGAAAGATATTTCATAATTTATGTAAGATTATGTCAAATTAAAGTATAAACTTTTTGACTTTTTGACCATCCTACTCTTATAACTTTTTATGCAGAATATTGTGAGGAATCGATTTATATAAAAAATATGGTGGTTCCATTTTAAAAATTCAAGGTGACATTGATCCTTTATAAAAAAAAATTTTGTTTTAAATTTTTTATTGCATGTTATAGCTTGTGTAAAGCAGATTAATTTTTATTATACTTTTTTTTTAATAACTGTCGGAAATGTCTCAAAAATCGTGTTACGTGAACCATCCTGTTTAAATATTTTAAACTCTTTATGTTTTAATATTTTAACTTCTTTAATATTCTATAAATCTGTTTCTGGATGCAGTGCGATATAATTTTAAAAACTTAATTACTTATGCATAATATATTTTTGTTATTTGCGCGACTCTCTTTCTTTTTTTCTTTCTCCCTCTTTTGTTCTCTTTCTCTTTTTGTCTCTATTGATTTTTGGCGAGGATTTAATTATTTTTATTACCAGCTAAGAGTTTGCAGTTTATATCGATTTAAAGAACCTTACTGTAATCACTCGTGAAGCAATGTTTCAATTTACGAAGGGAATTGAACCAAAAAATTCTATCGGGAGAATTGAAACTTTACTAGTTGCGAAAGGGATTTTATTTGCGTAAAAAGAATGTCTGTGATATCTTTAAAAGCCTTACCGATGTAGTTGCGCGAATTGCATATACATATACATATATATATATATATATATATATATATATATATATATATATATATATATATATAGGATGTTTCCAACATGCCTCTTTTTAGCAGAGATTATGTTTAATTAATGACTTATTTTTCTTTCTACTTTTAAAACATGAAATGTTATCTTGTAAAAAATAAAGTTATTTTTTATTTACATAAATAAATTTCTTCCAAATTATAATGTGAAAATATAATTAAAAAATTGAAATTATTTCTTTTTATATCATTTTACACTAATTACAGAGTATTTATAAATTAAATATTTTTCTTAACAAGGTAGAAAAAGAAATTGAAAGTTTTAATTAAAATTTTACGTGAATTCAAGTAGATTTATGGAGAATTAAAAAGAAATTGCAATCACATACATTCAGGTTATCTCGCTAAAGATCGGTATTATTGGTGCACTTCTAGCTAAACGTATGAAATGTATGAAAAATATTTTCGCGAGTGAGGAGTTACAATAGTAAAGCGCGAAAGCAATTCTCGATTCTGAACGTTCTGCGCGCTCGTAACTTTTAGTTAGGAGCAAACTTGATTAAGCTCTCAGGAAGGGTTGCCCACGACGGGAGAGAGGGCATTTGTTTAGTAGGGTCAGAGAATGCGGGGAATGAATGTGGGCACCGAATGTGTGGCAGTAGAGTGCGACTGGCAGTTGGGAACGTGTTTCCCGCGCCTAATGACGCGAGCTGTAAATCATTTTTGCCCGGGAGTTCGCGCGTCACTTGTCTCTTTTTGCGCGATTACCGGAAATTAATAGCCGTCTAGCATTTCCGATTTAACGAATAAATCTTCGGACCACGTTTGCCTCGAATTTAGATTCGCAAATAGAAAATAAAAACTATGTGAAACTCAAGCAAAATAAATATTTTAGGATTTATAATTTTTAAATCATACAATTATTGTGAGGATCACAATTAAAATATTCGAACAGATTACAGCAGATTACGTTGTAAATTATGTATTTTGGATTTTTTATCCTGATGAATTTTAATCATTAATTAAAAATATGTTGATGAAGAAATAATTAATTAATTTATCAAAAATTTGCGCTAAATATGTACAATATATGCATAGTTAAATAACCGTAAACCGCTTTCGGAAGCTGTGCTTGCTACGTACAGAAATATGATAATTACGTCTCGCGGCAGTTATTCGAGAACTCAACTAATTGTAAGTTCCTGGATAGGTCGGCTATGAAGCGGACATTTGTTCGCGGACTACGAGGGCGGGTTTGGCTCGTGGAGTGGCTCATAACATCGGGCGGTGACAGTTAGTTAAAAGCGCATTTCCTTGCTCCTGGCGAAATTCTCGTCACGCGACGCAAGTCGGTATTGCAAGTCGGAACTAACAGATGTAACACGTGCAAAAGCACTTCGTCCCCGCAAGCTCGTTCCATTCGCGCGCGGTTCGCGGCCTGCTCGTGAGAAATCGCCAAGCGCATTTTGTAAATTTTCCCTACAATCCCGGCTCTCTCGCAAGAATCCCATCCGAGATTCTTCATTATGCACAGACCAAGCTAACAATTTCCGAAAACCACTTTCTCGATCAATAACATTTGATTGACTTATCCTTATTATCTTAAATTAACAAGCAAGCAAAAAAAATGTATATTCACTTCTTTTTGATTAAAATTAATCTAGTTGTATAACGAATATATATAAAATTTTGTATGGATTTATATAATTATTATTTTAATTATTAATATTATCATTATGTTAATATTTAGAAGAATAACAATTTTTACTTGAATATACATATTTCTTTTTATGTAATAATAATTTATTACTTCTTCACATAATATAGAATTTTCAGAGATATTATTCTGAATAATATCACATCATTATTATTTACTCAAACTATTATTCAAATAAGTATTGATATATTTTCGAATGTGATACATATACACTTGGCACAGAATGTTCATGCAAATGTTATCGCGCAGACAGTTTTTTCTTGTCACGTTCACTAAATTACGTTGACATCGCATGCCTGTGATATCGAGCTAGTTATTTTAGCAATATATTTCGCTGGAATAGCTCTGCATTTTGCAATTCTAGCAGCGATTCTATTTAGCTGACAATACAATTGATTTTACGGCAACTCTCGAGAGCGGTGATAAAGTTATCTTCGCTCACAAGAGTTAAACTATCTTAATAATCTTAATTAAAGAAGCAATGACTCCTCTTGAAACTATGACGCGATGCACATGGAGATCCTTGCAGAGGGAGATACGAAACAATTCTAATACATCTTTCGTAAAAAGCATAGTATTCCTGTTACTCTGAGATGTGAAGTTATAAAGATAATACTCTTCTCACTGCGAGAGATACGATTACATTATCTACGTGCCAGAGAATTCCTTTCACGTTAATATCTCACGCTTTCATTCTTCAAGGGCTCTGTTTAGCTCTGAGTTTCAACATAATTTTCCTTGACTTAATTCAGAACACGTCCGTGAACTAAAATATTTGCGATGGAATTAATAAACTGATTAATCTGTTAAACTTTGTAATAACGTTAATACCGTATATCGCACGCATTGATGACGGTCCCCCAACTTGTTTTGCATTGCTAAATAATTTTAAAGTTATTACGCAAGCAAATAAAATTACGTTCACCATTGTCGATAATACACTAGAAGCGAAAGAGTTAAAACAAGAGAGTTAAATATCTCGATAGTTAATTATGCAATTTTTTACCTCATTTCTCTCTCTCTCTCTCTCTCTCTCTCTCTCTCTCTCTCTCTCTCTCTCTCTTTCCCTACAATGACGAAAGGTTATTGAAAGAAAAGCGCGGCTTAGTCGAAAATGGTTTGCAAGTCTTAGTCGGAAAAGCGGAAGGGTTGTTCTCTCGGCGGTTGAGGATTTGTTTAGGGTCTGCTGGAGGCGACAAAGGTGGATGGTTGGCTGGTTGGTTGCTCGGGGGAGGCCGAAACGGCGAATGGCATCGGGTGGTGACGGCTAGTTAAGCGCATTTCCGTCGGAGGAGGGAAGTTCTCTGGCGCGAGAGCATGTCGTAGAGAACATCTGCTACCTTGCCTAAAGAGGGGAGCTCCGACTCGCGTTCGGAAGTGACAAGAATCGCTGTTGAAGTCTGGTCCTTTACGACAGTTCCTCATCCTCATTTTCGTCCTTTCTTTCTTCCTTAGCGATCATAGACCCTTTCGTTAAAATCGATTCAAGTTTGTTTTATCCCCCCTAATTCTAATAATGATAATATTTAGTGCTGCGTAATCTCTCTTTCTCGTAAAAAAAGTTCTAACGTAATCTTGGAAAAAGTGTACTCTTAGACAACATTTTTTTTATCAATATACAAGTCGAACTATTTTCTAGTTTTTCCTCCAAAAATGCTGATGACTATTGCCCATTTAATTTATCATGAATTTAAACGAAAATTTAATCAAATATTTTAGACAGAAAATTTTGTTATAATAGAAACATGTTAAATTCAGTGAAATGGATTTGA
Organism: Prenolepis imparis; assembly: GCF_030444845.1. Lineage (NCBI taxonomy): Eukaryota > Metazoa > Arthropoda > Insecta > Hymenoptera > Formicidae > Prenolepis > Prenolepis imparis. The sequence goes on along the minus strand of NW_028141162.1, from coordinate 12,590,840 downwards.
ATAAATCTGACATATTTTTTTAATTTCTCCGAAATAGTTAACGATTAATTATGTACTAATTATTTATGAAATGTCAAAGAGTACAAAAAATAATAAAAATAATTAAATGTATAATAATATAATTAAATGTCAAAAGAAATGTTAATGGAAAATGGAAAAATAATTTTGAAATTTAATGAATTTTTAACCTTGAATGTAATATTTATCATACAAATTGTAAAATATCTTTTATCTCCCCTAAAGAGTTAATTATTGTATAAATAATAAATATATACATATAATTATAAATATATACATATGTATATATTTATAATTTATGTATATATTATAATTATATACATATATGTATATTTATGTTTATATATGTATACTATTATATATTCAGTCTTTTATATTTAGTCTCCTGCGACAGAACATAATTAAGGAAGAAATGTTCAAAGAGAAATTTTAACATAATGGACATATTCTTTGGTGGACCTCAGTGTGTATTTCTACATTTAAAACCAGTGGGAGTAATTAAATTCTCCTCGGGAGATTGTTACACGCTGCATATTATACTTCTTATTTGGTCGTTCTTAAACGAGAGTTGTAACCATACTGTAAGAAATATTCTCCGTCTGTCTTTGGCTAATATGAAACTTTCTTGTTTAGTCGCTCCATTCGTTTTAATTTTACAGACAGTGTAGACACTGTAGCAAATGTAAAATTGAGACTACCTTTTCTTCAAAAAAATATTACTGAACAACTAAAAAAATGTAAACTTGCATAATTTATTATCATATATTTTCATAGTAAAGTAGTATGGAATATTTATTAAAGTACAAAAAAAGTAATAAGAAAAATAGTTTCCACAAAAGAGTATTAATTCTCTTTATCAATTTATATTATATTTAATTACTATATAAAAATCTTAAAGAGGAACAATTGTAAATTATTATTTTTTAATTAAAATATCTCTCTCTCTCTCTCTCTCTCTCTCTCTCTCTCTCTCTCTCTCTCTCTCTCTCTCTCTCTCTCTCTGACTCAAAATAATTAATTCTGTTCTTGCGACTGTAATTTTGCATAAAAAAAAAATTTCTGATTTGATTAGCGTTTGATCCCATTGCTAGTTTACACTGGCGCAAATCGCACAAAGGATGCGAATCTAACCATCGATCATGTCCACCTGTCGCTGTAACGTGAAAAATACACTACCATCCTTTCGCAATCACGTCGGCACAGACATTTTCGATACATTCGCCCAACATTGAATCCGAAAATCAAAATGCGCTTTGATATATATAAAAACCAGAAAAGCACTGACGGCAATTCTCTTTTATTATATATTTATCGAATTACAATTTTATTTGCAATTTCTTTTTTATTCGATTTTTAATATTCAATTAACAAATATTTATCGTGTGCGTGTTTTACATAGAATGCGACAATGTCTTAAATGTTTTATATATTTTTTTTGTTATTGCCATATTTGCAATCATTTTAATCACAACATAAACTGTGAATGTGCGCCTTAAAAATTGAAAATTAAGGTTTTTGTAATCATAAAAATTTTTTCATTGAAATAATTGACATCTCTTTTATATCTCTAGTATCTAAAATGAAAAAATTTGACTAATAACATAGAATAATAATCCTTAAATAGTATATATGTAAATTTTAATTATTGATTATCGTCGTACTGAGATTATTGATGTAACACGAATCCTAGATTTTAATTATTATAACATCACGATGCCCTCATTTTCACATCGTGCAATTATATAGCTTAGTGAATTGAATGGCAAATGAAATTGTCGCTTCGCATTGTTGATAGAAAGAGAGAGAGAGAACAAAAGAGAAAGGGAGAAAGGGAGAGAGAGAGACTCGCCTCAACTAATAATAATGTTTGAGCTTCGAGGGTAACAATATCGATATAATAGGGCCTCCTGGGTGTAATCGATTCGATTTTCCGCGGATAATAATCGAGGGCGGTCGGAACGAGAGGGTGTATCTTTATTTATATGGTCGCCGGTGGCAATATATACCGGGCAACAATAGCATGATGGTGTATATAGTGGTCTTTATAATAATTCAAGGATTGACGTAATATTGTCAGCATTCAAATTTCGGATTTTATATTGATATCGTCAGCAATTGTATCTGGAGAGCGGCTTTGTAATACATGCATGAGGATCATAAATACAAACTGTTGTCAGATTTGCATTAAACTATGTAATCATTATTGAATTATTTCGACACGTAAAATATTTTCAAAAATTTTAGATCAATTTAAGCCTTTTTTTTATAATCGCACATATTTTAATAAGAAAGCGTAATTTGTATATCACGAAAATTTCGGTACATATCTTCGCTTCTGACATCACTGACTTCACCGTGCATATATTATATATATATGTGTACGTGTGTGTGTGTGTGTGTGTGTGTGTGTGTGTGTTGCTGAAGCGACTGTTATATACTAAAGATAAATCTCTGTTTTACGTCCGACGCCGCGTAGGGCGGAGATGCCGGAAGATATTGTCTAGGCTCTCGCAGAGTATCATTCAGGTTTTCAGGATTTCCATCTCCGGTGATTGCTCGTATCTTATGAAACACGCATTTTCTGCGATATCTTTTATGCTTTACTGTAAAAGGGGGAGCAGGGCATCTTATCGCCCTTGTCGCGAAACACGTGTTGCGGATACCAGCCACGCAAAATTATCTGCCTTTTTAGCGATTTTTTACGCGGTGCGAACGTATTCGCTCATTCTCTAAAAATACGCACGAACGAGCATTTATTTTTTTTACTCATTCCATTGTCACGAGATACAGAAAGTGGTTCGTTGTTCGCAATATGATTCAGACAATTTTTTTATGCAAATTTTTTTGACGAATTTTCGAAACCGATTTTTTTGTCGCAAAAAAAAAAAATTTTTTGTTGTTGCGACAAAAATAATTTTTTATTATGTATTTTTAATTTATAAATCTACTTTGCGGCACACAGATTTGATTTTAATCTTTTATTGCGTTTTGCATATTACTGTGCATGCGTAACGATCGTATTATATTTAAAACTCAAATTAAATATTTAAGTAAACATAAATGCAGGAAATCAATTTCAAATTTATATCAAAGAATTTGCCGTTTAAAAAATTTCCAATATCAGGGGATATATATCTCTGATATTTTATTTTTTTTTAATTCCATTTATTTCAACGTCGCGTTTATAAACGCAAGCTTCATACATCATGGAAAATAAATTGATGGCGCAGAATTTGGATGAAGCACGAAAAGTTTAGTTCAATTTGCATTTATTAAGGCACACTAATCGAACGAAGGACTCGATATATTTGCGTGATATTTATTATACGACGCGGAAATGGCATTCGCGCGTTAAGCAATATGAAATGTAAACGATCTGTATTTGGCAAGCGCAATCAATTTTCGCAACAGTTAAATTTTGTAATAATTGAATGTATTTGCCAGCTCAGAACATGTGTGTCATGTATCACAAGTTTGTCCGAATGTTATGCATGGCTTGTTATCAAGATATTTATTCATCAGTAAGCAAATATATTGAATACCAGCGTATAGTTTAGCATACCCGTGGGAAACCATAATAATGACAGTGATATTATACGAAACGTTGAAAATTATTATACAATATAGGCTAGATTTTCTAAATTTCGATATAATTTAATATCTACCAGTTTATTAAAGGAATTACCCAATTATCGAGAAAGACGCTTGAAAAATGTCACAAATATTTCGTTTTAGTTTGAACTGAGCAATACACACACACACACACACACACATATGTATATATATATATACACAAAGTTTCGAGCGGAATAGAACAAAGCTGTTTTAAACTAAAAACACGAGAGGCACAATATTTCGGGCGCGACTCGAAATTCAATTTTAACGTATTGCCAATCCGTGCTCGCACTGCCGGCGGCATGACGAAATCCAGTTTCCAATCACCGATCATTCGAAGCTTTAAGTGTAAATTAATTCGATTTTCCGCTTTTCATTGTCCGCTGTAGCCTGAAGAATCGACGCGACCGGCGATATATATTTTATCGGGCATGGCGGAAACGTGGAAAATATGTCAGGCATAAGCTCGAAACGCCCTATCGAACGTGATTTTTACAGCGGAAATGTAACGCTATTGATTTACACGCGGCGATTGAGTTACACGGTGCTATATATTAACTCTGTGCAAATCGGTAGGATTTCTGTCCCACTTGGTTTATAATAAAATACGCAAATGTTTATAGATGCCTATTAAAATTCGCGCCGATGTACACGGTACGGGAAAGTTTTTGTCGTCGGGTGATGGGACGCCCGTCGTATCGATTCTCGCGTGATTTACGCCGTGTTTTTACTCCGCGCCGCATCCGATCCATCATCGGACACGGTTGACGTGAGTGCGTTTTACTCGGTCGCGATTATTTATTGTAATAAAACGCATAATCCGCCGGCGCGACCAATATGTCGTTTCGAACGAGCTTCGCGCGCATGGCGCGATGATAGTTTCATGAATATTAACACGTGTTTGGCGAAAATATACCGTAACTCCAGTTTCACCACATTCTCGTTGGCACTCATAACATTCGTAATCGAGAAGTTGCATCTTTACATCACGATTTATAAGATATCAATTTAAGACGATGAATAAGTTGCGCTCGTAATTAAAATTATGCGCTAGACAGAAGATTTATTGAGAGAATTCTTTGATATCTAATATCAGTTATCTATAGAATAATTTATTTTATTTATATATTCTATTTCAACACTCAAATTATTTATAATGTATTGTGATTCACATGAAAATTTCCGTCCTGTTATGTATTTTTATATCTACGAAAATTAATTTCCAAAGACGTTGAATAAATAATTAAAAAGAAAACTGAAAAAAAGCGCGATACAATAGGAAAAAGATTGTTACGGGATGGGATCATCGAGCGTGGAGAACGGCCGGTCGTTAAATGCGAGAAGTGTCGCGTGACGACGAGACGAGAAAAGGTGACATCCATCGTAATGGATGCAATTAAAAGGCACGAGAGACTGATGAGAGGCGGTAAGGTCTGCCGTGATGTCGCCGTAATGTCGTCGCCCAAATTCTCTCTCTCTCTCGCTTTAAGATTTTCGTTTCGTAGGAACCGGCGAGAGAAGAGATGGCTTACCGCCGCCTGAGAGGAGACGTCGACGCCGACGTCGTCGTCGGGTGTCGCGGTGGAGTGCATCTCTTCTCTCGCGCCGGATCGATTCTCGCGTCTCTTCTCGTGAAAGCAGGGTGCAGCGGCAAAGAGAGGGCGCGAAGGGGTTGGGAAGAGGGTTGGAGGGAACAGAGGGAGAACTTGTGAGAGGAAGATGCTGCTGCTGCTGCATGTCTCGCCGAGAATCGCCTCTCGCTATCGCGCGTCTTGCCAGCAAGACGCCGGAAGCCACGATGTTCTCGCGCAACAACGATTGCCGTAACCGAACCGCAGTAACTGTACGCCGTAATAAGAAGAGCTTCTCGGCCCTTCGCGACCGATGCACGAGAAAGCAATTGATAAGTTTAATTGGATACCGGCTGTCATCGTATAATGGATATTTCTGAAATAATTTTAAAATCAATGCGACATTTCGTTTCTCGATCAATTCGCGTATCTTTTTATCGTGCAAAAATTTCTCTGCAAATTCAAAGATATCTGAAGATTCGTGTATAATTGTCATCGATAATGTTAGGACTCTCATTTCTGATGCAGCTGTCTCGTTCAGGGAAAATTACATCTTTCAAAAATCGCTTATTTCCTTTTTTCCAACGTCGCCGCGCGCAAAAGTTCGCGCATCTGTTTGTCTCCACCGCCCTTACACTTTGCGGAAGTTTATATTCTCGAGAGAGAGAGTCGAGCATATCCTTTCCACCCTCAGAGCTTTTTATTTTACTTTCTGTCTATCCCTCGCGCATTTCGGTGGGACGCGAAAAGCGCGAGATATTTTTTCCTAATTGAGGTAATTGAAGTCAGGATTTTATTTTAAAAAATATAATTATATTATTAAGTAACGGGTTTTAATATATATATAAAGAATTCAGTATATTCCAGTCCTATTAATTGTATACTGCAGTTTATACATTTGTTAAAAATGCCACTTTCAGCCAATATGCGATAGGTAAATCGTGCTAAAATGTGCTTCACTAACCCCATTACTGACAATTAAAAAATGCATACGAAAATGGATCAGGGTGAATATTTTACTATCGAATTGTATATTCCTTCTCTGCGACACGTTACGCTCTTCGTCGGACTCGGAATCGGTAAATCGATGATTTATATTCATCGTCAATGCGATCTCGCGATTGAATTTTCAACATCGTTAATCGTCGCGATTGTATGATGGCAAACGAATTTTCATGACGCGTCAGAGTGCGAAACGTGCGACGCTTTCACCGTTAGTTTATCCGCATCCGTTGATCATGGCAGTTTGCCTAATTCCGAAAAGCGCCAACTCTTCACGGGATTTGACTGTTTCGTGAAGCATATCATTTGATATTTTAAAACTTTTTGATTTATTTATATTTTTGCATATAACCCATAGGTATATAAAAACTTCTTATATTCTAATTTGAGTTTTTAAAACAAAATTAATTAGTTTTATCTTCTTTCTATATTTAAAAAATGGCCATACTCTAAATGGCATCTCGAAAATATTCATTAATCTATTAAATATATGTATAATAAATACTATATTTATTTTCACATTTGTGAACAGAAAAGTTACAAGAAAGAAAAATCTTGTAATTTAAAGAAAACAAACTGAGTTGAAAAAAATTATTAAAAGATCGAGAAAAATGTTTTATGCTCGTATATCGCTTTTCGTATCACTTATGCAATTACGTTCGTCGCGTGCAGTCTAAAAACATAATGTTTTTCTGATAATTAATATGAATTGCTTTAAACTAAAAAATATTAGATTATTTTGATTAAAAAATTTAAATAACGATGGTATCGAACGAAGTATTGTCGAATAAAGACAAATGGCTTACGGTAAATAAAGCGGAAACATTTTTTTATATTTTCAGCAATTTTTAATAAAAGCAGCGTGAAACTATCAAATAATTTTCTCGATACTTTACTACATTGCATTTTTTCACTTTTCAGTAGATATGAGAAATCATAAAACCGACATCACATGAGTGTTCGGCTTAAAAATAATAAATGATAAACACATACAATCGAAAGAGAAATAATGTACTCCCTGAAATTGAACGCAGTTGTTAACCCAGGCGTATTAAAAAAAATTCACATTTAATTGATTTTCAACTTGGCGAATAGGGGAGACGGATCTGTATTTAATAGGTCTGCCCTGGAAAGTGAAAAATGAGTATTGTGTATATGATGAACGATTTAATGTTAGCTTTATTTATTTATTTTTTTCTTTTATCATAAGTTGCAAGTTTCGGAGCAGGGCTCTTTAAACAAAGATATGATAGAAAGTTGTTCGATCAAACGACTTCGGAAAATAATTTATATAATAGCTCTAAAACTTATTGAAAATCCCTTTGTAGTCGAAGAAACCATTTCGCTAACTGTCTGAAGAGACTTTGTCGTTTGATCCGCTATTGCGAAATTAGGTACTTTCGCGAAAAGATATTCTTTGTTTCCCTTTTACGCACATCGTACGCGCACCGATAGATACAAAGCTTTCCATCCACTCAATTTCTTTCTCGCAAAACAAGTCGTACTTGTTTTTGTCATATAAAATAATACATAGCGTAATATTCATGAAAAAATATTTGAACGTAATAATCATTCGTAAAAAAGGATATTAAAAAACACGAAAAAACATTGTTATTTTTGCTTTACAAAACAGTTTTAATTTTTTTGGAATTATTGATTCATGACATGTTTACACACATTGTTCTACATTGATATAATATTATTATATTTGCTAAATTATATTAATAATTCGAAAAAAATATAAATTAAAATAAATATCTATAGGTTTTTCTAAATTATATTATATTCTAATTTATATTATATTCTAATTTATATTGTAATTCTAAAATTAATAATGCTCATCTATTTTGCTTTTCTTAAAGCACATCTATCTTATTAATATCTATTTATCTTCAAATATTGAGTTTCTTCAGACAATGTTAACATATTTGTCACTAAAACGAAGGGAGGGAAGGATGCAGTTTCGCAGTGAGACGAGCGCGTTGCGCGAATTGACGTTTTGCCTGATTGGCAAATTTTTGGTACCGAGGCGGCGCAATTTTTCTGTTGACGCGTCGACGCGTTTTTCATTTCGCTCGTTTACGAAATCAGGTTAAAAATTCATTCGGCGCGCTCGTCGACGCGCACAACTCTTTCGTTTCTATTTGCCCGGCCGCTGATTCCGCGTGCGCGAATGCGCCGAGATTTTTCGTATGGAAAACGAACGCTACGCCTTTTCGGTAATGAGAGATGAAGCGTAATACTGCTTTCAGTCGGCCATTCCTTTTTTTTGTCTCGCAGAAACCCACCTGACATATTATCGATGAATTGATTATCGAATACACGCGTATTGACGCAGCAACAATCGCCGAATTGACAGGCGAGAAGGGGAAAAAAATAGCTTTTTTGTAAATCATATCTCTTGTTCATCACCAAAGTGACGAGAAAATTGAACGATACTTTATTATCAGATAAACCTTATCTTCATTTACACGCGCGTATATGTATAAGAAAATGACAATATATATGGCATGTGAACAATGATTTCAATTCTTTTTTCTTCTCATATTCACGCTTCATGCAGTACTCATTCTAGCACGCGGCCGAATTCTTTCTTCACGATTATGTATGGAGCGTGCAAATCGCAAAGTTTCAGACGCAATACCGAGTACGACAAAAGGCCCTTTCTTTCGCGCGTTTTACGATGTCACAATACAAAGCTGCTGAGAACGTTTCGGGAAAGTTCAAGAGGGAAATTCTCGCCGATGCGAGAAGTCCGCTTCTTTGTACCGCCGATTGTCATTATCAAGTTTCACAGGAACGCCTCAGTTTTGCGAAACATTTTAAAGGCGAAAGAAACTATCCTGTCAGTTTTTTTTTTGTTTTTTAAATTAAATATTTTTGCGACGAGACGGTTGGAGCGAATATTTCGCGAATATTTATGCCGCACGTGACGCACGATTTAATGTTCCTCGTGAACTTGCACGTAAAAGCCGCTCAAATAAATAAAGAATGAGAGAAGAGAGTGTGTAATTACAATTGCAACAATTTAATAATTTAATTTTTAATATTTTTTTTGTTAGATATGCTTGAAAATTATATAATTAACGAATTATATATTTTCAACACATTTTATACTTTATTGTATTTAACTTTTTTAAAGCAAAGATATGAAAATACGGGTTTATTAATATATGGAGAATTATTTCATAAAATAATTCAATTTAATTCAAAGTTTTAATTAAACAATTTAAATAATCGATATTACAATCTATTAAGAGTGAATTGAGAGTACAAGTAAGATACATATAATAATTTTTTACCTTTAATTACAATATGCAACTCTCTCAATATGTATATATCTCTCTCTCTCTCTCTCTCTCTCTCTGACTCTACACAATTTAAAATAACATTATATCAGTTTCTCTTTACATTATTATACGCTAGAGAGGAAATTATTTAAAATGGGCCGTATCTTCCATCACTTTAGGCGTCGCTATAATTTATGCGCCAATGAATCTCTATACAAAACGAGATCGCGACGATTCGTCCGCGTAGAAACAATCCACACCTTCCAATATGAAATCGCACTTACAATTAGATCTTTTCGGTAATAAAATGTACGCAAATAAAGACGATATTGCGCCAACATCCGTTTTATTTTCGTCGCCGGTAAGCATCATCACGACAGCGGCGCGTTAGCCGAGATTCCAGACGCGCATCACATCCGTTCATAAAGCCCGTGTACGTAGTTAGCATTCCGCGAATGTGAATTCCGTGCGACTTCAAAGCCGCGTCTCCTCTCGCACACAATGGTGATGCATTTTTGCGTGACACTGCGCGCGAATCCGCGAATAAAAGCCGGCGACCGACCAAGTGCAGCGATAGCGAGAGTAACGCAGAAATGCGCCCGAATATAAATCGGCGTCGTTAATCGACGCTTCACGGGATCGTATCCGAACAATATCGAATTTTGGGAAATAAAATGCGAGAGCTGCTTTCTCGCTTTCGCGAGAAATTTCTCTCCAAGCGAGTGACTCTTCGCTCTTGAATGCACCGGCTTATTAAATCCGGCTTACGTTAGGCTACTAATTTGTACGGTCGATGTAACATATTTCGATACTTGTGTCGTGCGAAGGATATAAATTGTAATGTTGCGCTTTCTGTGTGAGAGATAAAAAAATATTTTTGCCATAAACTGGCATTACCTGGTGACACACAGGGGTGACATGCAATAAAAAAACTTTGTGATACCTCATATCTTTTTTTTTAATTGTACAATATATATGCATAGTATAATTCATTGGCACTACGATATATAGAGAACAATATGCCTTAAATAAACAAATCCTAATCTGAATAAACAAATACGATATTCATACAGTTACAATATAACGTCAATGAACGTTGTTGCAAATTAATGTAATATTCAAAATTAAATTCGGTGATAGCAGGAGTACCATTTTAGCAAGAGAATTCGGGAGCAGGGTTTCCTATGGCGAAAGCCTCGGAGGTGTTAAAACGCGAGTTTAACGTGACTGTTATTTTCGTTTTAACCGCGGGCCAAGCTTGGTATTACAGGTTTTACAATATCGTGAAGAAACGGAGTGAATGGCGCTAGGTGAACAAAGAAGGCGGTGCATTTCCGGTGAACAGAGGGATATTCCTTTACCGTTTCTCTTTCTCTTTTTCTCCCTTTCTTCCGCGCGTCCACGCTATATTTATTCTCGCACGCCTGTGTACGTATGTATTCGTACTAGTAGATATACACCGACTGTGAACAGACGTATGCAGCTATATGCATGAACGAGTTAGCGGCGGTGCGACGGTTATCGCGCGAAATAGTCGAAACTTTTAGCGGAATCCTTTCGGGAGAACCGGAAATGGGGGGGGGGGGTTGTTTGCCGGCGGTACGATGCACTCGCACTGGAAATGGTAAACCGGCGAAAATGCAAAGCGAGGCAAGGAAACGGAAGGAGAGAGGGTGTCGCGAAAGTTATCCGTAAAGTCGTCTTATGCGCGCGAGATGCAGCTATGTATATCTTCGATAGTGGATATCATCCTCTTCGCGCAGTGACATTTGCGCTCTTCCGTAACGATATTCGCGTCATAATTATGTAAACATTGGGATACTGTTTTTGATTTAAAAGCGATATTTTTACAGAATACATGTACGTATACACAGAGAATTTTTTCTTAGAATTTACCCTGAAAATCATGATAATCGTGGGACAATATGGTATGGAAAGAATTTTGTTGATTAATATTTATCACAATAAAAATAACATCTATCACAATAAAATATAAAATATGTTTGATTAATTTTATTATGCAGTTTGGTAAAATTAATCAAACATATTTTATATTTTATTGTGATAGATGTTATTAATTTTATTGTGATAAATATTAATCATAGAAATTCTCATAAAATTCTTTCCATATTTTTCAGGGTAAATTCCAAGAGAAAATTCTCTCAGTGTAGTGTAAATATTATACGTTTAGAGATAGCTTTTCTAATTACGTATATACAGAGCTTTTCTCGATTTATATATATATATATTAGACATTACATTTCCTGCATTTGCATACCGAAAACATTGGCAAACAGAAGGGGCAATTTCTACGTGGGGCAGGGTGTAAATTACGGCGGGGTGTAAATTACACATGTGTAAGTAGAAATGTGTCGCCGAAGCGTTTTCGGAGGGGAACGCTTGGTGATGCCAGTTCTCATAATCCGAGGCTTGACCCTGACTCAGCGCGTTCGTGGATCGTCGTAACAGTTCTGCATCCGGTACGGTTCGCTCGGTACCGCGGGAGCTACGACCTCCGTCGAGAGATGACTGGAATACGTTTATACATATATATGTATCCATCGCCTATGACATCACTTATGAAAAAAGGCGACGATAAATTTGTTTGTTAAAAGTATTTTCGCATAAATATGAAGGTTAAAGTTTTAAACGTTTTTTATTCGAGATGAAGCACGTCATGTGCGTGACAATCTGTCAGGAAAAGTTGATTATCTCGTTATTATACAAGCCAGTAATAGCCGGGACACATGGAAACTTTCCTTTGCGTTCTGCTTTAAAGCTATTTTTTAATTTTATGAAAATTCACGTAATAAAAAGAGTTGTTAATTTAATGAAAGTGCCAATTATGTGAAAATAATTTTTTTCTCTTTTAATTTTTGGTTCTACAACATGCCGTTTTTTCGCGTTTTCTTCGTTTCTCTCGATGGAATGTGATCGTCGTGTTATTGGCGAGACGGAGAATGCGCGTTTTCATTGCGAGGAATTTTAAATTGACTCGAGTCCTGCGAAGATTTCGCGAGATTTTTTGCGGCCAGTTTTCTTTTCGATCGCGACTGATTGTGAGCGAGTATCATCCCATCGTCATCCAATTTGTCGAGAATTGACAAAATTGACAATGAGTAGTGAATCGAACTTAACGGCATTCTTTTCGTGCTACTTTTTCTCAACTGTCTCTCCTTTCTCCTTTCGCCGCCATGGGATTTTTCCTCCTCGATTATCTCTCAACGGGAGAGAATCGGAGAACACAGTTTTGTTGTCTCGCGACAGGAAAAAAAAAAAGGGAGTAGAGAGATCGAGAAGCGAAAATTCTTGTCCGGACCGGGAATTTCGAATGCAAATGAAATCGCCGGACCACGAGCGAATAAAAGCCGGGTATGCAAAATTTGATGACACTGGCCCCACGACGACGCCCGAATGCATAACCATGGCGCCTGGGCAAACTTCCTGAAACATACATCGCGTCGGCGTTGTGTACCGTCAGACGTGTCGGCGAACATACGGGGCTGACCGGTTGGACGCGCATTTATTATATATACGCCGCGTTATACACCTGTAAATAGAGTACGTGTGATAAGCAATGTATGACAATCTGTTTAATCAGTCGACTCTGTATGCACGATCGCGGCGAATAAAGCGCACGCGCGCGTCGCGATTAACTTTAATAAACTCGACGATACATCTTCCATATTATATGATGTTACTCACCGCCCGCGGACTTATCATTTCTCGCGCGTACCGTATTTTGGCAATTTACGTTAATTACATTTTACTGTATTTGTCTTCACGTGCGCGTTTGTTAATACAACTATTTTCCATTTTATAAAAACGGCCAAACGTCTCTCTTCTTTCAACACGCAAATAATACTATAGAGCTGGATATTTTTTCAAGTTAAATAAAATATTCTCGAGAGAAATTCTCGCGAATAAACATTTTTTTGTTTTTATAATTTTATCATATCTTTATATATACATATATATTTTTTTTATTACATATGTAGTTATATACTCTAAAAAATTGTTAATTTTGTCACTTATTATTACTACACAACACATGATCTTTAATTCCGCGTGAAAACGCTATCGACGAATTAAGCACATGCAAAATGTAGGACGTTGCAAATTATTCGAATTATGCAAATGATAAAAGCAGTCGCGTCTTAGCGTTGTTTACGACTGAGCAGTTTTGGGGCTTCAGCAATGAAGCAGCGGCTATGCACGTGGGCTATGCGCGTTTCGCGAGCCAAAGTGCTCGTTGCGGCGTAATTTTCGCTCGACGGCGAGAGAAAGAGAGAGAACGAGGAGACGTATAGGGGGTGATCCAAATTCCCACGTAATCCGACGATCGGTCCCGGATGGCGAGAGCGAGCTCGTAAAAGCTCTCGGCCGAGCTGATGCCCGCCGATGCGGCCGGCCGACGTTTTATCGCGTCACGCAGCTGTCCCATTGGATATCGTCGGGCCGTATTGCACGATACGAAGGATAATGATTGTGGAACTGTGACGCAAAAGGTATCTGTCCGGATATGCAGTCGATACCAGAGCGATACCCATAGATGTTACTTAGAGCGATATTCGCGTTTATAACATTGCAATTACACGCGTTACCTCTTTTTTGGATAAATGCGCGATTTTTTTAAACTTTACTAATATTTCTTCTTTGATCAATCACTTGAGATTGATTTCCTTTTTTTATTTCGTTCGATTAACTGGACTCTTACTTCATATGGGACGTTTGTCTCGGCCAGCAAATCCTTTCTTCAAAAACCGCAGAAAAATATGTTTTTTATTCGATCGTACATCTGTCTTGTTTCAAAAAATAATATTAAAGCTGGATATTTTTTCGATTTAGATAAAATAACCTTGAGGAAAGACTCTCGCGACATTTACAGATGTAATTATGAGACGAGGGGAGACGTTAGCATTCGCGAGTTAATTAATGCGTACCAGCGATAGACAATTGAGAGAATTGTTTCATCGATCTGTATAACTAAGTATTCAATTATTACATCTCTCTCTCGGCTCGATCGCTCTCCAGCGCAGTGTGGGAAATCCGCAGTGCATATCGCCTACGGCAGTGCATTAAGCACTCCCTTCGTAATTTACAATAAGGGCACCGCTGCATTACCGCCTGTATTACTATGCGGACCGGAGGCACGCATTCCCCTCACGATGAGACCAACGCGTACAACGACTATAGCGGTCCATATATTCCCATTGCCCGCTACCATCTCGCAGTCAACGCTATATACAATACGCGCGCAACTGAAATTCTTGCCGGACCGCCCTTACGTCAAACAGCAACGTTTACCAACTTCTCTGCCTCTGTATTTCCTCCCCCCCCCCTCTCTTTCTCTTGGTCTACGTCAAATTATTACCATTCCGCATCGCGGGAACTAATATACATATATGCGATGAGAAAGTAATTAAATTATTTCAAAATGCTTCTGGATTGCAATCACTGTAAATTATCAGCATCTTGATTAATTGGGTTGAATTGTTTTCTTAAAAATACCAAGTTGAAATTTCGAATATTGTGCTTGCATCAATATATTTGTAGTATTCTTGATTTTTGCAATAATAGTACTATGAAATTATAAAAGTCGAAATTCGCGAAAATTTCGTAATAATGCTAGCAAGAGAACAAATGCCAGCAGGCGTGGAATTTATTCGTGCTTAGTTGTCTCACATTAACTTTCATTTTTTAAAGAACATCTCTCTCTTTTTAATCATCATTTTTTACCACGTTTGTTTTTCTCGACTCTGCTGTATGCGCAACCGCTTCCATTTTTCCCTCTAATTGATATATCAGTCTGGCAGTGACCGTCGAATGATTTATGGGTGATATTATACAGGTTTCTTTTTTTCCATCAGAAACGTTGATGAAAACGACCTGCCTGCGAGTAATGGAATCGTTTGTCGTAGAGTAACGAAGCGCTTCGGCGCGTAGGATATTGCCACCACCTTATTAAGGAGTAAATCTGACGCTTTCTCTTTTCTGCGATCATTATCGAGATGGCCGGTCGTTCTGCCGTTTTATATCCTTTCTCTCTTAACAGTATTATATAAAAGACCCTGATGCCCTGACAAATGCAGAAAATCTCTCGGTTACGATAAAACTATCAACAATTCCAGAAAATGTTTCTTATCTTTAAATTGAGACTCTTTTTAGCAATTTATCAAGGGATTTTTTTCCAAAATCTTTAAATTAAATTTTTTTTTCTTTTATGCATATTTTATTAACAGTTAATTCAAAATTCGACAAAATTAAAAAGGTTTCAAAATTATAATAAGAAAAATGAATAGTTTCTTCTTTTCAAGAAAAAATAAAATTTGTATCCTGTGGAAGACTTTTGCACGATATAGCTTACATCGTTCAAACTTGCACAATAAAATTTACAATTCCGTCAAAATTCATGAACCACTTTCGTGAATAAGAGTTTGCGAAGATTATATCTTTATTCTTTTTTTTTTTTTATCACTCTTCTATAAAAAGACTTTACTCGGAAGGCTGGGTGACCTCGAAACATTTCACTCTACTTAACTCTACCTTATTCCGAACGCGCATAAAAAATTACATCGGGAGAGCGTTTTAAATTTGAGGAAAGTAAGGAGCTAAAGACACCCGGGAAAGGGCGGCGAATGAGCCACATAATCTTGTCAGCTATATCTTCATCCGGCGTGGTTAATAAAATTCGATTGTATTTGAGCCGATAGATCCTTGTTCCCCGCGAATGCCGAAGGCAGCCAATAGCTCAGGGAGAGAGTCAACTTCCGTCGCGAAATCGGTTCTCTCTTTCTCCCTTTTCCTCTCTCCTCTCTCTCTCTATCTATCTCTCCTACTTTGTGTGCTTCGCCGACTACGCGTCCAATGAGAAATTCCAATTCGACGGATGGCACTTCTAGCGGAATACCGAGAGTCATTAACGAGCGCTGCCATTCGCTGCTCTGAATACTCAATAGCATCGCGTCAAAATCCACAAACGTAAGTGGAAGATCGCCGATAGATCTTATAGCACACGAAGAAGCGATGCACTGTCATATCGGTCTCTGGATTGTTAATCTCTCGAGTTTAAAATTCAAAGAACGTCTTTCGCTATGCAACGTTTCGGAATCAATTCAACGATTCTTGATAAAATTAATAAAATAAACTTAATGAAATTAAGTGCAAAAATCTACATTCTTAAAAAATGCAAAAATCGTGTTAATAAATTTTTTAAATTTGTAAAACTTTATCGTCAAGATTTGTCTCTTTTGATACACGATCCAGACTCCGGCGGTACCGCATGTTCCGACAGTAAAATCGAGAAATATTTACGGGATGTACAACACTTGCGCTCAGCGATAACATGATGTTCGTGGATAGGAGATCCTTTATGATAAAAGTTCCAAAAGTTCCGTTGCAACGACGTTGGCGGAGGTACTCGGTTGCGTAAGTTGACTTTTTGATCATCAAAAAACCGTAGAATCGGTCGTCTGTCGCATGGGTCCAATTTTGCCCGAGCTATTTCGTTCAGAAGATCGAAAATCGTAAACCGAGTCTCCGTTCTAGTCATAAATAGCCGATGATCCGGATCGGTGCTCGTTCTCCACTGAGACATAGTTATCTTTAATTTTCTCTCTTTCCCTTTCACGTGTGTTTCCGCGCTCGCCCGATTTTATTTTCATAAATATGAACGGTGAAACGCGGAACCATTGTGCAAGATCGAAATAACGTCGCGCAGCATCGAAACGAACGAAATGTAGCTCTCTCAATTTCGCGAAGACCAACCCAAAAAACCAGTGGCTTTTGCTCTGTATACACAAGAGCATTTACACAGCATGTTGCGAAAAGTCAAACATTTTCCCAGAATTTCCTCGACGAATTTTGAACTATAATTTTTATATAATTTAATTAGGCTTATCTTTATTAAGAATTTTTTGAAATTTAGGATTTTATATAATTTTGTGACTGTTGATGTACACAATATGTACACATATTTTCACATTGTAGTAAAGAAAAATTATCTCTACGCACGTTTGAGAATCATCGAGACGAGCAAGCGATATTTGCGTCGCGCGTAAAAAAATAAGCATTATACGAAAAGCTACAATTAGACCTTATCGGGGCAAGCGTCGTCTACTTTTACCGAGCGGAGTGCATCCACTTCCATAAAAGCTGCACCAAGTACTTGTCATTATATCGAAGTGGCTCGTTATCGTGAATACTCGGTGACCTGAATGCAAAAGCGCCGAGTAACAGACCAATATTTAATTTCTTCCTTTTTGACCGATAAATCCGATTTATTCCGTTTCAGGATTGTAGAAAGCGAATTAATAATTTCCGGATTATGGAGAGCATGGCTAGAAATATTAGCCGCGCAAACGTCTATGAAAGACTGAAAAAAAAAAAGAGAAAAATTGTAATTGCAGAAGAATGCAAGAAAAAGATTGCAGTTACAAGAACAAGATTGCAATTACATTATGATATGCTTATCGATTCATGAACAGTGCTTACAAATGCTTTCCATACGGTCCTTTTTCGCATGATCCATTAACCGACCTTTTATCATGAATAATTGATGCTTTCAATAATACATTCGCGTAACAATGAAAATTTTAGAATAAGCTTCATCCGGATCATCCAGATACTGTCATGCGCTCGTAACCCATACGTAGCTCTTGCTATTACGATAAATTAATGTTTCAGTCTGAATACTATTTCGCCGGGTTTTCAAAAATATGCTTTACTATCTGCTAGATTTGCAGCTTCCCATATATACTCGATGATGTCACTTTAACATGTTTAAGTTTGTCTAGTTGACTCTTTAAACGCACATTTTACTTTATTAAAAAATATTTAATATTTGTGTATATGTATATGTGTGTACATTTATATCGGTTATAAAAGCACATGAAAAATAATGTTCCTTTTTATTACTCGATAGTAGATATTTAACTATATATTTTCATTTTTGTTCATAATTTAAAAACTTTATAAAATAAAAGAGAGGAAAAGAGAAAAAAATTAGAGGAAAAAGAGAAGTACATTTTTAAAAATATTATTTCGCACAAATACGCTAAGAAGTATAACAGAAAGAATGTTTATCTAAAGAGATTTTCGTAAGAAAGAACGAAGAATTCCGCGAAGCATAATTAAACCAAATTTCCTTTCATAGAACAAATAAGTAATCTCGAGTAACTCGTTCATTCTCTCATTATCTTTCGCTGATATCTTGATTAATGGATATATGATACGAGTATATGTAGATCTTTTCTCCCGAACGGTTTTAGTTACATCGTATAAATATGAAAATGAAGTAATCGCGCAAATATTCGATATTTATATCGAATATAGACAACGGTACAGAAAGGAGTACATAATTTGTATCATATCAATTTTTTAAAAATATTCTTTTATTTATAATACAATATGAAATATGTGAAAATTATCTATAATGCAAAATATTACATACAAAGTATGTGCAGTTTTCCATAATAATTTTTTACGAAAAGAAAACTGTTTAAATGTATATTGAATAAGTGCATTTATTATCTTTACTTTACAAATACTCTTACAAACTTTCCAGAATATTCAATATATGTGTAATATAATTCAATTATATTAGAGTAAACAGTGAAATACAGATAGTTGTATGTGCCTACATATGTGCTATGAATTCTATACGTTTGCCAGAGACAAAGCAAAATAGACAAAGTTGACAGTTAAGCTAATATTAATTATATTTATTATACACAGAGTATTGAGTAATTTGAAAGATTTGATGAACAAGGCATAATATCTTTTGTCGAAAATGAGGAGACACCGTTTCATTTGCGAGACCCCAATAACAATTCTGATTTCGAAATCAAAAATTTCTCAAAAATTTTTGAATTATCAATATATAAAGAGCATACAAATCAAATTCTCATTGTTGTCGTGAAAATGGAAATTCGTCAAAGCGATTGTTTTTTCTCGCTCGCACGTCAGAGAGATTTCAAGTCATTAACATCTTTTTTTTCACTCCATACAATGGTCGTTTGGACGAAGCAAAATCTCTTTTCGGTTGTTCGCAAGGGTTTGCGATGGATAATTCCTGCGCGCAGTTCGTAATCTATGCCGAGAGGGATGCCGAGGGCTCGCGGTGCCGCTAATGAAAGTGGATGAAAGCGGGAAAGGGACTAGTACGTGCGATGCTCTTTTCTCTCTTCTCTCTCTCTCTCTCTCTCTCTCTCTCTCTCTCTCTCTCTCTCTCTCTCTCTCTCTCTCTCTCTCTCTTCGTCTTTTACTCTTCGGTCGTTACCCTCTCGTACATACGATGTAAGAAAGAGTGCGGGGTGGTTGAGAGAGGGTGGCACTGAACGGCCCAGGAGAAAAGCGGCCGCTTCTGAAAGCAATGGCGGAGCGAAATAGAGACGAGAAGAGGGATAAGGGTTGCACTAAGAAAAGCTGAGGGAAAGAGAAGGAGGATCAGGAATGGTGGCGGCAACGTGGCGCACAGGTAAAAGGACGAGATGGAGGTGGAAAAGGCGAGCATTTAATTTGAATCGCCCCTTTGTCCGCTCTGTAGAATTTAACCGTGTCCCGCGCTCGTAATTCAACGATAAGCGTTTCCGTCCTGGAAGAGGGAGGAAAGGAGCCGGACGACGAGAGAACGAGCCACTCTCGCCTCGGCCCAATCTCGCGCGAATCGTAAGTAAGCGAAAGCCTCGAACGACTATTGGCACGGAGTATCGTAAATTCCTTTGGTCTCCCCTGCTCTCCTCCCTACGGGCGAGTCCTTATTCTAACTTACCATCGGGACCATCCGGCACCACTACACCACCATCAACACCGGTACCATTTCCATCCCGTTCCGCCATCTCTTTATTCTCCGTCGCCTCTTCTCTCCTCCTCACTCACTCATCTGGCGTTTCCAAGAGACACAATTTTCCTCGGTGGACTGTTCGTTCGTCTCGAGTGGCAACCAGGATGATAACGACGACGACGACGACGACGACGAGGACGAGGACGAGGACGAGAAAGGTCGCTTCTCTCCAGCGAACGCTAGTATCACGGTTTCTCTTTTTATTAGGGAACGTCATTATTATCTCGATCCCCTCTCTTACTCACTTCGATGATGTTGTCGACTTTTTCTCTCCTCGTACTTCTTGTAAGGGGAAGTGGGAGGTAGACAAGGAATGGAGTTTATCCAGGACGGCCATCTCTTCTTCATCGGTTACCGGGCTTCTTTGATCGAAATCTCGACTGATCGGAGAAGCCACTCGCAGCCCCGTTGCTTGGAGATGAAGGCCGTCCTCATTCGTTGTCGGTCTTACTGCATGGCTAACTTTCGTCGTTCTCGAGAGGTACCGAGATAGATATGAGATAACCCCGGGCGAATAATTGGATCGCATTCCGTGGAAGAAGATGAACCCGCGGGGATTTTGTTAGATCGAAGGACATTGTTTATCAACGTAAATAGCTGCAACGATCCTGATAAATTCTAAAGAAGTTCGCAATAATTGATCTTTAAAGTCTTCTTCTTCTCTCATCCACTTACAATGGAAAAAGAAATTATAGCTGCTGAATCGCTTTTTCAGAAATCACAATTGAAAGAAAAAAAAGATTGTGCGCGTTGGTCATTTTTTCATTAAAAAATCAATAGATATTTATACTAATTACTAAGAGATTGCTTAGTCACATTTATTGCATTTATACATAAAGCGATGATATATCATTTGGGGAAGGGGAAGGAATTTTATAGAAATATACAACGAATTCTATTTTAGTAAAAGAG
This sequence comes from Prenolepis imparis, assembly GCF_030444845.1. NCBI lineage: Eukaryota > Metazoa > Arthropoda > Insecta > Hymenoptera > Formicidae > Prenolepis > Prenolepis imparis. The sequence continues at coordinate 12,569,589 of NW_028141162.1, read as the reverse complement.
ATTGTGTAATAAAATTCTGCTTAGAGCGATGTGCGAACGTATAGATATTTTATATATTTGTAGATAAATCTCTTTGCTACGCATAAATAACTTTTCCTGCCTTTCCTTTCACATCCGCATAAAGTTTGCGAATGGCGAGAGGAAGCTTCTATTCAACCTTGCTTAGCTCATCGACAAACCAGCCAGTCGAGACAATAAATAACTCTTAGGGGTGCATGCATAGACGTACGCGCAGACGTGACCATTAAGCCAACTCCGGATCTAATTTAAATCGGATCTGTCAGGTTGCGCGGGCGCTTCTCTCTCGCACATGGGTTTAAACTTCCACGTTGGCAAGTTTGGCCGCAGTCGATCGAAACGACGAGACCTCCCAATCGGATCGCGAGGTAATAAATAACTGGCACAGCGTCTGGAAAAGCCGCAACTGGGGAAAGTACGCGTTTTCAGCGAGAATTGAATACGACGTGCGATTTCCAATGTTTGATCAATTTCGTGACAAATTTAAACGCGACCGTGATATAATTTTTTTCTAAAACTTTCATATCTAATTTGAATTTTGATATAGTAATTTAATTTTATAAAAATTTGACGCGCGATATAGATATGTTCTTATAATTATTTTAAATTATGTAAATTACGTTGAGAGGAAAAATACGTCGAATTGTGAAGCAGATTCGTAGCTCACATTTCATGAATATCATTAAAAAAGAATGGATTATACGATATTTTTATACAATTATTTCGCGCCAAGGAAATGAAAAAAAATCCTCGATATCGTTGTCCCCGCTTTTCCACGTCGAACGAAAGACTCGAAGAAGAGAAAAGTCACGACCCATTAAACCTTCATTTTCGAGGGATTCACGCGTTTCTTGCTGTTCATATTGAAAGTCTCTCGAGTACTCGTCCTTTCAAAGCTTAGCAGTCGACAGACAGAGACAGACCCTTCGATATGGCATTAACGTGTACGCGCTTCATTTAGATACGCGCGCACGTTCGCGTAAACTCCCTCGATTCTCGATAACGAATTTTCCCGGAGACGCGGAAATGCTTTTCAGAGTTTTCTTCGGTTTCGTTTTCCTCCTCCTCCGCCTTCCTTTCTCCTTCTCGCTGTTCGTTCTCTCTTTGATCATTTTTTTTTTGTTCTCTCCACCAGCTCTTGCTTTTTTTTCTCACTCTCTCTCTCTCTCTCTCTTTCACCTTCCATACAACTGTTTCTCCGAAGACTTTTCGCGGCTGTTGAGAAAGACGAGGGCGAGGCAGTCGCGAGTCTGAAATGATCGTCGCCGCGGCTCATCCTCTCTCTTGCAGTCGGCAAAACTTTCGAGTCACCTCAGTCGCGTAGAGCAACGACGGCGAAATTCTCTCGGCAACAATAAGAGCGATTATCTCGAGCGGCTGCTGCTCCACTCCGCGCGTATCTCTGACGTTCGAACATATGGTGCTGCGTGTCACCGCGATGAGACACTTCGACGCACGCATTCGAGTGAATCTTCTTGCCGGGTGAGAAATATGTCAAAACTTCAACCGTACGGTCTATATATCTGAGAATATGAAAAGGGTCTTTATATAAGCGCAACCGAGAACACACTGAGTTAAAACGAAAGTAAAGAAAAAATTTTATTTCGAGAGAGAAAAATTGGCTAATTTGTGGAAAAATTATTTTATACGACACTCTAATCAGCTGTTTGTTCAACGTTTTCTAGATTTTTATTTCGTTTTTCTTACTCGAATATAATAGTTTCGGAATCTGAGAAATATCATCAGGTATATTAATACTGGCGGTCTTTTTCGTATCATTTATTTCTACTCCAGAAAAATATCTTTCTAATAGCGATCATCTTGGTGTAACCATACGTTCTTGTGACGACTTGGATAAAATGGCATTGTTTCAAAGCGAAGCAAAGAAAGTAACATTTTTGCTCCGATTCGCTTCGGTTCTGTCCCTTTGTTCTAAAGATCGTTGCCGCATCGTGTAGAAATTTTTGCCGCAGAAATCACGTTCGCGAAATCCACGACGAGAAACGTTCAGCTGCAGCGAAATCTCGTTATTGTTGTCCCGTCAAGCCGCGCACGCGTTATTTTTTTCCGTTATTTACGGACGCGTGCGCGGATTTCATAATTGGCGGAATTTCGCGGGAATTTGTTCGTCGCCTCGTTGGTACGGCGCTTTTTCCTCGTTATCGGTACGATTTCGCGGCGCAACGAACGGAATATAAAAATAAAAAGGCCAAAAGGGATGTAGGGCGAGGCACTGGCGATCATCGAGCGAAAAACTCGCGAACGCGAATAAACAACGTTAACGCGATAAAGCGATAAATAAAGCGAGTGCGCGTATTGCGCCAAAGGTATAAGAGTCCTTGTTGGAAAAATTTAAATAAAACTCTACGACGGCGTGCAGAATTTTCCAGTGAGCCGATCTCGGAAATTTGCCACGCATATTTCGCTCACATGTGAGACAGGCGTCTGTGTGTAAAACGAAAACATCTTGACTTTTATTCAGGCCGCGCTTTTATCGTCTCATTTTTCGACGAGATATCGCATCCGCGTCGTCGCAAGGCAGAAAGCGTAAAGCTGCCTTCAAGTATCCATGCGAAATTTTCCATCGAAGATTTTCACATGTCGCTTACCCCGCGAATCATTGGTCATACTTTTCTATCATTTTGTTTTCACGTTGCAAGTGTGAATGTCACTGTCGCGAGTTAAATATTAATAATCGAAAACTATCTCATTTTTAACATTTTATATATTTTAATAATTAAAAATTTTTAATTAAAATAATAAACTTAAATTTTCTTAAGATTCAGGAATTAAAACATCTTATTAATTGGCATCATAATTATCGATTTGTTTCAATATGTGCGAAGGAAAAAATATTAGAAAGATACACAAAGAGAATCTTCTCTTAGAATTTACCCTAAAAATCATGATAATCATGGGATAATATGGTATGGAAAGAATTTTATGTTTATGTTTTTACTAAACTATATAGTAAAATTAATCAAACATTTTATATTTTATTACGATAAATATTATTATTTTTTATTGTGATAAATATTCATGATTTTCAGGGTAAACTCTAAAAAAAAATTAATATAATCTCGATGGCTGGAACATCTTGTACAAAAAAATGCGAGTGTCCCTTACTTTGAGCTACTCTGATTGTGAGCTCCGATCTTTTTAAAGTTTGTCAAAATCGGGAAGCAGCAGTCGCGAATGTTTCCTTGTCACAGTCCAACCTACATTCGTTTCTATGCTTCATTGCCAATACGTGTCCAACACGTGGCCGTATCTTATGCGTGTGATCTTTCGTATAAAAATATAATTTCCCGCCGATGCCGAGATATGTCGGCGTATTTCACGCATCGAACAGGACGGAGAAAGAAAAAAGAAAAACCTTACGTACAGCATGACGTGAGCTTTTCTTCCTCGCATGTCTGAATTATTTTTCGCATCTGGATAGAGCTTCTCGATATGCCCGGTAAAGAAGCTACATAACGTTGCTCAACGACGGCATTTTGCGCTAAAATTGCATTCGGAAATATAGAGAAAGATCTGACATGAGGCCGAAAATCATTTATGATAAAATCCTCGCATATTGATTGTCTCATTGCCACTTTGTGGCGTTTATAATTCGTTTATAGTTGCACCGTAGTTGTATATTTACGAATTCTTAAAGTACTTACAATTTTACGAAGTCTCGCACTACGTTTATAAGGTTTCTTATAAAGAAATGTTATATAATAATTAGCAATAAGATTTTTATTTTTATTACACAAGAAAGCTTGAAATTGGTTTTTATGTTGTAGAAGCTGTTTGTAGAACGTTATTAAAAAAAAAGATGAAATGACATTATACAATGTACTCCCCGCAGACTTTATGCCGTAATTTTGAGATCAGATTTCTGACGCGATCCCGATTGTAGAATGTTAGGTGAGCATGGATCCGATTCTGAATAATTCCTCGAGTTTCCAACTCTAGGCCACCCATATTCATGTAGAATTCACGTAGAATTCACGTAGAATTTTTAATTCAAGATAACTTTGGAAAATTAGATTTCGAAGTTATGACACGGAGAGTCGCGAGACGCTCCGTGTATATAATCTTACGACTCATTTCATTTTGATAAAGCGTCTCGTGAAATTTTAGGAGTCGAGTTTTTCATTTCTCCGTTTATTTTGCTCTTTTTCTCTCCGTCTTGATCTCCGACGCAGAGAGGTAGTCTTGCGCAGCGAAATTTTAACTCGACGAATTTCATCCGTCCCTTGCTCCGCGACGTAATTACGCAAGTCACATACGTCTCGTGCGAAAAAAAATAAAAGGTAAAATTATGATTAATATGTACGGTCCCTTATCTAAAGTTTGAGTAACGCTACTTCATCCTCGTCGTTATTTCGACGAATATGAAAAGCTTAACAAGCTTTTCGCAGACTTTCATTCGCGACGGGCACGTTTTCCCGCACATTATCGATGTATCACCATCGTAAGACGCGTTCAACGAAAAATTAATCTTTCTTATATTATATCGAGAATCGTGCCACATAGGAAAGTAATGCTTTTCGCAAATATAACATATATATCGTACCGTATAAGAAAACATTGGAGCTAATCCAAATAATAGGTCTGGTATAGAAACATATAATTCTTCTTAGTATCACTTTTCCATTTAACTTCGCAAATTCTTTTTCCCATGTTCAATGTTCATTGTGCTCAATATTTATCGATTAATTATATCGATGAAAAAATAATTCTGCAAAATATGCTTTTGAAATATATATGTTTTTAAAAATGAAAACATAATGTAGTCAAACGATGCTAAAAAATAGAAACTTCGTACATATTTTGACGATTAATAAAACATTACGATTTTAAATAGAGACAGGGATGAAGGAGAGGAATATTTTTTGATTGATTAATATTTACATACTGATCGCGAACCTATAATATTTGCGTACGTTAATTGAGAATTTCCGACTCTGAAATTGCAATAGCGGCATAGGTTCTCGATTTTCCTCGGGAATAAGAGAAATACAATCCTTATAATACGCTCGCGGAGGGGACTCTCTGTTTCGGTTCGATTCCCTGGAAAGGATAATCTTCTCAGCCGCGTAGTATGCTGGGATTGAAGTCACGCTACACCGTATATGTGTTCTCTCTCGCGGCGGAAGGATCAATGATACTCACTCGCGTGAGAGCAGACGTCCTGACGTGAGAATGAAAGGACTCGTCAGAGCTAAAGAAGCTATCGTGCGGCAAATCGGAAGTTCGCGATCAACGATGCGCGATTCTCACGCCAAAGTATCGGAAACGTGTCCATTTTCTTCGGATTTCTTTGCCCCCCCTCGACGTTTCTCGTATGCCGCTCACGATCTCCGAGTTCTCTTCTTCCTGCGAGACCTGCATTTTTTATTACCACTATACAGAAAATAAAAATATAAAATGTCTGCAAGAACCTGCATTTGAGTTCTGCTGGTTGCAACAAGTTTTTTTCACTAGAATATAATAAACTAAATCGGAAGAGAAACGTCGTTAAACTAGTAATGAAAACTGTTTTTTTATCTACTTCTTGAGAATTAATATTTTTATAAATGATACTTTAGTAAGATGCAAAAATAAATAAGTTAGAATAATAATAGTATATATATTATACACCGATGAATAGGTCAATTTTGCATTAAAATGAAGAATTTGGGGAAAAAGAAGAATTCATAATATATTAATTAATTTGAATCGAAAACTTTTATACGAGAGCGTCAATGAAAAGGATGCGTAAAAATGATTTCGTGAAACATGTAATATCGCGTGAATAATTCGAACTGTTGTATTTCATTCGGGATGGGGAGTAGAGAGAAGCGACTATAGGTCGTCCATCAAATCTCTTGTCATTGTATCTAATTATAAACGAGAATCTATGCGAATCTACGTGGACGTACGGATCTATCAGTCCACTTTGGATTATACATCGATGTGGCTAATGATTTACGGCCTCGAAGATCTGTTACCACCGCAACGTTGTACACAGCTGCATAATCGATTTAGCCGCGTACGGCTTAATGGACGTACGAATTTATCATGCTGCGAAGAAGGATCTCTCTCTCTCTCTCTCTCTCTCTCTCTCTCTCTCTCGCCTAAATGCAATGGGAGGAAAGGTACTTTTCGAGTACATTGTCGCCCTGGCGACAGGCGAAGGCAAGGTAATACTTCTCACTTCGAGAGGAGAAGCGCGCGAAGAAGCCGTTTTCTCGTCGAAGGAGCCGAGGACGAGGAGGGAAGAGGACTGGCTGGAAACGGCTACGGGAAAAGTTTCGCGATAATGCAGGATGGATCTCGGGGGCGAGTTGGCGCGCATTGTTAACGGGATAATCTTGTCGCGAGCACCGCTCGGCTCCTTTTGCCGATGTCATCGGGACATCGGCGTGCGAAACGGAAAAGGCGGGAGAGGACCGCCAGCTGGGAACCTGGATGGGATAACGACGAGGGAGGAAGCGAGACAAGGCGATGCGATGCCGGGGCTTGCACGGGGCTTGCTCGACCACGATGATTCGAAACGCTCCTCCGGCTTCCATGCGCAATGCCCGATCGATATGGCTGTTTCTCACAAGCCCGACACGGGGCTTGATCTCCGTTATCGTTCTCGTTCTCGTTTTCCTCGTCCTCTTCCTCCTCTTCTCGCCACCTCTCGTCGTCCGTCGTTGTTGTTGTCGTAGGAGATAAGCGAGATTCCTCCCGGCGATCGGTTCGATCGACGACCATGTCGTATCGTCCTGAAGGAAAGCGGCAGCGAGCGGAAGAGTGGAGGATAGAGGACGGAAATTAAAACCCTTCTCTCGTGATTATGATCAAGACGAGGGTGGACGCGTAGAACCCATGAAACGCTCGTACGCCATACGAAATACCGCGATATTTTTTTAAATTTTTATTATTTATTTCAGATAAATAACATATTAATTATAATTTACTTCAGATAATTGAAATATGTGCAGAAGAGCGCGGTTATTTAAATTTTTATTTTCTACATCTTTTAAAATTCTCAAACGCTTTTTTTTCGTCAAAACTTACTTTTCAAGCATAAATTATTTTTATTTTATTTTATATGATACATGAAATAATATTTTTCCGTACAAATGGTCAGGTCAGGTTATCTTGTGAGATGCTATATAACAGTACAGCATGAATAAATGAAAATTTTAGCCGCAACTGTACGTTATGGGAATACCGATATTCGCCAAAGTATCTAAAGTGGCTGTGGATGAAGGAATTTCGGTATCGGTTTTTCCTCGCATAAATGCCTTCGCAAATAGAAGCCTACCGTAGTAATAACGCCAGGCGAGGTAATAATCGATTATAAAAAACAGTTTACCGTGTCAATGTAATTCGTCGCACAATGTAACACCAGATGATCAAAAAACAGGGGATTTTTTAACCGAGTATCTTCTATCGTTTTTTTAGAGTGCAATAAAAAAAATCATCGCTATCGCGTCGATGCGAAATACGGGATTTGATTTTATCGATTGTTTTACGATTATGCCAATAATCACTGTCACATTTTGTGATCGTTTATAAAAAGACTTGAATATCCTCTGATCCTCCAGTATCTGCAGATTGAATCATTTTTTCCTTCTCAAAACCGATCTCTCAAAGCTATATACACAGTATTTTTCATTCCGCATTTCTTTTGCAACAGAAATGATAAGCGAATATTTCTTTCATACGTGCACACAATTTTCAGAATATCACATTTCTGCATTTTCCAAAGAATTGGGAAAATCAGAGAGTTATTTTTGACAAAGTTAGAAGACCCATATATATGTTATCAATATTATAATCTTTCACATTCAGCAGAACATATTGTTCGACCGAGTTGAAATTGCGCGCTTATAATTCCTATGGGAAACTCGGGATTGAAATCTAAATTCGGCACAATTCGGCTTGGTCTTATGCATATTACGGGCGTAACGTTAAACTCGAGAATGTAACTTTAATCCCAACTCGTGATCAGGATCATCGAGTTTGCGAGTCTTCGCGGGTTTGCGCGAAATTGATTAAAACGTTGAATGAACGAGCGCGCCTTCCATTCCAGGACATTATCGCCGCCTATTATTACGAGTTATTATAGCTTGTCTAGTATGGATTATTCCGATAAACTAGCGAACGATGGATCGCTTTGTGCCGCCGCTGGCTGGGCATTTTATTGCGGCTCGATAACGCGGCCGTTGTTGCCAATAAGCCAACATAATTACGTGAGCGTATAAATTTCGGCGTCGATGCGCTTCGCCTCGCCCTAGTACCAGCTAGTTTCGATTGCAATTAAAGCCGTGGGATTACAAAGTAAGTATAACTGTGTCCGGCTGTATCGAATGACAATTTGTTCGCGGAAATATTGATCGCGTTATCGTCATCCCTCATTCATTCTTCTCACCATAAATATATCATTTTGACGTTTTTGACGTTTGACACTTGGCACATGGTATTTCTTATATCCGCGATGATAACATATACGTTGCAGAATATTTTTTGCAAACGTCAGAATCACGATCGCATTTCGCGACATTAACTCTGTTACATCGATACATCGATACCTCAGAATATCGCGGTTTTCGCATGGGATCGCGCGCGTATTTCAGCGAATTTTGATAATCGATTCCGACCATCATTGTTGGACTGTCCGCCCGGATATTCGGACATCAGCGTCGCCATTATATATGCGAATTTTAATGCGTGACACGAATGTCTATCCGCGATAAGCCGACTTGTCGATCGATTACGCGATCGAGTTTGCGATCGGATCGGCACGATCATGAATCTGTCCCGAAAAAAATCGACGCAATCTGCTTCGAGTTGCAGCGACACGTGTAATATCGTGTAATATCGTAATCGAAAAAAATAATGTTTCGCGAGGATATGTCATCGCTCGTTATTTCGTTTTGCGAAACGGATAAACGCGACATCGGTCTCTCTCTTTCTCGCCGAGTTTTCTCATTTAAATTGTCATTAAAAACGCCCACGACTGCTCGTCGTATTTTCCTCTGTTTTTGTAACGCATTTAAAACGTTAACTACAGTTTTGTGACACGCTACGCGCGTGTATATATTAACAATGTAGATTAGCTCGAGCGCGAGAAGCGCGCGATTCACATATATAGGTTCACTTTGCAACACGCAACGCAGTAATCGTAATTCGCTTGTAATTGGAAGAGCAAACGTGGCGCGGTATTTATAGCAATTAAGCGCGAAAAATTATAAACAGTCGTCGAAATGGTACGCCGAATGTTGCACGAATGTAATTTGCAAGCATGAACTAATCGCACCAAAGACACGTACATGACAACGCATGAAATAATATTTGTGTTCGCGATGCGCGGAATACGCGCATACAAAATAATGCATGTAACATTAAATAAATTAATTGGAGCGTGATCAAAGTTTTGATTAACGAACGTTATTGTAAACGTTCAATTGGAATTCTATTGCGAAAGCTATACATACAGCGTAATAACGTATATATAATACAGGATGTGTCACGCGCTTTAAATTATCCAATCGAAAATTATTAATGATACAAAAATTACAAGAAATTAATATTAATATTTTAAACTTTTTTATCGCGCGAGAGAAATTTATTTCACGCGCAAGAGCAGGGGATATAGAAAATTCAATTGCGGAAAACGTAATAAGAGATTTTTAAAGAGAGACCGTTTTGTGTGCTTTAGTGCAACCGCAACACTCGCGGTAAGGCGAAGTTAACGAATAACGCGATTGTGTATAAAAGCGAGGATTGGGGGTTGTACATTTTAGGGGGGCAACACAGTTTTCTTTCTTGAGCGTGGCGCCTTAATTCGCGCGCCACGATTTCCGCGGCGATCTGTGTGTATATGTTTTGTACATAATCTAACATTTATCCTCCGCGCGCGCAGTTTCTCCACCAACTCCATTCCGCAACTTCCAGTTACATGCGCCAAGATGGGCGGAATGTTACCGCGCGGTTTACGCTTAATGCGCCTTGTTTCTTGCGAACCCCGGCGCGGCGTCTGTATACGTGCGCGCGGGTAAAGTCTGTCTATTACTTCACAATTAGCACACAGACATGGTAAACGAGACATCGAATATACGTAGCTCAGTGGCGTCTGGTATGGGCGTGAACGTTAATCCTTAACGCAGTCGCATGCGAATTCGCGGCGTTGATTATTACAGCAAGAGCGTACGTCTTCCGTTGTAAAAGCTATCAATTGTGTCGGCGAGGTGATGAGAATCTGTAGAATCTGTAATATTCGTAGTGCGAGATTTGATGTAAAATATAAAACACGGGTGGGAAACGAAAAACGATTGATCTTTCGCGAGAGAGCGAGACAAGTTTACTTTCGCTACTCTTAAGGAGCGTATTTTATTGCGGTCTCTAATTCTGCGCGATGTATCTCATCAATTTTCACGCTGAGCAAATGTTCTTCGCTAGAAGAGTGAGTTCGTAAAGTACTAACGTACACAGTTGCCTTTCGCGAAGTGAGAAGAGTACACAAGATTTCGGAGTTGAGTATATGTGTTGCCATTCCTCGGGGTGCGACTGCGCAAAGTTTTAATCGCGTGATATATTCAGCTGTATCATCAGCTCATTTTTTTGCAAAGGTGTGAGATCGCGTTGCATTTAAGTAACTTGTTCGTTTAAAATTTATTCGAAAGCGCTCGCGCGTTCGAGACTTATTCGAGAATTACTTCCGTAATATCCATTTATCGTCCCTTTTTTTTAATTGGACGCTTTTACGCGAACGCAGACCTTTCTCGCAGATCTTGCGCAACAATCTGGCCGGCTGAGGCTGAGAAATCCGTTGGTGCAGGGATTGTATCCGGCTTCGATAATCTACGAAGCAGAAACTTCCTTCGTAATATGAAACTCCGATAATATAGAAGAGAGAGGAGGAGGGGCGCGACTGTAACTTTTCAACGTCATAACGAAATTCAGTGGCGAGAGCTTGAAGTTATCCTTTCGAGCCCCTCAAAGCGATGTCGCGACTGCTTCTTTGATGGAAATAGCACGCGCGTTTGCCTAATCGCTTCTTACATTATAGTTTATTATAATTGCATTAGAAATTGAAAGAGAAAAACGAAGAAAATTTTAAGCTTTACACTCGAAAACGTGAATATTTTTGAACATAATTTTTTTATATAATAAAATAATTTTTATCTTTTGACACAAATAATTTACATATAGACAATGATATATATATAAACATCTTCTTCATGATTATAATTATTTGTTCTTATGCAAAAAGAATTCTGTATTTATCTTTGCACGATTTTCTGCAACAAATTTCTTTTCGAAAATATTTAACGTTTTTTATTTAGAACGATGTATTATTTAACGACGCGGTATAAGAGAAATAGATTCGTGGGAGGAAGGGCATTTTTCGTTTACTTCGTACCCGAATCGAGTGTTAATGAAGCAGAGATTAACGTTAAGGGAATAAAGCAATTGAATCGATAGATTCAATGCGAAATAGACCGTTAAATTCTACAGTTTGATTGCTCTCGCTCTCTTTTTTTCTTTTTTTTCTTTTCTTTTAACTGTTATGCTTCATTAAATCTTCATACCTCGATTTTTCTCTCTGAAAATAGGTGGCTCGCCGGTAATTTTTCAATGACGTCAATGTTCGATTATCTAATGTGCAAAATGTTCAGCCTCTTTAGTTGATCTTAATTATTTTGAGACTCTGACTGAAAGTTTTATCCAACGTACAAAATATTTAAATTTTTCAGCTATATTATCCCAATTCTAATTTTTAATAGCATTAAATCTCGAGCGTTTTATTGCTAACTAAGTCTCATAAAGTGTTCGGGAATAAAACTTTCGAAACGACGAGCTATAAGTACAACGTATATGACACTATATGTATAAAACGTTTTCATAAATCTTGGTGTTTTACCCGCGCAGTTTAAAACAGCAAAACGTACAAAAAAACTTTATGGAACGATCTAATAATTTTAACGGCTTTGTGTCGGACAACTGAGCGATCCGCCATAAACAGAAATCACGGAATAACGAGTGAATGAAAGAGAAAGAGAGAAAAAGAAAGAAGCTAATAGAATTAAATACATTTATTCGAGAAAAATAGACACATATCGAGAGATAGAATGTAGCTATGAAAATATACATCTCTTTAAACGTATTTAATGTCTGCCGAAATCACCTAAAGGTCGTTGATACGAAACGTGCCGTGTCACGCGCGATAACCTTACAGAGAGAGGTTGAAATCTCACCCCCACGTCATCGTATACCCGGTACACGACCCGTATGGAAGCGCAACGGCGTTATCGCGTTTTGATCGGGCGAATTCGAATTCGACCGATTTGGCGATCGCAGGCGTCGATAATCACTGGTCCCAAGTTCAAAGGTTGCGCCAATTCGGGGGTTGTCTGGGGCTCGCTCTGGAAATTCCCCGCGGATTAAATCCGTGCGCGCGGAACGAACGAAGATCGGACGAGAGGGTAGAGAGATAGATAGACGGATAAAGGGGTTGAAGTAGGGAAGGGGAGGAGGTGCCCGGCTCTCCGAATATCATCCAGCTCCCGCAAATTCCACGGAGCACTCGAACCGGAAACGCGCCCGCGCTTAGTTACCTGGAGAACGTGTGCCGTTGCAGGAGTGCATACATGCACACATTCACCCCCGTGCGGTTTACACACGCGGCGTAGACCGTCCCTGGAAAATACACACCGGCCGGCGGATGTGCGTGCCGATGGTACTGAATATTCTACGGTAGATTAAATTACAACCTTCCAGTGTGTTGAAATCGCTCGACGGCGCGAACCCTTTTATTCGCGACAAGTGTTCGCTCTTTTTTTCTCCATTTCCTCTCCCTCTCTTTCTCTCTTTTCCTGTCATTAAGTCAGCTGTGCAAATTGTTATTTGTTTTTCTAGATAATTTCTGATTGTTCTCAAAGATTCTAGACCAGAACAATTTATTATAATTTTATCTCTATTTCCGTCACTGTATACGATTTTTTAAATTTATTTCTTGTATTGTTGTCTTTGATGGTAATGCGGGAGATTATATCCTCTCCCTTTCTCTCTTTGCCTGTCGTTAAATCAGCTGTGCGAATTATATGTTATTTATTTTTTTAGATAATTTCTGATTGTCCTCAGAGGTTCTAGATCAGAACAATTTATTATAATTTTATCTCTACTTTTGTCACTGTACATCTATCTTTTTATTGTCTTTGGCAATGCGGGAGAGTCTATCTTTTTTTCAATTAGTTTGTATTTGTAAATTTTATATTTTAAATTCATATGTTATATGCAAAGCACATGCATACAGATTATAGTTTCTTTATTAATTTTTCGTGATTATATTTTCTGATATCTTTTATCGCTGATCTTTTGATGAGGTATTTTTTTTCCTACAAAATTCTTTATTTTCTTTCTCATATATTTTTTTTTGTTTATCATGCCACGAAATTTTATCGAGGCACAAGAGTGGACGGCATCATTTGTTCCTGGTAATTTGCGAGCGGAACTGAAATCCAGGTCGGGGATTTATAGTCGGTTTTAATGTACGGTTTTGGAAAATGCACGCAAGCGAGTGACTTGTTCTAATGCAAATGTGTCCGCGTTTTTTCGTTACTTTTGAGAAATACGAGGAAGATATCCAACTAGGAGCGCACTCGGGGTGCAAAAAGATATAGTGCAAAAATTTTCTCCCGTTTTCTTTCAACTTTTCTCTGGCACTTTGGCGCTCTTTTAATTCGCCCGTCTCGCATTTATATTACATATTTAACATTTAAATATGTTTGTGTAATCATCATTCTACACACACAGACACATTACATTTAAATATAATGTGCATAATGTATTATTATATAAAATATTAGTAAAAGACAGAATATAAATTTTATATTTTATTTAAAAAAATTTTTTCTTAAATTGTTCGATTAATTTTAATAGACTAGAGCTGCGAGAACATATTTAACAGAATATATGAGAAAGAACAAACAATTTTTAAGCGAGCTCTTTATTCTAATTAAATTGATGTCTAGCTTGCAAGATTGCATATTTTCCCACGTAGATTTACGGGAGAACAGCTTCGTATTTCACCGTTATATGTCTGCTTTTCGTTGGTTGGCATCAACGTGACGGTATTTTCGACAAGCCGATACGTCAACACGACGTATCGCTTTTAATATTCCCACTCAGCGACTGGATTCGACGGTACAAAGATGGAAATCTGCTTCGCAATTTGCTTGCCTATCCGCAAACGTTGTACTTTTACGAGTCACTTTCTTCTATCGAATATTAATCCGCGAAATTCGGATCTCTGAAAGGATCATCGACGTCGTCTTGACAATATTGTTATTATTAGACAAAATTTCTTGAAATAAAATATAAATAATTTTAATTGAGATTATACGGTAGAGTCGTTTAACGTCGAAACGGAGATTTTTAATAAGTGAGTAGATTTCGATATATTGAATTACATTCCTAATTATTATTATATATGTCATTATTATGTATCAAAATTCAATTACACAATATTTGATAACATTTACTGTAATTTAGTATTATATTTTAGTATTATATTTAGCACACACACTAATTTAGTGCAACAATTATCAGCTACATAATAACGTAACATTAAAATTGCATTTGACCATTATTTACTACATTTATCATTGCGAGTTATTAAATGGAGATTTAATAACGATAAGGTCTAAATTGATCCATTATATATCGCCATACATATCCATTATTGCCGTTGCTACATTTATTTTCAAAATCCATTAACTTCATAACCGATAACATTGCGCGATCGTTCAATCTCTCGCTGATTAAACGATCGGTCAATCTATGTATATATACCCGGGATCTCCGGTCCAGTTTATTCGCGCGTCAAACACGGTCGAAAGCATCGCGTCGACCTTGCGACTGATCCTTGCCGAAAATTCGTGCTCCTGCGGATACGGGAATCTTGCTTACCCACCGGGGATTTCCATGTTTTTCGCCGTAACTTCCTGTAGCTGCGGCGAACCGGTGGTCCGTCTTTGTCGATGCAGTGCGGCGGCAAATCCTTTGGTGTACTTTGGCAGGATTCACTTTGACGGCTCTATCTCGAGAGATACCGCCATCCGTTATGTATACACGGGGTACAGGGTGGATTATATATCTGTCATTTTCGTCGCAGGAGGTTCTCGGGAAGCACTAGAAACCGGAAACCCCGTTGTCCACCGGAATGTCACTCGCGGATGACACGACGTGTGTCCCCTTCCGGCTATCCCTGGTATCGCTGTCCTCCTCCTCGTCATCATCATCATCATTATCAACAACGCATCGTCAACATCAGTCCCGCGGCGACTGTTGCCCGTGACTTCTGCCTGAATTCGCATCCAAATCGCGCGGGACGTGTCGCGCAATCTTTCCGCAGGCTTCTCTTTGTGCCGCGACGGTGTCTGCTTTACATAACTATAGCTGTGTATACACGATCTCGCATACGGAAATTCCGTGCGTGTGGCAGTATCGCGTCGCGATCGATTGCGCGAACATTGCGCCGTAATTAGCGCGACCTCCCCGCCTCCTCCTCTGACGATCTTTAATTCGTCATTTTTATAATTACACAGCAGCAATTTTTCCAATATCGTTAAACGCATTACATTTTATTATACAATCAAAGGTATTATATATTTTAAATTTTCAACATAAATTTTGATCATTTAAAAAATCGGTGATTAGTCGGACAATTCGATTAAAAATATTGGCGGAATGCGTCTTTTTCAACGCGAGAATAAAAACATCTCGACCAATTTGAAGTAAAATAGATTACGTTAGAAGCCTCAGGCAAGAGATACAGTGAAGTTTCGATAAGTATCTGTAACAGTTGTATTACACACATTTTTAATAAATAATGTAATAAATAAATAATATAATAAATATAATATATTGTAATATAATATACTTAGGGATAGGTACTTTATGCTTTGAGCATAATAGCATAATGTGTCAAAAATTGTTCTTAAGCATAAATTTTACTAGTTATGCATAGTACACACTTAATATTGACAGATTTCAATCGCATAATAACGCATAATATATATATATATATATATATATATATATATTTTTTACCTGCAGTGCCACGTATATCTACTTCGTATACAGGCCACGACTTTTGTGGTGGTTTGCATTGTTTAATTGATTCCTCAATTTTTCTCCACGTATCTTTATTATTTAATTTATTCTCAGGGTAATAAGCAAATAACTTATCAAGTAAATTATCGTGATAAATCCATGCTGAAGGTATAATTTCAATAGTCTTCAATCTCCCTTTATTTTGCACAAAAACCACTAATTTATACTTTGATTGCATCTAGAAAAGAATTATAAGATACATCAACATATATTATAATAAACTGTTTAAATCATGAAAAAATTACGAGTACATAAAGATATCACAAAGGTTATATCATACCTTTTCAGTTGACATATTGAAACTAGCGTTGCCAAACAAATAATCATTATGCGCTATCCTTTTTTGTTTTTTTTTTATTTGTTTACAAACAGGGTGTCTAGTAAAATTTGAAAATGAAATTTAAGGACATTTCCAGGACATTTCAAGGAAATTGCACGATTTTCCAATAGTATTATAAAGATGTAGAAGAAACTAAAAACTTCATTTTCTTTATCAAGTCGATATAATTGCATGTTACTGAAAATTAATATATGCATTAAAAATCTATAAATAAAAAATATATTGTATATATTATTTACAAAATAAGATAAAATATTTTTTCTCGAATAGTCTCAACTACTCTTTAGCTGAATATTTAGAAGTAATCAAAAAATCAAGAATCTATGAAAAATTTAAATACATTTTCAGGATGTTTAAAGAACAAACAAAATTCAAGAACACTTATAATATAATATGGTATCCAAAATTATACATACCTAATCGCGTTAAGGACAATTAAAACAATTTAAAAGATTAATTTTTTACATGCTTTTACACATCAGAATGTTACATATGTAACAATGGCATCGTATAAATTCTCTCCTTTTTTTCGTCGCTCATATCCAAAGTTACCATTTTTTGCGAAGTGCAATTTAAATTACACACGACTACACTTCTGTAATTTTTCTTAACATACCACATTTCTAAATCAATTGAATCACAGGGATACGTAAACAGCGGTTTCTTTTTCTCTAACTTAATGCCACGAATTTTAATATTGTCCAAAGTCTCATTAGGTGGAAGGTAGATTTCGTCGATCATCAAGAGTGTTCCATTATCCAACAAAATTGTATTATTTGGTGCCTTTGGCGTTAGAATTACACCTTTATAAAATACTCGCTTTATAATAATTTTCCCAGATGCATCTGCACAAAGACTTCTCACTATTTTTATGGAAGGAAGTCTTTCAGGTCTTTTCGATATAGAAAATTTTTCATGTAAACGTCGACATATTTGTGCGAGAGGTTTATTGCCTGATCTCAAACATTTTTTTATCTTCCCCAGAGCATTTTCAAATGGGAAGGCTGTAATGCTGGAAATAGGACGTTTCATATATTTTACGTCATCAGTCAAATGGACAAGATAATGCATATTTCCAATCAAACTGCTTTTTCCGTACATCGATGCTGATAATTTAACGAAGGTCTTGAGCCATGTTTTCGCAAAATCACAATATTGTAAAGCTGTTTTTTTCGAGCATAATACTCTACAAGCGGCGTGCAGAAGCAGAAAATGCTTATAAATTTGTTCAGGCAATATTTTTTTAAAAGTTATTGGCCCAGCATATAAAAGGAGAAATTTAAATTCAACAGCTTTGAATTTTTCAACATCTACTAAAGATCTCGTAGTTCTCTGAAATTCTTCAGGTATTTGAGACTGCAAATTTATCAAACGTTTTGACAATAACATTTGAGCATTGTGACTCAATTTAATTGTTAGTTTACTATGCAACCAATAATGTAATAATTTTTTCATTACACCCAAACATACGAGGTGCATGAAATCAAGGACAAATTGAAAAATCATATCTACAGGTGGTCTAATATTAATTAAAGGTGATACACCAGTGTGGTGACTGGAATTAGTTTGTTGACGAAAAGACTCATCACTTCTCTCTTCAGAATCGTCACTAGGATAGATTACTCGATTTTCAATCCACTCTCCCCGCACCGTACATCTTTCACATGCCCAATAAGCTCCGTGACCCTTGATTTTTTTCAAGAAAGCACGTGCAGGAGTATCACAAACAAATGCTTTTATAGAAATCTTGAACAAGTGATTATCTACCAATAATCCATTTATATTTAATTCATTGATTTCGTTGATGAAATCTTCCAAAAATTTGTCCAAGTTGTTAGGTTTTTTATTACCTGAAAATATGGCGACCGGAAAAGGTTCATAAGGAGTGTCTTCGCAGTCAACTTGACACAGTATAGGCCAAAATTGTTTAGAACTTGAGCGGAACAATTGCACTCCATCAACGTTAATTATAAGATAGATTGTGTCCGCTCCTTCGTGTAATTCTGGGTTAACATATTGTTGAAGGTGATTCGAGAGACCAAAATAAATAAACTCACTTTCTTCGTCATTATTAAATTTTTCGATCTTATAATTTGATGTAGTTCCCAGGAAAGTTTTAGCACAGCATGGTAGTTGAGGTAATAGTCGGCGCCTCAAAATCTTCAGCAATGCTTCTAAACGAGAATGAGAAATTGCAGGATTTCCTAATAAAGCCCATTCTCGAAGTTCTTCAATCTCTGTGTCATAACATTCAAAACAATCTGAAAAATCATCTTCTATGATACTGGCTTCACGAATATCCGCGTTTACATGAATTTGCTGTTCATTTTCATTTTCTTCGCCGTGTTCATCATTATCGTTACTTTCATTGTAATCGCTTGCTGTTTCATTAGTATTTGAGGATGTATGTAAATTTTCTTCTACTTCTAATTCTCGATTATCGTTGTTTTCGGATCTAGAGTTTTCTAAATTAAAATTTTCTATATTTGGCTCGTCACTATTTAGCATTTCTTCTAATAAAATATCATAGTTTTCACGATTATGTTCAAACATGTCTTCTCGTCTTCTCTCTCTTTGTCTTCTTCGATGCTCTGACATTCGTAAACGTGCCAATTCACGTATACGCATACGATGACGCTCTACTTCATCCATTTAACCAAAAACTGAACACTCAAATAAGAAACAAAATGTTTAATTAAATATTCTAAATCTTGTTAACACTAACTCACTTATATAACTTTCGTTACGACAATAAGCCCAAAGACTCAAATGTCAATAAAAGTTCAAAATACATATATATATACGCACTAATGGCGCTACGATCGATATCCGAAAATATCTGAATATTTTCGATACCAACGTATTGTATATATGTTCGCTATCAACATATTGTATATGATTTAAAATTTTGTAAAATGTATATAATTAAAAATTTGTAAAAATTTTAATAATGAATAAACAAATACTTGTGCAATAATTGTAATAAAAGAAATTACATATATTTTTTTTAGATTTGGCACATTAATCTGGTCCGAATAATTGCCGGATTTGACTGCCTAATAATAATCAGATTAGGCAGTCAGATCCGGCAATTATTCGGACCAGACTTATGCGCCAAACTTAAAATACATTATTTAATTTCTTTTATTACAATTATTTGCACAAGAATTTGTTTATTCACTATTGAAATTTTAACAAATCATAAATGTATATATTTATTATTGTAAAAAAGAATTTTTTGTATTTATTTAGAAACTGATAAAACCCAAATAATTACCGGATCTGGCTTACCGAATTCGGTATACCATTCAAAAACCATATTTGTGCCTTATTTGGCAAACGCTAGATCAGGAATGCCGGACCAAATTTCTACTCGGGAAATTCCGTACATGCGAGATATTTCACGCTCCATCGCGTTATTTAACTTTTCGATCGTCTCTCTGATACGAGACGCTATCACAGTTGCGACATTCTGTTTCCGCTACACGATGGCGGATTCTCTTCTCTCTCCCTCTCTCTCTCTCTTTCTGTGCTTTTCACGTAAAATTGAAATGCCTTAACTCGTACGCCGCGACCTGTAACTGTTTCCGAAACGAGTCCCATTCGCTTACCTTTGTAACTCAAGTTGAATAATGTACCAGCACTGGGTCATTTTGAGCGCACCGCTAAAAGCACCATGGGATTTATATAAAAGTTTTATCACAAAACGCTGCGTCGGACCTCGAATTATGGGCCTGAAGTGGAAGATACCATTTGTCAAGTTGAAATTCCACACACATTTCAAAGAGGGAAGCTTCGCGGATTTTTCGACGCGCTCGCGGATCTCTCCGGCAAACCGACTGCCTTGAAGAGCGATATGAGCCACGGGCGATGTAACAGTTTGCTTAATGATATGCTCGTAAAAGGTTTTTCTACGCCGACATGTAACGATATTTCGGAAATCTCGTGGAATTTATTTCGCGCAAGGAATACGAGAATTCGAGGACGCAAGAAAGGGATATACTTAAAGTCGCGAGTACATTTTTTATGAAACTTTTTATCGTTTAAATATTATTTAACTAATGTAAAAGCGTCTCCTCGCTGCACGCACTCGGTAACTTCAAAGTGCTCTAGAGCTCGCAATATTGTGCGTTCCTGATGTTGTTACGCGGAGTCGCGCAAACACATCGGCGCGAGGCCGACGAAGTTATATAATATACCAGCGCGCCGAAAAGCTCATGCATCGTGGATTCCGCGGCATCGTCGTGGCTCGTCTGCATTACATCCATTAAACAGTCGATGCATAATTACTGACTTTGGAGCGCGATACCACCATGTGTGTGGCGTTGGCATCCGCCGCATGTTGCGAAAGCCTCGCTCGCACATTCCGAGGGAATGCTGTGCGCTGATAAAGGCGTGAGTACGCGGTGTACCTTTCTTGTGAGCGGAAACGAATTCGCGGACCTTTTGCTCAAAGTCGATCCCGGTCTCGGAGCGTAAAGAGAGCGTTTTAGAGCGTAAAGAGCATAACGAAAGGGTTTGGTTGGCGCAAACACGCGGTGTTTGCTGCAACGTGGCTCGAGAAAGTCGCTTTATCGTTTAATCCTACAGGGAAACAAAGATTATTATTATTAAAACTATTCTCAAAAAATCATATTGAAGATCAACTGCAAATAGCAAGTGCAGAATGCGATTTTACGTAGAATGATTAACGAGATTCAACGCTCCAATTATTACACATGACGTTTATATTGTACAAGTCACAGTGCACACAAGCACAATAAATTTTTTTTCAATATTATTGACGTTGATAGCGCGTGGGTATCATTTTTCGTTTTATTTTTTATCGAATTGGTCAAACGATGCTATATTTGTCCGATTTTAGCCGTAATTTCGCGAAAACGAATTTTCCATCGGTATATCACGTTTTACACTTTGATAAAATGCAATATCACGTTTTCCGTTTGTCGTTACCCGCATTGATAGGGAATGTGATTATTTGTCGCAGCGTTTCTGTTACATTTTTGTCGAGTGTCCGAAACAGTGCCACGTTTATCCGAGTTGAAATCTTGTTTTCGCGTTAAAATAAAAGTTCCGCGGAGTCGTTCGAAGAGAAGGCGGTTTAGATTACGAGAGAAACGTGTAAAACGCGAAGTGGCTCAGATTAAAATCCTCTCCAAGTTTCTTGAATGCTTCATTGGTACGAGGTTGGAGATTTGCGCGCACGGTGGTGCGTCTTTAAATTACATTGGTTACCGTGATAACTCGAACGTATTAATTACTATTTAAACAGGATTAAAGCCAGAGCGTGGATTTACTGCCAAGCGTGATAAGGGTCGACCGAGTTTCTGGATGCGCCATCCTCTATTCGGCGGTGTGTATCTGTTACTTCCGCTTTCCCTCTAATACCTACCTACTGACCTTCTATCCCTTTTCTATTACTCGTACGAATCCCTCGGGGCTTCCTGTCTAATGAGATCATCAATTTTAGTTCTGACTTAATACATATCTCCGAGAGATATGATGCATTGTCCTATTTATTTCAGAGAAAGCGTCGTATGAAAATATAATATGCCTCACATTAATTTATATATTTAAAATTTTATGAGGAGAAATGTACATAAGAGAATTATAATACTTAAGTACATGTCGGCTTTCATATTCAGTTTGCACGTTACCTGCCGTAACTATAGCGACGTAAGTCGAGCTTAATTTATCTTAGCGTTATACGCGACGGCGGTATAATATTATTTATATTTGCATTACATTACATTACATTAACAATTTTGCGAATTTTTTTGTTTTTTAGAGCGAGAAAGTTTTATTTATATTGCTTAATTACTATCTCAAATATGAGACTCGGAAAGAGAAAGAGAAGGGGAAGGCTTTTTTTATAAATTTCTTATGAGTTTTTTTATAAATAGGGTTTTTTTCATATAGCTTCTTCAATTAAGAGACAAGACACCGTTATATGTATATTTTATCATTCGAGATAACGAAATCGACGTTTTAGCTCGTGCGAACTTTTTCAGTTTTTACTCGCGAAATTTTTGACATATTTTCTGAAAAAAACGCAAGATCGGTGCCAACATCCGAGCCAACATCCGATGAATCATTTCGTATTTTTCGTGAAAGCGATAAAACAATTTCATGAGAGGAACGAGCGATCCTGGTGCTGTTTCCATCGAACGTACATACAATATTTGACTAGCGTTTGTAAATGCACCGAAATTTAGTAACGATCCGGATGCGGGCTTAAACGTACAACAATTAGAGAATTTGGCTATACTGTAATTTCTTTTTTTTCCCGACATTATACGAACGATCAATATTTTTGGTAAAAATCAGAGTTCATTGACACGTTATGCAAATACAAGCACCGTACTTATAATCTGAGAGAATATATTCCCTGAGAATTTTTCTCTTCATAAAAATATTCTTTTCAATTAAGCGTTGAATTAAAGCTCTGTTAAAATAACATGAAGTGACGTTAAAATTAACTGAAAAATTAGGTCGAGACTTTTCCAATGACCCTAATAAACCCTTCTGGTCTATAACGTTCGCTAGAATTCAAAGGACATCGGTCGACGATGATGCAAGATACACTCTGCATATTTTTTGCGGCAATTAGCACGGTCAGGGAACAGCTGGACACCGTTAAAAAAAAGCACACGTTATCAAGTCGCAATTTACGCGAAGAAGTTAATGCGCAGATTACACGAACGTGAATCATACAACTTTGGTTGAATCGGCGAAATAAAAAGAGCGGCAAACGCAGGGATGAAAGATGTTCTAATGGACTAATATACTTTATACGAGATACGAGAACGTATCGTTTTGTGTCGAAATAAGTATCGCTGCGAGATGAAAGAATAAAATGTTTTCCTCCGTTTTTACAATTCTAATGAGTTTTTGAAGAGGAAAATGTTGTAACAAAGCGAGAAATGCGAGAAGATGTTTATTCCTCTTGTCGATTCTGGCTATTGTGTAAGAAGCAGCGTGATGTCGGATTGATTATAGCGTAAATTGCGATAAAGAAACTTGAAACTGCGACGAATCTCACATCCCGAAGCTCTCTACTCGCTCGTTATTCATGCTGCAGTCTAAAGCAAAATTAAAGAACTTAAAGTTATATTAAATAAATGAAATTTAAAGAAAAAAATATAGTAGCATTTATAGATGAAACAGAGTTTTTTTTTATCGAAATGTGATATTTTTGAGATGCCATTGATTAATCGGAAATATATGGGACTATTAGTCTCATATAAAATTTAATTAACATTTTTTTATATTTATAACATTTTTACATATCTTTGTTATGATTATATGATATTATTTAATTTTGTTTATTTTTGCAAGATTCAACGATTGCATATCAATACAATATACACTGTTACAAAGAATTCGTTTTAACTATACATTTTGCTCTCGTTCTTATCGAAGAGTTGCTCATATGCCAAAAATTTAATTTCACTATTTCACTTAACATTTTAATAGTATATTTGAACATGTCCTTACAATTCACACAAAGGTTCAAAACGCGCGTAATATCGCGATGTGATCTGACGTTTAATTTCCTATGATGTGGTTGAATACAGCTATGTGAACCTAGCACTCGACTTTTTAAAAATTAATTTTTTTAAACGGAAAATGATAGCATTTCGTTTGTAATTGTTTGTAGTAACAATAATTTCGTTTGTAGTTTTATCAATTAATAAATAAAAAGAATTTTTTAAATGACTCGCACCCGACATTGAGATATCGCAAATCCGCTTGCACAGTCTTCTTTAGAATCGTTTGTAGTTGGTTGTAGTGATTTTCCTTTCGTTTGTAGTTGAGCGGTTCAAAAGTTATATACAATTGTTTATAACTTTTGAACCGCTCAACTACAAACGAAAGGAAAATCACTACAAACAACTACAAACGATTCTAAAGAAGACTGTGCAAGCGGATTTGCGATATCTCAATGTCGGGTGCGAGTCATTTAAAAAATTCTTTTTATTTATTAATTGATAAAACTACAAACGAAATTATTGTTACTACAAACAACTACAAACGAAATGCTATCATTTTCCGTTTTGAAAAATTAATTTTTAAAAAGTAGGGTGCTAGGTTCACATAGCTCACACGACGTATGAAACTCTTACCGTTTGAAATCGGGGGGAAAAAAACAGAAAGTTTTATATCATATAACATCATGTATATATGGGCGTTTCGACAAAATTATTTAACAAATCTCGCTCGAATGAGTCATATTATATACGCGCATATAATATGCAATATAATGTACATATGCAATAATAATGAGAAAGTGATTTTTACCGAATCTGGCGATTAATCAGGGATAGAAAGTATCACTGGTCAGCCAATTTCAGTGATTATCCGTCCGATATAAGCGACAATAGTAACGCGTCCGAACTCTTTTCATCCCTGCACGTTTTCATTCCTCGTTCGAATAATTTCGACAAATATCGCGATAATAGCATTAATAATGTTATCATTTCTTACAATTTTTTTTAAATTTCATTTACAAATATTTAAATAATAAATTCTATTGATAAAGTAATAAAATATTATTCGCACACGACGAGCTATGTGAACCTAGCACCCTACTTTTTAAAAATTAATTTTTTTAAATGGAAAATGATAGCATTTCGTTTGTAGTTGTTTGTAGTAACAATAATTTCGTTTGTAGTTTTATCAATTAATAAATAAAAAGAATTTTTTAAATGACTCGCACCCGACATTGAGATATCGCAAATCCGCTTGCGCAGTCTTCTTTAGAATCGTTTGTAGTTGTTTGTAGTGATTTTCCTTTCGTTTGTAGTTGAGCGGTTCAAAAGTTATAAACAATTGTTTATTCGTCCAAGAACTAACTTTGTCAATTTTTAAGATTTTTTAAATTCGCTTGCGCAAGCGGATTTACGATATCTTTAAAATTAACAAATTTACCTTTTGGACGAATAAACAATTGTTTATAATTTATAACTTTTGAACCGCTCAACTACAAACGAAAGGAAAATCACTACAAACGATTCTAAAGAAGACTGCGCAAGCGGATTTGCGATATCTCAATGTCGGGTGCGAATCATTTAAAAAATTTTTTTTATTTATTAATTGATAAAACTACAAACGAAATTATTGTTACTACAAACAATTGCAAACGAAATGCTATCATTTTCCGTTTTAAAAAATTAATTTTTAAAAAGTAGGATGCTAGGTTCACACAGCTGTTGAATACGCAATCACCAGGAATCAATATATACATGCATGAATCTATTCGTCACCGAGATACCATTTTCAGCCGAACAAAAATTGCTTCTAATTGATACTTATAAAAAATAATTAGTGGAGGTTAGAAAGAAGAGATAAATTTATATAAGGAATAAAATTTTGAAATTTTAGTTATTATTGCATATATTAAAAAAAAATAATACATATTACGCTAAATAATTGTTACAAATAAATTTCTGCGACAAAAAGAAACTACATTTCTTTTAAATATATTCTTGAAATATATTTTTACTATAAAATCATATGAGATTATCGTAACGATGTAATATCTTGGATCCTTTTCTTTACGAAAAATTCTAAACGAGGAATGGTAAAAGCTCATCGAACTCTTTTACTGTTATTGACCTATACTACTATTCTCCGTACAATGGTTCGTTCCGGATCCCATCTTCAGGGCGGTAGCCGTGCGACGCGAATAATGCCACGCTATCGTGGCTGGCTCTTTCTCTACGCGGAAAGGAGCCGCAATTTTTACGGATACCGAATTGGTTGGCTCTGTCGATTGTGATTTACGGGGCCGACGTACGGCGCCGGAAATAGTCACTTCGTCAGGCTCGTCGTTCGATGGCCCGGCACTTCGTCAGGTGTAGAATGCGAACGCGACAGCGGTGGCTCCGTTCGGTCAGGCGATTCCGTTCGATTATCCTGATAAAGTCGTTGATAAAGTCGTTTCTCCCTCGCACCGTTGGTTACCGGCAAGCCGGTATAGACTTTAATCTGATTAATGCAAGGCGCCCTGGCAGTAAACAGCCTGGGTAAATCGGTTTCGGGGAGTGTTAAATCGTTTGATAATTCCGTACCCTACGGCGAGATAAGCAAAACAAGCGCGGAGAAAAATCCTTGAAAGGAAATAGAATCGAGAAAATAGAGATTGGAAATTGGGATTTAAATCCGTAGAGAGAAACGCTTTCTTTCAAGAATACGGGATCTGTGTGCATGTGTGTGTATCGAAATGTACTGTGCGAATCGCGCGAATATTTTATTTCAGAGAAAGGAGAGAGAAAAAACTACATCTCGGAAAATATACGACTCGATGAGGTTAATCGCGAGTGACACGCCTCATTCCACGCAATTGGGCATAATCGTCTTCTCGAAGCCGGCGCTCCTGACTTTCGGGGTCGGATTCGCCCACGTTTCATCTACGCGAACGGTGTTGTTAAATATGTAGATAGTATTGTGCAGTATGATTCACGGTTTTGGCTCGTGCGCATCTTGAATGTATATTTACAAAGAGGCAAACACAAAGTCGCATAATGCTTTATAAATGCATGACACTTCAGTTATATTTACAGTATAGAGGGATGAGCGAAAGGCAAACAGTTAAACGTCAGTAATGATATCTTGAATTGCAGCGTTTCTTGTAAATATAAAAGTTCAAGTATCTTTTCTTCGTTGCAACTGGACTGAGAAGAGAAAACGACAGCATTCTAAGTTGCATCCTAAATAAAGGAATATTCCTGAAACGTGTTTGAAATGTGGAAAATCTGGAATGTTTAAGTTTTGTTTTGTTGTAAGTCACAAAATATCATTACATTGGCACACGTTTAGCTGACACATTATTTTCGCTTTCGAAAAAGACTCGGTGATATTCTGTGCGTGAACCAGATAGCCGCGAAATTTCCGGAAGAGATTCGCGAGATTCATAGGACGTGTCGAAAGAGATGCGAGAGGCGTCATCCTGGAAAACGTTAATAATTTATGCAATCAACGCGGAGGCTTTATTAAACATGTCCGTTTCGCGTGGAAAGTTACTAACAATACAGTGTCGGTCCTCGGCGATACAAGGCAAGGCGACGTCGTTTTATGGATAAGTTAATTAAGCAACGGCAAATTACAGAGCGCCCCGTCGACGTCGTCGTCGTCGACGACGGTGGAAGGAATATATGAATTTCCGAGCGCTTCTGTGTATTCTTAATTTAATCTGTTTGATGCGAGAAACGCCTTTGCGCAGACTCTCTCACGTGAGATGAAAGGATTTCGAGCCCCCGGAATCCGGCGTCTTCTCAACGAAGGTTGCTCGCGACGTTGCAACGAGGCATCTAACGAGGACTCATGTTCTCAAGATGTCCCTCTTTACGAGGTATGTCGAGAGATCCAGGGAAGGGTATCGTACACACACGACCGATATATATATATATATATATAATACTTTTATACATGATTCGTTGTAAATTTAGCGAACAGCACGTTGCTTGAATATAGATATTACTGATAGAAAATTCTTTGAAACATACATGAGAGAGAGAACGCATTGAAAATAAAATATTAATATAATAAAATATTGTCGACAAAAATGTCAGATGAAATATTCATCGTGAACATCCCGTTTCGGTAAAAAAAAAAAAAGGGGGGGGAAGCAAGAGAGCGACCAAAAAAATGAGAGATATTTAGCTCCGCCTCTTCGTGCTACGAATTAAATCCTACAGATTAAGCCGCGTCACGTATCGATATATACCCGCGATATCGCGTAAAAAGCGCGGTTGAAAAAAAAAATGTTCGCAACGTCCGGAATCGGATTATTCCGAAATAATTCGCCGCAACTTTCGACGGATAATTTTGTGGAACGGAAGGGAGATGGGAAGGAAGGGGACCGCAATTTACCCTCATCGTATGGCGGCTTCGAGTACGCGCTCCCATTTGAGTAATGAAAGCTCGCGTTACTTGGGCAGCTTTCTCTAACGCCGCGCGTAACACGGTATATATACAATCTACGTTGAACTTTATTAAAGCTCTGTGCCTGTGTGTTCTCCGTAGTAAACTAACTTAGGCGCCTCTGTTTGCCGCGGCGCGGCATCGATAAGTAAACGGAGTAGTCTCCGCAGGCACTCTCATAAGCCGCATAAGCACGGCGATGGCGGTGTTTAACGTCGACTAATTGCTGCACGCGCTCGTTCCTAGACCGCGCGCGACGTGGGGTGTAGGTATATCGCCCTGTCAATTTATGACGCCGGTCAATAATATACGATGTTCACGGCGTTATATAGCGGATATACAACGGCGAAGAAAATATTCCCAGAAAGTTAAGGGTAGTTGAGAAGGATATTTCAGAAAAATGGTAGAATATCTCTCCTGTGTTCGATTGCATTCTCCTTTGTCACTATAAATTTTTGCATTTTATTTCTTTGCTAAAATATATCGAAAACTTAAATCGGGATTTTTATTTTTCTACCGAGAAATTTATTAGGCGCAAGTTCTTTTTTTTTTTTTTTAATTAAAAAAATTTTTTTTTCATTCTATTTGTGTTACTTTGAGATAAATCTATGGATAAACGCGAAATAAAAAAAAATTTACAATCAATATGGTATCACGCGAGAGTTTACGGATCAGGCTGTGACTATGACGTACAATAATTCGCAAATGCTTCCCGATGGTATTAGAATGTTGCTTCGCGTTTCAGCGACAATGTTAATGCAATTTGTGCCACCCGGCCGGCCACCGTGTTAATAATCGATGCAATTAACTCAGCACATTATTAAACGTGCACGCTCGGAAGGAAAACTGGGTTATGGCACGACATAACACCGCTCTGCGGGCTGTTTACTGCGCAGTGGTAACAAGCGACACTGTCATGGCATCTTCTCATATGTAACATCATATGGCGTATTTTCATTCTTGTATGTGCTAAAACGCGGCTATGCACTATAATACATCCGACAACTAGGGGAGTCATTATATCGCTCTCATCGCCATTGATATCAATTATTTCCGTGTAATACGCTCTTGCGTTGAATGTAATTAATTACACTTTACTCGTTATTATACCAGCTATTATGTATAATCTCTACGTTTGTATTAACAATGATGAATTACTTTACGGCAATCGTTCCTTCTTTATTTCATTATCGTGTTGTTGTTAATATTATGCATAACGCATTTTTCGAAAACCAAGACTTGCATTGAAAAATATTTCATATACAAAAGTAGGATTTTAAAGAGGACGTCTTGTCATAAGTGTATAGTCTTATTCCAGGTAGACATTTTTGAGATTTCGAGATTATTACGTATTTAAACGAAACAGTCAAGTATCTTACATAAATCGATTCCTCGTAATAAAAATAAAAATAATTATATATTTTTTACACCAAAATTGATTAATTTTATGCGGAAAATTATTAAAGTAAAATTATAATAGAAAAATGAATATATTACGAGATATATTCATATTTTTTGTCAAAATGTGTTAGACTGTAACATAAAATATCTCACAAATTTATTTTTCGATTATTTCCACTCTAACAATTTAATTCTAATAATTTAATATTACGAGAAATTATTTATGTAAAAAAATTATGATAATTCCGTTTAAAAAAATAATAATGACCTCGAAATCTTACAACTTTTATATAAAACATTTTTCGATGAAAGGTTTTCGAAAAATAAAAAAATAGCAATGCGTTAGTTATAAAACGGGACACCCCTCTGTTATTGAAAGTAGAATTTATAATCTTTTCACTTGTGTGTTTTGATAATATACACTTTTATAAGCATACACATTATGCATACGTCATAAAATTCGGAGCGTTCGCTTTGTTTACGTTTCGGCTCAGGTTTTCAGGCCTTTCGTACGGCGAGCTACGAGCCAGGAGGTTACATCCTAAGTCGCTCCGTGAAAAGTCTTACTTTATGATTATTACGATTCGTGATTAACGACTCATTATTATAATTGAGTACGGTATTTAATCGTGCTACGTGTGTGCGTGTATGTAAAGTGCTTCCATAAACTTGAATGTCGCAAAATTCGACGCTCGCTTTCTCGCTGTATAAACGAACTGATATTTACACACGGTGACTTTATCATACTAGAACAACACAGCGCGCGCGTAGCGCGCCATTCTTTGATTTCATATTTTAAAAAATAATTATTAAAATAATAATATTTTTTTGACAGAATCAACTGATAACTGTCAAAAAATATTAATCGAGTTTAAAATACCATAACATATTATTTTAAACAAATTATTATTTTAATTTTTAAAATATATTATTTAAAAACTTAATTAACAAATTGGCGCTTAAATCAGCTGATTTCTGTCAAAAAATATTACTAAAGCATTCATTTGCTAATTAAATTTCAGAGTAATAATACGTTATAAAAATTAAAGTAGTAATGTTGATAATACTTTATCCTCGATTAATACTTTTTGACAGAAATCAGCTGATAACTGTCAAAAAATATTAATCGAGTTTAAAATACCATAACATATTATTTTAAACAAATTATTATTTTAATTTTTAAAATATATTATTTAAAAACTTAATTAACAAATTGGCGCTTAAATCAGCTGATTTCTGTCAAAAAATATTACTAAAGCATTCATTTGCTAATTAAATTTCAGAGTAATAATACGTTATAAAAATTAAAGTAGTAATGTTGATAATACTTTATCCTCGATTAATACTTTTTGACAGAAATCAGCTGATAACTGTCAAAAATAATAACCGAGTTTAAAGTAGCTAATTTCTATAAAAAAATATTAATAAATCTTCTCGTCCATAAAATCGTAATTAGTCTCGACGTTGTGATTATCTCGATTATCAAAACAGTCTTACAGAAAATTCTATTTTTTTTGTTCGCACTTGTTTTAGATTTAAATACTGAATTTTTATGCATTGCATAATTAATTAATATATACTTCTTTATGTATTGATTGCAATGCATGCATAAAAATATGTGAATTAATTATGCAATGCATAAATATTCATTACTTAAATCTTTAACAGAAAACCAAAAAAATAGAATTATATACAAGAATCTTTCGAACAAAATATCTATGCTTCTATCAGATTCATGCGTCTGTACACACACATCCAACACACTGCAGTCTCGCGCGAGACTGACCGCAAGACTCTGAGCAGCGCTATCGCCAAGCGCACCCGACACCCTACACATCCTCCACGCTGCGCATCTCGCGCGAGACTGATTCTCGAGACATTGTGATTGCGAGACTGATCGTCAGTCTCGCGCGAGGCGCGCAGCGTGGTAGACGTATAGGCTGTGTTTGGCGATACCGCTGCACAGAGTCTTGCGGTCAGTTTCGCGCGAAACGTGCAGCGCGATGGATGTGTGTGTATGTACAGACGCACGAATCTAATAGAAATGCAGATATTTTGTTCGAAAGATTCTTGTAGAAAATTCTATTTTTTTTAATTCTCTGTTAAAGATATAAATAATAAATATTTATGCATTGCATAATTAATTGACATATTCTCAGGCATGTATTGCAATCAAGGCATAGAAAAATATATATTAATTAATTATGCAATACATAAAAATTCAGTATTTAAATCTAAAACAGAAGTGCGAACAAAATAGAATTATCTATAAGAATCTTTTGTGAATAGAGATAATCATAACGTCGAGATATGATTTTATAGACGAAAGTATTTATTAATATTTTTTCATAGAAATTAGCTACTTTCACATGGGGTCAGCGCTAAAAAAGTATCGTTTTCTAATATTTAAAGACGAGCCAAAAATTCATCGATTATACATTTTAATAGTACATTGATTACAGAATCATTTGGTACCAAACAGACACCAGCGTACAAATTTTTTAATACGATAAACATAAAATAAGTATGCGTCGCACAGGGTCCGCGGTAAAAAGTATCGATTTCCAATATTTTAAGACGAGCCAAAAATTCATCGATTATACATTTTAATAGTACATTGATTACAGAATCTTTTGGTACCAACCAGACAGAAGCGTACAAATTTTTTAACTTGATATACATAAATTAAGGTTGCGTCGCATGGGGTCAGCGGTAAAAAAGTATCGTTTTCTAATATTTAAAGACGAGCCAAAAATTCATCGATTATACATTTTAATAGTACATTGATTACAGAATCATTTGGTACCAAACAGACACCAGCGTACAAATTTTTTAATACGATAAACATAAATTAAGTATGCGTCGCACAGGGTCCGCGTCAAAAAAGTATCGATTTCTAATATTTTAAGACGAGCCAAAAATTCATCGAGTAAACATTTTAATAGTACATTGATTACAGAATCTTTTGGTACCATGCAGACACCAGCGTACAAATTTTTTAATACGATAAACATAAAATAAATATGCGTCGCACAGGGTCAGCGGTAAAAAGTATCTATTTCCAATATTTTGAGACGAGCCAAAAATTCATCGATTATACATTTTAATAGTACATTGATTACAGAATATTTTGGTACCAACCAGACAACAGCGTACAAATTTTTTAACTTGATATACATAAAATAAGATTGCGTCGCATGGGATCAGCGGTAAAAAAGTATCGATTTCTAATATGTTAAGACGAGCCAAAAATTCATCGATTATACATTTTAATAGTACATTGATTACAGAATCATTTGGTACCAAACAGACACCAGCGTACAAATTTTTTAATACGATAAACATAAAATAAGAATGCGTCGCACAGGGTCAGCGTTAAAAAGTATCGATTTCCAATATTTTAAGACGAGCCAAAAATTCATCGATTATACATTTTAATAGTACATTTATTACAGAATCTTTTGGTACCAAGCAGACAACAGCGTACAAATTTTTTAATACGATAAACATAAAATAAGGATGCGTCGCACAGGGTCCGCGTCAAAAAAGTATCGATTTCCAATATTTTAAGACGAGCCAAAAATTCATCGATTATACATTTTAATAGTACATTTATTACAGAATCTTTTGGTACCAAGCAGACAACAGCGTACAAATTTTTTAATACGATAAACATAAAATAAGGATGCGTCGCACAGGGTCCGCGTCAAAAAAGTATCGATTTCTAATATTTTAAGACGAGCCAAAAATTCATCGATTATACATTTTAATAGTACATTGATTACAGAATCATTTTGTACCAAACAGACACCAGCGTACAAATTTTTTAATACGATAAACATAAAATAAGTATGCGTCGCACAGGGTCCGCGTCAAAAAAGTATCGATTTCTAATATTTTAAGACGAGCCAAAAATTCATCGAGTATACATTTTAATAGTACATTGATTACAGAATCTTTTGGTACCAAGCAGACAACAGCGTACAAATTTTTTAATACGATAAACATAAAATAAGAATGCGTCGCACAGGGTCAGCGTTAAAAAGTATCGATTTCCAATATTTTAAGACGAGCCAAAAATTCATCGATTATACATTTTAATAGTACATTTATTACAGAATCTTTTGGTACCAAGCAGACAACAGCGTACAAATTTTTTAATACGATAAACATAAAATAAGGATGCGTCGCACAGGGTCCGCGTCAAAAAAGTATCGATTTCCAATATTTTAAGACGAGCCAAAAATTCATCGATTATACATTTTAATAGTACATTGATTACAGAATCATTTGGTACCAAACAGACACCAGCGTACAAATTTTTTAACTTGATATACTTAAAATAATGTTGCGTCACATAGGGTCAGCGGTAAAAAGTATCGATTTCCAATATTTTAAGACGAGCCAAAAATTCATCGATTATACATTTTAATAGTACATTTATTACAGAATCTTTTGGTACCAAGCAGACAACAGCGTACAAATTTTTTAATACGATAAACATAAAATAAGGATGCGTCGCACAGGGTCTGCGTCAAAAAAGTATCGATTTCTAATATTTTAAGACGAGCCAAAAATTCATCGAGTAAACATTTTAATAGTACATTGATTACAGAATCTTTTGGTACCATGCAGACACCAGCGTACAAATTTTTTAATACGATAAACATAAAATAAATATGCGTCGCACAGGGTCAGCGGTAAAAAGTATCTATTTCCAATATTTTGAGACGAGCCAAAAATTCATCGATTATACATTTTAATAGTACATTGATTACAGAATATTTTGGTACCAACCAGACAACAGCGTACAAATTTTTTAATACGATAAACATAAAATAAGGATGCGTCGCACAGGGTCCGCGTCAAAAAAGTATCGATTTCTAATATTTTAAGACGAGCCAAAAATTCATCGATTATACATTTTAATAGTACATTGATTACAGAATCATTTTGTACCAAACAGACACCAGCGTACAAATTTTTTAATACGATAAACATAAAATAAGTATGCGTCGCACAGGGTCCGCGTCAAAAAAGTATCGATATCTAATATTTTAAGACGAGCCAAAAATTCATCGATTATACATTTTAATAGTACATTGATTACAGAATCTTTTGGTACCAAACAGACACCAGCGTACAAATTTTTTAACTTGATATACATAAAATAATGTTGCGTCGCATAGGGTCAGCGGTAAAAAAGTATCGATTTCTAATATTTTAAGACGAGCCAAAAATTCATCGATTATACATTTTAATAGTACATTGATTACAGAATCATTTGGTACCAAACAGACACCAGCGTACAAATTTTTTAACTTGATATACTTAAAATAATGTTGCGTCACATAGGGTCAGCGGTAAAAAGTATCGATTTCCAATATTTTAAGACGAGCCAAAAATTCATCGATTATACATTTTAATAGTACATTTATTACAGAATCTTTTGGTACCAAGCAGACAACAGCGTACAAATTTTTTAATACGATAAACATAAAATAAGGATGCGTCGCACAGGGTCCGCGTCAAAAAAGTATCGATTTCTAATATTTTAAGACGAGCCAAAAATTCATCGATTATACATTTTAATAGTACATTGATTACAGAATCTTTTGGTACCAAACAGACACCAGCGTACAAACTTTTTCATTTGCTATACATAAAATAAGGATGCGTTGCACAGGGTCCGCGTCAAAAAAGTATCAATTTCTAATATTTTAAGACGAGCCAAAAATTCATCGATTATACATTTTAATAGTACATTGATTACAGAATCTTTTGGTACCAAGCAGACAACAGCGTACAAATTTTTTAATACGATAAACATAAAATAAGAATGCGTCGCACAGGGTCAGCGTTAAAAAGTATCGATTTCCAATATTTTAAGACGAGCCAAAAATTCATCGATTATACATTTTAATAGTACATTTATTACAGAATCTTTTGGTACCAAGCAGACAACAGCGTACAAATTTTTTAATACGATAAACATAAAATAAGGATGCGTCGCACAGGGTCCGCGTCAAAAAAGTATCGATTTCCAATATTTTAAGACGAGCCAAAAATTCATCGATTATACATTTTAATAGTACATTTATTACAGAATCTTTTGGTACCAAGCAGACAACAGCGTACAAATTTTTTAATACGATAAACATAAAATAAGGATGCGTCGCACAGGGTCCGCGTCAAAAAAGTATCGATTTCTAATATTTAAAGACGAGCCAAAAATTCATCGATTATACATTTTAATAGTACATTGATTACAGAATCATTTGGTACCAAACAGACACCAGCGTACAAATTTTTTAACTTGATATACTTAAAATAATGTTGCGTCACATAGGGTCAGCGGTAAAAAGTATCGATTTCCAATATTTTAAGACGAGCCAAAAATTCATCGATTATACATTTTAATAGTACATTTATTACAGAATCATTTGGTACCAAACAGACACCAGCGTACAAATTTTTTAACTTGATATACTTAAAATAATGTTGCGTCGCATAGGGTCAGCGGTAAAAAGTATCGATTTCCAACATTTTAAGACGAGCCAAAAATTCATCGATTATACATTTTAATAGTACATTGATTACAGAATCTTTTGGTACCAAGCAGACAACAGCGTACAAATTTTTTAATACGATAAACATAAAATAAGTATGCGTCGCACAGGGTCCGCGTCAAAAAAGTATCGATATCTAATATTTTAAGACGAGCCAAAAATTCATCGATTATACATTTTAATAGTACATTGATTACAGAATCATTTGGTACCAAACAGACACCAGCGTACAAATTTTTTAACTTGATATACTTAAAATAATGTTGCGTCACATAGGGTCAGCGGTAAAAAGTATCGATTTCCAATATTTTAAGACGAGCCAAAAATTCATCGATTATACATTTTAATAGTACATTGATTACAGAATCTTTTGGTATCAAGCAGACAACAGCGTACAAATTTTTTAATACGATAAACATAAAATAAGAATGCGTCGCACAGGGTCAGCGTTAAAAAGTATCGATTTCCAATATTTTAAGACGAGCCAAAAATTCATCGATTATACATTTTAATAGTACATTGATTACAGAATCTTTTGGTACCATGCAGACACCAGCGTACAAATTTTTTAATACGATAAACATAAAATAAATATGCGTCGCACAGGGTCAGCGGTAAAAAGTATCTATTTCCAATATTTTGAGACGAGCCAAAAATTCATCGATTATACATTTTAATAGTACATTGATTACAGAATATTTTGGTACCAACCAGACAACAGCGTACAAATTTTTTAACTTGATATACATAAAATAAGATTGCGTCGCATGGGATCAGCGGTAAAAAAGTATCGATTTCTAATATGTTAAGACGAGCCAAAAATTCATCGATTATACATTTTAATAGTACATTGATTACAGAATCTTTTGGTACCATGCAGACACCAGCGTACAAATTTTTTAATACGATAAACATAAAATAAGGATGCGTCGCACAGGGTCCGCGTCAAAAAAGTATCGATTTCTAATATTTTAAGACGAGCCAAAAATTCATCGATTATACATTTTAATAGTACATTGATTACAGAATCTTTTGGTACCAAACAGATACCAGCGTACAAATTTTTTAACTTGATATACATAAAATAATGTTGCGTCGCATAGGGTCAGCGGTAAAAAAGTATCGATTTCTAATATTTTAAGACGAGCCAAAAATTCATCGATTATACATTTTAATAATACATTGATTACAGAATCTTTTGGTACCAAACAGACACCAGCGTACAAATTTTTTAACTTGATATACATAAAATAATGTTGCGTTGCATAGGGTCAGCGGTAAAAAAGTATCGATTTCTAATATTTTAAGACGAGCCAAAAATTCATCGATTATACATTTTAATAGTACATTTATTACAGAATCATTTGGTACCAAGCAGACAACAGCGTACAAACTTTTTCATTTGCTATACATAAATTAAGGATGCGTCGCATGGGATCAGCGGTAAAAAAGTATCGATTTTTAATATTTAAAGACAAGCCAAAAATTCATCGATTATACATTTTAATAGTACTTTGATTACAGAATCATTTGGTACCAAACAGACACCAGCGTACAAATTTTTTAATACGATAAACATAAAATAAGTATGCGTCGCACAGGGTCCGCGTCAAAAAAGTATCGATTTCTAATATTTTAAGACGAGCCAAAAATTCATCGATTATACATTTTAATAGTACATTGATTACAGAATCTTTTGGTACCAAACAGACACCAGCGTACAAACTTTTTCATTTGCTATACATAAAATAAGGATGCGTTGCACAGGGTCCGCGTCAAAAAAGTATCGATTTCCAATATTTTAAGACGAGCCAAAAATTCATCGATTATACATTTTAATAGTACATTTATTACAGAATCTTTTGGTACCAAGCAGACAACAGCGTACAAATTTTTTAATACGATAAACATAAAATAAGGATGCGTCGCACAGGGTCCGCGTCAAAAAAGTATCGATTTCTAATATTTAAAGACGAGCCAAAAATTCATCGATTATACATTTTAATAGTACATTGATTACAGAATCTTTTGGTACCAAACAGACATCAGCGTACAAATTTTTTAACTTGATATACATAAAATAATGTTGCGTCGCATAGGGTCAGCGGTAAAAAAGTATCGATTTCTAATATTTTAAGACGAGCCAAAAATTCATCGATTATACATTTTAATAGTACATTGATTACAGTATCTTTTGGTACCAAACAGACACCAGCGTACAAATTTTTTAACTTGATATACATAAAATAATGTTGCGTCGCATAGGGTCAGCGGTAAAAAAGTATCGATTTCTAATATTTTAAGACGAGCCAAAAATTCATCGATTATACATTTTAATAGTACATTGATTACAGAATCATTTGGTACCAAACAGACACCAGCGTACAAATTTTTTAACTTGATATACTTAAAATAATGTTGCGTCACATAGGGTCAGCGGTAAAAAGTATCGATTTCCAATATTTTAAGACGAGCCAAAAATTCATCGATTATATATTTTAATAGTACATTTATTACAGAATCTTTTGGTACCAAGCAGACAACAGCGTACAAATTTTTTAATACGATAAACATAAAATAAGGATGCGTCGCACAGGGTCCGCGTCAAAAAAGTATCGATTTCTAATATTTTAAGACGAGCCAAAAATTCATCGATTATACATTTTAATAGTACATTGATTACAGAATCTTTTGGTACCAAACAGACACCAGCGTACAAACTTTTTCATTTGCTATACATAAAATAAGGATGCGTTGCACAGGGTCCGCGTCAAA
Source organism: Prenolepis imparis (assembly GCF_030444845.1). Lineage (NCBI taxonomy): Eukaryota > Metazoa > Arthropoda > Insecta > Hymenoptera > Formicidae > Prenolepis > Prenolepis imparis. The sequence goes on along the minus strand of NW_028141162.1, from coordinate 12,530,415 downwards.
AAAGTATCAATTTCTAATATTTTAAGACGAGCCAAAAATTCATCGATTATACATTTTAATAGTACATTGATTACAGAATATTTTGGTACCAACCAGACAACAGCGTACAAATTTTTTAACTTGATATACATAAAATAAGATTGCGTCGCATGGGATCAGCGGTAAAAAAGTATCGATTTCTAATATGTTAAGACGAGCCAAAAATTCATCGATTATACATTTTAATAGTACATTGATTACAGAATCTTTTGGTACCATGCAGACACCAGCGTACAAATTTTTTAATACGATAAACATAAAATAAGGATGCGTCGCACAGGGTCCGCGTCAAAAAAGTATCGATTTCTAATATTTTAAGACGAGCCAAAAATTCATCGATTATACATTTTAATAGTACATTGATTACAGAATCTTTTGGTACCAAACAGACACCAGCGTACAAATTTTTTAACTTGATATACATAAAATAATGTTGCGTCGCATAGGGTCAGCGGTAAAAAAGTATCGATTTCTAATATTTTAAGACGAGCCAAAAATTCATCGATTATACATTTTAATAATACATTGATTACAGAATCTTTTGGTACCAAACAGACACCAGCGTACAAATTTTTTAACTTGATATACATAAAATAATGTTGCGTCGCATAGGGTCAGCGGTAAAAAAGTATCGATTTCTAATATTTTAAGACGAGCCAAAAATTCATCGATTATACATTTTAATAGTACATTTATTACAGAATCATTTGGTACCAAGCAGACAACAGCGTACAAACTTTTTCATTTGCTATACATAAATTAAGGATGCGTCGCATGGGATCAGCGGTAAAAAAGTATCGATTTCTAATATTTAAAGACAAGCCAAAAATTCATAGATTATACATTTAATAGTACTTTGATTACAGAATCATTTGGTACCAAACAGACACCAGCGTACAAATTTTTTAATACGATAAACATAAAATAAGTATGCGTCGCACAGGGTCCGCGTCAAAAAAGTATCGATTTCTAATATTTTAAGACGAGCCAAAAATTCATCGATTATACATTTTAATAGTACATTGATTACAGAATCTTTTGGTACCAAACAGACACCAGCGTACAAACTTTTTCATTTGCTATACATAAAATAAGGATGCGTTGCACAGGGTCCGCGTCAAAAAAGTATCGATTTCTAATATTTTAAGACGAGCCAAAAATTCATCGATTATACATTTTAATAGTACATTTATTACAGAATCTTTTGGTACCAAGCAGACAACAGCGTACAAATTTTTTAATACGATAAACATAAAATAAGGATGCGTCGCACAGGGTCCGCGTCAAAAAAGTATCGATTTCTAATATTTAAAGACGAGCCAAAAATTCATCGATTATACATTTTAATAGTACATTGATTACAGAATCTTTTGGTACCAAACAGACATCAGCGTACAAATTTTTTAACTTGATATACATAAAATAATGTTGCGTCGCATAGGGTCAGCGGTAAAAAAGTATCGATTTCTAATATTTTAAGACGAGCCAAAAATTCATCGATTATACATTTTAATAGTACATTGATTACAGAATCTTTTGGTACCAAACAGACACCAGCGTACAAATTTTTTAACTTGATATACATAAAATAATGTTGCGTCGCATAGGGTCAGCGGTAAAAAAGTATCGATTTCTAATATTTTAAGACGAGCCAAAAATTCATCGATTATACATTTTAATAGTACATTGATTACAGAATCATTTGGTACCAAACAGACACCAGCGTACAAATTTTTTAACTTGATATACTTAAAATAATGTTGCGTCACATAGGGTCAGCGGTAAAAAGTATCGATTTCCAATATTTTAAGACGAGCCAAAAATTCATCGATTATACATTTTAATAGTACATTTATTACAGAATCTTTTGGTACCAAGCAGACAACAGCGTACAAATTTTTTAATACGATAAACATAAAATAAGGATGCGTCGCACAGGGTCCGCGTCAAAAAAGTATCGATTTCTAATATTTTAAGACGAGCCAAAAATTCATCGATTATACATTTTAATAGTACATTGATTACAGAATCTTTTGGTACCAAACAGACACCAGCGTACAAACTTTTTCATTTGCTATACATAAAATAAGGATGCGTTGCACAGGGTCCGCGTCAAAAAAGTATCAATTTCTAATATTTTAAGACGAGCCAAAAATTCATCGATTATACATTTTAATAGTACATTGATTACAGAATCTTTTGGTACCAAGCAGACAACAGCGTACAAATTTTTTAATACGATAAACATAAAATAAGAATGCGTCGCACAGGGTCAGCGTTAAAAAGTATCGATTTCCAATATTTTAAGACGAGCCAAAAATTCATCGATTATACATTTTAATAGTACATTTATTACAGAATCTTTTGGTACCAAGCAGACAACAGCGTACAAATTTTTTAATACGATAAACATAAAATAAGGATGCGTCGCACAGGGTCCGCGTCAAAAAAGTATCGATTTCCAATATTTTAAGACGAGCCAAAAATTCATCGATTATACATTTTAATAGTACATTTATTACAGAATCTTTTGGTACCAAGCAGACAACAGCGTACAAATTTTTTAATACGATAAACATAAAATAAGGATGCGTCGCACAGGGTCCGCGTCAAAAAAGTATCGATTTCCAATATTTTAAGACGAGCCAAAAATTCATCGATTATACATTTTAATAGTACATTTATTACAGAATCTTTTGGTACCAAGCAGACAACAGCGTACAAATTTTTTAATACGATAAACATAAAATAAGGATGCGTCGCACAGGGTCCGCGTCAAAAAAGTATCGATTTCTAATATTTAAAGATGAGCCAAAAATTCATCGATTATACATTTTAATAGTACATTGATTACAGAATCTTTTGGTACCAAACAGACACCAGCGTACAAATTTTTTAACTTGATATACATAAAATAATGTTGCGTCGCATAGGGTCAGCGGTAAAAAAGTATCGATTTCTAATATTTTAAGACGAGCCAAAAATTCATCGATTATACATTTTAATAGTACATTTATTACAGAATCTTTTGGTACCAAGCAGACAACAGCGTACAAATTTTTTAATACGATAAACATAAAATAAGGATGCGTCGCACAGGGTCCGCGTCAAAAAAGTATCGATTTCTAATATTTTAAGACGAGCCAAAAATTCATCGATTATACATTTTAATAGTACATTGATTACAGAATCATTTTGTACCAAACAGACACCAGCGTACAAATTTTTTAATACGATAAACATAAAATAAGTATGCGTCGCACAGGGTCCGCGTCAAAAAAGTATCGATATCTAATATTTTAAGACGAGCCAAAAATTCATCGATTATACATTTTAATAGTACATTGATTACAGAATCTTTTGGTACCAAACAGACACCAGCGTACAAATTTTTTAACTTGATATACATAAAATAATGTTGCGTCGCATAGGGTCAGCGGTAAAAAAGTATCGATTTCTAATATTTTAAGACGAGCCAAAAATTCATCGATTATACATTTTAATAGTACATTGATTACAGAATCATTTGGTACCAAACAGACACCAGCGTACAAATTTTTTAACTTGATATACTTAAAATAATGTTGCGTCACATAGGGTCAGCGGTAAAAAGTATCGATTTCCAATATTTTAAGACGAGCCAAAAATTCATCGATTATACATTTTAATAGTACATTTATTACAGAATCTTTTGGTACCAAGCAGACAACAGCGTACAAATTTTTTAATACGATAAACATAAAATAAGGATGCGTCGCACAGGGTCCGCGTCAAAAAAGTATCGATTTCTAATATTTTAAGACGAGCCAAAAATTCATCGATTATACATTTTAATAGTACATTGATTACAGAATCTTTTGGTACCAAACAGACACCAGCGTACAAACTTTTTCATTTGCTATACATAAAATAAGGATGCGTTGCACAGGGTCCGCGTCAAAAAAGTATCAATTTCTAATATTTTAAGACGAGCCAAAAATTCATCGATTATACATTTTAATAGTACATTGATTACAGAATCTTTTGGTACCAAGCAGACAACAGCGTACAAATTTTTTAATACGATAAACATAAAATAAGAATGCGTCGCACAGGGTCAGCGTTAAAAAGTATCGATTTCCAATATTTTAAGACGAGCCAAAAATTCATCGATTATACATTTTAATAGTACATTTATTACAGAATCTTTTGGTACCAAGCAGACAACAGCGTACAAATTTTTTAATACGATAAACATAAAATAAGGATGCGTCGCACAGGGTCCGCGTCAAAAAAGTATCGATTTCCAATATTTTAAGACGAGCCAAAAATTCATCGATTATACATTTTAATAGTACATTTATTACAGAATCTTTTGGTACCAAGCAGACAACAGCGTACAAATTTTTTAATACGATAAACATAAAATAAGGATGCGTCGCACAGGGTCCGCGTCAAAAAAGTATCGATTTCTAATATTTAAAGACGAGCCAAAAATTCATCGATTATACATTTTAATAGTACATTGATTACAGAATCATTTGGTACCAAACAGACACCAGCGTACAAATTTTTTAACTTGATATACTTAAAATAATGTTGCGTCACATAGGGTCAGCGGTAAAAAGTATCGATTTCCAATATTTTAAGACGAGCCAAAAATTCATCGATTATACATTTTAATAGTACATTTATTACAGAATCATTTGGTACCAAACAGACACCAGCGTACAAATTTTTTAACTTGATATACTTAAAATAATGTTGCGTCGCATAGGGTCAGCGGTAAAAAGTATCGATTTCCAACATTTTAAGACGAGCCAAAAATTCATCGATTATACATTTTAATAGTACATTGATTACAGAATCTTTTGGTACCAAGCAGACAACAGCGTACAAATTTTTTAATACGATAAACATAAAATAAGTATGCGTCGCACAGGGTCCGCGTCAAAAAAGTATCGATATCTAATATTTTAAGACGAGCCAAAAATTCATCGATTATACATTTTAATAGTACATTGATTACAGAATCATTTGGTACCAAACAGACACCAGCGTACAAATTTTTTAACTTGATATACTTAAAATAATGTTGCGTCACATAGGGTCAGCGGTAAAAAGTATCGATTTCCAATATTTTAAGACGAGCCAAAAATTCATCGATTATACATTTTAATAGTACATTGATTACAGAATCTTTTGGTATCAAGCAGACAACAGCGTACAAATTTTTTAATACGATAAACATAAAATAAGAATGCGTCGCACAGGGTCAGCGTTAAAAAGTATCGATTTCCAATATTTTAAGACGAGCCAAAAATTCATCGATTATACATTTTAATAGTACATTGATTACAGAATCTTTTGGTACCATGCAGACACCAGCGTACAAATTTTTTAATACGATAAACATAAAATAAATATGCGTCGCACAGGGTCAGCGGTAAAAAGTATCTATTTCCAATATTTTGAGACGAGCCAAAAATTCATCGATTATACATTTTAATAGTACATTGATTACAGAATATTTTGGTACCAACCAGACAACAGCGTACAAATTTTTTAACTTGATATACATAAAATAAGATTGCGTCGCATGGGATCAGCGGTAAAAAAGTATCGATTTCTAATATGTTAAGACGAGCCAAAAATTCATCGATTATACATTTTAATAGTACATTGATTACAGAATCTTTTGGTACCATGCAGACACCAGCGTACAAATTTTTTAATACGATAAACATAAAATAAGGATGCGTCGCACAGGGTCCGCGTCAAAAAAGTATCGATTTCTAATATTTTAAGACGAGCCAAAAATTCATCGATTATACATTTTAATAGTACATTGATTACAGAATCTTTTGGTACCAAACAGATACCAGCGTACAAATTTTTTAACTTGATATACATAAAATAATGTTGCGTCGCATAGGGTCAGCGGTAAAAAAGTATCGATTTCTAATATTTTAAGACGAGCCAAAAATTCATCGATTATACATTTTAATAATACATTGATTACAGAATCTTTTGGTACCAAACAGACACCAGCGTACAAATTTTTTAACTTGATATACATAAAATAATGTTGCGTTGCATAGGGTCAGCGGTAAAAAAGTATCGATTTCTAATATTTTAAGACGAGCCAAAAATTCATCGATTATACATTTTAATAGTACATTTATTACAGAATCATTTGGTACCAAGCAGACAACAGCGTACAAACTTTTTCATTTGCTATACATAAATTAAGGATGCGTCGCATGGGATCAGCGGTAAAAAAGTATCGATTTTTAATATTTAAAGACAAGCCAAAAATTCATCGATTATACATTTTAATAGTACTTTGATTACAGAATCATTTGGTACCAAACAGACACCAGCGTACAAATTTTTTAATACGATAAACATAAAATAAGTATGCGTCGCACAGGGTCCGCGTCAAAAAAGTATCGATTTCTAATATTTTAAGACGAGCCAAAAATTCATCGATTATACATTTTAATAGTACATTGATTACAGAATCTTTTGGTACCAAACAGACACCAGCGTACAAACTTTTTCATTTGCTATACATAAAATAAGGATGCGTTGCACAGGGTCCGCGTCAAAAAAGTATCGATTTCCAATATTTTAAGACGAGCCAAAAATTCATCGATTATACATTTTAATAGTACATTTATTACAGAATCTTTTGGTACCAAGCAGACAACAGCGTACAAATTTTTTAATACGATAAACATAAAATAAGGATGCGTCGCACAGGGTCCGCGTCAAAAAAGTATCGATTTCTAATATTTAAAGACGAGCCAAAAATTCATCGATTATACATTTTAATAGTACATTGATTACAGAATCTTTTGGTACCAAACAGACATCAGCGTACAAATTTTTTAACTTGATATACATAAAATAATGTTGCGTCGCATAGGGTCAGCGGTAAAAAAGTATCGATTTCTAATATTTTAAGACGAGCCAAAAATTCATCGATTATACATTTTAATAGTACATTGATTACAGTATCTTTTGGTACCAAACAGACACCAGCGTACAAATTTTTTAACTTGATATACATAAAATAATGTTGCGTCGCATAGGGTCAGCGGTAAAAAAGTATCGATTTCTAATATTTTAAGACGAGCCAAAAATTCATCGATTATACATTTTAATAGTACATTGATTACAGAATCATTTGGTACCAAACAGACACCAGCGTACAAATTTTTTAACTTGATATACTTAAAATAATGTTGCGTCACATAGGGTCAGCGGTAAAAAGTATCGATTTCCAATATTTTAAGACGAGCCAAAAATTCATCGATTATATATTTTAATAGTACATTTATTACAGAATCTTTTGGTACCAAGCAGACAACAGCGTACAAATTTTTTAATACGATAAACATAAAATAAGGATGCGTCGCACAGGGTCCGCGTCAAAAAAGTATCGATTTCTAATATTTTAAGACGAGCCAAAAATTCATCGATTATACATTTTAATAGTACATTGATTACAGAATCTTTTGGTACCAAACAGACACCAGCGTACAAACTTTTTCATTTGCTATACATAAAATAAGGATGCGTTGCACAGGGTCCGCGTCAAAAAAGTATCAATTTCTAATATTTTAAGACGAGCCAAAAATTCATCGATTATACATTTTAATAGTACATTGATTACAGAATCTTTTGGTACCAAGCAGACAACAGCGTACAAATTTTTTAATACGATAAACATAAAATAAGAATGCGTCGCACAGGGTCAGCGTTAAAAAGTATCGATTTCCAATATTTTAAGACGAGCCAAAAATTCATCGATTATACATTTTAATAGTACATTTATTACAGAATCTTTTGGTACCAAGCAGACAACAGCGTACAAATTTTTTAATACGATAAACATAAAATAAGGATGCGTCGCACAGGGTCCGCGTCAAAAAAGTATCGATTTCCAATATTTTAAGACGAGCCAAAAATTCATCGATTATACATTTTAATAGTACATTTATTACAGAATCTTTTGGTACCAAGCAGACAACAGCGTACAAATTTTTTAATACGATAAACATAAAATAAGGATGCGTCGCACAGGGTCCGCGTCAAAAAAGTATCGATTTCCAATATTTTAAGACGAGCCAAAAATTCATCGATTATACATTTTAATAGTACATTTATTACAGAATCTTTTGGTACCAAGCAGACAACAGCGTACAAATTTTTTAATACGATAAACATAAAATAAGGATGCGTCGCACAGGGTCCGCGTCAAAAAAGTATCGATTTCTAATATTTAAAGACGAGCCAAAAATTCATCGATTATACATTTTAATAGTACATTGATTACAGAATCTTTTGGTACCAAACAGACACCAGCGTACAAATTTTTTAACTTGATATACATAAAATAATGTTGCGTCGCATAGGGTCAGCGGTAAAAAAGTATCGATTTCTAATATTTTAAGACGAGCCAAAAATTCATCGATTATACATTTTAATAGTACATTGATTACAGAATCATTTGGTACCAAACAGACACCAGCGTACAAATTTTTTAACTTGATATACTTAAAATAATGTTGCGTCACATAGGGTCAGCGGTAAAAAGTATCGATTTCCAATATTTTAAGACGAGCCAAAAATTCATCGATTATACATTTTAATAGTACATTTATTACAGAATCTTTTGGTACCAAGCAGACAACAGCGTACAAATTTTTTAATACGATAAACATAAAATAAGGATGCGTCGCACAGGGTCCGCGTCAAAAAAGTATCGATTTCTAATATTTTAAGACGAGCCAAAAATTCATCGATTATACATTTTAATAGTACATTGATTACAGAATCATTTTGTACCAAACAGACACCAGCGTACAAATTTTTTAATACGATAAACATAAAATAAGTATGCGTCGCACAGGGTCCGCGTCAAAAAAGTATCGATTTCTAATATTTTAAGACGAGCCAAAAATTCATCGAGTATACATTTTAATAGTACATTGATTACAGAATCTTTTGGTACCAAGCAGAAAACAGCGTACAAATTTTTTAATACGATAAACATAAAATAAGGATGCGTCGCACAGGGTCCGCGTCAAAAAAGTATCGATTTCTAATATTTTAAGACGAGCCAAAAATTCATCGATTATACATTTTAATAGTACATTGATTACAGAATCTTTTGGTACCAAACAGACACCAGCGTACAAATTTTTTAACTTGATATACATAAAATAATGTTGCGTCGCATAGGGTCAGCGGTAAAAAAGTATCGATTTCTAATATTTTAAGACGAGCCAAAAATTCATCGATTATACATTTTAATAGTACATTTATTACAGAATCATTTGGTACCAAGCAGACAACAGCGTACAAACTTTTTCATTTGCTATACATAAATTAAGGATGCGTCGCATGGGATCAGCGGTAAAAAAGTATCGATTTCTAATATTTAAAGACAAGCCAAAAATTCATAGATTATACATTTAATAGTACTTTGATTACAGAATCATTTGGTACCAAACAGACACCAGCGTACAAATTTTTTAATACGATAAACATAAAATAAGTATGCGTCGCACAGGGTCCGCGTCAAAAAAGTATCGATTTCTAATATTTTAAGACGAGCCAAAAATTCATCGATTATACATTTTAATAGTACATTGATTACAGAATCTTTTGGTACCAAACAGACACCAGCGTACAAACTTTTTCATTTGCTATACATAAAATAAGGATGCGTTGCACAGGGTCCGCGTCAAAAAAGTATCGATTTCCAATATTTTAAGACGAGCCAAAAATTCATCGATTATACATTTTAATAGTACATTTATTACAGAATCTTTTGGTACCAAGCAGACAACAGCGTACAAATTTTTTAATACGATAAACATAAAATAAGGATGCGTCGCACAGGGTCCGCGTCAAAAAAGTATCGATTTCTAATATTTAAAGACGAGCCAAAAATTCATCGATTATACATTTTAATAGTACATTGATTACAGAATCTTTTGGTACCAAACAGACATCAGCGTACAAATTTTTTAACTTGATATACATAAAATAATGTTGCGTCGCATAGGGTCAGCGGTAAAAAAGTATCGATTTCTAATATTTTAAGACGAGCCAAAAATTCATCGATTATACATTTTAATAGTACATTGATTACAGAATCTTTTGGTACCAAACAGACACCAGCGTACAAATTTTTTAACTTGATATACATAAAATAATGTTGCGTCGCATAGGGTCAGCGGTAAAAAAGTATCGATTTCTAATATTTTAAGACGAGCCAAAAATTCATCGATTATACATTTTAATAGTACATTGATTACAGAATCATTTGGTACCAAACAGACACCAGCGTACAAATTTTTTAACTTGATATACTTAAAATAATGTTGCGTCACATAGGGTCAGCGGTAAAAAGTATCGATTTCCAATATTTTAAGACGAGCCAAAAATTCATCGATTATACATTTTAATAGTACATTTATTACAGAATCTTTTGGTACCAAGCAGACAACAGCGTACAAATTTTTTAATACGATAAACATAAAATAAGGATGCGTCGCACAGGGTCCGCGTCAAAAAAGTATCGATTTCTAATATTTTAAGACGAGCCAAAAATTCATCGATTATACATTTTAATAGTACATTGATTACAGAATCTTTTGGTACCAAACAGACACCAGCGTACAAACTTTTTCATTTGCTATACATAAAATAAGGATGCGTTGCACAGGGTCCGCGTCAAAAAAGTATCAATTTCTAATATTTTAAGACGAGCCAAAAATTCATCGATTATACATTTTAATAGTACATTGATTACAGAATCTTTTGGTACCAAGCAGACAACAGCGTACAAATTTTTTAATACGATAAACATAAAATAAGAATGCGTCGCACAGGGTCAGCGTTAAAAAGTATCGATTTCCAATATTTTAAGACGAGCCAAAAATTCATCGATTATACATTTTAATAGTACATTTATTACAGAATCTTTTGGTACCAAGCAGACAACAGCGTACAAATTTTTTAATACGATAAACATAAAATAAGGATGCGTCGCACAGGGTCCGCGTCAAAAAAGTATCGATTTCCAATATTTTAAGACGAGCCAAAAATTCATCGATTATACATTTTAATAGTACATTTATTACAGAATCTTTTGGTACCAAGCAGACAACAGCGTACAAATTTTTTAATACGATAAACATAAAATAAGGATGCGTCGCACAGGGTCCGCGTCAAAAAAGTATCGATTTCCAATATTTTAAGACGAGCCAAAAATTCATCGATTATACATTTTAATAGTACATTTATTACAGAATCTTTTGGTACCAAGCAGACAACAGCGTACAAATTTTTTAATACGATAAACATAAAATAAGGATGCGTCGCACAGGGTCCGCGTCAAAAAAGTATCGATTTCTAATATTTAAAGATGAGCCAAAAATTCATCGATTATACATTTTAATAGTACATTGATTACAGAATCTTTTGGTACCAAACAGACACCAGCGTACAAATTTTTTAACTTGATATACATAAAATAATGTTGCGTCGCATAGGGTCAGCGGTAAAAAAGTATCGATTTCTAATATTTTAAGACGAGCCAAAAATTCATCGATTATACATTTTAATAGTACATTTATTACAGAATCTTTTGGTACCAAGCAGACAACAGCGTACAAATTTTTTAATACGATAAACATAAAATAAGGATGCGTCGCACAGGGTCCGCGTCAAAAAAGTATCGATTTCTAATATTTTAAGACGAGCCAAAAATTCATCGATTATACATTTTAATAGTACATTGATTACAGAATCATTTTGTACCAAACAGACACCAGCGTACAAATTTTTTAATACGATAAACATAAAATAAGTATGCGTCGCACAGGGTCCGCGTCAAAAAAGTATCGATATCTAATATTTTAAGACGAGCCAAAAATTCATCGATTATACATTTTAATAGTACATTGATTACAGAATCTTTTGGTACCAAACAGACACCAGCGTACAAATTTTTTAACTTGATATACATAAAATAATGTTGCGTCGCATAGGGTCAGCGGTAAAAAAGTATCGATTTCTAATATTTTAAGACGAGCCAAAAATTCATCGATTATACATTTTAATAGTACATTGATTACAGAATCATTTGGTACCAAACAGACACCAGCGTACAAATTTTTTAACTTGATATACTTAAAATAATGTTGCGTCACATAGGGTCAGCGGTAAAAAGTATCGATTTCCAATATTTTAAGACGAGCCAAAAATTCATCGATTATACATTTTAATAGTACATTTATTACAGAATCTTTTGGTACCAAGCAGACAACAGCGTACAAATTTTTTAATACGATAAACATAAAATAAGGATGCGTCGCACAGGGTCCGCGTCAAAAAAGTATCGATTTCTAATATTTTAAGACGAGCCAAAAATTCATCGATTATACATTTTAATAGTACATTGATTACAGAATCTTTTGGTACCAAACAGACACCAGCGTACAAACTTTTTCATTTGCTATACATAAAATAAGGATGCGTTGCACAGGGTCCGCGTCAAAAAAGTATCAATTTCTAATATTTTAAGACGAGCCAAAAATTCATCGATTATACATTTTAATAGTACATTGATTACAGAATCTTTTGGTACCAAGCAGACAACAGCGTACAAATTTTTTAATACGATAAACATAAAATAAGAATGCGTCGCACAGGGTCAGCGTTAAAAAGTATCGATTTCCAATATTTTAAGACGAGCCAAAAATTCATCGATTATACATTTTAATAGTACATTTATTACAGAATCTTTTGGTACCAAGCAGACAACAGCGTACAAATTTTTTAATACGATAAACATAAAATAAGGATGCGTCGCACAGGGTCCGCGTCAAAAAAGTATCGATTTCCAATATTTTAAGACGAGCCAAAAATTCATCGATTATACATTTTAATAGTACATTTATTACAGAATCTTTTGGTACCAAGCAGACAACAGCGTACAAATTTTTTAATACGATAAACATAAAATAAGGATGCGTCGCACAGGGTCCGCGTCAAAAAAGTATCGATTTCTAATATTTAAAGACGAGCCAAAAATTCATCGATTATACATTTTAATAGTACATTGATTACAGAATCTTTTGGTACCAAACAGACACCAGCGTACAAATTTTTTAACTTGATATACATAAAATAATGTTGCGTCGCATAGGGTCAGCGGTAAAAAAGTATCGATTTCTAATATTTTAAGACGAGCCAAAAATTCATCGATTATACATTTTAATAGTACATTGATTACAGAATCATTTGGTACCAAACAGACACCAGCGTACAAATTTTTTAACTTGATATACTTAAAATAATGTTGCGTCACATAGGGTCAGCGGTAAAAAGTATCGATTTCCAATATTTTAAGACGAGCCAAAAATTCATCGATTATACATTTTAATAGTACATTTATTACAGAATCATTTGGTACCAAACAGACACCAGCGTACAAATTTTTTAACTTGATATACTTAAAATAATGTTGCGTCGCATAGGGTCAGCGGTAAAAAGTATCGATTTCCAACATTTTAAGACGAGCCAAAAATTCATCGATTATACATTTTAATAGTACATTGATTACAGAATCTTTTGGTATCATGCAGACACCAGCGCACAAATTTTTTAATACGATAAACATAAAATAAGTATGCGTCGCACAGGGTCAGCGGTAAAAAGTATCGATTTCCAATATTTTAAGACGAGCCAAAAATTCATCGATTATACATTTTAATAGTACATTGATTACAGAATCTTTTGGTACCAATCAGACAGCAGCGTACAAATTTTTTAACTTGATATACATAAAATAAGATTGCGTCGCATGGGATCAGCGGTAAAAAAGTATCGATTTCTAATATTTATAGACGAGCCAAAAATTCATCGATTATACATTTTAATAGTACATTGATTACAGAATCATTTTGTACCAAACAGACACCAGCGTACAAATTTTTTAATACGATAAACATAAAATAAGTATGCGTCGCACAGGGTCCGCGTCAAAAAAGTATCGATATCTAATATTTTAAGACGAGCCAAAAATTCATCGATTATACATTTTAATAGTACATTGATTACAGAATCATTTGGTACCAAACAGACACCAGCGTACAAATTTTTTAACTTGATATACTTAAAATAATGTTGCGTCACATAGGGTCAGCGGTAAAAAGTATCGATTTCCAATATTTTAAGACGAGCCAAAAATTCATCGATTATACATTTTAATAGTACATTTATTACAGAATCTTTTGGTACCAAGCAGACAACAGCGTACAAATTTTTTAATACGATAAACATAAAATAAGTATGCGTCGCACAGGGTCCGCGTCAAAAAAGTATCGATATCTAATATTTTAAGACGAGCCAAAAATTCATCGATTATACATTTTAATAGTACATTGATTACAGAATCATTTGGTACCAAACAGACACCAGCGTACAAATTTTTTAACTTGATATACTTAAAATAATGTTGCGTCACATAGGGTCAGCGGTAAAAAGTATCGATTTCCAATATTTTAAGACGAGCCAAAAATTCATCGATTATACATTTTAATAGTACATTTATTACAGAATCTTTTGGTACCAAGCAGACAACAGCGTACAAATTTTTTAATACGATAAACATAAAATAAGGATGCGTCGCACAGGGTCCGCGTCAAAAAAGTATCGATTTCTAATATTTTAAGACGAGCCAAAAATTCATCGATTATACATTTTAATAGTACATTGATTACAGAATCTTTTGGTACCAAACAGACACCAGCGTACAAATTTTTTAACTTGATATACATAAAATAATGTTGCGTCGCATAGGGTCAGCGGTAAAAAAGTATCGATTTCTAATATTTTAAGACGAGCCAAAATTTCATCGATTATATATTTTAATAGTACATTGATTACAGAATCATTTGGTACCAAACAGACACCAGCGTACAAATTTTTTAACTTGATATACTTAAAATAATGTTGCGTCACATAGGGTCAGCGGTAAAAAGTATCGATTTCCAATATTTTAAGACGAGCCAAAAATTCATCGATTATACATTTTAATAGTACATTTATTACAGAATCTTTTGGTACCAAGCAGACAACAGCGTACAAATTTTTTAATACGATAAACATAAAATAAGGATGCGTCGCACAGGGTCCGCGTCAAAAAAGTATCGATTTCTAATATTTTAAGACGAGCCAATAATTCATCGATTATACATTTTAATAGTACATTGATTACAGAATCTTTTGGTACCAAACAGACACCAGCGTACAAACTTTTTCATTTGCTATACATAAAATAAGGATGCGTTGCACAGGGTCCGCGTCAAAAAAGTATCAATTTCTAATATTTTAAGACGAGCCAAAAATTCATCGATTATACATTTTAATAGTACATTGATTACAGAATCTTTTGGTACCAAGCAGACAACAGCGTACAAATTTTTTAATACGATAAACATAAAATAAGAATGCGTCGCACAGGGTCAGCGTTAAAAAGTATCGATTTCCAATATTTTAAGACGAGCCAAAAATTCATCGATTATACATTTTAATAGTACATTTATTACAGAATCTTTTGGTACCAAGCAGACAACAGCGTACAAATTTTTTAATACGATAAACATAAAATAAGGATGCGTCGCACAGGGTCCGCGTCAAAAAAGTATCGATTTCCAATATTTTAAGACGAGCCAAAAATTCATCGATTATACATTTTAATAGTACATTTATTACAGAATCTTTTGGTACCAAGCAGACAACAGCGTACAAATTTTTTAATACGATAAACATAAAATAAGGATGCGTCGCACAGGGTCCGCGTCAAAAAAGTATCGATTTCTAATATTTAAAGACGAGCCAAAAATTCATCGATTATACATTTTAATAGTACATTGATTACAGAATCTTTTGGTACCAAACAGACACCAGCGTACAAATTTTTTAACTTGATATACATAAAATAATGTTGCGTCGCATAGGGTCAGCGGTAAAAAAGTATCGATTTCTAATATTTTAAGACGAGCAAAATTCATCGATTATACATTTTATTAGTACATTGATTACAGAAACTTTTCGTACCATGCAGACACCAGCGTACAAATTTTTTAATACGATAAACATAAAATAAGGATGCGTCGCACAGGATCCGCGTCAAAAAAGTATCGATTTCTAATATTTTAAGACGAGCCAAAAATTCATCGATTATACATTTTAATAGTACATTGATTACAGAATCTTTTGGTACCAAGCAGACAACAGCGTACAAACTTTTTCATTTGCTATACATAAATTAAGGATGCATCGCATAGGGTCAGCGGTAAAAAGTATCGATTTCCAATATTTTGAGACGAGCCAAAAATTCATCGATTATACATTTTATTAGTACATTGATTACAGAATCTTTTCGTACCATGCAGACACCAGCGTACAAATTTTTTAATACGATAAACATAAAATAAGGATGCGTCGCACAGGGTCCGCGTCAAAAAAGTATCGATTTCTTATATTTTAATACGAGCCAAAAATTCATCGATTATACATTTTAATAGTACATTGATTACAGAATCATTTGGTACCAAACAGACACCAGCGTACAAACTTTTTAACTTGATATACATAAAATAAGGTTGCGTCGCATAGGGTCAGCGGTAAAAAGTATCGATTTCCAATATTTTGAGACGAGCCAAAAATTCATCGTTTATACATTTTATTAGTACATTGATTACAGAATCTTTTCGTACCATGCAGACACCAGCGTACAAATTTTTTAATACGATAAACATAAAATAAGGATGCGTCGCACAGGGTCCGCGTCAAAAAAGAATCGATTTCTAATATTTTAAGACGAGCCAGAAATTCATCGATTATACATTTTAATAGTACATTGATTACAGAATCATTTGGTACCAAACAGACACCAGCGTACAAATTTTTTAACTTGATATACATAAAATAAGGTTGCGTCGCATAGGGTCAGCGGTAAAAAGTATCGATTTCCAATATTTTGAGACGAGCCAAAAATTCATCGATTATACATTTTATTAGTACATTGATTACAGAATCTTTTCGTACCATGCAGACACCAGCGTACAAATTTTTTAATACGATAAACATAAAATAAGGATGCGTCGCACAGGGTCCGCGTCAAAAAAGAATCGATTTCTAATATTTTAAGACGAGCCAGAAATTCATCGATTATACATTTTAATAGTACATTGATTACAGAATCTCTTGGTACCATGCAGACACCAGCGTACAAATTTTTTAATACGATAAACATAAAATAAGGATGCGTCGCACAGGGTCCGCGTCAAAAAAGTATCGATTTCTTATATTTTAAGACGAGCCAAAAATTCATCGATTATACATTTTAATAGTACATTGATTACAGAATCATTTGGTACCAAACAGACACCAGCGTACAAACTTTTTAACTTGATATACATAAAATAAAGTTGCGTCGCATAGGGTCAGCGGTAAAAAGTATCGATTTCCAATATTTTGAGACGAGCCAAAAATTCATCGATTTTACATTTTAATAGTACATTGATTACAGAATCTTTTGGTACCAAGCAGACAACAGCGTACAAACTTTTTCATTTGCTATACATAAATTAAGGATGCGTCGCATAGGGTCAGCGGTAAAAAGTATCGATTTCCAATATTTTGAGACGAGCCAAAAATTCATCGATTATAAATTTTTATAGTACATTGATTACAGAATCATTTGGTACCAAACAGACACCAGCGTACAAATTTTTTAACTTGATATACATAAAATAAGGTTGCGTCGCATAGGGTCAGCGGTAAAAAGTATCGATTTCCAATATTTTGAGACGAGCCAAAAATTCATCGATTATACATTTTATTAGTACATTGATTACAGAATCTTTTCGTACCATGCAGACACCAGCGTACAAATTTTTTAACTTGATATACATAAAATAAGGTTGCGTCGCATAGGGTCAGCGGTAAAAAGTATCGATTTCCAATATTTTGAGACGAGCCAAAAATTCATCGATTATACATTTTATTAGTACATTGATTACAGAATCTTTTCGTACCATGCAGACACCAGCGTACAAATTTTTTAATACGATAAACATAAAATAAGGATGCGTCGCACAGGATCCGCGTCAAAAAAGTATCGATTTCTAATATTTTAAGACGAGCCAAAAATTCATCGATTATACATTTTAATAGTACATTGATTACAGAATCTTTTGGTACCAAGCAGACAACAGCGTACAAACTTTTTCATTTGCTATACATAAATTAAGGATGCATCGCATAGGGTCAGCGGTAAAAAGTATCGATTTCCAATATTTTGAGACGAGCCAAAAATTCATCGATTATATATTTTATTAGTACATTGATTACAGAATCTTTTCGTACCATGCAGACACCAGCGTACAAATTTTTTAATACGATAAACATAAAATAAGGATGCGTCGCACAGGGTCCGCGTCAAAAAAGTATCGATTTCTTATATTTTAATACGAGCCAAAAATTCATCGATTATACATTTTAATAGTACATTGATTACAGAATCTTTTGGTACCAAGCAGACAACAGCGTACAAACTTTTTCATTTGCTATACATAAATTAAGGATTCGTCGCATAGGGTCAGCGGTAAAAAGTATCGATTTCCAATATTTTGAAACGAGCCAAAAATTCATCGATTATACATTTTATTAGTACATTGATTACAGAATCTTTTCGTACCATGCAGACACCAGCGTACAAATTTTTTAACTTGATATACATAAAATAAGGTTGCGTCGCATAGGGTCAGCGGTAAAAAGTATCGATTTCCAATATTTTGAGACGAGCCAAAAATTCATCGATTATACATTTTAATAGTACATTGATTACAGAATCTTTCGGTACCAAGCAGACAACAGCGTACAAACTTTTTCATTTGCTATACATAAATTAAGGATGCGTCGCATAGGGTCAGCGGTAAAAAGTATCGATTTCCAATATTTTGAGACGAGCCAAAAATTCATCGATTATAAATTTTTATAGTACATTGATTACAGAATCATTTGGTACCAAACAGACACCAGCGTACAAATTTTTTAACTTGATATACATAAAATAAGGTTGCGTCGCATAGGGTCAGCGGTAAAAAGTATCGATTTCCAATATTTTGAGACGAGCCAAAAATTCATCGATTATACATTTTATTAGTACATTGATTACAGAATCTTTTCGTACCATGCAGACACCAGCGTACAAATTTTTTAATACGATAAACATAAAATAAGGATGCGTCGCACAGGGTCCGCGTCAAAAAAGAATCGATTTCTAATATTTTAAGACGAGCCAGAAATTCATCGATTATACATTTTAATAGTACATTGATTACAGAATCTCTTGGTACCATGCAGACACCAGCGTACAAATTTTTTAATACGATAAACATAAAATAAGGATGCGTCGCACAGGGTCCGCGTCAAAAAATTATCGATTTCTAATATTTTAAGACGAGCCAAAAATTCATCGATTATACATTTTAATAGTACATTGATTACAGAATCTTTTGATACCATGCAGACACCAGCGTACAAATTTTTTAATACGATAAACATAAAATAAGGATGCGTCGCACAGGGTCCGCGTCAAAAAAGTATCGATTTCTAATATTTTAATACGAGCCAAAAATTCATCGATTATACATTTTAGTAGTACATTGATTACAGAATCTTTTGGTACCAAGCAGACAACAGCGTACAAACTTTTTCATTTGCTATACATAAATTAAGGATTCGTCGCATATGGTCAGCGGTAAAAAGTATCGATTTCCAATATTTTGAAACGAGCCAAAAATTCATCGATTATACATTTTATTAGTACATTGATTACAGAATCTTTTCGTACCATGCAGACACCAGCGTACAAATTTTTTAACTTGATATACATAAAATAAGGTTGCGTCGCATAGGGTCAGCGGTAAAAAGTATCGATTTCCAATATTTTGAGACGAGCCAAAAATTCATCGATTATACATTTTATTAGTACATTGATTACAGAATCTTTTCGTACCATGCAGACACCAGCGTACAAATTTTTTAATACGATAAACATAAAATAAGGATGCGTCGCACAGGATCCGCGTCAAAAAAGTATCGATTTCTAATATTTTAAGACGAGCCAAAAATTCATCGATTATACATTTTAATAGTACATTGATTACAGAATCTTTTGGTACCAAGCAGACAACAGCGTACAAACTTTTTCATTTGCTATACATAAATTAAGGATGCATCGCATAGGGTCAGCGGTAAAAAGTATCGATTTCCAATATTTTGAGTCGAGCCAAAAATTCATCGATTATACATTTTATTAGTACATTGATTACAGAATCTTTTCGTACCATGCAGACACCAGCGTACAAATTTTTTAATACGATAAACATAAAATAAGGATGCGTCGCACAGGGTCCGCGTCAAAAAAGTATCGATTTCTTATATTTTAATACGAGCCAAAAATTCATCGATTATACATTTTAATAGTACATTGATTACAGAATCATTTGGTACCAAACAGACACCAGCGTACAAACTTTTTAACTTGATATACATAAAATAAGGTTGCGTCGCATAGGGTCAGCGGTAAAAAGTATCGATTTCCAATATTTTGAGACGAGCCAAAAATTCATCGATTATACATTTTATTAGTACATTGATTACAGAATCTTTTCGTACCATGCAGACACCAGCGTACAAATTTTTTAATACGATAAACATAAAATAAGGATGCGTCGCACAGGGTCCGCGTCAAAAAAGAATCGATTTCTAATATTTTAAGACGAGCCAGAAATTCATCGATTATACATTTTAATAGTACATTGATTACAGAATCTTTTGGTACCATGCAGACACCAGCGTACAAATTTTTTAATACGATAAACATTAAATAAGGATGCTTCGCACAGGGTCCGCGTCAAAAAAGTATCGATTTCTAATATTTTAAGACGAGCCAAAAATTCATCGATTATACATTTTAATAGTACATAGATTACAGAATCTTTTGGTACCATGCAGACAACAGCGTACAAACTTTTTCATTTGCTATACATAAATTAAGGATGCGTCGCATAGCGTCAGCGGTAAAAAAGTATCGATTTCTAATATTTTAAGACGAGCCAAAAATTCATCGATTATACATTTTAATAGTACATTGATTACAGAATCATTTGGTACCATACAGACACCAGCGTACAAATTTTTTAACTTGATATACATAAAATAAGGTTGCGTCGCATAGGGTCAGCGGTAAAAAGTATCGATTTCCAATATTTTGAGACGAGCCAAAAATTCATCGATTATACATTTTATTAGTACATTGATTACAGAATCTTTTCGTACCATGCAGACACCAGCGTACAAATTTTTTAATACCATAAACATAAAATAAGGATGCGTCGCACAGGGTCCGCGTCAAAAAAGTATCGATTTCTTATATTTTAAACGAGCCAAAAATTCATCGATTATACATTTTAATAGTACATTGATTACAGAATCTTTTGGTACCAAGCAGACACCAGCGTACAAATTTTTTAATACGATAAACATTAAATAAGGATGCTTCGCACAGGGTCCGCGTCAAAAAAGTATGGATTTCTAATATTTTAAGACGAGCCAAAAATTCATCGATTATACATTTTAATAGTACATAGATTACAGAATCTTTTGGTACCATGCAGACACCAGCGTACAAATTTTTTAATACGATAAACATAAAATAAGGATGCGTCGCACAGGGTCCGCGTCAAAAAAGTATCGATTTCTTATATTTTAAGACAAGCCAAAAATTCATCGATTATACATTTTAATAGTACATTGATTACAGAATCATTTGGTACCAAACAGACACCAGCGTACAAACTTTTTAACTTGATATACATAAAATAATGTTGCGTCGCATAGGGTCAGCGGTAAAAAGTATCGATTTCCAATATTTTGAGACGAGCCAAAAATTAATCGATTATACAATTTAATAGTACATTGATTACAGAATTATTTGATACCAAGCAGACACCAGCGTACAAATTTTTTAATACGATAAACATAAAATAAGTATGCGTCGCACATGGTCAGCGGCATAAATGTATCGATTTCCAATATTTTAAGACGAGCCAAAAATTCATCGATTATACATTTTAATAGTACATTGATTACAGAATCTTTTGGTACCATGCAGACACCAGCGTACAAATTTTTTAATACGATAACATAAAATATGGAAGCGTCGCACAGTGTTCGCGTCAAAAAAGTATCAATTTCTAATATTTTAAGACGAGCCAAAAATTCATCGATTATACATTTTAATAGTACATTGATTACCGAATCGTTTGGTACCAAACAGACACCAGCGTACAAATTTTTTAACTTGATATACCTAAAATAAGGTTGCGTCGCATAGGGTCAGCGGTAAAAAAGTATCGAATTCTAATATTTTAAGACGAGCCAAAAATTTATCGATTATACATTTTAATAGTACATTGATTACAGAATAATTTGGTACCAAACAGACACCAGCGTACAAATGTTTTAACTTTATATACACAGAATAAGATTGCGTCGCATAGGGTCAACTGTAAAAAAGTATCGATTTCTAATATTTTAAGGCGAGCGAAAAATTCATCGTATATATATTTCAATAGTGTATTTTTTGCAGATTATCTTTGTACCATAAGCATACCAGCGTACTACCTTTTCTAATATACGTTATATAATTCTGCGCCGTATGGGATTTGCGGCTTAAAAATTTTAATTTTCGATATTTCAAAACGTGCAAAAAATTAATCTTATATACATTTTAACAGTACATTGTCTGCACATTATTACGAATTATGCGTGACTGCATGCATATATCGCGGTAATATATGTCGAAACTCATTTCTACTGCGCATTCGGATTTCGAATTATATCAAGATTATCGATGAGTGTCGGACGAAATATATTTGTGACTCTAATTAAGAAAATAATTTTTATTTTAAAAATTATATCTACGAAACCTTAATTGTAAATTTGTATTCATGTCTCACTTATATTCTTAACTTAATAAATATACTACTTCTTAATTAAATAAATATATTAGAAAATATTAATATAGTAGGGTAATTAAATTTTAAAATAGTAATATGTTATAAAAATTAAAATAGCAATATATTGTGAATAATATGTTGTAATATCTTATCCTCGATTAATATTTTTGTTACAGAAATCAGCTGATTAAAACGTTAATTTGCTAATT